>NC_091844.1:6400000-7768970 GCF_037783145.1 Equus przewalskii | reverse complement strand
TTTAAACATTTTAGAGGTCCGGGCATATACCAATAACTGGAATAATAACCCTGACCTAGAAATCATAGACCTGGCACTAATTCTGAATCTTGCATTTGGAAAGGTTGAACCCATTATGATTTGGTACTTCCATTTTTCATTCAATACGTTGATGTAATAAGTATATAGCTAGAATTATGGAAATTGCAGTATTGGACAGTTATTTTTGAAAGATAAAATTAATTTAAAGAAAATCCAGATTATTTCAGAGATTGTTTTCCCAGTTTTAGAGCAACCAGATAAACTCAGTTGACAAGTAATTGTCGTATTTCTATAATTGTCAGTAGAAGGAATACCCCAGCAGCAGTCAATTTAGGGAATCGTAGTACTGAATATTTCTAAGAAATTCAAAGTGCTTTTTTTCATATCTAGTATGAAGACTTCTGGAGACATGTAGGGTTTGAGTGTTTTAAGACTTGGGAGAAGAAAGAAGGAAAATTGTTGGTGTGTTTGAAAAGTTGATTGCTTTTAAGTTATACTGTTGCAGTCTGTCAAAACATGAGGGGTTTGTCTTTGCTCATTAAATGTGTTGTTTTGTTGTTACTTGGTCTGAAATCTTACACTGCCAGGTAACGTGAGGATGGAGACAGAGGTTTGCATGTATGGCTATGTCTGCCTTGTGGTTTTTCTCCCTCTCTGCCTGTCCAGTCTCTGCTTTGACATGGATGTGCATGTGGCACGTTGTCCCCCCTTTCAGGACAGGAAGGCTATAAGGCTTCTTCTGTTGTTTTTAATCTTCATGTTTACTGCTATCTGTAATGTTTGTCTGGATATTAAAAGAGTTTTCCTTGTAAATGTACATTTGTTCTTTTCTACATATTGTTTTCCCCAGGCCATTTCTTCACTTAAAAGTATAACTGTTTTACTGCTTGGCTTACCTAATACTGTACCTCCCCAGTTTGCATTCCCCCAGTTCCTGCTTTGGATTTGGTATTGACCAGAAAAGCATTTTATGCAGAACGCATTGAATGTTTTGTGTTTTGTTTTCTTGTAAGGTACAGTGGTCCCACCTGGCATCTCTCAAGAACAATGTTTCCCCTGTCTCGCGATCCCATTCCTTCAGTGACCCTTCTCCTCCCAAATTTGCACACCACCATCTTCGCTCTCAGGACCCATGTCCACCTTCCCGCAGTGAGGTGCTAAGTCAGAGTTCTGACTCTAAGTCGGAGGTACCTGACCCCACCCAAAAGGCTTGGTCTAGATCAGACAGTGACGAGGTGCCTCCAAGGGTAAGAAGCAGAAAGACAGACGTGTGCTTCTTTTTCCTTTTTGTTATTTTTTAAAAAATTATTTATCTTAATTAAGGGTATGGTGACTTCACCAGAATTAAGGGGCAATGAATTTCTAAGGAACTTTTTACAGCGGGGAGAGAGTTCCGTAGTAAGGCAGTTACCGTCAGCCATTGGCCAGTTAGCTTGTCATTGTTGGTGTTAACTCTGTACTTAAACACGAGGTAACAAAACGATGTGAGAGTAAGTCTGTAAAGAATGTGCTTTTAGGACAAATAGAATTAAAATGTATTTTAGCTGTTGTCTTGTAAGTTTATACAGAAGCTACAAATTATTTTTATAAGGAAAAAAATTAGCATAAAAATGTCAAACGAAATTACTTTTTCTTTTTAAATTGAGGGATTTTTGTTTTTATTTGGGTTTTTAAAAATTTGGGGTTTTTTTGTTTGCTTTTGGTAATTACTTAATGATGAAATTAAACAAAAAGGTGCATTTTAGTTTTTTTTTCCTCCACTTGGAATTTACTTCCTCTAAATATTTTCTTGCTTCTTATCAGTCTTTGTTTCCTGCTGATTCATTTGTAGACCATTGTTTGGTTTCTCTGAGTTTATTTTCCTGATTCTCACATTATCTCAGCACAATGCTTTGTATGTCCCCTGCCACCAGGCTTCAGTGCAAACATCGTTTAAATGTTACAGAAGCGTAGGAGGGCTGTCCATCCTGGCCTTTGATGCCTTAGACTGAATTTTCTCTTTCTGTTGTATTGGTGGAAGGGCGGAGGAGGATCAGGGACGGGGGTAGGTCGGTAATAGTAAGGCCAGTGACGTGATTAGGACTGCTTTGAAAATATATTTTGGTAGGGAAATCTTTTTTCTCCTTCTCATATGTTCAGTAGTTTAATTGCTATGTTTTCTACCCCAAGGTCCCTGTGAGAACAACGTCTCGATCCCCTGTTCTGTCCCGTCGGGATTCCCCACTGCAGGGCAGTGGGCAGCAAAACAGCCAGGCGGGTCAGAGAAACTCCACCAGGTAAAAGAAGAGCGCAGCTAAAGAGCAGGCTTCCTGCATGGTCTCCTGCAGCCCTTTGTCGTCTGTTTTCGTAAACGTGGGAGTTCTGGGGCAAAGAGATTATCAGTTTATAAAAGAAAAACTGCCATAAATTCCGTTAACATGAATAACACGAAATTGATGTGTAGTGAAAGGAGAGTGTAAATCTGATTGTGTATTGTGGCAGTTTTAAAGTGAAAACTCCCTGTCTGTAAGAGTAAGTGGAAGGAGCAGCAGGGAGCGGGAGAGAGGTCCTCAGAGAGTTGTAACCTAAGGGAGCTTACTATCTGCAGGAGGTGCCGGGGCCTTGGGAGTGGTGTGGAAATCACCACCAGGCTACTAAGGAGAGAGTCAGTGGTTGACTTAGAGTCTGCAGTAAACAGTGAATTAACCAAAGAAAATTTTAGGGTCTAGAGCGATTCTGTCCTATACAGTAGCTGTTAGCCACATGATGCTACTCAAACTTGAATTTAATGGAATTGAAATTAAACGAAATGAAAAATGTCCTTAACTGTCGTAGCCACATTTCAGGTGCTCAGTAGCCACATGTAGCTGGTGGCTACCATATTACACAGCTCAGCTCTAGGACATTTCCATCATCTCACTAAGTTCCGTTGACTAGCACCATTCTAGAGGACACAGAGATCATTATGTTGAGTGTTTTGTGTCTTGATCGTCACTAAACGTCTGAAGTTAGCCTTTTGCACATGGAACCTTGGTGTAACTTGAAGCAGTGAGGTAGATGAGAGCTCGGGAGCGGCAGGGCGCCTTCTCAGTCCTCAGGTGATCAGGGCGGACTGTGGATGTTCTGTAACTGAGTCTGCGCATTAATTCTGACCTGGGTGTGTCCATGTGGGGATGCATTGAGCCCATGTTCCCTGTCGTATTTCTAACAGCTCATGCAAAGGAGTATATGCATAAGTGTCAGTTCTTGAGAGCAGTGACGGATGGGTGAGAGCAGCAGCCTGGAAACAGTATAATTTTGTGTGTAATTATATAAGGGGAATTTTTGATAGTAAGAAACTGATTTTGTAGCTGTGACAGAAATAACGACACTTCTAGACCAAACAGTAGCATTTCCTCTCACACCTCATAAAGATTTTGGGTCTACTAATGGTAGAACATCATTTAGCATTTTTGGTTTGTTAAGGTATCTTAGATAAAATTCATGAATAATGTCATTATAACTTTTGGAGAATTTTATGTTAAATGCTGTTTGTGGGTTGTTTTTCTCATCATACCTACGTTTCAGAGACATTGATGCACACACCATGCGTGTGTTTATTATTTGATACTACACCTTGGAATAATGCATTAGCTGTTCTCTCCTCTTCTTTCCTAACAGCAGTATTGAGCCCAGGCTGCTGTGGGAGAGAGTGGAGAAGCTGGTGCCCAGGCCTGGCAGTGGCAGCTCCTCGGGGTCCAGCAACTCAGGATCCCAGCCTGGGTCCCACCCTGGGTCTCAGAGTGGTTCCGGGGAGCGCTTCAGAGTGAGATGTAGGATGCCTTTCTTTTTTTCTCTTTCCCTGTAAACGATATTAGGCTATGATTAGGATATTGGAAATCCTTTTCAGTCCTGTAAAAAGACCTGTGGTTTTTACACAGCTGCATAATCACAAAACAATGTTTGAGTATAGGTTGCTCATGACACTAATCATCCTCATAATTTTAATAATAAAGAGCTAACTTTTGAGAGCTTGCACATGCCTAGCATTGTGAGCACTTTACATACATTGTCTCATTTAATCCTTATAATAACCCCATGAAATAGATAGATACATTGTGTCTCCATTTTCAGATTAAAGTAACTGCAATTTAGTGAGATTAAGTAACTCATCCAAGATCGTTAGCTAAATGTCTGAGCTGAGATTTGAACCCACTTCTTTCAGTATAGACTCCATCAATATTGTCATCAATGTTGGTTATTTTATCCTACTTATAAAAACAGATTAGTGAAAATTCCCTCTACTGTCTTACTGACATACCATAACAAGGTATTGTGAACACATGTTAAATAGAGTGTGTGATGAGGGAGCATTCTAAAAGAGAGGAGTCAGAAATGCTGCTGGAGATTCCAAGTAAGGAGTCAGAAACCCTGGAGTTCAGACCTGCGTATGGAGACCTGGCCATGAGTGAGGCTAACACAACTGGGCAAGGGTGAGGGGGAACAGAAGGCCAGATGGGCTCGACCAGCTTTATCTATCTCTGTCTCTCACACATCTTTATGTTTATATGTGTCTGCCTTTCTGTCTCTTTTGAACAGCATCGTCCAAATCTGAAGGCTCTCCATCTCAGCGCCTTGAAAATGCAGCAAAAAAACCTGAAGATAAAAAAGAAGTTTTTAGACCTCTTAAGCCTGCTGTAAGAATTGCACAAAATCAGTTTTACCTATTTCAAGCTCGAGTCAGATCTTTCTATAAAAACGTGTGGTTGAGAGCCTGCAGTCCTTTCTGTGGGGCCCCTCACAGTTGTGAGGAATTAGAAGGAGTGCTATAAACATCAGACACATTTGTGCCCCCACCTTGTCATTTAAAAAAAATACAAGCGAAAGAAAAGCCTTTTTATCTCTTTGCTTAACAGTAACCTTTATGTATTCTTGATGAGTTGGGCATGCGCAATACTGGCTTTTAGAATAAGTTTTTTACATCACTTTCCTAAACTCACCTGTTACTTAAATTCTGCTTTTTGATACCTGGGGTAGCAGTTGTGACTGTTTCTCCTTCTTCTTTAATCCTTATTGCCTTAACTGACCATGGAACTGTATACATTGTTGGGTTTCAAGCCTGTTGGAATTTTGATTTCCTGCTTGGATTGATTTCTGTACTCCCCTGTCTCCCCTTCTTTCTCCCTTGTGCTGTGCGCTCTTCATCATCGATGACCTCTCTGACTCGATCAAACTGCTGCTGGACTGAAGGGTGAAGTGGTAAGCCCCATCTCTTGAAAATTCTGTGTCAGAGCAGCATTCTAACTGCCTTTGAAACGTAGCTCGTGTTCCATCTACATTCCTTTTCCTTCCTCAGCTTGCCTTTTGCTTCTTTTCTAGAATTAAAAAACCCTAAACTTTAGCTTCATCTTTGTTAAAACACAAAATTTGCTGCATGTGTTTCTTAATCATTATTAAATACAACTTTTTAAAATAACTTCTTTAAAAAACCACCACTGTAATCGTGATATTGTTAGCAAGGCTCAAGGTCTAGCACTTGGTATTTCAGAGATTGAAGCTCAAAGAAAACAGCTTTCTTAACTGTGGAGAGGAAAGCTCTATTGGAACTAGTACAAAGGAAAAGGAAAAATGGCTACATAGCCTGCTTTTTAAAGAGTCCTTACTTCTAAATACAATTGCCAAGTAGAGAAAGATATACTTTGGACTTCTATATGAAAATGTAGAATGTAAATAATAATCACGCTTGCAATTACATTTGGATAATTGATTGAGTTTTAAAATATCTCAGTGTAGAAGAGTGAAAGGAAATGAAGCCCTTTTTGAATAATCGCTTTGTGGATTTCTTTTCTCTCTGTTCACATTCGTTGGCAGTGTGACGAGGCAGCGATGGAGGGCTGCCTGGCCGCCTGCCCACAACAGCACGCGCTGTTACCCCTTTCTTCAGATGTCATGAACTTTTTAAAATGAATCTGGCAAGTTGTTAGCAAGCAGTGAAGCAAGATATGAATGGTGTACTGGTGCTCACTTCACTCTTTCACTTTTCTGTAGATTTGAAATTTTTAAAAATAAAAGTTGGAGTTAAAAATAAAAACTTCACCAAATAAGTACTTTAATCAGCCCTATTTAACTAGAATCTTGCTTTCCGGATAATCTCCTTAAAAGAAGACTTTGTCATACAGGCCTTTATCTCTGTGATAAACTCCAAGGATCTATCTGCACACATGTCGATCGGGACTTTTATCTTTTAGTTGGAAAAAACCCACTATCAGCCTATCATAAGCAGATTATTATGTTTTTTATTGTGAGATTTGAACTGTATACAATATCTTTGATGGGTTTTTTTGGTGTTTTCCATTTTTTGTCTATATTTTTACTTTTCTTTGAGTCTTTTCTGTCAAGAGCTTTAAGAGCTCACCTTCATAGGATGCTGGCAAATACTCTACAAAACAGTTGACAGAGCTGCCATCGTGGCTGTCTGTCAGGAGTTAGACGAAGAACTTGTTGTTGTCTGCTGTTTCTGCCCTCTTTCCCCTGTGCCTGACTCTCTTTTCTGTCCCGTGGATTAGGATTTGACCGCACTGGCCAAAGAGCTCCGAGCAGTGGAAGATGTGCGCCCGCCGCACAAAGTGACCGACTACTCCTCCTCCAGTGAGGAGTCGGGGACGACAGACGAGGAGGACGATGACGTGGAGCAGGAGGGCGCCGAGGAGCCCAGCTCCGGACCAGAGGACACCAGAGCCGCGTCAGTCCCGGGTGTATTTTAGAGGATGAGAGTGTCCCCACTGGGCCTTCTTTCCACTTGGAACCAGACAGTTTTTTCTCAACCGGTCATGATTCTGTGAACAGATTTACCGTTGAGTTCATCCAGTCTACCAGTTTACTTGGTTGTCTTGAACGTTTGGTTACCGTGGACTCGGCAGCAGGCAGCCTTTATGTTTCTCCTCCTCCTCTTCGTTTGTGTGCATGCGTGTCAGTGCTCCTCCCCAGTACCCTGATGTGTATTTTATTATTTTTTTAAATTTGGTAACATGATAGAAGGGAAAGTTCAGTTCAGTTTTACTACTTTAATTAAGCATAAGCGTCCATCCTCATATTTTTGCTCAGAAAAGAACCGCACTGGCAGAGAATTCTTTGTTGAAGGGTAAAAGCTAAGCATTTGCTTTCCTTGAGGAAACTTTATGCCTGTAGCCTAATCTCGTTTTAGGACTGTGAGAAGGTGAGAAATCTAAGCAGGATGTCCTTGACACCTGGGATTATGACGCTTGACTTTGGCATTTTGTCTGAATAGGTCATCTCTGAATTTGAGCAATGGTGAAACGGAATCTGTGAAAACCATGATTGTCCATGAGGATGTAGAGAGTGAACCAGCCATGACCCCATCCAAGGAGGGCACTCTAATCGTCCGCCAGGTACCTGTGTCTTCTCTCTGTTAGAGGCTGAGCTTCTCCTGTAGTCATTAACCCACTTGCTCATTCACTCACTCATGCTGTTTCTACATCATCATCTGTTTTCATGTTAACAAGACCCCGAGGGTAGAGTGGGGCTAGGGAGGCAGGTCTGCGCTGCATGCCAAGAAGATAGCCAGCAGTCTCCACCCCACATTGCTGCTCCTCTGCATGTTTTGCGGCAGCCCTCATTCAAGCACCACGCTGAGTCTCACAGTCTGTCTGAGCAGTAGAAGAGTCACAGGGAGTCCTTCAGCAGGCTCACAGAGCAGGGAGGCCGGTCCCAGGCCGTAGCAGAGCAGCTCTCCACTCTGAGAGTCCGCAGTGCTGCAGGGGGAGTGACGAGTCAGGCAGGACTGCCGAAGAGCGGGCGAGCCTCGCTGCAGTGGCAGGGAGGGCCTCGTGGAGCAGAGGGTTGGGAGCGCCCGTGTGTGTTCCAACATGTTAGTTTCTCACATGTTGAAGATTAAATGTGTACCACCTGGATGTGCTCAGTTTGGATTACTAAGTTTTACAACTCTGTTCATTTCTTAGCTTAGATATAAGAAAAGTTATGTTTTCATTTAAATAGAACAGGGCATCTATCTAGTATTTTGGACTTCTTCATGAGTGTGTTTCATGCTCTGGCAATGCATTCAGATGGAATGTGGGAAGAACATGGAAAAGACCACGATTCAAAGAAGCGACAGGGTACTTTCTAAAGCTTTAGACAGAAAAATTTAAAAAGGAAAACACGAATGGTGGTTTTGACAACAGCGGCTAGTGTAGCAGGTGAAACACTGCTTGAGTCCTGCAGCCACCAGATGAGGTACTTTGAAACCTGTTGGCTCAACTTAAGCATTTGGCAAGGAAGTGTGAGCAATTCAGGCTAATTTCCTCCGGTCTTTCCTGGATAATTAACAGTTTGAAAAGTCAACACAGCACCTTGAACAAAGTCAGTTGTCAGTAGGGTCATAGGCAATTTCAGCAGCGCTTGAGCAAGACCAGTGTGCCTGTTTTTTCTGCAGAGTGCAGTTGACCAAAAGCGTGCCAGCCATCATGAGAGCAATGGCTTTGCCGGTCGCATTCACCTCTTGCCAGATCTCTTACAGCAAAGCCATTCCTCCTCCACTTCCTCCACCTCTTCCTCCCCATCCTCCAGCCAGCCGACACCCACCATGTCCCCACAGACACCCCAGGACAAGCTCACTACTAATGAGGTATGTCTCGCACCACAGCTGGCTGCTTTCCTAGGGTTAGACCAGCACTGCCTAGTAGCTAGTTTGCAGAGGAGACCTTTTCACCACCCGTCACCCCTTCCCTGCCCACCCGCTTTCTTCTGTCACCTACCTTTCTCCCCAACCCCCAAGTAACATGTTCCAGATCTGCATACAAATCCCTTAACCCTAGGTCAATTTCCCTTCAAACTTGCCAGTTCACTATTTACTTTTCTCTAGATAAGTGTAGTTGCATGGCTTTCTTTATTCAGTTTATTTTTTGAAAGTCTAAATAAAATGATTGCTGTGTTCTCAGATCCATTATGTATCTGGCATGAAATTTTTGTAGTCATTTGTGGAATCTACCTTTTTCGTTCTTTTCATCCAATAAATAAAATAGAGAAAAATTTGGTTAAGCAGACATTGCCTTGTCTGGACAAATCTGTTACCCTGTACAGGAATCCCCTGGATCGTTTATTGCATTGGTTTTTGTTTTTTGGGGTGTGGGAGTACTGTTGGTTGGTTACTCTTACTTGTTTTTGCCAACCCTGTTAAAAGGGTTTCTTTCCTTGAGATTCACAGTCAGTCAATTTAAGAAGAAGCCAAATGCTTTTCGGGGAAACCTAGAAAATTAGGATGTTAAGCAGGAAAGGCAAATGTCTGAACATGCTTGTAATTTAAAATTTGGAATGGGAAATCGTGTGCTGGTCCGAAGGCGTGGTGCAGTGCTCAGTCTGGGTGCAGTTGGGTGATTCTTTGCTCTTTGGAACAGGGTTATGCCCCCAGTGCAGTGACAGAGGCCCCCGTGAGCACCCTATACTTAATTAAACAAGTGGTTTGATTTCATGGGAGGTTTAGTCTAAATGCATTTGTCTGACAGTTGAAGGAGGTGGAAAATGGCACCTTCTCAGTGTAAACATTTAACTGCTCGCCCGCCCCCTGCTCTTGTTTTGGTTCCCTCGCTGGAACGAATCAGGATAATCCTCTCCCCATGAGGAGCAGGGGCAAGGCGACTGCTTCCAAGGCAGGCTTCTGCTTCCAAGGCAGGCTTCGCATCAGATTGGCCATCGGCTGGATCGAGGCAGGGCAGGAAGCCTGCCATCAGGCAGCCGAGTCGGGTGGGAGGAGAGAGCCTTTGCTTCAGAGGGCACGGGCCCCAGGATGTGGTGACTCTCACCTGCCCCAGGTGAAATGGGGCAGGACGAAAGCGCTTGATCAGACGTGTTCTTTTTCCTCCAGTGATATAGCCCACCTCCACTCACATTCCTCCTTATATTTATATTTAAACCTTGCTCCATTTTGCTCTGATGTACAGTATTTACTATAACCCTTAACTCACTAAACTGGCAAGTTTATTTTTCTGTTTGTTTTGTTTTTAATTGTCATTACATTTCCACTTAACAATTTGTTTCACTTTCTTTGTGTTTTTTTAATCTTAAATTACATTATTAACCAAAACACTAGTGCTCCTAAAAGAGCAAAAGGATGTGCCTTATTTTGTCGTTTGCACCTTTCACTAATGAGCCCCTGTTTGATATGGTTTTAATGATGATGCATCTGAAACGATGTAGCCAAAGCTTCTGTAGCTTTCTGGCAAGAGGCTCACTTTGAAATAAATAATATAAAATTAAGATTTGCCAATATTCTAACATAGATTAATTGGACTTTTTTGTGCGGGAGAGTAAATTCAGCAATTAATGAATTGAGATCAAGAAATGTCAAACCTCTTTTAGGAGTCTTCATTATAATTAATAAAAATAAAAAGCTAAGAGCGTGAAGTGTAGACTTGATTGGTAGTTTGCAGCATTCCTGTCTTAGATGAGCAATATTTCCGAAAAGAGATGTAGCTCTTTCATTGGTTCCAGGTGAAACAGCTCGTTGTTGGGGTGTGTTGTGCACACGCAGAGGCACCCTCGAGAGCATTTTGGGGAATAATGCAGGAGATGCAGGGCTTTGTCTTGGGAAACAGTGCAGTATAGCAGTGGATTGAAATGTTTGATGTTCATCTTTTTAATGTCGTTTGTATTAATGAAATTGAAATTTACATTGCAGACTCAGTCCGCTAGTAGCACACTCCAGAAACACAAATCTTCCTCCTCCTTTACACCTTTTATAGACCCCAGATTACTACAGATTTCTCCATCTAGTGGGACAACAGTGACTTCTGTGGGTAAGTAAAGCAGCAGCAAGAAAGCAGCTGACAGACAGGACTGGGTCACTTTGCGCTGCTCTTTCTGGTGGCTTAGGCATGGCATGGCGGTTGTTGCAGGCACAGACTTGATACAGGAACGCCCATCCTGCTTGCATCGCCTTATTTGCAATGAGCTGCACAGTTGATTTCCTTTTCCATATACATTTCTTACAAATTTCTATTCCTTGACAAAGAGGTGGTTATGACATGTGAATATTTACTTGAGGTGTAGTGGGGGAGGGAGAGAGGCGCAGTGTTTGTGTATACAGAAAATAATTTCAAGTGTACTGTGTTTTAGTGGGATTCTCCTGTGATGGAATGAGACCGGAGGCCATAAGGCAAGATCCTACCCGGAAGGGCTCAGTGGTCAATGTGAATCCCACCAACACTAGGCCACAGAGTGACACCCCAGAGATTCGTAAATATAAGAAGAGATTTAACTCTGAGATTCTGTGTGCTGCCTTATGGGGTAGGTATCTTAATGGCTACTCTGACCCTTTTATTTTTATTCTGAAGAGTGTACTGGTCTCTTAGAGAACTACTATTTTGGATAGTGTGGGGATTTTTTGAAAAGTTGTTGACAGATAAGATGGAAGGCGTCTATGATGCCCATCCTTGTACCTTGTCCTATAGAATCATGTAGGTACACATGCATGCCTGCCCTTGTTTCAGCCATCAGGTATTGGAAACAATGACTAATCTCCATTTCTTCATGTAAAGGAGAAAAATAAAAAGATGAGAAAGACATTTGATTTGATCCATTTTTATAGGGAGAAAGAAGAAATGTGTTGAATTGCTTTTCTTTAAATGTTTCAGTTTAACATTTTTTTCTTTGATCTTTGTCACTTGGGTCTAACATCTAAATGAAGCTTTTAAAAGCAGTCTCCCACTGGCCAAGAGTCTGCACAAGGTGCCTGTTGAGGTGACTTTACCTATTGAATACCTGCAGTGTTGGTGTAGCATCTTCGGAACTTAATTCACCATGTGAGGATATTCATGGAGAGTGTGTCATACACAGAGCCTTGCCATCTTACCTTCTGAGACTTGCCTTTCTATCAACCCTGGTCCATCACTTTCCTCACTCCCGTAGGTAGATGCTGCTTCATCCCTGGTCCATCACCTTCCTCATTCCCACAGGTAGATGCTCTCTTGGCCTTACCTTGTCTTCCAGTCCCACACTTTGTTTTTGTTCTCCTCCTCCCTGAACCCTGAAATTGGCTATTTTTAACAGGGATCCTGTTTCTGCTCAGAAAAGTTTCTTTATCCCTTGGCATTGCAAGTATAAATGGAGACATGGAGTCCACTCATTGGTTTGAGTCCATGGCACATCCTCCTCAACATGATTATTCCGTGAATGTCAACGACAGCCTCTGTATTCCCCACAGGGACTGCATTAGCTCTCCTCTCCTCACCCACTTCAGCCCCCTCCTTCTCAGCCACTGACATTGCCCAAAGCAGCTGAGGCTGGCGGGAGGGCTTTGGCATTCGTCTTCCGAACCTCCAAATATTCCTTGTCATTGAAGGAGGAGCCTGTTACATGATAGAATTTCCTCCTCGTCCACCCTTTGGACGTGCGTCTGTCCATTGACTTCTCTCTTGCCCCTCTCGTAAGCTCCTGCTCAGCCTCTCTCCCAGGGTTTTGGAGGAGTTCTGTCTACCATGGCACACACACCTGCTTTCTCTTTTATTTCCTAAGATTGGGATTTCTGTCCTCCTCACTACTGAGGAGTTTAAACCGCGTCATGAGTCGAGGCCGTTGCTTTTTTAACCTCCAAGGTGGAGGCAGCCAGAGTCGTTTGGGGGATTGCTGGGGTCACAATGTGGTCATGACATGCTCCCGTGCTCAGTGCATGTCAGTTGTGCTCATTTCAGGGAGCTGAGTTCCATCATTTTCATTCATATTAAAGGCCTTTCTTGGAGGTGTTTACGTCATCAAAAATGGTGGTATTCAGTGTCGAAATGTGTTAAATATGTGACTTCTTTGGAATCTGGTCGAGTAATTTTTATCCAGAATGTTTGCACTTGGTAGCAGTCTTACACTTATTTTGTATCCTCTAATGTCCTGCAAAGTTCTGGTCCCATTCTAGGTGACATTAACTGATTTTTTGAAAATTAAAAGCCTTATTTTTCCTAGTTAACCTCTCCAATACCTCTGAGAAAAACAGCATATCTTGAGCCTATGTTTTTGAAAGTGCAGTGCAGCTTCCATTTTATCATTATGTTACAGAAGAGATAAGAAGATGACTTAAAGTTGAAATACATCTCTATAAATCCATGTATTTGAGTCGCTCCTCGGCTAGGGGCACATCGGTGGTGGATTTCCTTACATTGCTTGTGATAGCTATCATGAGTTATCTTTTAAGTTAAGTTTAAAAATAAGCCTCTTAAAGACTTAGACCCAGAAAAGTTAAAACATGTACTTTTAGATCGATAACTCAACAAGAGGAGAAAATTCAGAGGACACTATAGTGTTTTGAGATGACAAAAATTGGCGCATTTATGTTCTGCTGACCAACGTTAGGTAGGTTAGTTTTTTGTGTGCCTTCCTAGAAAATGCTTGCAGCAAGCATTTTTTTAAATCACCTTATATATCTGATTTTTGTTCTGTAAATTGCTACGTAATTATTAAATTTTTTTAATAAGGCAGTTCCCCCTGTTTGCAGCCAGGATTATTTTAACACATCCTTTGAACATGGTTGTTTCCATTCTTGTGTTCGTAATGAATTGTCTGCACTTAGCGCAGAGCTTTTCCTGTAGTATCAGAATTGATCATAGGATTTAAAGGAAATCTTACATCACGTGTTAGAGAGGGCTTAGCCATTTTCCCACCAGCCTACACCGGATTCCTGTGAGTACAATTCCAATTCCTAGGACAGCTTACGTTTGAACAATTAGCGTTATAAATGTTAATTATGTCTAACAATTGGAAAGGTTTAAAAGTATATTTATAAAAATTATTGCAACGTGCAACTTAATTTTGTTCATGGGCCTGTAATTTCCAAGGTGGTTATTTTCCAGTGACTGTCTACATTCCTTCGACTGCTAGTTCTCAGTACTTTACAAAATTACACAGTGCTTGAAAACATATGATGGAGAATTAGAAGGCAGGGTGTAAGTGCCAAAATATCTGCAGTTTTTATGTATATGAAGAGATTTTTTTAAGCTTTATCTTTTATTCTTTCATTCTTTCTTACTGTTAGATCTTGATTGATGTTTGAATGCTATTTATTTTTGGAAACCACATAATAGAAAGATTTCACAAGGCTCATATTTTGCATAGTTCTTACCAGCTTCTTGACTTAGATTTTTTAGTTACTTGATCTTGAAGATTGACCAGGAAAATATTGAAATATTTTTATGAAATGAAACCTTTGGAACGGACTCTTTGTCTGGCAGCAGCTGGATCAGTTAATGTTTTGTTTTTTTCTGCTGCAAGCAACTTTAAAGCTATTTAGAATTCTCACCTAAGTATGTGGAGAGAAAACACTAAGAATAATGTCCAAATAAATTCTACCTTGATAGGGAGGTAGTCATGGCAAAATGGCCAACTCAGAAGTAAAATTATATGAAAATGAGTGGAGCATTGCATAACCATTGATTTCTTTTACACTGATCATCTGTTTTTAAACTGGACAGTGATTTTTTTCCCTTAGCATTGTCATTATTTGATGGGTGTGATATTTTTATTAAAGAAGAACTTCTTTTTTGTAAGAGCATAATGGCTTGTTGAAACCTTACAAAGTGTAAGGCCATGAGTGCTAATTCAAAGCAGTGATGTTGCCTGATTAATAAAATACCAGGATCATCCATGGCTGCACTGGCTGTTATGGTAGCCATTGGCTTCATGTGACTATTTAAATTTAAATGAATTATAATAGAAAATTCAGTTCCTCCGTTGCACTAGCTACATTTCAAGTGCTCCGTCGCCATATGTAGTCCATTGGCTATTGAACATCACAGTAGAAAGTTCTATTGGATAAGGCTGGTCTAGATCTTAATTACAGATGATAGAGGAAGCCATATGCATTTATAAGTCTTTTTCCTTATATTGTACAAATGATCATATTTTGCGGGTTTTGTTTAAGTATCACTCTAGATGAGTAGGGAATGTTCAGGTTTTCTCCTTTTCTCCAAAATTCCAGAGGTTTCCCTCACATTTTCTTAAGTTATTTTGTGGCATATCAGGCTCTAAGAGAATGTCTCCAGAATGCACCTGTGATTTGGTGGTGGCATCTGTGGGGCAGCATGCCCTGGGCTGCTCCTGTAGCACGTATGCTGTTTCTATAAGGGCCAGACACAAACTTGCATTGTATGCCTAATGGATGTTCAATGGGGGACTTTTGTCAGGTCACACTATTAGGAACTGTAGTTGTGTATCCGTAGAATTCATGAGGATTTCCTTACACGTTTTACATTTTTCAAGGAATTATGCATTTGGGTCAGTAAGTGAATGATAGGGAGGGAGAAGTAAGTTGGCTCAAGGGGCAGAGAGTTTTGAATGTTAACGAGGCATTTTTATGCTCCTCTATATAGAGTGTGTAGCTTTTGAAGATACAGTATGACTCAGTATATATTGTAGGAAGATGAGGCTTGTTTTGGTGTGCAGTCATGAGAAAGTAGAAGGAGACTGTTGGAACAACCTCAGTTAAGGTCTCTATCCATCAATTACAAGGTGGCCAGGGCCTGAAGGAGGGTGAGAGCAGAGTAAAGGGAAAGGACGGAGGTCTCCTCAGGGTTTGCTGGTTAGTGTAGCTAGTCTTACAGAGCAGTTGTGGGAGAGGGGATGCTGTTGATAGAAATGACAGAGGTGAAGTAGAAATTTATAGCGGGTAGAAAAGCAGGGAGGATGGGGTATGGAATTAGGAGTGATGGTTCTGAGGTAGTCCCCCAGCAGACAGACAGCAAGGGAGAGGTCTGTAGTTAAGAAGCAGAGAGGGTGCGTGGGGACAAGGAAGGAGACTAAGCGCAGCTGGAGAGAGTGGGAAGACCGTGGCGGCGCATAGTCAGCCAGGATGCGTCCCGGGGGGTCACAATATTTTAATATTCCTGAAAAACTGAGGGACAGAGGACAGAGTGCAGTTGTTTCTTTCTTGATGATGGAGAATGGTCTTTAAGAAAACTTTAAACTGAGTGATAAAGCCAGATCAGTCATAAACTGTTAAGGATTTAAGTGGGCTATATATAGCTCATTCCGGAAGTTTGCTGGTGAAGATAAAGACAGAGATGATAAGGGATAAGATAAAGAGATCATGGTGTCAGGTGAAGGTTTGTGCTGGTGTCTCATGTGGCTAATGAGATGTAGAATCTGTAATACCAAGGAGATGGCGAGCTCAACACGTTGTGGGGGAAACTGAGGAAGAACTGGAAACTGGGGGATCAGGGAGGACATGGAGGGGATGAAACTTGCTCGTTTTCCCCCTTACATCCTTTTTTATATCTAAGTAACTAGTTCACCGTTACTCCTCTGTGGTGATTGCTGCAGTTCGGTTACTTCAACCTCTGACGGTACTAAGGATTTCTTTTTGTGGGTGAGTTAAGGAAACCACTCTTGTCCAGAAAGGTGTTGTCCTTTCCATATAGTGAGGCTGTTTTCCAAGCACAGAGTAAAATTTAGGCTTGTCTGTGTTCTTGAAACAGGAGTGAATTTGTTGGTGGGGACAGAGAGTGGCCTGATGCTGCTGGACAGAAGTGGCCAAGGGAAGGTATATCCTCTGATCAACCGAAGACGATTTCAACAAATGGATGTCCTTGAAGGCTTGAATGTCTTGGTGACAATATCTGGTAAGTATTTGTTTAGTAAAGCAGGATTATAGCACTGTTTAAAAACATCGTACTTCCCAGCACTAAACTTCAGTTAGCTCATTTTCTAACGTAATGGCTGAATGAGATACAGCCGTAGCGTGATTTTAAAATAATGCAATAGATGGGGCCAGCCCGGTGGCACAGCGGTTAAGTGCGCATGTTCCGCTTCTCAGCGGCCCAGTGTTCGCCGGTTCGGATCCCGGGTGCGGACATGACACCACTTGGCACGCCATGCTGTGGTAGGCGTCCCACGTATAAAGTAGAGGAAGTTGGGCACGGATGTTAGCTCAGGGCCAGGCTTCCTCAGCAAAAAGAGGAGGACTGGCAGTAGTTAGCTCAGGGCTAATCTTCCTCAAAAAATAAATAAATAAATAAAATAAAATAATGCAATAGAAAAATGTATTCGGATGTGATCCACACGTGCACACGTAACCTAATGGCTCCTCTAAAGAGCAGTCTTGGGGCTGGCCCGGTGGCAGAGTGGTTAAGTTCACACGGTCTCCTTCGCCAGCCCAGGGTTCATGGGTTCAGATCCTGGGCGCAGACCTACACACGCTCATCAAGCCATGCTGTGGCGGCATCCCACATAAAAAATAGGGGAAGATTGGCACAGATGTTAGCTCAGAGACAATCTTCCTGACCCAAAAAAAAGACTTGAAAAGCATAGGACCGTGCACTTTGTGATTGACAGATCTCCCACATGACCCACACGCTCCCCTCTTGTTGCTGGTGGGTTTACTTTGGCTCATCCAGTGTGTAGGTTTGTGTTGTCCACTTCCTCCCACAGGACTCTTTCATGCAAAAGGGATGATTCTTTGCCATGGTGGCAGAAGTATTGTGTTCTGTTTTCTCCTTACATCAGTTAACACTTACTTTAAGTTTCTTTTTAGAAAGAGCATTTTTTTAGTATAAATTTTATAATGTATGTTCATTATAGAAAGTAAGAAACTACTGCAGAAAAGCAAGTAGGAGAAATAAAAGGAAATCATTCAGAGACAACATCTATTACTTTCCAGTTTTTAACTTCTAATCTTTTAAACGTATGCACACTTAAAATACACACTTGGGGGGAAATCTGCATAAAAATGGTTCTGCAGTATTTCAAACATAGAATAATAATGAGAGAATAATATGATACCCACATACTGACTAGCTGGTTTTAGCACATGTATTTAGTTAAATACACTGTCATACATACAGTTAGCATCCCCTCCCTGTCCACCCGCCTGTGGTAACCACTGTCCTGCAATTAGGGTGGATCCTGTCCAGTCCTGTTTGTCCAGACCATGTAGCCTGCTCTTGCCATGTCATTGAGCATTCCACCATGATACCCATTTTACGTGCCTACAGGATGTGTCTTTGTATAAATGTACTAAAATTTACTCACTCATCTTCTGTTGTAAGTCTTTCAGTTTACCCTCTTTTATCCCTCTCACATAAACATTTTTCACAAATTATCTTTGTAGCTTACTGAACATGTTGCATAGATCACAATTTACTAATAATTTGTATTGCTAGGGTCAAAGATTATGCAAAATTGTAAGATTTTAAATAGGTCTTATAATTACCAGCAGCAATTTTGATTTAATTATTTGCTAAGTCAAGCTTCTTAGTTTATATGTAACAGATTTCTTGCAGTTATTTTGGTCTTCAAATAGGCTTTTGGTTGTAAGTAAAGACATTTGCTGAAATGCAGAAATTTCACCGTCTCATACTTAAATGAGAAAACCATTTAAAACTTGAGTGTTGATGGGAGTAGGGTTTAAAATTGGAGGAAAAATAAATCTGCAGCTAAAAATGGTTTAAATTTCATTTTGTGATCCAGTGAGCAAGATGATTCCTGGGTATCAATAATCAGCTGATACCAGTGACAATGTATTGGTCTCTTTTCTGTATTCTTTTCCCTTTAGTAGCTTTTATTGGTTTTCACAATCATAAAAGTAACACATGTCAACTGTAGGAAGCTTCAAAAATAGAAAAAATTTAGGAAGAATAAAACAAAGTGTTACCCCCATCTCAGAGATAACTCTTGTTAACATTTTCTTATATTTCCTTCTCCTCTTTTCTATAAATGTATCTCACGTTACGAGAATAAAACACTATACATAAAACTATGTGGTCTTTGTTCTACTTAACGTATTATCTTGAGTATTTTCCCACACTCAAAAATTCTTAAGAACTTAAAATGATTGAAGTATAAAATGTAATACAGAAAGTCCAGAGATGCTCAGTGAACTGTCACAGTTAGAATCCATCCCCCATGTAGCCCCCGTCCTGGTGAAGAAGTGGAGCAGTCCCAGCACCGCAGAAGCCACCCTGGGCTGCCTGCCCACTGCCTCCCGGTCACTGTCCCCTCCTCCCCAGAGGGAAGCACTGTCCTCACTTGGAACACCTTAGGCTGGCTTTGCCTTCATTGAACTGAATTCATATAAATGGTGAAATGGAAAGTGTTCTTTTGTGTCTGGCTGCCTTCTTTCTACAGTAGTTTTAGGTTTAGAGAAAAAGTGAGCAGAACGTATAGGCAATGCCCATCTTACCCCTCTCCCCCAGTTTCCCCTGTTAGCTTTCCTTAGTGTAGTACATTGTTACAATTGATGAATCAGTATTAATAAACTATTGTTAATTAAAGTCCATGGTTTACATTGACATTCACTCTTTCTGTTGCACGGTTCTGCCAATCGTGTAGTTATCCACCATTACAGAATCACAGGGACTAATTTCACTGCCCTAAAAATCCACTGTGCTCCACCTGCTCATCCTTCCCCCAAAGGCCCTGTGAACAACTGAGTTTTCTTACTGTCTGTATGTTGCCTTTTTCAGAATGTCATAGTTGGAATTACGTAGTATGTCGCCTTTTCACACTGGCTTCTTTCCTTAGCAGTATGCATTTAAGCTTCCTCCATGTCTTTTCATGACTTGATAGCTCATTTCTTGTTATTGCTTGAATAGTGTTCCATTGTATGGGTGTACCAGTTTGTTTATCCATTCACTTGTTGAAGGACTTCTTGTTTGCTTCCAGGTTTTAGCAGTTATGAATAAAGCTGCTACAAACATTTGTGTTCAGCTTTTTGTGTAGTCGTAAGTTTTCAACTCATATATTTGTAAATACCTGGGAGTGTAATTGCTGGAACGTAAGGTAAGACTACATTTAGTTTTGTAACAAATTGCCGACCAGTCTTCCGAAGTGGCTGTATCATTTTGCCTTCCTACAAGCAGTGAATGAGAGTCCTTGTGCTGCACGTCCTTGTCACCATTTGGTGGTGTCAGTGTTTTGGGTTAGTGTGGTGGTATCTCATTATTCCTTTAATTTGAAATTCCCTGATGACATACGATGTTGAGCATCTTTTCATATGCTTGTTTGCCATCTGCATGTCTTCTTTATGACGTATCTGTTAAGGTCTTTTGCCTGTTTTATAATTGGGTTGTTTGTTTCCCTTTTGTTGCGTTGTAAGAGTTCTTTGTATATTTTGGATACAAGTCCTTTATCGGATAGGTGTTCTGCAAATATTTTCTCCCAGTCTGTTGCTTATCTGTTCATTCTCTTAACAGTGTCTTCTGCAGAACAGAAGTTTTTAATTTTAATGAGGTTTGACACCAATTTTTTCTTTCATTTATCATGCTTTTGGTGTTACATCTAAAAAGTCATTGCCAAATCCAAGGAGATTGTACCTAGATTTTCTCCTATGTTACCTTCTAGAAGCTTTATAGCTTTGCATTTTATGTTTAGGTCTATGATCCATTTTGAGTTGATTTTTGTGAAAGGTTCCAAGTCTGTGTATAAATTCACTTTCTTTTGCCTGTGGATGTCCAGTTCGAGCAACATTCATTGAAAAGACTGTTCTTTCTCCATTGAATTGCTGTTGTTCCTTTGTCAAAGATTAGTTCATTACAGTTGTGTGGGTCTATGTCTGGGCTCTCTATTTTGTTTCATTGATCTATTTGTCTTTTGCTAATACGATGCTATCTTGATTGCTGTAGCTTTCCAGTAAATCTTGAAGTCAGATTGCGTCAGTCCTCCAAATTTGTTCATCTGTTTCAATGTTGTATTGGCTTGTCTGGCTCTTGCCTTTCCATATAAACTTTAGAATCAGTTTATCAATATGCATAAAATAACTTGCTACGATTTTGTTTGGGATTACGTTGAATCTATAGATCAAGTTGGGTAGACCTGACGTCTTAACAATACTGAGTCGTCTTATTCATGATCGTTGAATATCTCTCCGTTTATTACATCACCTTTGATTTCTTCATAGTTTTGTAGTTTTCCTTCTCGGGATGTTGCACAGGGCTATTTTGTTAGATTTATAACTAAGTATTTCACTTTTTTCTTTTAGTGCTACTGCAAAGTGTACTGTGTTTTTAATTTCTAATTTCTTGTTGTTAGTATATAGGAAAGCAATGGACTTTTGTCTGTTATCTTTGTATCTTGCAACCTTGCTATAATCACTTATTAGTTCCAGGGATTTTTTGCCAGTTCTTTAGCATTTTCTACCTTGACAATCATGTCTTGTGCAAACAAAGATAGTTTTATTTATTCCTTCTCAATCCGTATACCTTTTCTTTTTTTTTTTCTTATCTTATTGCATTGTAATGGGAGTAATGAGAGGGGACATCCTCCCTTTGTTCCCCATCTTCGGGGGGGAAGTATCTAGTTTCTCATCATTAAGTATGATGTTAGTTCTAAGTTTTCTGTAGTTGTTCTTTATCACATTGAGGCAATTCTCCTCTATTCCTGTTTGCTGAGAGATTTTATCATGAAATGGGTGTTGGGTTTTGTCAGATACTTTTTCTGCGTCTACTGATGTGATCATAGGACTTTTCTTCTTCAGCTTGTTGATGTGAGTGTCTGATTTCTTTTGCTCAACATCATTCTTTTGTTGCTTGTAGCTGTAGTTTGTTTTTCATTCCTATGTGTGACTACACTACAATTTCTTTACTTATTCCACTGTTGATAAACGTTTGTGTTGTTTTCAGTTTGGGGCTAATATGAACATTGCTGCTATGAGCATTCCTGTTCATGTATTTGGGGCTCATACACACACATTCTTATTAGGAGAGAAATTACTGGATCATAAGTAGAGTATACGGATATCCTACTTTAATAGTGCCAGGCTTTTCAAAGTGGTTCTAACAGTTACAACACTAGTCTCTGGAGTTTCTAATTGTGCCATACCTCCTCTAGTTTTGGGTATCATCACTCTTTAATTGTAGGCACTCTGATAGGTGTATAAAATTGTATCTCCTATGGTTTTAATATGCATTTACTGTTGACTGTTGAGAGCAAGTGCCTTTTTATGTATCTTATGTTTAACTTCTTTGACCTGTTCTAGTTGCTTGCCTAGTTTTCCATTGGATTGTCCCTCTTCTAATTGATTTATAGGCGTTCTTTACCTATTCTGGATGTGAGTCCTTCGTCAGCTCTGTCAGCTGCATACATCTCCAGTTTGTGGCTTGCCTTTTGCTCGATTTGAGTCCCTGCATTGGGTGATTTGTTCAACCCTTCTGTGCTATCAAATGGGAAATAATAGCTACACTGGAGGGTTTTTGAGAATCAGATGACATAATATTGTGAAAGTATCTTAGAAACTCTGTTGGTTGTATTGTTGTGCACGTGTGTTGTGTGTCTTATTGATACTGTACATCTATATGAGTTCCTTATTCTTCTAAAATCTTCCCTTCTAGCTCAGGCCTACACTTGGTGATAAGTCTATAGGGGTTTTCAAAGTCCATCTGAATAGCTTGAATTGAGTTTCTGGTAAAACTCTGATACAAAATGGTTCCCTTAGGGGCATTATATTTATTTATTGAAGTTTCTTTTGGTTACTATTGTTATTACTGATGATAGGTGCTTTTGAATATGTATGTGAAGTATTTGTATTTGTTTTGCTAGGCAAAAAGGATAAATTACGTGTCTACTATTTGTCCTGGTTAAGAAATAAAATACTTCACAACGATCCAGAAGTCGAGAAGAAGCAGGGATGGACAACCGTGGGGGACTTGGAAGGGTGTGTGCACTATAAAGTTGGTAAGTTCCAGGAGGCTCATAAGGGTTTTTTGTCCCCCAGGGTTTAATTAGTTTCCATTTAAAATTTACATATTCTTTGAAGCTTTTAATAATAAACTTGTGTCTGATACCTGTAGCTCATTTCTGTTGTGATGTTTCTAAGGCGTCTTCTGCTAATCCTGAAGTCTCGTCTAGACTCATGGTGCACCTTTAGGCATAACCCAGTTCATCCTGCTGCGCACTCGGTCCTCCCTCTGTCTCGTCCACATAGTTTGTCCTGTGAGAGTCTCTCTTTGACAGTCCGCATTCTTCTCTAAGGTGTTGTTTGAATAACCATGTTAAAGAAGTCTTGCCAGAGGAAAGTTGGCTGGTGGATTCCTCCTTTGTGCTCCAGGTTTATTCTCCATTTTGAGGATGAGGCCTCTGGGTCCTTGCCAGTCACTGATAGAATGTTTGAGAGTTTGCCTAAAGAGCTGTTGCGTGTTGTTTTAAATTAACTGCACTGTGCAAAGCTCCTGTGCTCTTTACTAGTGAATGTATCTAGCTGGCTAGTGAGTGTTTCATGGCAACTGTGCTGTTGTTTTCTTTTTGGCATGCATGCTGTAGTTCTTGTGAAATAAGATGTTGAAAGAATAAAACCAAAACTTTTTTTTTTTTTTGCTGAGGAAGATTTGCCCTGAGCTAACATCTGTGCCACAGTCTTTTTCTATTTTTTATGTGGGTTGCTTCTACAGCATGGCTGCTGACAAGTGGTGTAGGTCCATGCTCGGGAACTGAACCTGGGCTGCCAAAGCAGAGCATGCCAAACTGAACCAATAGGCCACAGGGCCAGTGCCCAAAGCAGATTTCTTTGTGTATGAAAAAAACCCAAAATTCTGATACTAATGTTAGAAATAAAGAAGAAATAATGGAGCTTAGCCAAATTAAAGATTTATGGGAGAGATGGTATACTCTAATGGAATTTGAAATGGGTAGTTGAGAACAATACCAAATGGTCTGTGTGTACTTAAGACTGATTAACATAAGGGGCCTATTGAAAGTTGATTTCTGCTTATATGTTTTCTTTTTTCTATGTTTATGAAAGTACGTAGCATATACTAGAGTCAGTTCCTCTGCTCCCAGGGCTATTACAGTCCTTGACGTTGTCTCCTTGTTTATCTGATCTGTTCGTAACCCTCAGCTCATTGGTTAATGATGACTGCGGGAGCCGCCGCAGTACTGGAATGATTCTGAGAGGTACTGGAAAGTAGTACTGTCTCCTTGGTGTAGATTTGGGGGTTAGGATTTTCTGTGTTGTGTTTATGTGAAATATTTTTATCTGTTGAAGTGTAACTAAAATCATCTAAGGCTGACTTTAATCAGAGTTCATAAGATCTGAAATGGTCATGAGTAGATTATACTACAGGGGGAGCTAGAGGCAGATGTCTTAGACCATCTTGGGCTTTTCCTCCAAAGGAAACAGTGGTCCTCAGGCCTGTCATTCTTCCAGAGACGAGTGTGTAATGCCATTCTTTGTTATCGTTATGCTTTTAGGAAACTATTTGCAGTTTATCAGGACCTGTGCTGTACAGTGTGGTTGCTATCAAGAACGGGGGCTGTTTAAATTTACGTTTAAATTAATTAACATGAAATAAACTTTAACATTTAGTTCCTCAGTAGCACCGGTATGTTCCAAGTGTCCTCTAGCCACATGCAACTACTAGTGGTCCTCACATTAGCAGCACAGATATAAAACCTTTCCATTATCACGGAAAATTCTATTAAACAGCCCTTGTTTGGACAACCTCTTATAATCCTTTGTGTCTTAATCTTAATGTCAATGGTTTATTTGAATAGTGACAATATATGGAATTTAACGAGAATTATCAAGTTAACAAGCCATCTCTCGTGTACAAAGGAAGAATCAAGTAGTAGTGTGCTATTAGATAGCTTAGAAAGAAACCAGTGGGTTTGCACCAGACCAGTAAGTCCTGTGTGGTCAGGGTCCCTCAGAGCATGTTTTAAAGCAGAGTGGCCTGGCTGTAAGACAATCAAAACAGCTGTGTAAGGGGACATCTTTTAAAATGTGTATATAGTTGAAGAGAGATTTCCTTTGCTACTGCTCTTTTCGTACAGAACTTCAGGGGGAGTTCTCACAGTCACTACCTCTAGATCAGGAAGTGGTTTGAAGTCGGGCTTGGTCTTGTCCAGAGAAACAGATAGAGGTCACACTCAGTCAGTGAGTATTGTGGTATAGCCTTCTGTGTTCCTCAGTCTGTAGCCCTGTGCAGGACTCAAGAAAAGCCACGTGGGAGATTGGACCTCTTGCTGTGACTTGAGCCTATTGGCTGATGAATCACGTCCTTCTGAAGTACTATAATACTGTGCCCTTGAGACTTTAGGGTGGTGTCGCTGGCACGGTCTTGATTATTAAATACTTGCAAGCTGAGAAGGTTAGGAACATTGGTGAAAGTACTCATTGATGGGAACCAGCGTATTGGAGTTGAGTCCAACGGAACATCAAGAAAGATGGGGACAGCCTGGATTATACATGAGAGAATTGGAAAAGGAAACTGTGAGGCGTGATCTCTCTCAACATGTTTCCCCTGTTGGTTTGGGTGAAATAATAGAAGGCGTATTTATTAAGTTTGCAGAAGACCCGTAGAAGAACATAGAGTTCCATGTTGGTACTGACCTGTGCTTCTCTTGTTTTGTGTTTGTTTTTTCAGTAAAATATGAAAGAATCAAATTTCTGGTAATTGCTTTGAAGAGTTCTGTGGAAGTCTATGCGTGGGCACCCAAGCCATATCACAAATTTATGGCCTTTAAGGTAACAGTATCAAGTGCACTTAAAAGTAGCATCAGCTGCGTATGCTGTGACCAAGAGCCAGCGAAGAAGGTTAAAAACTCTGCACAGTTACACCTGATCCTTTACAAGCTATGTACTAACATAGTGTAGAGCCTTATCGTAAGAGAGGCCATTTCTAATGTAATAAGCCTAAGCTGTCTGCTTTCTGCGCTCTCCCAGCATAGGAACGAGAGAGCTGAATGTTGGGCAGGCGCTTTGATGGATGTGGCAATGTGGTAACAGAGGAAAAGACAAAATAACACTGCCTCCACTTAAAAAGCAGACCTTGACCTTCTACTTAAAATCACAGATGTGTGTAAAGATTTAGGTATATTTTTGATAACCAGAAATTATCCAGTAATAGGCAGCTTTATGGTATATCTGTTCAATAGAGTACTAATTAAAAACTAAACTACAGAAATTCTTCATGACACAAGGAATGTGTATTACACATTAAAAAAGTAAGTTAACAGGGGCTGGCCCCGTGGCCGAATGGTTAAGTTCGTGCGCTCCGCTGCAGGCGGCCCAGTGTTTCGTTGGTTCGAATCCTGGGCGCGGACATGGCACTGCTCATCAGACCACGCTGAGGCAGCGTCCCACATGCCACAACTAGAAGGACCCACAATGAAGATATACAACTATGTACCAGGGGGCATTGGGGAGAAAAAGGAAAAAAATAAAATCTTTAAAAAAAAAAAAAAAGTAAGTTAACAGTGTGTGTAATATACCATTATTGTTTTAGAAAAATATTAGAAGTTATTTTTCTTTTTATAATTCTAGAGTTCACACTAGATACAAATTTATAATTAAATTTATAATTAAATTCTTAATTAAAAGTGATATTACCATGACATTAGGTATTATAAATAACTTAACATCACTTCTAATATTAGACACAAAACCTTAAGCATAGCCCCTGGGGATGTTTTAGTGCAGGGCAAGAAATTAAGAATTTTTCATCCGAAATGATTCTATTTACTAATTTTTTAAAATAGTTTTGATGTATTTTATAAGGGTAAACTTCAATTAGTTGGAAAATTGACATATTTAGATTGCTTATTGCTGGTTCCCCAGTAAAACAGGATAGATGGGGTGACAATATTTGCTTAAAAAATAAGCCCACATATTATTGACTAAAAATAATTGGTTGTAAAATTACAATTATCCTCTGAGATCTGGTCTTAATATCCTTTATGTACCAGGTACTGTTCTGTTTGCTTTTATAAATATCTTATTTCAATCTGTCTTGTGAGCTGTAGGTGTTGATATCAGTGAAGAACTGAGGCCCTCCAGTATGCTAATAGGCCATCCAGGCTCTTACAATACGTTACAGCCTTTCGTCACCATATCATTCTAGTCAGAAAATTAAAGTACCAGTCTATACAGCTTGAGTAGTGACTGCTGATCATACTGATCCAGTTCTCAGTATGTGACTCCTACAGCTCCTCGAGGCTCTCTTTCCGTCATCTGCATTTGAATAGTTGACTCAATGCTACAGAAAGTCCTCATTATTTCACGTTAGATGTTTTTCTCACCAAGACAACAGAACTGTAAGTGACAGAGCAGAATTCCTGGGCTAGGTAGGGGGAGTCTGGGACATGCTTCTGGAAGGATAGTCTTCCAGATACTGGTTAAGAGACAAATCTTACTGTATTACAGACTTGTTTTATAGGGTATTTTTGCTTATAGTTGTTGCCAGGGAGGCTTAGTAATTGAATAACTGAGTACCTAGGGTCTGGCTTCTCTAGTTTGATCTAGTATTAGAAATAAGTTCTACTTCGTCTTACTGCTTCTCTCTTGGTTACTTCTTTGTAGTCATTTGGAGAATTGGTACATAAGCCGTTACTGGTGGATCTCACTGTTGAGGAAGGCCAGAGATTGAAAGTGATCTATGGATCCTGTGCTGGATTCCATGCTGTTGATGTGGATTCAGGATCAGTCTATGACATTTATCTACCAACACACGTAAGAAAGAACCCACACTCTATGGTTGGTTGACTGGCTTCATTTTGTTTTGACTTTTTTCTTTACTCTGCTTAGTGAACTAACACAAGCAGGGATTTCTTACTTCCCCATGGTGTGGGGGTGAGTATTTAAATGATGTGTCATTTTCAATAGCTCCATGCTCTGAAACAAGTGGAAATCCACTCTCCTGGCTCTGTGAAGCCTTCCTGAGAACCTCTTAGCCCTGGCTTTGACTAACATGGGATGGATTTGGGGCAATTGCTGGCAGATCAGAACATCCCTGGGTTGGGAGTGGTTTAAGGAACATAATTTCTTACTTAGAGCCCACAATCCAATTATGTTCCAAGGGCCTCACAAAATGTGGACTAGTGGAGTTTGTGACCTTACAAGGTAGACTTTGGAATGTATAGCTCATGTAGTTTCCAAAATGTTGTCGAATTGCTGTATATATCACCAGGAATATGAACCAGAGCTTTCACCAGGACAGTCTGATTGAGCACTTTTGTGGGGATAGCAATAGCCACAAACATGCTTCCCTGCACTTTGTTCCTCTTCTCTAGATCCAATGTAGCATCAAACCCCATGCAATCATCATCCTCCCCAACACAGATGGAATGGAGCTCTTGGTGTGCTATGAAGATGAAGGGGTTTATGTGAACACCTATGGAAGAATCACCAAGGATGTGGTTCTGCAGTGGGGAGAGATGCCAACATCTGTAGGTACGCATCACTCACAGGAAAAGGTAGCACTTAGAAGAGTGGAGCCGCCTCTAAAACGGCATATATTCATCACACTAATTTTCTGTGCTGTTCAGACCTTTTGACCATTTACCAGAGTGGTTGGCAATAGATTGTGAAAAGTTAGATTGTAGACTATGGGACTGACCATAGTCTATTTCACAACAAAATCCAAGTATTTATTTAATATTTCTTAAAACCCTGTCGTTCACAATCCTTCATTTAATCCTTAAGACGTCCAGGGAAAATAGGACAGGTGGTGTTGTTAACTCACTTGTGGAAAGTCAAGGGACGCAGAGAAAGGTAAGTGATTTGCTCTTGTGAGTGGCAGAGCCACAGCTGGAAACAGCCTCTTAATCTTGAGGCGTGCGTCAGCAATGAAGGCTGGCATCTGAAGCGTCCGTGGCTTTATGTTGGTATCCCCAGCCTATTCTGATTTTATTGCTGTTAGGTCACTGTCTCATCCACTTTCTTTACTTGTTCCTACCTTCCTTCGTGACTGGTGTGATGAAAATCAGAGCACTTAACTGTAGATTCAGTGGTTCATTGCTCAAGATAAGCGTGATGTACCTTGGGAGTTAATAGAGTCACCCGTTGACACAAACTCCCACTTCCCAGGATAGAGCAAAAGGTTGCAAAGGTGAAGTTCAAAACAAAAATCCTTAAATGTTAGATGTTTGGCGGGGGGCGGGGCGGGGGGGGGGGAGGGCACATAAGCAGCATCTTTTCATAGCAGTTTCCCTATCTAACACTATGTGTTTTTCCCCTCTCTAAAAGCATATATTCGATCCAATCAGACGATGGGCTGGGGAGAAAAGGCCATAGAGATCCGATCTGTGGAAACTGGTCACTTGGATGGTGTGTTTATGCACAAAAGGGCTCAAAGACTAAAATTCTTGTGTGAACGCAATGACAAGGTAATGGTTCCTTATAGGTTCTTTTTACGTGCTATCATCTTTGAGCAATGGTTTATTTTCCATGGAGTTTAGTGAAACTTTTCCTTGGGATTTTGATAGATTCCAAAGTAAATTCATCAAGGAACTTCTTTTTAGGCCTGTTTAATGAGGGTTGAGGTATATTTTATTTTGATTTTGCTGTGAGGGGGTGGAGATACTTATCTCTACAGAAATCGTCCTATCTTGGCTTTTTCTTTTTTAACCCCATTTGGTGACCTGTCTAGGCTATGTTTGATTTAGGGCTAGGGAGGGTTAAAACTGCCAATTTAGATGGATGGGATCTCTTGTGATTAGAAGGAAGCACCCCTGCAAGTTTGAGTGCAGTAAGTTTCCTTTGCCCTGATGGGTATCAGAAACATACCACTTGTTAGTCTGCCTTTTGAGTAGTGAAATAACTTCATAGTTGCAGGTCAGAAATGCCTAACAGTATAAATCATTTTATGCAGAAGCTCGAGCACCTCCTGCAGCTGAGACCTCAGGGCAGCAAAGCCCCACTTGAAACCTTTGTTTTTCAATCTGGCCACGTCCTTGTGTTCTCCAGGGCCTACTCGCTCCCCAGGAGTCCCTCCCCAGAACTGGCCTTGGACAGAGCAGATCGATGACCAGGGGTGTTGTCCATCCCGGCCTGCTTTGAAAAGGACGTCAGGGGGTGGAACAGATCATTGCAAAGCCCAGCTTTTTCTCTCTCTTCTGTCCACTTGGATAAAAACATGTCTAACTACCTGACGCAGCCCACTACAACCTTAGAAGCTTGCCTCTTAAGAATATTTCCACCTCTTGCTTCATGATAAAATATATTAAACATCCTAGTAACCTGCCTGCAGGTCGACTTCTCAGATTAAATTTAAAAATTCATCGTGACAAAGAAAAGCTTTGCATCTTTTCTTGCAGCTGGTCCTCTTGCCTGCCCACCTACGTACTCAACACAAAAGCCGGGTCACCACTGACCCACTTTCTCCTGCAATCCTATAGCTCATTTACTGTTAGAGTTGACTTTTTTTTTTTGCTACATAGTATCTCCCAAATCTTTTACCTTGAAAATCCATACAACCTTAGAGCTAATCCAGGATTTTGCCAGCCTTTTGGCTTATCTTTTCCTAAGTATGTATTGTAGCCATAACTGTAATATTCTTTGAACTTTAGGCATTTAAATATTTTTATCATCCATGATCTCATATCCCTTAAGGTTTATTAACAACAGGTACAAAAGTAACTTATGTTACTTTGGCTATAAAGTCATATCACATAAATGATATATTTAGCTTAATTTCTTAAGAGGAAAATTGGGTTGCTGAGTCCTCCCCGTTGCTCATTGAGTTTTCCAAACACATTTATTGTGTAGCAGGTATTAGCAGTGAGATAAAAAGAAATAACCCAGTTTCAGAAACGTCACTTTTTTTCTTTGCGTTCTCACAATATGGCAGTGTGTACAAGGAGTTACCTACTTAGCCTTCTCATTTATAATAAAAATTGGCTACAGGTGATCACTCCTTGTAAATGATAAAATGACATCATCCCAGATTTTCTTTTGAAAAGGGCCTTTGGGCTTTTAAGCGTCCTGCATTTGGAGGCGTCCAGGTTGTTGGGGGCTCTGGGCTGCCCGCCCGGGACCCGCAGGAAGCGTTGCTCCGCTGGCTGTGCTGTTTCCTGACCGCTCCCTCTCTCTTTTGCCTTTGCAGGTATTCTTCGCCTCTGTTCGGTCTGGTGGCAGCAGTCAGGTTTATTTCATGACGTTAGGCAGGACTTCTCTTCTGAGCTGGTAGAAGCAGTGCGATGAGGATTGCCGGCCCCCAGAGTCTTCAAGATCCTGAGAACTTGGAATTCCTTGCAACTGGAGCTCGGAGCTGCACCGGTGCAGTCCAGGACAGCTGTGGATGCAGACACCACGTGTGGGGTTCTTTTTCTCCTTTCCTTCCTGCTTCTTTCTTACCAGTTTATCCCCATTCTCTTCTTTTCCTTACTCAAAAATAAATCAAGGCTGCAATGCAGCTGGTGCTGTTCAGATTCTACCCTCAGGTGCTATCAGTGTTTGAGATTGAGCATCAGACCAGAAAGCAAACACCTTTCCTTCAGCTCCAGAATTCCTTGTCTCTGAACGACTCTGTCACATGGGTGTCTGAAGGCGGAGACTATGACCATGCCGCTGGTGTTGGAAGTGGGCACAAGGAGGTGTGAAGTGGTGGTCTAACAAGCAGTGTGCTAAAGCAGAGAGCAGATTTAATATAGTAACATTAACAATGTATTTAATTGACATTTCTTTTTTGTAATGTGACAATATGTGGACAAAGAAGAAGGTGCAGGTTTAAGAAGTTACTATTTATAAAATGTGAAAGACACAGTCACTAGGAGAACTTTTTTGTGGGTGGGGCTTGGGAGGTGGGGTGGGGTGGGTTAAGGGCGCCCCATTTTGTTTCTTTGGAGTTTTTTTTTTTTTTTTGGCTTGGTCAAGAACTCAGTCATTTTTCTGTGTACCAGGTTTTGCCTAAATCATGTGCAGAGGGTTCTTAAAAAAAAAAAGGAAAAAGAAAATGTGTGCATTTGTCTAATGGCCAGAACTTTGTTGTGTGACAGTATTAGCACTGCCTCAGTTAAAGGTTTAATTTTTGTTTAAACCTGGAAGTGCGACACCAGTTTCACCATAGTCTGCACTTAACAGAGGAAAAAAATTTTTTTTCAACCACATTTATTTTTTTGCCTACCTCATTGTTTTTAATGCATTAAGAGGTGGTTTAGTTTATATGTTTTTGGAGAAAGACATTAATGTTTAATTTAATCTTAATACCAAAACTATCAGATTGAAGTGTAACTGTTCTTTTGTCACAGGTCTCAGTAGGCACAAGAGAAATTGTCCCTGAAGACAAGAAATAGCCATGTGGCTTTATCATGCTGATTAATGCAGCCTGCTTTCTAAGTTGAGAGAGCAGAATGCTTTGTTTTCACCATATTCACCATTAGTGGCTGATGGGCAGCGGTAGCCTACAACACAAGGGGCCTCATTGTTCTCCGTTGGGGGTTTGGTAGCAGACAGGTGGTCATATTAGAATAGTCACACAAACTGTTCAGTGTTGCAGGAACCTTTTCTTGGGGGTGGGGATATTTCCCTTTTTTAAAAATGCAATGCACTAAAACTATTTTAAGAATGTAGTTAATACTGCTTATTCATAAGACAGCATCTTCCTGTGTTTTAGGTATAATATCAAAGCCCTGGCTTTTCTTGTTTGCTCACTTGCTCTCTTGTTCTCTCTCTGTTTTTTAAACCAGTTTTACTTTATGAATATGTTCATGACATTTGTAATAAATGTCTTGGGTAATAATTTGTTTCATGGCTTCATGGTCACTCAATTCCTCTGAGGACGTTAATCTCTTGGTACAGGAGCAATGCCCAGTGTCCTGGTTCTCCTGTCTTGCTTTCCTCTTGTTGAGTTCTGAGTTGGGAATGTTGTGTGATGGCTACTTTAAACTTTGTTCACCAGACAGAAGCTTGGTGTTTCATAGGTTTAATCCTCCTTTGTAGTTAATTTTCTTTTATAACATGAAAGTGGGGAATTTTCCGCCCAAAAATGTAGTAATTATTTGCACCTATTTGCCGAGGCTTTGCCCAGCATTGTCATCCCTCTTAGCATCCGTTTTAAATGCTGTCATTCTCTTCCTCCTGGTTCAGCATTTTTGCCAAAGGCTCTCTTTTGAATTACAAAAATCTAGTGAAAAATACATACACTCAGAAATGCATAAATGACAGCTGGTTGTGCATACCCACAAAGACAAGATAAGCTGAGAAAGCTTTCCTCTCTTTTGGAAGGACAAGGCCATGGAAATGGTTTTCCCATGTGTGTGACTTTAGAGTAGTGCTCATGTCCAAAGCAGAAAGAACTAGATTTTTCCTACAAATTTGTAGTTAACATAAAGAAGATTGAAGAGTTAATGCCACCTTTGGAGAAGGGACTTCTGAGATAGGCCAGATTCCATCACCATAGGACTTCAATCAAAAATCAGATTTCTGCTGGCGATTTCCTAACATGTTTGGCTTTGCAAGTGAGATGGCACGTGCCAGTGAACACGTGTGCATGCCAAGAGGAGAAAGAATTGGATGGCTTGATCGATTGTAGCCCCTCCACGGCTTTAGAGAGAGGTAAAAGTTGGGCAGGTTTCTTTGGAAAAATACTGAACTTCTGATACCAGTGTGGAAAAAATAAAAAAGAACGAGGTATCATGATCTTAATTATCCACAGACTTGAAGCTCAGTGTCTCTAAGTCAAGATGTGTTTCACAAATAATGCAAGTGGTATGTCATTGGAGTTACTGAGTATTTAGAACTTGACAAAGACTGGCCTTATGAAGTGATGGAGTCTGTGCTCAGGTCAGAGTGGTCCCGTCCCACGTGCACAGTACCAGGCCCCACCTGGCATCTCTGGGTGTTTGAGTTGAACGGAATCGAGTCCATTGCTGGGCATCACGTACTGAGGTCGGAGCACCGTTTGTCCTGGCGCAGGCTTCTGGCGTGTGCTGTCCCTGGCTGTGGTGTCCTTCCTTCCTCGCCTCACCCTTGTTAGCCAGACTGTGTGCTGCAGCTTGAGGCAGGCGCCCAGTTAGGTTTCTTTGTACACGATTGTGACTTGTTGAGATTTCGTTCTTCCACAGAAGGGATGATTCTTTTAACAGGGTAGTGACTTCCCAGAAGTGCCAAGATGGCAGAATTACAGAGGAAAACAGTATTACGATGATACCATTAAATATGGAACATTGGAAACTAGTATAGCAGTGCTCTTCAAAACACAGATGTGTCTCTAGGTTTAGTCAAAGCTTTAATAAGTAATACCTTTCTGTATTTAAGTCAGAGTAACTCTGTATTGAGTGCAGTGTTTTTACTTTTTTCTCATGCACATGTTATGTTGGAGAAAATGTTTACAAAAATGGTTTTGTTACACTAATGTGCATCACATATTTATGGTTTATTTTTAAGTGATTTTTTTATGGGTTTTTTAGGTTTTTGTCTTAGTTGTAGTCCACTTATGGTGATTCATAATCCCTAATTTTGCCAATTATAAATTTGCTAAACAGTAATAAAAATGACAAACTGCATTAAATTTACTAATCCTAGAGCTGCAAAGCAGACTGGTGGCAAGTCCACAGCCTTCTTTTTTCCAGTGCTGATTTGTCTTCTGTGTATTATGAAAATTACTGTGTCCCTCCTCCTCCCCCTTTTTTCCTTAAATAAAGTAAAAATGACACCTATCTTATGTGGCATGAGTTTCAAATATATTCTGATCCTTCAGAATGTTTCCCTCCCATGAGGATCCGTATTTCGTGTGTACCTCCTTCTGCAGTGCAGCCCCGGCTCGAGTGGGCGGCTCCCCTGTCCCGCCATCTCCTGTGACGGGGATCACCAAGATCTCAGAAGGAAATTGGTGGTGAGCTCTTGATCACCATGTTCCTGAAGCCAGAAACAGAGTAAGTTGATCCTTCAGGAAGAAATAAGGTTTTACTTTTCAAGTCTGAATTGGATCAAAACATAAAACAGCAGGATATCTGTACCTAATAAGATAATGAAAGTAGCCCTTTTTCAAATTGGCACGTAATTACTAACTTAGGCCTAATTGTTGGAGCTCCTTCAGTGTAAGGTCATTGTCGCTAAGTCCTTGGGGTGGGCCCCCTTGAGTCCGGCCCGGCAGGAATGACTCCCATTGGACAGATCTGGGGCTGTGTCCTCCGCTCAGCACCTTGCCCAAGCCTCTGGGGTTGCAGATGGGTGGACACGCTACGTTCTCATCCGTTAAGTATGTTAATAAACTAGCTCCCTGTGCTTCAAATAGAAAGATGTTATTTACTTAAAGGTGAAAATAAAATCCTAAATATCTAGGCCACCAAAATGAGTAAGTTTTTTCTTTTCCTACTTGATGTTTGTTGCAGCTGGTAGATGATTAGGAATAAAAATCTGGGGAAGTGCTAGTTAACTGTCTTGGGACCATCGTTCATTCCTCCTGTTCCAACCTTCCCTCCGTTGGTTGAGATTCCACTTACAGGAAACAACCAGAATAAGATCAGCCCAGTAACTGACACCAGCTCTGTGTTTTGGTGTCATGTTCAAGGGGGCAGTGAAATTACTGCTTTCTCTGCCGTCTGTGACTTTAAAAAATATATAATGTCCATGCTTCATTTAAGAAGTAGGTGTTGTATTTTATAGTAGATGTTGTATTTTATAAAGTAAAATGGTTAAGGAATTAAAAGTTGGGAAAAGTATTTGTTGGATTTTCTTAAAGGAGAAGTAACAGGTGCTCAAATACTAGGTTCTTATAGCTGGTCTCCCTCTCTCTTCATCTTAAGGTTAATCGTATTCTCTCCGTGTTTCAGAATCTTCCATGTTTGCCTCTGCCTTGCCTAACTTCCCTGTGCGTACAGGTACAGCCTCTTTTATTCTCTCCTGTTCCCCCCTGACTGGACGTGGTATGGTTTTGTCCATTCTTTGCTTCCATCTGAATACAGAGCCTGCACATGAGCTGAAGTTGGTTCTCATGTTCAACCGTTTATTAAATCCTAACCTCTCTGCTCCTCAGAAACAACCAAACATGTTGCTGGCACTGAGCAGCTCTCAGAAATTCCCGGTTGTTTGCTTAAGTAGCATGAAATTAAAACCCTGATGTTCATCCAGGGGAAAACCAGCACTCCATGCTGTGTGGGGCTTGTGAGGACGTGCACTGGGCCCCAGGAGGGGTGTGGAGCTTTGCTCAGGCTGGGCCAGGAACAGGCCCTGGTAGCAGCGGTCCCCGCGGCTGCAGCGTGGCTTGCTATAATGACAGTGCAGGACCCTTGATGCCTAAGTCCTGTTTCCTAGTTTGCTTGGTTATAGGAAATTTGAATTTGATGGTGCAGCATGGAATGATAAAGTCTTACTTCTGTTTTGGTCTCAGTTGTAAAATTCTGGCAGCATGCCCCAGGAGTTCTGCGGAGAGATGTAGGCAGAGCTTGAGCAAGCTAATTCTGCTCCTTCCTTAAACTGTTTGCAAGTTGGACATAACCATAAACCTTAGAAACCAAGATGAAACAACTTTCCCACAATAAATGATATTAAATACTTACTTGATTCCTCTTCAAGCAGCTTTATTGAGGTAGAATTTACATGCTATACAATTCTCTCATTTAAAGTAGGCAGCTCAGTGACCTTGAGTCTCTTCAGAGACGTGCCTCAGCACCACAATCAATGTTTAAACATTTTTACTACCCCAAGAAGATAGACCACACCCCTTTGCTGTTAGCCTCTTAGTCCCGCACCTCCCCATCCCCCTAAGCTTTAGGCAAATGCCTATCTACTTTCTCTCCATATCTATTTGCCTCTTCTGGCATTTTATATAAAATGGAATCATAAAATGTGTGTCCTTCATGATTGGTGTCTTTGATTTAGCTGAGTCTTTTGGGGTTCATCCATGTTGTAGCTTGTTATCAGTACTTTGTTCCTTTTTATTGGCATCCTTGGTTCTTAATCTTTGTCCCTGGTGCCTTCCTCCAGCTTTAGGACCAAGCACCTCACTGATGGCCAGCTAGGTCCCAGGCTTAAATGAAAGCTGCAGAATTAACCTTCCACCCCACAGAGGAAACAGCCTGACAAGCAACCCCAGAAATGGATTCCTCCTGAGATGTGTTTTTATTTTGAGTTCTTGGGAACCCAGTGATCCCCTCCCTAAGGGAGATCTTGATGCTAAACATCAGGTGCATCACAGGTCAGGTGCAGGATGGTCAAGTTTTGGAATGGGAAACTGCTCCAGAAGCACAGCTGCCATGTCTGCAGGCACAGGCTCTGCCTGCCAGTGGAGAGCAAGCCTCCAACCCCAGGGAAGGTTGGGACTGGTCGGCGTGCTCGCTTGTATCCAAGGCCTAAATTGGTGCTCAGGTTGTCCCTGTAACTTAAGGACCATAAAAGCTGGTCTTGTTGAGCCAGATCCTTTTCTCATCCTGGGCAAATACGTACAACTGTCACATTTCTGAAGGGCCTTGTCCTGTTGGGACCCCATGCGTATCTTACTGGCATCAAGGACATTTCCTCATTACTGCCTCCTGGAAGGCCTTCTAATTGTCCCTCAGTCTTCCTTGGCAGGGTACATGGTTGAGTAAGTGTGGACGCTAGTAAACTTCTGGGAAATTGGTGGCATTTTGGTCTAACAAATTGAGCAACCACTGGGTGCTGAGCAGTCTTGAGATATGGTCCTCCTCTGGGGAAATGCAGAGGAGCTGTCTACAGGGGCAGCTTTGAACATGGTGCTTAGTGTGTTCCAGATGTTAAAGCAGAGCCTTTGGTAACGATGCAGGTGACAAAGATCTACACCTGTTAGCTAAAACAGCAGTTGGCTGCCGAAAGAGCTGCTGTGAGTTTGGACTGATTGGATAAAACTGTGCAGTGAGAGAAGATGGTACCTCCATTCTAGTGAGGTCCCACTCGGTAAAGAGCTGCTGTGAGTTTGGACTGATTGGATAAAACTGTGAAGTGAGAGAAGATGGTACCTCCATTCTAGTGAGGTCCCACTCGGTTGGCCACACTCGTCCTGGGACGTAGACCATCTGCAGCCGTGGCAAAGGAGGTTCTCCACTGGGAAGGGCTCCAGATAGTACCAAAAATATTAGGAGAAGTAATTATGTAAACTTCTAAAGATTGTTCAACTAATCCATCATAGTTTGTGGTTATTAATGATGGTAATAGCAAATACTTGGTGTGTATTTGCCATGCGCCAGGCGTGTAGTAAGAGCTGTTACACATAGCCTCTCAGCCTGTAGAAGAGAGGACTTGTGGTACCCACTTGCTGACTTTATTTGGAGAGAGATCAAGTGCAGGAGGGGCTGCTCTGTAAGACGCCAGGTGGTAGAGCTAGGACAAGTGGTTTGTCCCCATAGACGGAATCTGCCTCGAGCATGAAGGGCGCATTTGAAATTGTCCAGGAGAATGAAATGGGCAACTTACATGATTGGCCAGGTCTATGTCCTTGAGGCTGTCCATGTTGGGATGTAGAGGGGGTCCCTTGAGGTTTGTTGGGACTAGATGTAAACAAGGCTGGTAAATATGAGCCATTTGAGAGCATTTATGAATCCACATACAAAGTGGATGAATTTTTAAATTTAAACTGAATTTTTGAGTAAATAGATATTTTGGCAGTAATCTGAGGAGTTACTGTGTCTGCAGCAGAAATGGAATAGGCAATGGCATAGCTGGGAACTTCCTCCAGGACACATTGATGTGATCACTGCTCCACAGAGCTCCCCTTCCGGGCCTCTGGAAGGCTCACTGTATTTGATTCCTCTTTCCCAGTAACGTGGCTGGCTCCGCAGTGAACCCTACAGCCACTAAGTAGGACGCCTGCAGACTTTCCCACCACAGGAAATGGGCAGGTCTGCTGCATCTGAGACCAGGGGAAATTGCTCCGTTTGGTCCTGAGAGCTTTCTGTATTACGAAAGACAAATGATTGCATGTTCCCAGATCCAAGTCTGCCTCAGATTTCCCCCCTTATTTAAACAATGGGATGCTAATCTGTAAAGCAGAGAAAAGAAGTATTGGTGTAGATATTAAGTTTGAATTTAGAGTATTCTTCAAGGATCAAACAATGAGAACTGATACTGCCTTGCTATTGGAGTTTTTGGATAACTTCTGTCAACGTCAGTCTCAAATTTATTTTTCATTTTTAGTTCTCTAATATAGACATATTTCCCGACAAGTATATGATTGCAATTTTTAAACAGCTAACCTTGCAAGAAATGAACCTAACAAGTGTATGAAGCCAGCAATTCGGGGATACTTTTTAATGACTTGGGTAAAAGCAGAAGGTTTTAAGATATGCACAAAAAAAGTTAAACTTGGCAACGCAAACTACTGTTTTGTTGGTCTCTAGTGTAAGATATACACCTAATTGTGCACATTTTCGTAATATGTTTTATTTAACTCGGTATATTCCAAAATATAATTTCAACGGATAATTTATTTTAAACAATAGAGTAGTTTGCGTTCTTTTTTTCGTACTAAGACTTTGAAATCTGGTATGTATTTCACGTAGCACATCTCAGTTCTGACTAAGAGTATTTTGAGTTCTCTATAGCCACATATGGCTAGTGGCTGCCATTTTGAATGGCGCAGTGCTAGAGGCTTTGTATACCTGAGCACCGTTAATCCACTGTAGAATCTTTTGAGGTAAATATTGTTGCTACATTATACTAAAGCTCCTAAAAGTTCAGTGACCTGCGAGGGGTCATCCTAGAAAGTATGAAAGGAACAAGGGAGGGTTAGGACCTAGTCTGTTGGTCTACAAGTCTGGTTTTTCTGTACCTCAGTGGGCATTATTTTGATTGATTTTTTAAAAAATAGTTTGAAAAGCGCTTTAATTTTTTAAGGCAAATTTCCACTGTTATGTTAACTGGGATGGGGGTAGGTGGGTGGGATTCTGATTTATTCATTCTTATTTTCATCAACAATCCTGGATTATAGAAAATTGATTTTTTTTTTCATTTACAAAGCTTTTGTTCGCTGGTTCTATTGAAGTAAATGTGAGAGAGTCCAAGAAAGGCAGACCACATAATTGGCAAATATCAAGGGACCAATGTGGCAATGCCTGATGCATAGGAAAACCACATTCTTCCCTGTGAGACGGACAGGGTGTGCTCCGACACTGAGTCTCCCTGCCTCGGTGTTGCCTTCATTTCCTAAGGCCTCGAGGAAGAATGCTGTCAGCTGAGGGTTTTCACACACCCCACAGGAAGTCGCGTGCTGTAGGATCTGTGCAGCTGGGTGGCTGCTGTTCCCAGGACAGGTCAGCGTTTTAGACAGAATGTCCTGTCCAGTGCCTGGGAACGTGTTCAGTCAGGAAACTCTTGGTTCGGGTGACAAGAGCAACTAGTACCTCATTCTGCTGAGAAATGAGTTTGTCAGAGACATGCAGTTGGGAAAACCCATTCCTCCTCACATCCACACACTCTTCGCTGCCCTTGTGTGATCCATGAAAGAGTGGGACCCATGTGGGAGAAACCGAGAAACGGAATGGTAGCTCTATAACTTGATGCACTCATGGCGTATTCATAACCTAGTCACTGACAAGATTTTAAGAGTGTTCCGTCCTTGAGTCATCCATGCTGTCGAGAAAATGCAGGATAGGCAAATGTCTCCTAAGAGTCCAGGCCAGAATTTCCCTTGTGTTGAACCACAGCCCCTTTTTTAAAATGTATGCTCTTATTGCTCTGGCACAGTTCTCGAGAACGAGCTGCAGGTGCTTCTGCTGCCTTATTTCTGTTGAAGCCCTTGTTCTTGTGAAGTGGGTGTAACATAAGAGTGCTCATCCTGGAATCTGCCAGAAGTAAGGGCTCATCGTGTAGGACCAAACTCTTAAGACAACGTTCCCCCAACATCAGCTATACAAGTTTAGCATACTTTTAACCTAAAAATATGTTCTACATAAAAACAGTTTTACATAAAACTGAACATGAAGCGTCTGCATCAAAATAAGTTTTATAGTTGTATGCACTAAATAATTCACCCATTCAGTACATGTTTATGAAGTACTGTGCTTCGAGTTACTGTGTTACGTGCTGGGATTATTGCAAAAAGTGAAAGAAGAGGATCTAATTGTAGCTCAGATTCCAAAAGGAAGTTCATTATAAGGAAGTAAAAAGACAGCGGCTTCCCCACAGTGTGGGGAGAACCCTGGGGGATGCCAAGGAGAGGGCGGCCGGCCTCAGAGAGGAATGGCAAGAGTCGTGTAGATGAGTGGTTCCAAGCCTTGGACATGGGTCGGTTCACCTAGAGGGCTTGTCAAACGCAGACTGCTTAGCCTTATTGCCGGAGTTTCTGATCCAAGAGTCAGAGGTGGGGCCAGAGAATCTGCATTTCCAACCAATGTCCAAGTGGTGCTGATGCTCTTGGTCTGGGGCCACGCTTGGAGAACCACTGTTCTATAGAAATTCATGGTAAAAATAGGAAGATTAAGAACTCTGGAAAATGCATAAGGTCAGCACAGTAATCTGAGCCAAGTTCCAACATCACATAGAGAAGCTCAGAGAACTCCCAGAGGAGATGGTTCAGACCGGAGGGGAGAGAGGCTGTCTCTTGCCCACACCTCTTAAGCCTCATTAGAAAGTCCCTTAATGAAAAGGCATCAGAGACAGACACCTGAATCTGTCACCATCCTGTGGCTTATTTTCCATCTGTGCTTTCATTGACGGAATGTCTGTTTTGCTCTTGCAGTGTGAGAAATACAAAAAGGGCTCCAATGGATCTTCTCACCCAGGGCAGCCAGGCCTGGGCCGCCCCCTTCCCTCCGGGTCAGTGATGGGTTAGCATTTCAGGGCCAATATAAGTTGCCGGGCACCTGGAAGACAACCGCACTGCCAAGATTCTGTTTAAGAGTCCAGGGCCACTGGGGAAGTTTGGTGGAGAGGGACACAAGAGGGTTTTGTGTGGACTGAATTGTGTCCCCCTAAAATCACCTGTTGAACCCCTAACCCCCAATGTGACTGTACTTGGACACAAGGCCTTTTTAGGGGTAATTACGGTTAAAGGAGGTCGTCAGGGCCGAGCCCTAATCCAATGGGATGAGTGTCCTTCTAAGAAGAGGAAGAGACATTGAGTGCCCACACCAACAAAAGGCCATGTGAGGTCACAGTGAGAAGGTGACCGTCTGCAAGCCAAGGAGAGACCTCAGGAGCAATCATATCTGCCAGTACTTTCATCTTGGACTTCAGCCTCCAGACCTGTGAGAAAATAAATTTCTGCCGTGGAAGCCCCACCGTCTGTGGTCGTTGGTTGTGGCAGCCTGAGCAAGTAATACAGGGTGCAACCAAGGTGAGAAGGTGAGCTTCTGGAAGCCGGGGAAGCAGAGGGGTGGAAAGGGGTCTGCGAGTGGAGATGCGTTCAGGCCCTTCAGGTGACGGCACCTCTGAAAAGGGGAAGTGTCACGAGAGGTGAGTGCCAGAAACCGAGGGTGAAGGAGGTAGAGACAAAGATTCCCGGGTGACTGAGACTCCATAGGCTTGAACAGTGAATGTCTCCTTGGGCCAAAGACTCGAGACGCATCTCCTCTTATCAGATGACACATAAGCTCCAAAGATTCTCATAGAATCCTACCGAGAAGCCATCCCCCAGACATGATTTAGCTTGAATTTCCCAACATTTTAACCAATGGGGTCTTAGAGAGGATTGGATCTGACTTTAAAAATAATATGTCAGGGGCTGGCCCCGTGGCGCAGTGGTTAACGTTCTGCAGGCTGCACTTCAGCAGCCCAGGGTTTGCAGGTTTGGATCCCAGGCATGAGGACCTGCTCCACTCATCAGCCATGCTGTGGAGGTGTCCCACATACAAAATAGAGGAAGATTGGCAATGGATGTTAGCTCGGTGAATCTTCCTCACCAAACAAAACAAAACAGCAACAAAAAATGTCATTCTTTGCCCTGAATGTTGTGGATTAAATTCATATCTACTGTGCAATGTCTAAATAAATAATAAGCTAGGCTTAAAACATTTTTAAAACTTTATTATGAAAAAGTTATATTTGTACGAAAATAGTAGAAAGATGTACCCCTATGTATCCACCACTCTGCTCCACCTGTAATCCATATAATGCCATCTCTTTATTCTTCCACTCTGCTTTCATCATAGATTATGTTGAAGCAGTCACAGATGTCATATCATTTGATCCATGAATGTTTCAGTATCCAGTTCCAAATCTGCTAAGTCATTATCACACCTAAAAAGCCAACAAAAATTCCTTAATTTCTTCAACTATCATTCAGTCTTCAAATTTCTCTGATTGTCTCAATGATTTTTAACAGTATCTTCGAATCAGAATCTCTGTAAATTTAACACATAAATGGTTGATACATCATTTTTTCTTAAAGTCAGGATTATTGATGCTCAAACGGTTCCAGCTTTGGTCAGTAGGTGCCTATTCGAGTTGGTTCCAATTGAGTATTTTAAACACGTCTGTAGTGGTCTTTGATAGTTGTGCTTTCTGGTATTACAAGTTCCAGACTCATTTTGTTCATTTTCTACCCAAACCCTGGAATCTCCCCATTTCTCCAAGAGATCTGAGTTTTCTAAGTCTTTTCAATGAAAAGAATTTTTTTTTTAATGAGAGAAAATGCATCATGAATCTATACGGAAATTCAGGATGATAGAATTTTTCTTTAAACTCTTTGGTCTCATCATCTTTATCTCCTTTGCCCCATCCTGAAAGTCCTCCTTCTAGATGGCACCAACAATATCATTCATTTGCTACAGTATGTACACCAAAGGCTCAGAAGAATAATGTCAACACTGTCACCAATGACATAAAACCAATTTAAGGTTTGTAGGTAGGTTTTATTTTTGTTGTTTTCCCTTAGAGTGGTCGTGCCACCAGCTTGGTTTTTCATTTTGCTTTGGATTTTTAGGGATTGCTTTTAAAATTTAACTTTGTTTTATAATTGTGTAGATTATTACCTTGTTCTAAGTCAAATCTGCAAAACAAAATCTATTCAGAGCATTCAAGCTTCCCTCCCTCCTCCACCCAAGTTCCCCCTTTCCTTTTATGTTACTATTTTTATTAGTTTTTGGTTTATCCTTCCTTTAAAGAAAAAAAAATATGTATATATATGTATTATAAAAGCAAGTGTGTTTGTGTATTGGTATTCACCTCTTGTCCACCTCACTTTTCTCCACCTTGTTTTTTCATTTAGTTATCCCAAAGATCCCTCCACAGCCACGTATAAAGATATTTTTCATTTTTTAGAATACTTTCTTGAGGTGTAATTTACATACCAAAAATTTCACCCATCTGAAAGTTACAATTCGGCGAGTTTTAGTATATTTATACAGTAATGCAACCATCGCCACAAGCCAGTTTCCCCGGAAATCCACGTCCATTTCCCCAGAAAGCCACCTCCTGTCCCCTTGCTGCCAACCCGCCCTGGTCCCAGCAGCTGATCTCTCTTTCCATATTGCTATTGACAGCTGCATAGTGTCCCATTGTGTGCATGGGCCATCGCTCATTCCACCAGCCCCTAAAATCCTTCAATGAATAACCTTGTGCACATGTCTTGTTTGAATTTTCACCAGTGTATCTTTGGAATAGATTCCTAGAAGGATTTCTGAGTCAAATGGTCAATGAATATGTAATTTCTCTAAATAATACCAAGTTCCCCCTCTGGAGGAGTTGTACCATTTTGCGTTCCCACCAGTGCTGTATGAGACTGTTGATTTCCCCATGGCTTCACCAACAGAGTAGATTGTTAAACTTAGACATTGTCTCTCAACATAGTTTCAGTTGCGTTCCTCTTACTGTAAAGAAGGTTGAGCATGTTGTCACGAGTTTCAGAGCCCTTTGTGTTTCTCTTTCTATGAGATGTCTGCTCCTGTTGAGTTCTTCTCAATGTTCCTTGTTTCTCTGGGATCTTAGACTCCCAAATCTTGGCTGCTTTCGTAGCCCCGACATCTACATTTTGTCTCTCCAGTTACTAAGACACTCGCGAAAGCTCAATTCAACTTCCCAGCCTCTTAGCCAATATTTCCTGCTCTTGGACCTACACCACTTTCAGATGAGCAAATCCCTCAAGGGTAGAAGCACTATGGAATACTGGGCTCACCTGTCTGCAATTCCTTCTCTATAGCATCATGCCCCTTTAAGGCCAGCCTGCGTTAACCGCTCTCTAATGCTTTCAAACTGATTTGATTTCTGTTTTTTATAGCATTTCTAGATGTTCTCAGTGGTCTGTAACATGCTGTTCTATCATTACCTGGTCCTTTGCCTGCACATAAAAAAGAAACAAGTGTGATTGCTAAAATGAAAAAAATCAGTACACACACTGAAAGTCAAAGGCAAGAAAAATTAGGAAGTAAGAAGAAAGACAATGTCAAACACTTTCATTAAAAAGACAGAAAAAATGAGACAGTCAATCCCCCAGGTAGAACACTCACCTAACAGGAATTCCTATGATGTCAGAGTTAGTGAAAGTGGGGAACAAAACAATAGGAAAAAATGTCCCAGAGTCAAATAAAGTCACCAGACTTCAGACTGAAAGAGACTACTACATGGATAATTGAAAAATAATGCAATAAATGAAAAAGGACTTACGAGTATTCAGAACACCAAAGATAAAGGCAAAATCCTAGATGCTTCCAGAGGGGGAAACCTTCAAGTACCAAAGAATGCGAATCATATTGATAGAGATCCTCACATTAGCAACAATCAAATGATATAAGACAATGGAACAATACCTTCACAATTCTGGGAAATTTATGTTAATATGTAGTTTTATTCCTAGGCAAACTGTCAATCAAATATGAGAGATGGAACAAATAAGAGACATCTTCGGAAAGACAGAGACCTAAACTTTTTCTGCTCACGTACCCTTTCTGAGGAAATTACTCAAGGGTATGCTTCAAGAAAATAAGGAAGGAAAACAAGAAAGAGAAGGAAATGAAATACAGAGAGCAATTAGTATAACCCACACAGGAGAAGGGCAGTGACCAGTGAAGAGAAGTCCCAGAATGAGAACTGGCTGGCAGTCCTAGATAGCAACCAGTCCAGGCCAGAGCAGGAAGTTGTGATGGCCCACAAGGGGTGTGTCTAAGAAAAGTGGACTGTGTCATATAGGTGCTGTCAGGGAAAGCCTGGGTGACTTGGAAGGTAAGATGAAGACATCTTTCTTTCAAGGGACTTTAGGATTCTAGGAAAAACATTCTACTTGGGAAAACCATGGTTAAAATATGAACCATGGTTTCAGCAATAAGAGCACAGAAAGAGTCTGTTTGACCCAGATACCAGAAATACCCTCCTTTCAGTGGTAAAGAGCTCATAACATTTGACTGTAAAGGAGGAGAAGTAGTTCTTGCCATGTTGGACTAGCAGAGGATAACACTTGAGTTGGCATAATGTAAACACTGTATTTTTTCAAATTTCAGAATCAACCCATAGACAATGCATGGAAGACAACTATAGTAACAGAACAGAATTCAGACATTATTAGGTGTGAAATTGTGAAAAAGAAAAATTACAGAGGCACAATTTGAGAGGTAGAAGATGGAAAAGAGTGGTAAAGGGCAGTCATCATACTCCAGGAGGAATTAACACACTGGACTAAATTTGATGCAACCAAAATATTGATGTTTACATGTTGTTTATTTCTCTTGTGCTGGTAGTTACATGGGTATATAATTTTGTCAAAACTCATCAAAATGTACATTTAAAATGTTACTTTTTATTGTATGTAAATTATACCTCACTAAATTTGATTTTTAAAAATTAATCATTAAATTTAAAATGCAACCAATAGAAGAATAAAAATCTACACTTCTGAAGATCTGGGGAGAGGAATCAGAAATGAGGGGTAAATTAGGCAAAGCATTGTTTTTCTTTTTTTTTTTGTTTTTGAGAAAGATTAGCCCTGAGCCAACTGCTGCCAATTCTCCTGTTTTTGCTGAGGAAGACTGGCCCTGAGCTAACATCTGTGTCCATCTTTCTCTACTTTTTTTTATATGTGGGACGCCTAGCACAGCATGGCTTTCCAAGCGGTGCCATGTCCACACCTGGGATCTGAACCAGCGAATCCCGGGCCACCGAAGCAGAAGATATGAATTTAACTGCTGTGCCACCGGGCCAGTCCCAAAGCCTTGTTTTTCTTAACAAGGAGTTAATAAATATTTAAGTAGATAAATAAAAAAGCATTTAAAAAAATTATGAAGTCTCTATCATTAAAACAGTGTGGCATTTGTGCATGAATAAACAGACTAATGAAATAAAACAAAATCCATAGTGCCAATTATATACACAAATTTAGTATATGATAAAGACATCATCTCAAATCATGAGGATAAGCTGAGGTTTTAAAAGTGTTATGAGGAATCAAGATAACCATACAGAAAAAGATAAAAGCCGGGCGCTGGCCCCGTGGCCCAGTGGCAAAGTTCGTGTGCTCCACTTTGGTGGCCCAGGGTTTCGCCGGTTGGAATCCTGGGTGCGGGACATGGCACTGCTCATCAAGCCATGCTGAGGTGGCATCTCACATGCCACAACTAGAAGGACCCACAACTGAAAATGCACAGCTATGTACTGGGGGGCTTTGGGGAGAAAAAGGAAAATAAATCTTTAAGAAAAAAAAAGATAAAATCAGGTTTGTTCGTCACACTGCACATCAGAATAAATCCAGTGAAATAAGAAAATGAAATGGTAAAAAAAAAAAAAAGCTATACCAATACTATAAGCAAATTACTCTGTAACCAGGATTGACGAAGCTTTACCTGACTCAAAATCCATATGAAATAAGGGGAAAGATTGATTGTTAAATACATTAAAAGAAAATGCCTATCCAGTGTAAAAAAATAATTTAGAAAAGTAAAATTGAGAAAAATGTTTGCAACTTATAACACAAAAACTATCCCTAATGTATAAAGATGCTAAAAATAGTAAAGAAGAGAGAAAATTGCAACCAATTTTCTCCTCAGACATTTGCTGATTCATAAGCAGCAGGGGTCCAACAAGCTAAGAAGCTGGGGAACTAAGCAGAGCTTTTGGCAGTCTCATGAGTCTGGGGAGGCAAAAATTTCAGGTAGTGGCGCCCTAAGCAGGAAAAGCCCTGGTGAACACCTCGGCCTTCCTATTGGTTCCATGGAAAGGCTGCACTCTAGGATTAAGAGCAAACCAGGAAAAGACCAGCCTTCCCCAAAGAGTGAAACTCAAATTTGAATCAGTCCAGTCCCATACCGATTAAGGCGATTTGCCTCTACTCTAACTGCTCTAACCGCAGAAAACAAAATATATTCCCCATGGAGGAAGATAACATTAGTGAACCTCAAATTTTGTCTACAAGTTTTTATATACAGTGTCCAGCATGCAGTAAATTATCAGACATTCTAAGAAATAGCAAAATAGAAACCAAACCAGGAAAAAAAATATTAATTTTAGAAAGAACCTACAGGTAATGCATATATTGGAGTTACATTGGAGCGTTTAATGATCGTGTTCAATAAAATAGATGAGAAGATTGAAAATTTCTGCAGAGAACTGGAATCACTAAAATAGAATCAAATGGAAATGCGATAACAGAAACCACTGTTAAGAACTCCATGGGTGTGAAAAGACAACCTACAGAATGTGAGGAAATATTTGTAAATCATATATCTGGTGAGGAGTAGATATCCAGAATATATAAAGAACTCCTATAACGGAACAAAAGCAAAAAACTCCAGTTAAAAAGTGGGCAGAAGACTTGATATTTCTCCAAAGAATATGCACAAACGGTCAATAAGCACATGAAAAGATGCTCAACGTCACTATTCATCAGGGAAACACTCAAAGTAGAAGTACAACTGTGATTAGAACAGATCAAACAATGGTGTTTGATACTGGGATATGAAATCAAACCACAATGTGATACCACTTCACACCCATCAGGATGCCTGTTATTACAAAATAGTAAGATGACAAGGATGTGGAGAAACTGGAACACTTGTGCATTGTTGGTGTGAATGTAAAATGATGCAGCTGCTGTGGAAAACAATATGACAGTTCCCCTCCAAAATTAAAAATTGAATTATCTTGATCCAGCAATTCCACTTCTGAGTATACACCCGAAAGAATTGAAAGCAAGGTCTCAAAGAGATATTTGTACACACATGTTCATAGCAGCATTATTTACAACAGCCAAAAGGTGGAAGCAACCCAGTGTCCACTGATGGATGAAAGGATAAGTAAATGTGGTGTGTACATACAATGGAATATTACCTAGCGTTAAAAAGGAAGGAGATTCTGAAATGTGTTGTAATATGGATGATCCTTAAGGACATTACTCTAAGTGAAATAAGCTAGTTACAAAAAGACATACACTGTATGGTTTCACTTAGATGAGGTACCCAGAGTAGACAAGTTCATAGAGGCAGTGGTTGCCAGGAGCTGGGGGGAGAAGGAAGTGGGAAGTTATTGTCCAATGGGTACAGAGTTTCACTTTTGCAAGATGAAGAGAGTTCTGGAGATTGGTTGCGCAACAATGTGAATGTACTTAACACTATTGAATGGTACACTTAAAGGGCTAAGATGGTAAATTTTGTTATTTTTTAAAATAAAATAGTTTTTTAAAAATACTAAAAGACTTCACCACAACCAAAAAATAATTCCACAGATGAGTTAAGCCTCTAACGGCAGGTTAGAGACAGCAAAATAGAGGATTAGTAATCTGGAAGTTAGGTCAATAGAAAAAGACCTAGAATGAATGAGAGAGAGAAAAGGCATGGAAAATACAAAAAAGAGCATAAGAGACATATGGGACGTAGTGTAAACGTCTAACGTGGAGACTGGAGTCCCAGAAGAAAAGGAAAGTGAAAATGGGGCAGAAGCAGTATTTGAAGAGATTGCAGGCAATGATGTTTCCAAATTGATACAGACTTTAAGTGACAAATTGAAGCAGTTCTGTAAGATGGGAGCAGGAAGAGAAACACAACTAGACATATCTTTATGAACCTATTGAAAACCTGGTAAAGAGGAAATCTTAAAGCAACCTGAAGAAAAGGATAAATTAGAGTCCATCGTCATTATTTTCAGTTTCCATATTTGTGACGTTGTCCACATGCTAAAATTTATTAGTGACCTTAAAATCAATACCTCTGGTGCCTTCACAGACATGCACAGAGCAGGGAAAAATTTGAGTTTCCTTGACGCCCCTGAACTTCTTGCAACCACTGATCTTTTTACGGTTGCTATAGTTTTGCTTTTTCCAGACTCTTAGAGTTGGAATCATATGGTATATAGCCTTTTAAGGCTAGCTTCTTTCACTTAGCAATTTAAGATTCCTCGATGTCTTTTTACGGCTTGATAACTCGTTTCTTTTTATTCCATTGAGTGGACGTACCACCGTTTGTTGATCCATTCCCCTATTGAAGGACATTTGAGTTGCTTCCAACTTTTGGCAGTTATGAATAAAGTTGCTATAAACCTTTGTGTGCAAATTTTTGTGTGAAGATAAGTTTTCAGCTCGTTTAGGTAAACGCCAGGGAGAGTGATGGCTGGATTGTATGGGCAGAGTATATTTAGCTTGTAGAAAACTGCCAGACTGTTTGCTAGAGTGATTGTTACCATTTTGCATTCCCACCAGCAATGAATTAGAGTTCCTCTTGCTCCACATTTTTGTCAGCATTTCGTCTTGAATATTAGCCGTTCTTACAGGTGCTAGTAGTGTCTCATTGTTAACGATGTTGTATTTTTAAGTTTGGGTTCTGCAGACTTACTTTTTGTACGTAGAAGTGTGATTGATGTTTGTGTGTTTATCTTGTATCCTGCATCCTCTCTCAACTCACTACTTCTAGAAGGTGATAGCGTAGATTCCCTGAGGTTTCTATGTGGACAACCATGTCCTCTGCAAATAGAGACAGGTTCATTTCTTCCTTTGGAATCTGTATGTCTTCTCTTTCTTTTTACAGTCTTATTGCAGTGGTTAGAGCTTCCAGTACTCTGTCAAATAAGAGGTGAGAGCGAACATCCTCGCCTCGTCCCTGATCTTAGGGGGAACGTGTTCAGTCTTTTTACTGTTAAGTATGGTGTCTGTGAATTTGTAGAGTTCATCATCAAGTTGGACGAGTTTCCCTTTATTCCCACTTGTTGAATGTTTTAAATCATGAATGGGTTTTGCTAAAGCAATGTTTAGAGAAAAAAATGTATAGTAGTAATGCTTACATTAGAATAGTGTCTTCCACCCTAATGAACTATAAAAATAAGAGCAAATTAAACCCATAGCGTGCAAAAGGAAGGAAATAATAAGGACAGAAGCAGAAATCAGTAAAATTAAGAACAGGAAAAGAGTTGAAAAATAATCAATGAAACAAAAAAAAACTGGAAGGCAAGCTCATTCTAAATGTGTATGCACTGAAAAACCAAAGCCTCAAAATAACGGAAGCAAAATTTGATGGAGCTGAAAAGAGAAACAGACAAAGTGACAACTATGTATAAGTTGAGGATTTCAACACTCCTCCCCACCCCGAAATAGATATAACTAATACACAGAAATTCAAGAAAGATATAGAATAACAAAAAATCAGTAAAATTGATAGACCTCTAGCTACACTGACCAAGAAAAAGAATGAGAAACAAACTATTAATATCAATAAATAGAAGATATCACTAAGGACCTTGCCAACGTTAGAAGCATAATGAAAATGTCCTATGACTAACTCGATGACCGTAAATTTGACAACTTAGATGAAATGCAACGGTTTTTTGAGAGACAAAAACTACCAAAACTCAGGAAGAAACAGAACAACCTGAGTAGTCCTATATCTACTAAAGAGACTGAATTTGTAGTTAAAAGTTTTCCCACAAATCAGAACAACCACCAAGAAAACTATACAAAATAATACTCTCAGAATCACTACAAATAAGTCAGGATAGAATCCTTAAAAATATCTTTAACCCATGGGAAGGGAAGAAAAGAGAAACAGAGGACCCAAACAGTAAGCAATAAAATGGCAGACAAAAGCCCTAACATCAATGACTGCCTTAAGTGTAAACGGTCTAATTATATCAGTTATAAGACAGGAATTGACAGAGTGGATAAAAAATCATGGCCCAACCATATGCTATTTAAAAGAAACTTAAAATACAAAAAAAAAAAAAAAAAGTTGAAAGTAAAATAATGGAAAATGATGTATCATGCAAGAATTAAAGAAAGAGTAGCTATGTTAGTATCAGATATAATAGGCTTCAGAGCAAAGAAAGTAACTAGGGACAAAGATGTAGGCACATTACAGAACGATAAAAGGATCAATGCACCTGGAAGACAAGAGGATTCTAAATGTGTATTTACTGAAAAACCAGAGCCTCAAAATACTTGAAGCAAAATTTGATAGAGCTGAAAAGATAAACAGACAAACCCACAGTTATATATAAGTTGCGGATTTCAACACCCTCTTCCACCAGAAATAGATATAACTAATACACAGAAATTCAAGAAGGATATAGAATAACTAAACACTATCAACCATCAGGTTGATCAATATGTATAGAACATTCCAGCCAGTAACAGCAGAACACACAATCTTTTCAAGTGCCCATGGAAGATTTCCCAAGATAGGTCCTATCATGGGCCATAAACTAAACTTCAACAGATCGAAAAGAATTGAAATCAGAAAGAGTATGTTTTCTGACCATAATAAAATCAAACTAGAACTCAGTAACAGAAGATAACAGAAAAATCTCAAAACATTTAGAATTTAACACACTTATAAATAATCTAGTGTCAAAGACAGTTTCAGAAATTTTAGAAAATACATTTTAACAAAAATGAAAACAAAATATGTGTGACAGTTAAAGCAGTGCTGGGAAAGAAATCTATAGCACTAAATAGTTGGTTTAAAGAAAAGATTTTCAAATCAATGATCTAAATTGCTAACTTGAGAAGCTAGAAGTAGAAGAGCAAAGTAAACCCAAAGCAAGCAGACAAGAGGAAATACTAAAGATAAGGCAGGAAGTCAATGAAATTGAAAACAAAAACAATAGAAAACAGTCAATGAAACAAACAGCTGTTTCTCTGAAAAGATCTATGAAATAGGCAATCTTTAACAAGAAAAAAAAGAGATGGTCATTACCAATATCATAAATGAAACATCAATACAGATTTAGTAGTGAGTAACAGGATAATACGGGACTACTAAGAAAAACTCTACACACATTAATTCAACATCTTAGATGAAACGGACCAATTCCTTCAACAGCATAAATTACCAAAAACTCACTCAATAGAAAGTAGATCATTTGAATAGCCTTATAACTATTAAAGATATTGGATTTCCAGTTTAAAAACTACTAGAACTAATAAGTGAGATCAGCAAGGTCACAGGATACAAGATCAACATACAAAAATCAATCATATTTCTATATACTAGCAATGACCACGTAGAAACAAAATTAAAAACAATACCATCTACAATCTCTCAAAACAAATAGAAATACTTAGGTGCAAATCTAACAAGTCATGTGGAGAAATTGTATGCTGAAAACTGCAAAGTACTAATGAAAGAAATCAAAGATCTAAATAAATAGATGTGCCACATTCATGGATTGGAAGCCATCAACATAGTAAAGATGACAACTCTCCCCAAATTTATTTACAGGTTTAATGCAATTGCATAAAAATCCCAGGAAAATGTTTTTGTGGATATAGACAAGCTTATTCTAAAATGTGTATGGAAAGATAATGAGCTAGAACAGCAAAAATAATTTTAGGGAAAAAGATGTATAATGTGGGAAAAGTAGCTCTACCTGATTTTAAGACTTTCTATATAGATCATCAAGACAGTGTAATATTGGCAGAGAAATAGACAACTAGATCAGTGGAACAGAGTGGAGAACCCAGGAGCTGATTCACAGAACGACGCCCAGCTGATTTTTGACAAAGATGCAAAATCAATGCAACGAAGAAAGGATTGGCTTTTTGACAAATAGTGCTGAGGAAACACGACATCCATAGGTAAAAAAAGATTTTTGATCTCAACCACACTACTTATACAAAATTTAACTTAAAATGTACCATGAACTTCCATGTAAAACATAAAAAACAGCACTTTTGGGAGAAAAACACTGGAGACAGTCTTTGGGACTTAGGGATGCGTGAAGAGTTCGTAGTGCCATTCATGAAAGAAAAAGTGATAAGGTGAACTCCATCAATATTACAAACTTTTGTCTGCAAAAACACCTCTTAAGAGGATGAAAATACAAGCTTCAGAATGGGAGATAATGTTTGCAAACCATATATTTTATAGAGAGCTCACATCTAGAATACGTAAAGAACTCTCGGCAGTAAAAACACATACCATCCAATTGGAAAATGGACACGAGACTTAAAGAGACATTTCACCAAAGAGGATATATGGCTGGCAAATAACTGCATGAAATGATATTCAACATTATTAGCCAGTAGGAAACACAAATTAAAACTACAGGGAGCTTACACTAGACACCTATTTAGAACTAAAATACAAACTAATGGCAATCGAAGATTCCGGTGAGAATGTGGAGAAACTGGATCTCTTATACGACTGGTAGCAATGTGAAGAGGTTGTAGCCACTTGGAAAAGAGTGTGGCAGTTTTTGAAAGATCTTACATCCACGGGGCCAGCCCAGTGGCGTAGTGCTTAGGTTTGCACACTCCGCTTCGACAGCCTGGGGTTCACAGCTTCAAATCCCAGGCACAGGCCTACACACAGCTCATCAAGCAATGCTGTGGTGGCATCCCACATACAAAATGGAGGAAGATTGGCACGGATGTTAGCTCAGGGCCAATCTTCCTCACCAAAAAAGGGACAACTTGTGTCCACAAAAAAACCTGAATGCAAATGTTCACAACAGCTTTATTTATAATAGCCCCAAATAGGAAAGAGTCCAAATGTTCTTTGATGGGTGAATAGTTGAACTGTGACACATCCACATCATGGAATGCTGCTCAGCAATAAAAAGGAAGAAACTATTGATACGGGCAATGACTCGTATGGATCTCAAAGGCATTACACTGAGTGAAAAGAAGGCAATCTCAAAAGATTATGTACTGGAGAGGACAGTGCTTGCCAGTGTTTAGGGATGTGGGAGGTGGGTGTGACTCTAAAGGGACAGCATGAGGGACGTCTTTGTGGTGATGGCACACTTCTTGATTGGGCTGGTGGTTACATGAATATGCACATGTGATAAAAGACATTTAACTGTAAACACACACAAATAAGTGTATGTAAAACTGTGAGATCTAAATAGATTCGGTGGACTTCCAGTTTTGATACTGTATTATAGTTAGTTAAGGTGTTATCATTGGGAGAAACTGACTTGAAAGGTACATGGGACCTTTCTGTCCTATTTTTGCAACTTTCTGTGAATCTATAATTACTTCTAAATAAAAAGGTTTTAAAAATCAATTCTATTTCTGTTCAGCAGCAAAAATCTCAAACTAAAAAAATTTTTGACATACTATTTACAATAGCTTTAAAAAAATTAAAGTCTCAGGAATAATTCTAATGAAAAACATGCAAATCCTCTACACAGAGAACTTTTTAAAGATTTAAAAGAGCTGAACAAATGAAGCGATATGCTATGTTCATTGATGGAAGAATGAAAAAGATATCAATTCACCCCAAACTGATCTATGTGGATTTAATACAGACACAATCAAAATCTTGGCAGGGAGCCAGCCCTGATGGCCTCGTGGTCTAAGCTCTGCACGCTTGGCTTCAGTGGCCCTGGTTCAGTTCCCAGGTGTGGAACCACACCACTTGTCTGTCCGTAGCCATGTTGTGGCAGAGGATCACATAGAAGGACTAGAAGGACCTATAACTAGAATATACAACTATGTACTGGGGCTTTGGGGAAGAAAAAGAGGAAAATTGGCAACAGATGTTAGCTCAGAGTGAATCTTTCCCAGGGAAAAAAAAAATCTTGGCAGGTTTTTTCTCTTTCTTTTTTTTCGCCTTTGATGGAAGTAACAAACTGACTCTAAAATGTATATTGAAGTACAAATGGTAGGTATAGTCAAAGTAGTGATGGAAGAAGAAAAGTTGGAGTATTTCCAGCCCAGATATCAAGACTTATTGTAAAGTGACAGTGTGGTATTAATACAAGAATAAGCAAATAGACCAAAGAAGGAAAATGAAGTTCAGAAATAAACTCACACATATACGGACACGTTAATTTATGACAAAAGTCCAGAGTAGTGGGGAAGAGAGTTCTTTTCGGTAAATAGAACTGGATCGCTTTTATATTCATATATGAAACAATAAACATCCACCCATACCTCACACAGTACACAAAGCCAATCTGAGATGACTTGTTCCTGACACGATTCTCACATATTGAGGTCTACAGGGTAACTATTTGAGTTCAAAACTGATTCAGCTTGACCTACGAAGCCTGACTTATGGCCTATCAAACACACATTGTACATCTGCTTATCCATTAAAGTAAAGAATGCACTCTCAAGATAAAAACTCATACTTCCCCTCCTATGCCCTATTGGTAACGTCCTATTGGTAAGGCTGGATTAGTCCCTTTCCTGACATCAAGGTTATGTTGACCTGCTAATTTGCAACTGAACTCTGCTTTGAAATTTTGATGAAAATGTATCCTGGGTGTGTTAAATGTATGTTCTTTGTTCTAAAAAGATATAAAACTGTACTGAAACCCTGCTTCTCTGGAACACCTTCTAAGGCCTTCCTGGGTTATAATCCTCACTCTGGCTCATAAGAAACTCACCCCAATTCTGCGTCAACATTCCACATGTGAAAGGTAAGACAATAACACCTCTAAAACATAATAGGGAAGAATTTATTTTGAGCTTGAGGCAAGTAAAGATTTCTTCAACAACATGTGAAAAGCATTATATATTGTTTTCTTGAGCTCTTTATAGATTTTATTCCTTCTTTATAGCATCTTCTTGTTTTATGGATGTAATATTTTCTCCATGGTGATATAAATTAGAATCTCTTAATTCAGATTTCTTGATTTTCTAAGTTCACTTTTTTGCTTGTTTACTTTTCCGCATTCCTGGCGTCCACATTTGTCTGATGACTCTAAGTTTTCCTAGGACTCAATTGCTAATAGGTGACTGACGTAAGTTTCCTCTGTCGTTGTGTAAGTAGGTTTGTTTCCTCATTAGGTCTCAATGGCAAAGCTGATGGGGAGCTCTGGGTACATGGCTGGATGGGCAGCCCTTTGGCTGGGAATCTCTGAAATGCTAGGATTCCTAAACCACTAGCCTATCCTCACCCAACCAGGTCCATTTTTCTAGAGAAAAGCTCCCTGGCTTCTTTGACAGGCAGTGCCTTGGAACCTGGCCATCTCTGGGTCTGAAGTCCCTGAATGTCTCCAGGAAGCTCTCCTCCCTGGCCCCCGGAGCCCTCTTTGTATATAGCCTTCCTCTGGCTTCTTTCAGCATCATTCTCTCATCCACTTTTCTTCTCCCAGAAGTGTGTTAAGATCTTACTTCTTTTGTTATTATTGTTGTTATTTAATGGTTGTGAGTAGAGAAAAACAGATGTTTTCAGTCTACCCTGTTCAAGTGGAACCTTCTAACTTGTCCTTTTAACTAGCTTAACTTCGTGTGTGCCTAAATTACTTGGAGGTCCTACCCTGTTAACATCCAAATGGAACATGTATTTAGAAACAGTATTATAGAGAGATTTGAGGGCAGCATGAGAAGGTTGATCAATCTGACTGTGAGAATAAAAATCCTCGTGTCCTTTATGAAGAAACCCAGGTCAGCATCCCCACCTGTGGGGTTTTGATTGTACCACCTGCTTCAGCAATGCGTCTTAGGCATCCTGGTGTTCACAGACTCTGGGGTGAGAAATCTGAATCACTGAGCGCTTTTCCGAGTGGCAAAGTGAGTCCAAAACTGCTTCAAGGGAAGCTCATGTTCTGTCCACTGGTGCTCAGTTCTCTTCAGGGCAAGACGGCTGGTTAGGTTGCAGAACTTTACAAAAGATCGCCAACTCCCTATTCGCTTACCGCTTCTCTTTGTGCACCCCTCTGCCTTCAGCCAGCCGCGTGGAAAAGCAGAACACTGGGCCCTCCTCAGAGAAGAGAATCTCAGCCCGTCAGCTGTGCAACTCTTCTCAAAATCCAGGCTGAGGAAAAACCATCTTAAGAAAGATCATTGAAAGCAACATTTCCCAAACAGTGTTCCAGGGAGCACTCTTCTGCCCGATGTCAATAGGTCTTCATGGAGGAAAGAAGTTCCACGGTTGACCAAATGCACATTTGCATATTGAAGGGTCTGAGAAGGAAAACATCATCAGGACCAACCTGTTTAACTTGGTTCAAGCCAGCCTTTCCTTACGGTATCTGACTCGAGAACTCTTCCTGGGGGTTTTTACCAGAAGCACACGTAGGAAATCCACTTCTCTATTTGTTACACAATGCTGCTGGAAACAATCATCTCTTGTGATACTTATTGTCCAAAATGCTCCAAAAACAAGTGTCCTTCTGACTTTGTGTGGAGGAGTGGTGGGAAGCGGGGCTTTGCTCTTTCTGATGAGCAGAGCCGTGTAACTTGTTGTTCCCCTTTTGGCTCAAGGAAACTCTGAGTCAAACTTGATATTCAGTCTTAGTAAAGATATCTTTCTCTGTGATTAGCATATTTTCTTCCTTCCTCTTTCCATATTCTTATTGTTTTGAGTTTATTTAACCCTCTGTTACTATTATCTTTTGGCAAAACCTTTCAAAAACATTTGAGGAACAGTCAAGGTGGAAATGTGTTTCAGAGGCAAAACGTGGCCAAGAAAACCTGCCCAGACTGTGACACTGATGTTGATATGTGATCGTGTAATATCCATGATCACACAGATTCAACAACACAGTCATAGTCTAATCACACAATGTGACAAGTTCCCCAGATATCAAACCATTTTTATTTTCGATTTCAATGAGTTTCAATTGTAAGAAAATATTTGGCTCTACAATTATCACTACCACGTTCTTGTGCCCTGGTGAAGTATTTGATGGCAAAAAGGAAATCCTTAGGGAAACTATAGTTTTACGATTCCAGTTCATGGGGGAATGTGGACCACATTTAACTAACAGAGTAGTTTAGACGTGTTTTATTTCAAAATGCAAATTCATCAGAGGAGGAGGGGCTGTTCCCTGGGCTTCTCTTGAACACATTACCACATACGGCATGCACACCGAGATGTTCTTAGGAAATTTCTTGAGTTGGCTTTTTGAAGTGACAGTGCACAGTCCTGGCTAGTGGGGGAAGGGAAGCAAGGCGTGAAGAAGAGGACTCGTGGCTGAGGCCTTCGTGACAAACATCTGCGGTCCTTGTCTTAGACTTTATCTTGAGTTCAACAGACCACATTCCCCAGGACACTGACTCATGGGCTGTGGGGCAGAGGAAACTTAAACATCCGGGAATATGAGACTAGTCAAATAGCTTACAGTGGAACACTACCAAACCAATAAAACTGAATTACATAAAAATATTTAACGGCAGCTTTGACGCAGCTTTGAGCACTCGTGAATTTGGAACAAGATATATTTAATCTTTCGATTTAGTCAACATTTGCCATCCTCAGTCAGAGACACAGAAACAGAAAAGTTAAAATTTATTACTCTGAATTCGAAAAACTAAAGTATGAGAGAAATTTAAATAAATGATGCTATTTTGTAAATCTGTAGATTTCTACTTCTGCCTTTAAAAGAGCTAAAACAGCACGAAGACTTTGGGACACGCTGAGTTATTTATTGAACACTGCAGGCTACTAACAGTGTACACGGGGTGTTTCAAATTTTGTAAAGCATAACATATGTCTGTATATTCATAGAAAAAAGTCTACAGAATTATAACCATGCATATTTACACAGCTGTTTTCTCTCTTGTGAGATTTTTATTTTGCGTGTTTTTCTGTGTTTTCCACACTTTCTGTCAACATACATAGAAATTTTAGTATGGAAGGAAAAAAAATCTTAAAAATGAGTGTGGTAAATTGGATCTGAGGAGACATTTCTGGTCAGCCGTCCTTTCCCCTTCCACACTGAACTGTTGTGGTTCAGATCTGTGACCACATGCCACCCACCCACCTCTGGCTGGGGCTCCATAGGGTGAGGGTGCCCCATTGACCTCCAGGTAGGTGATCAAGAATGTGCATGTGGCTGACTCTGAAAATGAGACTTGTGGGCAAGTTTGCTGGAAGTTTCTGAGAACAGTGTCTTCACTTCTGAGCAAGAGCTGGGGGAAGAAATACTGCTTTCTGTTCCTCCGATGTCTTTGCTGCTGCTTGAGAGGCCTGAACCTGATGCTGCCACGGATGAAGCCAGCACCCAGGGGAGAGCAGCAGAGGCGCTCAGAGAGCAGGCCAGGGCCTCAGGATCAGCCAGCACAGACCACCGGACTGCTGCCTCCAGGTGGGAGACCCAACACCTGTCCTCATGTGCAGGCCAATTCAAACTGCGATTTCTGTTTCTTTCACCCTAAAGCATCCTGACAGATACAGGCTCCTTCTGAAATCCTTGCTGAAGGAGTTTTCCTTCTTCAGTCCAAACCGTCTGCTCCTGGCAAGTGAGCAAGGCTCGGTTGATTTGAGGCCAGCAAGCAGATGGTGGCTCTCAGTTTTCCTTCCTGAAAAATATGATTACTACGTGGAGCTTAAGGTTGTTCATGTGTTTTCTGTTCGGAAGAAGGGTGTTTATTTTTAACACACTGAGGGGAGGAGTAAGAAGGCCCAGAATCACTTTCTTCAAATGAAACTTCACTCTCTGAGCTTTTTCCTTTACACTAACATCAGGTAGTCCACTTGTGCTCTCATCCGTCGGGAGCCCTAAATAAAACTCTTAGGGAGCTGAGCGTCAGCCTGCGTGCTGTGGAACAGCACAAACTCACATGTCCGCAGAGGCCGGCAGGAGAGCATCATGGCGACAAAGAGCTGGTGCGGAGGTGCCGGGGATCACGGCCCACCGTGCTCCATCCAGAGCAGGCAGCCCTCCTCCTCCTCAAGGGCAGCTCAGAGTCCCCGCATAGTGATGCCTGGCCGGCCAGCCTGGGCTGCCCCAGGCCTGCTCGTATTCCGACACTGCACCCTAGACGTGTTCCAGCAGCGAAGGGCCGGCCGAGTCTCTTCCCTCCCGGAATCTGAACAGTGTGCTGTTAACAAGGCAGCCTGTGCTCGCCCCGTGGACTGTCTCTGAAGTTGGGTTAGCCAAATCCCCAAGGTTTTTTCCCTCCAGCTACCTTCAAGCTGGCCTGTCTCGTCCTGTGCATAAACAAGTGGAGAAAAAAATAGTTGCCCTTCTAACCCCTAACTGCGTGTCGACCTATGTCATAGTAAGGTCATTTAACGGTTATCCAAAGGATAAGTTATTTTTCTGCATGTGTCTTACTTGTTTTGAATTTGTGTTAGATACATGTCCCAGAGAGACTGTGGGGCTAACAGCATGGACATTCTGTCACTCTCATGTGGGTACACTAGTGACTCTTTTCATCTGCCTGCTTAGTCTTAAATACAGGACTTGGTAAATCCCATCCTGTTAGTTTAGGCCCATAACGCTAAATTATAAAAAGTTTTCCCACTTCTGAGTCTGTTGTTCACTAAAGTAGCTATTGCTTTGCGTCATCTGTGTGTTTGAGAAATAAGGATGTTCTCTGGTTTTGAGGCGGACCTCAAACGAGTTTGCTCAGGAGAGGGTCAAGGGCAGAGCTCAGAGGGGTGCCAGCAGAAGCCCCTCCCTCACTGTTTAGTTGATAAAACCCATCCGAGGGGCCTGTCAGCAGGTTCACATCTCTCCAACTTATCCAAAAGGAGGACCTAAAAGGCTTAATCCAATACCTTCCTGCGTGGGCAGAACACACTTGGCTCATCCTGGAGCCCAGTCGCAAAGCGAGGGGAGGCTGCGTGCCCAGGCCCGGTGCGAGTGGCTAGTCTGTGTCAGACTCCATTGGGCTCCAGCTGCCAACTTAGAAGGAAGATGTTCTTGCTTGAGGAGGTCTTCTAAACCCCTATGGTGTAAATAAGATTTCCTGCATGTTCTTCTTGGATTTGTGTTGTTTTATTTTTTATATTTGTTTTAATTCATCAGGAGTTTATTTTTGTATATAGTGTGAGATAGAGGTAATAGGCAGTTAAGCTAGTATCTTCTTTTACAGATAATTTGGATAATATTTAAATATTAATTAAAAAATATTTCCGGGCGCCTACCCTGTGGCATAGTGGTTAAGTTCACATGCTCCACTTTGGTGGCCCAAGGTCCACAGGTTCGGATCCCAGGTGTGGACCTAGCACGGCTTGTCAAGCCATGCTGTGGTGGCATCCCACAGAAAATGGAGGAAGATTGGCACAGATGTTAGCTCAGGGCCATTCTCCCTCACACACACACACACAGACACACACACACATACACACATACACACACACAAAATTTCCATCTATCTTCAAATAAGAGATAGTCGTCTCCCCTTTTTATCATTGTTATTATTGTTATAAAGTTTTGTATTAAAGTGATGCTAGCTTTGTAAAATAAATTGAGAATATTTTCACACTTCTATAGTCTGAAGTAGATTAAATGACATTAGAATTAACTGAGAAGTGGGACTCAGTTGTGAAACCATCTGGTCCCAGGTACCCTTTCAATGGTATATTGTTCATTGCCTTTCAAGTTCATCTATGGTAATTGATTTATTTAAGGTTTCTACTTCTTGGTTTAATTATGGTAATTTTATATTTTGCAAGGGAACTTGTTTCCTGGAAAGTCTGTTTCCAAGTACGTCACCATCGGGTTCTAAGTCGTCTTCTTCGAGAGCAGGCTCGTCTGTTCCTGTATCTGCGATTATCTGACTTTCTCATTCTACTCATGTGCACTTTGTGTATCTTTTTGCCTTTATCAGTCTCACAAGAAGTTTATCTATATTACTGGTCTTTTCAGTGAAATGCTTTTGGATGTGTACATCCTGTCTACTGTGTTTTTGTTTCTATTATATAGATTTTAACCCTCGTCTTTATTAACTCCCTCTTCCAACTCTTTGTGGTTTAATTGGTTGCTCCCTTACTTGTTTCTTAAAATGAGAACTGCTGTGGGTTGAGCTTTGTCCCCCTTTTAGGACATGTTGAAGTGCTAACCACCTGTGCCTCAGAATGTGACCCTATGTGGAAATGGGGCCGTTGTAGATGTGATTAGTTAGGATGAGGTCTTACTGGATATGGGTGGGCCCTTAATCCAATGTCACTGGTGTCCTTATACAAAGATGTGAATACATGTGAAGACATACAGCCGAAGGGAGAACACTGTGCAAAACAGAGGCAGAGAGTGGAGTATTTATGCTGCCACCAGCCAAGGGCCACTGTGCCCACCAGAAGCCTAAAGGCAGTAAGGAGGGATCTTTTTGCATAAAGCTGACTTATATTTCCCAGGGTAACCACTAAGAAAAAAACAAAAAAAGAATATTCAGAAAAAGAAATGAGAACAGAATTAAAATTGTACACTAGAAAAAAATCAGTTAATCACAAACAAAGGCAGAAAAGGGAGAATTGAGGAACAAGAATGATATGACAAATAGAAAACACATAGAAAAATGACAAAAGTAATTCTATGTCAGTAATTACTTCAAATGTAAGTGGATTATATTCACCAGTAAAAAAGGCAGAGATTTGTAGAACTGACAAAAAACCATGATCCAACTATGTACTACCTATAAGTGACTCACTTTATATCCAGACACACATAGGTTGAGTGTGAAAGGATGGAAAAAATATTCCAAGTAACTAGTAACCCAAAGAGAGCTGAGCTGGCTATTCTAATATCAGACGGAATAGACTTTAACACAAAAGTTGTTGCAAGAGACAAAGAAGGACATTATATATTGATAAAAGAGTCAATCCATCAAGATTTAAGCATTGTAAATATATATGAACCTAAAAAGAGGGCCCCAAAATGTGTGAAACAGAAATCGACAGAATTGAAGAGAGAAATAGTTCTAAAAAAATAGTTGGAGACTTTCACTCTGCTTCCAATACTCCACTTTCAATAATGGATAGAAAAACTACAGCGAAGATCAATAAAAAAAATAAGACGAACAACACTATTAACTAACTAGACCTAATGATCACATACAGAACACGCCGCCCAGCAGTAGCAGGATACACATTCTTCTCAAAGTATGTGGAGCATTTTCCAAGAAAGACCATATTTTAGGCCACAAAGTGAATCCAAATAAATTTATGAATGTTGACATCATGCAAAATATCTTCCCCAACCACAGTGGAATGAAGTTAGAGATAAAAAACAGAAGATAAAGGGAAAATTCACACATCTGTTGAAATTAAACCCACACATTAAAAAAAAAAGTGGGTCAAAGAAATTGCAAGTGAAATTAGAGAAGAAAGACAGATGAAAAGACAATATACCTAAATTTATGAGATGCAGTGACGGCAATGCTCAGAGAGAATTTATAGCTATAAACACCTACACAAAAAAAGAGGATCCCAAATCAGTTACTTAACTTTACACTTTAAGGAAGTGGGAAAAGAAGAGCAAGCTAAACCCAAAACTGGCAGAAGGAAGGAAATAATAGACATTAGAGTGGAGACAAACAAACAGAGAATAGAAAAGCAATGAAGAGAATCAATCAAATAAAAAATTTATTTTTGAAAACATCAGCAAAATTGACAATCCTTTAACTAGACTGACCAAGAAAAAAAAGAGAAGACTCAAATTACTAAAATCAGAAATGGAAGTAGAGACATTATTCTAGACTTTATAGAAATAAAAGGATTATAAGAGCATACTATGAACAATTGTATGTCAAAGATTGGACAAATTCCTAGATACATACAAACTACCAAAACTGACTCAAGAAGAAATAGAAAATCTGAACAGACATAAAAAGTAAAGAGTTTGAATCAGTAATCAAAATCTCCCAAAAATGAAAAGCCGGAAGTCTTCTCTGGTGAATTCTGCAAATTATTTAAAGAAGAATTAATGCCAATTCTTATCAAACTTTTCCCAAAAAAGTGGAAGACTAGGGAACACTTCTTAGTGCATTCTATGAGGCCACTATTACTCTGATACAAAAGCCATATAAATACATCACAAGAAAAAATCCTATAGACCAACACTCCTTATAAATATAGATGCAAAAATCTTCAGCAAAATACTAGCAAAACAAATCCAACAATATATTAAATGGATTATAGATCATGACCAAATGGGATTTATCCCAGGAATGCAAAAGTGGTTCAACATATGAAAATCAATCAACGTAAAAACCACGTTAATAGAATGAGGGGAGAAGAAACACATGATCATCTCAATTGATGCAGAAAAAGAATTTGACAGAGTCCATCACCCTTTCATGATAAAAACACTCAACAAACTAGGAATAGAAGAGAACTTCTTTAACATGATAAAGGGCATTTATTAAAAACCCACAGCTAACCTTATATTTGGTGGTGAAAGATTGAAAGTTTTTCTCCTAAATCAGGAACAAGCCAAGAATGCCCACTTTTGGCACTTCTATTCAACATTGTACTGGGAGTTCTAGCCAGAGCAATCAGGCAAGAAAAAGAAATAAAAGGCATCAAAATTGGAAAGAAAGTAGTAAAATTATATCTGTTTGTAGATGACATGATCTTATATGTAGAAAATCCTAAAGAATCCACAAAAAAAGTATTAGAGCTAATAAATGAATTCAGCCAAGTAGCAGGATATAGGATTAACCACAAAAATCAATTGTATTTCTATACATTAGAAATGAATGATGCAAATATGACACTAAGAAAACAATTCCATTCACAATATCGCCAAAATGAATAAAATACCTGGGAATAAATTTAGTTAAGGAGGTGCAAGACTTGTATACTAAAAATGGCAAAGCATTGCAGAAAGAACTTAATGAACACAAATAAATGGAAAGACGTCCTGTGTTTGTGACTTGGAAGAATTAATATTGTTAAAATGGCAATACTACCCAAATTGATCTAAGGATTTAGTGAAATCCATACCAAAATCCCAGTGGCTTTTTTTCTTCAGAAGTGGAGAAGCTGATCCTAAAATTCACATGAAAAGCAACAATAGCCAAAACAAACTTGAAAAGATGAACAAAATTGGAGGACTCACATTTCCTGATTTTCGTTCTTACTGCAAAGCTCCCATAATTGAAACAGTGCGGTAACGGCATAGAGACAGACGTGTAGAGTTGAGAGTCCGGAGATAAACTCACAGATCTATGGCCAGCTGAATTTTTGACAAGGATGCCAAGACTGTTCAAGGACAGAAAGAGCAATCTCTTCAACAAATGGTGCCGAGACAAGTGGATTTGCACTTACAAAAGAATGAAATTGGATCCCTACCCCATATCATATACAAGAAATTAACTCAAAATAGATTGAAGGCTTAAATTTAAGAGCTAAAACTATAAAGCACCTTGAAGAAAAGTGCCAAATCTTATGGATACAGCTTGGTGAATTTTCCCAAACTGAACACATCCAGGTAACCAGCACTTAGATCAAGAAATCTTAATTTGCTGGCACCCCAAAAATCTCCCAGTGACTATCCTTGTTCCCCATAGATAACCACTATTCTCTTCCTAACACTACAGATTAGTTTTGCCTATTTTTTCCAACTTTATATAAATGGAATAATGTGATGTGTAGTAATTTTCCCTGCCTTCTTTCCTTCAACGTTATTTGTGAGGTTCTTCCACGTTGGTGTATAGAGTTCTGGTTCATCCTTATTTCTGTATAATATTCCATTGTATGAATAAAATACAATTTGCTTATTCATTTTGCTGTTAATGGACATCTAGGTTATCTTTTACGTTATTAATATTTTTTATTTTATATGTTTGTCTAACAGCCAGCCCTGGGGGTCTAGTGGTTAAGATTTGGCACTCTCACTGCCGTGGCCTGGGTTCGTTCCCAGTCAGGGAACCATACCACCCATCTGTTGTTGTCATACTGTGGCAGCTGCATGTTGCTGTGATGCTGAAAGCTCTGCCACCATATCTCGAATACCAGCAGGGTCTCCCATGGTGGACAGGTTTCAGCAGAACTTCCAGACTAAGACAGACTGGGAAGAAGTACCTGGCCACTCACTTCCAAGAAAATTGGCCATGAAAACCCTGTGAATAGCAGCGCAGCGTTGTCTGATACAGCACTGGAAGGACAGAGGATGGCGCAAAATGACCAGACAGGGTCCGCTGTGCTGTCCACAGGGGCGCTAGGAGTCGGAATTGACTCCACGGCACTAACAGCAACAAATATTTATCTAGCATGTTGTTTAGGATGTACAGATAAAATCCTACTATATCTTTGTGGTAGGCTGAAGAGAGGCTCCCTGTCAGTGCATTTGGGGTGATGTAACAAAATGCCAGAGACGGGGTGGCTTATAAATGACAGACATTTGTTGTTCACGCTTCTGGAGGCTGGGAAGTCCAAGATCATGGCACCAGCAGATTCAGTGTCTTGTGAGGAACAGCTTCCTGGCTCATAGAAGGCCATTTTTTGCTGAGTCTTCACATGCCAGAAGGGGCGAGTGAGCTCTCTGGAGTCTATTTACAAAGGCACTAATCCCATTCACGAAGGCTCTGCCCTTATGGCCTAATCACCCCCGGATATCCTGCCTCTGAATGCCATCACAGTAGGGGTTAGGATTTCAACATATGAACTTTAGGGGGACACAAATATATAGTTCCCGCCCCCCACCCCCCATCCCCCCACCCCACACCGCCAAAGATGTCTATGTTCTAATCCCTGAAAACTGTGAATGTTATCTTACTTGGTGAAAGAGACTTTGCAGATTTCACTAATTTAAGATGTTACTAAATTAAGGATCTTGAGATGAGGAGATTATCTCAGATTATCTGAATAAACCCAATGTCATCACAAGGGTCCTTGTAAAAGGGACCCAGGAGAGCCAGAGGAAGGAATGTAAGATGATAATGGAAGCAGAAGAAAGGGGTTTGAAGGTGATGTGTTGCCGGCTTTGAAAATGGAGGAGAGGAGCAGAGCCAGCAAAGGCGGGCAGCCTCTGGAGGTTAGAAAAGGCAAGGAAACGGACGGGCTCTGGCTGAAGCCTTGGCAGGGAGCCAACACCTTCATTTTGGCCCAGTAAAACAAATTTTAAACTTCTGACCTCCGAACTGTAAGGTAATAGATTTGTGTTGTTTTCAGCCACTAAGTTTGTGATAATTTGTTATAGCAGCATTAGGAGATTAATGCAATCTTCTTAGGAAATTTTGCCTTCATCGTTATATAATGTTCCCTTTGCTCCATTTGTCCTGTTTAGTACTTGTAACCTCAAATCCCACTGTTTCTGATATTAATATTGTAACTGGGGCTTCCCAAGACTGTCCTCAGACTCGCTGACTTGCTGGAAGGACTCACAGGACTCAGAAAATCCATTATATTCATAGTTATGGTTTATTACAGTGAAAAGATCCAGATTAAAATCAACAAAGGGAAAAGGGTCATGGCACAAAGTCCAGCAGAAACCAGGTTCGAGTTCCCAGGTGTTCTCTCCCGGTGGAGTCGTGCAATGCACTTAATTCTCCCAGCAGTGATATGTGACAGCACATGAGAAGGGCTGTCTGCCAGGGAAGCTCGTCTGAACTTCGGTGTCAGGGGTTTTATTGGGGTCAATCACATAGCTAAGGCACACCCGTGTGACTGACCCCAGCTCCTCAGACTCCAGCTGCCCCAGAGCCAAAACAGGCATTTAGCAAAAATCACACTGTTAGCATAAACTACCTGATCCTCCTGGTACCATGAGGCCCAACGGTCGGGAATATGAACTAGGTGTCCGCCACACATCACGTTGTTACCATAAATTATCTAATTAGACGAGGATAGCATGGCCCAAGGCCCCAGGTGCACAAAACTACTCATCAGGCAGGGTGTTCAAGGGCTCAGAGCTCATCTTCCGGGAGCTGGCTAAGGGCCCGTCCTGAAGAGCCTTTCCTGTGAAGGTGCAGGGCTCCAGCTACCCGGGTCTGCTGAGTTAACCCTTTCCTGAATAAATATGTCCTCATCTTTTTTGCTTGGTTGCATTTTTCAGGTTCTCTCTCTCTTTGCATTTGGAAGCAGCATATGGCTGGGTTTTGTTTTTCATTCAAATTGATAAACTCTCTTTCCTCTGGAGAAATCACCTTATTTGCATTTAGTGGAACAACTGACCTATTTTAGTGTTTTAATGTAGCTTTATGCTTACTTTTTATTTTACTCTGTTGTTGTCTATTTCTCCTCTCCCTCATGTTTGCTAGTGTGATCTCATAGATGTATATTTCTCTTCCCCCTTTGTTAGTTTGGGTATATTTCCATTCTACTGGTGTTCCCTTTACCTACCCTGACATCCACAGTCAACCACATTTCTTTATCATGTATGAAATGTCATACCAACTATTCCTTCTCCAAGATCTCCATTTCCTTCTTCGGCCAACCCCAGGCACGAGACCTTTAGAATACACTCCCTCCTTACCCTCTCCCCACCAGCTGAGGTAAGATATTGGGAATGCTTTACTCTGCCGTCTGTCCCTCCAACCCCTAACTGCTCTATTTTTCTGAAATCATTTAGTAATTCCAATTTCAGAATATGATTGGGACTTCCCTGGAATGTGTGTTTTCTATTTCAAGAATTCTTTTTTTTTCTTCTTCTTCTTTTCCCCAAAGCCCCATAGTACATAGTTGTAGGTCGTTCTGGTTGTGCTCAAGAATTCTTATGTGCAGACTCTATATTATGAATTCCCAGGCGGAATATCATATTATGATTTGCACACACAGACCTCCCACCAAGGTTTATGAGTCACCACCAATTCCCCTGTCATTGGAGGTGGTTGTCTGTGTGATGTCTCCTCCTCGGGTGGGGTAGGTGCTGATGACTTCTTCTCTTCCTTGTGTATCTGCAAATATCATTCTTTCACTCTCGTGGGTGACTAACATCTTGACTGGGTGTAAGATTCTCGGCACATGGTTCTTCTCTCTCAGTAATTTGTATCAGGTTTTCCATGGTCTTCCAGCCTCCAGCATTGCAGACAAAAGGCCCAATGACAGTTGATTTTATTTCTTTATAAGTAATCTGATTTTTCTGTCTGGAATCTTGTAATATATCTTCTTTGTCCGTGGTGTTCAGGAGTTTTACCGGGATACGCTTGGGCATGTATCTTTCCTGATCAGTCTTCACTGTGACTCATCGAATCTTCTCATTCCACACACTCAAATCCCTTTTCTCCTCAAGGAAATGATTCTCCATTGTCTGTACATCGTCTTTCTCTCATCTGCTCCCTTTCCTCCTTCAGGAACTCCTATCCTGGATCTGTCCTCCAGGTCGCTCTTGTTTCCCTTCATGATTTCCACCCTTCTTCATGTATTTTGGTTCCATGGTTTGAGCTGTGGCTCTCATTTGGTTTTCCACAGCACTCTTGCTAGCCAGCTCACCTGCTCTAGGTCCCAACAGTGACTATAACAGTGACTCATTTAAATCATCTACTGAATTTTTGGCTTAAATATATGTTTTTGTTTTTTTTTTTTTTAAAGATTTTATTTTTTCCTTTTTCTCCCCAAAGCCCCCCCGGTACATAGTTGTGTATTCTTCGTTGTGGGTTCTTCTAGTTGTGGCATGTGGGACGCTGCCTCAGCGTGGTCTGATGAGCAGAGCCGTGTCCGCCCCCAGGATTCGAACTAACGAAACACTGGGCCGCCTGCAGCGGAGCGCGCGAACTTAACCACTCGGCCACGGGGCCAGCCCCTTAAATATATGTATTTTTAAGTTCTAAGATATCTTTTTTTTGTGTGTTATTCTTGAAAACCTCAAGGTGCTCTTATTTCTTTTTTTGTCCAAGAGGTAGCATAGTGTAGTGGTTAAGACCATGGTTCTTGGGGGCTGGCCCCGTGGCGAGTGGGTAAAGTTTCACGCGCTCTGCTTTGGCGGCCTGTGGTTCACAAGTTTGGATCCCGGGTGCAGACCTACACCACTTGTCAGCCATGCTGTGGAGGCATCCCACATAAAAAGTAGAGGAAGATTGGCACAGATGTTAGCTCAGGACTAATCTTCCTCACAAAGGAAAAAAAAAGAAAGAAAAAAGTGTGGTTCTGGAGCCAGCCAGACACACTGCCTGGGTTCAAATCCTAGCTCAACCTCTTACCAGCCATGTAATCTTTAGCAAATTATGCGTCCTCTTGGTGCCTCCATTTTCCTATCTGTAAGACAGGTGTAATAATAATGGGGTTGTTATGCCAAAAACTGTAAATTCTTCACAATCTCAATTTTGTGCATCTTGCTGTCTGACCACAACTTCTGTCTTTGCAGTTGACTCTCACTGCTATCACAACCCTGATGATATCCTTGGGCCTCACTTGTCTTCACTCCACTGGAAGCTCCTATTTGAGCTTCAAGACTACTGGAAGGAATTATACCCCCTCCTTGCATACACCTTCCATCCCCCTGCTCCTCTCAGTTTTTGGCTTGCTTTACCAAATCACAACTCTGGTTATACGAAATTCTCCTCCCTTGCACTGTGCATTTGACCATGGGTGCAGAAAACACACGTCCAAGCTGATGGGCATCACTCTAAATGCTATCCACAGACCTCCGTGTGCCCTTCCCCTGCCTGGCATTCATTTGTACTACACTTTCCTCCCTGTCTCCCGGCCCTCCATTCTCACTTCCCATGTAATCATCCACAGTGGCGAAGCTCCCATGCCAGCTGCAGCAGATGAATGAGCACCGTGGTTTGTGACAGAGTTAAATTTCAGAGCTCTTCCTGCATCTTAGGCAATTCGATTTTGCCCCCAAGTCCTGAAAGGGCCTGAGATTAGAAAAGTGCTTAACCCGCCTGGATGCTTGATTGTTTAATTCAAAGAAGAAAAGACTGTTTGAAAATTTCTGTGCTAGACAGCATTCCTGACGGGACTGCTCCTGGTTCCCTGCGCTAGGCTTCAAGGAGCTCATGGCGATGGGCTACGGAATCGGTCTATCAGTTGCGTTTGCACAGCTTTCAGGGAAAGGTCTCAAGTCACCTATGTGGGAGCAAAACTGACAAGTGGTGGGGTCCCCAGCTCTACCAGGAAGAAAGACTAGGAGTTCAAATGAAATTAGCTTCTCCCCGCGAATGCTCTCGTGAGTGGAATGTGTTCTGTGAATCCAGGAAATAGAGTTTGGGGGTAAACTATTTCTCCTACTCTCTCTCCAGGAAAGGAAAGTCAAGTCAAGCCTTAAAACAGCCAGACTTCTCAGAACTGAGGTCATGCTCATTGACAAATGCGTTTTTACACTGGGATTTTTATCTTTGTGTACCTTACTGTTTTCCAGAATGCGTCCATCAGCCACTCCCAGTTGGAGGGGGATTCCCTCCGTGTGAACAGCCTTCGTGTCCAGGAAGTGGTCCCAGAGGAAGAAGGAAGAGCTAGCCCACCTTGGGCAAAATTCTCAGGGGCTTATGAAAAGCAGGTGTCAAAGGGCAATCCCAGGGAACTTACTCACTGGGCACCGTGACCTCGGAACTGGTTCTGCCGAATGAGTCCCTGGAGTGAGAAGAAGCCCCTAGCTTCGATCCAGCAGAGTGCAAGGAGAAGCCGGATCGGCAAGCTGAAGCGGGAGTGGTGTCGGTGGTGGAGCCCTCCCCCGCTTTAGCTGTTCCCACTAGTGGGACAGTTTGCGCCTCACAGGGAATTGTTTACCTGGGCAGTTAAAAAGGCAGGATTGCGTGGTGTCTGTGGGCTGCGGGAGACAGACGGGTCCTTTCTCTGTTGACCCTCGCCACGATCACTCAGGCTTGAGTCCAGACTCAGTGACCAGGAAGGAAATGTGGAAAGGATCAACGGGTCACACGTACCCCAACAACTCCCAGCAGCCAGGTCCCAACGTGTCCAGGTGGTAGAGACGAGAACCTGCAGCCGAGCATCAGGGCAGAAGTCCTTGTCTTCCCGTGGACATTCTCTAGAAGAGAGTAACGCCGATCTGGGCTGTTGGAGCAGCGTGCACTTAGGAAGCCAGTCGATCCCAGGCTTTCTCCACGCTTGAGTGGCTTACAAAATGTGCTTGCCTGAGTCCAATGCCGGTGTTAGGGAACTGCGGGGGACGGTCAGAGATGAGAACAGCCAGGCTCGCTCTGAGCTTGTGAGGCACAGCTGGCGAGGGTGGGGGCGTCTCTCCAGCCTGTCGGGCACCATGAGTGGGCAGGCTGGGCAGAGGCAGGAGACGGACGCACCGGGCCCCCTTCCCTTCCGTGGTTCATTTTATCCCCCAACTCTGCGTGGGAACGTGGCTTTAGGAAGAATAACACCATCCTCGTCTTCCTGCTCTGGGGATCTGAGAATAAGTTAGGATCTGCAGAGAGGACAGTTACCCAGGATAACTTTCTGGAAGTGAATTTGGGTGAAAAGGTAGAAACATAGATTTCTAGTGTTCATGGCCCTTTCTCAGATTCTCTCTACCCAGTGAGGGCTGCGCGCCAATGGTGCCTCCCTCCCTGTCGCTCATCTCCTCTTGCGTCGCAGCAGAGGGTAGGTGGCAGGACTGTTTCTAGGGGAGAAGTCCTTTATCTGGAAAGAGGGGGTCAGGGAAAGGAGACTGCTGTGTCCCCGACCCCATGTTACTGTTTTACCTTAATAAATATATATAAGGACTATATTTGGCTCATTCCTAACCTTAATACCATAAACTGATTTTTTCATAAGGTTCAAAGAGCAGTCCCAAGGTTTGTTGCCCACCAGAGAGCATGTGTGTAGGTGCACACTCACCTCATACACACCCACACGGCCTCATCCACTAACACAAAGAAGATGCATGCCAAGTTCTAAGGCCTCAGATGACTCAGCCAGCCTGCCGGTTGCCTGGCCTGTTGGCCTCTGTTACCAGAAGAGAGTGGAGGTTTGGAAGAAAGGAGGAATTGGAAGATGACCCCAATGCCCTTCCCACCAACCACCTACTTCCTCTCCTAAGCCGAGCAGCAGTGGGGCTGGCTGGCAGGAGGGGCTGGGAGGGCCGGCCAGGCCTTGGTTCCAAAGGATTTTGCCCCACTGGGCAGGATGAGAGTCTGGGGACTAGAGTTAAGGGCCTGGGGCGAGGAGAGAGCGTTTGTGGGTGGAGAGCTGGGTCTCCTGGAGGGGCAGTGGTGGCTGTGAGAGTCTCCATGGAGGGCCCACTGTCTCCCTGCCCCTGGAGGCCCCTCTGGAAGGGATGAGTCACTGAGACCCCTCTATCCGTGGACTTGCAGAGAAAGAGGTCTTGCAGCTGAAAGATACTAGTACTAAACCTCACTGTAACCACGGTCTAGGAACCGTGCTAAGCACTTGTCTTAGCTCAGTGAATTGTCACAACAACCCTATACTACTACTTCTACTGTATTTCCATTTTACAAAGGAGAGAAGTGAGGGACAGAGAGGTTCAGCGATTTGCCCAAGGTCACACAGCTAGCATGTGGCAGAGGTAGCTGCCAAATCCGGCAGTTTGGCATCTAACCACCATGCCACACTGTCCTTCTGGGGTCAACTGTGGTTTACTTATTACATGTTGCTGGCACCACTAACCCTCATTGAAAGAAAGTAAAGTTATACTCCTTCCTGATTCCATATTCAACAAGAAATTACAGATAAATTAAATGCTAAATATAAAAATAATTAAATAAGAAATCATGAAAGAGAATTTAAGCAACTGTGTTGTCCCGTTAGGATGGGGGAAAACTTTTAAGCCAAGATAATACATCTGGAAGGTATGTTAGAAAAGACAGATGTATTTGATTTTATAAAATTTTCTGAATGACAAGTTATACTACAAATGAAGTCAACAGAGTAACGGTAAAAAGCGGAGGTATTTTCAATTTTCAATGCATGTTGAAATACTACTAAAAATGCTTTTAAATTTAAGGAAAAAATAGTAAACAAGTAGAAAAATGGGCAAGACATGTGAATAAGTATTTCATAGGAAAGCAAATAAGAAGGCTGTTAAATATATAGAAGGATGTAGAACTTTGTTAGTAGTGAGAGAAATGCAAATTAGAATAACATGATTTCCAAAGTTAAGAAGTGATACCCATTATTAACGAGAATTGGAGGAAAGATCTTATGTACTATTGGTGGAAAAATGAATTGTGTAGCATTTGGAGACAGCAACGCAGTAATAACTGCTATAATAAAAAATATGACCCATGCTTCTTCCCAGGAATCTTACTCTTGGGCTCTAACCTAGAGAAATCAAAGCACCGACACGGAAGGATTTATGCATATAAATTGTTCTGCACAAAACTGGACACGAGGCCAATACTCATCAGTTGGAGAATGTTTAAATACACTTCGTACATCCAGCTAGAGGACTATTATGAAGCCATTGAAAGCATGAGTTAGACTTATGCTAGTGACTAGGAAAGATTGTCATGACGTGTGCGTTTTTTCCCTTTTTCTTTGGAAATAATTTCAGACCTTCTGGAAAGTTGCGAAAGTAACGCAAGGAATTCCTGTATTCCCCTTCACTCAGATTCCGCATTTGTTAATTTTTTTACCACATTTAATTTCTGTCTCTCTCTTTCTCTGGGTAGATGTAGATAATTTTTTATGATTCTTCTTTTTGCCTAAATATTGAGCTATGTGCTTCTTAAAAATGAGGACTTTCTTTTACATAGTGCAAATAGCAAAGTCAGGAAATGAAAATTGTTATAATGCTATTATTGTACTGATTGTACCACTGATGTCCTTTTCGGAAAAAAGAAATATTAGGTCTCTAGAATACAGTTCAGGATCAACCCAATTCAGGATCCACATTGCATTTACTGGCCTTATCTCCTCAATCTTCTTCAGTCTGGGATACTTCCTCAGTCCTTCATTATTTCTCTTGATCTTGATCTTTTTAAAGAGGACAGGTCAGCTATTTTGTAAGATGCCCCTAATTTGGGTTGTGTGATGTTTCCTCACGATTAGACGCAGGTCATACATCTTTGGCAGGAGTATCACAAGCGGGATGCTAACCTTTCTGAGTGCCATCATGTATTAAGACCACGGCTTTTTAGTACATTCACAAAATTGTGCAGTCATCATCACTATCTAATTTTAAAACATTTCCATCAACCCAATAAGACCTCATACTCTTTAGCCACCACTCCCTATGCCGCCAGCTCTAGGCAACCACTAATCTACTTTCTGTCACTACAGATTTGCTTATTCTGGACATTTCATGTAAGCAAAATCATGCAACATGGGTCCTTTGTGTGTCTGGCTTCTTTCACTGAGCATAGCATTTTCAAGGATCATCCATGTTGTAGCATGTCTCAATACTTCATTCCTTTGTTTGCTGAATAATATTACATTGTTTAGATATGTCGTATTTTATTTATCTACTCATTTACTGAGGGAAATTTGCATTATTTGCAAATTTTGACTATTACCAATAATGCTGATGTGAAAACTTGTGTGCAAGTTTTTGTGTGGACATATATTTTCATTTATCTTGGTTACATACCAGAGAGTGAAATTGCTGTGTCATATGGTAACTCTATGGTTAAAATGGTTGTATTAGTCAGGGTTCTCCAGAGAAACAGAGCCAATGGGATGTGCATATGTAAAGAGCTTTATTGTAAGGAATTGGCTCAAGCCATTATGAAGACTGGCAAGTCCCAATCTGCAGTGTGGGCTGGCAGGCTGCAGACCAGAGAGCCAGGGGTGCCAGCAATGTCTGAGGGCAGGTCACTGGAGAATTCTCTCTTGCTTGGGAAGCCTAGATTTTTTGTTTCAATCAGGCCTTCAACTAATGGGATGAGGCCCACCCATGTTATGGAGGGCAATCTGCTTTACTCAAATCCACTGATTTAAATCTCAATCTCATCCAAAGACACCCTCACAGAAACACCTTGACTAATGTTTGACCAACTCTCTGGGCGCCCTGTAGCCTGCCAAGTTGACACATAAAATGAATCACCAGGATGATGTAATCTTAAGTGATAGAAGCAAGATGCAGAGAAAGGTATATAATATGCACCTTTTTTGTAATACAATGATCCCAAATCCCTGCTTATATTTGTCATAGATGAGTGAGCTCCGGGGAAGGGAAGCAGGGAGGCACACCAGCTCCGGGAAGTTGCTGGGGAAGTGGGTGCAGACAAGCAGCAAGTGAGGAGACTATGTTTATGAAAGGCATGCACAAAAACAAAAGCATGTATTCTATGTAAAATTTTATATATGTGTGTGTGCGTTCATCTGCAGATACATAAAAGATGGTCACTAAAAAGTTAATGATGTTTCTATGTAGATGGCAAAGTTTTACTTTCTCCCTTTTAATTTTATGTAGCTTGAAAGCTTTTCAGTGTGTATTATTTACATAATTTTAAAAAGCAACAAAACTCTTTTCGTTGTAAAAAATTGAGACTTTGAGGTGAGGTCTCAGACCCTTGCGTTATTTGGCATTTTCATGTCCAGCCCTCATGTGCCCCGCTACTCAGTGTCCTGCCTCCTTGTCATGCCAGCACGATTCAGTGACTACTGGCCATCCCAGGCCTTTCAAAGGCCTCGAGCACAACTACCAGCTTTTATCACAACTCCTTGCTTGCTAGGAGTTAGGAGCTTGTGCCATTATTTCACGTGGGAAATGGGAGGGGAAGATATCGTGACTAGGTGATTTTTTTTTTTTTTTAGGAAGATTAGCCCTGAGCTAACTGCTGCCAATCCTCCTCTTTTTGCTGAGGAAGACTGGCCCTGAGCTAACATCCATGCCCATCTTCCTCTACTTTATATGTGGGACGCCTGCCACAGCATGGCTTGCCAAGTGGTGGGTAGTTCTGCACCCAGGATCCAAACCATGAACTCCAGGTCACCGAAGCCGAATGTAGGAACTTAACCACTGTGCCACCGGGTCAACCTCCTGACTAGGTGATTTTGAAGGGCTGTTCCAGCTCGAAGATGCTGACTCCGAGTCAGTTACAGGACTTGGAACCACCCTTCCTCTAGGGCTCACTCCAGCTACAGCAGCTCGGGGAAGTTCCCATAGGACCTCGCTAGGAGGCCGCTGCTCCAACAGCCTGGCAGAGAAAAGAAGGCAGTGAGAGGCCCAGGCCCTGAGGTGGGATGAACGTCTGGAGTGATGGTCCTGAGAGCCCTGCCCGGCCCGCTGTCCTGGAAGCAGAGTGCAGGGGGTTTTCCCCTTGTGCCTGTCTGCCTGGGGGCGCTGGGAAACCTCAAGGAGCGCTGTGGCATCAGACGGCCAGTTCCACATAGACCCTCCTTATCAGCAGGCTGTTCTGTGTTTGAAACGATGCAGTGTTTGGTTGACATGGCTCTGCTCTGGCCGTGCCTGGTTTGGAACCACCCCCAACAGATGGCACGAGCCAAGCTGCCCCGCTGGTTTCAGGCAGCAGGCGGTGCTTCCTGGGTCACTGTTGTGGACTGAATTGTGTCCCCCCCTCATTCATAGGGTGGAAGCCTAATTTGGAAACGCTAATTCCCAATGTGACTGTATTTGGAGATAGGGCTTCTAGGAGGTAATTAAGGTTAAATAACCCCAAGCCTGGCAGAGGGTTCTCACCAGAAACTAAGCCTGATGGAACCTTGATCTTAGACTTTCCAGCCTCGAGAACCGTGAGAGAAGAAATCCCTGCTGTTCGAGCCCCGCACCTGTGGTGTTGTGCTCTGGCGGCCCCAGCGGAGCTGAGGAACGCGCTCAGCTTCTTCTCCCCTCCCGCCCCGTCTGGGCCGGTTGCTTTCTAGTCTACGGCACCATCATCAGTGCCATCCTCAGACCAAGGCAGGAGGGACCCCTGCCCCAAGGTCTGTGCTTTTGAAATCCCTCCTTCAGGCAGAGTGAGGAGTCTGTGAGGTAATGGGGCCGGCCAGAACCCATGTCCCTCTTTCCAGACCACACTCTGGGTACCTCGGATCCTGGAATTCCCTGATCACATTGCCCTGAGTCTGTTTCCAGGGCCTGTGGGGGCCTCTTCTCTGCTCTGTTACCCTGAGTGTGGACTTTGCTGTGTGTGTGTGTATACTCTTTGGCCTGAGGAATGGCCAGGGCATCTATTGGGGTTGGGGGATGCTGAGCTAGAGAGTGAACAGAGCTTCTTGATCGGTGTGCTATGGGGTCCATCTTTGCATGTGAGGTCCCTTGAGGTGCTGGACAGGGCCCGGGGTGAGAGGAGGAGGGGATGGGCTCTCCTCAGGTCTCCACATTCCTGCCTAGAGCTCCTAGTGGGAGTCCAGAATCCCTCCTTCTTCCAGGTTGGCATGTTGGTGAATTTGCTAAGGTAGGAGTACACATATTTCATTGCCCTGTTTGTTGCCTGAGTCATATCTTTTAAAGGTTTAGATTTAAAGTACGTAGGCCTCCATCTGTGGTTTTGTCCTGGGCCCTGCAATGTTAGGGGCAGGCCAAGATGTCATCACAGGAATTCTTTTCTTTGCCGCTTTCTTGAGATAAGCCCCCTATTTGCCGGGTCACCTGTTTATCCACTAGCTTTCACCGGGTAACAAACCACCTTGATACTAAGTGACCCAAACAACAATGATTTTGATTATTTCTTATGATTTTCTGGGTTAGCTGGGTGATTCTTCCAGTCTGGCGTGGCTCAGCTGAGGCTCCTGTCTCTACATGGCCCCTCGTGCTCCGGCAGGCCACCCTGGGCCTGTTCACAGGGTGAGGGGAGAGTTCCCAGGGCGAGAAGAGAAGCTGCAAGGCCTCCCGAGAACTATGTAAATTGTCTTTTTGCCACATTTTATTGGTTAAAACAAGTCACAAGGCCAGCCTGGTTTCAGGAGTGGGGAAACAGAAGGAGCTGCAAAGGATTTGTGGCTTTCTTTTTTATTTGTTTCAATCTATCACAATATGTCTTCTTACTTTTTGGTTTATTCCCTGGTTCTGCAGGAGCACAAATTCCAGTGGTTTTTTCAGAAGGGTGCATGGGAGCTAAATGTTCTGAGTCCTTTCATATCTAGAACCAGCAGTGTGATTTCGTGTGGGGATGGTACACTCAGTAGTCTCAGTGTGGGGACTGGCCACACCAGAAAGACAGCAGCTTCCTGCTGAGGCTCTGTGTCTTACCTGGAGGGACTAGAGACTGGAGCCTGCAATCAGCCACGTGAACTAATATACCTACATGATGGATAAAACTCTGGAAACACCAATAAAAACTCTGGACAGCGAGGCTCAGGTGAGCGTCCCTGGTTGGCAATACTTCATGCCTGCCATCACATATATCACGGGAAAGTAATGCGCCCTGACTCCACGGGGAGAGGATGACAGAATCTCTGTGTTTTGCACTTTTCCTGGGCTGTGCCCGATGCACTTCTTCTCTTGGCTGATGTTAACCTGTAGCTTTTACCTGTAATAAACTGCAACTGTGAGTATAATAGCTTTCAGTGAGTTCTGAGTCCTTCTAGCAAATTATAGAACCTGAGAATGGTTTTGGGAATCTCTCAGACTTGCAATTGGTATCAGAAGTGAGGGAGGTCTTGTGTGGACTGTGTCCACCAGTTTGGCCATTGGATAAATTTTTGCAGTTTCCCAGGAAAGCTTTCTTGTTCTCTGACTATTCCTTTATTTTAACATCTTATTCTTAAAATGTATACCTGGAGGGTGGGTGCAATATCTTCCCTTATTTCTCCAAGGACATTCTAGGGTTTTGTTTCCTGTTCCCTGTTTCATCGCCCTTCAATTTTCTGTGGATTTGTTTGTCTCTTTTGTTTCCTCTCTTTCATGTTGGGCACCTTCCTGAGCTGTCTGGTGATTCAGCACTGTCCATTCATATTAGGAACGAGGCATGAGATGGTAATCAGAAGCCTTGTGTCCTGTGCAGGCCTTGTGGACTGGGGCTTCATTAGGGGGACCAGATGATCGGTTGGCCTTTCCATAGGAGGATCCCCAAACCTGGAGATGTTTTCTCGGGGATTTGTGTTGAATTTCTCACAAGCCCTCAGACTTCTTGTGGTGGAGGTGATATAGACCCAGCCAAGAAAATTCTGGGAACAGAATTTTGTCTGGATCAGATTAAGATTTATTTCTTTTGTCTTTGGCCCTGAAGTTATACTGCTCTTAGTATCCTGGAGTCTGACACCCCTATGGTTCAATTTACTCAAAGAATATACTTCTTTCTTGTGGGTTGGGTGGGGGTGAGGATGGGAGTGTGGAGGAAGGCTAGTCACCTCGCTGCTTGGAATGAGGAGGGACCTGCCACTTTTAGTTGGGAGCACTTGATCCAGCAGTTACATACACTGCCATGTGCTGTTCTCCAGTGGCTTTTGTCCACGTCTTTTCTCCTCAATGAGTATCAATCAGTCATAGTGCTTATTGGGATTATTCCAGGTAGCCAACATTAGGTCAAGTGTTGGGAGAGATCAAAAAAAAAAAAAAAATGACAAAGTCCCTGCCTCAAGGAGATTAGAATTTTAAGAGAAAGGATAACTGCACACAAATAGCTACAATACCAGATGTATGTCCTATCTACTATGGGAGAGAACAACTATGAAGTCGTAGGAGTCACAGAGAGGAGAGAGTGCTTCCAGCACACCATCAGGGAAGGTTTCCTGAAGGAAGTAAGATCTGGCTGAATTCTGAAAGGTGAGGTGGGTTCCCATAGGCAGAAATGGGTGTGGGTCAGGGAGTGAAGAGTAGAGGAAGTAGGAGGCTTCTAACCTCTTTCCATGTGTTTTTCCACCTGGAACATCAGCTTCTTTTTTGATGTCGTGGTGTGCAGGTTGGTCCTTGGCACATGCTGGGTACTTACATTCAGAGGACTGGAGCAGGCTCTAGGACAGGCCTCGGGGACTGACTCCCAGAACAATTCTACAGAACTGGCTCACCAGGGGAGCTGCCGTCTCTGCCGTGGTCAGGCAGGTGGGAAATCAGGAGACCACCCCTGGAACCACTGAGTTAATGGCTTATTAAATAGTTTGATCTGAGATTGGGAAGCAGTCCCTCCTCTTAGTGCAACTAGCTTTCAACACCCACAAAGCTGATGAGAGGCCCTTGAAATGCTTTTCAGAAAAACCCAATGTCTCTATGGTCGTGCTTGTAGGTAGCAATAGCAGAAGCTACTGGACAATGGCTATGCTGCCCTTTGGCATCTGGATCCATGAGGAAATGCATCTAATTGATGGGACCTAGTTTGCACCTAGAACTCTAGCAGCAAGGGCTTTTAGATCTGCAGTACAGTAAGACAGGAATGGGTACCTGACGTCTTACCATCTCTTCCACATGTCTTAAAAATAATGTGATTGGTCTTGGGCCTCTGGAATTCCATTAACAGTGTGTCTTGCAATACCCACTTCAGCTTATAGAACATATTTATGGTGATAGTCTGGATGGTGTGGTTCTTTATCTGGGCTGATCCGTAGCAGAATGCCAAGGCTCTCCGTCTTCCCACTTTGGTATAGCCGGGTTCTGGGACAGTGGATTATTTGTTGTTCATAGAGAGTAAAAATTCTATCCAAAAGTTTTGCTGAGGAACAGGGAGATGGTGCCTCTAGAATCTGTGGCAACTGTATTGGGTGCCTACTCTGGGATGGGAGGGCAGCACTTGTTGGTAAATGTGTACTCAAGATACACCTTTGGGGCCATTTGTTCAGGTGAATGAACCAACCACACGTCGGAGGTTCCTCCAACATGCTATTCCTTCTGCCTAGAACAGCAGCTCCCTCACTTTTGTACCTAACTACTCACTCTTTAAAGCTCAACTTCCCTGGAAAGGCCAAACATCCCGTTGGGAAAGCAAGTCTGGGCAAACCAAACAGGAGCTGGGGTTTGCTTGATCCAGTGGCCCTTGCTACATGGTGATATCTTCTTCCATTGCTCACGTTGAAGGGCTGCAGATTGATATTGTCAAGGGCAATAGTGGGTTCCCACGGAAGGGGATGTGATTTCTAAGATGGTCTATGGTTGGCTCAGCCATGGGGGAAAGGACAGAGGAGGGAACACCAGGATGTTCAGGCTGACCCTTCTGCCATCAGTCTAGCCCGGGCCAGAAGTTGCTCGAAGGCTGGCTTCCCTCAGCAGGCAGGCCAGCAGGGTGGGTGAGGCCTCCCCGGGCCTTTGAGAAATGGAGAGTCATCTCCAAGGTTATCTCAAAGGTGACCTCACTCATGCCCCTCACTTGATAGAGGGAGAAACTGAGGCACAGAGACGCCATAACTTATGTCCGAAGTTGTTTCTTGAGTTCTGCAGAGTGAGAGCTAGAATCCAAGGCTTCTGATTCTTCAAATTTTCCTCCACCTCAAGGGCTAAAACATCTTGCGTTTTAGCTGATGAGTTCGTAAAGGGGATGGCTTTTTTTTTAAGCCAATTTGTAAAAGCAGATGCTGTGACCGTGGGCTTTGTGTACCTTGAGGTAGTACAGATCTTCCCAGACACTCTTGAGGATCCTGGCATCTTGATGTCTGGGAAGGCAGGAATTGCTGGCTGTGCCTTTTGCAGGTGAGGAGGTGAGGACCGAGGGAGGCTAAGCGATTTGCCCAAGGACATATAGTGACAGCAGGACCAGACAGTGTCTGCCTCCGAGCTGCCGCCTCTCTTCTTGTCATGTGCCTGCTCACTCATTCTCTGAAGGCAAAGCTTCCCAAAAGATAGCCAATATTTTCTTTGGAAACCCTGAGCCATGGGTCCTCCACTCAGCATTGTGGGGGTCTGCGAGCTGACCTCAGAGTCTAAAGAATTTAGGTGCCTCTGGGCCAAGGTCATGCAACTGCTTGGCCTAAAGCGATGTTTCCCAGGACCCCCTCCTCCAGCCTCTCCCCTGGAGCTGGGAACTAATCCTGGCCACCTGGCCTCTGGTTAGCGGCATTTCATAATGTGTTTCTGTTTTGCATAGAGTAAACCGCATGCTGTTTCTCAACCAGGCAGAGAAGTTCTGGCATCGCTTCTTTGCAAGCAAAATACTGTTAGGCAACCCCTGTGTTGAAACACAGCACAACTTCTAAAACAAACCCGGGGGTTCTGGCTTTTGTCCTGAAGATTCAGTCCTTCACATGTGTTCAGTGCAGACCATCCTGATTTTGAACACTGAAAGACGTGAGCGTGGAGAAAGGAGGCCGTACCACTTACTAAGGGGGGTGGGGGGGCTTGGTCAAAAAACCTCACATGCTCTGAGTCTCAGTTTCCACATCTTTAAAACTGGACTCAAAGCATACAACTTGATGAATGTTAGAAAACGAAATGAAATGATATCTTTGAAGCACCTAACTCTGCCTGCCCTGTTTCCAGCTTCCCCACCCCGACCAAGTGAGTTCCCAGGTCCCCACCCCACGAGACCCCTTGTGGGGTTGAGGAGAGTAACTCGCTCAAGTTCCAGCAACAGCAAAGAATTAGCCAAGGTGTCTGGTACTAGGGTGGGGTGGGGATGGGGCTTGTACCACACGAACCAAAATCAACTATAAACCAGTTGAGATTAATCCGTAGGAGGAAGAGGGGAATTGTTCACACTGTTGCTTTCCCTCTCTGGTGTGAACAATTCTAGAATGAAGGCATTCCGCTGGGTAGTTAAGAGGCCTTGTGCTGAAATGTCAGGAGCCGGATCTGGAAGGCAGGGACAGGATATTTCTAGCTGTGTGGCTTGGTTAGACCCCTGATATCAGCCAGGGTCCCAGCAGGAAGCATAGGAGGGCTACTTTCCAAAGTGAGGGCAGGGTAGGGGGCCATGGGGGTTTTGGGACAGCCAGATACACAGTGGGCTCTGTCCCACCCCTGTGGAGGGCAAGGAGAGAAGAGGCTGTTTCCTGAGCTGAGTGAGAAGCAGAGCATGGGAGTGGGGATGCCTTCCCTGTCTCATCTCACCTTTGATCTCCCACCCTGGCCTCCTGGAGGCTCAAGAGAAAGCCTGAGTGGTGCAGTGTGTGGGGCTCAGCCACCTGGCCCAGAGCAGGAGATGTGTGCATGCATGCGCATTTGAGCATGCAGGGTGGAAAATACCAAGCTCATCCCTGAACTGCTCTGAGCCTCACCTATAAAAGTGGGAAGACAATCCCCGCCCTGCCTACCTCGCATGGTGGTCCTGTCAGCACATGAGCAAAGCTTCTTGAACTTGTCAGCTACGGCATCTCTGCCAAGGGTTGATAGGGGAGGCCAAGGGCAGAATGTAGCCCTGAGAATAAAGCATGAAATGTATTTGTCTTCTTCCATGTTAACTTAGAAATTAGTGTGAAATTTTGAATCCAACTGCGTAATATAATCACCATTTGTTTTCCTTACAAATAATATTTTAACTAACTTCTCAGTTGAGTACTCGGGGAGAATAAAGTATGTTTAACTTATGGGTTCATGTTCCAGTCATCCCCTCCTCCCCCAAGCTAGGACTTCTCCAGATGTAGCATCCCACCCTAAAGGAGCCACAGTCCTCAAGCCCGGTCTTCCATGAATTGGGACTCTGAACAGCCACCCAGGTCCTGCCCTGGATCACACTGGTGAGCACACAGCAGGGCCTCATCCTCCATGCTAATCAAGGTTAGAAGGCACATGACAGCTCTCAGGGGGCCTACAGCTGACAGCTTCAAGTCCTTCCTAGAGGTGTGAAGCTGCAAGGGGGCAATAGCTGGACTAATATCAGGGGACCCAAGGTTTGGGGGTATCCTACTCCACTTCGAGAAGATGGAGGTGAGGCTAGTTTGTCCCACTGGGAAAATAGAATTAAAAATTGATGAATAAGTGAAAAGCGATAGGATATATTGGAGTATATGAGGAAGCCATTTGCTTTAAAACTAATATGGCCTGACCTTGTTTTTCCAGAAAGGCCTGATGTGGCCTGTTGAGCATGCATTGTACATCTGCTTTAAACATTTACAATATCCCAAAACCAAGAATGATGCCTTCAAGGATGGGGATGTTGCCTCCCCCTATCAGCATTTCTTTAAGGATAAGCATTTCTTCCCAGAAATGAAGGATTAATTACTGACTTGCTTTCACTCTTCTTGTGACCCCTGACCTGCTGACCACCGATTTGCTGTGCTCACCTTGTGACCACTGACCTGCGATGCTAGCAAAGCATCTCATGACAGTAGTAAAAGAGACATGCCTGTCATGGAACTCTTTGGATGGATGCTCTTTGTTCCAAGATGGTATATACCCACTCTGTACAGCCCGCCTCTTCAGAGCGCTTCCTTCATGGTGGGAAAGTCCTCCTGGGCTATAGTTCTCAAACCTGGCTCATAATAAACTCACTCCAGTTTCAATTTTTAGATTGATTATGTATTATTTGCCTTGACAAAATAAAATTTTCTAACCCAGAAAACCTCTCCACAAAGGCAGAAGAGAAAGAAAACAATTTTATTAAATAAGCATAAAACCAGAATGTGATATGCATCACAGGCAACCTGTTAAGAGATTGCAAAGGCAGAAAGAAATTTTACCCCTTATATAGCCAAGCAGATATGACCCATTACATACATGTCCTTGAGATAAACCAGAACTAGTCCTCAAGTAAGAGGACTGGATAGCACCATTTGTCAAACAGAGTTGATCTTAAATTTATCTGGTAATTGGGGTCACCATCTGTCTTAGTTAATTGATTTTATACAAAGGAAATATAAACTTCTCCTATCTTTACGACAAGAAGTAGTTTTACAGCTCAATTCCAGACACCTGCCAAAGTGATACTCCTGTCTCCCACAGAAACTGGGAGACAGGCGATCTCCCTTGATGTTTACCTTTCAAGGAAATGGCTCCCAGGTCCTTGAGAAAGACATGCCTGGGTCATAAAGCTGACAAGAGGCTTATTCAGGTTCTAAAAAAGATTTATGAACATATATTTCAAAGAGACAGAGAAAGAACTTACAAGTTTTCTAAAGTAAATACTCTAAGAAAAGGAAGGGGAGAAAATTCTCTTCCCTTATTTTCAGCAAGGGGAATTCAGCTCCTCGTTTTTAATTTGTATTTACCTTTAAGGCCCCTAAGCAGGAAACGAATAGCAAGTTCCAAGGTGAGGGTCGCCATCGTCCAGCTAGCTGGTCTTTTATCTTGTGCACCGAGAGGACCTGAGGGTGTGATTTAGACTAGAGTGAGGGCGGACAGACAGAGCAAGGCAGGGTGTGCCGTGGGGTGGCAGGGGTGGATTCAGTCTTTATGGGGCTCTTTGTGGCTAACAAAGAGGTTGAGGTTTGGGAGATGTGGGGCTAAGACTAAACTGGATAGCCAAATTGGGTTTCTGAAGATTCAGTATTAAGATTTCTATAGTCAGAGAGCAAACTTAGTGGGACTCAGACAACCCCTGCTTTCTATTTTAACCCCCCACATCACAGGTTGAAACCCCTCAGTGAGAGGAATTTGGACGAAGCTGAAGTTGGATGTAGGTGCTCAGTGGGTGTTATTCTGACATCTGTATGGGAAGACAGTGCTCACTGCCCAGTGGGAAGCCTGGATCCCATGGCCCAAGTCTTTCAGTGAGGGACACCAGCTTCCAATGGGCCTGGCTCTGTCCCAGCTCAGCAGCCTCAGGCTCTCCTCTCAGGCCATCCGGTTTCCTCAGGCTTCTGAATGTTGCAGGTGCTGAGGGCCCAGCTGGAATCTGGGAGTGGCAGGAGGAAGAAAGCCTGCTTTTAGTGTCTAATCCTCTCTTTCTGTGTTCTCTTCCTCTGCCCTCAGGCAACACCTGTGCTTCCTAGAAAAGACACACTCATCTTTCAGGTTGTTTTTCCTAGCTCCTGCTCCTTTCACATGGGTTTTTTTGTTCTTTCTCCTCAGAGACAAGAGAGAGAAAGACAGGAAAACACACTCACACACACAGGGACACACGCACACGGAATGTGAGAGAGACAGACTCATTCAACGGTTTTCCTGGTGATCTAGGACGGTCTTATATTTTTCTCATATGCGGTTGAAGATCCACATCAGACTCACGTGAGCAGATGCAGGGGAGGGATAAATTCTCCCCTACCCTTCTATGTTCTTCTGGCTGGTCTAAGGATTAAATTGACATGTCACAGATCAACAGGAGAAATTCCAGTTTAATTTCATACATACGAGGGTTCCCCAAGAATATGGGGGCCCAAGGACAAATCAGGCAGTTGAGGCTTATACGCCTTCTTGAGTTAACGAGAAGGGGATAGTGGTTTGGGACTTCAAAAGGGAAAGCAAGTCACATGCAGATGGAAAAGCAAATATTTGGTAAACAAATGTTTGCTGGGCCGTGTAGAGACAATGGGATACAGAGCAGACTGCTCTCTAGGCCCTGCCAAGTCTCCCCCATGACCTGTAGCCCATATTCTCTATAGATATCTCTGGTGATAGCTGTATTCCAGGAGCAGGCCCTTTATCTAAATTCTTTTAGGTAGTTAAGGGGGTAAATAACAAGAAAAACATCCTGAGTCTTCTCTTAGGAATCAGTCTAAATTAATCTTTATGCCAAGGAGACACATTTTGAGGTGGCAAATTATGCTCCCCTACAGTCCCACCTTTGAAACTTCTCCAAGAAGTTCTCAGTCCAGAAGCCGAATTGGTAGATTGTTCCATCTCACTGAACCAGTCTCTTAATCCTGACAGTAGGTCAGTTTGGTTAAACTCATTTTGGAAGGCAGTGATGCAGGTGGACTCCTAAAGTTAGCCCTATAAGGTGCAAGCAATTAAATATTTAATAAGAGGCATTTCTATAGAAACAAAATAATAAAATTGTTAATGGTTAGAACAAATGATAAGCCAGTTGAACCTAGGGGCAGCCAGTCAAAAAGATTTCTAGATGTCATGGTTGAAACATCTTTTGCAGTTTGAAACATCTCTGATGATATCATTAGGTGTTTGAGTAAACTTTCGGAGTGGTTTACACAGCAACAGGCACAAAGATTGTTTAAACATGGGCTATTACGCTGGTCTCTCTTAAGTTCATATCAAGTTGTTCAGCTTAGTTTGCAAGGCTTCAGGAAAAGGGCAGCTTTAGTTCTCAATGATTCTGAGTCAAAAGTGAGAGAAAAATTAGAAACATTAGTTTGGAGAGTTGTAGCCAAATATTTGAGGAAACTAGAAGAATTCAGGATTCAGTCCAGTTTACAGGTGAAAAACATAACCTCAAAGACAATGAACAGAACTAGAATCTAATATCCACAAGTGTGTATTATCATTTCTACTGAAATTATTTTTTCTAACTAAAATCACCCCAATTTTTTTTTATCAAAGATAGCCAAGTTAAGACTAACTTACTTGAAAATAAGTCTAGTTTTAATAAGCTTGGCCTGATTGTTTACACAAATGCAGCAAGAATAGCAATTGATCATATAGCCTCTTTTAAATCTGCTTTGGTGGAACTTTTCATGAGGCATCTCCAGATTGAACTTTTAACCACCTCTTGAGGCTAAGAAACCAAGCCAATGTTTTCCACCAAACTATGCCTTTAGATTTGGGTTAATTCCTCTCTTCTTGAGTTCCCCCAAATATCCTGAGGTTTCTGCACCTGCCAAGAAGTGACCTTCATTACTCACCTGGTAAAGCTGCTGGGAACCCTGTAAGCAAAAAAATTTTTTTTCCCAAGGCCAACTTTTCCAAGGGGACTTTATTGGCTTCCATAAAGTCAGTCTTAGTTCCTTAAAGCTGTCTGGTTATATCTGAGTCTATGTATGTTTCTCTCAAACATGACATTCCAGTCAAAGCCTTGATAGTATAACCAGTGTTTCCAATTGTGTCCTGTTACAAGAACAGATTCTTAGTGAACTTATCTAAATAAGTTTATTGTCATGAAAATAAGAATACTTACTAAGAGTTTCCAAATTCTGGAGGGATTAGGTAAGGAGAAAAAGAGAAATATTTCGATTCTGCTTACAAAGGTGTAATTTAACAAATTGCTGTAGGTCATTGTTGGCTTAGGAGAAAAAACATTTCCTTGTATCTGGAAAAGATAAAAGAAAAAAAGATGAAAGAACCAGTAAGATTTCAAATAAAAAACCATAAAAGTTATAATCATCTTTGTTAGTTCATTTAGTCCCATGTAATTAATTCTTGCTGACCTTGATCTTTTGTTAGCAGTTTTATGAAGCCATCAGTTTCTTTGTTAGTGTTCTGCAAATCCTTACCCAGTTCAATGGTATGATCTGAAAGTTATTTGAAGCTGGCATTCTAGAGTACTTTATATGAATCCCTTTGAAGATGAAGCATATTTGCAAAAGCATCAGAGTAAAACAATAACTGCCTGTAAATTACACAAGACAAAAAGGCATGGTTAAATCTGATTACAATGCAATTGACAAGGAAATTTGGCTATTTCTGTAACACACATTTTAAGATAGTGACTAGAATTATGACTGATAACGTTATACCAGGACATAGCAAATTTTTGGAATTTCATAGAATTTTTAGAACACATATTAATAGCATTTGCCCATGAAATGTAACTTACGGTGGTTTATCATCACTTACTTGACAATGCTTCCCATGTAATTTAACATGCCAAATAAGCCTGATTAATTTAATATCTTCCTTTTTACAAAAAGAGAGACAAAATCCTTTGAAATGTTCCGAAGGCCCTTTGGAACATTTAAAAGTTAGTTGTGGTCAAAAAGACTTCATTTAGAATTTGATTATGGGAAGTTTGTAAAAAATATCAAACGATTTTAAAACACTTGGTCAAATAGAATCATAGGTCACTGTGAAACAATACTTAGTTATCCATTTAACCATGATGATAATTAAAGACTTCTCAGGCAAATACAGAATGTTAAATAGTTGTAAGTAAAACTTAGCTCTTGTAATGAAAGACTTGATAAAATAACATAGGAAATTATTTTGATAAAACATGAAATCCATGCTTTTTAGGCAGACCACTCAAAGATAAAGAAAAACCTTTCACAATCTCTTCAACAAGGGCACACCAAAAAGCCAAGAAAACTTTGTCCTTTTAAGAGAGAGAAAACAAAATTCTAATTTTGCACCAGCTTACTTCTAATATTAAAACTCATTTACTCAATTAAATTCTTTCTAATCATAGCCAGTTTGACCATGCATAAAACTCTTTTCTCAAGGTTCCTTTTCCATAAACTTTCTATAACTTCTCTTTTTACATTCAGATATTGTCCTATGCTTATCCTCTCTTTAGGACAAAATTATTTTCTTTTCCCTTAACAAAACACATTTCCATTCCTTAAGCCCCCTTTTTTTTTTTTATCATAAATACATTTTATTTTCCTTACATACAAAGATGTTTCCCTTATTACTTCAGTAGTTTAAATTGCACATATTAATTAGAATTTTTAACTCTTAGAAACTTTAATTTCTAGTGAAAACTAAGAAATAAGCAGTTGTGAACTGTTTGTTATACCAATATATATTTTTTGATTGACAAATTTATGAATACATTTCATAATTTCTAGAAACATGTTTCTCCATAGTACAATCTTTCAGTAAAGCACAAGACATTTACTAAGAGATCCAAATTTATCTTTTAGTTTCTCTGTAATAAGAAACCAAAAGTAGCTAAACCTATGTTTAGTAATTAAGGTTCATTATTTTATCTTATTTGGAAGTGATCTAGATATTTAATGAATTTCCATAATTTAATTTATGAAAATTCTAAGGTTTCTAGTTACCAAAAAGATTTTAAAGCTATTTTTAAGCACATATATCATAACACATAATTATTGCAAAAAGAACACCTAAACATTTACCTTATTTACGTTTATTTAAATCATTTTTTCTTGACAATTATGTTTAGATAGCCTACAATAAGTTCATTAGACATTAGAAAAAGTCAGCTGTCATTCCTATCATTCTAAGCTATTATATACACATTTGTTTGCTGAAAAATTTTGTAACAGAAATAACATGAACTTATTTGACTTTTGGTAAATCTAGGTAGAATTAAAAGTTTTATATTTAATGCTGATAACTCTAAAGACATATCTATTTTAGTTAAACCAAACTTAAATTAGCTTTAATATTGAATATTTTCCTAGATCATGTGAACCTGAAAAACATTTAGATTGGTTTCTATTATATTTCTGAGAACTTTTAGGAACACTTAGAGTGCTTATTCGTTTTTAAGTAGAACTCTGTCAATACAAATAATCCATAACCAACCTATAAATAAAAATTGGGGTGAGTTTATTATGAGCCAGAGTGAGGATTATAACCTGGGAAGGCCTTAGAAGGTGTTCAGAGAAACGTAGGTTTCAGTACAGTCTTATATCTTTTCAGAACAAAGAACATACATTAAACACACGTAGGATACATTTCCATCAAAATTTGAAAGAGGTCTTCAGTTGCAAGTTAGCAGGTCAATATGATCTTGATGTCAGGAAAGGGACTAATCTGGGCGTTATCAATAGGGTGTAGGAGGGGAAATATGCATTCTTATCCTAAGAGAGTGCTTTATAAAAAGAGTTTATAGGTTAAGCAGATGTACAATGTATGTTTGATAGGCTGTAAGTCGGGCTTTTTAGTTCAAGCTGAATCAGTTTTGAACTCAAATAGTTACCCCATATACCTCAATATGTCAGAATTTCTTATCTCAGCTCTTCTAAATTACCTTTAGTAATACTACCCAGAGGTTGGAAAGTATCACACATTTACAACATGCATATATAGATATACATACAGACAGACACAAAGAGAGATCTCATGGTTTTCATTTTAAAATTTTCCTTAAGTTAGACTTTTGGGCAGGGGGCTTCTACTGCAGTTTACACTTTTAGAGGTTTCTTTTCCACCTCTTTTTTCCCCTTCAGTCAGAGGAATTGGGGATGGTCTAGATAGAGTCCCTGCAGGCACAGGGAAAGAACGTAAATTACTTTAAGGGGGACTTTGGGTTGTCTGTATCTGGTCTCATAGAGATTTGCAAAACAAAGACAGCTGTTTTCAAGTCCTAGCCTGAATATCAAGAGACTGACCCCCCCATCCAACTAAACTTGCTTCTTTATATCAGGGAGATTTCCAACTAAGATGTAAATTAAAGGGTCTGTGTTCTAGAACTTTAGGACAGTTATTTAGACTGAGAGCTCTCTAAAAAAATTTTCTTTTCAATTTAGAAATTTTTCCAATTTAAAACATCATCATCTGCCATTGACAAATAGGATCTTCTCAATAGTGACTCAAACCAATAAGCCTTTTTACAGCTTAACCATGGACACAAGAGGCATCCCCAAGGGAGAGTACAAAGGATGCAGCCCTCAGAAGACCCAAGGAGTTTACTCCCAGAGTTAGCCTGAGAAAGCAAATGTGGTAATTATGAGGGGCCCTGTTTTTAAACAGCTGTTCCAAAACACAGGGTATCATGTGTTTCCCCCCTCTTGAATAGAACAGGGTGACTTGCCCAGACAAAAGTTCATCAAATTATTCTAGATTCTCTAAGCTCATATCCACAGCCAATTCTGCTGCTTACCAGATGCATGTGTATCCTCTGGCTGGCAGAGACCAGAGGGAATATTTTCACTGGTCATAAAGACAAACATAGAGCAAGATGAGAGAGAAACCTCATCGTGTTGTTCTTATATGCACATTAACAACTTTAGCTAAGTCTTGAGTCTCTTGGAGTCAAACCAATACCTAAGAGGGATATGCCCCTGGGTTGGAGATTACATGATGTTTTTATGGTGTATCCCCTTGCACAGAAATTTTCTTGAGGTTGGTGGGTGACCTAGTGTCCATCTAACTTGTTCTGTGACCAATTATCCTAGCACAAGTGCCTTTTTTTTTTCTGCTTTATCTCCCCCAACCACCCCCGTACACAGTTGTATATCTTAGTTGCAGGTCCTTCTAGTGCACAAGTGCCTTCTTGAGGTGGTGAACACCTTAAAGACTTTTAAATGCTTGACCCATGCCCACGACTTTTGTGGCTTTGGTTTCCAAGATGTCCCTTAGCAACAGCGTTATGACAAACAATACAATAGACAGAGACAAGACAAAAGAAAACAATGACTATCTCTGGTAGGAATGGGATCAACAGAAAACCAGAGTATTCATTCCAAGTCTTTACCAGAGACACTTATTCCAAAGAAACTAGCTCCACAAATATTTTCTCCTTCTACTCTAAATTGAGAGAGGAAAAAAAGACTGACCACTCTCATTTCCAAGAGACCCTGCAGACAGAGATCCAGGAGGCCGATGCAGTAAGAATGCTCACTTTCTGCTGGCTCTTGTTAGGGGTCCCAGGATCGTTCAGCTGTAGCAGTACTGGAGTAAGCAGCATTTAACCCCTTAGGCTAATCCTGCAGACTATGCCAATTGTTGGGGAGGAAGAAATTTTCCTCTACCCCTCTAGGTTCTTCTGGCTGGCCTAAGAATGGAGTTGACATGTCACAGATTAACAGGAGAAAATCCAATTTAATTTTGTACGTATGGGCATTCCACAAGAACATGAGGATCCAAGGACAAATCAGGCAGTTGAGGCTTATATACCTTCTTGAACTCAAAAGAAGGGGATAGTGGTTCAGGACTTCAAAAGGCAGGAAGGCAATTGACATGCAGATGGAAAAACAAATGTTTGGTGAACAAATGTTTGCTGGGCCATGCAGAGACAACGGGATACAGAGCAGACTGCTCTCTAGGCCCTGCCAAGTCTCTCCCAGCACCCCTAGCCCAAATTCTTTGTAGGTATCATTGGTGATAGCTCTATTCTTGGAACAGGCCCTTTACCTAAATTCTTCTAGGCAGTTAAGAGGGAAATAACAAGAAAAGCTTCCTGAGTCTTCTGTTTCTTAAAAATAATTAACCTAAATTAATGCTTGTGCCAAAGAGGTATATCCTAGGGGGGCAAATTTTACTCCCCTACAGAGGATAAAAATGCAGATTCTTTGACCTTGTATGCTTCCAGAACTGGAAACTCTTGGGGGGGGGGTGGTGGGTCCAGGAAGCTGCGTTTCTAACCAGCACCCCTCCATGCTTCCTACATTGGCGGGAGCTTGAGAAAGGGGCTCCTCTAGAGACAGTCTGCCTAGGGAAAGGGCACTGTCCTCTGAATCAGAAAGGCAGGACTGCCACTTACTGTGTGGGTGACATTGGACAAACCTCCCAACCTCCCTCTGTCAAAGAGAGAGAACTCCTCAGCAGTTTGGGGAGGGTTTCATGAGAAAACGTATGCACAAATGGTCTTAAAACTGCAAAGTAGTATAGTAAAAACAGAAGTAGCATAGCACTGTTTCTGCTTGGGAATCTTCTGGGCCTTTAAGCATCCTTACGTTTGCAAAATACCGAGTCCCCTAAAGCATCAAGCTCTCTTTCTCCCCTAGCTGGGTCCACTGCCAGGTCTTCCTTTTAAAGACGTTCAGAGGAGGCTCCAAAGGGAATTCCAGGACCAACCTGCTCTGCGCGGGGAAGTGCATGAGGCTGCCTCCCAGCCTGTGCATGCTTGGACCCATGCGCTACCCAGTGATGTCATCTACACCTCGCCCAGGTAGGAGGGAGTTGCATCAGCTTCCTCCACTAGGGGCACCATTGAGGTCTAGTGCCCAGGTTCCTCTAGCATGGCTGCCCATGTTCCTCCGGGGTCTCATTTAATGTCCAAATGAACAACTTACATGATATGAGGAAGTAAAGTACACAACCAGGTACTCATTGGTCCTGTCTTCAAGAATGTGCTGATCTTCCCAGTGGGATTCCAGACTTGTTGAGGGCTGGGTTGAATATTCTCATTTCTATTTAATGCTAAATTGGCACTCAGTTAATTCTTGCTGAATTGAAAAGCTTTTAGCATCCTGGTTTTCTCAGATCTGGCCCTGCGGGGATCAAATACGATTAATTTTTAAATAATAATAACAATAATAAATTATTAAGAACTTACTATAAGCACTTACTATAGTCAGACGCCAAACCTAAGTGGGTTATCTATGAATTATCTCCTTTCATCCTCCCTACAATTTATAAGCAGGTACTTTCACAGCTTAATCTACTGATGAGGAAGTGGAAGCTTCTAGCAGCTAAATCAAGTGCCCAAAGTCACACAGCTGTCAGTAACGGGCTGGGGTCAGACCCCAGTCAGTCCCTTCCCCTGATTCTTTTTCCCCTGAACTAATCAGTACTCCTTTATAAAGTCAGATGCTGTAGCAATGGCTGCTGCCCTCTCTTCCAGCCTGTCCAGAGGAATTATGGTAAGAAGGAGGGTGGGATTTTGTAGGGAATAGTGTCGTCTACATGTATGACTTTGGTTTCATTTATTTATATATTCATGCTTTGGGGTTTATTTTTTTAACCATTTTCAAAAAACAGCCACAAACTCCATGTGATTTGATCTCCACATCAGCCTGGCGAGCTGGTCAGGAAAAATGTTGCTGCATTTTCTTTGAGGAAAGAGACTCGGAGAAGCTATGATTTGCTCGAGGACAGTGGGCTGGGAAGTGATGGGGTTGGGCCTGGAACAAGAGATTGCCCACTCCTGTCCCAGGAAAGGCAAAGAGAGCCAGAGCCCAGAGGGGGACTCGCCGGGGCGGGGGCCGGCTCCGCTGGATCTGCCCGCAGACTGGCTACCACTGCAGCCGATTTGGAGACGAGGCAGGTTTGGGAGAACTCATGTTCAAATTACTGCTAAGAAAGAGAGGATCTTGGAAGGTGATTTTAAGATCCTATTTCTGACTTGGAATGACTAAACCAGCAGCCACAACAATCACAACACAAAAACTTCCCAAAATAAAAAGAATCAAACCCTGCAAACCGGAAGCCTTCTCTGGGGAAAAACAGGCATGCACGGGTCATGTCATGAGTGAGGATGTGGTCATACCTTCCTGCCCCAGCCCGGGGCTGACTCCTGAGATGTGGGCCAACGTGATGGGCAGGGAGCGGAGCCGGCTGTGGTGACAATGATGAAGACAATGGGCTACCAGAAACTGAGGGGTTTATGTTGGGAGAACATCCCAGCTTTGGGGAGGAGGGCTGGAACCTTGGCTAGATGGCTCAGCTGAGGTGCCGGGGCCACGGCAGCTCTTGGGACCAAGAAATGATGTTGCTGAGAAAATGCCCCAGGGCTCCTGGTGCGCATGCTCCCGTGGCTTTGGCTGGATGACTCAAGACTTGAAAACACTAGGCTAGAACACATCTGTGGGCCCCTCTCGGAGAACTGATTATTCTAGCTCCTTCAAAACCTCCCAGGTATGGGTTGAAGTTTGGGACTTGTGATCACTGGGTACTGGCACAAGGTCTTTGGTCTTGGAAATTGAGAAAGTGAATATACAAATGGACAATGGCTGGAATAGATATAAAAACAGAACTCTGACCCACAATCCGCAGTAACCAGCACAGGAAGCCGGCCTGCTTTCTCTAAGTCAGCCAGCACTTCTCTAGCAACCTGTCCGGGAGGCCAAACAACAACCCCTGTAACAATCGGCCCCAAATGGCCAGGATTTGATTAGTAACTGATGGCTTCCCTAATTTTTGTCCCTGCCTCCAACTTAGGATCTGCCAGAGAAAGCCAAATGTGTACCCCTAACCAATCACACAAGATGTCCCCTACCTAGTGAGGCTACCTCCGGCTTCCCCACACAAACAGCCTCCCAGCAGGTCACACCTGAGCCTTCCCCTTTCTTTCATTATGAAGCTTTCCCAGTCCTCTGCCTGCCTTTGAGTCTCTGCCAAATCGCAAGCGATGGTGGCTGACTCCCTGCAGTAGCAGCTCTGAATAAGTAGCCTTTGCTGGTTCTCATTAGAGTGGTCTTCATTTATTTCCACAAAAGCATGCATCTGACCTATAAAGAGCCCTAAAACAAAGTGGGCAGGGCCAGCTCAGAGGGCTCCTGCCTCAGCACTCCTTCCAGCTTCCCTCAACTCCTGGACTTGGAGCAAGGGGTGGAGGGACACAAGCCTTGGGGGATAATTTCAGGGCCTCTGTCCTAGGCTGGTGGCAGTGAGACAGGAGGAAGTTTCACAAGAGCAGGGAATTTCAGAGAGCAAGGTCCCCCTGAAAGCCAGCTGCTGGGTCAAGGGTCCCCGGAACGTGGCAAACAAGCATGTGTGGCTGCCCTCTTATAGAACCACAGCACAATGATCAAAATCAGGTCGTTCACATGATATGCTTATCTAACTTACGGACCTTATACCGATTTTTCCATTTGTCCCAGCGATGCCCTTTGGAACGAAAGCGAATCCAAGAGCACGCGTTACATTCAGTTGTCATCTCTGTTCAGTCTCCTGTCATCTGGAACGGGCGACGTCTTTCTTTGCACTTCATGACATTGACACTTTTGAAGGGTGCGGGATGGGGGTTCTGGAGAAAGTCCCTCACTTTCTGTCTGGTGTTTGCTTGTGATTAGATTCAGGTTTGTACCTTGGCAGGGGCCCCAGGGGTGAGGCTGAGCTCCCCTCAGTGCCTCAGGGAGCCGCCTTCGGTGTCCACGTGTGACTTCCTGTGTGGCCTGAGTGGAAGCTGTGCCCCAGGTGCTGCCGGCATCCTGGTGAAGAGAGCTCAGTCCAGAGGGCAGCTGTGCCCCAGGAGGCTTCTTGTCATTGCTATCTCAATCAACAGCCAACCCAGGTCAGCGTCAGGTTTTTTGGTGAAAACAGTGACCTATTAATGGGCATAGTGTAATTTAGAAATGAGCTCTCATTTCTGAGATTAAAGGTGTTCAAGATGTGTGGCTAAAATATTTTAGAGAGCATTTCCCATACTTCTGTAAACAGGACGATGCCCTAGTCATCCTGTATCCAGCCTGGGTCACTGGTGGATTCTGGTGGCCTAATGCTGTCTTGGCTTTTGGCTTGAATGAATACTTTGTGCTGGGTAGGTCAGAGGACCTATAAGAATGGAGAACTGGAACTTTCTTGAGCCTACTGAATAGGGTATATGAACATTTTTTTTGTCCTTGCTTGTTAATAAACAAGTTCAGTTAAAAAAAGTCTGTACATGTATGAGCCAAAAGTTGGTCTTGAACTTGTTTTCATCCTAACCTGGTGGCAAGAGGCTGGGTGGAGTTGCCTGTCACCATCTTCAGACTTACTCCCCAGACTTATCTCTCAGATCAGTTTGCAGTTGAGGGAAATTTCTTCAGTACTGTCACTGAGCATTTAAGAAAGCCCACGAACCCTGTATTTATTTATTTATTTACTGAGGAAGATTGGCCCTGAGCTAACACCTGTGCCAGTCTTCCTCTATTTTGTATGTGGGTTGCCACCACGGCATGGCTGATGCATGGTGTAGGTCTGTACCCGGGATCTGAAACTGCAAACCTTGGCCACTGAAGTGGAGTGTGCCAAAATTAACCACTACGCCAGGGGGCTGGCCCTCACATACCCCTCTTTTAAGTTCGTGTGAGGGACTCTTGGATGTCTCATGCCATCCTGCATTTGCAAACAGAACACACAGCAAGTCCTCCTCAGAATATAAAGCTGTGATTCTTCAACTCATTTACATATCGGCGTTCCCCCGGACCTTTTTAAAAATCCTGATGCCCAGGCCACTCTTTGGACCTGTGGAATCAGAATGTCTGTGGATGGGGCCTGGGCGTCAGGATTCTCCAAAGCTCCTGGGTGATGATCAGGCGTGGTCAGGGTTGAGAACTGCTGGAGGAAGGATCCTGGGCCCACAGGTGAGTAAACAGCTGGGACCTACCCTCCTGCCACTTCAGAGAGCAGGACCCATGAGGGGGCCAGGAGGACACTGGAATGTTCTTCTAGGGTTGGACACCAGGCAGGCCCGGGATCTGGTTGTGCCGTGGATGCCACCTCGCTAGCTCATCATTTTTGAGTTATCTCCTTCCCTCCTCTCAACCTCTTGGAAAGGTCCAGGTGTGAGCAATGGAGGGAGGCATAGCTTTGACCAAGAAGGCCTGGTTTGGGATTTGGGGTGAGGTTTGGCCCCCAGTACTGGCCAAATTTAGTCCTCACACACCTGCCTTAGCGGCAGATAGCTGCTCCTGCCCACGGTGGGAGGAAGGTGCTCGTGTGAAGAGGCCACGTTGAACGGTCTCTGGAAACTCCCTCTGGAAGGTTTTTGTCTCATGTTCAGTTCCCAAACCTTCCCCTCCCTTCCCACCCTGGGTGCTGGCCTGTGGTGGGGCTGTGGTGGCCCAGTGCTTCAGCACCCTCTGCCCTCCTCCCTTGGGGACACTGGGAAGGGAACGGACATCTGTGCTCTGGCGCAACTATTTTCCAGGGAAAAGCTATGGGGATGTTACTTCTGCCTGGCTCCCAGGGCAGCAGGGGGCCTGAAAAAACAAACACAGGAATGGCTCCCTTCAGTTCTCAGGAGGAGGCCGGCAGGCACTGGCGTTTCAGTTCTAGCTCCCTTGCTCCAGTATTACTGGCTTTTGCACTTCAGGGACGACACCGATGGAGACTCGTTGGCAGTGTAGACTCCCTGAGAGTGGTCAGCCTGAAGGAGCTGCTTGAAGAGGCAGGAGGGGCCGCTCTGGGAGAGGGAGTGACGGGGACAACCTTATATGGGGGTCAGGGGGCCCAGTGCTGGCCAGGGAGGGAAGATGTCTGCAGGATGAGGGCCTCGAGCAAAGGTCCGGGCCTGTGGTTGAAGGGCAGGATGCCTGAGGCCAGCGGGCTGATGGTGGAGAGTGGCAGCCCTGTGGCTAGGCCGGTGTCCTGTAGCCCCAAGGCCACGTCCTGATCTTATCCACTAAAGAGACCACCATGGACCACTCTCACCTCAGACCGGGACCAAGTTCTGGTGGGACCCTGGGCGCTGTGCTGGCTGGGTAACCAAATGCACTCAGGGGGCCTCGAGAGGCCAAGAGCTTCTCTGGGAAGATGAGAAGCATTGTCATCAGAAGGGGCTGCTCTGCATCTCTGACCACGTGCAGAGCAGAGCCCCAGGCTTGTTGGTGCACATGTCAGCTCCCTCCCCCTGGACTGATTCCTATTTCCCAGCCACCACCCAGAACCCAGGATTCTCAAGAGCCCTATTGCTCAGACTTCTCAGCTCGCTCTGCCCAATCTGAGCATCCAGTTATTAAAAGTTCATCACCGTGAGAACCAGGCCTCTGAGGAGCACAGAACTGACCAGACCGGGGAGAGGTGTCACTCACAGTTGGGCCTGCGGTCCCCTGGCAACTGGGAGAGGGCCTAGAAACGGTCAGGAGACAGAGGCCAGGCAGGTGGCCTCCACCCCATTCCACACCAGGTGGCATGTGTGGCAGGAACAGGATCTGGATCTGGGAACAGGGTTTGGAGTTCAGAGGTGCTCCTGCATTGGCACCCTGGCTCTCTTCTTCACTAGCTGTGTGACAGGCTCGCTGCCCCTCAATCTCCCATCACCTCGTAAGGTGAGCGGGTACCACTCAAGGGCATGGAGGGTTGAGACTTTAAACAGAATGATGCGTGTTGTGTATTGAACCCAGTGCCTGGAGCACGGGATGGGCTTCATAGACATCAGTCCCCTTTGTCTCCTTCCGTGGGAACTGTGCTGACGGCGGAGCTGATCATGAGGAAGTCGAGAGCTAAGTCATCAGAGCCAGGGGTTTGTGGGTATGGCCTGCTTCCTTTGAGATCCATCCCCCAAGGTCAGGCCGAGCACAAGGACCATTCCAGCTGACACCCAGGCATACCCCAGGGAAGGGGAAATGGGTCCCATTTCTCCAGCTTGGACTTCCCCCAATGCCCTCCCACCTTACTCATTCACTTCACTTCCATAGATGTCACTAGCTTCCAGGAACATGGACCAGTTTCCTGGCCTCTGAGCTATCCTTCCCACCATGGTGCCTGGCCCTAGATGTCTTTGCACAGCCAGTAAGCAGCTCCTGCAGGTCCCAGCCTGACCTGGGAGAGGGGCCTGGCAGGAATAAGGTCAGAGGCCTGGCAAGGCTGACTCGACACTGAGCCAGTAGCCTGGGGCTCCCTAAATTCCCTCTGACTGCAGTAGGCTGGTCCCAGCACCCAGGGTGGGGCTGTGCCCACGGAGGGGGGCCAAGGGCCCTGGCTGCCAAGGCTGGGAACGGGCAGGCCGTTACTCGGCCCTCCTAGGATAAACAGAGCTGTTTCTAGGTGGGTTTCACCCCGTGCGAGCCAGCTCCCTTGGTACCTCGCATCCTCACACCTCGGGCTGGTTCTCACAGCCAAGCATCAGAGTTGGGGCTGCTCTGTAGCAGCTGCTGATGTTTCCTAAGTGCTTTACGTTGTGCATAGCACTTTTTGAAATGCTAGTTTCATCCTAAAACAACCCTGGAGAGATAGTATTATTGTCCCCATTTCACAGAGGAGAAAACAGAGGCACAGAGAAGTTAGGAGTTGTGCCCAAGGCCACTAACTAGTAGAGAGTCATACTCACCTTTGCACTTTAACTCCTTGAACTCAGCAGGTGATTAACAAATGTTTGCTGGGCTCCACTGATTTAGCGAATGATATTGCTCGTGTGTCCCCTGCCCTCGCTCACCAGCACCTCCATTTGAGGCTGGCTGCTCAAGATCAGTGGTGCAGACCCTCCTCCTGGGGCAGGGTGTGGGCTGTGCTTCTGTCCAGCTCCCAGCACCCGAGTCTGGGGCCCAGCGCTGCCCCTGGGGTGTGCAGAGGCTTGAGGAGGGTGGGTTTGCAGAAGGCCTCTCAGCTGCCCCACCTGGGAAGACCTTTTCCCTCTGGCCTCATTCCACTTGGCTGGAGCAGCAAAGCAATTAACTTCTTGATGGAATGTGATAGGCTCATCGCCCCCTCCGCCCGGAGTGGAATGTCGGTTGGAAGAAGAGAACGATGGACACGCCTGCCCCCTCTGCGGTACGCACTGTTCAGGATGCACTGTTCTGTTGCTGCAGGCTGGGGAGTCAGGTGACAGTTTTGGTCTTGTTGGAGATGTTTGTCATCTTTCTTTGTATTTTTAGTCTTCTGAGAATGTGGACGGCCAAGCAATAAATGTTGCCCATTGCCTCTCGGCGGAGTTCTTAGCTGCCGCCTCCACCCCCGCACAGGTGAGCTACACCGTGTCCCGGCACTGAGCTGGCCGCTGGGCTCCTATGGGGCGGGGGGTCTGGGACCAGAGGGCCTCAGTCGGAATCTCAGCTCCAGCACGGACTGCCTGCGTGTGTTAGTTCCCACAAAACTTGGTTTAGAACAACAGCGACGTACTGTCTCACAGGTTGGGAGGCCGAGAGTCCCAGATCACGGTGTCGGCAGGCCGTGCTCCCTCTGATGGCTCTCGAGGAGGATCCTTCTTGGCCTCTTCGGGCTTCTGGTGTTGCCAGCAATCCTTGGTGTCCCTGGGCATACAGGGGGGCCACTGCACTCACACAGCTGTCTGCTCCTCCTGTGTCTTCATGTCGTCTTCCCTCTGTGTGTATCTGCCTCTGTGTCCAAATTTCTTCTTTTTATGAATAACAGTGGAGTAGACCCCATCCTAATGACCTCATTTTAACTTGATTGCCTCTGTAAAGACCCCGCTTCCAACTAAGGTCACATTCTGAGGTCCTGGGGATTAAGCCTCCAACGTATCCTTTTTTTTGCTGGGGAGATGCAATTCAACCCATAACGCCCTGTTACCTTTGACACGTTACCTGCATACCTCAGTTTCTTTATCTGCAAAACGGGGCTGCTCACACATCATAATACTTATCTCATAGGGCTGTTGGGATGACTAGATAAGTCAGTATGCGCATGAAGTGCTTGGAACAGAGTTAGGCACGTAGTCGACGCTCCCGGAGTGGGAGCAGCTGTGACCATGACCCTCTTCTCGCAGTTGCAGGGCTGCAGGCTCTGGGAGGTTAGGACGCTCGCCGAGGGTTTGAAGCCGGATTAGGAACCCAATCCCTCCAATGCCTGGAAAGAAAGCCGCGCAGCCATGATTCAGGTAAGAGACCTTGGCTGCCCTGTTTGTTTCTCAGGCATTGTTCTGAGAAGCAGATCAGGCTGAGTTAGTGGGGGAATGTGTACATTTAAAAAAAGTAGTTGGAAGTCTGCCAGGTACACTCTGGAAATGGATCCAGGCTAACAGAGTTCTGGGTAGAGACACCTAGAACAAATAATTGCGATTTGTTATCAAGGCATCATCACTTTGTGACCATTTTTCATTAAGTATGTAATGTGTACTCGCTGTACTTTTGTTAGTTTTTTACTTAGCAATACTTTTTAAGACAGATGGAATCCGGATAAATTTCACCCTAGTCCCGTTCCCAAAGTGTCAGCATTATTGACGCCTCTCCTTTGCTGAACCGCTTAGTCAGATCAAGGCTTAGCCGTCCCAAGGGTAATGGGGTGATACACCACAGACTCCGGGGGTGAGAACAGATAATGCTGGTTGCCGAGACCAAGTCCAGGGAGAACTGACGTTTGATGGCTCTGCTTTGTGGAAGGAATTGTCCTGTGCCGAGGACCTTAGTGTTGGTCATTGGTTAACCAGCATGTTGTTTGTGGTAAATTGATGTTCATTTGTTTTTGACTGTATTACTGTCCTTTTCCTCCATGTGAGTTCTTAGGGCCCAGAACAGTGCTGGGCTTGGAGCAGGTGCTCAAAAACATGTGAGTGAAATGAATGAATGAATGAATGGGGATTCCAACCCAGACCTTGGTCTTCTGTGAGCTTGGTGAGTGGAAATTGGAGTCTGATCGCCCTGGTTGACCTGACTGGATGCTGGGGCTTAGACCCGGGAAGCTCAGCTGTTCCGTGAGGCCCATTCTGTTCTAGCCAGGCAACCTTGGCTTCCCCTCTGTCTTTCTCATTAACTGTCCTCTCTGAGTCGGCCTTGGAAGCTTTTCACTCCCTTGCTTGTTCTCCCTGCAGGAGCCAAAGACACATCCCGGAGAATGTGAGCGGTGAAACTCCTCAGGCAGTGGTTCTCAACCTGGCAGGCGACACATTAGAACCACCGGGGAGCTGAAAAAGTTTGCACTGGCCCCACCCCAGCCCACTGGAGGTCTAACTGGTGAAGAGTGGGCCTGGGCATCAGTCTTTGTTAAAAGCTTCTCGTGTGTGGCCAGAGTTGAGAACCACTGGAATTCTCTCCTCAAATTTCTTCAACATCAATCATTTCGGGGGCTGGTTAAACACCAGCTGTTTGGCTCTCCCCTAGTTTCTGATTCAGTGGTCTGAGGTGAGGGCTCAGAATCTTCTTCTTCTTTTCTTTTGGTGAGGAAGATTGGTCTTGAGCTAACGTCTGTTGCCAATCTTGCTCTTTTTGCTTGAGGAAGATTGTCTCTGAGCTAACATCCGTGCCAATCTTCCTCCATTTTGTATGTGGGATGCTGCCACAGTGTGGCTTGATGAGCAGTGTGGAGATCCGTGCCTGGGATCCAAACCCACAAACCCTGGGCTGCTGAAGCGGAGTGCACCAACTTAACCACCACACTGCCGGGCTGGCCCCAGAATCTGCACTTTTAATGTGCTCCCAGGACATGCTGCGGCTGTTGGTCTGGGCAACGCTTTGAGAACTGCTGCCTTCCGGGCTAGCTCATGACTGCCCTGATTCTCCCCAAGCCACAGGGTTTTCTGCTTTCTGCCCCCACAGTCCTGGCTCTTCCCTCTGCACTGCTCTGCTCTTGGCTGAGCTCTGGGCTACCCCTGACAGGGTGTAGAAAAAAATTGTTTTTATTTACTTTTTTTAAGCCCAAAAGAGATTGGAGTGCTTCAAAAGGCATTCCATCTGAGAGGGAAATGACTCCCCAAATGGGCAACTAAACACATCGCAGTGGACATACTTGGAGGTGGTGGGGGTCAGGCTCTGGACCTGAGAGGCACGCTCGTGGGCGAGTTGTTTGCTGTCTCTAGGAATTGGCTAGCCCTGGGGGGTCAGCAAGACCCCAGATGTCAAAGCAGCAGTACACGGCCGCGGTTAATGAAGACATGGGTAACAAGCCGGTTCGCAGAGAAACGGGGAGTGGCTCTGAGCAGAGCAGACATGGCAGCGGTGTTCCCTGCAGATCTATTTTCAATCTCTCTTAAAAACACTGTCTCGTCCATAAAATATGCATTGGTGTGTAACTGCCTTTGTCCTCTAGGCTCAGCCAGTGTCTCCCACGCCAGGTTGGCGGGTGTGACCGTCATCTTCTCTTTCCTTTCTGGAGTGTCCCTTGGTCACAGTTCCTGGACCAAGGCTAGCAGCAGCAGTGTGCAGGCGCTGGCCTCCCCCAGGCCCAGGGTGTAAACACAATAGCTTGAGCAGTGTCGGGTGAGGTGGGGTGATGTGGTGACCACACTGAATGTCATTTCCTGTGAGAGTTGGAGTGCTAGCCCATGACAGGACATTGAGGAACATGGATTCTCTCTTGTGATTAGCTTCAGCAGAGGCCCTCATTCCAGCTGTCAAAGTATGCTGAGCCTGCCCGTGACTGCCTGCCCTGGGGCCGTGAGGGTTTGGAAGATGACAACTCCAAGTCAGGGCTCTGCCTGAAGTGGGCACGGCTGTTGGAGGGCCAGCAGGATACCGCTCTGAGACAGGGTTTCCGTGAGGCTGGGTCTTACATAACGTGACACATGGATGAGAAGGCAGTGGGTGTATCTGGGGCCCTGCAGGGTGACTCAAGCACCATCAATGCTTTCCAGAAGCATGGGGCTCAGGCGTCAGCTGAGCAAAATTTTCTACATTACTAAGAGATTACTAGAATTAGAAGTATTAGAATGAGTAGAAAGCACAGACATGTCTCATGATTCAAAAAACGAACAGCCTGGAAACCGGACGATATTCTGGGAGCCGGGTATATATTCAGGTGGGAAGTGGTGCGGGTTGGGCGTGGGTGGCCAGAAAGGCCATTGGACCCACGACTTGTAGTCACAGAAGGCTGCAGAGGGTGGCTTAGAAGTTGTAGCTCCACACGAGCTATGCAGACAGTCGCTGAGTTTTGTTGAATCACTTCTTTTCTAAATGTCAACACTTAAAACACAACCCGGTGCCTGTCACTCTGTTTTGGCATGGGTCTCTGCAACTTTTAATACACTCGGAGCTTCTTTTCAATTTTTTCACATTTTTTGCAGTGGCTGGGGTCTCTCTCCTTGCCAGTTGGAGCCCTGCCACGTGCCAGCTGGAAGCTGTGATCACTGGTTAACCAGTAGCGGTGGGGAGCTGGGCGGGGCTCTCAGGGGAGCTAGAATGAAGCGTAGCAAGTCATTAAAAAAAGCAAAAACAAAAACCCGTCACACACACCTCAAGAGTCCTAGGATAGGGGCTACATTTTTTTTAAACCACTTGTATTATGAGTGTAAAGTCAAATCATAATTCAGTTATTTATAATTTTTACTTCTACCAGGAGCCGGGAGGGGCCAGTGGGATATGGGTTAGAAGAGCTGGTGGAGCTGGTGGGCAGTCGGAGGCCAGGAGGAGGACCGGTGATGTGCAGGACAGGCAGGCTGGCCGCTGGGAGGTGGGTGATGGCTGAGGGTTGGCTCTGGTAATAGGCACTGGTTGGGACCCAAAAGGTGTTGTCTGATGGTCTTTCTAGCGCCTCTTCCCCTGGAGCCTGAAGGGTTAAACCTAGCAGCAGCTCTGGTCGTGATGAGCCCTGCAGACCCTCCGCCTCCCACAGCTTCGGTCTGGAGTTCTCTTTCGGCACGGGGTGGGGGGGTTCTAAGCACCATGCCGGCTGTCGCAGATGGCAGCATCTCTCAGCTCCAGGTGCACAATAAAGGCACTGTACCTAAGACTGATTTGATTGTGTGCATGACGTCATCTTGATTTGGGTTCTTCTCTGTCAGTTTGGACCAGACTGGGAAGCAATTGGGACTGTTGGCAAACAAAATCCTCGTTCCTACCTTCGCGGGTGGACGTGTGAGCTGGTTCTCAGCAGTGGGATAATAGCAGGATGAGTAATCATTGTGTTACTTATTGACACAGAATAAAGACCAAATCTCTGCCGTGAGGAACTTCCCCCTGTTTCCGGTTCTAAGGAAAAGGAATTTCTCTTTACCTTTCCCACGGAGCAGAGAGTGCGGCTCCACCTCTGTGAGTGGCCTGTTGGTGCCCTGTGACGTTGGTTTCTAGGACTTTTCTCCTAGACAGGCTCTGTCCCCAGCACTGGCATGTCCCAGGCCCAGAACGTGGAAGGGCAAGGTGGATGGAAGCGGTGGCTCCCATTACATGCAAGGGAGACAGCGGGCCTGCAGTCAGAGCAGGTGGGGCCTGCCTGGAGCCTCCTGAGCCCCACGGCAGAGGGAAGGTTTGGTGTGTGGATGGAGGAGCACGGCAGTGGAGAGCTTTGGGGCATTCAGTACTGGATTGGGACTGTGCACCCTTGGGAGGGAGACTAAGCATGAAACGGGACCAGCTTCCAGCTCCCCTCCCAATCATGCTCTGGGCCCTGTGGGCAGGTAGGGGTGACAGTGGGCAGTGGGCATTAGTGTCATGGTCTCCTGGAATTCCCATCCCCTCCCAGTATCTCTCACTGAAAACCAAGGTGGAGAGAAGGAACTGAAAAGAAAAGCAAAAGACTGGAAAGGAAAAGCCTTTCCATAACGAAGATTGGACTTTCTCTGAATTGAAAAGGAAAATAAATCTCTTCTGTAGATCTCAAAATCACCATGCGTACTCCTTCTATGCCACACTTTCTAGACAACCTTAGCCCTCAGGTGTGAAGGAAATTGTGGCATTCCAAACCATACTCATGTGGAGCCATTTCCTGTGCTTCTGCTTAGAATCATAGAGCACAAACTGTGAGAAGTGGAAGGAATCTTCGAGCTTGTGGAAGGCTGAATAATGGTCCCCTAAATATGCCCACGTCCTAATCCTGGGACCTATGGTTGTTACCTTATATGGCAAAAGGGCTTTTCCAGATGTGATTAAGGTGAGGATTTTCAGGTGGAGAGATCGTCCTGGAGTATTTGGTGATGCGATGATGGAAGCAGGAGGAGAAAGGCCATGTGATGTGGGGCTCCAGTCAAGGAGTGAGGACAACCTCTAGAAGCTGGAAAAGGTGAGAACACGGATTTTCCCCTGGAGCCTTCAGAAGGAAGTCAGCACTGCCAACACCTTAGCCCACTAAGACCCATGTCGGGCCTCTGACCTTCAGAACTGTAAGAGAATTAATTGGTGTTGTTTTAAGCTACTGTTTGTGGTAATTTGTTACAGCAGCAACAGGAAACTGATACAGCATTTTCCTTTTTATGGGGTCTGATTGCTAAATTGATCCTACAGGTTTGATGACCATATTTTCTTGAATCAAAACTAAGGACTCTGATCTGACAAGAATGAGTGACTTTATGGGGATAATATGATGGAGGCCGCCCCATAAAACCAGGGACAAATAGTCCTTGTTCCAAACACATGATGGAGTGGCCAACGCACGCTCTCCTCCTCTCCTCCAAGCTCCTTTCTCACCTTCCCCACACTCTGACCTCCACACCGCAAGGAAGGAACAGGGGTCAGAGCCTCGCCACAAGGGTTTTCAGAGCATGCTGTTCATTTCCGAACGAGAACAGACTTTGGAAAGGCCTCCTGGGTCTAAAAAATGAACTCATTGCTTCAATCCTTGCAATAAACATCCTGGATGACTTTCACCTCAAACCTCAGAGGATTTCGAGATGCTGCAGAACATTCTGTGCCTTGTCTATTTCCCATCAGTTGGTGGAGAAATCGAACCAAATGTACTGGTTACGGCGGGAGGAGGCCAGTGTAGACCATGGGTGGGGAGTGGAGGATGCAGGAAAAGTAGCCATTGCTCTGTAAATACTACCGCAGACCTGCGATCTTCTGGGTGACTATTGGGTCTGAGGCATTAGTTCTTGAAAAGAATATTCAAGCAATTCGTGCGGCTCTGTGATGGAATTTTCCCACAGAAATAAGTGAGATTAGGTAAATTCCTCTTTATGGATCACAAGATCAGCAGTTACACTTCAGCATAGCCAAAAGCAGATTGCACGATTTCATTTCCTCTCTTTGGCTAGAATAAGCTGTGGTCTGCCCTTTGCTATTTAGTGAATAGGATCTCAACAAAGGCAGGTCAGCTGGGACTGATGTGTTTGGTTGACCAGAGCGAGAGTGTGGAGAGGACTGAGTTATTGGCATGCTCTTCATGCTGGGATGATGACGGTATTTGGTGAGATTGTCCTGCTGGGGTGATTACACCCTTGAAACTTAGTTGGCTTGACCCAAAATGATTGAAAAGCTCACTTTTCAATCTTACCATGTCAAAATTATGCAAGAAAAACAGATATTTCCCCTTCAACTGGTCCTTGGAAAGAGAACAAACATGGATACAATGTAGTATTTACCCTTTGCCCAACAAACTCCATTTTGGGAGCATTCAGAGCTTCCACAAAAACACTATCCATCATGAAGTTATACACATCATTAAATTAACACAGCTTACCCCGTGGTGGTCCCCCTCAGTGCCCAGACCTCAGTTTGCTCTTCTTTAAACTGGGGGATGAATTTGACCTCCTGAAGTTTCCGTCTATCTCTAACATTGTATTTTTCTCAGATTTTTTTTTTACCTAATCTGAGTTGTGACCCCTGAGAGTTATCTTCCTGTTAGCAAAAGGATAGAACTGGGGCCAATGGACTCTTGACTTTGAGCCACTTGCTCTGGGTACGTAATTCCTAAGATTTCTCTAAAAGAGTTTCTGTATCTGCCTTTTCACCTGTAATAACCTCAGTATTTGAATAAATGAGACAGAAAGTGTTATCAAGATTATTAACATGGATTTTTGAGGATATTGGAAAAATGTTCTTTTCCACCCGCCAACAGGGGGATCCATTTTACACCTCTGCCTAAACTAGGCAACTCGACCTGACATATAGGCAAGAGGACCTGGAGAGCCAGAGGGTCCAGGTCCAGGCCCCATGCCCTTTGGTCCTGGCCAAGTCCTTGCCTGCCCCCCACTTGGCTTCCTGTTCATATCAAGGAGGACACTGGACTGAGAGGTCTTTAAAGCCCCGTCTGCCTGGACAGCAGGGGTTTGAATCATAGGTGGGGAGGCGGCGGCCGCCTCAGCTGCATCAGCTGCATCCTCTCTAACTCCACGGGGGAAGCTCACGAGAGGCAGAGAGGAGCATCTGCGTCACCTTTGGGCCTGCTGGGGCGCGCGCAAGAGAGATTTGTCTTGTACAGACCTCCCAGGGCAGAATCTCCATTTCTGGAGTACAAACTATTCAGTTAGGCAAATTCCACAAACTGTAGTAAAGATTTGGAAAATCACCCCCTTCTTTCACTTAATCAAAAATCATATAAGACTGGGAGGGGGGTGGGGGTGATGCATATGCTTAACCTTCTTTCATCCCAGACGGGTTCCTTGGGGGAAACATCAACTATCCCACTGGCTAATGACCAAAAGGCCTCCTTTTCTCTCTAATGCAGCCATGGTCGGGCAAAACACACACCACTTTAAAACCACCTCTCAGCTGGAAGTACGTAAGTTTCAGCGAGTCACAAAAAAATAGGGAAACTTACAGAGAATTTCCTCGGCCACTTCCCCATCTGAGTGATCACGTCCCCGCCACGACAGCCTGGGGGTGCTCCCCTGTGAGGAGAGAAAGGTGTGTCCACAGCACCCAGCTGGAGAGAGAGTGACACAAGCCTGATTAGGAAATCCCTGGACGATGATGAGGATATAAATCCCTGCCCAGACCGCTGAGCTTCCTTCTACCGCAGGTGAAAGTCAGGCCTGGCAGCCGTCCCCAGGCGAGAAGCGACAAGGAGAAAGAATGCAGAGCTACAGGTAAGGGGCTTTTGAGACAGAGAGACAGAGAGACAGAGGCAGAAAGAGAGACAGACAGAGACAGAGAGAGATACAGAGACAGAGAGAGAGAAAGAGAGAGAGAGACAGGGAGAGAGACAGGGAGAGAGACAGATCTGGGAGTCAGGACACCTGGGTTCTCCTGATGGCTCTGAAACTCGGGTACCTCTGCTGGGTGACCTTCCTCATCTCTGTGACCTTCAGCTGTATGAAGGTGACCTTGACCTTTCTGGGTCTCAGTTTCTCTATCTGTCAAAAACGGGGCTGGATCAGAGGGTTTCTGAGGACCTTGTATGATTTGAAGCAACGAGCGAAAACATGGTGGAATCCAGTAAGAGGAAACACTGCATTCAGAGGCTTTCTTCTTTGGAAGGGTCAAGGGATTTCCTAGTGTGGCATGTTTTCTTTTTTGAAGTAAGTGTAGCTTTTCCAACGCCGGAGCTCTCAGTGCTGGCTGAGCACCACGCTCCCTGTTGTCTTGGAGGAGCAGCTGGCAGAGTGTGGGGTCCAGCCTGAGCCCCTGAGGCTAAAGGTCTGGGTTCAAGTTCCAGCTTTGCCTCTTTCCAGCTGTCTGATATCACACATGTGTTCGTATCGTAACTGTCTCCCACAATGTCCGAACTCTAGTGAATGAGAACCATCTGAATAGAGATTGTCAGCAGCTTGCCACTAATCTACAGTCAGAAAGTGTTAAGCTTACCTTCATCCCTTGCCTCGTTCTTGTGAAAGAATACAACGGGGCATGATTCTTAAAAACAATTTCTTTTTACTCTCAATGGTAAATAAATTACAGGTTTGTTTTCACCCTCTGGGTGCCTCAGTTTCTGCATCTGTACATAGTGATCTTGGTGATGACGAGGATCACAGGGTGGTAGGAAGAGAAAATGAATCTGAATCGTGTGAGGCACTGTGTGCCTGGCACAGAATGGGTGCTGCCTAAGTACTTGCCGTGACCGTTAGACTGTCTCTCTTGAATCCCACTCCCCCCAGGGAGGCCTTTCCTCTTGTGAGAACCCAAGCTCCCGCAGGAATCCCCTGCCTCCTGCCCCAGCTCTGCCTCTAACATGGTGTGGTCTTGGTCAACACTTGCCATCTCTCTGAGTTTCCCCTTCTGTAAACTGAGGCAGTTGAGTGACCTGATCTTCCAAGACCCTCCCAGCAGCTGTGTCTGCCCTGGGAGGCTGCTGGCTTCCCTCTCTGCAGTCCATCCTGCCCCCACCAAGCTCACCCTTTCCCCCTCTCCTAGCTCTGCCTTGCCCACAGGGCAGTGAGTTCCTTCCCACTCAGTTGGGGTGCTGTTCCCCCTGCACAATAGGAGGAGTACCTCGGGGCTGGCCCTGGGGCTGAGGGGTTAAGTTCGCAGCCTCCACTTTGGCGGCCCAAGGTTTCCCCGTTGGGATCCTGGGTGTGGACATGGCACTGCTCGTCAGGCCACGTTGAGGCGCCGTCCCACATGCTACAACTAGAAGGACCTACAATGAAATATACAACTATGTACTGGGGAGCTTCGGGGAGGAAAAAAAAAATATTGGCAACAGATGTTAGCTCAGGGTCAATCTAAAAAAGAAACGAAAACAAAGAACGCCTCTCTCAAACCTGGTTACAGTCTATTTTAATTGTATTTTTCATTTTTCAGCCTCTGGCTACCCTAAAAGGCAAGAAGGCAGCTTGATGCAGGCTCAGGGGAGCTGTGAGGATAGTCTCTGCCCCAATTTGTTCCCAACTGGCTTGGGAATCCTGTTCCACACCCCGCCGGCCAGGACACCTTCCCCTCAACCTCCCCACTCCCACCCCAACCTCAAAGCACAACCGTGTGACAGCAAACAGCTGAGTGATCAAGACCCACAGACCCCTCTCCCACCTCCCCTCCCCCAGGACTAGCGACAATACAGCTGAAGTAGTGCAAGTACCATAGATTCAGGTTACGTCATCACCCGCTCTTTGTATGGGGGACATTTGATCATGGTAGTGCCTCTGGCCAGTGGTTCTCAAACTTGGGCCTGCATCAGCGTCACCTGAAGGGCTGATTAAAACACAGATTGTTGGGCCCACTCAGAATTTCTGATTCGGGGGGGATGGGGTGTGATGGGGACGGGTGGTGAAGACTTGCATTTCTAGTAAGTTCCCAGTTGATTCTGATGCTGCTGGTCAGTGGGACCACACTTCGAGAACCACTTCATTAGGAAATAAGATGTGGTTTCGCGTCCAGTGACAAATCTATGAGGGAATTATTTCAGGACAAGAGCCTTTGGAGGCCTTTTTCAAAACAGAACTCATAGAGACCTTCTATTGGGTTTGCCATGAGTGCTGGGGGGAGAGGTCTTAAATAGGGATTATTCTGTTGAACAGATAGAGAAGTAGGCACGGCCAAAACAAGTGAGTCCATCACTGTCTGAAACAGACTTCAGTCTCCTATCAGTTTTGTTCTCCACCTATGAAGGTGGTCTCAGCGTAGTTGGACAGTTTACACGGTGGCTGACTCCCCCAGAGCAAGTGTCCCAAGGAAACCGGGTGGAAGCTGCATGGCTTTTTCTGAGTTAGCTTCAGAGTTCGCCCAGCGTCATTCTGTTGGTTAGACTTGAGTCACAGGCTGGCCCACATTCAAGTGAGGTGAGTTGGACTCACCTTTTGATGGTGGGGTTGTGTGGTCACATAATGGAAGACCGTATGGATGGGAGATATTGTTGTGGCATCTTTAGAAATTACAACAAGCCACTCTGAGAAACAGTAGCCATGCTCATACAAATCAAGAGACGGAGCTTCTGAAAGAGGGCTTCAAACCTCTTCTGTGGGTAAAGTATACACACCTTTGTGTTGCGCTCCTACTGGCTATCTTCAGCTGGTCAGATCTTTTTATCCTTGTTTCTCCTGTCTGCCTTATATTTTAGATGGGCAAGATTTCTGGATGACTGATAATTCAACTATCTGAGATGTCTACTACACTCAGATTGCAAGAGGTTGAAAGAAACATTCAGTTTAAAGACTGTGCATCTGCTCATAAGTACCTCCTGTCCCATGCCACCAAGAGCGTCCAGTTTCTAATTAACATTACCACAGAGTAGCCCAACAGAGCTGGAACTCCAACACCCGGGAGAACTCAGCAGTCGTGGGTCCTGGCTCTGCTGTTTGCTGGCTGTGGGTGGTTATCCGACTAAGATCCCGACCTGGTACTTTAGAAACTGCAGCTATGCACAGGACTGAAGCCTAAGCTCAAATCCAGACAAACTTAGAGCCCTGAGGTTTGACACCTGGGAGGTATAGCAGAGCTCTCAGTAGCCCACCCTTGTATCTTAGAGGTGAAGAAACCGTGACCCAGATTGGGTCAATGGCTTAGTGGCTTGCCCCAGATCCCATGGCTGGTTAATAGAGTACAGACGGGAATCTAGCCTCGATCTCCTGTTCTGTGGGCTTACAGACTCTACCACTGCGATGTCAGTCTGAATGATAGCATTACAATTCCGCGGTAGGCCTTGAATATGTGTGTGTGTGTGTGTTTATGATTGTGTGTTCACCCGTTGAAGATACTCCTATAATATAGATATGCAGATAGGCTATTGATTCCCTTAGGTAAAGTTGCACACCGTTCTAGCATAGTGCCAGTGTTAGCTAAGTTATCGACTCTGATATCAGAAAGTTCTTGGGCTGTATGATGGGCTGTTGGCAGGAATTAGTCAGAATGCTCACAGTGGAAGCTCTGACTTCTCACTCAGGTCTGTCAGCTGTGTGTTCTTGAGCAAGTTACTCACCTCCCTGAGTATTGGGGTCTGCTTCTGTAAAATGCTGATGAGAGCGACCACTTGTCTAGTGCTTTCTCTTTGCCAGCTCTGTGCTGACCTCTTTACATACCACATGCCATCTAACCCTACATGATGCATGCCCGGCTACAGCCATTTTACAGATTAGCAGACTGAACCCCACAAAGGCAATATAACCTCCCGCCTGGCTCTGAACCACCCAGCTGGCACATTCACACTTGCTCTGCGAGACTCTAATGTCCCCTGCTGTCCACAGTGCTCCCCTGCATGGGCTCCCTAAGTCTCAGGACTACTGGAAGATGCAGATAGACTTCTTCCTTAGGGTGGGATCAGACGCTAGGGAAGAAGTGGAGCTTAGAGGGAGGCAAATTTGCCTTCTGAAAAGACAGAGAATTTTCTGATCATGAGTACTTCCCAAGACTGGAAACATCCATCTTATGAGGGGTTAGCTTGGCGCTCTATGGAGGATGCTGGATTTGGGAAGACCATTTGGGTGGGCTTTTGGAGCCCCCTCCAGCTCCAGGTTCTGATGCTTCTACAGAGCAGAGAATGAGTATCAAGACTGAGGATTGTGTTGACTCATCTCATTAGCTCTGTGGCCTTGGGAATTTACTTAATGTATCTGAGTCTATTTCTATTGCTTCATGTTTATAATGGGGATGACGTACAATACCAGGCCCACAAGTTTCGCCCTCTGGAGTTGTTCAGAGAAGCAAATTCCTCTGACACAAACATCAGACTGGGAGAATTTCGAAGCTCGGTGGATTTGTACTGTGGGTTCTGAGGGCCTCATGGATAGAGCTTCCACGTCAGTCATTTTGGAGGACGATGGGGACTCTGGGCCAGAGGAGGGCTCTTGCTGGGGGTTAGCCTGTGGGAGGGCCTGGTGCAGGGGGAAGATGAAGGAAGTGTCTTTGGTTGATGATCCAGCCCACTGTGGGCTCTCAAAGACTCGGGCTTAGAAGGAATGCAAAATGTAGATTTGAACGAAGATTTGATGAGTTGAGTTGATTTACTGAATCTCTTAGTCAATGGTTCTTGGGGTAGAAGTTGGTCAAGGTCAAAAGGCTTGACAGGGAAAGGGTGGTTTTAGAGAGAAGGGATACTTGTTGGCGGAAAGTAAAATGTAAAGCGAACGCGTAGCCCTGGGTGGCGCTAAGTCTTCGACTCTCCAGGTTTTCCCCTTTGAGTTTCAGCCTGACGTGGCCCAATGCCCAGTTCTGCCAAAGGTGGGTCTTCCCGGGCCACAGGTTGTGTCCCAGATCCCACCAGGGGCAAGGACATGGAGGTGCTGTCATTCCGACATGGCCATGCAGACCAGAGACAGTCCCACGTGCTGCTCTCAATTTTCTTAATTCTGGGGGGAAAAAAACCCTCATTTCTCTTTTTTCTATAGAATAAAAATAACTTGTGGACAGCCCACCAAGGGTTCTGCTTTGAGCCAGTACATTTCTCAAGAGAAGCCTGTCAAATATTTCCCTGTGTCTGAACCTGGAGGATCCCCCATCCCCCAAACTCTTACCCTTCTCTGCTTTCCAGAGACTTAGTTCAAAATGCTTTTAATTTTGCTTCAGCTCTGAATTTTAAAAAATTTCCAAGCTTAATTATGATGTAAATATTTGCTTTCCCGTGGGGTTCAGAAGGTTTTATGTTACATGCCTGAAACAACATGTTAGGGTATTTAGGAATTTATTGTACAACCTGGGGGTGACTAAGTGATATGAGTCAGGCCTGATAGCTATGTGTCTTCATTAATATTCAACATCTGTCACCTTGTTTTTGTTTATGCATGACTGTACCGCCTGACTCAGTGATGAACACCTGCCTAAAAGCTTTTGGGAACAAGGTGAGGATAGAAATAAAGAAAAGATTAATCTTCCGGGGAAATTAAGAGATATATTCAAATATGCTATAGAATAAAATTTCCACTACTTTGAAATGCCTGAACATTGATCTCTGCAGCTATCATTTACTTACTTATTTCTTCTCAGTCTGTGAAAAAAATGTCTTCCTATGTGCATGCTGAAGTATTTAGGGGTGAAGTTGGCTGATAAATGCAACTTTAATGTTTTCAGGGGAAAATGTATGTGTAAATATGTGTGTGTGTGTAGAGAGAAAGAGAGAGAGACAGAGACAGAGAGACAGAGAGTGAGAATAAAGCAAAATGTTAGTAATTGGTGAGTTTAGGTGAAATGCATGCTGGTGTTATACTATTCTTCCAACTATTTAGTCTGTTGGAATAAACTGGAGTAAACCCCTGCATTCTCTGAAGCTACACGCACCATCCGTGAGCAGGAGGTGATGCCTGGGATCAAGGGCAGGTGGGCGGCTCTCTGGCCCCAGTGAGCGCTGCCCGAGGATGCTGCCCACAGCCTGTCCCACCTGCTGCTCCACCTTCCTGCGTTCTTTCTCCTTCCTTCAATTCTTTTTTTTGCCATTTTGTATGCCTGGCTCTGCTTTTCATCATATTCATTCTTTCCACCTCCTGCATTCTTTCTCCTTCCTTCAATTCTTCACACACTTTTTGTAATTTTTGTATGCCTGGCCCTGTTTTTCACCCTATTCCTCTGTTTTCTTACATTGAGTGTGGTGACACACGGTTATTTGGGGGGGTGGGGGGAGGATAGAATTGTAGCTGAAACACTTGGAAGGAGCTGACTTTAACATTTCTTTCTTCCAGTAAGAAGGTCAACTCAGGTTCAAGCAGAAACGTCCAATTGTCTGTAATTTAAAGACACATTTAAAGGAAGTAGGGCAGGAGAGTAGTGTTTTGCTGCAAACCTCTGCAAAACGAATTCTCTTTCCTCTGGGCTTGCCAAGGACTCACTATTTTCCACACTCAGGCAAATTTGGGTCCAGCCTTTTTCTGAGGTTTTGATTACTGAAAATGATCACTACTGTGTGTTTGTGGTTTAATTGTCAGAAGCCACTTCCTGGAGAGGTTGCAGTGAAGCAGCTGTCTTACACAAGTCCATGGAGAGAAACCAGGACAATTCCTATGGCCGAGGGGCTGGGCAGGGTGGGGATAGAGGTGGGGAGTGGCCGGTGCTTGAGGACAACATGTAGGATTTTGTTCCACTGGAACAGAGTCCTTGTTGAAACATCTCCGCTTCTCACCCTGACCCGACGTGCAGTTTTGAGAAGAGGGTTAATGTCCTGCTCACTCTCTTCACCTGAGGAAGAAAGTGATGGGACTGGATTTCTCTAGGTCTCCTCAGCTCTGTGGCTCTGTGAGGCTTCAGCCAGCAACTGCCCCTGAGCCGGCACAGCCTGACTTTCTGGCGCAAAAGTCATCTTGAACATCGTTACAAACCTTCCCCTAATCTGAGGCTAAGCCTGCCCGTGAGCCGGGGGTTGCTCTCATCCTGGGGGAGGCTGCATGGCTCCTCCTGCTTTTGGCTAGAAATGCCATGCTCATTCCCCTGTGGTCCTCTTCATAAACTCTGGAAAGTTCATGCATTAGGATTAGGTTCGGCTGTGCATGACAGGAAGCCTGAACATATAAAAAAAAGATAGTTTGGGGAGGGGGGTGCAGCTCCACAAAGCCACTGAGGACTCATGCTCCTTTCTTGCTGCCCCACTACTTTCAACAAGTGGTGTGCACCTTGTGACCCAAGATGGTGGCCGTAACCCCACCACCATATCCATACTGAGCCAGCTGGAAGGAAGACTAGTGGAGACTTTTAAGTCTTTTGAGGAGACTTTTTTTTTTAAAGATTGGCACCTGGGCTAACAACTGTTGCCAATCTTCCTTTTTTTTTAAGGATTGGCACCTGGGCTAACAACTGTTGCCAATCTTTTTTTTTTCTGCTTTATCTCCCCAACCGCCTCCCTCCCCCACCCCGCCGCCCCGTACACAGTTGTATAACTTAGTTGCAGGTCCTTCTAGTTGTGGGATGTGGGACGTCACCTCAACGTGGCCTGACGAGCAGTGCCATGTCCGCGCCCAGGATCCGAACCCTGAGCTGCCGCAGCGGAGCGCGCGAACTTAACCACTCGGCCACGGAGCTGGCCCCTTGAGGAGACTTTTAAGTAGACTCCCCAGGAGGATCACACATTTCCACTTACATTTCATTGGCTCAAATTTTGTCATGTGGACACTCCTAGTTGCACGGGAGGATGGGAAATGTAGCCTTGATGTGGGGTGGTGATATGCCTTATTAAGAGTCAGGGGTCCTATCATTGGGGAAACAGGGAGGACAGATATTGAAGGAGGAAACTAGGAGCATCTGTCTCAGAAACTATACTTTTGAAGAGTAAGGGCTTTGGAATCACTAGTCCTGAGTTTAAACTTCAACCCTTTCTTACTAGCAATAAGATATTGGCCAAGTTACTTAACCTCTTTAATCTCTTCTATTATATCATCTGTAAAATTGGCATGATATTCACATCGTGGGGGTAAATGAAAGAACCAGTGCTCAGTATTTAGCATAGTAGCTGTCACTATTACACTAGTTTCTGTGCCAACATCTTTGACTTCATCCACTTATTTGGATATGTGCTGTTGGTTATCCTTGGTGTATTTAACTCCTACCTCTTTCATATCCTTACTAGAGAACTAGTGAGTCTGGGTGGGACTAGTACAGTTGGGGATGTGATAAGCTAATGCGTGTCCAAAGAGGACAAAGCAAGTTGGTCAATGTTGCTGTGTCCTTTATGCTAACCAAGTAGCCTGGTGACCCTGAGGTAACCTGAGGTTAGAGGTGAAGTTACAGAAAATATTTGTGTTTCAGAAACACGGGAAGGATAGGACCATGTAGAAGCAGGAAGAGCTTAGGGGAGACACCAGCTAAGGCGAAAATCTCAGGTCCTTCACTCCGCACCCCTGGCTCCTCATCACTCGAGGAGGAGTTCAGACTGCAGCTCTGAGCCCATGCCTTCTGATGGTTCCTGACTGATGAGGGAGGGGTTCTGGAGTGCAAGGGTCACTTCTTCAGTTTGCCAACCCTGCCCTGGCCAGTTAAGAGCCCTCTGGATTTACTGTGAGCCATTCAGAATGAGATCTGTTCCAGGAACAGGGAACAAGTCAAACTCCTTCATGGAAATGGGGGACGGATGATGATATGGGTTTTTTTTTGGATTCACTCATCGCCTCCAACTCTCTGGTAGACTTTCAATCATAAATATTCCTGGTACTTTCTGGGACTGGGCACCATGTAGGCCATGAGGGCTGTGAATAAGACCGGGCCTCTGTCCTCAAGGCTGTCCCCACCCATGGGGAGCCAGACAAGAAACAGGTGTGGTAGATGGCATGATTGCTCCCATTTCTTTCTCCTCCTGGTGTAACTTTGCAGCTCCTCCCACTAGAGGTAGGGGTATTTCCCCACCCTACTGATGGCAGGTTTGGCCATGTGACTTGCTTTGGCCAATGGAATGTGGGCAGACAAGAGTGAGCTAGTTCTGAGCAAGGCCTCGAGTGTTTTTGCCCACATTGTTTGCGTTTTTGCCATCACATGAGAAGATCATCTCCTGGGAAGCCACTGTTCCAAAGAGGATGAGAGACACATGGAGCTGACTTGGATCCCACCTGAAGCTTGGAGCCAAGCCTAACCCAGCCTAACCTAGATCAGCCAACCACCTCTGACCCACAGACTTGTGAGCGAGAAACTCTACACTATTCAGTTTTGGGGTGGTTTGTTGAGCGGCATTCTTGTGGCTTTGGTCAGCCGATACAATAGGCGATTGCGATTGAGTATGAGAGGGAATACAGGGAGATACAGAGGCATCTGAGACTCCAGTCTTGGGGAGGTTTGTGGGGAGAAATGCTTCATGAACTTGTTTAAGTTTCTCCTGGGATGCTCTAGATCAGAGAGTTAGCAGTATATAGAATCCCTCAGCATATGTCAGAATTGTATGTAAAATAAGAGTTAATCCATAAGGACTATAGAAAAGTTCTTTGACAAGTAAAATATGAGGACCTTTTGATGTCTAATGATTCATTCACTCATTCGACAAATAGGAGTTGGGATATACCTGTGAATGAGATGAAGTAGGATCCTTGCACACATGGGGTTACATGCTAGAGAGAGGAGACACGGTCAATGATGAGTGCCGTAGACAGTGAGAGAGCAGGGAAGGAAAATATAGAGTACTGGGGTGGAAGGGTGGTGCAATTTTACCCAGGAAGGTCAGAGAAGACCTCACCAAGAGTGGCGTTTAAGCAAAGACCTGAAGGAGGAGAGGAGAGTAGGGTGAGCTGAGGACAGCGCATCTCAGGCCGAGGTGAGGGAGCACTGAGGCACACTTCAGGAGAGAGACACTTAGGACGTCGAGCCCCTATTCTAAGACAGTTTGCAAGTGCTCCAGGGAGCGGATGTTAGTCCTGTTCGGTGAATGTAGCTGTGGAGGGACAAATCTAAAAATTTTGAGTTTTCGTGTTGAAAAATCTAGGCAAAAAGGTTTCCATCATCAGGTGAAGCCTCCAGAAGCTGCCCCTGGGATCATCTTCGTGGTGTTCTCTCTTTGGGTGTCTGTGGCTCCTGGTGACCCCTCTCTCTCCTCCTCTAGGCTACAGGGTGCTGGCCCTGAGATCTCCACTTTCTGCATCCTCCAGAAGTTGTCGAGAACAATGCCCATTTTGTACATGTTGATATTGGGTGTTCCCGCCTTCACCATTCAGCCTGAGGAGCGCACAGGTAAGAAGTGAATCTTTCAGCCGGAGAAGTCTTGCCTGCAGCTTCTCTGGGAAAGTAGTTGTTTATCTGGGGAGGTTTTGTTGTCATCAAAAAGCAAGGTGTGAGCATTCACGCTTGATAAGTGACAAATGCTCCCTCTTGCCCGTCTTCCCTGTTGCACGGTGCTTGCTCTGGACATTGGTCATTCCTGCCAAAGAAGTGAACCAAGGAAGTGGTGCGCTCGCCCTTGATGAAAGGAGCCTTTGGATTGTAACCGTACGTCCTGTCAGAGCTAGGCTCTTTTTGTATCTGAATTCAGCCAAGATCTACTTTTAATGATAGGAGTCAACAAGTGAAAAATATTGCCAAACTTTTTAATCATTTTTTTCATCACCATGTGAACCTGATTTGAATTTCCCATAAAATATCAATGAAACTGATAGCAGTCCTAAACTCTGTTATTTGGAGTTCTGAAATTGCAACAGGAGGTGAAGGGGCACCCAGGGTACAGGCCACTTTGTTAGGGCACGTGGCTTCTTCAGATGTGCCCGTCAAAGGGAAGTTGGGGACCCAAAGCCTGACTGTGGTCTCTCTGTCCTTCAGTGACTGCAGGAAACTGCCAATTTCTTGGCAAGCATTTCAAAACCGACCTCATGGTGGAAGGGGAGCCTGTGGTCCTGAGGTGCCCCCAGGCATGGTATAGGTGGTTGGACTCTGCCAGCTCACATGTCAACGTGACGTGGCGTAAAAACGATTCTACTAGGATGGTTCCAGAGGAAGAAGAGACGCGAATGTGGGTCCAGGACAATGCTCTCTGGATTTTGCCGGCCTTGCAGGGGGACTCTGGCACCTACATCTGCACTGTCAGGTGAGCCCCTCTGGGGCCACGGTGGGGAGGGGGCTCCTTGCAGAATGGATTCTTGCATGGTGCTTCAGTGATGATCTGGATTTCAAAATCCAGTGTACAGGGGGGACTCCACCTTATGTCCTCCTCACTGTTCCTGAAATACTTCCGATGGGAGAACCTTCCCCAGATGTCCTCATGGCTCACTCCCTCCCTTCATTCAAGTCTCTGCTCAAGCGCCACCCCATTGGAGAGGACTGCGCTCCCCACCTGACCTAAAGTGGCACTCCCGTGACTCTCCCACCTGCCATTGTTTTCCTTCATCTGACACACACACGTGTTTGTGTATTTACTGTTTCCCTCCCCAGTAGGAGGACAGGGACGTGGTCACTGTTTTGTTCACTGCTAGATCCACATGGACACAGAAATAGATAGAGAACATGGAATAGAATTCAGACCTGGATGAGACTTTAGGAATAAGTTAATCCAACCGATTATTGTACATGTGAGGGAACCATGTTCACTTCTAATGGTCTCCCAGGTGGTGGATGTGGAGCTGACACCAGACCCCACAGCTCTCAATATGGGATCTGGTCTCTTTGTCTTGTTGCTTTTTTTTCTTTATGCATAACATAAAATTTACCATTTTAACCCCTTTTAAGTGTACAATTTAGTTGTGTTAAGTACATTCACATTGTTGTACAACTATCACCAATATCCAGCTCCAGAACTCTTCATCTTCCCAAACTGAAACTCTGTACCCTTTGAACAACTCCTCATTTTCCCCACCTCCAAGCTCCTGGCAACCCCAATTCTACTTTCTGTCTCTATGAACTCACGTAAGTGGGATTATATAGTATTTGTCCTTTTGTGGCTGGTTTATTTCGCTTGGCATAAGGTCATCATGGTTCATCCATGTTGGAGCATGTGTCAGAATTTCCTTCCTTTTCATAGCCAAATAATATTCTATTGTATGTATATACCACATTTTAGTTATTCTTCTATCTATCAGTGGACACTTATCTTGCTTCTGCTTTTTGGCTATTGTGAATAATGCTGCTATAAACACTGGTGTACAAAAATCTGTTCAAGTCCCTATTTTCAATTCTTTTGAGTATATACCCAGAAGTGGAATTGGTGGACCATATGGTAATTGTTTGAGGAAACATCATACTGTTTTCCCCAATGGCTGCACCATTTTACATTCCCACCAGCAAAGTATAAGCATTCTAATTTCTCCACATCCTCACCAACATTTATTATTTTCTGGGTTTTTTTGGTGGTGGTGGGGGTGTGGGTAATAACCATCCTAGTGGGTGGGAAGTGGTATATGGTTGTGGTTTTGATTTGCATTTCCCTAATGACGAATTATGTCGAGCATCTTTCCATGTTCTTTATTGGCCATTTGTGTACTTTCTTTGGAGAAATGTCTATTCAAGTTTTTTGCCCATTTTTAATTGAGTCACTTGTCTGTTTTTGAGTTGTAGGAATTCTTTATATATTTTGGGTATCAATTCCTTGCCAGATATATGATTTGAAAATATTGTCTCCTGCTCCATGGGTTGCCTTTTTACTCTGTTGATAATGTCCTTTGATGCACAAAAGTTTTTAATTTTGATGAAGTTCAGTTTATTTTTTCTTTGGTTGCTTTCGATGTCACATCTGAGAAATCATTGCCATATCTAATGTCATGAGGCTTTTTCCCAGTGTTTACTTCTAAGGATTTTTATACTTTTCACTCATGTTTAGATCTTTGATCCATTTTAAGTTAAGTTTTGTGTATGGGGTAAGGTCGTAGTCCAACTTCACTCTTTTGCATGTGACTATCCAGTTTTCCTAACACCTTTTGTTGGAAAGACTCTCCTTTCCCCATGGAATGGTCTTGGCATGTCTTGCTGTTTCTTGAAGGAGAAAGCTGTGTGCCTAGTGTCGGGGATCTTAAACATTTCCTGGCTTAGTTCTTCTGAAAGGATTAGGGCAGACTATAGGCCTTACTGTGAAACAGCGTTCCGGGCCTTCTCTCTTCAGCGGCTGCCTCCATCTTTCTCCGAGGCTCTCCTCCCTCCTTCTGCCAGCCCACTTCACAGGCTCTCCGCGTTTCATAAGCTCCTCTGATTTGAGGAGAAACCGTACCCATGAACATTTACGTTTAGAAAGAGAACCAAAGAAAGCGACATTCTTAGCCCAAAGGAATTAGTGGTGAAGGGGAGAGTTTCAGACAGCATCGGCCCCAGTCCTGGATGGCACGTGTGTGTGTTCAGTGCTGTCAGTGGACCTGCCTAGGAAGCAGGCAACCAATTGCTCATTTCCATATCAGGGAAATGTGGATGTCTGATTTCACAATGACCATAAATGCATAGTTGTCTTTCCTTTTTAGTATAAAAAATTTTGTTCTTTTCTTAGGAGCACTGCTAGAAAAACTTAATAGTGTGGGAGAAAAAGAATGGAATTTCGAGTCAGAATGATATGGATGTGAATCTCCACACTCTCCTTGTCCGTCTGGGAGGACCTTGGTCTTATTCCTCAACTTTTATATTTATGGGCCTCAGTTTTCTCTTCTATGAAGAGGTTTGTTGGGAGGTTCTGTGAAGTCACAGCATGAGAAGCATCTGGTGTGAGGAGCACCATAGTAGACAGTCAATATACACATGGAATTTCTCTTTCTCTCCCAAAAGACGATACTTATCGACTACTGAAGTGATCATATGAAAAATCAGAGAGATGTGAGCTGAGTCATGTTTGTCTTAAAGTTTTTTTCATACTCAGTTAAGAAGATTGTACCTAATACCCTTATTTTACTTTCTGGTCTCGTAGAACAAAAGAGCTCTGAGAGTGTGGGGGCAGTGGAAATCCCAGTGTGGGCTGAGCTTTCTTAGCATGTGGGAAAGTTTACTTGGCTCGTCTCTACGACTCTCTTCTGGCTCTAAGACTGGGTGCTAATGGAGTGAGCATCCCCAGCAGTTGCCATAATCCCCTCTGGCATATAGTCATAGGGCACGCAACTGCCCCGTTCCTGTGATTTTCATAATTTTGTGACCTAGAATCCACATGGCCTTTCTGTCAATCAGGGGGACGAGGTGATGCTGCTGAACCAAAAGCCCCCAAATCTCAGTGACTTAAAACAACAAAGGCACATTTATCACACAGGCCACAAGCCTGTGATGGGTCGGCAGACGCTCAGGGACCCACGCTGAAGGAACAATTGTTATTGCAAATGTTGTTAGTCGCTGTACCAAAAGGAAACAGGTCCGGGAGTGTCTCTCCTGGCTGTTAAAATTGTGGTGTAGAAGTAACATACATACATTGACCAGAAAGAGTCCTATAGCTGCACCCACCCACAGTGGGGCCAGGACGTGTGATCCCTCTGTGCGCTCAGGATGGGGGAATTGGACACATTTGGTGAACAGCGCTAATGACGACACCTCTTTGTTGTGGGGATGTCCCACTACATGGGAAATATGCTTGGTGATCAAAGTATTCCCGCCTATATTTCTTTTGAGTTATTTTTGTGGCGTATCTTGCCCAAGGGGAATTACCAGATCAATAACGTGAATAGGTTTGTAACTCTCAATACACCAAGTGCGCTTGCTTTCTGGGGCTATTGCTCTAATTTACGGGTTTTCCCACAACCCTACTGGGCTTCCAATCTTGATTTGACCTCTTAGTAGCTACACAGCCTTAGGAAATTTATTTCTGTATACCTAATTTTCCTTATTCAAAAATGATATAATAATAATTCCTACCTCATAAGGTTGGAGAATAAATGAAATAATGTGTGTAGAGCATGCAGCACGGGCCGGGCACGCACCTCCTCCCTGCGAGCTAGCTGTGGGACGACACTTCCGGTCATGCACTGTCCTTTAGACTTGTCCTCATTTGCATTTCTATGACTTGCAGTAAGATTATGCCTTTTTCAAGGTGACAGTTAACTTTCTGCATTTCTTTGTGCATGAAATGTTTGTATATCTTTTTCCTTTTTACAGCAAGATATGACATATGATATAGATATTGGCCTTATCTATTTGAATTAATTCTTTTTACTTTCAGGTAATAAGCTTTTATGACTTATTTCTTTCACATATATTTTTCACATTTTCTTCCTTCTTTGGATATAAATTGTTTTACATTTTGCTGTGCAAGTTCCTGTTCATTCCTGTCCCCCTCTTATACAACACACATTCTCATTGTCTCTGCAGATGTCCCGTCTTTCTTAGGTAGCCAGGAACTTAGCTGAAATAATTATATTTTTATGTTTTTATACTTAAAAAATAGTTTTAATTAATATCCTCTGTCCTTCCCTCTATTTCCTCCATATTTCTATCAGTGTTTTGCCTCTGTTCTTTTCCCAGTTCTAGGGTCTTGCTAGAATTATGATAGTGTGATTATAGTTAGGCCAACCAGAAAAAAATGTAAAAAATCAAATAAACAAACTTATTAATTTCCTTTATGCAGTTTTGCAAAAATGTTTTATAGCTCTTACACAAAGCTCTCAGCAGTTTTTGAAATTTGACTTCAGTAAACGATTCCCAAAAGAAGTAAAGGAAATTTTCTTTATACGGAAACAGCGGCTCTTAGGAAGCACCCTCTCCATTTGGATATGGTTCCCTGGACCAGGGAGTTGGAGCATGCTGGGGCCGTGCTCAAGGACCCCCAGAACCTGGAAGGGTTTAGGCCCCTTCGAAGAGTACTTGGGGACTTCTGAGTGGCCCTGGACGGCGTTGAAATCAAGCTTGTGGGGGGTCCTTTGGGAAAAACGTGGACTACATCACCATTTCTATACAGTAATTCTGATGCGGCACTTTTTCATCCCCCAAGGATTCAAAAGGATCTGGGACATAACTATTGCAATACGAATCAAGAAAATGCAGGATGCAGGATTTAGTGGGACTGGGGAAATTACTCATTTCATTTAGTTTTGCTTTTATTTAACCTTGCCATTTATTGTCATTTTTCCCCTTTTAAATCAGAAACGCCTCGTACTGCTATGAAATGTCCACTGAGCTCAGGGTTTTTGAGAAGACAGAAGCTGCCCTGACTTACATCTCATACCCGCAGATCCTAACCTTGTCAACCTCTGGCTTACTAGTTTGCCCTGAGCTGAGTGAATTCACCCGGAACAAAACTGACGTGGAGGTTCAATGGTACAAGGTACATCTTTAAAAGTTGCCAGTTAATAAAAATCTTTTTTACTACCCATAGGAAAGACATAAAATACCCATTCAGAAGACAAAACATTTGCTTTTATATTTCTGGGTTTTTAAAATCAGTTAATTATAAAAGGGTCATGATTACTACGTTCCATTGATCCCTGTGTGGCTTGGATGAGGGTCCTTAGAATAGTGATCTGAGAAGACAGAATACAAAATGAATCCAGAGTAAATAACAGCTGGAGAAAATAGCTTTTTACTCTGTCATCTGTCTATAAAAATTTAGAAAAAACTGCTAGTTTATTTAAGAACTTTATACACATATTGATGGAGTTTTTTAAAAGCTCCTTTGGGTTAAAGGAATAAATGTAAACTCAATTTGTTCTCTTGCCTGGTGGAATAAACACCATGATCAGATCACCTGTGTAGACCAGGCGTGGGCAAACTGCAGCCCGGGCCCACACCAGGCTGCCACCTGCTTCTGTATGGCTCGCAAGCTTAGGATAGTTTTCAGTTTTTTAAATGGTTAAAAAAAATGGAAGGAAGAATGATATTTTGTGACATGTGAAAATGATACAAAATTCAAATTTTGGTGTCCATAGATAAGATTTTACTGTAACACCGCTGCGCTCACTTGTTTCCACACTTTCACACTGCAGTGACAGAGTTGACTAGTTGGACAGAGGCCACGCAGACCATAGGCCTAAAGTATTTACTATCTGGCCCTTTACAGAAAAAGTGTGCCGACCCCTGATACAGGCCATAGATTATACTGAAAAGTACAGTTATTTGTTTAATCATTGATAGAAATTAACCCTTTAATCAAGAATTAGGTTCATTTAAAAAACTTATATGGAAATAATGAAACGGATATATATATATATATAAAACACTACATTGCAACATGTTTACTGCAGCATTGTTTATAAGAAGATATTAGAAACAAGGCAATGTTCACCATTAGGAATTGGTTAAACTTAAGTTTCTCACTGGGAATAGTGGAATATCACATAACTATTTACAAAAATGAGATAGTTTTATATGTATCAACATGGAAAGATATATACAATTTTGTTATAGTTTTTAAAAGGCGTTAGATGGTATATGCTGTATTTCCCATTTATGTAAAAATATTGTTACCTGTATTTAAAAATATGGAGGAATATACACTGAAATGATAAAACACGTTTTGGGAATAAGAAAGGACCGTCAGTTTCTACTTTTCATAAGTCAGTATTACATAATTCTTTTTACAACGTTGAATGACTTTGCTAATCGCCAAAGTAGTAAAGATATTTCTACTGTGTAAAAAAAAAAGCGAAGAACTTCCTTTAACTTAGGAAATAATGTGTCATTCCTTAATCTATATAAATTTTCCAATATAATCTCAATCAACATTATCTGTAACTTTGTCATAATTATTAAAATGTGCCTTTTCAGAAAAAAAAGAATAGGTTAACCAGTTGACTGGTATTATGACTTCAACATATATAAGATATCAATTTAATACTGGAAACTTAAATGATTTCCCAAAAGTAGAGGAAAAACGCCAGCTCCTGTGAATGAGCCAGCCCCACTAGGGGGCGAATTCTCTCTTGGTTCAGGAAGAACGTGAAAAGGACAGGCGCGAGGTCTCACCGGTAGAGGAAAGAGCACTGGGTTTGAGACCCTGCTCCTTTGTTTACCTTTGTGCTGCCTTGGCCACATTATTTCGCCTCTCAAACCTGTTTCCTCTGCAAAATGTCATTAGTCTCTCCTCCTGCCCGGGACTGTCTGGAAGATTAGATGGAGCACGGTGTATGAAGCACCTAGTGTGGGGCTTGACCTACAGAAGGTGCTTGATAAGTAAGGATGGACAGAGAGATCATGGTGGGGCTTAATAATATGTGTTCCCTTCATAATAATGCGAAGCATTGCTGAGCTAGTCATTGCTTGTACTGTGTAAAAGTCTGTTGTAAACCCCCTGACTTGTACCCCAATGATGTAGGGACTGTTAATAGCTCCATTTTACAGATTAAGAACCAGAGCTACAGAAACGTAAGGAATTTGCCCAAGGTCACACAGTTGGTAGATGGTGACGCCAAAACCCTAACTCAGCACCCCAGGCCCTGGGCACCAGTGCCCTGCAGGGGATCCCTGGTGGCTCACGGGCCTTGGACCAACTGTGGTGATGGGTCCCCTGTGGCATTTTTCATATTTGACCACTCATGTTAGGAACAATAAAACTCTCAATTATATATATTGTGCGGTAATACTTTATGAGCCATGTGGCTGACAAACCATTCCAGTTACGTCTGCGTTCCCATTCAGGGTAAGATTCTGAAATGACTCAGGGTTCTATTTGACTATAGCAAGCTTTCGATCATCATGGTTTTGACAGTGATGTTCCTGAGAACATTTTGTGCTCGTTCGGATGTTTTCTTAAATCCCGTTCACTGTTTCTGTATTATTGGAGGCTTTGCTCTTGAGAGTCTATTAAGCAGAACCCACAGTACCTTTGTCTATATGAAAAAGTGTGGCCTCATTTCTCACATTTAGTTTTCTCTTGCAAATTTTTCTCCATCTCTACCGGCTCATAAAATTGAAATGAATTTTAAAGTAGTTACTGCAACATCATCTCTTCTGAACATTGTTTTCCGAGTCACCATGACTGCATAACAGCCCCCCCCCCCCCGCCCCGGGTATTTCCTAAGGCCTGTAGGCAGCTATTAGGCCATAAGTGTGCTTGTATTTTAAACGGCCTACTTTGTCAAAGGAGAGTTTCTTTTTTTCCCACTGTGCTTAAACAAATGTGCTTTAAACATCGTTGTTCAACAAATCCAGCAATTTTATTTGTTTCATATGTTAACAAACTGCCTCTCCTAAAAATACAGTTAAAATTATATCCACAGTCCAACATTTGCAAAGTAAAAGTAAATTCCAGGGCAATTCTTGGGTTGCAAATTCAACGTTGACTGACAATACTGATGCTGTTCATAGCTTTTGAGATATAAATTAGTATACAGTGTAACTTTGAAAAACATTTTCCCTAAGGATTCTGTCCTTTTGGATCAAGACAACGAGAAGTTTCTAAGTGTGGCAGGACCCCCTCGTTTACTTGTACAAAATGTGTCTATGGAGGATGCGGGCTATTACAGCTGTGTCATGACCTTGATCCACAATGGCACACGAGTCAACATCACTAGAAATATCGAACTCCGTGTCCAGAGTAAGTACTTGCCGTCAAGGTACCCCTTCACCTTGGGTCACTAACAAGCACGCAAAGAGCAAATTAGAGTTCGCATAGAATTCCTTGAGTGTCTTTGGTATGAAAGGAAGACAGATACGTCAACTGTCTTAAAGCATCAGGCTAAGAAGACTGTGACACTTTGAGAAGTAGAAAGCGGGCTGTTAACCTACCATGAGGAAAGCTGGATCCCTGGGTGTCGATAGGGTTCCAAGTCTGAGGCCACAACACACCACTAGAGGGGGCCAGGCAATGGTCCTCTGGTAGGTTCTCTTGGAAAGCCCCCTTTGGGAGGTCTGCAGCTCCAGGGCCAGCCGTCAGAACATAGTTGCCGTAACTTTATGTGTAATTCTAGGATACCAGGATTTTCTTGGACTCTTCAGTTAGAAGGCATATTCAGTAAAAATTGCCCTTTTTTCGTCTCCCCCAAGGCATGTCTACTTGCCTTTGAATCCAGGCTTTCAAATAGTGTGCGCTCTCTTTGCTTTAAATGATTTCTACCTGAACAATGTAGTGAACAGAATCGATTAGCATTTAAAATTTGCTCAGCTCTTCCTCCGCACCTCCTCCGTGCTGGACGAGGGCATGGTCCTCGCTTGGTCCAAGGGCTTAAAAGCATTTAAGTCTCGACTCTGTCCTGGAGAGCATGCCATTTTTCTTCACTTTATATACTGAATACACAATTGGAGTCTTTTAAGGGCAATTCAGAGAGCTTTGGAAGTCTACTAAAGTTAAATAATTGGTCTATGGGGGAAAAAGACTTTTTTTTCTCACAGAGAATCCAGAGATTCAGTTTTACTACAGGGAAAATCATGTCTCCCGTGAACTGAAATCTCTAGATTATTTTTCTTTTACTGTCTTGAGAGAATTCATTCATATCAACCGCCCGTTCCCCCGCAGGGAATCACCGAGACTTCCCGTGACTTTGAAGGGACCCGTCATTATTCTGTTTGTGTGATACCGCACGGGAACACTAGGGGGCGGCCAACCTACGTGTTATCCTGTGTTGTGCTCACACTGTATCCCTGGCGTTCTCACAGGGTGGTCCTGGGCCAGCAGTGCGGCATCACCTGGGTACTCACCGGACATGCCAAATCTCAGGCCCCAGCCCAGACCTGATAGCCGCGCGGGTGGGGGTCGGGGGCGTAGCAATGCCTGTTTAGGAAGCCCCCACTCTGATGCGTCCTCAAGTGTGAGAACCACTGACATACTTAGTCCATGAGGCTGCTTTCTGCCCGCTCCATGCGCCAGCCTCTGTAACAGCCATGTGGCTGTGAGGGGAGGGACAGGCTCCTGGTCACCGTCAGGAAGCCGCTGCTCCTTAGGCTCTCCCGCCATGCTGCCTAATGCTTACTCGCGTTAGGGCTTCCAAATGCTCTCGGGTGGAAGAAGCGAGGATGGCGCGAGCAGTTGCGGAGGCGGCCGCCCTTCACCCACTCCCCAGCCGTCCTTTTTGTTCCAGTTCAGGTGCCAGTTTCTTCACGCTGCTGGGAGACCCTCCTCTTGTGGAGCTGGGTTCTGATTCCTGGGAGGTCCACCTCTGCCTCCCCAGAGTTTATCTCAATTAACACGACCCAGTGGCCAATGCTGGGTCACTATGTTTCTCTCTCACTGCGGGATTAGCATTACACACAGCTGCTCCCCAAGCCCGTGTGCCTTTGTTTGGAGGTGATTCTTCGGTATTCTGTGTCAGACACTTGGGGAAACAGAGGTGGAGTGGGGGGAGAGATTTTAGGGCAAGTAGACCTTGTGGTAAAACCTGTCCCGTGGACATCAGGAACGTTACCATTAAGAATTTATCCAGGAAGCCAGGGAGGGGAATGGTTAATCGTTTATCACAGAGCAAAGAACCTCTGTCAGCGGAATGTGTGTTCAATTGTGGCCTCTTCCAGTAATCTCTCTTCTGGGAAAGGCATTGGCCAAAGATGCTCAATTTGTGGAGAGGCTGTTTCCTTTGCCAGACAAAGGCCAAATCTCACAATCGCTGGCCAGACTGGAAAAGATAACTTGGTTAATTATTTAAACAACGGAACTTGAGCCTTAGCTTGAAATGAAGGCTTTCCTAATTGAGTCCCTTTTTTCTCATTTCTTTCTCAGAAAGAAGAGAGGAGACTGTTCCTGTGATTGTCTCCCCCCGCCAGACCATACTGGCTTCACTGGGTAAGGCTGCACGACTGTGTTGCCCACGGGTGTGTCTGCCACTGCACCCGCCCGGTTGGTGTGAGGCGGGCTGGGTGGAGACCCGGAGCCCCAGCGCAGGGGGCTGAGATAACAAATGTGGGAGCAGTCCTTTGTCAAGTGTGGTTAGAAATGGCATGGTTTGAAAACAGGTATACTTTGCTTCATGAAAACTCTATCTACAAAAATCCAAATGTAAATTCTGAACATTTTGGTGGCAGTTATTAACTGTACTAAAGGATTAACGGCGTGACTCTCTTACGTAGCCAGCACCTGTAGTATATTTAAAATAATTCACTTTACCAAAAGTTGGCTGATGCTCAGCGTTTCTCTGAGATTCCGTTTGTAAAGAGAGGCCAGCCCTGCCACTGCTGGTCCCTCAGAGATGGTTTCTTGTTGCTAAAATTGCTGGTCAGCTGGTCAGTGGGGTGATGGAAATGATTGACAGGGTTTTCTGTTTCCCACCCTGTTGTGAGGCGGGCCGTCTTGGCCAGCACACGGTTCCTTATTGTCTACTGGGATGCCATTCAGTCTCAACATTGACCCTGTAGAAAGGCCTTATTTCTCCCATTTTCCAGAAGGAAAAGCTGCCCAGGGGGGTCATGGTGGCTCAGGGATGGTCAAAAAGCCACTCTTAGGTCAGGCTGAGGTCCACACTCAGGCCTGTGTGTCTGTGAAGCCTCTACCTTTTCTACTTGTTTGTTTTTGTCTCACAGTTTTTAGGTCTTCTGCTCATTTGTTAAACCCTGGCTGCAGAGTCCTATCTATCTATCTATCATCTACCATCTGTCTATCTCTTCTGTTTGATATTGGGCTTATATTTTAAATTTTAATGGGTGGCTGTAAGAAGGATGGCTTTGCAGATACTGGGTTCATTGCCTGCCATGTGAGTTGCAGCTCCCAGCAGCTGCCTTGGCTCTCGGAGCAACCACCTGGAAACCTGGGGAGGTGGGGACACGGGCTAGTGCTGACAGGTGTCCCCTGCCGATGGGGGCTGAGTTTCCCACCCTGTTGCTTTGAATGCACTGACCCATGTGGCAGTCACAGGAGGCCAGAGTTAATGCCTTGCTTTTGGCTGAGACGTCTTTAAGGTCATAGGGGCGGTGAAGGAGGGGCAAGAACCAGCTTTCTGAGCCGGAAGTGGGGCCAGGTGCATTAAAAGACACCACACAGGGAGGCATATCAGCGAGGAGGAAGAAGCAAATGAGAAGGATTTGTTCATTTTTTCCCCTTCTCCCCTTTGGTAACTTAAAAAATATAACTTATAGATTGAGGCAGGGGGCCCAGTGCTGTCACGTTGCACAGCCGTAGGAGGCACCACTCAGATAAAATACAGTGGCTTTTTAAAGGGCTAAGCCCACATGAGCATGATCTGAGAGCGGAGCGTTCCCAAGGGGACCCTGAGAGCTGAGACCAGCAATAGGCAGAGAGGAAGAAACCACACTTTAATCTGGATTTTTTGAGGTAACTAGAATAAACTGTGGAAGCAGACAGCCCTTGAAGTCAGAATGCCCCATAGGAGCTGAGTGGCCTTGGGGAAGCCACGTGCTTCCAGGTTTTCATCTGCCACGAAGACCAGTTGAAGGAACTGGAGACACTTGGTAAATACTGATGCTCCGTGTGAATGGAACCATTCGAGGGAACTAAGTTTCCTTCTAAGAAAAGAATCGACTGTTGAGGGGTATTTGAGGAGATGGGGAAGGGGCCACTGCCCTGATTTGCGGGCAGACACGAGGAGCTGGGGAGACCCCTGTTCGCCAGCTGGGTTCTGACTTTCGATGTGCTGTGTCTTGCTGTACACAGGGTCAAGACTGATAATCCCGTGTAAGGTGTTTCTGGGAGCCGGCACACAGTGGACCACCGATCTGTGGTGGATGGCCAACAACACCAACATAGACATTGCCTACCGGGGAGGTCGCGTGACGGAGGGGCAGCGCCAGTAAGTGGGCGGAGATCTCCTTTGTCAGCTTAGAAGAGTCTTCTGGGCAGAGCTGTTGTGAGGCCCCTGTAGGCTCTACTCTTCCTTTTAGAGACAATGTCATGTCCAACCTATCAATACAACACATGTTCCACATTAGAAATAGTTTTTTTGGCTCTAAACGGTTGGATTTTTAGAATTTTAAAAGTTGAGTTTTGCTAAGATTTATGAATCGTTCTTGAGAATCTAACTTTCTATATAACTATAGAAGCTGCAGCTGACAACTTGGCATTGGCGTTGCATTTTCTAGCTGCTTAATTAAACCTTCGTTTCTTGGTTTTTTGCAGTTTTTGGAAAAATACTTTGGAGTTAATACATTTCCATTCCCCACTCTGCAACCTGAGTGTCAAACATTTTCCCAAACCTTTAAAAGGACTCTGGCACTTATCACCGTGTCGGAGAGCCTCCTCCAATTTTCAGGGAGCCGTGGGCTGCCTCAGTCTCTCAGGAAGGGTAATAGGAAAAGAAAGAAAGAATTCTGTTCCCAGAAGCTTTCGTCTCTGGAAAGTGTTTTCTCACTCTCAAAGCAGAGCAATCTGACCTTGTAAATGGGAACCATTTGTTTATGAGGAAGGGAGACCATTATATCCAAATTATAAAGTACTTTTAAAATTATAGTTCACTACTCCGAATTAGCCTGTACTTTTGCTGGCCAAATTTTTGTCTTTTTGGAAAGGCTTATCAAAAAGTCCTTTCTGGATGCAATTTAACAGATACAAATTACGTGTGGTTAGCACAATTGTTTGTTTGCAAGTCTTCGTTGAGAAAAGTTTGGGCACCAATAACGTGCCTCATGTCAACGAACTCACACTGCACATCTACTTGAAGGAGTCTGCTTTTCTCCTGTAGACAAAAAAAGTGGTCTTAGTGGATCCACATCAGCAATATTTTTATCACACAGCTGGGTAATAGAGAAGCCTTTCGGATCCCGGTGACGTTACCCATGGCAGTCGTGCTCACTAGAGCCGTTCCTCCTGGCTTGACTGCAGCCTCCGCTCTGCACTCGAGATTCCAGAGTGAGGGTTGGCAAAGGGCTGGATTCCTGGAAACTGCCTGCCCTTCAGTATGCAAATGACTTATTGGTGATACAGTCATATTTTCCAAAACTAGACCTTTTTATTCCCACTGCTGGTTCTTTGTCCATCAAGAGCCTTAAGAGTTTTTCCATTATCCAAACTAAGCTGGCTCCTAAGTTCTTCCTGTAACAAGTGTCCTGTTACAGCGACCAACATCTTCAGTGTCTCTCCTACCTTGAGGAACAGGCTTAGAAAGTCTCCCGAATAAGTAACAGTTGTAATGGTAAGTTCTCCTAACTTTATGAATCTCGAAATCAGTCTAAGCACAAGGGATCCTTCTGGCCAAGAACGCTTGGGTGTCTAGGTTGTAAAGATGAGCCTGCATTTGATTCACCATGTTTAAGTAAATGTTTTCTAACCCAGGGAGTACTCAGAAAATAATGAGAACTACATCGAAGTGCCATTGATTTTTGATCCAGTCATAAGAGAGGATTTGAACACGGATTTTAAATGTGTTACCTATAACACACGGAGTTTTCAGACGCTACATACCACAGTCAAAGAAGGTATGTATTTTGCAGACAGTAAAGGGGAAAACATGTTGAATGTTCTGTGGATGCTAGACAAAGCTACTAGTTCTCCAGATGATTACTTAGGAGGGCCCTTGTGTTTCCTGCTGCTGGAGTGTTTGAAAGCAAATCTCTCATTTTTTATGACTTTTGTTGTTGTTGTTGCCAGCCAGGAGGCTGGCTTTGAGAAGTTATACTCAAATATAGCAAGCTGATTTTTGGAAAAAAGATACAATGGTTCTGTGATAAACTTTAAAAAACCCTGTCCTCATGTGATTCTGCCCTGGATCAGCAGGACTAGCTGTCCTTTCACGACCCCTCAAGGAGGGGGAGACATTCTTTATCGCAAGGCTGAGATACTGCATCCTCTAGGAGCTGGGGACTGAAAGATACCCCGGGCTCGGGGCAGCTTTAGGGTTAGAGTCATCAGTCAACAGGAAGTGAAGTGTGAGAGCATAGCCAACTCGACCTCGTGTCCATTTAAGGACATTTAAAAAAGAAGAAAAGAAACACCTGTGTTATCATTGTGACCAGATTGATTCCTTCTCAATGCTTAAGCACCAGGCAGGAAAGGAAGATGCAGCTAATGTAATCTGTTGACAGCCAGGAGGACAGCAAGGGGCAAGCTGGAATGATCCCCAGCTGGAATCTCATCATGCCTTCTGGGCAGTCTGCAGCAATCAAAGAAACACACATTACTCAACATTCTCCGTGTTTTCTGGGGAGGCAGCTGCAGACACACTTTTAATTGGAAAGCTGAGGATCTGGTTAAGCCTCAGGGCAGAGAATGATAACACGACACAGCTTTTCTCCACCTGTGGTCTGTGCCCCAGCAGCATCACCCACTTGAGTCACTAGTTGAAAAATCCCTGGGCTCACCCCAGATCTACCCAGTCAAATTCTCCTGGGGTGAGGCCAAAGACTGCAATTAGCCAGCTGCTTTTGTACTAAAGTTTGAGAACCATTGTCCTAGAACACATACGCAAAGGCTGAGATTTCAGATCCTATCCATGAGAGAGTTGGTACAGGCTTGGAAATGGAGGAGTCCATAGAAAGCAGAATCCACTGCAGGGCTGAAATTAGTGACCCAAAGGAACCTGTGGTTTGTCCGTCCTGACGCTGGGAACCGTGAAATGTTTCTATAACACTAGCCCTGCCCCTGCGTGTCCTTCGCTGCGTTGGCTATGACTGATCTCCGAGGGCAGAGCTGACCGGTTCACCAGGACCGAGAGGTGCATCTGAATGGCTGCTCAGAAAATCAAAGCTTCACTTGTGTCTAAGCTGTGGAATTTTAAGGTGTAAGAATCATCTGGAGAAATAGTCTGAGATTGTGTTGATTCTTGAATGCCTAGACAGACTATGATAAATGGTAGCTTAAAAATGTAGAATTCTGACCTCATCATCACTGTGTCCAATAGCACTCATGTTCTTGTGTTTCCTTGTTAACTCTTTATTCAGTCTGTTCCTACATTTTCATAACACAGAGGTACCAAGGAGTAGGATATAAAATAGCTGGATCTAAGCAATAATCTGGACACCTAAGGCTCCTTTATTCAAAGTTTGTTTAGTTTTCTTTTTTACTTTATTTAATCCTCATGACACTCATGCTCATTGGAAAAGGGCACATTGTACCTGGCCGTGTCACTGTTGGCTGGTTGAGACCTAAACAGGTGATATCGTATGTACACTACTGAGCCAGTGGAGCCAGGTTAGACCCTTATACCTGCCCTGCACTCCCGTGTTGTTTCTCTCTGGTGGATGTTTTTTTTTTTTTGAGGAAGATTAGCTCTGAGTTAACATCCATTGCCAATTTTCCTCTCTTTTTTTTTTTCTGCATGAAGAAGATTAGCCCTGAGCTAACATCTCTGCCAGTCTTCCTTTATTTTGTACATGGGTCGCTGCCACAGCATGGCTTGTTGAGTGGTATAGGTCTGCGCCTAGGATCCGAGCTTGGGAACCTGGCTGCCAAAGCAGAGCACAGCAAACTTCAACCACTTGGCCATGGGGACGACCCCTCTCTGGTGGATTTTTATTCTACCTTGCTTGTTTCCCAAAGGCCACAGATATTATTCTCAAATATCCTTGATCTTAGTGTAAGGGACAAACTCTCTCAAAATCAATGCACGTTTCTTAGGAAAAACAAACTCTACTTCCTTTCTTCTCTGTAAACCTGCACTGCCCTGTCCTCTTTGGCAGTGAGAGAATGTTCAACCCCTGATGTCACTCTGTTCTTCCTACAGCCGCCACGTTCCCCTGGGGGACTGTACTGGCCCCTCTTTTGCTGGTCTTCTTGGTTTTGGGAGGAATATGGATGCGCAATCGGTGCAAACACAGACGTGGAAAAGCGTATGGTTTGACTGCATTAAAGATTGAGCGTCAAGTTTTTCAATCTTATCCAAGTAAAATAAAGGAAATAAAATAATTCAAATACAAACGATATGCTTTCTTATGGAAGTGGCTCTGCCTTTTTGAGAGACTCTGTTATTTTCCTCGGTTGTTTAACAAAGCTGCTGAGTTTATAGTGGGTTTGTAGTAAAGCGCTGAAGTATTAATGTAAAATTTATTCTGAGACTGATTGACAGGAGCAAATGAGGAGCGTGTGGGTGGGGTGAGTAGCGCTCTGCTATGTGTGACCTATTTAAGAGTGAGGGGCCTGAATAAGGCCAGAATAAGAGTTGACAACATCTAAATGAGTTTTGAAATTCATTCATTCATCATTTAACAAAAATGTATTGAAAGTTTATTCCAGCTATGCTCTATGGGAGGTGTTATAGATACAAAGATAGTTAAGACATAATTTGCCTTTTCAGGAAGATGGAATTTCATTTTGAGACTGGAAAGGATGATTTAGAAATGCCGAAGAAGAAGAAAGAGCAAGGATTGCGGAATTTTTTCAAAAGGATGATCCAAAAGATAGCAATTAAAAAAGAATAGATTGTCAGGAAAATACACGTTAGAACATATTAGTGAACTGAGAAATAGACTCAATTTCATAACATAGCTTCTGAAAATAAAGAGAAAGGAAGAGTATTGAGATAATTGCATACACATTGGGAAAAAATAATCAAAGCTTCTGTTATACCGTATACTGGAAAAAAATTCCAGTTAAAGTAAAAAAAATAAAATTACAGGGAAATCAGCATGACTCGCTCCTTCGCCTAGTCAAGTCTGTGTTCAGGTGTGACCTTCCCAGAGCCCCTTGTAAATCGCACCTCTTTACGTTCCTCTCTGTCCCTCACTCTGCTTGGTGTCAAACCTTCCATGGTGTACTTGCTTGTTTCTGTTTTCCCCACCGGAACGGGAGATCCGTGAGGGCAGAGATGTTATTTTGGTCACGGCTGTATTTCTACTACCTTGAATCATCCCTGCCATACACTGGGCATTTAATAAATATTTTTGGAATAGAGGAAAATAGGATGAATTCTCCGTGTTCACTACCAATAGAAGCATCTCCAGACTAAAGATTGAGAGGCTTAATTATGTTACAACTTCTGCATAACAAAATAAAAGCAAAATGTGAAGAAAATTGTGTCAGGTAAGTTCAAGGAATTAATAACTATAACGTGGAGAGCTATTCAAAACTTAAAGTAAGGCATCCTAATCCTAATAGGTGAAAGACTATGAGTAGGGAATTTGCAGAAGAAACACACATACGGGACCATGGACAAATGATCTGTTGCAGCAATAATCAGAGATGTAAATTAAAGCAACACTGAGATACCAAAGCACTTGCACACTATCAAGTTTTAAAAGGTGGTGTCGAGGGGCCGGCTCCGTGGCTGAGTGGTTAAGTTCACGTGCTCTGCTGTGGTGGCCTAGGGTTCGGATCCTGGGCGCGGACATGGCACCGCTCGTCAGGCTACATTGAGGCAGCATCCCACATCCCACAACTAGAAGGACCTGCAACTAAGATATACAACTGTGTCCGGGTGGCGGGGGGGGGGGGTTTGGGGAGATAAAGCAGAAAAGAGAAAAAAAAAAAAGATTGGCATCAGTTGTTAGCCCAGGTGCCAATCCTTAAAAAAAAAAAAGAAAAAAAGTTTGGCAACAGTTGTTAGCCCAGGTGCCAATCTTTAGAAAAAAAAAAAGGTGGTGTTGAGGTCATTTCAAAAGGGTCCCTCTCACAGTCTGTAATTCCACTTATGCTTTGGTCCTGGGAAGTAAAACGGCGGTTTGTATCAAGCCAGTGGGGTGTTGGCTCCAGCTGGCGCCTCCTTGCAAGAGCTGAGTGTAGCATCTCTTCCCAACTCTGTTCAGTGGTGTCATGTTGGGAGCTTAAAATCGCCCCCATGGGAGTGTTTACACCACAGAAATTGGCAGATGGCACAAGTCAGCACTCCCTCCCCAGCATACCACTACCAGGCTCATAGAGATGCCCAGTAATCCTACTCCTGGGACGTAATCTTAGGAAATAATTCAATAAAAGGAAATGATTACATCTATGAAATAGCTCAGTGAAACTTATTACCCTGATGTTGAAAAATCAATTATAATTATCAAGAATGCGAGACTGAAGTATTTGTAACGTGAAGGGAAAATTTTATGTTGTTTTATACCACTTACATGGTAACAACACTATTAAAATTCGTTTGCAGCTAGAAAAAGAGAAAAAACAAGGATTTTGATGACAGATTTCTTGGGTTCAATTCAGTCTTCACCACGCGGTTTCTCTGTGACACTGGGCAAGTCCTTTAATCCCGCGGGGCATGGGTCTTCTCATCTGTAAATGGAGCTGACAACAGAAACTATCCAAACTGCTAGTATTCAATAATCGAAAACATGGGAGGAATACACAGTAATAAAAATAGTTGCATCGTTTGGACCAAAGGTCGACAAACTGCAGTCTTCCAGTCAAATCCAGCCTGCCCTCTGTGTCTGTAAATTAAGTTTTATTAGAACGCTGCCACCGCTATCTGTTTACATGTTGTCTGTGGCTGCTTTTGCTCTTTGAAGGCAGAGCTGAGTAGCTGAGATAGCAAAATCTGAAATGTTTACTCTCTGGTCCTTTACAGAAAAAGTTCGCTGACCAACCGCTGGTTTAGACAAAGGAACTCATGGGCAGTTTTGCTTCTTACGTTTATATTTCCCTATTAATATCTTCTCTCCCCTTCCTCGCCTTTTCTAAGCGTATAAGGAAGGAGAAGGGGCCGGCAGAGGCCTTAGCGTCGAAGCAGGAACTTTCACAGGGGAGGAGGTGGATGCAAAGTTGGAGACGGAAGGAGAGGGGCGGACGTTGCAAAGGCTACTCCAGGTGCTTCTGCCCTTTCCAGATCCTCAGGCTTGGGGACCGCATGGCTGTCATCCCTCTTTCTTCCTGGGACTCCTCCTCCAGTGCTCCTTGGAGTTGCCTGTGGTAAGGTTTTGGCAGGTTCAGCAGTGACCCAGAAAAGAAGCTGACTGCAGGCAGAAGAGAACCGCCAACGATGTTTTAGACTCCACCTTGCTATTATAAAAAGGAGACGATGGGGGAATTTTGAACGCTGAATTGATGATAATGTCAAGGAATAAGTGTGATGTTGGAATTGTTACATTTTGAAAGAAGAGTTATCTTTCTAAGAAACATATGGAAACATTTCTGGATGACAGTTGAGATTTGCTTCACATAATCCAGTTCTGGCGGGAATAGAGGTGAAGTAAGATTGGCCAAGTGGTGATCATTGTGAACACGGGCGATGGGTGCAGGGGGCGTTTCTTATACCGTTATCTATTTTTGTATATGTTTAAAAATTTTGATAACACAGAGGAAAAAAACACCAACAGAAACAACCCCATACCCACTAAACAAGAGAGTGAGTACATAAATTGAGGTGTAAGAGCACAGTGGAATCTTACACAGTAGTGAAAATGCATAAACTACAGCTATGTGCAATAATATGGGTGAATCTTAGAAATAATTATGGAGTAAAATGTAAGTCCCAGAAACGTTTATTTATAGCATGATACCCTTTCATATAAAGTGAAAAATGACTAAAACTAAACTCTCTCTCTCTCTCTATGTATACACAGACATATATATAGTAATATATGTTTATATTTAAGAGCACATATGTGATAAAACTATATTTTAACTATATATGCATGGATGTATATACTTTTAAAGAACACATCTGTCATTTTAAGGGTTTAAGATAGTCTCTATTTTAAGAAAGCAAGAGAATGAGAAACCCAAGGTCCGGGATAGTGAATACACCAGGTGACAGGTGGGGGACCAGGGTTGGGATGCGTTAGGAAGGTGTAAGTTCCATAAAGTTCTAGGTCTCATGTTGGGTGGTGGGTTATTACTGTTTATTGTCAAAAAGATTAAGAAATGGGCCGCTCTCAGACTGGTGAAGAGAGTGCATCTTGAACCAAGGATTCTGACTAATCTAATTCTGTGCACCTGAGTCCCAGTGAAACAGAAAAAGAAACAAGGTGGTCTCTTTCCTTAATGTGGCTGATCTCATCTATTTTATGTTGATTCTATTGGTCTGATGTTCCAAAGGTGAATTTTTTCACCTTCTCCTATAAAATTGGGAGGGACAGGATAGTAAACAGCATCAGCCTCACTCCTACGGCACTGCTTATAGGAAGACAAGCCCTGTGGAATCAAATATCACCTCCCGCAAGAACTAACTATGAGGGACAGCGGACACCAGGAACAGACACCAACAATACCTTATACACTAAGAAATAAATGTGATGTCTCAAGTACTTCGTATGCTGTGGGACCACATCGGGGCTTTTCAGAGAGGCTAGGACTGTGTGCCTCCTGTCAGAACTTCGGGGGCAGGAGCCATCTTGCTCGTGGATGCATCCCTAGCACCTGGCTGGGGGCCCTGCTCCTAGTAGGCACTAAAACAGTGTCTGCGGAGTGGATAGATAAATTGTGTATTACTCGGGTTTTCCCAGGACTTGCCAGCCCGTGAGAACAAATGGTCCCATCAACGGGACTCTTCCACGTTTCCCTGCTCCTGTCCCTACTCCCAGCCTCGCACGGGTTATTTCTGTGACTCCTGCCAATAGCTCACAAAATGGGCCTCATGTTTTTATGGTTGTTTTCCGGTTCTTGTCTTCCCCACTGATTGGCATCTGCCACCCATGCCATCTCTTCAGGACTCCTCATTACTCTCCCTGGCCTCCAAGAGAGCACTGTCACCCCCCAGAGGGCAGTGTCCTTGGGTGTCCTGAGGACAAGCCTCTGTCAGCCGCCGTGGCAGGAGACCCCGTGCACTCCCAGAAACTCCCCTTCCCGGGCTCTCAGTGGTGAGCCAGACACCGTGGTGGTGGTGCTGGGCCAGCAGCCTCGCCCCCGCAGGGTGCAGCCACGAGCGCCCCCGCCCCCTCCCTCCAGTGCCTGCGGAAACCACTTCCTCGTTCTTCTTCAGACAAGCACAGCAAAGCAAGACCTCCTGCAGAGAAACTCCCGGAGGTCCTGCCCACGGTTTCTTCAGAAACGGCCCAGTGGACAGTAACCAGGCCCCTGAGGGTAGGTCTGGGAGTCAGGCTTCGTGGGCCGGGACCTACTCAGCCAGCTGCAAGGACCAGGGGAGAGAAAGCTGTAGACGTGGGAGGAAAACAGCAAGGATGAAGAAGAGGAAAGCAACATCTAAGCATCTATCATGTGCAAGTTTTTATATGTTTAACCCAATTGAATCCTCAAGAAAAACCCTACGAGGAGAATATTGTAACCCACATTTTAGAGATGAGGAAACTGAGGCTCCCTTAGTTCAAACATTACATCATAGAGAGTGTGGCTAAGATATGCAGCAACAAAGGGCTTCCTAATACTGAATTCCAGAACTCAACACAGCTGGAGAACAGCTGGCCGCAAGCTGGGGCGAGTCCTCTGCAAGAATACAGGAGCAGAGCAAATATTTGCTTTCTTGTGGTTTTCTTTCTTTTTTGTTTTCCTGGCGACCGAGAAGAGCTGGGCTACATACGTCCAGTTCCTTTCCAAACTCACCAAAAATACATCTGGAATCCCTGAGGGGACACGACTGACTCTAGTGGGGGGTCCCTCCACAGGGAAGGAAGCACCGGAAATGAGACCCACGTGTTCCTCTCCTCTACAGTACGTCCCAGGTTTTTGTTGCTCGGCCTGTCGCGCTCCAACTAGCCTGTGGTCGACTAGGGCGCTGCTGTGCCCCACGGGGACGGAGACGAGCAGCCCATCCACACAGTCCTACTCGACCTTTCTGAGGATGCTCGCCCCGTAAATACAGGCGCACTATCTTGGATCTTTTTGAGCCTGAAGGTGGGCAATGTAGACTGAAACTCCAGAAAGCTCAGAAATGATTCAGGACAGTATGTGAATTAAATTGGCTACAAAACTCAAGGCTGAAAACTCACCCTCTTGTATGTCCTATCCCAAATTACTGTTTTAAAATGTGAGTTTTATGATTACTGAGGTATAGTGAGGCCAACAGATGAAGAGATGATTGTTGCTGGAAAGATGGTTTGTTACTCACAGATCCCAAAAGAAGGGCCATGCCATGCCACCCAGGGCCTCATGGGGAAGCAACAGGTGGATCAGGAGGCAGAGGGGGTGAGGGGAAAACATGGGCCTTTATTGTGGTTTCTATCGAAGGAACGGGCAAGGTAGGGGAAGCAGGCTTCGGATTGGCTATTTCAGCGTAGTATATTCAGCATATTTCAGTATGTTCAGAATAATTTCTGGGGGCATGGGGGCTGTCCCTAGTTGTCTGGAGCCTGGCTTAGGGCAGGTGGGTAGTGGCCCAGAGTGTGAGAACCTGGGAAAGGAGGAGGTTGGGGTGTGGGCTCTGGATTGGTTCGTTGGTTTGCATTTGAAAAGCGTGTCCTAGAAAGTGGCTAGCCCTGGGAGGGGAAGTCCCTTCAGGGTCAGCCAGGCCTGGATGTCAAAGCATCAGATACATGTGGCTAATAGAGTTGTGCCCAGCCTTGTCTGGCATGGCTCATCAGAAGTTCTGCAAGGAAATTAAATGGCCAAACGTGAAGAGTGAACAAAATAGATATGCTCCCAGTTTTATTTTTTTCGCGAGGAGAATATCAAATGTCCTTTATTCAGCACAGTCAGGCCAGTAAAGCAGTTACCATGAAGCTAGCGAGCACTAGCAGGAAAAGGCTAGTGGTGCGTGGAAATGCAGCCTTGTATCCGCAGTCTTTGCAAGACCCTAAGGGGATCTAAAATAATATTCTGCATGATTTTAAACCCTTTCCAATTCTCAGGTTCCTAAGGAGATATTAAAGTTCAAAGATTAAATTATTTTGCCCTCGTAAGTTCAAGTATAAAGAAACCAAACCTCAAAAATGTTGAAATAAAGTCTGGGTTTCCTCTGTCACAGTCCGTTCCTGCTCAGCCCCTGCCAGGAGGCTTCTCCTTCTGGGAGGGGCTCTGCAGTCTGGGCAGCCCTCTGTCCTCTGCAGAGCAGGGTGTGGCACCCTAGGCCTTGGACATCGAATTGGCCTCTCATATGGCCCCTTTTAAAACGTCTGAGGTGTTAAGACAAGATTATCACAGCGCCGACACTGCTCACACAGATTTTTATAATAGGCCATTCCCTGGGCTCTGGAGCACATTTCCCAGGCAAACGTTGCTCCCAGAACCCAGTGCTGAGTGTCAGCAGTGAGCACTGCAGAGCCTCAAGGGTACCTGAGGGAAGAAGGGGAGACAGGTGCCCTTGGAGGCTGCTGGTTCTCAGAGTGCAGACCCCAGACCAGTAGCCCTGGCTTTCCTGGGAACTCACTGGACATGACAGAGCGGCTGACGAGACACTCAGGGCGGGCCCAGTGCCAGTGGCTTAACAAGCCCTCCAGGTGATTCTGATGGGTGCTCCAAGTTTGAGCTCCCTATGTTTGTCTAGAATCTACCACCTAGGAAGGTAAACTCTACTGGGCCATTCCTCCAACAGGCATTAGTGACAGCGCCATGTTGATTACATCTGGGAAATTCCACCTGTGCATTTGGACCCTGCATGCTCTCCTGAGTAATGTGTGCATCTCCAGGAGGATCCCCCACTGTCTCCTAGGCTCTGGGTCTCTTTTGGTGTCTTTGTTCCTCACCCAGCATATTTGGAACTTCTTTCTGAGTCTTTTCCCTGGAGTCCTATGTTTCAGGCCCTGTCTGGTGACAGAACTTCCCCAGTGTGTTGTGATAATTCCTGTTTGGGGAATTCCTCCCGAGTTATACAGTGACTTGGGAATTCGTTTCACCTGACCAGTAATTAAAACTATCCATGACATTTGGCCAATAATGTAGTGATTTCACTGTGCTTATCATCCCCAGTCTGTGGGACTGGAGGAAAGAACTAATGGCACCATCCACACTCAATTGGCGAAAATTTCAGAAGCTTTTAATCTCTCATGGGCAAATGCTCTTCTGCCAGTGCTCCTCAATCTTAGACCTGCGCCTGTGGGTAAACATTGGCTGTCTCCTTTTGAAATGATAAGATGGCCTATGCAGTTAGATGAGGGGCTATCTGAACCAACTTTTCATTATTGTCAGGGTCTCATTGAGGCACTTAAAAGAAGTGAAAGGTTGGGCTGGCCCCGTGGCCGAGTGGTTAAGTTCACGGGCTCCGCTGCAGGCGGCCCAGTGTTTCGTTGGTTCGAATCCTGGGCGCGGACATGGCACTGCTCATCAAACCACACTGAGGCAGCATCCCACATGCCACAACTAGAAGGACCCACAACTAAGGATATACAACTATGTACTGGGGGGCTTTGGAGAGAAAAAAGGAAAAAATAAAATCTTTAAAAAAAAAAAAAGAAATGAAAGGTTGGTAGCTGATTCTTTTCACAGTGAGCTCCTGGGAGATGAAGACCTTAAGGATCATAGACCGCAACCTAGAGATTTTGTTTGTTGGAAGAGGCATCAGATAAAAGACATTTGCAGCCCCTTTGGAAAGGACCATATCAGGGAATTTTAACCAATCCATGCACTGCAAAATTAAAGAGCATAGACTCATGGATTCACATTTCTCATTTAAAAAAAGTCTGCTCCACCTGAGTGAATCTGAACTCCTGTTTCTGACGCCCAACCTTGACTGACCAAGACAAATACCTGCAAACCAAAGGGAGAAGAAGACGGCATCTGTTGTAGACAGATGTCCCAAGACTCGGGACAAGGCCTGTATTTCCAAACTTACATCTCCTCATTTAAACTCTTTGTCATAAAACTGGCACACAGGCTAGAGTGATGATTGCTCAATGACTTGAGTGGCCAATTGGTCTTATAACTCTGGATAAATTTCTTTCCCTGATAAAGACTATACCTAAAATTCATTCTTCTAAACTAATCCTTTCAAGTATTAAATTTATTACCATTGTTACTATATCTGTTATATAATTGTTATAAAAAATGTAATCATAAGAAGTCATGTAAAAGCACACGTACAATGTTTGTGTGATAAGCTAAAAATAATTGACAAATTACATAACTTATGAAATTCTTCCCCTGTTAATATATACCTTTATGTTTTTCCACTATATCTATTTCCCTCCAACGTGGATAACTGGGCAAATCAATGACAGAAAAGCCTAGCACTGAGGAACATGATGGACCCAGGGCAGGCAGCAACTACTCTGGCACCGAGGGACAATATCTTGATCATCAGTGCTTTCTATTGAAAGATTATTAATCAAAAGGGGAAAATGACAAGAAATTTTCACATATTGAGGTAGATGGGGTAGCTATTCTGACTTAAAACTAACTCAGCTTGAACTAAAGAAGGCTGATTTATGGCTTATCAAACACACAAAGAAAATTTGCTTTAACCATTAAAGAAGTCATTAAACATTATCTCAGACTAAAAGAATGCGCTCTTTGAAGATAAGAATGCACACTTCTCCTCCAGTATCAGTAACGCCTGTATCAGTACTCCTGAAGACAAGTTCCCTTTCCCAGACTTCAGCGTTATGTTGACCCGCTAATTTGCAGCTGAATACCTCTTTGAAGCTTTGATGAATATGTATGCCGGGCATGTTTGATGTATGTTTTTTGTTCTAAAAAGGTATAAAATTGTGCTGAAACCATGCTTCCCTGGAATGCTTGCTTTCTTTATGGAGACTGCTTTCCCAGATTTCAGTCCTCAGCCTGGTTCAAATAAAGGTCACTTTATCTCTCTTATCTATAGATTGGTTATTGATTTTTTGCGTGAACATTTCTTCAACAAACAATACTTGCAAGCTCATCTAACAAGAACCATGTCCCACTGAAACTTAGCTAGCAACTCTTTGACCATTTTAAGATTCTTAGATTATGGACAAGCCACATGAATTTAAGATGCTTCCTTCCACAGCATTCTCCTTGGCCCAAACGGAGATGGAAGCTGGGACACGTGATCTGGCTCTGCCAACTCAGGCCCCAGACTGACAATGCAGAGTCAGAGCCTCTCAGAGCCTCTCGGTGCCCTGTGGCAGCACAGGAACTCAGCAGCCTTGCAGTTTAACTGCAGCACCACCCCTGCTAAAAAGGTTTAATCCAGTTTCATTCAGCTTTGCCTGGAATCACACATGCCCACCTGCAGCTAATGTAGTTCAAGGTCAGGCTGCAACAGTAGGCTTCCAGAGGCCCATGTCCTTGCTTTGGTCATCCCGCCACCTGCCTCCCTGTTCAAGCCCTAGCTGGCTTCAAACAGCCCCAATATAAAACCATATGCTAACAAGCCAACCAACCAACCCACCAAACAATCAACCATGAGCCGCAGTGGCGGCCAAGGGAAGATTCCGTGGGACACGATACAGACTGGAAGTGGCCCACCGCCCAGGATAAAACAACCTGTGCAGCCACATGGCCCCATGTGGGCTGCCACAAGCCACCAAGGAAAGGGTCAGCAGGACCACTATGGCATAAAGCCATCCTCTGAGCCATGTCAGATCTTTTCATCACTTTGTGTGTATATCGCCCACAAATTCCCCTCCTTATCACCCCTGTTTTCCTCAGGCGAGTTCTGAACCAATTCAGACAAAGGACAGAAGAGCAGGCAGAAGTGAAGCCTGAATATTACCCATCTAACTGACAGAGCTGGCGCTGGAGGAGTGTGGCAAAGGAGCTTCCTGACTCTGAATGCCTGAGCTGGACAGGCTTCGGCGCCTGGTCCCAGGAAGTGTGGGGCCCTGTAGGTCTCCCTGAGTGGGGCCCAGCCCTGGAGAATTCAGGACATGGAGGAACCCAGTGGAAGCTTGCTTTCTGTCCACAGCCTGGCCCGTAAAAAGGAGGAACAGGAGCTCGTGCCCGAACAACACACAGCCGGCTCCTCTCTGAAACTCACAGTAGGGTCCCTCGTGCCTCTTCCCCGGGGTGAACTAGCGAGGGGACAAGGGTCTGGGAGTGTCCACATGGAAGAGAACATCAGGGGACTAAGTATTACTTCCTAAAAATAAGCAATTTTTGGTTCTTTCTAGCAACTGTACTGCAACTTTTGTTGTTGCTCTTCCCTGGAAAGAGAACAGGTGGGGTAGTTGGCCTGTGGTCAAAAACTTTGAGTACCACAGGGCTATGTCCATGGAGGCCAGGCCCAGACAGCAGGACCCCAAGGCCATTGTCCAAGCCCTCATTTCATGTGCAATGTGGCCTCACCTTATGTCTGCCATGGACATTTGTACCAAAGCATAATAGCCCAGCAACTGTTCAAAAGACATTCAGCAAAGAGGAGCTTCCTTCAGCCTGATACACAGTTGGTGATCAATTCATGCTCGTTGAATGAATGAATAAATGAATGAATGAATGGCATATGCAGTAAAAGGATGGGGCAAGAGGAAGGGCTTACCCATTTACCACTGGCTTTCCTGTAGCTGGCTTTGCTCAAATTTTTTCTTCCTCTGCAAACCCTGCTCCCACTTTTGGGCTCTGTTCAAATGCCGCCTTCTCCAGACACGGGGATAATCTCTTCCAGTCCAGAGTTCTATAGGAGCCTTTAGAACAGTATTTATTGCTGTCAACTCTCTATGCGTTTTTCTCTTTTCTCTCCTATGAGGCTGTGAGTAATGTGAGAGCTGGTGCAGGGTCTGACTTTGTCTCTCCAAGGCATCCTGCCAAGTGTCATAGAGCAGAAAGCAAGTGGCAGACGTGTGCAAAGGCTCTGAGGAAGAAAGCTCATGACTGAGCGGGCCCTGAAATGCCACATAAGAGCAGCATGGTACAGCAGAGACCAGCTGGACTAACCAGATTCTCTCCTGGGGTCGGAACACGCCACCGAGAGAGTCAGCCACTAGGGGGCGCCAAAGTGGAGGGTGTTTAAAAACCAGCGAGCGCTGGGTAAGAGGCCCTTGGCAGGGCTGCCGCAGGTGCAGCTCCGACATGGGCCACGGTCTCACTGCTTCCTTAGGCCGCAGCTCCACCCAGGTTATATTTAGCCCAGCCTCACAGCCTAGGACGTGATCGCATCCTCACCGGTCCCCTGCCTCCAGGCTGGCCTCCCCCTGTGGGCCCACCTCCCACGGGGCAGCCAGAGTAACCTTTCTGAAGCCCAAACCTGAGTGTGTCCCCCCTCTCTTCAAACTTCTTAATAGCTGCCTATTGCCCGCATGCTAAACTCCAAACTAGGGGCCTTTTCCAGTCTGCTTATATCTCCTTTATGTTGTCTACTTCTGTCTCCTTTTCCTAAAATGTAAGCTCCAAGAGGAAGAGGTTTGTGTCTGTTTTGTTCACTGCTATGTTTGCAGCTTTAGAAGAGTGCCGGGGACATCGCAGAGCCCAGGAGTTATTTATTGAGTGAAAGGACAAATGCTTGGTCCTCTGGCTTCATCTCCTTCCAAGCCCTCCTCCCTCTCAATGCCTGGTGTTGCCATACTGAGCCACTCGCATTTCTGCCCAGGTCTCTGTTCTCTCTGGGGTCGGGCCCTGGCGTGTGCTGTTTCCTGGGTCTAGAAAACTCCTTTCCATCTTGTTCAGTTGCCTGACTCCTCTTTCCTGTTCAGGTCTTCCCTGGGAAGCCTGACCCCCACACACCTGGGAAAGATACCTCTCTTATTTGCCCCCGGAGCACCAGGCGGCAATGACAATTGGAATAGTTGTCATTTATTGAGCTGACAGGCCAGGCTCTTTTTAAATAATTTCTCAGACATTATTCATTCTTCCAAACCTATGAGATAGTTACTAACAATACCCCCAACTTACATATGGGGAAGCTGAACAGCTTGAGTAACTTGCCTCAGCTACAATGGCAGTAAGGGGTAGAGGCAGGATTTGAATCCTGTTATCTAGCTCCAGATGCCACATCCAGAACTTGTTCTTCTGAGGGCGTTGAGATTGTCTGTGTTCTTGTCTGTCTTTCCTAATGGACTGTAAGCTCCCTGAAGGCAAGATCTTCACCTCATATACTTGGACTTTGTCCTGGCGACTTATGCTTGGCACACGTTGACTGACTTAGCACACATTAAGTACTCAATAGATACTTGGTGAATGAATGAGTGAATGAGTGAGCAAAGGACAGTGTTAAGGTTCTGGGAACACAAAGTCCCTGTCCCCACCTCTACGTCCATCCAGGAAGCTCACACCTATTCTTGGAGTACCCATATTGACTTTTCCCCTAAGGGCCCATTTATCTGACCATGTGTGTGCCTGGATGCCTCAAACCAATTCATCCTTATGATGTTATTTGGAAACCAGAGGTCTACAGATTGCCCAACGTCAAAGACATCAAATGAGTCAATCAACTAACTATGCTTGGTATTCACGGGAGGTGCGATGTTCCGGGGCTAACAAGGAAGTTTCTCTGGGTAATCAAAGGGGAAGACTGAAGCCTTATTCCAGGAATCCCTCGCCCCGCCCTCAAGATCAGAGTGTCCTCCTCCTTGAAAATCCGATGCCGTGAGGCTCAGGCAGCTGCATCTTCCGCCTTGAGCTCCTTTGTCTCACTGTGAGAAGAACGCTCCAATGCCCCCTTTAGTTTGGATTTAACATATCTTCCAATAAATCAGGAGACACCGGGAGCTGCGTGTGAGCAGGGAGGGTCACTTTACGAGTTCCTGGCAGGGTCCTGAATGTTTTCTGTTCTGCAGACTTAGAGTTTCCTGTTTAAAAGTCTGAGAGACTATCACTGTTGGGCACAGGGTACTTGCTGAGCTCTGACTAATAGAAGCCTATGATTAAATTATTTCAGACTCTAATAAAAACATTTTTAGGGTAAGGTCCTTTGGGAATTATGTCAAGTGCTGAGTATACTTTTCTCGGTAAACATTTAAACCTGGTCTGTCTCTTTGAGTCAGCTTTTACTCAGCAGTGTCCATCCTGAGGAAACTCAGGAGACTTATCTTCAAAGTCAAAAGTCTGGGTTGATTTCAGAAACCTCCTGGAGATCCAGAATCCCGGCGAGCTATCTCATGGTGGTGCTTTTTGTTTGAGCACCATTTTTTCCCTCTCTTGAAAGAAAAAATTCCTGTAACACATTTGAAATCACAGTCTTCTGGGGGAGAATGTTTGTGAAGAGGAGGCTCTCAGTCTCCCTTCTCCATTCCACCATCCCCTAAGCACAGAGCATCTGCTGATAGAGTGGGGGGAAGTTGGGCGGTGTTGAGGGACCACAATCCTCTTGACCTCCCTGTGCTTGCTGACAACGTTGACTCCAATATTTCTTAAATTATCATTTTTCTCCAATAGCCCAAAGCAGATTCTCTATTTCTTCTTGCTTATTTTAAAAAAATCTATCTATTAAATACCTAAACGAGTGAACTGCTGTGCTTGGTGAGGGTTTGGGAAGAGACACATCAGTGGATTATACAGCACTTCCTTGCTCTCCAGAGCTTGGGGAGCAAGCGTGGGTATGACATTTTCATAGGTCGGACATGCTTCTCCAGGCCACACCAGCTTGTGGAAGCCACTGATGCGTGGGGCCACAAGAATGTCAGCCTGGAGTCTTCTGTAGCTCTAGATCTGTATCAATTAGGGGTGCATTTGGCTGCAAGTAACGGAAAAACCAATAGGGTTTAAACAAAAATTCGTGTTTGAGGCTGGCCTGGTGGCGCAGCAGTTAAGTGCGCACATTTCCCTTCGGCGGCGTGGGGTTCGCTAGTTTAGGTCCCTGGTGTGACATGGCACCTCTTGGCAAGCTGTGCTGTGGTAGGCGTCCCACATATAAAGTAGAGGAAGACGGGCGCAGATGTTAGCTCAGGGCCAGTCTTCCTCCAAAAAAAATTGGTGTTTATTTTTTCTCATGTTGGTAGAAGTCTAGAGGCTTGGCAGCTCAATGACATCAGGGTCAGTGATCTTTCCTCATGGTCACAAGATAACTGTGGACATGCTGGACATAATTCAAGGCAGGGAGAGGGGAAAGGGAAACCTTGGTCCTATCTCCACTTTTATCTGGAAATGCTTTCCAGAGCTCCCTGCAGGCTTCTGCTATGTCTCACTGATCAGAACTGCCCCATGGGCTTCCCTGCCCCCAAGGGAGTCTGGGAAGGCCAAATCCCAGCCACAAGCACTCAATTTCTTACTGTGCAGTAGTGCAGCCCTGTCTGCAGGCTTTCTTTTTTCACCTGTTACAGCCCCGGTTTCCTAGGAAGCTCCAAAATGTTTCTCTGGCTGGGTTGGAAGAAGGCCGGAGTGGCAATGCAGCATGTGCCTTCAGGTCTGTCCCTGTGCTCGCAGCCTTCAACAGCATCCTGGACCTGGATCCCGTGCCCAACCTCTCTTGCTTTGGGACAACTCCTTTCCCCAGTGGGAACATTATTTTGGAGGGGCAGCCAGTGTCCCTGATTTGGGAGGGAGTGGATCTGGGGTAAGGTCAAATGGTAGCCTCTCCATGCAGGGCAGTGAGCCCATGGAGCCCACGGAGCCCATGTGGCTCACAGGCAGTGCCTGGCTGGACGGACACAGACATGCCCAAGGTGCTGGTGAGCATGTTGTTTAGGCCTTTATGCCGGGACTCTCACGAAAGGAACATGCTATGGGAACAGAGAAGGGGAGAAAGGACTTCTGGAGTGGTGATGTGTGTTGGTTGGTGGGAGGCTAGTAGGAAGGAAGATGAGGCTAGTACATGTGTCACAGAAGAAAGAACATCTAGTTCACTGGTTTGTTTATTCATTCATTCAACAAACATTAATTTTTCCTTCCTTAGCTAGCAAAACAGACATGTCCCTTGCCCCTGGGAGCTTCAGTCTCATGGAGAAGATAGACAAAGATGCCAGAATGAGTCCCGTAAAATGTAAATTTGTGGAAAGTGTGAGGAAGGAGAGAGCTGTGGTGCTAGGAGGGGTGTAATCAGGGGATGTCACCTGCTCAGGCAGGTCAGAGAAGGATGCGTAAGGGTGAATGAGATTTCAGCAAGCGGAGGCGGGGAAGGCATCCATTCGAGGAAGCAGACTGAGCAGGGAGGGGGCTGGACAGGGCTGGCGGGTTTGGGGAAAGTTGAGAGGTCTGGGCATCCGAGAAACTATGAGCAGGCGTTGGGACAACTAGGTACCAGGCTCTGTACCAGACGCTTTTCACGTTCTGAACTTAAGTTATGCTTGGAACAATCCTGTAAGGTGAGGATTCCCTTAGTTTTGGTTCCTCTGGAACTGAACTCTGAGACTTGCGTGTAGGTAGTTCCAGGGGAGGTGATTCTAGGAGTAGGATTGAGGGAGCCCAGAGAGGGAGGTAGGAATGGAGGAGACACCAGGCGAAGGCTGATTTATGGAGGTCACCTGCTGTGGCCGGTGGGGCTCTTGTCCACCAGGACCCCCTGAAAGGCATCTAGAAGGTCTTTCACAATGTTTTTCTTGAAGGAATGGACACAGATCCGGGGGGAGGGGTCCTGAGACACCTGCCACAGGTGTTATGTTCATTTTAAAGACGAGGGTCACAAAATGTTAGCCTCTTGCCCGAGTTTCCACTGCTGGTAAATGACAGAGCAGCGATTTGAACCAAGGTAGGTTGTGACTACAAACGCATGCTCTCACCACCTTACTCTGCTGTCCTCGTCACTAGATATTACACCACACAATTGTCAAGAATCTGAGGAGTGGAAATGCATGTTAATGTCAGTGCTGGTGCGATATTTTTCTGACAGTCAATAACTCCTCCAGGTCTAAAAGGGATGCTAAATCTCTGCTTCTGCCAGGGCACCTACCTGAGAGGAATCACCTCCCTGGTGGGGGTGAAGGCCGACATTGCGGGAGCCACAGAGCAGACTAACTGGCCGGGGAGGATTTAACCCAAACACAACATAGTGAAAGGGACTTCAATAGGGTCTGTGGTGAATTGACAGTGGTTGCAGGTTCTTTGCTGTTTCTTCCACCAAGATTTAAATCTCTTCCCCCTAAAACCCAGTCTGGTCTTAGTGACTTGCTTGCCCATTAGGATGAGGCAGAAGTGGCTTTGTGGGACTCCCAAGTTTGTACACAGGAATCTCTGCAGCCTGCAGCTGAGCGGCTGGAACGGAGCACGGGCTCCCGGAGCCCCGAGCTGCCATATCATGTCTGACTGCTCTGAGGCTGCCACGTGGGGAGGCCAGGTCAGCCCTCCACTGGAGATGATCAGCTGAGCGAGCCTTCTGACTGTCCTGCCACGGTGCCAGACATAGTGGAGGCTCTCCACACCAGGTCATCTTCCAGCCAAGTGCCACCAAGGACCCTCTGCTGATGCCCTACGGAACAGACGAATCACCCAGCTGCCTGTATTCCTGACCTACAAAACTGTGCCACAAAGTAGCATACTTGTCATTTTAAGTTTCTACGTTTTGGAGTAATTTGTTCCTCAGCACCAGATAACTGGAGCACCCCCACGACTTTCTATTTCCTGTTGTCACCGCACTCTACCCTTCTTAGAAGGACGTGTGCCGGCTTCACATTTAGGCCAAAACGTTAGGTTACTGTCAGAGGCGTGGACTGAGTTCTAATATGCACACATTTAGAAATCACTGGGAAGTTTGGACCTGTCTTTCTTTCTGTGATTCATGGCTGGAACTTTGAGTCAGCATCTGAGGAGACTGCCCCTCAGAGGTGAAAACACTCCATTCTCAGCGTTGAAGTTTAAGCGGTGGATGTGAGTCTTGAGAGTCGATCTATGAACACAGGCACACAAAGCAGTAGAAACTACACATGCTGCGAGGAGGGTTCCCTGAGGGGGTGTAAGTAAAGCAACGACTATGGATGTGCTTTCTGAGAGGAGGTAAAGCAGAAAGTAGAACAAAGACTCGGCGGGCAATGCCGACAGTCAAAGAGACCAGGAGTCAGAGGAGACCCAGCTGGGTGCTCTGAGGTGAGCCGATGGTGTGCAGAGTCCACGTCAAGGCTAGCGGATGGATTCGAGCAGGAGCCAGAGAGACATGCAGACGCTGGCAGCTCGGGTAAAGCTACCAGCTTCCTCGCCTTGCTGGTGGCCTCGTCACAGTTACTTGTGACCTCAGTCACAAAGACATTGTTGGAAAAAAGGCACCTCCTTTCACTAATTGTGTAGCTAATTTAGTGAGGCGCCTCACCTCTTGGGGGGCAAGGATGTGACATGGTTTTATTTATTTTTTCAATAACCGCAGCCGGCTGTGCCCTGCCGAGCCCCTTTTGGCTGGCTGGGGATCCTCTCAATGACTCTGCAGTCCATTTCCCTAATTTTTCAATAATGCTGGGTTATTGGAACAGTCTAGTTGTGATTTTTCAGACTTAGTCTTGTTCATTTTAAAATTTTAGTCTCACAATCTGTTTCTTTCTTTTACCTACTGTTGTGAGTATGTGTGTGTTGTGTGCTTGTGTGTATGGCGGCGTCTGTCATCTCACACACTCTTCGTTTCCCCTGAAGTCACACCCTGGGTTGGTTGGGCTGGTAGGAGGAAGAGGAAAGCCCTCGACGGCTCCGTGCGTGGCTGCCTCTGGCCAGGCTACTGTCCTTTTCTGCGGGCCGCCACTGCTTTTCCATCTTGCCCTGAACTGGCCTGGTCCTTTTGATGCTTTCCGCCGAATGCTGGCTCTCTGGAGGTGGGAGAGGGCACTGGTCGGTTTCTCAAGGGTCCTGGGGAGGATGGTCTCATTGTGCACACTCCCCTGGTTTTTGTGATAGTGTTAATGGCCCCATTATTTCTGGGTGAAGAACCTCAACATGGCGGACTACCTTCCCATAGCAGGCCTCCCATATAAAGGAAAATAAGGCTTTTTCCGAGCCCTTGGTAAGTTCCAGCCATCTTGAAAAGCCCTTTCACGAATGTTACCTGACGAAGTCCTCTGGCCTCGGGAGGGAACAGAGGCTGAGAAGGGGAGACTTTCCCGGCCACACCCGTGGTCAGAGGCCTCGCTGGGATTTTCACCCCTGTCCTCTGTCCTGTCTGGTGTTTATTCCCCACACCATATCCACATGTCCACAATTGATCATTTGTGCTTCCGAGAACTTCCTTGAGCCTCATTCTGTCTTTTTAAAGATGTGGCAACCCAAAGTTCACGCAATTTTCCAAATACGGCTGAAACTCGGTCCTGTGTAAACACAGGATGACAGTTGTTTTGACAGCAGTGACTTTGTTGCCCTTCGGCTCAGGGGGACAATGGGTGAAGGCTGCCAGAAATGGTCACAGTGAGTGGACACATTTCTTCTCAGGGTTATAATGAACAGATCGGGTGTCTTTATCTTATAACAACAGTATAGGTGACTTTTCTGAGGTCATTTTAAGGAAAAGCATAATCATGAAATTCTCCCAGAGAGGTACATCTACAGTTTCCTGCTGACTACTCATTACTTTGTCAGATCTTCTTGAAGTTTATCAGCTTGCCATTTTATTATCTGGAAAAGTTGAGAGTCATCACAAAGTTGCAGATTTCTCTGTGTACTCCCTCATTTTAGACCACGCGGAAGCATTCGTTTATCTTGAAAGTTGGTTTTGGTCCCCAGGTTTCCTGTCTAGACTTGCTAAATGCCTGCTCTTCTGCTGGCTGTATTTTCAAGTCATCAAATTAGAACTGGGGCAGGTCTGCAGAAGGACCAGAATCCAGGGGAGATGATGACTTCCAGACGAGGCAGATTATCAAAATCTGGGATTTCACCCAGGCAAGTCAAGAATGGGCACAATAAGCATGCACAATCATGAGGAATTTAAGTCAGATTTACTGAACATGCTAGAACATTCTAGAGGGTGCCACTTCAGGTTTGACAGGGGATGTGCGTTTCAAGGGCTTTAAGTAAAATTTCCTCAGAGAAGTGCTACATATTTACTTTCCCACCAGCAGCAATGCAGGTGCCCAGTTCTCCATATTCTTGTCATTGTGTGGTAGACATTTTTCTTCTAGAGAAATTCAAAGTCAGTGAGCAACTAAGCCCAGGAAATGGAATTCTCTCAGGAAGTGCTCTTTGGAATGCCCACCTGGGCAGAGAAGTGGATAACATCCTTATTTCTCCCCAGTTTATGGTGTTTGCTTTCTCACAGCAAACACGTCGAAGGAATATGTCCAATGTTTGGAATCGGCTGTTTAATGGCTGTGGCTATGAGGCCATTTGGTGCTGCTGAGCCCTGGGGAACCCTCAGCCTGTGAGTTTAGAACGGGGCTCCTCTTGACTGAGGGGGGCCTTGCAACATGGCTCTGAGGGGATGCTGCCCCAGGGGTCTGTGAGCCTTGACTGTCCAGGATGGCTAGCGTTCAGGCAGACAGGTCGTTCCTGATGCAACTTTTCAGGTTCTTAACAACAAAGGGGCAGCTAAGCCATGTGTTCTCACCTGACCAAGGACCTCCCTCAAACCCTGGAAAAACCCGAGTTCACATTATTGATTTTAATTGAAATATTAATTTAAAAAGTATTCTTGGAAGCAATTTCCATACCAAACATTTTCCAAGAGTGGTTGACCAGAGTGTCTGCGAGAAGACGTGTTAAAGATATTAAAGATGAAAGATTTTATTCACGTCTCCACAACACCTTTTGCTCTGGGATCTGTTTTCCCTGCTCGTAAGAGCACTTTCTCCTCCTTTAATTCATTTTATATTTTAAAAAATCTGGCAACAATTTTAGTTTCAAAATTGTCCTTTACCTCCAGCTGTCCCGTCTCCTTCTGGCACCTCTCTAGAATGCGTCAGATCAGGGAGAGGATGCAGTAATGTGATGGCTAATTAAGTACCAGCCTAACCTGGGTTCGAATCCCAGCTCAGCCGCTCGCTCACTGTGTGTCAACAGACAGCTTCCTTAAAATCTCTGTAAACTAGGAGATAAGGCCTATCTCATAAGGTTGCTTTGAGGATTAAATTAAGTGAGGTAATGAGTGGCAAGTGTCTGTCACAGAATAAATGCTCCTTAAAGTATAGTTATTATTAGATGAATGATATCGACAATTTCCAACTCTAGGTTGAGTTGCTTCCAGGAGTTTTCGGATTACAGTGATTTCTCGGTTTGCTGGTTGATTTCCCAGCTTTCTGGGGAGTTATCCTTCCCCTTCAACCTGTTATCTCCCCCGCATCCTGCCCAGCCTGAATTCCCCTTTTAGACACAGTACCCCTCACAGCAGACGCTGATATGTACTTCCCAGACCCAAGCCTTGCTTGCGATCTGAAAGGATGCATAAAGAATGTTGAGTGTGGGGGCTGGCCCTGTGGCTGAGTGGTTAAGTTCGTGCGCTCCGCTGCAGGCAGCCCAGTGTTTCGTTGGTTCGAATCCTGGGCGCGGACATGGCACTGCTCATCAAACCACGCTGAGGCGGCGTCCCACATGCCACAACTAGAAGGACCCACAACGAAGAATATACAACTATGTACCGGGGGGCTTTGGGGAGAAAAAGGAAAAAAATAAAATCTTAAAAAAAAAAAAAAAAAGAATGTTGAGTGTGGCTGTCTCTGGGGAGGAGGATGGCATTCTGGGATGGGAATGATGCTACTTTTCAAAGCATTGTTTTACCAAATGCCCATATTCTTCTTCCATTTAGTTCACCATACTGATTTTCTCTAGCTATATTAGGGATAACTGTGTGATCTTAGCCACATATCAGTGAATGTTGCTGAATTTTGGGTTTCCTATTTGCAAAACAAACGATTTGAGTTGGAGACCTTTAACATCTTTTGTAATTCCTCCTAAGGACTCATTTTAAGACTAAAGCATTTTAGGAAGCCGGTTGCACGTAAAAGCAATTTCCCATCTAAGATATTTAAGTTGGCCACGACACCGGCACAGTGTTCCGTATCCCAGTAATCCATGTCTTACGGAGAGCCAAGACAGCGGGGATGTCTCAGGTCAGGCACGCGTGCCGCCTGTCTCCTCTTGTAGCCTGAAAGGGACAGTGTGCATCACTTCTGGCAGACCCAATAGATGCAGCAGGTCCTCCTGTTTGTGTGGGTGACTTCAATCCTTTTAAGTCAAGCCAAAAACTGGGATTCAGGTCAACAGCGGAAGGAAGCCAGTAGCCTACTTGATCAGCATGTGTGAAGTCTTCTGGGATCTCCCATCAAATGGCCTTGTTTTCAGAAGCTCTCCTCCTACTGGCCAGTGATACCACCCAGTGCTTTGAAAGCCACTGTTGAGCAATGGCTGGCTGGCATTCTTCAGAAAACACTTCCGGAATAGAAATATTTACGCTTTACCAAAGCCAAGGAGCTTAAATAAATTGATTGTCATTTCTTCCCTCCGTGGAGACTTTAACAGGCTGGAGGTTATTGTTAACATGCCTTTGAGGCAAACTGACAAAACAGGGCCATTTATGGGAGAGCAGCAAATGTGCTCACTGAGGCAAAGCTTGGTCTTCCCAGGATTGTGGTTTCAAGAGCCCCAGGGCGAGTGAGTCAGTACATGCTGGAGGGCCTGGCTGGTGGCTCAGGAAACACTTCACTGAGGGCCATTGATTGCCCTTGTGTGGGTGAAGCCACTGGAGTCTACAGGGAGGCTCACGCCGAGGCCAGCAACTCCATTTTGTTGATGCCCAGAGATGTTCAGACTCCCAGGGATAGGCTCTAACCAAACTTAAGAGGCTGCTGAATTCCAGAAGGTCAATTTGTTAAGTATAGTCTTGCCTTCCCGGTGCCTTATGGAGGTAAATGGGGGCTGAATTTGGGGTCTGAAGGCAGCTTGGGAAGCATGACATCAATGCCACTGGGAATGCAAAGGCCTAATGGAATTTTCAGATGGTACAGTGCAGCCATTAAGAGCTGGTTCCCGGGCCCAGACTGCCCAGGACTGAGTCCCAGCCCCTATTATATTGGTGACATTGGAGAAGTTTCGTTAAGCTTTCTTCCTCTGTCTCTGTTTCCTTATCTGTGAAATTGGTATAATTTCACCAGATAATTTCAAAGTTTGGTGTGAGGGTTAAATGAGATATTACATGTTAAGCATGGACAATGCATGGCACAGAGCGAGCGCCAGAAGCACTAGCTACCACCCTCATCATCTAGTGCAAAGGTCAGCAGTCTTTTTCTGTAAGGGTCAGATAGCAAATATTTCAGGCTTTTCTGACCACACGGTCTCTATTGCAACTACTCAATTCTGCCATTACAGCACAAAAGCAGCCAGAGACAATATGTAAGCAAGTGGATATGTGTGTTCCAGTAAAACTTTATTTATAAAAACAGATAGTGGGCAGGATTGTGTCCTTGGAGTGTGGTCTGCTGACCCTTCATCTCTAGAGTCCCTGTGAAACTGGAACCCCAGGTGGAATTACCAAGCAAGGCCCAGGGGCTAACACGAGGAATGGTTAGTCTTTCTCTTTAACATAACAACTCTCCCACCCTTTGGGAGGATGGAGTGGGCAGATAGGGAGACTGAGGCACTCATTGTCAGTGTGAAGTTGGCAGAATTTGATTCTCTTGACCCTTATTTTGGTGCCTTTTCCCCAACCCTGGGCAGCTCAGTGCTCACACGGGTGGAAAGGATCCAGTATGCTCATTTGCAGAGGATTGAGAGACATAAATTCCTAGTCAGCTGCCAGTAGGGATATCAAGGGATCAGGAAGGGTGGAGTCTCCATTAGAAGGGGTCTTGGTGGTCAACTGTCAGATGCTTCCGTCCCCTCAGCTGCATCCTGTCCAAGGAGAAGTGCGGTGAATCCACAGCCAGCCTTGACCGAGAGCATCCTCCAGGCACGGCATCCATGATGGCTGGAGTCAGATCTGTAATAAGGCCTCTGCCCCGGGCCCCACACTTTAGAGAAATAAGCAACAAAACCTAATGACTTCTTTTTAAATTTAATTTCAGTCTCATAAGAAAGGTTTTTGAAAGATAGGCCAACAATTGAGCAAAAAGGAATTATGGAAGAAAGTTGCTTAAACCAAACTGGACCCCTCCAAGCCAGAGGATGCTGGATGGAGAGCACCGAGTTTGTGTGGGGAGAGGAGAAAAGTCACATGCCTGCTCTCAGGATCCAGAGAAAGCTGCTGCTTTTGTATAAAGCTGACTGCCCAAATCACTCAAAATGGTATCTAGGCAGGAGCTGGGGTCCTGAATGACTGGACTTTCTCCCTCCCCTTTGCTGGGAGGGTGTGGTTTTGGAACTGCCTAAAAATCCTGAGTCAGAAAAGCGAGGTGTAGGGGTGGGTGAATCCCTCTAGTTTCAGGGTCAGAGAATCAGGCCTGGATGCTGGCCCTAGGCCCTGAACTCAAACAGGTAGGAATTCAGACTTAGCGATCCTAGGTGTATATTAAATACCTTAGAAATATCCACACACATGGTATGTGGGCTTCTGTTTGTAGTCTAATTTCAAGTCTCAGAAATGTTAGGAGTGAGCCTGGCTGAGCTCGTGGACAACTTGTGTTTCTGGACAACTTGATTTTCCTGGTTCATCTTCTGAACATGTCCCTTCTAGATATGTAATCAACACCCACTTGGCTTTCGTCAAAGCTGTGCTGGCTGGGGTACAGCTTTCCCTTACAAATGACCTTTCATGCATCAAATTTTACCAATTTTGTGTAGGTCAAAGTAAACCCAAAATTCCCAGAGTTCGTTACTGTTATAATCATTGTGTGTGTGTATGTGTGTGTATGCATTTGTGTTATGTATATGTATGTGTATACATATGTGTGTGTGTATACATGTGTACACACACATATATATTATTTGATTTTTTGGTTTTGTTCTCCAAAATTGTCCCCTGTATTTTCTAAATATGAACAGGGCTGGGGTAATGGGTGCATGGGCCATTTATTTGCCACCCTCAACTATTCAGAATAGAGTTAAGAGTCTAGAATGGAGTAAAAAAATACCCTCTAAATGGCTAAAATAGTGCTGTATTTGTTATCTGTTGCTGTTTGACAAATTTGCAGAAAATGGTGTTGCTTGAACAATGATAATCATTTATCAGCTCACAGTTTCTGAGGGCCAGCAGTTCGGGGGTGGCTTGGCTGTGCTCTGGCTCAGCTCTTTCATGAAGTTGCAGTCAAGATGTCGGCCAGGGTGCTGTCATCTGAAGGCTTGACTGGGGCTGGAGGACTGGCTTCCCAGATGACTCATGGTTGGCAAACTGTGACAGGGGACCTCAGCTGCCGCATACCCCCCCCACAGAATAGCTCGTCTTCATGACTTGGCAGCTGACCTCCTCCAGAGAGTGTGATCCCAAAGGCCACAGTGGAAGCTGCAACGCCCATTATGCCCAGCCTTAGGAGTCACCTACCTACTGTCATTTCTGCAGGTCAGTCCTGAGTTAATAGTTCCGATACAAGAGCATGAGTCCTGGAAGGTGAGGATCATTCAGGAGGGAGGGTCATCTTGGAGGCTGACTCCTGCCGGTGTTATAATATTTCTGTGTGAGATGTGGTACCCGCAGACTTGAATCAGCCCTGTTCAGGCCCCCTTTCTGAGGACACCACCTTCTTGGACTGCCCTCTATGTGCTCTGGACCTACAGATGTTGCCACCACCTGGTTCAGCTACACCTCCTCATGAGTACGTAAGGAATTCCTTGGACCCAGGACTTAAAAATAACCACAAAAAGATTATTTGAGAACCAAATCCAGATGGTCAAAAGTACACATGAACATGTGTATATCCAATTAGTACTAATGTACAAGTGTATGCACAGTATCATCTTGACATTGCTCCTGATACTTCCTTGTTGGAGAACTGGTGACATTTGTTGCCCTAGGGAGCTATGGCAGTGTGTCTGTCCTACCCCAGCCCTCTTCTTTGGTTGACCTTTGACGGCTTCTGCATCCCACGTGATCCATTCTATTTCACACTTTTAACTCGCACTTTTTAACAATAGTTAAAAAGAGTCCCCCTTTCTCTGTGTTGCTCAAAGATCATCTTTAAAGGACTAAGTCTTATCTGCAGAATCCCATAAGCTCCATTAACTGTATTGGAGTTAATACAGTGCTCTAGATACTTGCATTCTCATTCGTTCACTCACTTACTCTCTCATTCATTCAGCTGTGACCGTGTACCCACTACGTGCAGGGTATGGGCTGGGCATGGAGCCCTTTGCTCTCCTGTTGCTTGCTGCACGATGTGTCAAACACTGCAGGGCATGGAGCCCTTTGCTCTCCTGTTGCTTGCTGCACGATGTGTCAAACACTGCAGGGCTTGAGCTGAGTTCTCCTCCATTAGAATAGGCTATTCTAATGGCTTCTGCAAAACATCCTTCTACAAAGTGCCCATGAAAGCTGCCTGTAGTACAGGGGGACAAGTCTCGTTGTAGGTGGAGAACAATGCTTTCTGGGCTGATGATACTGAGTGGCCCCTGCAAAGGTCTTTTTTACTGTTGTGTAGCTCTCTTCTCTATTGTTTCCTATGTTCCAACATGCCCCAGATGCAGATGCTCAAAGGGCGTGAGCCCTTTGGTCCTCTCCAAGAGTGTATTCATCCTCTGACACTTGTATATCTGGCCTCCTGATAGAGATAGGATTCAAATCAGCTCTTCTAAAAGGTGGAGTGACTGCTTGAAGCAGGTGGCAGTAATGTCAAGAGTCCATTGAAAGAGACTGAGGAAATAGCAAAACTACACAAAGCAGAAATCAATACTCAGAGAGTCCCTCTGGGGACATTCAGAGGTAGGCTGCCCACACGGCTCGGTTTAGGGATGCAAGACAGCACACACATTCCCTGGAATGTTCATCACCCTGCATTTGAGGCTGGGCACAAAAAGTCTGGGCTACCAGGGAGGGGCCTCACACTCATAAAGTTCTGCACACGGTCTGGGGATAGGGACTATGCGACTATGTTACAATGGATGCTGTCTGCTCAAGAGAGTGACCTAGATGGAGACGGGAGGCCTCCAGAACTCAGGGGTGACAGCAGCTTTTCTTCTGTTGCGCTAGCTCCGACCTGTGAAGTCGGCTCTCAGCCGAGCTAGTAGCATGAGGAGGAAATGAGCCTCCACAGCCGTCCCGATTCGCTGTCCACCAATGCCGTCATCTCTTGGGTGGTTATTAGGGTCTGCTTTGATGTGGACTCTGGGAAGTCACCGTGAATTGATAGGTCTATAGTCTTCTCGTGGAAGGGATGGTTTGGTGAGTGTGGGTGTGCATGTCTGGGCAGTGGTGACCTGCATGTCTAGAACCAAGAGCTCCCTCCCCAGTTTGAAACTTGTGAACATGTGAGAACGTCTGAGCACTGACCTTGCTCCTCCCCCTGCCAATGGAAGGAGCATTTTCTAGGCTTTCCCCACCTAGCACCCAAGGCTATCTTTATGCCAAGCACCAGAACAATTTTTAAATATGCTAATTACCCGAGGGGAGCTCTTTCAAGGGGAAAACAAATAAAGTCTTCAATGAATACGTCTAATTCTATGTTTGCGATGCGTCCAAAAGCATTATGAGCACAAGCCACAGGTCCCACTGTTGACTGCAGGCTCAGGTGTGTTAGGTCTTGGACAGCACACCGCTCCCCGTGTCCCTCTCAGTTCAGCCGTGCAGGCTTTCAAATCAGAGAAGCTGGGGTGAACCTAAAAGACAGTTGGTTACCCAGCCACTAACTTGTGGACTTTATGATGGGGGCAAGGAAACCTACAGTTTTTGGCTGGCTACTCTGATGCAGGCATCTGCCAACGCTGTTCATTGTAACAGGTCCTCTGAACCGCCCCACAGTTGGTATCAAGACTCCTATTTTAATAGACAAGCAGCCAGTTTGACTTAGGGCTTGGGGACAGGCTACTGCCACACTTTCGAGAGCCAGGTGAGGGAAGAGTCCTGTACCCTCACGTGCACAAGTCTCCCACATGGCCCCAAACCACTTTAGGATTGATCCCCCCCTTCATCTTCCTTCAAGTCCCCGTGACCCACTACGATTGACGATCCATCTGTTCTTTCTCCTGAGCGCCCGACAAGGAGAGCCGTCTTGCATGGCGCTTATCTCCTGTTCCTACAGTGATGAATTCCTCGTGCCAGTCGGATCCTCCAACCCTCTCCCCTCTACCTTTGCACCCACAGCCTTGATGTGACTCCTGCTTCCCCCTCTTGTTCGCTCCTCTCAATTGTTATAAGCTGGTAATCATTGGAAAGAATTCAGCTAACTCCCGGAAGACCAGAAAGCCATCCTACCGGTCTGGCTGGTTTGGACTCACCTGCTGAGAGCGAAGCCCGCTGGCTGTCACCGGCCTGAGAGTTGGCCGGAGCTGGGGGAGGGCGGGGCTGGGGTGGAAAGGGACGTCGTCTAACTACTATTTTATAGGACACGATCCATTTTGCCTCCTCCCGTCCTTTCTCTGTCTAAATGTATTTGTGTGTATGTATATGTATGCATGTGTGCATATGTACGTGTATATCTATCTCTGGACGCATGTATTTATAAATACACACGCAAATGAATTAAAATCGAGTAATTCAAGCCCTGCTTTCAAAATGACGTTTTAAGAATTGTTTATCAAAACATAAAGTCAATTTTTGAAACAAAAGGAAAATGAAAAGTAATCCCTATTTTGCAAGTGCAACAAACGTCTCCAGAGCTTTGCGGAGTCGGATTCAGGCAAAGCCCCGCCTCTCGACTACCGTGGAGTCTGCGCATCTGTCCCCCTGCAAGAAGGACCCTGAGCGGCGGTCCTGGCATCCCTGGGCCCCAGGCTGAAGGCAAGCCCGTGGGAAGATAGAAAGTTCGAGAGGCAGAGTGCTCTGCCTCGAGCGAGATCTGGGCTGGGGCCTGAGCTCTGTCACCACGCAGTGCCTGTGCAGATTCGGACATGTCACTTCCTCTCTTGGGCCTCAGTTTTCCTCTTCTGTAAAATGAGAGCGTCCCTAAGTGACCCACAGGTTCCTAGGAGAGCCAGCATTCCGTGACTTATAATCACGGGGCAGTAGACTCTGAGAGATGCTGTCGCAGGCCCATCGACATCCCAAAGGCCCAAATCTCACCTCACTGGGGAGGGGGAACACGTGGCCCTGACTCTGTTCCGATTTGCAGAGGCCGTGATTCAGAGCCAAGACGGTGGCCCCAGAGATCTTCTTCACCATTTCCACAGGAGACCGAGAGTAAACTGGGCTGGGAACCCCCACAGGAAGTCTAATGCCAGCTTCTTCATTGACTAGCTCTGCGATCTTGGGCATATTTACCCTCCTGGGGTTTCTCTACGGAAACATGTGCCTTGCCAGGTCATAGTTAGAACTGTGCTGATGGCAGCGGCTGCCTCCAGTGCTGCGGGCTCCCCAGCAGCTGGTGATCATGACACAGTTTAGCAGCTCCACGGTGACCTGAGGCTGGCTGAGATTCCTGGCCCCTGCAGCAAAGGACTAGAACTTAAAGCCAAGGTCTAACGAGGTTTTTATTTGTAAAAGTGTCTTAGTGAGTGGAAAGCAGCAATTAGATTTTCCAGAAAGCACTTGACTTTAGTTTCTGGGAACTGTTTTTATGGCTTCACAGCAGTAAAGCCTTTTCTCTCTTGAGCTGCAGGGTCAAGTGGGCGCTGAGCATTCTCTCCTTGGGAAGCGTTTCCCTTGGATGGCGTTCAAAACAGCAAATCCTATTACACATCTCAATTTGGAAAATCCCTGTTTTGACTATATTTGACCAAGGATTAACTTCAAATTTAGATTGAATGAGCAGGTAACTTCTCTTGTTCACATATTTATAACGGTAATATTTCAATATTTCTAATTTTTATGTTTTTTATTTAGGTCAGTTTTGGGTCTTTTTTCTGAATCATGGTCAAAATATCCAGATGAATATAAATATAAGACTTTTTACACATAATCTCACTTCTTGTAACTAAGCACTTGTATAAGTAAATTTTTTTTATTTGCAAGTGACAATCCATCTTACAGTAGCATATGAGAGAGAGAGAGAATCTATTGGCTCCTAAGACAGTAAAGTTAAGTAAAACCCAGGAACGGAAGAGCTTCAGGCATGGCTGGATCCAGGGTCCATCAGGGTGCCTTATCTTTGTGTCTCTTGGACGGGTTCTCTTCATATGTAGGTATATCAACCACTAGTAGCTCAAGGTGTACCTTATACGTGCACAGTAACCCACATGAAAAAAGATCATCTTCTCCAATATTTCTGGCTGAAAGAGCCCAAGGAAGTCTGACTTGTCCAGCTGGTGTCCTGTGTTCCTCTCTGGACTAGTCACTGTGGCCATGAGCAGGGTATAACTTCATTGGTCAGGCCTGGGTGGCATGTCCTCAACCATTCTACAACTCAGATCGTGTGCCTGTTTTCATATCACTATTTCCTCATTTCTAAAAATAGTGAGAAGAATATTCTGGCTTATTACTTAAGGCGACATTGTTTGGTGATTGCTTGTCATCACGTGCTTGACTTTCTGGGACTGCAGCATTGCATTACACAGATGCCTACAGACATAGGCAGTGTAAACAGATGTTGGCTGCTCAAAACTCAGGCTGGCCTTCTCTCCACGGGATGACTGGAGGGAGGGGATCCGGTCCCTCCTCCCTTCTCCTCTTGGGATTTATGAAGGGCTTTCTCATCTCCTGAGTTGTTTAGTCTCTGCTATTGCACCCAGAGCCAAGAGTGGAAAACTAAGTTGAAATGAAAACCTTGGAATTTATTCTTGAAAAATCCCAAAGCCTTTGCAATGTGTCTCTCATTGCTCGAAATCAAGGGCTGGTGCTGTCAAGTGACACGTGGCCATCATTTGCATTATTTGACCTAAGCTCAGTGTCATGCTATATCGACGAATGGTTTGTCTAATAAGGAGACCATGATGGTAAATGATTCTGAGTCCTCCTCAGAAATGAGAGGGTGGCATCACCAGGGTCACCTCCCTTGCTAGGAAAGCCCCTTGAGATCCAAAATGAGTCATGACTGTTTCAGGGCTGTGCTGAGAGCGCAGTGCTTTCGTGTTAATTGAAATTCCCCTTTTCATGAGATTTCCTTAAAGAACAGGAAAAAAATGATCAGGGGAAAATGAATAGCATGATGCCTTAGCTCCTGAAAGGCTTGAAATGATTCCCTCTGTGTCATTTCACCCGGAGAGGAGACAGGTTCGTGCTGTTGGTAGATAGGGGAGCTGAGGTGCCACGTGAGCCACTTGGCCAATGTCACATGCTAGTTGGGGCCCAACTGGAGCCCTGACTCCTTCTCCGGGTGCACACAGCCTCAGATACATTTGCACACAGCTTCAGATGTGAAGTGGGGGTAATTTATTTTCACATCTTCCTTAGGAAACCAGGCCGTCCATAATCATCAGAACCTCGTACCACACATCCTAAAATTTAAAACTCATCTCCCCAAAAAGATCTTATAGTCTTACCCCCTTGGACAGTCTTCACAATCTCTCTACCAATCTTCTAGGTCATGCTCCTGCTGTGTACTTCTGAACAAATAGTCCCTCCCTGTGATCAAATGTTTTTGACCTCTTTTCAAATGCACATGATCAGTTTTCCCTTTCAGGTAGCCCTTTGAAGTCTGTTTGCATGTGCGTGCCCTCCACCATGGGTCGTTGAGCAATTACTGGAAGGTGGGTGGGAGGTGGTTCTTGGCTTTGTGAACACATGAATGCCCCCCTGTGACCCGGAGGGCTGAGACCCGCAGTGGGGGTTTCTCGAGCGAGGGCGCGTCCTAATTTCTTCCTGCCTGAGGATCCCTAGGAAACAACCAAAGCCATGTTCCAAAATTCCAAGCGTCTGATGTTTCCCACCACCAGCCAAGCCCCCTCTTCCTTGACCCCTTCCCTCCCAGTGGTTCCCCTCCTCTGAGTTGAATGCTAGCTGAATGTTGGGCTCCTGACCTTCCACTGGCCTGAGTGGGGCACCGGGAGCCTGTCCCAGGACCTGCTGGAGTGACGACGACGTGTGCATTCCTTGCTCCAAGGGCTCTTCTCACTGTAATTTCAAGACCAGGAGTTTTCCCTGAGTAGGCACGGTCTGCCTGCCCCACAGTTAATTGACTTCACTAAGCTTCCTGTTCCTTATCTGTAAAATGGGGATAGTATGTCCTACTCACCCACGGGGTTGCTGAGAGGGTCAAATGAGAGAAAACCCAGAGAACTTTAGAGGGACTGCCATCCTGACCTCCAGTCTCTCCATTAGGCAAGGCTGGAAGTTCCATCAGCTTGATAGGATGAACCAAATAGGCACAGAACCAAATTCACTCCTGTACAGGGACTTCTGAGATGCAGCCGCATCACTTTGTTTGATCCTCATGCTGATCCTGTGCGGAAGGTATGGTGGGTATCCCATTTTTGCCCATGAAAATCAAAGGTTCAGAGGTACAGGGACTTCTCATTTCTAAACTTGTCCTTTTCTCACTATGATGGAACCACTTGTAAATAATCTTATTCGGAAGATGTTATAGCTCTGCAGAAATAATTCAAAGTTGCAAAGAGTTTGCGAAAATATGAAGGGCTATCTGCATCTTTAAGCTATTTGGGGCAAAGTGTTGGGGACTGCATTATAGCCCTCTAATAAGAAATTTTCGCCTATTGATGTGTATGGGGTAGCTATTCTGTTTAAACCCAATTCGGGCTGAACTAAAGAAGCCTGGCTTACGGGCTGTCAAACGCACAATGTGCGGCTGCCTTAACCGTTAAAGACAAGGATGCATTAAACATTATCTCAGAGTAAGAGGACGCCCTCTGAAGACAAGAACGCACACTTCCCTTCCTAGACACCAATATCAGTAGCACCCGTATCAGTACTCCTGAAGATAAGTTACCTGTCCTGACCCTTAGGGTCATGTTGACCTGCTAATCTGCAACTGAATATCTCTTTGAAACTTTGGTGAATACGTATCCTGGGTGTGTTTGATGTATGTTCTTTGTTCTGAAAAGATATAGACTGTACTGAAAACTGTGCTTCTCCAGAGCGCTTTCTTTCTTTGTGAAGGCTGCTCTCCCGGGTTATAATCCTCAGTTTGCCTCAAGGAAAATTCACCTTCTTTCTCCTGTCTATAGAATGGTTATTGGCTATGCGTTGACATCCGTCTCTACTGTGTCTGGTATGGGGAAACCAGACTTGTCAAGATTTGGGTGCATCTGATGACAAGATGCTGGACCGGTAGATTAGAGGTTCTCCAGGTGGTCACTTTCTTGCTGGAGGCGATGACGTTCCAGTGGAGATTGAACATTTGCTTTTCTCAAGGTGCATTTTCACTTTAAGTGGCGAAGATGACCACTTTCTCCTCTGGCCTGTCCTTACACAACGTTGAGTGGGGAATATTCTGGGCATATCAAAAGCTTGGCCCTCAGACATCATGAGAGGTGGGAAGATCAAGGAGTTGAGAATCAGAAAAACCAAATTAGAAGACCAGAGCTGTCATTTAATAGCTGTGTGACTGGAATCACTTCTTTCACCTCTCTGAGTCTCACTCTTTTCTTTTATAAAATGGGTTTATTATAGCTTCATCGCACAGTTATTGTGAGGATTAAATGAGATAAAGTTGAAACTGGGGGCCAACTTAGTCATCTGTTTGCAAAAGTAGTTCGATAACACATTACTAAACCCACCCTACAGATAACATCCCTGATGCTTCATCCCTCTGGTAACAGAGGCTGAAGTTTTTCAGGAACTGAGAGTCGACTCCTTGACCAGGTCAGGCTGGTTAAGACCACTGACTCATCAACTGGGCATGCTTGGATGACCAATAGGTGACTGTTTGATGTCAGGGGGTAGGGGGTGGATCTCCACCCTCAGATCATGCTAAGGCAGCCCCTTTGTGCATATGAGTCCTCTGAAGAGCCATGAAGCTTGACCTCCCTTCAGACCACCCTGCCCCTCTATTCCAGAAATACCCCAATTGCCAATTTTTGGGGAGACTTGTTCTCCCCTCTCCTCCCTTGGCTGCCTTGTGAATAAACCTTTCTTTTTCAAACTCATTGTCTCAGTGATTGGCATTTTGTGCAATGGGCAAAGACAGACCTGTTGGTAATAAAATATGGAAAATTCCTGTTACAGAAGACAGTCGATAACAGATAATTGAATCTCCATGCCTCAGACTTTAAGCTGTCTCTCTCTCTCTCCCTCCCTGCCCCACTCCCTCCTTCTCTTTCTCCCTGTCTCTCTTTCTCCACCATCCCAATTCCACACCCCTTGGACAATCATGTGACATCTCTGAGCCTCAGTCTTCTCAACTATAAGAGAAAACAACAGAGTTCCTTTAACCATCAGGACAACTAAATCAACGCTATCAACCCCAAACATGGTTTTCCTCGTGTTCTCTGCAGGGTGGAGCTGAGAGCCGAGTCACCCCCTCCGTCTCCATGGCTTCTCAAAGAGCCTTTGTCCTGCTGCCGAGACTGACTGCAGCTGGCGATTGCCACCACCTCCCAAGGGCATGTCATAGTGGTGGCGTTCAATAATCGTCACCTGGGGATCAGGCCTGAGATCCCCCTTTCCCTCTAGTGAAGACTCAGATCGGAGAGCCAGAGAGGACTTAGGGAACCAAAGTTCAGAGAGTTGAAGTGACTTGTCTGAGATCCCAAAGCTAGTCTGTGCCTGAACCGTGATAAATAATGTGAGGGGACAAACGGCAGCAACCTCTCAATGAGTATTTGAAACGACGCCTGTTCTCCTCTCATTTTCCCTTGATTTTGAACTCAGTGTTATAACACTGTCTGGCTGGACTGCGACGTGACCACTGGGAGTCACTCCCAGAGCAGGGTCGGACTTTCCCCGGGTTGCATCTCCATCAGGTAGAAGGACCGCTAAGCGGGTGGGAGCAGAGAGCTCAAGGCCAGTCTTTCTTCTAAGCTGCTGTCTTTTCTTGAGTACCTTGGGTTTTCCCAGGTATAAAATGAATTAGACAAAATAGATGGTTCTCATGCCTTTAGGTTGTTCAATGTTCTAGAATTGGACCCCTTTGGTCAAAAGAAATTTACGTGTCACTTCAGAAGAGAAAATAGAAAACGCAAGGGTACTCTGGTTGAAATCAGGGAGGGAAGGCAAGAACCTGCCTGCACCCCCCCGACCCGGCACCTCCAAGGCACATCAAGGAACCCTACGGTTCCTCGGAGCACGGTTTGAAAACTGCTGGATTGAAGGCTCTGTAAGATGTTCTGGTTGTATGAGTGCGTGAGACCCATGGGGTGGGGTGGGCTGGGGCTGTTAGCAAAGACCTGCCCCCGCCAGGGTCCTCCCTGGAATGCTCCTTGCCCCATATGCCACGCGCAGACTCCCTTTCTCCCTTCCTTTCCTGCCCATGAGCTCAGATGGCAGGTTTCAGGGAAACCCGAAGGTTCTGATCTGCCCCCTTTCCTGGAGGAACTTATCCCTAAACTTTCACGGTAGGCGCTCTATGAGGAGAAAGCCTCTCCAGAGGTGCATGGGAGCCAAAACGCGTGCCTGGAGCCCCTGCTGGTGAGAGAGACAGTGACCCACTGAAGAGCTGCCAGAAGCATTAAGAGGTCGCGCCCTGGAGAAAGTGAGGAGGGGTACTCCCTGGTCATTGCCCCACCTGCACTGGCATTACATTAGCCTCTCCTGCTACATCGGGGGTCAGCAAACTACTGCCCACAGGCCGAGTACGCCCGTTGCCTGTTTTTGTATGGCCTGGGGGCACCAGGCAAGCATGTGAGCTCGAGCCGGGGTGTCTCCATGCACCCCTTTGCCCCACTCTCCTCCCAGCACCTGCAGAGCACTGAGCGGTGGGCTTCCGGCCTGCGAATTGGAGACTCAGTAATCTCTCTTCCTGTCAGCTGTCCGAGGGGAGACGGCCACGTCTCCAGGAGGAGACTATCTGCTTGTCATTGCATCAAGAGAAATTGGTGGGGACTGAATCCCCTTCTACCCCTCACCCCACCGATCTGGCCCGCCAGGCCTCGTCCCTCCACAGGTCACTCTTCTTCCTGATACTGTTTCCAGCAGATGCATCTGGGCCCAAAGTGTGCCCACCACCAAGGCAAATACATATTTTCTTCTTGGCCCACAATGTCTAAAATATTTACTCTCTGGAATTTTATAGAAAAAGTGTGCCCACTTCAGTGCTATATGATGATGGGCTGTGCATTTCATAATTATATAACAATAAACAATACTATTAGCTACCATTTATTCAGGCTCAGAAAGGTTAAGTAACTTGCCTAAGGTCACACAGCTAGTAAGTGGCAGAGTGGGATTTTGCAGTGACGGTTTGGCAGGAGAAGAGAATAAATGATGGACTGCCATGCTGACAGTATGTGCCCCCCCCCCCCCCACCTTCAGCTTCTTCATGGGCCACCCTCACTCCAGAAATGCTAGGTGGCTCTATGCCCTGGCCCTCCTCGTGAGCTCGCTCTGGGGCGGCTGCCAATGCTTCTTTGTAAAAGCTTCCTTTTAATTACCATGGTTGCATGTCAGGACACTGTAGCCAGAAGCTTCTATCTTTCTGGCATTTTCTTTCCTGTGTGGCTGCCCAGGTTCAGAGGTTCCTTTGTGACTCGGCTAACTCTCCTCCGGAAACTTAGATTTCCTCCTAAACTTCACCCTGTGGTTCGGGAAAGAGACCCTTGTTTTTAAGCGCTGCCAAGTTCAGTTTCCGGTGCGTCGGAGTTGACAAGCCCCCTGCCTCTTGCCCGCCCCGACTCATCCTTATGGAGCAGACTCATCCCACTTACTGGGCATCGTTCAGAAATATGCTGTTAAGCAGATTTTCCAGATATCAGAGTTCAGGCTCCGAACACCCAACTTTGGAAACTAAGTAACTATTTTGCATTTTAATCTTTGTAAAATAAGTTCTTACGCAGAACTCGTTCTGCACATTTAATCTTTTCCTGGTGACTTAGAAGCCCCATTAAAAACGTTAGTTATCATCGGGGCTGTGGCAGAAGGCTGCGTGAGGGGGTGACGAACTGTGTGACTTTGAGAGGTGTACGAACACAAAACCTCGAAGTTTCCGCTTCCTCATCTCTGAAATGAGATGATGGTGTTACCGACCTTTAGAATCGGGTGAGAGGGATGTGAAGTGATCGCACAGCCGTTGGCACAGCGAGTGGTGCACAGGATGCTCCCTCTAGGTCACTGATGTTACACTCGCGCATAACCCCACCCTGGGGCAGTAGTTCCCAGCCTTGACTCTGCCCTGCACTCCCCTGGGGCTTTTAACAGCCCGAGCCGGGGCCCCACCCAAGTTCAATTGACTGGAAATCTCTGGGGTGGCTCCTGCTCCAGCATTAATGCCCTTGTTTTGATTTGTTCTTGCCTGCCCTCTCCACCCTTACCCCGGCCCTAGCCTTTCTCAGATGCAGCTGAGCCAGGAGCCAGGGCTTCTATGCTGTGTGCAGTCTCTGTTCCAACACCAACTGGCCCCTTTCTGTTGAAACTTTAGTGAATTTATATTTTAATTTTAGAGTTTTTTCTGACTCCTCTGCCTATCGCTCTTAAGAGCAGCTGATACTTATTAAGGGCTTGTCTAACCCCTTCTCCTGCCTTCATCAGCCCTTCCACCTGCACCCACACCTGGTCCCCGGCGCCCAGGGAGCCCAGTCTAAGGAGGCACTTGCTCTCAGGGCCCGGCGAGAGTCCACGGTGTGCACACCGCCTTCAGTTCTGGGCTCTTGGCGCCTGTTGGTCTCTCCCTAGTCTCGGCACCCCCACCTGCCACCCTTCTCTGATTTTTCCCTTCATTCTCCACCAGGACTGGAATCTGCGTCTGTTTCCTCACTGACACGGCACAGTCACCAGAACGGCGACTGTGCATCGTAGGTGTTCAGGAATGCGTGAGCAATGGTCCCCACAGGAACCCTGGGCCTTCGCTTCCACCATTATTCATCATTCCTCTTTTACAGATGAGGACATGGAGGCACAGAAAGGCTAAATGATTCGCCCGAGGTCCCCAGGAAGTGGCAGCTCCGGCCTGGGCTGAGGTCTGGTGCCTTGCAGACCACCTCCGCATTCCATCCCTCCCACTGCCCGGAGCAGCTCTGGCTCCCAACGGGCTCCTCAGTCCAGGAAACCAGTAATCACGTTTCTAAAAAGAATTGTGTGATAAGTAAATAAGCCCTGAAATAACCTAAGACATGTTATTTCCTCCCCTCTTCCTGACAGTATAAACCCAGCTATTATTTTTCAACAGATAAAACCATTAGCTCAGAAAGTTTGAAGTTTCCTTTTCTTCTCTTAATTCACACCCCAATTCCCGACCCCGCTGCTGTCACCGACCACCGCAGCAGAGATGCCTGTCCCCAGGGGCGCTGAGGAGCCCATCTTGGGTGCCTGTGGCCACTTCTTATTCGGCCACAGGGAAAGATGAAAGGAAGTACAAGCATACCAGAGGGAGAGTTAGGCCTCCAGAGAGGGCGCTACCCTTCCCTCCTCACAGGAGCCTGGCCAGGGTGGGTGCCCGACAAGCTGTGGGCACGCTCAGTGGGCACTGGGGGCCTCCCCGCCAGCCGGCAGGGCCTGAGGTCCTGGGGAGGAGGGTGTCTGAAGACAGCGGGGTGAGGAGGACTCCGTGTGACAGCTTCCTCGGGGCTGGAGGCTGAGTGCTGCTCAGCAGAGGGGAGAGGTGCGTCAGCCTCTTCTTCCTGAGAAGCTGGGGAACTCTGAGCCACAGCATCTCCGGCCCTGTCCAACACACCCCGCCAGACCCAGGTTTCAGGGCGGGCTCCCCACCCACCTGGGAGCTCCTCACTCCCACACCCATCTCTTCTTCGGGAATTATTTACCAGACGCAGTGCTTGCGATCCATTCCCCAACTAAAAACACTATGCTCACCTTAGACTTCTCTAGACCGTGACTTTGACCTGTGGGTTTCTGTTACTGCCTCTCTTTCGCTCTCAGAGAAAGACCTTTATTTTATTGTAAATACACCCCTAAAATCATATATGATCAACGTCCCAGAATTTTGTATCAGTTCGTAACATCTCCACGAGGAAGCCTGGCTAATGATGACGTAGAAACAGTGGCAGGACTGCTTGGACTCTGAGCTGGCTTCCAGTAAGCTCTGTGCTGGGAGAGTCTGATTACATAACTCTGCCATGTGCTAGATTTTATTTATATGCGCCCCGAGGCAGGAGCCACATGGTTTAGTGTCCTACAGAGCTGCTGGTTTCTAATTGTTAGGACCCATCGCCTGTCACCGAGGGGGGACTTTTTATTGGATTGCTTAAGAGGCGTTAGGCTAGTTCTGTGCAGCACAGGGTGAATCAAGTCACTTAGGGCCAACTATGTAAGTGCAGAGAGTAGGGATGTGACTGTGGGATGGTGAGAGGTGACGGGCACCTCTCTCACCGGTTCTGATGCTCTAATTTCTGGTCAGAGGTGGGTGATGGAGGTAGGGAAAGGGGTGAACTTAGGAAGAGGTTAGGCTTCTAGGAAGGCTGCTAGAACATATGTGTTCTACAGAGAGCCCCGTGAACACTTTGTGTGACTTTGGTAAAGAGCAGAGAAGATGATGAACGCGGGCTACTGTTGGTAGCATCACTGGACGGAAGACCACTCACTTCCTGACCATCCTCCCTCTCCTCCATCCCGCCCTGAGTGATGGTCTGGCCACTCACCAAGTCAACACTCCGTGGTTTATCCAACTCCCTGGTGCTCTCAATATTGCAGAGTGCTGTTGCATCTGCTCCTAAAGCATACATTAAATTTGCCTTCCTCCCTGTGTCTCCCCTGCCTCCACCCAGAATCCTGTTATGCCTTGGGGGGACCATTGTCCCAGCCTAGTAACTCGTCTCTCTGCTTCTAGTTTCACTCCACTCCAGTTCTCTTCTGACCACGTAGCCAGAGCCTCCTTCTGAAGCACGGCTCTCTTCCCAACCATTCTTGACAGCGGTGGTCCTTGATCCTTTCTTGGTTACCCTGTGGCACGGTAGGGTCCCACTCAGAGGGAATACCCTCCCATGATGCTCCTGGCTGTTCATCCCTCCTCCTCCTCCACCTTCTCCTCCTGCCTCTCTGCCATAAGAACACACAACAGCCTGCACGTGAGGGATGGGGACATTGCAGGGATCACCTCGACGGAGTCTAATTAGTAACACACTACTTGCGCCATACTTCCTGGTTGACCTTGTGATGAATCAGGACATCGTGATTGAGCAACACTAGCCCAGAAGTAGAGGCCAACGTCCTTTGCAGGGAACACGAGGCCTTTCCCAAAGCCTCCCAGACCTACCCTTCAATTCTCATTTTTCTTATGGTGGCCTCCACCCTCTGCCTCTTCTTGTGCCGTTCCTGGAGCCCACTGTCCACTGTCTTCCTTGCACGTCTTGCACACACTGGTGGTCTCTGCTGCGGGTGCGCTTCCTGCTCTCCATTAGAGCAGTTCCTTCTCACTTTCCAGCCCCAGCCCAGCAGCGAAGCCTTCCTTCATCCCCTCGGCACTTGGTGTGCATGTTTGTCACAGTGTTTATCGCATTGAATTATATTTCTTCTTCTGATTTCTTGAAATCAACTTCTTTGGGTATAATTTACAAACAAGAAAATGCACTCATTTTAGGTGTGCAGTTTGACGAGTTTTGACAAATGTATAAACCCCTGTAACTACCAGCATAGGCAAGATACAGGATATTTCCAACATCTCAAAGTTTCCGTCGTGCCCCTGCCTGGTCAACACCCATCATCCCAGCCCTATGAAACTGCTGATGCGCTTCCTATCATTACAGGTTCCGTTAGTCTCTCCTCGAGTCTCATAGAAACGGAGCCTCGAGTATGTGCTCGTTTGTGTCTAGCTTCTTTCACTCAGCGTAAGGTTTTGGGGCTTCATGCACGTGCATGCACAAGTAGGTCACTCCTTTCTTCAGGGAGCGCTATTCCCTTATATAAAGAAGCCACCATTTGTTTACCAATTTTCCTACATCTGGGCTTTTCCCAGTTTTTGACTGTTAACACTGAGGCTGCTGTGAAGTACAGGTCTTTTGTGGACATATGTTTTTATTTCTCTTGAGAAAACAGCTAGGATTGGAATTGCTGGGTCAAAGAGTAGGCATATATTTAATTTTATAAGAAAATGTCAGTATTTTCCCCAAAGTAGTCTCACCATTCTACATTCTCACCTGAGCGTAGGAGAGTTACAGGTATTCTCTGTCTTTGTCAACATGGTTATTGTTGATCTTTTACATTTTAGTCACTCTGGCAGGTGTGTAGTGCTATCTCATTGCATTAATTTACATTTCGCCTCATCACACTGTATTTTAAATGTTCGTTTAAGAGTCATTTTCTCCCATCTGACTTCAATGCAGGGGAAGAGGTATTTACCTTTGCTGTTGAATGAACACAGTCTGAACATCAACACAGTCCCTGCCCTCACTCACTTAAAATCGAACTGGGACATCCTGGGAAGATGCTACATCAGTACTGGGTAGGATGACCAACTGTCCCTGTTTGCTGGAGACTGAGGAAGTTCTTGGGCCAGGGGACTTTCAGTGTTAAACCAGGGGTAGTCTTGGGGAAACCAGGATAGTTGGTCACGCAGGGCATGTGGGTAGCTGGCAGATTGCAGATGTGACATTTAGTCACAATTACACGAACCTGGAATTTTCTTTCTCTGTAACGGATCTTAACGTAGTTCATGAATCCCTACTTCTGCAGATGGTGGAAAAATCCAGTCTTTCCAGTTCAAGGTAACTCAGGTGCTTTCAGTCTTACGTATGTTTACACAAAGACTTACTAGTTCCAGATGTTCTGCCTGCTCCTTCTCCCCTCTTCTCCCAGCACCGCCCACCCCAGGAGCTGCCCAGTGAGCCTGTTGACCTGGTCATTGGCATTGTGCTCTTGATTTGCACATGTCCTGCCTTGTCCCTGGTCACAGGAGGCTTGTGCTTTGTGGGGTGGCCCAGGAGCTCTTCAGAGCCCTTCTGTAGCTCACTGGGGCTACTGGCTTCCCTCAGGCCATCTTCCCAGCATCCTTCCCCCTTCACCTCAGCTGCCTTGCTGCCCCGTCCACAGGCTCCAGGTTGGACACGGGGCTTCAGTATAAGGCTTGCTTGGAAATCAAAACGCAGATGCCTTCTTGTCTTGGGTCTCTCCCACCGCCACCTCCACTGCAGCCCCAAGCCCAGTCATAGTCCCTCGACGCTTCTTGTGTTATGTGCTGGTTCAAGTGGGTGCTTCGCCTGAGCAGGAGCTCTCTGATTTATGGCATAAACTCTATGCTTCAGGCTTCTACACTTTTGACTCTTGATATATAAGGATATGTTTCTTGAATTTCAACAAATAAAGCAAAAATAAACACAAAACTCTTTCGTCTCTCGAGGACCAGACTTAAAAGTCAAGGCTTTTAAAGTGAGCATTTTGATAATCAACCTGATGGCCATGTCTGCTTCTGATTCAGTCCTGCCCCTGCCCGCTCTGTTAGAGTGACATCCAGCGGGCGTTGCCTGCTGCTTGACGGGGAGGGTGGTGGGCACAGGGGAGGATGGGAGAGACGGGCAGCTCTGGAGGATGGTTTGAAGGCTTCTTGGAGAGATGAGACTAAAGACTGAACTCTAAAGAAAGGGTGAACTCTGGCTAAAGGGGAGGAGGGCCTGGAAACTCATTCCAGAAAAGGAGCCTGGTGTGAACCAGAGCGCAGAGCTGTCTGAGCCTGCCCTGTGGGAATGCTGATAAGGCAGCCTGGCTGCAGGGGAGGATGTGCGTTCCCAAGGAGATAAGAGTGGAGGGAGTTTGTGCCATTCCTTCAAAGTTCACCTCAAATCACCCGCTCGTTTCTGATAGGCACAGCTGGGCGCCTCGGTTGGCCACCCGCCCATTCCTAGTGTCTTATGTTCACAGCATGCCTTTCCCTGACACAGCATTTCACCTCAACCTGAGGTGAAGGTGTGATTGTCTCCATTCGTAGAGAGGAAGCCGGACCCGGCAAGGGCAAACCATTCGTGTCAGGTCCCAGAGCAGTCATTCCATCATCCCACAGGTATCTGCTGTGTGTCCCCTGTGTATCAGGTATGAGCACCACGAATTTTTATTTCTTTTGTACTTTATAAAATTTTCAAATCACACAATAGGACACTGCCTTCTAAAGTGTGAATGTGCAAGGAGTTTGATATCTTCCCTAAGTCTGTGTAGCACACTTAGAATATGCATAGGACTAGTTCTCAAATTACATATACAGGCACAGATATACACAGGTCTGGGCAGGGTAGCTCCAAGGCCCAGGCTTGTTCAACACTCCATTTAGGAGAATTGCTAGCCTGATAACCATCAGTAATTGACAGTAACTTAAAACTTTATTGAACGCCCTTTAAAAACATCAAAGTGTGCCTGTGTGTATGTGTGTGTGTGTAGCGTGCATCACTTCGAAGTGAAACGGAGCTGTGAACCGGGATGGAAGGAGGCCCCAGAGCAGGACTCAGAGCCAGAGCTGCTGACCTCTGGGGAGACGGCCGTTGGCTGGCTCGGCTGCCGTCCTCTCCCACCCTGGAGGAGGGAAGCCTGGCCCAGAGGGTCCTGGGAACGAGGCCCAAGACTCCACTCGTTGGCAGCTCTTCACTTGTATTTTTCATATTGAAAATGGGAGGTGACCTCCAGTTTAAGGAAAATTCCAAGAGATTTGTCTTGACTAATCATCTGAAAAATGAGTAGGGCAGCCAGATGATTTTTCCAAGGCTCCTTTTCAGCTGGCTGGGTCAATGAGTCCAAGGTTCCCTTAAAGGGCCCTTCCCGGTTTCCCACGTTTGTGACCCTGTTGTTTCCAGGGTCAGGAGGCCCAGCTTGGCCCCTGAGCTGGACTCAGGGAACTGTTGATGCTTCTAGGGTGTTTGAAGGGATGAAATGTCAGAGTGAGGATCACTGAGCTCCCAGCAAAAATACATTTCCTGAAGGGCTCCCTTTCCCCTAAGAAAATTGAAGAACAAGAACCCCCATTGACTAGCCATTTTGTCCCAGGCCTCCTGAGGGAGTTTTCATTTATTTTTATTACTTTTAGAGATCAAAACAGACAAGCAACTGGAGAAAGTGATCAAAAGCTAAATAATCATAAGATTATACAAATTGATCTTATGTAGAAAATTAAGATTTTGGAGACTATGCCATTAACATCTATTACATTGTAATTTTTAAAAATGATATTACCTAGAGCTCTTCTGAGTTCCAAAACTAAAATATATATATTTATGCATATACATATATGTTTAAAGTAGTGCACACTTACTGCTAATCACAAATATATATAGGTAGAAATAAAATCTCACTCTTCCCCTATGTTCTAATTTATACCTTAAGGAAAGATAGGCATGACACTGTTTATACAGCTACCCGTACGTTTTATCCCCTGCAGGGTATTTTATTATATGGTTGTATCATAATTTATTTAATCAATTCCCTGCTGATGGCTTTATCACAAGGCTTTTGGCTGCAAGTGTCAGAAAGCGACTCAAACTGGCTTAGACAATAAAGAAATTTATTCTATGAACTGAAGTTCACAGAAAGGGGGGCTTCAAACTGGGCTTAATTCAGTGGTTCTAGCTCCGTTGGTTGTCATTATTGTCTTTGGTATTTCCCTGTGATGTGTCCTCTGCGTGTTGGTTTTTTCAAAGGTTGTTTCCCCTCATGGTGGCAAAGCGGTAGTCGTAGCAGCCCCACATCAGGGTCACAGAGGAAGACAGAGAAGTGCTGCTGCCTCCTCTGCCAAGCAGGGGTCGTGTGATTCTCCCTGGCTGGACCCCTTGGCAGACATGGCCCCTCCTTGACCAATGAGTGGTCAAGGGTCATCTTCGAAGGAAGCGTCTGGGCTATACGTTCTCCACAATGGGCCCTTAGAGTCAGTCCAAATTTTTCGAAATTGCACATACTGTCAAAAAAAAACAACCTTGTACAGTACACATAAAGCTGAGTTTAGGATAAATGCCTAGAAACAAGTTTGCTGGGTCAAACAGAATGAAAGTTTTAAATTTGGCTCGATATTGACATTTTATCCTCCAAAAAAGATTTTAACAATTTTCGCTTACAACAGCTGTGCCTAGTTCCTACGACCTCACTTACTCAGATACTGGAATCTTCTAGTCTCTGCCAAAACAAATTAAGTTCCAGTTATATTTATATTTATGTTTCTTTGGTTATTAGTAACCTTGAACATATTTTTCATATTTATTGGCTGCTTTTCTTCTTCTGTAGAGTGTTTATTCACGTCCTTTGCCCAGTTTTTTCTTGGATTTGTGGGAATTGTTAATTTATTGTGAGCATTAACCCTTCGTTGGTAATATGTATTACGAACATTTTCCCTAAGTTTTCATTTGTTTGTCAAATTTTATTTTTTTCCGCACATTGTCTTTTCTATACAAAAGCTTTCACTTTCATGTAGCTGAAATTATAAGTTATTTTCCTTCACAGTCTCCAAGTTTTATGGCTTGTTGAGAAGTCCTTCCTCTGTTGAGAATGATTAAAACATCCTCCTATAGTCTCTCCTTTATTTTTTATTTCAACCTCCGATCTGTCTAAAGTGTGTTTGTTGTGAAGAGTGAGATGAGAAGTCAGGTTGGCATCCTCGTCTGTCTGGCCCCCAGGCTGTGGTTTCCTTACCGTTCTGCATGGCTCAGACCAGCCGTTCTCCTGTTTCTCCCTTCGCGGGCCTTGCCTCCTGTGGGAGGAATCCCAGAGCCACACACACACTCACCCCATTGCTTTATGTGCAGGACAAAGTGGGAGCTAGTCATCCAGCCCTGGAAGTGCCTGGAAACCATGTCAAGAGCTGTTGGGAGGATGTTTTCACAGTTCAGGGACTCAAGGAGCTCCCTTCCCGGCCAGCTCTGAACTGACTGGGGTCAAATGAGCTGATCGGTCTGTTTGGAAACAGCTGCTGGCATGGTGGGTATAAACCTCCCTTTCTCCTTGAGCCTGGAACATCAAGATACCTTTTCTCTGCCCTTGTTTGTTCGAAGTGTTCTTGTTTGACCCAGGCACGAGGTCTAGCGATTCTTCATCTTAAGAATATGTGAAGATCACCCGCTTAGAAAACTCAGAAAGAGAGATTCCCAAGGCCCCAATCCTGGTGCAGAAGGTCTGGGGCCAAAGTGTGAGAGATTCTGCATTTATTCATTGCTCTGGTCTGGATATTTGTATCTCCCCCAAATTCATATGTTGAAATCCTAACTCCCAAAGAAGATGATATTAGGAGGTGAGGCCTTTAGGAAATGATTGGGTCATAAGAGTGGAGCCCTCGTGAACGGGATTAGCGGCCTCGTAAAAGAGACTCCAGAGAGCTCCCTGTTCCTTCCACCATGCGAGGACGCAATAAGTCTGCAACCCAGACGAGAGTGCTCACCTGACCATGCCGGCACCCTGACCTCAGACCTTCAGCCTCCAGAAGTGTGAGAAATAAATGGCTGTTGTTTGTAAGCTATCTAGTCCATGGTATCTTGTTGCAGCAGCCCAAGTGGACCAAGACATTCATTCCACAGAGATTTCATGACTGTTCAGGGCACTGTCTAGGGTCCATGGGTAAAATACAGTGAAAATTGTAGACAGGTTCCTGTTCTTGTGTAGCTTACATCCTAGTCGGGGACAGAGTTATAAGCAAACAAACAAACAAACAAACGTACTAGGTACCGAAAGAATCCATTAGGCAAGGTGATGATTCTGGTAAACGCTGGGACGGAAGGATGAGCCATGGCCCCCACAATTTGGAACACAAACAAAGATTCAATCTCTGAAAAATGTCTGCTTTTGGTTCCTTCCCTCCCTTCCGTCCTCTACCCACCGATGTTGACACACTATAGAGGAGACTGATGATGATAAAAAGGGAGATGTGGCGGCTTTCTCAGAAGTTCACCATGTGACTTCTCCATGGCCCTTGTTACCACTTGTTTTGAGTTTTCACAGAACCTCAGTGAAATGGTTTAAAACTGAGCACAGGAGAAGCACCCTCGGGGCTCTTTCTTGGATGTCAAATAGATAAAATATTGCCTCTTAAATAGCCTAGACCTCATATCCTCTTATTTTTCCAAGGTAGGAGGCAACAAAGTGCTCTTTAGAAAAGCCGTGGTTCATGGTCAACAAATCTCTAAACTCAAAGAAAAGAGAAGAGGCAAAGAGCATCCCTGCTTTACCCAGTAAAAAGCATCTTCTCTTACACAGTTTCTTCCGCCTTTCGACATCAACAACTCCCCTGTGTTATGATGAGAGGATGGAGGAGCACAGGTCAAGTGACTTATCCGAGGCCACACAGCTCTGGAGTGGCGCAGTCAGTTCTCGACCCAGTCGCATCACTTCAAACCCAATGTTCTTTTCATTTCATCAGTGACGGCCGCACATGGTCTCCAGCTTCACAATATAACTTGAGATTTAGCTTTTTTGGATTTAATTTTGATACTTCTCAAACAAGCTCAAATGTTAAGATTTTTGCTAGCTGTCTTAGTTACCTATTGCTGAGTAACAGCCACCCCCACCCCCTGGCCAAATCCAGTAAAACAACAGGTGTTTTCTTTTCTTTCATGATTTTGTGAGTGGGCCAGCACCGGCCTGGCAGTTCTGCTCCACACGATGCCAGCTGGGGCTGCAGTCAAGTGGGAGCTTACTCGGGCTGGTGAGGTTCCATATGGTTCTCTCACATGGCTGGCGTCTTGGTGAGGACAGCTGCAAGGCAGGGCTCAGGTGGCATGCTGCGATGACAGGGCCTCTCTCTCTCCTGTAGTCTCAGGGCCACTCTACATGGTGTTGCCATGTGTTCCCTCCATCAGGGCAGCATATTTCTTACACAGTAATTCAGAACTCTCAAAAGCACAGAAGCGGAAGCTACTGGACAGTTGTGAAGTGTTGGCCTGGAGCTGGCACAACATCCCTTCCTCTGCCTCCTATTGGTAAAGCGGTCACACCAGGTTCAAGAGAAAAGAAAACAAACCACCCCTCTCAAAGGGGAAAGTGACAAAGAATTTGCAGCCTTCTTTCATGCACTGTAATGTCCAACAAGGAGTGCTTGTTTTCTCACTGACATTCTGTAAGGTGAAAAGGTAGGGATATTTTTCACAATGGCATTCGATAAAGTAAAGCAATGAAGGAAGTTGTTTGAAACATGACCTGCTCAAGATGGTGAAATTTTTAGTGATTTTTGTTTTCTTCTTTACTAAACATTTCTGTGTTTCATGAATTTTTTCAATACATCATTTTTCTAATCAGAAGAACAATGCCATTTGCTATTATATACGTATATACATGATCATATATATATACATACACACACATATATCCTGCAAACATTTTTCACTTGTTTTCTGACTTGGACCTTGGCAAAGTTGGTGATCAACCTGGATCACCTGCTCTGCCCTTAACCAGTCATGTGACCTTGCACAGGCCCCTGACTTTCCCAGGACTTGCAAGTAAGACAGGTTGTTGGTACTGGGAGTTTGATAAGATGACCTCTAAAGACCCTCCCAGCTGATGCACTTTCAACTCTTTGACTGCATCCAATTCAGAGAAAAAATTCTTTACTAAATCTTTTCTGTTAATCAGTTTGTGCAAGAAATATATATTCATTCAATGTTGGCTCTGTGCCAGACATGGCAGGCACTAAGGGAGTCTTGGTCCACGGATCCTACCCTTAGGAGCCTGAGAACTGGTGAGGGAGATGCAGTGATGGACAAAATTGTAACAAATGTTAAAAAGCATACCTACAAAGGGAAATACAAATTGAAGCGTTCCAAAAATGGAGAGGTGAGCACCATTTGTTTGAAAAGAAAAAAGAAATTCTACTGCTTTCCAAGGAGATTAGATTTCCACTTGTAGAGCTCTTCATTTAATATGTACGTATGTATCATTTGAATGTGTGTATCTATCTATCTGTCTATCTATCTGTCTATCTAATTTCTGAGTCCTTGATTTCAGAGCACCATTAAAGCACACACACACACAAACACACATATTTACGTGCAACTAGTTTGCAGAAATCAGAGAATTCCAGGGTTTCCTTGTAAAAAGAACGATTTAATACATACATTAAAAAAATGACTACTCACTGTTAAACAGTTTAACTTGGATCCTTTTCTTTCTAGTAAGCTTTTCAGGGGATGCACTGACAGAATATTCCCTGAAAAGGCTGCTAGGAAGGAAAAGTCAGAGTTTGTTGTTGGGATTGTTTTTAAGCTTGATTATTATTCCTTCTCCCTATTCCCAGATCTGCCATCTGTTTATTCTCTTGCCTTGAGATCTGCTACCACTCACTTCTACAAGGCCAGTAGGCTCAGTGTGAGTTTGAGCACTGCGCTGCTCTTCTGCCCCCAAACCCCAGCCCAACATGTATTCCAAAGCTGGCAGCCATGCAGTGTCTGCGTAGAAGGCTGCTGACTGCCAGTGTGATGGAGGCTGCAGGGATTCCTTGGGTCTGCTGCCATCACCAACATTACCATTCTCAATGTCTTCATTCTAGACGTTAGATTCCAGTCTCATCCTTCCAGTCTCACCCTTTTCAGCTGGATTTCTGTTCGGGTTATGGAAAGTCTCATTTCTCCTTTCTGCCTTGGCTATTGCCTGTAGAAACAACCAGGGAACTATAAATTAGCTATCTGGGTTTGTAACTTCTTTTCAGCCCAGTGTGCTAAAGTGCTTGGAACCAAGAGAACGAGCGGACATTCTCTAGTGAAATGATTCTTTCCTCACTACAAACTTTTGTGATCCTAAGCCAAGAAAGGCTCATCTGTCATCCAGACATTCTGGGTATAAACCCTTTACCTGCAGTTTTCCTACGTCTTTCCCAAATCAACTTAGCCAACAGAGTTTGGACTCAAACCTTCTTAGGACTCAGTAGGTGTAGTACCCATAACGATAGGAAAGATATCAACACACTCAGAGACTGTAAAGTTCCTTCAGTGGAAAAGGATATGGAAATTGAAGGGGAGAATTCCACAAAGCAGGAACTGACACAGATGACTCCAAGTATGGTTCTCAAGTCCTCAACTTGCCCAAGGAGGTGTACAGCGGAGGGTTTTGTTCAAGGGTAATGTGAGGATTCTGCTAGATGTAAGAAGCTCTTTGCCATTCACAAAAGAGATTATACCTTCCTGAATCTCTGCCTACTTGACCATTGGAGACTCAGTGCATGCCTGCTCTCTCACCAGATACAAACTTATGATGCAAAATCACCCTGTACATTTCTGATTGCCTACTGCAGTTCCCAGAAGTGTCCCAAGGAGGCCCAGAGGCCAGAGGTTCATTTCTTCACAGGGTGTATAATGGGTATCTTGATAGATAAGAATGGAAAGACAAGCTAAAGACTTCAGATTTTATTGGGGGAGGCTATCAGGAGCCACTTAAATTTCAAGCAGCAAAAGGTGGCACAATTGGCTTTAAGCAGATTGTTCTCTTGGCACTGGTGGCAGTGTATGATAGAGGTTCCCAACCATGTCAACCATGATCTGTGCCATGAAGGGATTTATCATGCATGTCTTAAACTTATTACAGTTTAATTCCAAGTGACATTATACTACTTTATGTGTAGTATAAGAACCTTGTAATACTTTTATTTCTCCTTCTTGGCCTTTGTGCTAATATTGTCCACATTTTTCCTCTACATGTCATAATACATTGTTATCATTTTGGCTACAAGCACTTATCTTTTCATGAGATTTAAATAATAAAAACAATCTTATCTATGTATCCATGTAGTTGTCATTTCTGTTGCTTTTCATTCTTTTGTGTAAATCCCGGTTTCTATTTGGTATAATTTTTCTTTTGCCTGCAGGATTTCCTTTAACATTTTATGTATTGTAGGTTTGCTGATAATGAATTCTTTCAGCTTTTGTTAGTCTGACGTCATTTCCCTTTAATTTTCAAAAGATATTTTTGCTGGATAAAGAATTGTAGGTTGACAGTTGTTATTTCATTAGTACTTTAAAGATATTGGTGCAAAGTCTTCTAGCTTGCATAATTTCTGATGAGAAATCCTCATCTTTGCTCTCTGGCAGCTTTTAAGATTTTCTCTTTATCACAGGTTTTAAACAATTTGAGTATGATGTATCTTGGTGAGATCTTTCTTATGTTTCTTGTGCTAGGGGTTTGTTGCACTTCTTGGATCTGTGGGCTTGTAGTTTCCATCATATCTGAGAAATTTTCAGCCATTATTTCTTCAAATATTTCTTTCTACCACTGCTCACCACCCCCATCCCCCCCTCACACTTTGGGGACTATGATTACATGCATATTTGGATCATTTAAGTTATTCCACAATTCATCAATGCTCTGTTCATTTTTTACCATCTTTTTTCTCCCTGTTAATTTTGGATAGTTTCTATTGCTATGTCTTAAAGTTTACTAATCTTTTTTTCTTCAACGTCGCATCTGCCATTAATCCCACCCAATGTATTTTTTTTTAAAAAAACTCAGAGTAGTTTTCATCTCAATAAGTTTGATTTGGATCTTTAAAAAAAATCTCTTTCATATTTCTATTCGATACGTTTGATCTTTTCTCTAGCATTTTGAACATAGGGAATACAGTCATAATAAATGTTTTAATATCTTTGTTTATTAATTCTGTATTTCTGGGTTAGCTTTGATTGATTGATTTTTCTGCATGTTATTTATGCTCCCCTGCTTCTTTGCATGCTTGGTAGTTTTTGATCGGATGGCAGACATAGTGAATTTTACATTGCTGTGCTAGACCTAACAGACATATACAGAACACTCCACCCAACAACAGCAAAATACACATTCTTCTCAGTTGCACATGGAATATTCTCCAGGATAGATTGTATGTTAGGTTATAAAACAATCCTCAATACATTTAAAAGGAATGAAATCACACAAAGTATGTTTTTTGACCACAATAGGATGAAACTGGAAATTGGTAAGAGAAAGAAATTTAGGAAATTCACAAATGTGTGGAAATTAAACAACATTTTCATAAAAACAAATGGATCAATGAAGAAATTAAAAGAGAAATTAGAAAATACTTTAAGATGAAAGAAAATGAAAACACAATATACCAAACTTACAGGATACAGCTAAAGCAGTATGTAGAGAGAAATCTAGAGATGTAAATTACTATTTTTTAAGATGATCCCAAATATATAACCTATTTTTCCACCCTAAGAAACTAGACAAAGAAGAGAAAACTAGACCCAAAGCAAGCAAAAGGAAGTATATAATAAAAATTGGAATGGAAATGATGAAATGTGAAATAGAAAATAAAACAGAGAAAATCAACAAAACCAAAAGTTGGTTCTCTGAAAAGATAAAACAGAATGGGCAAACCTTTAGCTAGACTGACCAAGAAAAAAAGGAGAGAAGATTCAAATTACTAAAGTCAGGAATAAAAGAGAGGACTTTACTAGTGACCTCACAGAAATAAAAAAGACTCCAGGGAATACTATGAAAAATTGTATGCCAACAAATTAAATAGTCGAGATCAAATGGATAAATTCCTAGAAAGACATTACCAAAACTGACTCATCAAGAAACAGATAATCTGAATAGACCTAAAACAAGTAAAGAAATGGACTTAGTAAAACAAAACAAAACAAAACAAAAAATTTCCTACAAAGAAAAGCCCAGGCCCAGATGGCTTCACTGGTGAATTCTACCAGTTAAAGAAGAACTAACACAAACCCTTCAAAAAACTCTCCTCAAAACAGAGAAGGAAGGAACACTTGCAAGCTCATTTTATGAATCCAATATTACCCTGATACCAAAACCAAAGACATCATAAGAAGGGTAAAATAAAAAACAATATTCCTTCTAAATATAGACATAAACATCCACAGCAAAATAAGAGGAAACCAAACAAAGCAACATATAAAAGGCTTATATGCCATGACCAAGCGGGATTTATCCTAAGGATGCAAAGTTGTTTCAACAATATCCAAAAATCAACAAATGTATTAATAGAATAAAAGACAAACTCCATGATCATCTCAATAGATGTGAACAAAACATTTGACAAAACCCAATACCCTTCCATGATAAACAGAGCAACCAACGGACTAAGAATAGAAGGAAACTTCTTTAACTTGATAACGTGCATCCATGAGAAACTCACAACTAACATTACACTTAATGGTGAAAGACAAGTGATTTTCCCTCTAAGATCGGGAACAGGAGAAGGATATCTGCTCTTACCACTTCTTTTTTTTTTTTTTCAAAGATTGACACTTGAGCTAACAACCGTGGCCAATCTTTTTTTTTCCTGCTTTTTCTCCCCTAACCCTCCCCCAGCATATAGTTGTGTATTTTAGTTGTGGGTCCTTCCAGTTGTGGCATGTGGGATGCTGCCTCAACATGGCCGGATGAGAGGTGCCATGTCTGCGACCAGGATCCGAACTGACAAACCCCGGGCCGCTGAAGCGGAGTGTGAGAACTTAACCACTCGGCCACGGGGCCGGCCCCTGCTCTTACCACTTCTATTCAACATTGTACTAGAGGTGCTAGCCAGACAAATTAGGCCAGAAATAAAGGCATCTACACTGGAAAGGAAGAAATAAAACTCTCTCTCTTCGCAAATAACATGATTCTGTATATAGAAAAGTTGAAAAAATCCACAAAAAAATTTAGAACTAATAAAAAGTTCAGCAAGGTTGCAAGATACGAGATCAATATACAAAAATCAATTGTATTTTTAGACATTAGTAATAAAAACATGAAAGTGAAATTAAGTAAAAAATTCCATTTACAATAGCATCAAAAAGAGCAAAACGCTTAGTAACACTTAACAAAAGAAGTGAAAGATTTGTACACTAAAAATATAAAATATTGTTGAAGGAAATGAAAGAAGACTGAGATAAACTGAAAGATATTTCATATTCATGGATCAGAATACTTAATATTTTTAGGATGCCAATACTCCCCAAATCGATCTACAGATTAATCACAATTCCTACGAAAATTCAAGTTGCCTTTATTGCAGAAATTGAAAAGCTGATCATAAAACCCACAGGGAAGTGAAAGGGATCCAGAATACCCGAAACAATCTTGAAAAACAAAAGTTCAATGACTCACACTTCTCAATTTCAGAACTTATTATGAAGCTGCAATATTCAAGACAGTGTGGTGTTGTCATAAGTCTCAACATAAAAATTAATGAAATAGAATTGACAGTCCAGAGAGAAACAGAAGTTACACCTCTACCTCACATCATATACAAAAATTAACTCAAAAGGGATCATAGACCTAAATATATGAGCTAGAACAATAAAACTCTTAGAAGAAAATAAAGGTGTAAATCATTGTGACCTTGGATTAGGCAATGGTTTCTTAGATTTGACAACAAAAACACTAGCAGCAAAAGAAAGGTAGATGAATTGCACTTCATCAAAATTTAAACCTTTTGTGTTTTGAAGCACACGCTTGAGAATGTTAAAATATAGCCCACAGAATGGAATAAAATATTTGCAAATTATATATCTGATAAGGAATTTTTATCCATAATATATTAAAAACTCTTATAAGTTTACAGAAAAAAACAAATAGCCCAATTAAACAATAGACATAGGATTTGAATAGCCCTTTTTCCAAAGAAGATATACAGTGACCAACAAGTGTGTGAGAAGGTGCTCGACATTATTAGACATTAGGGAATGTAAACCAAAATACAAAGAGATACCCCCTCACATCCACTAGGATGACTACCACAAGAAAGACAAGTAATAATAAATGTTGATGAGAATGTGAAGAAACCGGAGCACTCATTCATTATTGGCAGGAATGTAAAATGGTACAGCTACTTTGTAAAATAGTTTGGGAGTTCTTCAAAATGTTCAACATAGAGAGTTACCACATGATCCAGTAATTCTACTCCTAGATATATATCTAAGGTAATTAACAACACAATCACCTGTACACAATGTTCATAGCAATAATATTCATAATAGCTAAGAAGTGGAAACAATTCAGATGTCCATTAACTGATGAATGGACAAATAAAATGTGGTACATCCACACAATGGAATGTTTTTTGGCCATGAAAAGAAGTACTACCAACAGCATGAGTGAACTTTTAAATCATTATGCTAAGTGAAAGAAGCCAGTCACAAAAGGCCATATATTGTATGATTCCATTTATATAGAGTGTTTAAAATAAGCAAATCCTTGGAAACAGAAAGTGGTTGAGTGGTTGCCAGGGGCTAGGGGAAAGAGGGATGGGGAATGAATGCTAATAGGGTATGACTTTCTTTTTGGGGTGATGAAAATGTTCTGAAATTGGATGGCGGTGATGGAGGCACAACTCTATAAATATACCAAAACCCACTGAATTGTGCAGTTTTAAAAGGGAGAATTTTATGGTATATGAATTATATCTCAATAAAGCTGTACTAAAAATAAGAATATATGAGAGTACCTATTTATAAATGCAGAGGTTTTAAATAACCCTGTAGAAACACGTTGAACTGGTTGAAACCAGCTGAGGTTGGGAGTGTTGGAATCACAGCCAATGGCCTATCTGGTGCCCTCCCAAGAACCAACAACAAAATCTTCTAACTTGCAGCATACCAGAGCATCTACCAGACTGGCTCCACAATGGTTTCAGCCATTGCCCTACAAATGATCAGGTTTTCATGATAGAATAAGAATGAGGATTGAATTAGATGAGTTGTGCCCAGGGACGGGAAATAACAGCTCCCTCCCCATCCTCAGGTCAGGGGTTTGAGAAGCACCTTAGCCTCCAGTGAGTAATCCAGCTTCCTGCCAAGAAGAAGGCTAGAGATATTATTGCCACCTCCGATCAGAAGCCCAGGGCTAACTGGACACAAATGGCAGCCGGATCCTCATGTGACAAATCACAGCGAGTGTGCTGGAACACTTGTATGGCAGGTTACTGCTACCCTGGAAGTTGTAACGGCCTCAGGTTGCTGGTGGGTTTGGGCTCGCTAGCTAGGGGCAATTTCAGAGGCTTCCCCTTTTGGCCATCTCAGTGGCTGTAGTATGAACAGCCCAGTCAGTCACTCATTATTATTAATAGCCCATTTGCCTGCGACACTGGGGAGTGTATGAAACAGAGAAAATGCAGTCCCACCTTTAAAGAAGCTAAAATGTGGGTCACATTTCAGGGTCTGTGTTTCTCAAATTTCAGCCTTCCTCAGAATCACTGGAGGGCACAGATGGCTGGGTCCCCCCTCCAGAGTTTCTGAACCAGAATATGTGGGCCAGACACCCCCACCTTGCCATTCACTCACGTATTTTCTTCTTTCTATCTCCTTCTTTTTCTTCTCCAAATTTTCTTCCATTTCTTTTTGGCTTTGTGATTATCTTTGTCTTTATTTCCCCATCCTGTACACTGTCTTCACTACATTTTAAATCTAATCTTTTAGTTTAAATGCTATTTCTGGAAAATTTCCTTTCACGTGGTCCATTTTGCTAGAAAACACAGGTGAAAAAACATATTAATTATATCTCCTCAAAAATGTTTATCTCGTTTGACCCTGAAGCCAAGGATGTGTAGTGCATCTTGGAAGGCTTTGGATCAAAGTTCACTCTTTGAGTTTGTAGATATCGTCGATTTACTTGATATAGAAACTTCAGAATCAGAGTAGACTTGGAAACGGTGCCATGATTGCTCCATACTCAGCTAAGGGTGCCTGATGGCAGAGATCTTGGTTCTCCTGTGTTCTCCTATTCAGCCTGCTCTGAGGAAAGGGCCGCTGGAGACAGAGTCCCACCCTTCCTTGTGAGGTCGTGCAGCACTATTTCCCTCTCCCTTTAGATGCTTCAAGTGAGCATGCCGTCAACGGGGCTATCTTCGGAGAGAGATTTTGTGCTGGCAGATGTTGAAGATAGTTTGGTCAGTGCAAGTAAGAGCTGATAGTCCAGGCTTTAAGATTGTCTGGCTGGGTCCCTTCAGAGATGGTTAGAGTTTTTCAGTGTTTTCTAATAACCAGCCATGTGATAAAAGTGAAGCTTAGTGTATGAAAAATGACTTCCTCCCAGGAACTGTACTCAAGGCTGAGCTTTGGACCTGTGCCAGTTTTATTAGAGAACAGGAATGATGTCAGAAGCATTATGAGGCCTTATGGGGGCTTCTCCTATGGGACTATAAGCTTCTAAAGGGCAGGCACGTGACTTAGCACCTATGGCAAATGCTGACTGGTTTCTGGGTACATCTAGTCCTGCTCTGGACTCCAAGAAGTTCTGCTGCTGCATCAGAGAGTAAGCTGCATGTGATGACTCATTTCCACACTTTAGAAAACACTTTCTTTGAGTAGGTGTTTGGAAAGAAAATGCAAAATAGGTGTAACTTTCCTACGAGTCAGCTGCTGACTTGTACTGATGGTACCTAGAATAAAATCTTTTTTTTTTCTTTTTGGAAGCTACCTTCTCCCCAGATGAATGCTTTGTTCCTGAAAGTGGAACTGGGATATACCTGGGTGGAGCGATATCATCTCCTTGTGTGTAATCTTACTCGTTCCCTTTTTATAAACTAGCTAGAGGATCTGGGTAGTCAAGAGTAACCCCTGAGCTACTCTTGACACAAGAAGATATGGGGAAAGCATGTATAGAGCTGTTATGAATATTCCTATCTTTCAGTGAACATTTCTACACTTTTCCATCGGTCATAAACCTGGGAGTGAAATTCCTGTGTCATAGGATACGCATACGTTCCTTGATAGTGGATACTGCCACAGAGTTTCTCAAGGAGATTTTACTCACATGTACTCCCAGCAGGACTGTTGGAGAGTTCTAATTGCTTGAAATCTTTACCAACATTTGATATTTTTCTCCCTTTTTCACCATTCTAATAGACGTTCCTTGTATCTCATTATGGCTTTACTTGTGTTTTCTTGATGGCTAATGAAGTTGAACACTTAAATATTTGTTGGCCATTTAGATATTCTCTTTTGTTAAGTATCTGCTTAATTTTTTGTTCATATTTCTACTGAGTCATTTGTATTTTTCTTGTTGACTTGCAAGAGTCTTTAATGTGTTCTGGATGAGAATACCTTGTCAGATGTGTCTATTGCAAATACTTTCTTCAGCAATGTGTATTGCCTTCTCTTTCTCTTAATGGTGTCTTTGGATGAAAAGATCTTCATTTATCAATATTGTTTCTTTTATGGTTAGAATATTTCCTGTTCCATTTAATAAATCTTTGCCTACTCCTAAGTTATGAAGATTTTCTTCCATGTTTTCCTTAAAATGCTCTATTGTTTTACCTTTCACTTTAAGGTCAGTGGTCCATCTACAATTGATTTCTCCATATGCTGTTAGGTTGTGGTTCAAGACTCAATTTTAATTTTTCCACTTGTCTATTGAAATGACTCATTTACAGAAAAGAGTACCCTTTCCCCGCTTCACTTTGGTGACGTGTTTGGCATAATTCAGATAACTGTGTGTGTAGGAGTCTCTTTCTGGACTATTCATTCTGTGGCACTGGTCAGTTTGTCCATCCCTGCACTGGCATTATCCTGTCCTAATCACTATAACATTAAAATAAGATGATATCTGGTAATTAAAGTCCTCCTTCCAGGTTTTATTCTTCTTCAAGGTTTCCATGGCTACTGTTTGTACTTCATATTTCCATATGAAATTTAGAATCATCTGTCAATTCCTGAAAAAAACCCTACAGTAATTTTGATTGGGGTTGCATTGAATTCATAAATCAATTTGGGAAGAACTGACATCTTTATAAAAGTGAATCTTTCAATTATTGAACATGGTGTATATCTCCGCTTATATATGTATTCTTTAATTTCTCTTGGCAATTTTTATGATTTTTCAGTGTAGAGAACTGCATATTTATTAAATTTGTTTTTAGGTGATTGCTATTTTTAATGAGATTATACATGGTGTCATTTAAAAAATTTGCTTTACTACCTACGCATTGATAGAAGTAAAATTGACTTTTTAATTGACATTTTATCCAGTGACCTTGCTAAATTGACTCACTAGTTCTTTTACTTTGTAGATTATTTTGAATATTCTAGGCATAAAATAATGTTATCTGCAAGTAATGGCATTTATTTCTGAAGGGTGGTTTCACTGGGCTTAGAATTCTTAGTCAACAGTTTAGTTTTCTTTTGGCACTTAGAATATATATTGTTCCAATGTCCTTTTGCCTCCATACTTTCTGATGAAAAGTCAGTTGTTAATCAAGTCATTGTTTTCCCTGTACGCAATGTGTCATTTTTCTCTGGTTGCTTTCAAGATCTTCTCCTTATAATTGATTTTTAATAGGTTGACTATGATGTGCATAGGTCTGGTTTTCTGTGTTTATTTTGTGTTGAATTGTTGAATCTGTAAATTAATATTTCTCACTAAGTTTGAGAAGTTGCTGGTTATTATTTCTCAAAATATTTTTCTGCTCTCCTTTCCCCCTCCTTTCCTGGGATGTTATTACATGTATCTTGGCAGCTTGATGTTATCTGATGGGTCTCTGGGGCTCTGCCCATTTTTCGACAATCTGTTTTCTCTATGTTTTTCCTATTGTGTAATTTCTGTTAATCTATTTAAAGCTCACAGATTCTTTCCTCTCCCATTGCTAATCTGCTCTGGAGGCCACCTGGTACAATTTAAAATTTCAGTTATTGTCCCTTCCACCTGTTTTTTAAAACTTTTCATGTCTTCTGCTTCTCTGCCAAGATTCTATATCTGTTCATTCATCAATAACTTTAAAAAAATTACTTGAACATATTTGTCTTTATTTCTTCGAATATATTTATAATAGTTGCTTGGGTTTCTTGTTATATTCAACATCTGGACCCACTCTTGAATAATATATTTTCAGGGTGTAGAATTCCAGTTTTGCAATTATTTTCCTTTGATACTTTAAATACATTGTTCCATTGTCTTCTAGTTTTCACTCCTCCTAAGACAGCTGTAAATTTTCCCTTGAAAGTCATATGTCTTTTTTCTTTTGCTGCTTTTAAGTTGTTTTTTTTTTTTTTGGTATTTGATTCTCAACAATTTTATTTTGATGGATCTAGGCGTAGTTGTCTTTGGTTTATGCTTTTTAAACAAATTTGGTCCTCTCCTTCCTCCTCCCTGCCTTCACCACCATCACTACCTACCATGAGCAGTTTTGGCCACAGGAACCTAAATCCTCACAGAGGTTCTTCTTTGAGATACTTAGTAACAAACAAGTCCATTAGATCAAATATTATTTTCCCCTCAACTTGGGGTTTGCTAAGCTCCCTGAATATGTGGTTCATCAGTTTTGGAAAATTTTTGGGCGTTATCTCTTCAAATATTGCTTCTGACTTACTCTTTCTCTCTTTTCCTTCTCAGATTAGTTATAAATATGTTAAAGTTTTTGAATATGCCTCACATATCTTTTATGCTCCTTTTTATTATTCTTTTTTCGACCTGTGCATTATTTTAGACATTTTCTGTTAAATTGTCTCCCAATTCAGTAACTCTGTGCTCTGCTCTGTTTAATCAGTCGTTAAGTCACCAACTGAATTTTTATTTCACATGTTATAGTTTTTATAATGCTTGATTCTATTAGATTCTATTGTCTTGAGTCTATTGGATTCTTTTTTTGTAGATGCCCATTCTTTGTTAATATTCTTTATCCTTTTACCTGTTTGGTTTTTCCTAGAAAGCCTTGTGAGTCTCTGTTTCCTTGGTGCTGAGAGACTGTGGGAGACCCAGATATGCCCTGCAGAGATTCACAGCCCAGCTCCCCAGTGTTCAGTCCCATATAAATTAAAAATCTTGCAAATGTCTTGAGGGGAAAATATTATGTGCTTGAGGCAGCCTTGTCCTTCTAGGAGATTTTGGATTTGTGATTACTTCATGACTTCAGGAGATTTCTCTCTATGTTTGAAAAGCTTTCCATCTCTTTCCTAGTTATCTGCCCTACCCAGGGCCTCAGCAAATGTCCCATTTTACAAACTAGTCATATGTTTGAAGTCCCTCAAGTTTCTAATGTGTCAGAGGAGACCCACACAAGCTGTCAATGCAAAGTAACCAATAACCATTCTACAGATAAGAGAGATAAGGGGAGTTTTACTTGAATCAAACTGTGGATTATAATCTAGGAAGGCCTTTTCCAGAACAGAAGAAGGCACTTCAGAGAAAACATGGTTTTCAGTAGAGTCTTTTACCTTTTTAGGTTAAAGTGTACACATTAAACACACCTAGGATACATATTCATCAAAGTGTCAAAGAAGTATTCAGTTGTAAATTAGCAGGTCAACATGACCCTGATGTCAGGAAGGGGAATTTATTTTAGGAGTACTAATATGGGCAGGTGGGCGGGCATTACCAATAGGGTGTTATCAGCTTTGTTGGGGCGGGGGGGGAAGTGTGCATTCTTATTTTAATGGCTAAAGCAGATGTACAAGGTATGTTCAACAGGCCGCAATCAGCTTTTTTAAAACTCAAGCTGAATTAGTTTTGAATCTCAATAGTTACCCATATACCTCAAAATGTGCAAATCTCTTGTTAAACCACTGAAAACTTTGCTGGTTTCTCTTTTTCTCAGCAGGGTTCTCTGCCTGGGCCAACTTCAATTCTCAGCCTGCAGCCAGGATCGGTAAATGTCTTTAGAGGAAAAACAGCCTGGCAATCATCAGCTCGTGTTCTAATTGTTCTCTCTTACCTGAAATTTTTTTCCCTGCTCCTTATTTCTTTCACAGCAGTCTCATGCTTTTCAAAATACGACTTTTTAAATTTATCTATATTGTCCGATTATTATGGGAAGATCTAGTGTATTTCTTGTCCAGTATTTCACTCCCAGAAGTAGAAGTTCTTGACCACCTTATCTTGATATTTATTTCTCAACTGATAACATGAACTCATGTTTCTCAGTGCTCTTTCAACTAACTTACTTTGTCTTCCTTATTCATTTTCTCATTAATGAGTTACATAACATTTGGGCTGTGTTAAACATAGTGTTGAAAATTCTGCCTTGCATATCACCTGTGAATTCAGAAAACAAAGAAGCATGTTTGCAATCCTGGGTCCTGAGAAGTGGAGCTCTTGCTGATTAGACCTGAGGTCCATCTGCACAAAGCGTGGGTGGGAGGGAAGCAAGAGGAGGCTGAAGCCAGAGCTAATGCCCCAGAGAACAGAAGTGGAATGGTGGCCAAGGCAAGGTATTTTTCTGCTCTCCAGTTCCAGGACTATGAGTTCTTTGCAGGCAAAGAGTAGAGTGTCTTGTCACTAGGAATTTATTCAGGATCAAGCGAGATTTTGCTGAGATGCACTTGGAAAAGAAAACTTGTAGGCCAGAAAGGGAGGTAACCTACACCTGAGCTAAAACTACATATAAATTTCTCTATATGAGACTCTCAGGATGAGAACATTTTAAAATGAGAGGCTGAATATTAATCAGTTTCCACCTTTTGTTCACTAAGAGGTTGATGAGAAAGTAACGTTTGGTATGATGGACTTCTTTGTGATACAAATAATTCAATGTAGAACATTTGTGAGGATTTAGGCTCCTGTGGCTCAAACTGCGCAAGGTAGGTGACAGTTAAAGGTGATAAAGGAGGGGAGGAGGGAGCGGAAGATTAAATTATAAAAAGAAAGGAGCAGTCATTTTAAGGGAAAGAAAAAAAACTCTACCTATCTAACTCATCTTTTTGAGAAAGGTGGCAAAGGTTTATTCTGGAAAACCCTTGTGGAGGATAATGTATGCTCTATGGCTAGAGCAATGGATCCACTAGGTCTCCTGGTTTGCCACACAGTTACCTAGAAAAAGCTATTCACCAATCTCTACCAGTTTTAGAAAGCTCCTGTTACTAGGTATTGAATCTAGGAAATGACTGCATGCATTACTACATTCAGAGATAAGAATACCTGGCTTGGCCACATGAATGTGGGTCATTGTGTATGTCTGTGAGGAGATGCTGCATTTATACTTAACAAAATGAAGGTGATGCAATTTTTATACTTGATTGATTTTCAAGGAAACAGTTATGAAGGCCTAACAGTGGAGATGTGTAGAAGGATTTTTCCTAGGAGAAATATTTTATTTAGCAAAGTGATAGTACTCAATTTTCTGATATCCTTGTTGAGGCAAAATAACCAATAACCATTCTATAGATAAGAGAGATAAGGTGACCTTTACTTGAGCCAGGCTTGAGGAGTATAATCTGGGGAGGCAGTCTCCACAAAGGAAGAAAGCGTTCTGGAGAAGCATGGTCTTCAGTACTGTCCTGTATCTTTTTAGAGCAAAGAGCATACGTCAAACACACCCAGGATACACATTTATGAAAATTTCAAAGATGTATTCAGTTTCAAATTAGCAGGTCAATATGATTCTGATGTCCAGGAAAGGGAACTTGTCTTCAGGAGTATTGACATAAGCATTACCGATACTGGTGGGCATAGGAGGGGAAGCATGCATTCTTATCTTAAAATACTGCATCCTTTCATTTCAAGATAATATTTAATGCACTCTTTACTTTAATGGTTAAAGCAGACACACAGTGTATATTTGATAGACCATAAGTTAGGCTTCTTTAGTTCAAGCTGAATCAGTTTTGAACCAGAATAGCTACCTCATACCCCTCAATATGTGCAAATCTCTTGTTATCCTGATACATGGACACGTACACACACACAGGCTAGGAGGAGGACCAAAACCGAGTTGTTTCCCAAGAGCATAGCCTTTGAACTTCATCTCTCGTCCCCCTCACCAGGGCCTTTTTTTATTGCCCTATCAAAAATTGCCTGTTTTAAAGATTTATTATAAAACTACAGTAATCAAGACAGTGTCACATTGGTATTGTTGGGGAGGAAGACAAATCCTCTACTCTCTAGGTCCTTCTAGCTTGTCTATGAATTAAATTGACATGAGACAGAATAACAAGAGAAAGTCAAACAAAGCTTTATAACATGTATACATGGGAGAGACCCAGGAAAACTGAGCAACTCAACAAAATGGCCGAGCTGCCAGCTTAAATATTATCTGCAGCTAAAGACAAAGAAGGATGTTGGGGGTGGAGGAGTCAGTCCTGGGAGATTACCGGAAAAGCACAGTAAACAAGATGAAGGTTATTATTCAGATTTAAGTCCTTGTTTTCCACATTGATAAGAGTTTCTAGAGATAAGGTCATCCCCCCCTTTTTCCTGGTACAGAGGGGGAGATACCTTTACAGATGGAGATTTCCCTTACAAATGTAAATATCTCTTACAAAGTGTAATTTCTACTTCTACTTGGTTCTCAGAGCTTTTCCCATGTCTGTGGTTTTAAAAAGTAACCAGCCCCAAATAATCCTCATGCCAAAGAGACACATTTTGGGGTGGCCAATTCTGATCTCCCACAGTATAAAGACAAATAGATCAATGGAACAGAATAGACAGTCCAAAAATATAGGTACACATATATGGACAATTGATTTCTAACAAAGGTTCAAAAGGTAATGGAGACAGGGTGGTTTTTTCAACAAATGGTACTGAAATAATTGGACATCTATCTGCGAAATAAAAGCACATACACTAAAAAGCTTTGATCCGTATTTCACACCATCTACAAAAATTGTCTTAAAATGGATTATAGAACTAAAAGTAAAACTTAAAACCATAAAACTTTTAGAAGAAAACTTCAGAGAAACCATTGATGATAGTCTGAGATTAGGCAGATATATCTTATATATAACCAAAAGCACAATTCATAAAAGAAAAAAAGTGATAAATTGGGCTTCATCAAAATGAAAAATCTTCTGCTTTTCTAAAGACACTCAAGCAGTGGAAAGACAAGCCACAGAAAACATTTACGAATCTCATACCTGAGAAAAGACTTGTATCCAGAATATATGAAGATCTTTCCAGATGCAATAAGAAAATAAACAATCCAATTTGAAAATGGGCAAGAGATTTAACAGATGTTTCATCTAGGAAGGTACATGGATGAGAAATAAGCACATAAAAGGATATTGAACATCATTAGTTCTTAGGGAAATAGCTGTTAGAACAACTAAAATTTAAAAGACTAAGCATATTGGTGCTGGCCCTGATATCAGTTCCCCTACATTAAACCCAGCATATATGGGGTTAAAACCAAAGCACCTTTTCCCTGCTTACTCCCTGGCTCCCTGGCTCCAGAATCCACTATCTGCCATGGAGACAAACAGTCAAGGTTGCCCACCTTTAAATTCCCTTATCATCTCCTCTTCCCTGCAAACAGTGTCCCAAGGCTGGACGCAGGCTGGTGGGAAAGCTCTGACCAGCAAGGCCACTGACACCCCCCACCCCCATATACAAGCAGCCACATTCCTCACAAAGCTTTAAAACCCCTCACCTCCCCTCTTTCTGGGAGACAAGAGGAAACAAGACAAATTTGAGGTCTCACTCTCATCTCCCGGCTGGTATCACCCAAAATTAAAACACTTTCCTTGCCATAAGCCTGGCGTCCAGTTTTTATTTGGCTCCTTTTGCGTGGTGGGTAAAGAGCCTACGTCTGCAGGCGGTAACAATATGAAGGATTGGCGAGCAGGTGGGGGGAATGGAACTCTCAGGTACTGCTCGTGGGCATGTGAAAGGGTGCAGCCACTTGGGGAAACAATTTGGTAGTTTCCCCAAAAGGTCAAAATATACCTACTATCTGATTCAGATATTTCATTCCAGAGGATTTACCCAAGAGAAATAAAAGCCCACAAAGACTTATACACAAATATTCACAGCGGCTTCACCTGGAATAGCTCCAAACTGGGAACTATCAAACGTCCACCAACAATTGAATTGATGAGCAAATGGGGGTATATCCATACAATGGAATACTACTCAGCAATAACACGGAAGCAGCTATTGATGCGTACTATAATATAGATGAATCTTAAAATAATTATGCAAGGTGCAAAAAGCAGGCAAAAGGAGCATATACCATATGATTCCATTCATATACATTTCTAGAAAATGCAGGCTAATCAATAGTAACAGAATGGCTGATCAGCAGTGGCCTGGGGAGAGGCAGGAGGGATGAATTATAAAGGGGCATGAGAGAATTTTTGGGATGATGAATATATTCATTATCTTGATTGATTGTGGTTTACATAACCTGTGAAATACGTCAAAACTCAAATTTTCTACTTCATAGCTTTTCCCCAAGAGTTTAACTTTAGAACTTACCCTCTCCCTCCACCACAGTGTCTTTTCTTTTTTTTTCTTTTTCCCCAAGGAGCTGACACCTTAATTGGTGATAAAAGACAAATACACGTATAAAAGAATAATCCATTCAAAAATAAATAAATACTATGATGCACTATAGCAAATCATCGTAGTAGCAGCTATCTACAAGCAGGAGAACAGTGGCATAGAACTGGCTTGAAGACATCATGATTATGTACCAGTCCCACCTAACCAAGTGGTTTCTCATTTTTTTCTAGTTTTGTTGAGAAATAATTGACACGCGTGACTGTATGAGTTTAAGGCGTACAGCATGATGGTTTGGTTTACATATGTTGTGAAATGATTACCATCATAGCTTCAGGCAGCATCCATCTTCTCATGTAGATACAACAAAAAGAGAAGAAAGAAAAAAAGAAAAACGGAAGATAATTATCTCCTTTTGATGAGAACTCTTAGGATTTACTCTCTTGACAACTTTCCCGTAGATGATACAGCAGCGTCAGCTACGGTCATCATGTTGTACGTCACATCCCCAGCTGGTACCTTTTGACCACCTTCCTCCAATTCCCCGTCCTCCTCCTCTGCCTCTGGTAACCACGAGTCTGATCTCTTTTTCCACGTGTTTGTTTTGTTTTTTAGATTCCATGTGTAAGTGAGATCACACAGTGTTTGTCTTCCTCTGTCCGAGCTCTCGTCTCTCCAGAGAGTGAAGGCTGAGGCTCTGAGGCCGGTGAAGAGCTGGATTCGGCTGCTGTGGTTCTTGGGGTGTCTCGGTGGCTTGAAGTTAGGGGGAGGAAGAGGACCCAGTGTACAGAAGCAGGAGTGCTCTGAGAGGAAGGAAAACCAGGCTAGAAGGTAATTGTTGATTGAATCAAATGCTCTCAAAGGAAAATTTTGTTTTGTGTTTATATTGTGCATGGTTTTTTTAAAAAAGAACAGAGAAAGTTACAGACAACAACTAGTGTTAATTGTATATACCAGGCACTGTTGTAAATGCTTTACAAGTTATTTTCTCACTTAAAAATGTCCATACTACAATGAAGTAAATACAAACATAGTTGCAATTTTACAGATGAAAAATAAAGGCATAGAGTGGTTAAGAAACTTGCTCAGTGTCACACAACTTTACCAGCTGGGCTGTTTGACTGTAGAGACCAGCCTCGGGACAGTGAGCTCAATCCTATGCATAGGCCTAAAAAGCCAATGAATCTCAGTCCCGATTTTGCCACTGTTTCTCAGCTTGGAACCTCTTACGGACTATATCACTTGGTGCCTCGCTTTACAGAAGAGGCTGGTGAGGTGGGGAGGGAAGACTTGTTGAGGTCTCGGGACTGTGGGCTGGCCTGCAGTGAGGACCTGGATCCCTCCTTCCAGGTGTAGGCCTTTTCCCTCTCGCCATGTACAGGGTAGGAAATGATGAGGACATCTCGTTCAGAATCATCCCTTTAGACAACGAGGACTCAGATTTCTCAGAGAGGCAGTTTGAGGGGAATCCAAAAGAACCATTTTAAAGTCAGATTACTTCGAATAACGTCATGGATCACGATTGCTTAGGGTTCCTGCACATGGAGGGAAGACGAGGGGAAGTAATGCCATTGAGCTGATTTTTAAGGAGAACAACAGAGTTTGAAATTGAGTAAGGAACAGAGCAGACTTGCAGTCTCACAAGCTTTTTGTGAACCAGTAGGTACATTTAGACCTTTATATTTTTGTGATTTCTGTAACTGAAACCACATTTGCAGTGAGCTGGAAATTAAGTGGCTTTTTTGCTCGTGAAATCTTCACCTATGAGGATATAGGCATAATACACATGGAAAATAACCTTTTCTGCCTACACACACACACCCCTCCCAAGGTACTTGATGATAATGGCTCTTGAAGTGCCTTGAATAGGATCCAGCTACTACAGGATCTATTGGTTTCCTTGTACTGGATATAATAGTGTTTGTGGTCCCTTTGAGTATCAGCTACAGAAGGGACAGGAGCACATGAGTGTTTGGTTTGTAGGGACTGAGTTTTTACTTCATATTCTATAGATTTTTAAAGTTTCTATTCGAAGTAATACGTACTTTTGGTAAAATATCTACAACATATGGAAAAATATAAAGAGGATGAAAAGAAGTTTGTGTTATCAACAATTTCTTCCTTCCCAAATAACCACTGTGAATGCCACGGAGGTGTCTCTCCTTCAAGATTTTTTAAATGTAGTGTGTGGATAAAACCCTTTTTCTTTTTAAACGTAAAACAAAATCATAAGAGAGTGAAGACTGCAAAGAGAGGAAAATGTGTCAGTATAGGAGGGGACGCATACTGTGTGGCACTGAAAATGATAATTATGGAGGCCACGTAATAGCATAAAAAGCACTTGCCAAGTAGTGTCAAGTCAAAGAGATTACAAAGGTACATGTGCATAGAAAAGAAAGAGTAGATGGAAATATTCCCAAATGCTGAAAGTGACGGGAATTAGGCGCCAAGATCATGAAGGACGTTTTCATCTTTTCTTTCTTTTCCCTATCTTTTGTATTGTAGTTATATTTTTATTTTTACTTATAAAAATATTAAAAAATCTGTTCTAATCAGAATTTTTTGAACATTCCTACAGATTTAGTGACATCAGTTAAACTGTGTAAAGGACAAATGAAGACAATACGCTTCACCTAATGTTTAATGGCACGATAAATTGAAAACATTTTTTGAGCTGTGACTCATATTTAGAAGTTGGCACATAAGTGAAGACAAATAATATATCATCTTACCTGACTAAAAACAGTGACTTCCTTATTCACTGGAAGAACTGAAGACTGCACCCAAAATTCACAGAAATATACAGCTAGGCACTGCGACAGGGTAAATAAGAAAAGGAGCTGAAGTGTAGATCTAAATTCTAGTCTTGGATTTGTCCCTACTAGCCCCAGTTTCCTATTTCAAAATGTGAATAATAAGAAAATGTCCTGCCCGGGCATTGGTTTGTCATAAGGGCAAAACAAAACAAAAGAACCCACAGAGTGAATGGAACATCAGAGGGCCAAGAAGAGATGGTAGAAGGGGTTCCTGTTAGATGCTCATGCCCACCTCAAATGGCCTTTGAGTACTTCCGGGATGCAGCAAACACACCATCTTTGGATTTGGTCCATTTCACTCCTGAGAGCTCTGTTGTTACAAAGGTCTTTCTTAAATCGGCCTCCAGAACTTTCTATACCATTGTCCTAGTTCCATCTCTGGAGTAGGGTACCAAGGTCTCTAGCATGGTCCGATGGCTTCCAGGTGTGCAGATATCAATCCCCTTGGCCTCTGTGCCAATGAGAGAACCTGGCTGGTCTTTTCTGGCCATGAGCAGCCCTTGTTATCGTTTCCTCTTAGTGCCATGATGGGAGAACATTTGGAAAACACTGGTCAGGAGGACAGTCTTGAGAGTGACCACCCTCACTTGTGTTAGAAGTTACACCTCTACCGGGGAAGCTTAGCATGCAATCTCCTACCACATTTAGGATTCACAGAGGACGTCTTAGTCAATCAAGACCCTGATACTTGTTTGGTTTTGTTTCCCACCAGTGCTTTCGTTTTTCATGTGGCCTGTCCTATACTTACAAAATTATCTTTGGGAAGTAAGAATAGGATTTTAGATTTGTCTGTGTTTAATTTCATGTCATTAGATTTGGCCTATGGTTCCATCCTAATGAGATCTTTTGGGATCCTGATTTGTTCACTCAGTGAATTCACAGTCCATTTTAACTCCATCACATGACAAGCTTGCCAGCTCTGTCCTCAGCTGTAGGAACCTGTTCTGTACCTCCCAGCTCCTTCACCAATCCCTGGCTTGACTTTGTGGCCCTCTCTTCCCCTGCATTCATGGCCTTATGGAATATTACCAGGATCCACCTTCCAACCCCTTCCAACCTTCCAGTTCTTTTGGCCAATGCTCACTTGATAATTCTTTTGACTTCAGATTCCAGTTCTGCTTTCTAACATTGAATTGACTTTTTTTGGGGGAAATGTATTCCTTCCAATCTCCCTTCCTTCCCCTACTCTTCAGTTGCTACAGCTGGAGGGTGACCATGACCATGTCCACACTCAACTGGGCTGCCAACTTTGCTGGGAGAGATCAATCATGGAGTCTGAGGTTTTTCTACTGTGGACCACTCTTTAAACTGATCCATTTGTCATGGTATATAGGTGTTTATAGAAGTATCCAACTCTACTAACTGCGTTCTTAATCTTGCTCATAAAAAAGAGGTTTGCAAATGCTTTCATGGACTCCTGATTCATTAAATTCACAGTATTCCACCTAATCTCCCCATCTACAGCCCCATCAAACAGAAGATTGAGTGAACTTCACCAGACTTGGCTCATTCTTAGTCAATTCATACTTTCTCTTAGTGATCATGACTTCATTAAGTGCTACAAGACTATCGCTGTAATAATTCATCTAGAATCTTTCCTGTTCACTAACATGTGCTTGTGAAATCCCTCAAGCCCAGGAATAGACGTGGAAGCTGTCTGTAGGTATGAAGCATTAAGGGATGGCATTCTCCTAGGAGGTTTGGTAGGAAGCTGGAAGACACGACGGGGCTGTCTGGGAGAGTCATGGAGATGATCTGATTTGTTTATGTCATTTCCTGGAATAGGAGTGAAATCAGCAGGCAAGGATCCAGCCTGATACTCCCAGGGCCTAACCACAAAGGTCACAAGGCAGCCATTGGACTCAGCATGTTCACTTTTCCAGCGGAAGGGGACAAAGTTTAAACTAACAGAATGTGTCACTGGAAGGCACTTCAGAGATCATTTAGACCGGTGCTCCTCAGACTTAAATGTGCACGTGAGTCGCCTGCGGAATCTTATTGAAACGTAGATTCTGATGCCGCAGTTCTGGGATGGGGCCTGAGAGTCTGCACTTCTAATGTGCTTGCTGTTGATGCTCCTGCCTGTGGCCACACTCCATGTAGCAAGGATTTAGACTATACTGTGGGTTTTCTTTTTCAGGTGTGGAAACTGAAGTCCAGAGAGGTGAAGTGATTTCTCCAAAGCCGCACAGATCAAGTTAAAGGAGTCTTTGGGGGCCCAGACCAGTGTTTGTTTAATTATAAAATGGCTGGGCTTAGTAAAACAGAGGTATACCCCCCTTTCTTAAAGTCTCATGGCACGAGGAGGGAGAGCCGAGGTTAGATTCCAGGTATGTACATGCTTGCACGCAGGCACACATACACGCACATTCCTGCACACACATGTTGTCTGTGCTTCTTCGTATTCTCCTTTCTCATCAATTGTGATGTGTAGGAGATACATGACGTACACATGGATTACCAGGAACACACGGTTACAACCATAAAGATATTCTTAAATGCAAATCAATTCTGAATATGTAAATTCTTCCATAAATATATTCCAGGGAAACACATGAGTTATTTTTGACCTCTTAAGTATATACAGATATTCTGGAGTTTTGCCAAGACCATGTTACTGATAAAATTGTGTCATAATGACATTTTCCGATACTTTTAATAGTAAAAGCCCTGGGCTTGGCTGGGTGAGTTCTGTGCTCCAGCATTCATGAAGCTCCCTGGGGATTTAGAGATTTTCCATTAACTTCCAGTATTGAATTTTTCTTGCCAACTATATTTATCTGTTTTCCCCGAACTCTGTTGGGGGGAACCAAGCAACTGAGAAAACCCAGGCAGCAGAGTGTGTATGTGTGTGTGTCTGTTCATACGTTCACTAAACAGTGCAGGTTTCCGTCATTTTTCTCCTTGCTGAGAAGTGAGAAGGAGGATGGGAGAAGAAATTGTCTGGAATGGAAAACAGGGTCAGAAAAGTCCTCAAAATGAAATCTCTCCTCTCCAGTAGAAGTTCAGGAAAGATAATAAGCTAAACTGATTAGAGCAAAATGGGGGCCACAAACTCCTACTTGGGGAGGCAAATCCCCGTGGTGCGTTAGACCCAATGGTGTCTCATCCAGCGCCTGCATATCGACTGGGTAGTGGGCTTCCTGGGGCCAAGGCCTGGGTCTTCCCGGAGTTTTTCTTCTTCCAAAATGCCTAGAAGAGGGCGTTGCACCCAGGGGGAGGCCGGAAGCATCTCTCACATCAGTCGCTGGTGGCCAGCAGCCCTGGAAGGCTAGTGTGCTTCTACGAGCGCAGAGGGCCCATCAAGGAGCCCACGAGGAGGCGTTCGTCTGAAAGCTGCAGACCACCACTGCCTGCAGCTTGTCTTCTCTCCTCACTGGCCTCTTCTTGTCTACTCAGAGGCTCCCTGTTGGCTGTGGGAGGAAAGATCAAAAGAGGCAAAAGAAAAGGAAAGAAAACAGCTGGAGGAGATGGAAGAGGGGAGAGAGGAGGGAACATGAAGAGAAGGTGGAAGAGGAACAGGGGGAGGAGACTGAGGCAGACAACATGGGGAAGAAAGGAGGAGGAGAGGAGTGGGGAGGAGTGGAGGAAGGAGGAGGAGAGGGAGGAGCGGGAGGCAGAAATATGGTGAGCTGCTTGTGCAGAGGACACGGAGCTCGGGCTCCTTCCCCAGGCTGTCCCCCCCAGCCCCAGTGGCCGCTGACTTCCTGCTGGAGCTGCGTTAATGAGGACACTTTGGGTTGCAGGTAATTGAGAATCCGACTCCAGTGACCTGGCTTAAGAACACGGAAAGGATGTGTTGGCTCCCGTCAGGGAACAGTGCAGAGATAGTATGGGTTGGGTCAGTTTCCAGCACTTCCTCTGTAGCTCTCTGGAAACCCCTCTCTTGTGTGTGGGCTTCATCCTCGTGCTCACTTCCCTCTTTGTCTTAAGAAGTGTGCCCACAGCAGCCATCTGAAGAGGGTGCTTGCCACCACTGTCGAGCAGAAGCCTTAAGTCTTGCTGGTTGGACCATCCCTGAGGCCTTGCTGTGGCTAGAAGGATACTGTGCGCTGCCCGGCTGGGTGTGCCCATCCTTGACTTCTTTGGAAGGAAGGGTGGGACGATGCTGGCTGGCTGAGACCGGGGCTGCCAACCCTGGAGTTGGGGGTGGAGTTAGTCCCCCAAGCCTCATGGCTACTCCACTCAGAGCAAGGTGGACAGTTCCCCTCGAACTTTGAGGTCTTCTCAGCTGTTTTAGTGAGGTTACATCTTTAGAAATTTGTTGATTCCCCAGATGGCCTAAACCAGAACATCGCAGTATAGATGGGTTAAAAATCTGAGCAAAACCACTGCAAGAATGTTGCGTTAAACCCCGAGACCATTCTGCTCATTCTTAATGTTGAAATCCCGGTCCATGGCCAGAGTGGAACATTTGTTTTCACAATTAAAGCTCATTAACTTGCCAATTAATCAGGGCTACGTGGTAATCACCTAGAATGGGAAGGAGTTCTGGGACACCCTCTGGAAAGAACATCAAGAAGGGCGAGGAAATTGCTCTGTTCCCAAATAAAGAGCACTGATCCCAGGTGAGCTCAAAGAGTGATGCCAGACCGGCCTCCACCTCACTTGGCTAAGGGATCTGGCGGAAAGTACTCATTTTTTCTATGTCTCAGTTACCTTATCTGGAATGGACAGAATCTAAAGCATTTATATTTCCTAGAAAAATGCCCGATGTCTACTAAGTGCCCATTCTTGCTGTCTCTGTTATTGTCACGGAGAGAAGACACTGGTTCAGAGCAGGGAGACCCCCCCTGCAGGGTGCCTCGGGGTGTGGGGGGGCGCTGCTTGAGCGAGCAGTAGGGAAGACCAGAAGCAGGGGGAGGGGGCAAAGCGGGGGAAGTGTTGCGTGTGTGGGTGGCGTCACATCCAAGAGGATCAGGAGAGATTGTGGCAGGATGATGGCTGCACAGCATGTGCATGCAGTGCTTCGAACAGTGTTTTCTAGAGTCGGTGGGTGGCCCATCGAGACTGGCACAAAGGGTTCTTGTGAAAGGCAGCGGGAACAAGGTGGAGAGGTATGTTGAGGCGCACTGGTGGAGGGCCTTGAATGTCAGGATAGGAGATTTGGCCCTTTCCCTCCCTTGCTGCAGAATTTTGAGTAGCACTGTGATAAGCTGGACCCTGTGTGATGTTGAGAACGTCAATCTGAATGCTGGGCACAGGAGGGGCCAAAGAAGAGAAATAACAGAGGCAATCAAACAGCACCGTCTCTCCTGAACGGACCAGGCCACCCCTCAGGGAAGCCAGAGGCTCTGACTACAGCCCACATTCCCCGGCACCCTCCCTGCCCTGCCACGGCCCCCCTTCCCCGACACCCTCCCCAACCTGCCGTACCCTAAGCATCACCTTGCACCAAGGGATGATCAGTGGGTCTCCTCGTCTCCAGGATGTTGAGAAGAGAGCCTTGCAGTGTTCCCAGGGCCCATGGCAACGGTGATGGGCAGATCATGAAGACGCTTTGGGTCTGAAACCTGGAAAGAACTGAATTCAAGGTCCTGCAGCATCACTGGGGCTCGTGTCTGTGGACATGGTCAAAGAAGGGTTGGAAGATGGGTAGATGGGGAGAGGGTACCAGACTCCACTCCTGGCCCTGACTTATCAAGACTCGGATGACAGGAACCCATGACAGGCTGGACATGCTGGCAAGCCTTGTCCAGGTTTAATGCGAAGTCATATGAGGAGAGAGACACTGGCTTCTGAAAAATTAGAAGAGAACAGTGAAGAGTGTGGTGTTTCGTAAGGGTTTGGCACGTTTTCTGAGTGATTCTGGCTGTCTGCCTGGCGCTGAGTTTCCTGTTCATAGTTCCCCACATGTGTCACTGCCGAGGATTAAAGCCCTAACAGCCTCTGACACAGGCGTCACCCAGAGCCCGCTTTCTTCTTTCTTTTAGCCTCGGCACAGTTGGGTCGTCTGACAAGATGTGAGGTGTCACTCTCGTGCTGCAGGACCAGACCCAAAGCTCTTTTGGAAAAAGTAAAAGGGAATTAGCAACTCTATCCAGGCTTCAAAATGCACTTTTGTTTTTAATAACCGACATCAGCTCAGCTGGCCTCATTTGGGGGAAGAAACCCTGCGGGCTTCTCTGAGAGTTCCCACCACCCGGGGGGCCAGCGCTCGCACACGGCCCAGCGATGAGGAGGGGACGGTAAGACGACTGATCGCACTTCGGGGTTTTGTTTCTGTATTTTTTCCTCCCTATCTTTTTGCTTACTTACACAAGGATGAAGTATTTAGGAGGGGAAATGGAATCCGATACAACTGATAATGTTATGCTGTTTGTTGAAACAAGATTTTCAGGATTTCTCAGAGTTACATGGTTCTGCAGGCATATTTAACCTTAAGATGTGTCCGTGAGCCGTATTAAAAGATCACCTATGATTATGCATGCTATATTCTATGGAAGACTAACTATGAAATATATGGGAAATGTATAAACTACATACTACCTCTAAGCCATAAATACTGATGTGACTTTTGGTAAATTGTGAGGTTTAATTGAAGGGTATTGTAAACAAACTCCTTGTAAAATGCAGTTGCTGATGTTAGAATTAAGACATTTTATCACTCTCTGTTGAGCTTCTGCAGTTTTCGAGAGGCGTAATCTGGCCCAATATTTGGCTGAAAGCATTGCATTATTATTAACACAACCAGTGGTTGTTTTTAAGTTATATGTATTGTAGTAGCAAGACTTGTACATATTTCCTTCAGCATGGGCTTAACATGTCATCTAATACTCATGAGTATGTTTTTTCGGAGCTTGCAGGTGTGACGCCTATAGCTGAGAGGAGGACGGTGCTCTCAGGGGGGTGATGCACACTGCCTTGCATTCCTTATTCAACACCCTTGACCTCCATAATTCCTAACACTAGTGTTGTTGTGGGAAATAAGAAAATAGGACAGAATCTGAAAGATTAAAGCAAGGAAAGAAGAAAATAAAAAGGAGAACAAAATGAGGTTTACCGTTCAACTCAATTCAACTTAAAACTCCTCGCTCTTATGCAAAATGCTGGTTTGCACTGCGGCTATGAGGGTGTGAAAGCTGGATGGTGGGAAGGATGTTTCAAGAGATGCGGCTAGTGACCAGCTGGTTTGGTAAATCACAGTGTCAGCCTCAGGCGACTGGAGACCACGATGTGTGTGTTGGAGGCCGAGGCAGGATTTGCATTCACTGTAGATGCGTGGATCCGATGGGAAAGGCAAGAAGGCAATGCTGCCAGAAGGAGTGGGGAGCCTTCCTGAGATGACTTTGGCCTTCTGACAGTGGTGGTGAATTTAAAAAGACACTGTGGCCTTTCTCAATTCAGCAGGCAGCTGTTAATCTCTTCACCCACAAACCCTTTTGGGCACACATCTATTAGTTTACTTAGGAGAAAAACTTGACAGGCATGGTCGAGGAGTGGCTAAGATCCACTTCTAAAATATCTCCTTTAAAATGTACACAAGCAGCACATGCTCACTGTCAAAAAGAAAATTTAAAAAGAATACCTAGACATAAGTAAAAAAGATGAAAAAGAGAAACCTAACGTTGTGAGATAAACACTGTTAACATTTTGGTGGGTATATTTTTCTCTGAACACATTTACATTTTGAAAACACATACGTGTACTGTCCATGCTGTTTTATTACCTGCTTGAGCAATATATTGTGAGCCCCGCTAGTGAATTTCTTTCTGAAAAAGCTTTTTTATTTTTTGAGGAAGATTAGCCCTGAGCTAACATCTGCTGCAAATCCTCCTCCTTTTGCTGAGGAAGACTGGCCCTGAGCTAACATCCATGCCCATCTTCCTCTACTTTATATGAGGGTTGCCTGACACAGCATGGCTTGACTAGCAGTACTGCAGGTCCGCACTGGTGAACCCTGGGCCGCTAAAGTGGAGCATGCGAGCTTAACCGCTGCGCCACGGGCCGGCCCCTCTACAAAAGACTTTTTAATCATATTACACAGATAATTTACCAAATCATGTTGGTAGATATTTGCTTGTTTTCTTTTCTATTATTGAGATTACCTAAATCAACCTCCTTGTAGCGAAAGCTTTGCTTCTCTTCCTCATTATTTCCTTGGGATAAATTTCCAGAACAGGAATTGTGGGGTCAAAGGTGTGAGCAGTTTTGAAGCTCTTGATCCTGCTGCTAAATTAATCTAGGAAAGAGCTAATAATTCATACTCTCTCCAGCATGTAGGAATACCATTTTCCTACACTTTTACCAGCATTGAATTTTACCTTTTTTTTTTTTTTAAGTGTGCTAGTCTGATAACTGGCAAAAGGTATTTTGTTGTCTTAATTTGCTTTAAAGAAACCCTTTGTAGGGTCTGGCCGCATGGCTTAATGGTTAAGTTCGCGCTCTCTGCTTCGACGGCCCAGGGTTTCACCGGTTCGGATCCTGGGCACAGACATGGGTCAGCTCATCAGGCCACGCTGAGGCGGTGTCCCACATACCACCACTAGAAGGACCCACAACTGAAATATACAACTATGTACTGGGGGCATTTGGGGAGAAAAAGCAGGAAAAAAACCCGAAGATTGGCAACAGTTGTTAGCTCACATGCCAATCTTTAAAAAAAAAAAAAAGCCTATCTATTAAAAAAAACAGAAACCCTTTGTAAAGCCTTCTGGCTTCCTATTCTGCCCCTTTGGGTTCAGTTTCTTGTCTTTTTGGGTCACTCATTACCAAAGGCAATAGTTTCCTACAGTAACTTACGCCAACCTAAATTCTGAGGCCTTTGACCTCGTTTCACGTCTGTTAGCGAGTCGGCTGAGAGTGGGACTGAATCAGATACTTTTGCTGAGGCTTTGTACGTTTTGAACAACCTAGGGCAAATCTCAGTCTTGATTATTTTATCTCCTCTGTATCTCTAAAATCTAGAGATAAGGACTACCCTTCCGCTCCACCACGCGATCATGCTAGGAACATAAAGGGCAGAGATGGAGGAAAGTCCTTGGAATAGAAAAGAAGTAAAAATACAAAATGGTGCTATTAATATTGTTGTTACTAAGAAGTTTATTTATATTCTCAGCTTATAAAGTACATAGTTTTTGGAGAGCTGCATGCTGAAATTTTGACGATGTCTTCTAATTCTAAACTCGGAAGGGCTGGGTGTGTGTTGCAACATTTTTCTTGGTTCTTCAGCAGCAGTGTTTGCTGGTTCCAGTAGCACGTGAACATACTTTAAAAACAGATTTTATTTTGTTGCTTATGTATCTCACTTGCATACAGGGCAACACGCCTTTCCTCTCACATTGCATTGTCATCCTCCACCTGCTTTGCTCTGATCCCCAGTGTGAGCTTCTTAAAAGTGGGAACTGATTTTACGTGTGTTTCTCTCTCCAGGACCTGGTCTGGGGTCTGACACCCTGTGGGGACTCAATAATGTTTCTTGAATGAGTCAATGGAAGGGAGCTAGGAACATTTTTATCCAACTCTGCGAGGAAAGGAATATCCCAAAAAGGAATCGCAAAGAATTTTAAAAATGGAGCTTTTCTGGGGCAAACTGATTATATTCTTTGTTTAGTTTAATTTGGGTTGGTTTCAGTTTCCACTGAGTAAATCTTTAAAGCTCTCAGTGGATATTGAGCAAATGAATACAAGCCAAGGGCAGAACCAGAAAAGTCGAGACCACAGCTTTTGCAAGTGCGAGTCTCTTGGATTTGGCGTGGGTGTGAAAAGCTTTACCGGGAGTACAGAGTTTCACTCTTACCTCCAACTCGGTGCCAGGCTGTTAAAAGCAAGACCAAACTGACATTTAGCGATGGTTAAAACTTGGAACTAAGTAAATAATGATGATGGCTAATACTTAATAGAGCGCTTACCATGTGTGAGATTTGGTTTCAAGTGCCTCGTCAACGAGGTAGTCAGTATTATTATCTTATTTTGCAGATTAAGAAACTGAAGCACAGAGAAATGATTTGCCTGAAGTCAAACCAGTAGTTAGTGCACAACTGGGATTCGTGATGCAAACCATCTTCCTCTAGAGTCCATGAGTTGGGGAGGGCAGGAGTGACTGAACTTTAGAGGCAATGACACATGGTTTTTGGACAGCTGATGGTGTTTGTGCTGTTCATTTGGGTCGCCTTTCATTGTGTTCTCACCAAGGAGCATACACTGTTCTGGGTTCTTTGCATTGAACACCTCTAATCTTTCTCACAACCTTGCAAGATTGGTATCATGATTCCAGCTCCAGGGCCAAATGCAATGAGACTCTGAGAAGCTCAGCAAGTGGCCCTGAGGTGCCAGGTAGGGATGAGCGAGCCATCAATCTACGTCAAGTCTATCGCTTTCTAGCCCATGAGTCACACTGCGCTGGACAATTGAGTGCTGATGTGCTTGGTTCTTCCCTCCAAATGTGATGAGTCCAGTTCTGCTGCATTTGGAGGTGTTGGTCCTGGAAACTCAGCCAAGCCATCCCCTCACTTGGGGGTTCAGTGGGGGCTGCTCAGCCTCAGTCTCCCTGAATTATGTGGGTCAATATGAAGTGGCACCTGGAGCTGATTTTCAGGCTGGATGCTCCCTGGCAGGACCATCCAATTCTGCATGTCAACCTAGACATGATGGGGGTTTGGAATATGTAGGGACACTTTCTTTACACTTCCTGTCCATTGAGCCCTCCATTCTGCACCAAGGACGTCTCCGAGGAGGCTGGGATGGAGCATGGTGAGTACAGTGTGGGAGCAGAGGCCCTCTCTGCTTCCCCTGGGCAACTTATTTTTCTTTGCTTAGTTGTCCCAGTTACAAAATGGAGATAAGAGTATAAATTAAAACGGTATTTTACTTGTTTTTCTGTTAAACTTCTTGGTAAGATTTTGGGATTTTTAATTTTTTAAACAGCTAACACATGATTGATTTACTTTTGAACAGATTACACAATTTAAAAGGCTGTTTAGTGAAGTCTCTCTCGTTCTTCCCTTTTCCCAGCCATCTGTTTCCCTCCTTCTCACCAATAGGTAACTGTTGTTAATAGTTTCTCATATTTTCTTCTACTTCTTTCACACTGTTGTAGAGTTCTCCGGTGAAACGGAGTCAATAGGACATACAGCTCTCTCTCAGAGGAGACTGATTGTAAGGTATTGGCTCATGTGGTTACGGAGCTGAGAAGTCCCACAGTCTGCCGTCTGCAAGCTGGAGCCCCAGGAAGGCCGCTGGTGTAGTTCCAAGGCTTGAGAGCCAGATAGCCAGTGGTGGAGATTCTAGTTCAGATCGAAGCTTGAGGACCAGGAGCACCAAGGGCAGGGAAAGGATGATAGGTCAGCTCAGGCGGGGTCAGACAGAGTTAGTTCAGCCTTTTTTGATCTACTTAGGCCCTCAACATATTGGACGATGCCCACCTACATTGGAGAGGATCATCTGCTTTACTCGGTCCACCAGTTCAAAGGCTAATCTCTTCCAGAAACACCCTCAAAGACACACCCAGAAATATTGTTTAACTAGGTGTCTGGGCACCCCATGGCCCAGTCAAGCTGACACATCAAATCAACTGTCGTACACACTAACAGCATACACTCTTCTGTCCCCTGTTCCGTAACTGTATCTAATCAGCTAGATAATCTTTTGGTGGACTTTTAAGTTGTTTGCAATCTTTTGCTATTACAACCAATATTGCAATGTGTAACAGCCTTGCCTGGGTCATTTGGCAGAAGCGCAAGCAAGTGTATTTGTTGGCTAAATTCCTAGAAGCGGAATTGCTGGATCAAAGGCTATGTGCATCTGTGATTTTGAAATATATATTTCAAAATTGCCCGCCCACCTCCCACCAGGTTAGAACAATTAACAGCTCCACCGGGAAGGTCTGAGAGAATGTTCCCCTACATGCTTGTCAACACAGTATGCTGGCAAACTGGTTTTTATTAAACTTTGATGGTCTTATAGGGGGAAGAGTTTAACTCACTGTGTTTTTAAAATTTTCATATCTCGTATCATGACGGAGGGTTTTTCTGGAGGGAGACAATTTTTTTTAGAGTAGTTTTAGGTTCACAGCAAAATTGTATAAATTACAACTGATGAATCTGCCTTGACTCATCATGATCCCCCAGAGTCCATAGTTTACATTAGGGTTCTCTCCCAGTGGGGTGCATTCTATAGGTTTGGACAAGTGTATGATGACATGCATCCACCATTATAGGATCATACAGGGTAGTCTCACTGCCCTAAAGATCCTCTGGGTTCCACATATTCACCCTCCCCTCAACCCCTGGCAACCCCTGGCAACCCCTGGTCTTCTTACTGTCTGCACAGTTTTGTCTGGATGGACCACAGTTTATCCATGCACCTACTGAAGGACATCTGGGTTGCTCCCAAGTTTTGGCAATTATAATTGAAGCTTCTATAAATATCCATGTGCATGTAAGTTTTCAACTCCTTTGTGTAAATACCAAGGAACGAAGTTGTGGAATCGTATGGCAAGAGTGTGCTTGGTTTTGTAAAAAACTGCCAAACTGTCTCTAAAGTAGCTGTACCTTTTTGCATTCCCCCCAGCGACGAATGAGAGTCTTTATCGCTCCATGTTCTTATTGGTATTTGATGTTGTCAGTGTTCTGGGTTTTGGCCCTTCTAATTGGTGTGTAGTAGTATCAGTATTATTTTAAAACCATTTGTGATCATAGCTTCTGGTTTGTTCAATGATTATTTTTTAAGGCTTGGCTGTGTGTACAGCCACAGGATGCCACAGTGGGGGAGAGAGATCTGCCTGCTGCCTGCAGGGGTCACAGAAAACAGCCAGGCAGCCGCAGGAGTTGCGTACATGGCGATCAACATTATGAAAGAGACACATGGCTGCTGAGACACTGACTGATGAGCCAAGATCTGCGTTAGCCTGGTGACGGGGAGCTCTGGTGGGGGAGGCCTGAGGTCTGAGGCTTAAGGCGACAGCAGAGGGACAGCAGCCTTAGAGCCCTGTTGCAGGAGCAGCAAGAAGGTCTGTGCATGGCTGTCTGAGTGAGGGGGAGGGAGGTTCGAGGTGAGCTTGGAGACAGACACACGGCCTCATCACTGTGGGCAACTGGGTCCATGGCAAGGAGTCTGGACTTGCTTCCGAATTTCTGGTAGCCTTCAGTCACAGGCTGGGGAGATGGTGCCAGGCTGTAAAGGCTTACCTCATAGACCCTACATGCTCACCTGTATGATATTGTGGAGGGGCAGTTCCTATGCACAAGCACTATGGGTGTCATTTTGTATTTGTCACAAAAGGTTGTGGCAGGGGTGACATTCAGCATAGGGCTGGCATCCAGGACATTGGACTCTCTTGCCCAGCCCTGAATTCTTGTGTGTGTGACAAGTGGCAAGAGCTTTGCCTAAATATGGCCATGGAGACATTCTACCTGTTGCAGAAATAAAACTCAGTTTACACAGGGCTTTCTTGTTCATTATCTCACGTATTACTAAATGAACTGATCATTTCGACAAACTATTATCAAGTGTCCAGTCTGGGCTAAGCTCTGCATGAGCTGCTGATAGGGTGGGAGAGGAAGAGGAGGTGGGAGGGAAAACACAAAGATGAAGAAAATGCACAGCAGCTTACAGCCTCGTTTCAAGACAGAATCAAATGTCAGCAGTCAAAGAGAAGGCAGGAAGGGGACAGTGAAGAGGGCCCAGGCACTTCCAGGGGCCTGACGAGAACTCTGGCCCTGCAGTGTGGGCCACTTGCAGAGCTGCCCCAGGGGCCTGCCTGGGGACCCTCCGGGGAGGGAGCTTCTCTTAACATCCTTCTCTGGAGGTGTAGGCAGGGTTATCATTCTAACTGCAGAGGTGAAGAAATGAGAGCTTTCCTCAAGACCACTGAGTGGGCAACAGGGGAGCTGGGCCCGTCCCCTGAACTCTGAGCTCTCTGTGCTTCAGAACAGAGCAGAATTCCTGTTTAACATCTGGAAAAGGCCCTAAAGAAAGGATCTCTCTCAACGACCCCTCTGGCCCTCTGCTTCCATTATCATGAGTCTGTAGCATTGGCAGAGCCCTGCAGAAGGGGTGTGGACTGGACACAACCTCAGGCGGCTGAGGGTAAGGCTCCAAGCTGAGAGAGGCTTCCATCTTTGAAGAAACATAGGGCATCGAGACAAAGTATTGTTGTTCAGTCTCTCAGGCCCATCTCTGTGGCACAACTGGTCATTTGTGGCCATAGCAGAGTGGGGTTAATGTGTGTATGGGTATGTGTGTGGCAGCTGGGGTGAAGGCCTCAGGAGCTGCCGGCCCTGACCATGTGCTAAGGGTGCACGTTTCCACAGATGTGGGAACATCTAGGCAGGAAGCGGGAAGGCTCTGAGATCAGTTACAACCTCAGGGAGCTCCAGCTCCTGGTCCGGGGAAAAGAGGACACGGTTCATTTCTGAGAAGAAGGGACTCCATGGGTAAATTCTAGGTGCTCAATCTGGACAGAAAAGCCCAGGCGAATGCAAGATGGGTTGGGGCTGGCGTTTGTTGAGTGATGATCATAGGTAAAAGAGGCAGCTGAAGGAATATTTACAAAAGAAAATTCCAGAGACATATTTATAAGCCTTGATATGTATCTGTGCTAATCACAATTGAAATGAATATTTCAGGATTCATGGATTTTTAGGCTTTTGGTTTTCCGATATCTGTTCTTAATCTGTCCACAACAATGGTATGACTAGCTCTAAAGACTAAAATTTTAGTGAGGATTTTAGCGAATTTGCTGTCTGAAGCATTCAGACTTTCCCCAAACCCACGAAGAGATGAGTGATGACGTTGGTACAGAACTAGGCAATGGCATGTTTGTGTCTCTTGTAGATGTTTGCCTTTGAGTCCTTTGACGGGAAATTATTGGAAGTGAAAACACTTCTAAATTATCCCCTGTCTTTTTTCTAAACATGCTGAACCTCTTGACAGTGAGTCCTTTCTGGGGTGAGGTAAGCAGTGTTGCTTTTGATGACTGTAGCTACTCAGTCATTTATGCCAACAACATAGTCCAACATGGGCCACAAAACCAACACATTCCAAAGCCATGAGTGTGCTCCCCAAAGCTTGGTGTTGCTTCCCTAATTCTATTCCTGGAGTTAGCAAGAGGGTAGAACTTGACTGAAAATCCTGGGGTAACTTTACTTGGACCATTTATTACCTGTGATTTCATTTGCTGGCCCTTTGATCTCTTTGTTCTGGGATGATTAGCAGCCGTCCTATCGTGGAGATGCCGGTGGTGCTGGGCCTCCCTACCCAGGTACCAGCCTTGCCTGGCAGTTCTTGAATGAACCAGAATCGGCAGTCTTTCATCTGTCTCCTCATGACAATGTCTAGGTGCTTTTCAGACATCATCTGTGTTCCTTACGCAGGTTTTATTGTTTTTAATTTGTCTGGAAGGGAACTGAGGCCCAGAGATACGCAGTTTCTTGAGACTGTAGCAAATGAATAACAGAGACAGTATTTGAACACAGATCTGTGCCCCTCAAGCCTCTTTACATCTCATTGTGCTGAAATGATAAGGGGGCTTGACAAAGAGAAATAGTAGTTCATGAAATGGTTCCTTTTAAGACATGGTTGAAGTAGTCAAACTTGTATGAGTGATGAAGTTCTTCAGAGCTCACTCACATGGAACACTTGAATAAGGCTGCCGTCTACCGCCTCTGATAGGAATTTAGCATCCAAACTGACACATGTGATCTGTAAGCTAGCTTTTTAAAAAGGTATTACGTACAAAGTTTATTTTCTAGACTCTGAAATGATCAGTAGATAATATTTAAGCCAAAATCAATACAAAGAAAGTACATGTAATAATAAAGTACAAATTCAACTATAATAGGGACTTGATAGATATTTCTCTGGAATGATGAAGCAGACCCTGTCTGAAGTAGGTGGGGAAACCTGGTTCACAAAGAGTCTCACCCGTCTGTTAAAGGATAATCTACACGTTAATAAGGTGAGAGATAAGTGCTGGCAAAGGTGTGGAGCAAAGGGGGCCCCTGTACACTATGGGCGGGAATGTCAACTGGGATAGCGACTATGGAAAACGGTATAGAGTTTCCTTGAAAATTAAAAGTAGAACTACTATATGAGCCAGCAATCCCACTTTTGAGTATATATCCAAAGGAAGTGAAAATAGGATCTAAAAAAGATAGCTGTACTCCCATGGGCATTGCAGCATTATTCCCAACAGCCAAGATATGGAAACAATCTAAGTGTCCATGAAGGGATGAATGGATAAAGAAATGTGGTATGTGTGTATACAGACAATGGAATATTAGTCAGCCATGAGAAAGAAGGAAATTCTGCTGTTTCTGACAATATGGATGGAACTTGAGAACATTATGCTAAGTGAAATAAGAGAAAGACAAATACTTTATATCACTTACATGTGAAATCCAAAAAAGATGAACACAGAGAAACGAAGAGTAGGGTGGTGTTACCAGGGGTTGAGGGGTGGGGGAAATGGGGAGATGTTGGTCAAAGGGTAAAAACTTCCAGTGTAAGATGAACAAGTTTGGGGATCTAATGTACAGCACAGTGATTATAGCCAACACACTGTACTATATACTTGAAAGTTGCTAAGAGAGTAGATCTGAAATGTTCTCGCCACAACAAAGCAGTGGTAATTATGTGACAGAATGGAGGTGTGAGCTAACTCCATGGTGGTAATCATTTTGCAGTGTACAAATGTATCAAATCAACACGTTGAACATTAAACTTACACAAAGTTATACGTCAATTATATCTCAATACAGCTGGAAAAGAAAAGCAACAAAAAGCATAATCTGTAAAATCATATGCAAAGATTCACAGGGTTTCTTTCCTGGATGGAAAATACATGATTATAGTCGGTGATAGAACGCGTACTTGGTCTTAGTTGATTAAAAAATCTCCTGTGAACTTGCCGTGACTACCTCTGTGAATGAATTTCCCTCAAGGTTTAAGCATTTCTCCAGATTAACACCATGGGTTACTGAGATGACTCAGAGAGAGAAGGGGAGGTTACATCTTTTCTTTTGTAATAATGTGGGAAATTACACCCACCATCACATACTGTACTTGAATATTTATCATCAACCTCAAATTCTGAGATTTATTTAACTGCGAGATCAGAGTTCTAAACTCTTTTTCCCAGTTGAAATTTTTAAGAAATTTGGTAAGGTAATGTGACGTAGCGTCCAGAAACTAGGTTCATAGGAAAGTGAACAATGCTGGTGGGGGTGCGGGGGGCGGTGGCGGGGACAGGTCCTTCCCTTCGTCTGGCACTAATATCCAGATCCTAAATGACTGTTCTAGGGAAACCTGCTGTTTGTGAGTCAGCCCCTGAAGCACAGCTCTCTTCTTTCGCCCGGCCCTGTCTGTGGGGTCGGTGTAGAAAACAAGTGTTGTTGTGTTAGTGGACCCACTCAGTTACATACGTATAGAACACACGTCTCTGAATCTGATCATCCGCCATGGTCTAGGCCAGTGGTTGTCCATCCCGGCTGCACATTGGAATCACCTGGGGAGCCTCAAAAAATGCTGAGGCCTGGGCCCCACCCCAAGAGGGTCTGATGTGTTGGTCTGGGACACAGCATCGGCACAGGGATTTTCAAATTCTCGCCAGGTGATTATACCGTGCAGCTGGTATAATGTGGTTTGAGAATCACTGACCCGGGAACTAGACAGCCATAAATTCAGTAAATTACCCAAGCAAACAGGAAGCTGGCTAGAAAAAGGCTGTCTGGAGTGATTGCCAAATCCTGCCTGCTGGGAGAATTTGGGTCCACTTCCCAGAAACCCTTGTCCCTGGAAGTTATCAAAGGCTCTCTATCCTGTAAGTGTGCTTTGAATTTTCTAAGGCTTGGCGGGCATAAGTAGTGTAAATGTAGCCACTTTCCTTCATTGGCAAAGATTCCAACATCTGCTCTGTTCAGGATAGAGTCCGTCAGAGAAGGAGCCTACCTTTAAGCATTTGATGAGTATCAGAGTAGGGAAGAACTCAAGCCCCACAAAGTCGGGGTTGCCAGTGCCATCAGAGGGGGGAGGGGAAGCCAAGGGGTAGGGATAGGGGCGATGGTCACCCTGTTCCCCTGGTTGGAGGGGTGGGAAAACGGTGTTTAGGACGGTCCTGGAAGGGTGAGGAGGAGGAGGGCATGAGCTGGAGGAGGAAGAAAGTTAACATTCTGGGCAGAGGGAATGAGTAGCCACTGGGGAAGCTGGCAAGGAGACTGTGTTTGACTCAAGCCTAGAAGCATGAAGGGCAAGGAGAAAAGTGTGTTCAAAAAGGTAGAATCAGGGGAGACCGAGGCGGGTCTGGAATGTGAGCCCAGAATGTGAGCCCTGGTGGTCTGGGCTTTCTCCTGGAGGCGGTGGAGCCCTGCGTGAGTGGTTTTAACTGCCAAGGTTGAAGCAAAGGGCAAATAGGGACTTGCCTAGCACTATTTATCCCGCTAATCTGGATTGTTTAGAGGAAAACAGTCAGTTTGACAAGATGGAAAAGAAGCCCATGTAGGTCACGCGTCAGTTTTGTACTGACAAGGTGGGTGTATCGCATGAGGGGGTTCGCACTTTTCCTAATTGCTGCCTTATTTCTCTCGCTTCTCTTCTCTAACTTCTAACAATTCCTTTGTTCCTCCCAGTCCTTCTTGTGAGGAAGAAATTTAAGAGATTTCCCCTCTTCCCGCACATGTAATCTTGTCATCTCAAGTAGTCACAAGGAAACTCTGAATATAAAAAGATTAAGTGTGCCATTAGGAGGTTTGATGGTTAGCATGTTACTTATGTAACAATTTTGGGTCATACCGACTCTTAAGTAAATAAAACCGTAACTGCTTTCTTTTTCTTCTTCTTCTTCAAAATAGAAAAATAAAATTTAAAGGTCAGCCAGATTTTGGCGTAAATGGCCAACATACTTCTGCAAATGATGTTTCTCGATTAATCTTATTGCATCTAAATGCTCGTCAGTGTATTCGGGGAATTTTACGTGTAAGAAAGTCTGTAAGCGCTGCTAGTGATTCAGCCTAAACAGGGGTAGAGAGAGCAGTTTCCCTGGAGTTGAGATCACTTTGTCTAAGTCTGATTTTAAAGTACCGAAAAATTCTTATTGAGTGCTTTGTTCTGTGTTAAACTTTTTAGAGGATACAAAAAAAGAAAAAGGTGGGTGGGGAGGATGGCCAATGTCCTGAAAACCTCTTGGGCTTGCTTTTTCTCCACTGGAAGAAATGAGTGAAACCCTGTTAGCAGACTCTATCCTTGGTCCTAGTATTTTCTTTATGACCAGGTTACATTTTTCTAGATAAACTTTTCATATCTATAGTTCCTCAGTTCTGCTTCTTACTGTTCTCATGTTAATTCATGGTCTCATTGCCATGGGTTTGACCCAGTTTGAAAGAATCTAATGATACACGAGGAAGGAAAAAAATCACTTTAAAAAGATAATCTTATTTACATATGAATCTCAGATACATGACAAAGTTTAAGGAAATAAAATATCAGAAGTCTTAGTTTTAATGTCTTAGTTCTAAATATTGGGCAGTATTGTCCCATATCTACACCCTTTCTCATCAAACCTCAAGTCCAATTTTGGATTGGGAAGACATCCTTACTCCACACTTGAGCGTCTTGCACACCTATCTTTGGGGGGCCAAAAATAACAACACGAAGCACCTGCCAGGTGTGACTACAGCAATAAACACTTTCTCTGTATTTTCACCAGCCTGCCAGGCTGGGCTCTACTATCCCCGTGTGACAGATGGGAGACCTGAGGCTGATGAAGCACAACCAGAAAGAGCAGAGCTGGAGGCATCGTGGGCCTCTCCTCTCTGACTTCACGCTGTTTGTGGCATCCCCACGGACCGACGTTTGTTGCTTGGCTCTCCTGTCGGCATCACAAAATAGAGTGGTTGCCCATATTACTGTTAGTCACCGCCAACTTCTCAGATCGTTCAACAGCTGCCAGCATTTCTCTTCAGTCACTTCTGTATTCAAAAAGCCATCTTTCAGCCTCCATCCTAACTTTCTTCTGGAAAGTTCTCTGCTTATTTATTTAGGTGAATCTCATCTTGTTATGAAGGGGACTTGAGGCAGCTTGTTGCCTGTTTAGATGTGTTTCCAAGTCTGTACGACCCCTTGGGGAATGTAACAAGGGTTTCTCCGGAAGGGCTTGGAGATGGGGGCCGGGGAGGAGCCCTGCCAGGCAGTAAACTCTTCCTGTGTCCGGAGCACTTGAGTTTCGAGAGTTACTCCCATTAAGACCTTGGGAAAGTGTCGAAGCTGCTACCTCCTGGAATTTTCCCATCAAAATCAGTCCTCTGGCGTGGTAAAGAATGTGTTTGTAAAGTATCAAGAAAAGAAATACATGCGTATATCTATATTTAAATTGCTCAAAATAAGCATACAACCCTGGGAGCTGGACGGTAATGGTGAAAATTGTAACTTCATGCTGAGGTTAGGCCGGAACTTTCTTTTGATAATTCGAGCATAAAGTTAAAACATGAGCTCCTTACTGCACTTCAAAAATATGCCTTTGTCCACAGAGAGTTTTCCCATTCAAAACTCTTTGTACTCCCACGCGAAGTCGGAATATTTTCTATGGAAACCAAATTGTACTTCCTTTGATCTGCTGAAAATTAAATTTCATGCAGTCAGTAGGTTATTGTTTTAAACTCAACTGCACGAGATTAAATTCTGGAACTGAAACACCAATGACACAATTTCACAATGCAGTTGTGACACTCATTGAAGCCTCAGGTGTTGAGGTGGATGGAAGGTGCATCTGGCACCAGATGGCCTTCTTAGCCCAGTGGGGACAGAGTTTGAGAGTCTGAATGGAAATTACTAACAAGTGCAGAGCACTAGCTCTTGGTTGTTCACGCAGGTGGCTTTTAGTTGTAAATCATTCTCACGGTCATAAATCCCTTCTCAGAACTCCGTAACCCTCCTTTGCGAACCCAGGTGGACAGATGGTGTTCTCCTGAAATGGCTGGATCGGAAAGCCTGCGCTGAGGCCTTGGGTTCTCAGTCACCACCTCAGCATCATTACCTTTCCCGTGCTTATTTGGGTAGATCGACCCATGTCTCTGTCATGTGGTCTTAAATGTTAAAATATTTCAGCATGGAGACTTCGATGTGTGTGTTGTGCGAGTGTAGATATTGTGTGTGTGTGTGCTGTGTTTGTTGTGTGTATGCTTTCTGTGCGTGTTGTGTGAATGTGTGTGTTTTGCGTGTGTGTTGATACTGTATGTTGTGTGACTGTGTGTATGTTGTGTAACTGTTGCACGTGTTGTGTTTGTGGTATGTGTATATTTTGTGTGTGTGTTGTGTGCGTTTTGTGAATGTTTTATGTGTGTGAGTGTGTGTTATATGTGTTATGTGAGTGCCCAGTGCCTGGCATATATTTTACTAGGGTCTTGGTAAATATTTATTAAATGAAGGCAAGGTCATGAGTCCTGCCCCCGTGAAGCTCATTGTACGAACTCACAGGCTGGACTGGCAATTCCTTGAGGGTAGGGCCTATCTTGGGTTCATTTTTCTGTCGTTCAGTGTTACTCAGAGGGAGGCAACACTGGCATAAAGTAAGTATAGGGGCTCAGATAGGAAATATATATTGTGTAACTAAGCACAATTTTGTTCTCAAGCTCAGTCTTCTTGAGGCAGACACTTATCTTCCACATTCACCTTTTCACATGCTATGCAGTTCTCTTTTTTATTATGTTTACAGTTTATTTTATGTCCACATACCGTAGAACGTAAGCTCCAGGTGCATAGGGATTTTGTCTGATTTGTTCCTAGATACATCCCAAATACTGAGAACACTGCCTGGTATGGAGTATGTGCTCAATGAATATTTATTGAATGAATAAATGTAAGAATAAATGAGTTGCAGCATGTCAAGGTTTTTAGCCAAATACAGGTGTTGTTATCTCTGTCACAGCTTATTTGAAACCTCAGTAACTCTTGGTAAAGAGCCTTCCAGGCTTTCTCCCTCTTGGTCCTCTCCCTAAGGTTGATCTAGCATCCTGCAGGGACTGCCTCCCATGCTGGCATTGTGGAGGGGACCCCAACCCAAGCTGTCCCTGGTGAGATGTTTCATCCTCTTAGTCAATGGTGGTAGTCCCTGCCTTTGGGTCCTTGTTGCATCCTGTGCACTGTGTGTCTACTGTGGTGTGAAAGGTCTCGCCCAGGGTGTGGGGCATCAAGCCACCCAGTGTCCATAGCTGTGGGCCTCGCCATTGTCACAGATGTGAGGCCCCTGGATTCCAGCCTGCTGCTCCCAGAAACTCCCTGTGGCTCCTCCCACTCTACTGGTGGCAGCTCCCTGGGCTCTGTGATTCTCCTGTGCCCAGCTCCAAGCCGAGTCTCACTCTGCACCCAGCTTCTCTGGGGGAATCGCCACCTCCCAGGCTACCCCAGGAGGAAGAGGCCACCAGCCCAATAACCATAGGTTTCTACTCCCGCTTCCAGACTTGACTGTAAGAGCTAAGCTCTTGCTTTCTCCTTTTTCTCTTTCCATGGCCTCTTCCCATTACCTACAGGACATTCCTCTGTGGCTATGTGGTAGAAGGTCCCCACTGTCCTGGTCTAGACCAGCTTACTCTTCAGTTTGTGGGTCCACTTTTCCTCCCTGACTCTTGAAATGTAAAGCCTAGTTTGAGGTGTTTCAAATAAATGCCTTTTGTCCCTCAAAAAAGCCTGGCACAGTTTTTCACCACATTTTAAGACACATCTTGCAACAGGTGATAGGTCATAGTTACTTGGGAGCATTTCTTTTCTTTCCTATTGCACATATTACAATTAATGACATTTTAGCTTAGACTATTATCTGGCCATGGCCTTAAACTCTAATCTGGGGTTCAAAGATGAGCAATTTCTTTTTTATTCTAGTCTCCATCTTCCTCTCTCTAAGGTCAGGAATGCCTCTCCTTCAAAGGTATAAAGCAACCAGAAACAATTAAAGAGTGACCCAGAAAGAATATACATTGTTTTATATATTGGAGAAATATGACTTCCATTACATAAGGTCACCCTCTGAATCAATACAAATGAGGTTGGACCCCCTCAATGCAATAGACTGGTTTCCATGCTATACCCTGGAATACGGCTAAAGGAAAAAATGTGTCCTTCTCAAAGAGGCACGGCCTGTCATGGAGCAAGGCATGAGGTCTCTTAGACAAATGGGACAGTGCTCACCCAGGCCACGGACCAGTCACAGCATCTGAGAGACCCTGGCGCAGGCTAGGATGCAGGCTCCCACGACTAATGCCATTAAACCTGGAATCACCCTCCTGTCTGATTCCTTGATTGTTAAGAACACTCTGATGCTATCTTGGTTTCCCAGTGTGTTCTTCCTGGAAGAAGAAAACATGCTGCCAGCAGATAATAATAACTTGTCCCTTTGGCAGTTGTAGGTTTTATTTTAAGCTAAAAAGCCAGAATTCCCTTCTAAACTTAGGCGTCTGTCTCATAAGAACATTACAAGTGCAAGACACAGAGAAACCTGAATTCCCAAGTCTGTGTGATGAGAGCCAGGCCCCATGGACAAGGGAGTCCACAGACGTAGGCCACCCTGCAGGACACTTTGGGGTTAGCTAGATGCCCTTTTTGGGAACAATTTGGCCTCAAAGAATGTCTTTATTTTAAAACTTCTATATTTAGGTCAGAGTTTTCTATGTCAGTTCCCTCTCTGTCTCTGTCTCTCTGTCTGTCTCTCTCTCACACACAAAGACATGTAACTAGAAACACACAATAATGAATGTGGATGTGAAATAGAGAAGGGCTAAATCTTGTAATAATAACCAAATCTAAAAAAAAAATCACTAAGAAGAGCAAGGGGCACTCAGATGTTGGTGATTACAAGATATAGGACTCAGCAGTTACAAGAACCATGGGCTTGTTTAAATGAGTTAACTTTGCTCAAGCAAAAAGAGAGAAATAGTAGTCAACATTCAGGAGTGCCTCCTGGAACCCAAGGGCAGGGATGCAGCCCGGCTTCCAGAAGGGCTGGAACCAGCCTCGGAGGTTGCCTCTTAAAGTCTGAAGGAGTCTCTTTCATTTCCTGTTTCCACTTCCTGCTTTTCTCTTTCTCTGAAAACTGGCTTTCTTTGCCACTCTGGTTCAAATGGGGAAAAACACACCACGCTGCATCTCCCAAATGGAATTCAAAGCAGAACAACACCTTCTTTTTTTGACTCCATCCATGACACATAGAAATTAGCTCTGAGTATTTCAGACTTGATGCAAAATTCTTAGGAGAGAGAATGTGAATGCTGTAGCTTGGGGTCTAGTGAATACTCTTGGCCGGATCAGCCATGGCTAAGAGCATCCTCCTGGGCCCATACCTATAGACTGAAGGTGGGGGTCAGGGAAATTGCGTTACTTTCCTGAGAAATAGGAGTATGTTACACACTAAGTAGACACCAACCCAAAGGCATCTATACAAACGGAGAAAGATGGAGTGCAGCCTTGAGTTAAACATTCAAATATATTCAGTCTATTTCCTTAAGGTGACACTGCATTCCAACCCAAGGCATGTTGCTTCAAAGGATGATAAAATATAATGCCAAAGTTTCACCAGTCAAAGACATTTAACCACAGATATACCAATGTCATGCTATCCTTATTACATGTGAAGGTGTGTCTATATCTTACCCGGAAAAGCATTATGAAGCCCACTTTGAGAAGCAAGCTGAGTTTTCTTGGAACTACATTTAGACTTTTTGGAATGAAGTATTCCAAGAATTCTATGCTTAAAACAAATTTGAGAAAATCAAAGCAAAATTTACCATAAATGTTGGTGGTAAATGAAAGGGGGAAATAGTTCTGAACTATATCAATACTTGACCCATATATGACAATAAAATGTTACAGTTTAAAATAACGTACACTAATATAATTTGAAGAAAACATAGAAATAGAGGTAGAGTGTCTCATATGGGTCTTTCTTGGTTGATAGAGAGCAAGGAATGGGTCTTGGAAGAGATCGTAGAGGAGGACAGAGAAGAAGATGGAGGGAAAGGATGTAAAGGGAAGAGGGAGAGGAAAGGCGGTCTAATGGGTGAGAGCATCTAAGTAAAGCACTCAGATGTTACCCCACTACTGAGACAGGGGAAGCCTAGATAAGGATGGTGCGGGAGATGGCAGAGCAGCCACCCTCACAGCTCTCAAGGCTGCTGGCTGGGAGGATCTCCTGCAGGCTCTTTTCAGCTACTACCCATCTACCTAGAACCCATTGATCATATAGCAGGTGCGTCTTTTCTCTGCAGAACAACTTGTCAGGAAAACCACAGTAGAGGGTTTACTCTTGCAACTTCCTTCATGGTCTCTGCAAGAAGAATAATTCTTAGCTGGGATTTAGGCTGGCACAAACAATGTCTCCTTTTCCCCCTGGTAATAACTCTTGGGAACCTTATTATTGTTTCTTAGGCTGAGGGCTTCCAGAGGAAGTGAAGGGAAGAGTTTCTGACATGGGGTGGGGGCAGTCACCAAAGGGACTTCAGAATTAAGTCACATTTAGCAGCCAGAATTTACACTGTGGCACGCAGGTGAGGGATGGGAATAAGGGAGAAGCACAAAATGTTAAGAACTTTCAGCCCCACTGTGGCACTTATTATTCAGGAATGTCAGCCAACATGGTGGAGTCAAGGCCTTCTTGAGGTCTTGGGTATAATATTTCAAAACAGGGCTCACATTAATAAAAACGAGTTCTAAAGAGAAGGCTCAAGTCGTCTGTGCTTCAAAAGGAAAGCTGAGCAAAGCTGAGAGGGTCTTCCAGGGGGCCGGTCCATGAAAAAAGACCACTTTTGTGATGCTTGGGATGCTACCAGACTTGGAATTTGAAGTGGTTCTCCTAGAAGACTTATTACTGAATAGGTCACGAACTGTGGTGGAGGAATGGGATAAAGTCAAGGGTGACCAAGGAGACCACAAGGACAAGTCAAAGAAAACAGCGTCTTCATCTCCGACCAGTAGCTTTGTTTTGAGGATGAATTAGAAGGTTTAGATTGGTGGCTCTTAACTTCAACAGACTTAATGCTCTTTTTCTTAATAAATATTTTATAACATCCCCTTTACTATCCTATAGTAAATTCATTGATAACATAACCTACTTACACATGATATTAAAACTTAACTATATTACCTTAATCAGAATGGGGAGGAGAAATGAAAGTTATTCCATATGCATTTCCACCTGTCTGTACATGGGCCTACTGAACTGGAAGACACAAGGAGACCATCAGAGGCTTGCAGCTTCACACCGAGGAGTCTGTAACGTGGCAGCTGCAAATGCAGATGGAAACAGTGCGTGTCTCACTGGAGACTCAAACAACATGAGTGGCGTTGCCTTGACAATGTGATTTTCCCCTGTGGTGAAAAAACTTCTTTAAAGTTCCAGAAAAAATTAAGCTCTATTTTCCCTCAATTTTCATGGTAGCTCCATTTCTGGAAAATTCAATACATATTAAAACCGTACAAAAAATACTTTTTGTTTCTATGAAAAAGAGAGTTAGGCTGCAGGCTCAGATTTCACCTATATTCCCATCTGGTGGGATATTTGCAAGTTTTGTAGGATGGGGAGCAATTTGCTGTGCAGCACGGTCCTGGGTATTGCAGACCCCCAACTTCTGCCTACCACATAGAGCACCTTCCCAAACAGACGACCCAATATACTTCCGCTATCCTTAAAACTCCCTTAGGGCAAGCCCCACTCACTGTCCCACAGTCATGGGGCGGAAGTGCCCTTAGGGGTCTTCTCGGCGTGTTGGTTACCAAGTGTTGGTCTGAGGAGCGGCTGGTAGCTCTTTAAACATACAGATTCCCGGGCACCATCTGCATAGATTCCACTCATGAGGTAGGGCTTTAGAATGTCCAGGAGACTCTGGTGTGCAGCCAGGCGTGAGGCCCACTGACTCAGCCATCCCTCCATCTGACTCACAAGGTCCCTTTCGCAGATCTGGGGCCAGTGGCTGTCCAGCCTGGGTTTGAAGGAGGAGGATTTTGGCATCAGTTCTCTTCCCAGCCCATTTATTAGCCCTAAAGGCAAGCCGTGAATTGGAGCACGTGGTCTGAGCTCCTATGTAAATCCTCTTCTGGGTCCTTGGGTGTGGCGGCCGGGGAGGCAGCTGATGGCTGATTTGGACTTCAGCTTTCTCTGCCCTGCTCATTCTCATGTTCAGGCCCCGCACTTTGTCAAAGGTGAGAAACACTTTGCTCTTGGTCTCCATATTTTATTTTATTTATTCATTTTTTTAAGATTTTATCTTTTCTTTTTCTCCCAAAGCCCCCTGGTACAGAGTTGTATATTTTTAGTTGTGGGTCCTTCTAGTTGTGGCGTGTGGGATGCCGCCTCAGCATGGGTTGATGAGCGGTGCCATGTCTGCGCCCATGATTCGAACTGGTGAAATCCCGGGCCGCCACAGCAGAGCGCACAAACTCAACCACCTGGCCACGAGGCCGGCCCCTGGTCTCCATATGTTAAAGTCCCATTGCCTGAGTCAGCTCCCCACCTGCGTTTAGAAGGATCTAGGAGAGATAAGTTGTCCTAAAGTGAAAGACCTGCATATCCATGGATAGTGCATGGTGAGACAAAACAGAGATGGCTGAGAGAACTCTAGCTGGTTGTGGGAAAGAGTTGGGGCAAAATACTGAAATCAAGTACAAGCGCTTTCAATGTACAGAGGTAGGTGATTCATTTATTCATTCAATGAATAATTTAAAACGCACCTACCACATGCCAGGCTTTCTTCTAGACAATGATAATACAACAGTGAACAAACTGGACCCAAACTCTACCCTCCCAGGGCTTACATTCTAGTAGAAATTTGCTGTTAGTGCCACGGAGTGGATTCTGACTCTCAGTGCCCCTGTGGACCCAGCCCTTTGCACCACGCTCTCACCTTCGGGCACTCTAGCAGACAATACGTTGCTGCTATTTGCAGGGTTTTCATGGCCAATTTCTTGGGAAGTGGGTGGCCAGATCCTTCTTCGGAGCCCGTCTTAGTCTGGAAGCTCTGCTGAAGCCTGTCCACCAAGGGTGACCCTTCTGGCATTTGAAGTACCCGTGGCATAGCTTTCTGCATCACAGCAACATTCAGCCACCACAGAATGACAACCCACAGAGGGATGATCTGGTTCCCTGACCGGGAGTGAACCCGGGCTGCAGTGGTGAGAGTCCTGAATCTTCACCACTAGACCCCCAGCGCTTCTAGTTGAGATAAACGGTTAACAAGCAAGATCACAAACTGATATGCAAAGGAAGTTAGATGGTGACATGTGCTATGAAGCACCAGCAGGGATTTATGACAGGGTAGGGATGTGTGTGCATGTGCATGTGTGTGTACATGTGCGTGTGACGTCTAACGGCTTGAGATTATTTGGCGACGAGGAGGACGATTTCTTTGGCAACAGTGATTTGCAGTTTAGTACGTAGGAGGAACGGGAAAGAGGTCTTGCAGTTAGGACAGGAAATGATTCAAGTTTGGTTAAAACTTTTTTAACAATGAAAAACGAAGAGAAGCAGAACCACTTTGTCATGGCAATAATTAAATTTCTGAGTTTACGTAAGGAATGTTGAGAAACTTCTGGTTGCAAACGGCCCTTTTGTTTCCTTTAAGTGCTTCTTTATCTCTGAGTGCTGCTTGGATCGCAGTGCCCGAGATTTCTTCACCGGCCCCTCACGAAGACTGAGTTATGTACACATCTCACACCCACTTACTTTAGCCTGGGGTGCTGGTGCAGAAATACCCTGCTTTCTGAATGTGGTTTTGGCTGTGTTTTTGGAATGAGGAATTTATCAATTGTGGTGACTAGTGTATTCTCTTTTAGCCAGAAATACCGACCCACTCTTTACCAGAAAACTCTGTATTCCAAAAGTGATATCACGTTAGGAGTTTATGCCTAACAAACCTTCTGTAATATTTGCTTATTTGCATAATATTATTCAGTTACAAATGTTGTCAGGTACTTTAGTTATCTGTAATTTTCTCAGTAACTCTGTGGTGCAACTGAGCAGATATTTTTATACCTATTTCATAGGTTCAAAAAGCCTAAGTTACCCAGACACAACTAATATATGGCAAATAACCATCGCCTCTACCATTGACTATGTGTCAGACAATGTTTAACTGCTTTTTACATATTAACTTATTCAGCCTTTACTTAACTTATTATTATTAACTTATTATTAACTTATTTAGTACACCAAACCAGTAAAGTAGAAACTACTAATAACACTATTTTACTGTCAAGAAAACTGAGACACAGAGAAGTCACAGCAAGTCTCAGGTGACTTGCTCAGCACCACACAGCTAGTACACGGTAGAGTTGAGATGTAACTTACGGCAGTAAGGCTCCGTTGTCTACACTCCTAACCACTAGGCTAGAGGCTATACGCCTTCTAGTTCTAGAAAGCAGACTTCCCAGCTCCTACCTGTTTTAGGGTGTTTTTCACTTTATAAACAGTGACACTAAGATAAATGGTGAAACTGGAAAAGGCAACAATAGGCACAGGAAAGATCATCAGCTTTGGAGCACGAGCTGAGTCCCAATTTGGTATTTCACTCCCTGAGTAATCTTAGGCGAGTTCCTTAAGCTCTGCAGAACTTCTGTTTCTGTCTGTAAGAGGAGGAGACAGTGATATGGTTCATAGCGTGCTGAGCATGAAATACGATGTCCTCCTAAAGCATCTAACTCACTGTCAGACACACAATAGTGCTTGATATTTACACATTTCCTTCTTACATAAATGATCAATTATTAGGCATGGGCCAGAAGAACCGTTAGGAACGTGGTGGTGAAGGAAATTGGAAACGGCACTGGCGATTTCGCAGAGCCTTCGAGAAATTCAAGGTAGACCTGTGTTACCTCAAAGTGCAGTTAAGATCTCAGTGAAGAGTTAGAACCCAGTTCCTTACGGGTGAGGCTTGTAGGGCTGCTGTTCTGTGAATGTCATTTCAAACTCTGGGTAATAGGGGAAGCAGTTGGTCTTGGGGTTGATTCTCCCTTCTGGCTTCTTGACCTGCCCGTTGTCCTTGCTCCTGAGAAGATGCTTCCAGGAACCACGCAGTGGTCTCCACAGGGCTGCAAAAGCTTTAGGTGGAACTGAAGTTCTCAGACTTGTGGTCTAAGGACCCCTTTACATACTTATAAATATTATTGAGAACTTTAAAGAGATTTGTTTATACGGTTAACTATTGATATCAACTGTATTAAACATTAAAATAAGCTTAAAAATAAATTTTTATTGATCATTTAAAAATAATGATAAATTCATTACCTGTTAACCTAAATGACATCTCTTTTATAAAAATAATTATCTTTTGAAAAAAATAAATTAGAAAAGTAGCATTGTTTTACATGGTTTACGCTGTCCTCTATATCTCTCTAATATTTGGCTCAACAGAAGACAGGTGAATGCTCCTGTCTGCTTCCACACTCAGTCCTCTTTGAGAGGGACATCTTGTAGATTCTGGAGAACCCCTGTAGGCTTGTGAGAGAGCGTGTGTGAAGAAGGCACACACTGTCTTTGAATTATTATCAAAGTAGTTTTTACTTTGTGGACCCCTGAAAGGTTCTCCAGGAAATTTGAGAGCCACTAATGCAGAATATCTTTTTCCCTAACAATTTTTCTGAACATGCTTAGAATCTCCTTTCAAATTTCTCCCTCCTGATGCCTGTACTCAACTAATCCTAAGTGTTAATAATTCTTCCTTCCAAACCTTTAGCGTTGGCAACCCTGGAGATGGAGGATTGCGTTCTTTGGACTGCATACATCTCCCTCCCTCTCTCCCTTTTCCTTTCCTTCCTTCCCTCCCTTCTTCACAACTGTTCTTTCCTTTCCACCCCCAGGGATACAACCCTGGGACTTTTCCAGTCAGACTGGTGCTTCACAGCTGGTCTCTCTGGCTCTAGGATCTGACAGTTGCCAGGCTGTCCTTTACCCGACATCATCCACAATTTACTTCCTTCCTCAAAAGTCTTGCTCTTGGCTAACATTTACTAATTCTAGGTTATGTTGTATAGATAATTTCTAACCAAAATTAAAATAAAAATTTTTTGAGCTGCATAAAGAATTTTAGACACGTTCACGGTAAACTATTATATCTATGAATTTTGGAAACTATGTAGCTGAATTCTGCTGCCAGCCAAGATTGAGTAATAGGGCCTGGATTTACTTTCTCACCAGAGACAACCAAAAGAACTGTATAAAATACATGAAGCCAGGGTTTTTAAGATACTGGACATCAGCCAATGAAGGACAGTGATTCCTGAGAGAAAGGAAAGAAATGAGGTGAGCCCTACAATTGCCCCTGCTTACTGACTTGAGAGAGTTTCCAGGCCATGGAAGAATGCCCAGCCATTTTCTCAGAAAAGGAGGACCCAGGCAGGACTCTCCAAACTTCCTGGACTGACGGGACAGAGCTGAGAGCCAAGGGGGACCACGGTGGCTGCAGTTCACAGGAAGAATGCCACAGAGGAGAAAGCTCCGTCAGAGAGAACTTCAGATTTGCAGAGGGGCCCCTTTAAGAATTCAGCAGAGTATCGATCATCACGTGCATGTGAGGAAACTACTTGAGGCCAGAAAAAGAACTATCCTAAAGATTAGATGAAATAGTAGACAGTATACATGGCCAGGAACAATTTCTGTTCCCACCAGCCAGAATGGAAAACCTTACAATTTGCAGGCATTCAGTAGAGGAATAAGAAAGATCATGCTCCAGCAAAACTGAATGTTGCTGTGATCCTGCCTAATAAGTCACAAAAGCAAGACCCAAAATACTCAAAGTATTTCCAAGAACTAAAATGCATCCCAGGACTCAAAAATATCCCACATCCAACAAGTTAAAATCCACAGTGTTTGGCATCCAATAAAAAGTTACCACGTATGCAAACAAGTAGGAAAATAAGGAGGTGAAAAATTAATCAATCAAAACCAAATAAAAGGCAATGCAGATGTGAGAATCAGACAAGGGCATTCAAGCAGCGATTATAATTGTATTCCATCTGTTCAAAGAAGCAAGTTGAGAAATGGAAGATGTGAAAAAAAGAAAAAAAAAGAAGACCCACCTCTAATGTCTAGAGACGAAAACTCTGTCTGAGAGGAAAAATGTCTGAGAGAAGAAATACACTGGATGAGATTAACAGCAGATTAGACATTGCAGAAGAATAGATTAATGAATTTAAAGACACAGCAACAGAAACCATCAAAATGAAACACAGGGGAAAACAAACTAACAAATAGAAGGACAGAGCATCAGTGAACTGTAGGACAATTTCAAGCACCCAAACACTTGTAATTGAAGTCCCCAAGAGGAAGGGAGGGAGTGACAGAAGAAATATTTGAAAATAATGGCCAGAACTTTTCCAAATTGGATGAAAACTATAAACCCACAGGTCCAAGAAGCTCAATGAACCCCAAGAAACACAAAGAAAAGTACGCTAAGTTTCAGCATAATCAAATTGCTTAAAACCAGTGAAAAAGAAAAATCTTAAAAGCAGTCAGTGAAAAAAACACACCCACAGAGAAATAAGGGTGACAAGATGGCAGACTTCTCACAGAAATAATGTAAGTTAGAAGATTTTGGAGAATCATCTCTAAAGAACTGGAAGAAAAAAACCTGTCAGGCTAGAATTCTATACACAGTAAAAATATCTTTCAAAAACAAAGGAAAAATTAAACCATTTTAAACATACAAAAGCTGAATTCATCCACAGCAGGCTTATACTACAAAAACGTTAAAGGCAATTCTTTAGGCAGAAGGAAAATGATGATAGATAAGATCTGGATCTATCCAAAGGAATAATGAGAACTAGGAATTGCAATGAAATTATTGCTTAAATTTCTTTAAAAGAAAATTGACTGTTCAAACAGAAGTGCAATGTAAAAGTAAAATAAATGACACAACACAAAAGGGCAGGCGGGGAGAAATGAAACTATAGTATTGTAAGGTTCTTATATATGGAAGGATAAATCATTTATGGAGAAATTTATAGCACTAAATGCCTATTTTAAAAAGCAGAAAAGTGTCAAATCAATGACCTCAGCCTTCACTGTAATTAGAAAAAGAAGAACAAATTACACCCACAGCAAGCAGAAGAGAAGAAATAATAAAGATGAAAGCAGAAAGCAATTAAATAGAAAACAGAAACTTAATTTAATTTCTCTATTGTGAGAAATCTATAACACCAAAAGCTGATTTGATCTGACCTTCTTTGAGACGATCAATAAAGTTGATAAACCTCTAGCCAGAATGATCGACAATAAAAAAGAGAAGACAGAAATATACCAGCAGGACTTAGATGATATCACTGCACTACATTACAAATACTAAAAGGATAATAACAGAATATTAGGAACAAAATTATGCAAGAAACACCGACACGTAGATGAAATGGACAAATTCTTTGAAAGACACAAACTACCAACTTCACTCAAGAAGAAATAAATAACTTGACTAGCTCTTTATCTATTAAAGATATTGAATTTGTAATTAAAAATCTTCCCACAAAGAAAACTTCATGCCCAAATAACTTTCCTGGTGGATTCTACCAAACACTTAAGAAAGAAATCATATCAGTTCTGCACAAACTCTTCCAGAGAATTGAAGAGGAATAAACACTTCCCAGCTCATGAGTTCTCCTATCTCTAGGCTAGCACCAATCGGACAGCAAAACCAGACAGGATATGACAAGAAAAGGTAACTATAGACCAATATTCCGTGTTAACATAGATATAATTCTAAATAAAATACTAGTAAATCCAATTCAATAATATATAAAAAGGCTAATACATCATGGCCAGCTACGCTTTATCCCAGGAACGCAAGCATTGGCTTAACATTGGAAACTCCATAAATATAATTCACCATATTAATAAAATATGTGAGAGAGAAAAACTGTATAATCATCTCAACAGATGCAGAAAAAGCTCTTGACAAAATCCGACATCTATCCCTGACAAAAATTCTCAGAAAATTGAGAATAGAAGTCACTTCCTCAACCTGATAAGAGGCGTCTATGAAAGACCATGAGCTAACATCATACTTGATGGTGAAAGGCTGAAAGCATTCCTCGCTTCTATTCAGCATCGTACTAAAGGATTTAGTTGGTGTAAAAAGTCAAGAAATGAAATAAAAGTCATCCAGATTGGAAAAGAGGAAGTAAAACTATTTTGCAGACAACATGGTGGTTTGTGTAGAAAATCCTCTGAAATCTATAAAACAGCTACTAGAACTAAGTGAGTTTTGCGGGTCACAAGATCAATATACAAAGGTCAGCTGTATTTCTATATACTAGCAATGAACATTCAGGAATTGAAATTTATAAGCAATACCCATTACAATAGTATCAATAATATGAACAACTAAGGGATAAACCAGACAAAAGGTGTAGCAGACCCGCACGTGAGATGGTAGCGCTGGGGGCGCCATGCTGCCCCTGAGCCCACGGTGTGCTGGCACTGTTTTTGTCTGTGGGCTACACTCCCTCCCCTCCCTGGCTTGGACTGGTCTCTCTGCAGAGACTGTGTCAGGGTCTTTCCCAAACTGCTGGTTTTTACCGGTCTTCCAGGTACCTACCTCACTACTTCCACACTGGGAGCAGGGAAAGCAGAAAGAGTGCTCAATACTTTCTTAGCCATCACCATTTTATTCCCAAGATTCTCTCCTTTTTTTTTTTTTGAGGAAGATTAGCCCTGAGCTAACTACTGCCAATCTTCCTCTTTTTGCTGAGGAAGACCGACCCTGAGCTAACATCCATGCCCATCTTCCTCTACTTTATATGTGGGACGCCTACCACAGCATGGCTTCTGCCAAGCAGTGCCATGTCTGCACCCGGGATCGGAACCGGCGAACCTCAGGTCGCTAAAGCGGAACGTGCGCACTTAACTGCTGCGCCACTGGCCAGCCCCTCTCTCTTTTTCTTGAGACAGCATAGGGAAAAGACTCTCCTCTCAGGAAATGTATTTGAATGCAGGCTTTCCTCTGCATTCAAATCTTCTGTACCAGGACCCTCGCCTTGTGCTCTTAGGAAAGCCTGGGTTCTGGGTACACACCTACCCCTCTTCTCCTTGGGCACTTGCTCTCTGAGAGTGGTTATGTTGTCATTATTTTCAAGCCAGGGAGTAGTTGGGAAATCTCCAAGTTACTTGACAAGCACACAGTTAATATGTCAAAGCAACAGGACGATAAATGATTTTTTTCTTAGACAATAACAAAAAGGAATGACAAAACTGTAGCGTGTGGTAAGATTTTACAGTTTAATTTGCTAACGTAATTGTATTTTAAATCTTTGGTCATTTTTTAATTTTAATTGAAAGGTAACAAATATTCTGCTGCTGATTTTATGACACTATGACTGGGGACCACAGTATTGTCTCTGCTAGAAATCATTGCGGGGGAGCAGAAGTTTGGGGTGATACCTACCATACAAAACCCTCCACACCCTCCTCCTTAGCTGGTCAGTTGACTACTTCTGACGTTCAGGGTTTCATATGAGTATTTTGGGACAAGGAATGGAGGGATTCCCCACCCCTCCAAAAATACATGGTTCCCATCCCTGAAGATCTTACATTTATTTTTACTAGAAAAATAAAAATATTCATATGAGACAATTACGGACAAAGCATTACGTTGATGAACGCAAGGTCATTATAATAATATACAAACTGAGTACATAAAATATAGAGGAACGTGTAAGCAGGTATGATTTAGCTGAGCAACGACAGACTGAATGATGACACAGTTCATCAAAAGGAAAGGGAAAGGCATGAAGAAGATTCTTGCTCAGATGTAGATATAAAATGAGCAAGTTGTCCATTTTGGATGAAAACTAGCTTGCTGGAGAAGGCCCCAGTGCCAGAGGCCCTGAAGTGTCTAGACTTTAGAGCCGTACTGAGTAATAGAATATTTCACAGTGATGGAAATGTTCTATGGCTGTTCAATATGGTAGCCACTAGTGACAAATTTGCAGACACTCAACTCCTTAAACGTGGCTAGAACAAATGAGAAATTGTTTTTTAATTTTATTTAATTTTAAATAATTTAAATAGCTACATATTCCTAGATCCATCACGTATTAGAGCACAGATCTAGAGAAATGAGAAAGGGAATCCTCGTAGCCACCTTCTGGGAGCTGCTGCATAAGTCACACACAGGGGACTCTCTTTGTCTCCTGCCCAAAGTCTGGTCCAGTCTGGATCCTGAATCTTTTATGCCATTACTGGGGAATTGAGGTCAGAGGCTTCTCCCAACATCGCTCTGAAGAGTACTCCAGGCCCCGCGGCGTTGGCCTCTGAGGACAATACCAGCTACATTTTAGACCGTAAGCTGAGCTCATCAGTCAGTCTAACTATCCCAGAGAAGGAACAGCTCAGTACCCACCATCAAGGCTCTTTATTTAGTGATTTACTTGTGAGGAGGCAAGAGGCAAAGAAGGAATCAGCGGGACTATGGCCTCTTCTCCCAACTCTTGGGCTCACGGCAGAGAAGTTTCCTAGGTCCCACCCTCCGTCAGGGCAGACATGGATGACAGGAATTGCTATTGGGCAGCACTTCACCTGCTGCTGAGTTGTTGCCAAGTTGTTTGTTCTGGGGAAAGTCGAGAGAAAGGAACAGTTGAGTGTTAACATAATCTTTGGATTAAGGAAATGATTCAACAAATATGGCCCTTCTGAGTCTGACCAGATTTTTCTTCTGCTTCAGTTGTCAGAAGCAGTGGCCTGCTGTTTACCCTTCAAAGTACCTCTGAGGGTGGAGGCTTATTTCTCATGGGTTGCACTATTTCTTGGAAAATCATTGAATACCAACACTAGAAACTAAATCCTTCTTGCTGATTTAGTTAGTGTTTGCTGAAAAGGATAAGATTATAGTTATTTCTTTGACTCAAAATAGCATAATTACTGCTAAACCTATTTGACCACCTCATAACTCTCATTTTTCCTTTGCTTGCTGGTGAGATAGTCATAATAACAATCTTAAGGAAGTCCTCTGAACCTGGGCAGTGTTCAGAGGTGATGCTGGAGAAGGGAGGATAGGTGTCATTTTAATTCTGAGAGACCCTGCACGCTAGGCTGACTCTATATGGTACAGGACGGGCCACAGAGAATCATGACACTTTCTTGAGTATGGTCATTGTTTTCCCTATTTATTATTGTGCTACAAACTCAGTGACTTAGAACAACAATGCATTATTATCTCTCAAGTTTCTGTGGGTTGATGGAACCCAGCTGGGTGGTTCTCCTTTGGGACCTGTCCTGTGGATATAGTCAGATAGTGGCTGACTAGGGTTGACTGGCTTAACATCCAAGATGGCACACTCCCAAGCCTGGAGTTGGTTCTGGCTGTCAGCTGGGGCTATGGACTGCAGTGCCTCCATGTGGCTTAGGCTTTCTAACAGTATAGCAGTCTCAGGATAGTAGCAATACTTCTTACCTGGCAGCTTTGGGTACCAAGAGTAAATGTTCCAAGAGGCCCAGGAAGAAGCTGAAAGGTTTTTGATGATCTGGCCTCAGAAGTCCCAGAAAGTCAATTCTACCTCATTCTGCTAGTTGAAATTGGTTAAGTCACCGAGGCCTGCCCAGATTCAATGAGAGATTATTAGACTTCACCTCTTAATTGGAGGAGGAGTGAAGAATTTGCAGCCATCTTTACCTACTACAGTGATCATATCGAAAGAAAACTACTTAGAGAAAATAAGTTGGCAGTTATATTCAGAAAGGATCAAAGAGTTGAAAGGCTGCAACATGAAAGTCTGGATTTTGGAAGGTGCTTGTGGAAAAGGGAAAATGACAAAACTTAGAGACGAATTATAGAAACTTGCAGAGAACCAAAGATGGTGGGACCATGTAGAAACACAAGGGAAAGAATATTAGATTTAAAAATGAGTTTAAGAAAGGCAGTACCCTTGTTATGTGTCGTGCATGTGACTAAGCACAAACATTTCAATAGGCCCTTCTTGGCTGACGTGGAGAAGCCGGTAATGGCTGCCTTGTGGGTAGTGATGGATGGTTTGGTTCTTGGGGTTAAGTTTCATGTGTTGAAGCAATCATCGAATCGGACAGCTGGCATAAGAGAAAGGCACCACCAGTCTGGTTCTGTTAAGTGCAGTAATTCCTAGAAGTTACTAAGTCTATCGGCCTCTGGAATTTGCAGTGTGTTTCTGTGTTAGCACAGGGAAAACCAGCGCAAGAAGCCACTTTCAGTGATTTGCCTTCATTGAGCAAGATTAAATCTGCAATTAGAACAAGGGGTTGGCAGGACTGTCTGCCATACCCATCTTTCCTTCCTCTTGTTATAGAGTAGGTTAAGAAATAGTTTATTGCTGTGGCAGTCTTATGATATTTTACACTTTATCATCAGCTCTCATCTGTAGTTCACATGTGGCTTTCTGATTGGTAAAAATCTTGCAAAATCAGAATAGAAAGACGATCACAGAAGCCCACGCAAATTTGCTTAGAGAAGGGGCGAGTGTCGAGTCAAGTAAAACCAAGAACTTGCAGTGATGGGAGGTAATGAGAGATGCACATTTAAAAAGCATTTATTTGGAGGTCAGTGGATGGAAAATGTGTGAAAGGAGCAAAACTAGGCTGTAGAAGGAAGTCCATCTGGGACAGTGGTTTCTAAAGGTATCTCAGAGAACGCTGTGGTTCTGAGTGGTTACTGGCAGTTCCATCAATAATAAGAAATAGGCGTAGCAAGAATCACGGAGGCTCTGTGTGCAAAAACGTAATTTTCTTTCTTTTTCATAACTGAAGCCAACTTTGCTCATGAATCCTCATTTACATCTGATGCCAGAAAAAATCTTGCCAATTCAGGGTTGTTTAGTCTCCACTGGTTCAAGACTCAGTCTCTTTGGGGTAACAGCACAAGCTGTTCAGAATTCTTCCCTCTTCAAACCCCTTTTTTTCTCTGGATGGTAACTGGAGTTCTTTGGGGGTGAAGGACATGGACTGCTTAAGGCTTGTCCTGGCATCTGGGGAGGGGTTCTGGTCCATAGATCATCCTCTGGTCTTACCGACCTCAGCTGAGTTCGTGCTTGCCCGGCAGTCCCCAGCTGCAAGGGCTTTTCTAGGTGGTGGCCTTCTCAGCCGCTCTGCAGCCTCTAGAGGGTTTGGGGACTCTGAACACTCTGAGACGCACGAGACTTTGTGAGGCAGCCTGTCCTCAGGCCCAGGCATCCTGCTGTCAGGGCTGCCCCATGGATGGGCCATGCTGGACACAGGGCTTTGCTATGATGCTGCTGGTGTCCTAGGCTAAACCCTGGGGAGCCCAGCAGTGCTCCTCTCTTCCAGGATTCCCATCAATCTCCTCTCTTGGGAGGAGGCCAGGCTTTCTCTCGTTTGGTGGTGGTGGAGAGTGGGGGGCGCTGGGCCACCTCTCAGAGACCTTCCAGGGCCAATAAATACCAGTCACCTCCCCTCTGCTTTTCTTCCTGTCTGCTGATCAACTCTGCTCCTTTGGGTGGGGAAAAAAACCTTTACGTTACCATACATCTTTCTGAACTCAATGGTTTATGATGTAAACTCTATGCTCAAAGTTCTCCAACACTTTGGCTTTGAGGATTCAAGGAAAGAAGAACAAAAAGGCTTCTTTAAAGCTTTCAAGCCCAGTGTAACTGTTTATAATGAACAATCCTTCAAAATGTCTTGCCACACAGGCCATGGGAGATGTTTTATTTTTCAGAGCATCGGATGATGCTGTGCGGGTCAAGGTGAGTTTGTTTCACGTGAACTATTAGATAGCCCTCCAGGAGAGGGTCCCACGATCTGAGCAGCTTGCCAGGTGGGGCCAGACTGGAATCCTCAGGGGATTCCATCTCTCTTAAGGAAGGTGGTCCTGGGGCCGGGGAGGGGGGCGAGGGGGGGCGAGGATGGGTGAGGGGTGAGGGGGAGACAGACAAGTCTCCCAAATGATAAGAGTTTTGGAGGTGGGAGGGTGGTGACGGAGATGCATTCCAGCAGGCGTCCCAAGGCTGTGGATGTTATTTCTGTTTCTCCTAAGTTTTTGTTAAACACATCTGCCACCGTCTTCAGGAAGCATGTGCCTCACAGTGAAGCACACACTCGCCTGCAGAGCCTTTGTATGTGCTGAGACCAGAGCAGAGCGTGATACGGTCTCCACCTCACGAAGCCTCCAACCCAGGGCATGGAGCAAGGCAGGTGGTCACACGGGTTGCCTGGGAAAGGAAACAAAGGGAGGAGTCAGGGAAAGTGTCAGCACGGCTGAGTGAGGGAGGAGGTGACCTCAAGGCCCCAGATAGAAGAGTGGGTACAGGTGAGAAGGGGAAGTCTTCCAATCCTATCTCCACAGTGGGGGGTGTTTGAGAGTCCCACCTGGGTCTAGGGGCTGTGTGTCTAGCAGGACGGCTGGTGGAGGGGTGGGTTGGAGGAGTCAGAATGTAAAGAAAAATAAAAGGAAAGTGTAATTTTTATTTCTACATTATTTGCTCAAATCAAGTTTACTTTCCACTTGTAAACTGTTGAAAAACCTTCATTACATAAGCAGTAAGATGAATTTACATCCACCAACACGTGGCTTCTGGACTGGTCATGCAGTGGGAGTGCAGATGAGCCAGGCGCGCCTGTTTCAGCTTTCGTTCACTGCGCTTGGATGCACAGGCTGAAGCAGCTCCAAGTGGGGGCTCAGAGTGAGGGCAGCACTGAGGGAGCTCGGGACAGCTGTTTGCAACCCTGGCTGCACACTGGAAGCACCCGGGAGCTTTAAAAACACTGACATTTGGGCCTTAGCCCCAGAAATTCTGACATAACTGATCCAGGCGGCGGTGTGCAGGCACTCCCCCTTAATTCTAACGTGTAGTCAAGGTTTCGAGAACCGCCAGCTAAAAAGGAATTCTAAGAGATGTGACAGCTGATCAGTTCTCATAATACGATGTCACTGGCCCCAGATCTGAGCCTGTTCCCAGAGAAAGGGGAACCATACAAGCTCCGGAAGGAGATAAAATGAAAAAACAAGAAACTCTCATCATGCCAGCCACAAGGCAGTATTAGGACTGGTGAGTTATTGCTGCCCGTTCCTTTATGCTTTTCTCCAGACTAGGGTGATCTGGGGCGGCTGAGGCCCAGTTACCTCAATTCTTGAGTTCCTGAAGGGGATGTCAAGGGATGGGTTAGGGAAACAAGAGCCTGCGCAGCCTGGAAGGGATACCGGAAGGGCTGGTGTGTTCTGTTAGAGAGGAAGCAATCATCATTTACTCAATGTCACCCCAGAGGATGGCCCATTAAGTCCTCAGAACAAGCTGGCATTGTCACTTACGGGAGGCAGGAGTGGAAAGGGAACAGCCCGCTTCAAGCTCCTGGCTGTTGGGCCTGCAACCCAAGCCAGCGGCTGCCAGAACCCCTGCGTGCTTCCCTCCCCTCACCGAGGTCTAGGTGTGACCCTGGCCATCACTGCATTTCTCTGAGTGTGAATTCCCAATTGCAACCTGAGCCCGTGGGTTTTAACCTTAAAAGATAGTCATTCTGGCCAAAAAGTCTGATATCAAGACTGTTCCACTCGCACGCTGCTGCTTCATCCCAGCGCTTACCAACAACAATAAAACTAGCCGGGGACGCTCGTGTGGTATCGACTCTCTGCCTGGCGCTGGTGCACAGTTAGCTCATTTACTGTCCCCAACCACTCGGTGAGATGGGTGCTGTTATGTTCCCTTTTCACAGAAGAGGGAACGGAGGTACAAAGAAGTTGGCGACTCCTCCAGGTTCCCAAAGCCCGGGTGAGAGAGCCGGGCCGGCCCCAGGTCCGCAGGCTGGCCGGCACTCCGTCGCTCGCGCTCCGGGCACCAAAGTGTGAGCGTTGGCCTTGCGGCCGCGAGCTCACTCCCCGAGCTCAGGCCCCGGGCCCGCATTGGTGGCAGCCGGGTGGTGAGGTCCAGGAGCGTCTCAACTCCCTTCGGGGGGACCGCGCGTGGCAGGACGGCCCGGCGATGCCCAAGCCGCAGCGTCCGGAAGGGGCGGGCGACCTCCCCGGCTCCTCGGGAGGCGGCACTGGGCCAGCTCCTGCCTCCTGCGCTCCGGCCCGGCCCGCCGTCCCCGCCCCGCCCGCGAGTCCCGAACCGACCCGGGCCGCGCCCGCACTTCCCGCTCCAGGGCGGCCGCCGCTCGTGCCCGCGGCCCGGAGCCCGCTCGGAGCGCGCGGCGGCGGGCGCAGGGGCCGAGCGCCAGCATGTGACCGCCCGCGGCAGGCCGGCCCCCGGGGTCGCCCAGGTAGGCGGCGGGGGCGGGGGTTGGGGACCGCCTGTGGCTGGGACACCTTCGCGGGGGCAGCGCTCCCTGCGGGGGGGCGCGGAAAGCCGCCTCCTGAGCTCGCCGTGATTGATGGCTAGTTTGTTGTGGAAGAAGGTGATGGCGCTTAATGCCGGGAGCCGGGGGATTGTTTGTTCCTGTGTGAAGCAAGAGTACACGTTGTTCAGATCCCTTCTGGGGGAAGCTGCCGTGGTTCTGGAGGATCGTTCTGGGGGTGTGTGTGTGTGTGTTTGTGTATGTGAGTCTGTGTAAATTGCTTCCAGGCATTTTAATCCGCCCAAATTCAGCTGGTTCAGGAGTGTCCCGGTTAGGGGTTTAGGCCCAGAAGGGTCAGCCTGGTTAACAAGATGAGGGATGAATGCCCTAAGCACAGTGGGAGGCTATAACTTGCGGCCCCTCCGGGGAAACGACGATGCTGGGTGGTGTCGCTACAAGCAGACGCCAAGAAGACACTCATCAGTCACAGCCAGAAGGTAAGGCACTTTACAGTTTATAAGGCCCTTTATGCTTACTGCCCTTTTATCCTCCCGACAGTCTTGTGAGAAACATGCTATTAGCACCCTCCCTTTACAGGAGGAATCAGAAGCTCAGACAGGGCGACTAGCTTGTTGAAGGACTGGCAGCCCCAAGGAGAGCAACACCTTAGACACCAAACTCTATGCCTCTATTGTACCACATTCTGGCTCCCAGCAGCCCCTGCCTACCGGGGCTTTCCCCTCTGCACAGCCAGGAGGGAGGAAGGCTGCCAGGAGGGTGTGCAGATTTCTGCCTCGGCGGGGGGGTCCAGGGGGTTTCCTGGGGTCAGGGGATGCTCATCAGCTGGACACACGCCAGTGGTTTTAGCTGCACAGCTTAGGGCCGTCTCTGGGCCACTGATGCCATGGAGAAAACGCAAGCTGAGTGAGATCCATCCATCACTGGAATGTGATGCTGGGTCACCCTGGCTCAGTGCCAAGCTTCTGAAGGTGAATGTAGGAACTGAAGCTCCGTGACCATTGATGAGCTGAGGAGAGCTGAGAGGGGTGCTGAGGAAGTTTGCCATCTCTTTCCCCACCCATTTCCATGCAGTCAGGGACATCTTCTCTCTTGATGCCTTTTACTTTCTTATTTAATAACCTATTTAATATTTCATTTAATATTCTGTTCATATACTATGTTTTGTGCTAGATAAAAACATGGGGGCTCTGGGATGAAGTTTGATGGGAGAAGGGCTGTGGAACCCCTAATTTATTTTCAGTCTTACTTGACTAGCTGCCATTCTGCTGCATGTGGCGTGTCGCTTGTACCCGTCCACTCTCGGGTGACCTCCGTGTAGTTCTGGAAAGGATATTTGACCTGAATTCTCACATGACCTTGGTGGGGCAGAACCATACCCTCCTTTCTAACAGGCTCTACTGAACCCCGTGTGGCATAATGTGGCAACAAGGCTTTCTTTATGGCTTTGGGAAACGTAGCATCTTTTGAGTAATTCCTTTACTGTTAGTGAAACACTGCTTAATATTAGATTCACTTATTTATTTAACAAAGTTTTACTGAATGTGTGCTGTATGCCAGGCACTGTTCCAAATACTGAGGATAGAGCAGCAAACAAGATACATGAAAATCCCTCCCTCTAATGCACGGAAGTCCTCTTGGCGAAGTCACAGCATGTCTGCGGTCTCTCTGCATAAGGGGATTGGGGGGTCTTTGAAATTTGCCCCTTTGAACAGGATGTGGGCACACTGGCTGCCCACAGGCGGGACACCCCTCAGTGTCTCCAGTGGAGAGGACAAGAAGACACGGGACACAGACGCAGCTCCCTGGTTCCCTAAAGAAGAGCAGGGGTGCGGAGATAGACTTCGTGGCTCGGCTGAGCACTCGGCCCAGGGCAGATGGAAAACGTGTGACTGGGATGCCTCAGAGGGAGGTGCGTGTCCACCTGGAAGCAGGTGGTGGTGTTGTGGAAAGAGTGTCTCAGTGATCAAAGTGGCAAAGCTGAACAATTGCAATGAAACTGCCATAGCATAGGGGGTAGGGAAGTACAGAGGTGATGATTATTGTGCTACATACTGGACCCTCTGTCAACTTGCCAGTTGGTAGGACAGAAGTCGTCAGGGGCACTGTGACTCACCGGCCATGGCCCAGCCCCTCGAGGTGCCCCATCTGCTGCTGTCAGCAGATGCTTGGTTTGTGTTTTCCTCCCTTCGAGGTTGTCAGGTGGGCTGACAGGATCTGCATGGTCAGCAGCTTTGTTCCTCCCCGCTGGTTGCCTGCTTGGCCCCAGGAAACGCTGCTGCTGCAGCCTCCTGGCCATGCCCGGCATGTGGGAGCATGCACAGGGGCCCTGGCACCAGAGTGGTCTCCCCAAGGGTTGGAAGGGCCTGGAGTTCCTCAAGGCCCCTGGTCAGCTGCGTACTTTTGCATTCTGCGCTGTCTCCTCTTTTCATGCACGGCGTAGAGTAATGACGACCTGTTCTGGAAAGGATTTATAAGATGCCATAAATTAAAAAAAGGATGAAAGAAAAACAAGAGTGGAGACAGAGTAGAGCCTGACGTGAGTCTAGAAATGTATCAGATGTTAACCTTGATGGACTGTATATTTGTAAAGTTGCCAGTGGAGCTGCAGATGCAGAGGAAGCCCGGGCCCCAGCCCTGCCTGCACCTTGGCATTGCCTGAGGTGCTCTGAGAAAGGCCAGTGCTGGACCGCCGAGCGAGCGAACCAGCATCTCCGGGGTGTGCCCACGCGCTGGTATTTTTAAAGCCCCCAGGTGGGTCTAACGTGTACCCAAGGTTGACCCCACCGACATACCTTCTTGCAGGCTGTGTGGGAGGAAACCGGGCAGGGCACAATCATCTGTGTCTTTAAGATGAAAAAGAAGTACTCAGGAGAAGCAAAGGCTTCTTGGTCCTGAGAGAAGCAGGGACTTTGTCCTGAGGGTCCCCGGTTAAGAGGTGCAAAGAGCAAGTTTTAGGCTGTCTCTTGAAATGACCCCCGTTGAAAGTGCAGTTTGGTGGCTGCATTTCAGCTGGACCCAGGGTGCTAAGTGGGGCAGGAGGTCTAGGCATCCTGGGCTCTGCACCTCCAGCTTCCCGAGCCGGAGAACTTATGGACCCCTGGAAATACAGCCCAAGAGTTCAATTGTGAGTTAGATGCTGTCACTTTAGATCAGTGCGTCTCCCCTCGTTCAAAACCCAGTACTCCCTTTTAGTGCAAATATTTTAAACACCCCTTTTAAAATTTTGAAATAATAAAACTTACCTACAATGTAATTTCCAAATAATGAATATAATAGCCAGATGTAAAGAATAAATAAAAGTAATTTGTATCAGAATTATGTATTTCAGTGTGTGGATGCTTTGGCAGAGCCAGCTAGAACCAGATGAGGCCACCCGATGTGTTATGTAGACTGCCCGTAGGACAGCATGGGACAGCTGCCAGTCAGCCTGGAACAGATGAGTCCTGGTGTAGGCCCAGATACCACTGACTGAGGAGTGACTCTTGGTCAAGGTCTAAATGCTGGTCAAAGGCCAGCCCTCCCTCCCTTTTCACAATAGTTGCATTCCTGGAAAATTCAGTATGTTTGAAAAGTGTGCTGAAAATATATATTTTATGTAAGTGTAGGATGGAGTTAGACACTAGGCTCCAAAATGAAAAATGATGTTCTCCATTGGCCTGAACGTCTGTGTGATGCCTGGAAGTCATGCGGGATGAGGACAAGTTTTTCTGGGCAGAATTGCCCTGTGTTGTTCCGGAAGTCTGGCACCCCTGGCCTCCACCACCGCATGCATCGTTGTGATCACCCAAATTGTCACCTTCCCCACACTTTTCAAAATGCTCCCTCAGGGGCCGTACTGGCCCCTTTGACAACCACTGTGTTCCTTACATCACTTGGTAATAAGTGATTACAGCACTGATGCTGATGTGCACCCTGAAATAGCAGGGCCCTGAGAGGGATGAGCCAGCCATCCGGAGTGCACGCATGTGAATTGTTAAAGGATCGTAGAGGTGCTGATAGAAAGCAGAACAGTGTGGCCGGATGCAGTGAGGGGTGACTACTGGGGGACACAAGGGAATGTTAGGGGGGTTGGAAATGGTCACTGTCTTGATGGGGTATTCCTGGTGTATACAGTTGTCACAGTGAATGGAATTGTAACTTAAGATTTGTTGTGTGCTTCACTGTATGCATATTTTACCTTAATAAAAACCCCCACAGAAGTGAAAACAATTAAAAATTCTTATGGAGAAAGTCTAGTCCTCTGAGACTCGAGCTGTAGATCCCACTTTGAGAAACAGAACTGTTCTCTCCCGACTGAAAGGCAGTACTCGGGGACATTCTCTTTCTCGCAGTCACCCTTCTGGCAAGTCGAGTGTGGCTGCACTCAATATCACGGCCTTTGGCCAGTGTCTCGATTGGAGCTGCGCTGGAGGCATGAAAGAGGCTGCGAAGGGCAAGGCTGGGCATTTAAAAGGGGTTGAGGGACGGGAAACCAGAGCCATTCCCATCTCTGGGTCTGGTTCCTGCTGTCCGGGAGCCCTAACTCATTCCTGGGGGTGAAGTGGAGACCTTGTCCACTCACCCTAGCGGTCAGAGGCTGGAGTCCAGCCCATTCTGTTTGTAGCAGTCCTCTTGTGACAGCGGTCATGTCCCTCTGTGTCTCATTTTCCCCTTTGCCCTTAAAACCCATGTGAAACCACCAGTCAAACCACCAATCTGGTGGCTTTGTGCCCTGTAAGAGCTGAGTAACTTTCATTTCGTAGCAACACCTCAAACCTCCCTGGCTATTTTTACTTTGTCTTCGTATCCTTCTGCATGATACCCTTTGATGATTAAGTAGCTTTCCTTGCCTCGTGGATATGGGTAAGTAAGCCAGGTAACTACTGTGAGCTAGGCTGTTGGATCCATCCGCTGATAGGAAGGTGGCCAAAGTGTCCGTGTGTCTTGGACTTTCTGAAATGATGAGTATTGCCTCTGCTGTGGAGGTGGTTTTGTTTGCCCATAGTTCTGTAAAGCTCTTTCCCTGGGGGAGGATCGGTGTAGCCATGCTGAGCGCACAGTGGGCTTTGTTCATCTCTGCAGGACGGAATCAGTCATGTCACATTTGGAGCACACTGTGGTGACCCCAGACTCCTCTGTGGTCACTTCCACGTTTTCCTTCCCTGTCTCGAGTGTGGAACCATCCTCGGGGCTCCTCAGTAGTTAGAGTTAGTAGGGTAGTTGCTCTGTCTGTCTGGACCCATAGGTGGGAGTTTGTGGGGCCCTGGTGCTTCTGTTTCTCCTCAGTAGGCCTGAAGAGAGATGACTGTGGGTGTTTACGTAGGGCAGCGCCTTGCAGATTTCACCGTCAAAAGACTCCTTTTGGGAAATGAGAAGTAAATGCTCCACCCGGCGCTCCAAAGGAGCTCACCTTAGGGTCTGTGTCTTCAATGCCTCACGTTTTATCTCTGGGAGATTTTTCTTTCTGTTTCATAATACAGCCGTGTTTTCTCTAATATAACTCCCCCAGAAAATCTTTGAGTAAAATCAGTACCCCAGGAAGATAGACGCTGAGTTCCCTGGCTGTCTACAGCTTCTTCTTAGGGATTTGTGGATTCTAGTTTAAGAAGCAGATTGGTGGTGCCGGCCCAGTGGTGCAGAGCTTAAGTTTGCACGCTCCACTTCGGCAGCCCGGGATTCGCCGGTGTGGACCTGTGCATCACTTATCAAGCCATGCTGTGGCAGGCGTCCCACATATAAAGTAGAGCAAGATGGGCACGGATGTTAGCTCAGGGCTAATCTTCCTCAAAAAAAAAAAGAAACAAAGACTTGGGTAAGTACAGATTCTAAAATGTTTTCCACAATCATGTGCTTCTATGGCATTATAAGTAAATTCCTTCATGCCTTGTCTTTACAACTGACATTTTTGGTCTTAACAATATTTGAATCCTTGTAACAGGTGAAGATGATAATTATGGGTTTTGTTTTAATACCATAACCCATTCTTTACATGTTTCCACTGGTTTTGCATAGAACTTGGAGGCTGTGATATTTGATGACCTAAAGAACCCGCTTTAGTCCTTGCTTTTTACAAGGACTCGTCCACCGACCGCTCTCAATTACGGTCCATGAGTTGGAGCTTAATTCTCTGAAGCTCTCTCCATTATGTCAGATACACCTTTAGACACATATTGATTAATGTTTGGGATGAGAAGTTGTATTAAATGATGCTGTGCATGTATTTACGAGGCACTCAGTGTGAAGAGCGAGTTGGTATGAGATGGAGAAGTGGAAAGTACCGTTAGGATTTCCTTTTAAGTTTCGGATCTGGGCCTCTGCTACTTCAGGTTCCTGAAAGAAGGAGGAGTCACCTAGTGCTGTCTTCTCTCTCTTCTTGGGTTCCTGCAGATGTTTGGCTGCTGTACAACTTCTCTTAGACCCAGGCAGGAGAGGTCTCTCCAGGCCCCGTACTTTGAAGGGTTCTGCTCGCTTCTCAGCCAGCCACATGCCCGAGCCACATTCCACGTGCCTTGGTCTGGAGGGCCAAGAGCTTGTGCACGTTTGGAACCTGTGCCAACCAGCCCCTCCCTCTTGGCCATGACCCAGGTACCCGGGACCCTCGGAATTCCCTGCCCAAATAGGCTCAACTCTGATTCCAGGACCTAGGCAGGCCTCTCTCCTGGGTTGTCCCCTGTGAACTCCACTGCTAGTTTGCCTCCCTGGTCTCTGGAATGGCCAGGGCTGTATGGAGGGTAATGTCTACCTGTGTGCACATTCAGGGCCCTTCTTAATATGGGATGGGGCTGGGGGCAGGCTGGGGAGTCAGGCTTGGAGGTTAATTTAGATAGAAACAAATTTGGAAACTAGCCACATTGGGGCACTGCTCTGTGCAGATGCTGTGTGGGACAGTGCAGCCTGTGCTCAGACACTGCCCCCGGTACCAGGTGCTGCCACTCTCCCCAGAAGTGGACCCACATGGCACATGCATCTTCATGATGTCTGGGTTGTGTCTGGTGCCTGGCTTCCGTCCTGGAAGGTAAGGTTCACAATGTGGGGGAATTCCTCAGGAACAAGAAGGAAATTCCTCAAGATTGTGGGAAATTCCTCAAGAATAAGAAGGCGTTAATAGATGTGATGTGGCCACAAAGTAGGAACACATGCCCTTTCCCCCTACACCGGGGCCCTGGGCCTTGACGAAGCCACCTGGGTTCTCACAACAGCCCCTGTGTCCCCTAGCTGTCACTTTCCCTGAGTCTGCACTGAGTGTGGAATCCCCTGCAGAGTGACAGGACGGCGCTGGGAGGGGAAGTCAGTTCTCCCTGGAAGAGGGGCTTCTGTTGGGGCCTGTATGTTCCTTGGAAATTCTTATATTTAATCTCTGCTTCTGTAACTTAATTCACCTTGAAGTCTCTCATTCTGGGTCTACTAGGAAATTGCTTCGTGCCTCCAGTGTGCATTTTCATTTTCTCTTTAACAAACAAGTAGCTTTGTGTGTAAGTCCCTTGTGCTACATAGTTGTGTTGTGATATACCCATGTTTCCAGATATCCTGTGATCACTAAAAAGCACTGGGCATTCTACTCCAGAAGTTCACAGTATCTAGCTTTTTCATATGAATGTCATAGAAAGCTGTTCTTCCTGTTTTCACACCACTGCACCGCAGTGACCGGACCAGGCCGCTGGGTGACCCGCCATGCCCCGGCTGACTGCCCCAGGCTGGGCGTCAGTTCCTCAGTGCACCGCCTGCCTCTGCACATCAGGTGGGAGCTGCTATGGGGAGGGCGGTAGCAAGTCCCGGGACTTCGTATGGAATACAGGTGTCGCTGCAGCTGCGGGTAGAAGGGGCGCAGTATGTGAGGGCTTGTTAATTTATCTGGGGAGTTAATCCTTCCCCTTAACTTAATTGATTTATCTTATGTGGAAAAGTCATCTGAAAAATAACCGGGTGGAATAACTCTGTGACTTTTCATTGTTGCTATTTTCTAAAAGCACATTTTGAATTTTACTGTAAGTCAATTTTAAAATCTCAGCGGACTTTGCTGGGTAGCCTCTGAGGCAGGAGGCTTATTTGCCGGGTTCTTCTTCTGGCATTAACGGGTCTCCACCTCCATCCTGCTCCTGGGGCCCCCTCCGCAGGGCCCTCCCCACCTCTGGGTGGGAGCTCTCTGTCTGACCCCTCAAGGAGCATCCTGCTTTCCCCAGGAGGATTCCTGGTCATCGCCAGAGCCCCGTACTAGTTCCCCTTGCATTTCCATTCTCTGACCCACTCACAGTACCCATATTCCATCCTCTGCCGTCATTGATTCTTGGCCAGGTCTTTGTTCCTAGGCAATGACAGGCAAAGGTGGTGGGAGGGTGGATTCCTTCCTTCTTTCCTTCCTTGCTCCCTCCCTCCCTCCCTCCGATCCTCCCTCCCTCTCTTCCTTCCTCTGTCCCTCTCTCTCACTACATGCAAGAAGTGTGGATGGGGCCTGCCTCACAGGACTGTGGGAGCAGGGAGGGTCTACTCTGTGCTGCCCTCTCCCCTGGCCCAGATCAGAAAGGCCAGCAAGCAAGGGAGCCACCCATTGCTGCCAGAGCCCTGGTCCCAGAGCCAGACGTCTGAGGCAGCCGGTGCACTGTGCCAGGAAGACCCTGTGTGACTTGGCGCTCCTGCCTGTGGAGGACGAGGTGTCTGCAGGGGCCCCTGGGAAGGGCTTCTGATCAGGATTCGCTCAGAGCTGGCCGACTAGGAAGGGTCGAATTGAATGACAGTCCCGGGAAGCACCACAGAGGCATCACGGAGGCAGAAGGCTATGGTGCTGACCGTGTGCGTGTGCAAGGAGCCTGTGCAGGGAGTGGCAAGCCCAGAGGTGAAGGCAGGAGAGTGGGTGCTGTCGCCCTTGTCCCAGGAGCAGCCAGGAGGGCTGATGGGCGGCCCGGTGCTGCAGAGCTGACCAGGAAGAGCAAGACCCTGCGGCCCTTGGCGCTGAGGAGCTAGGCGCTCTGGTGGTGCAGGCAGTGCCTTCAGAGGAGCAGTGGGCGTCGGAGGCAGCGGGGGGCTGGGCACTAGGGATGGGGACGAGGCAGTGAACAGAAAAGCCTTTAAGAATAAAAAGTGAACTCTTTTAAGAAGTTTCTGGGGCAAGAGGAAGAGGGGAGGGGAAGGAGTTAAGGGGCACGTGGGGAGTCAACTCCTCTGCAAAAGGCTTCCTGGGCCTGCCAACTAAGTTCACCCTCTCGCTGGCCTCCTCCCCTGCCCCGCCCGCTCTGTTACTTTCTCCGATGTTCTCCAGTGATTGCCCTCAGCTGCGGTCAGTTTTGGCCACACTCACCGAGATGGGGAAGGACCATGCTGGGGCTGGAACAGGAAGATCAGCGGGTCCCCTCTGATTCCGGGCTGTGTCACGATTCACGGAGTTGAGCCGCTGTGCTCTGACACCTTAATGACGTGCTGTGTGCTGAAGTCTAAAGTGAATAATAAGGTGGCATTTAGAACATTTAGTCCGAGCAAAACGCTTGGCATTCAATTAGTCAGGCTGTTTTATTGACTGGGCATTGAAAGCCCTTATGCTTGGGCCTTACAAGCTTTTCAGAGGCCTAAGGGAGTGATTCAGAGCTGAAAAAAAGAATTAGACTTCAAAATACTAAAAGTAAAGTGCAACACCAGGGAAGGAATGGTGAGATGTCGACGAGGCATAACGGCAGGGCAGTCACAGCTCAGCTTTTTGAAGTTATTTCAAATTATGTAATTTGGAAGGCAGGTATCTTAATATGCTTGGTCTAAGAAAGAGCAAGGACTCAGCGAGTGTGCCTTTTCTTAAAAAGGAGCTGTTCGGGGACCGGCCTGGTGGTGTAGTGGTTAGGTTCACATGCTCCACTTCAGCGGCCGAGGTTTACAGATTCGGATCCTGGGTGTGGACCTACACACCACTCATCAAGCCATGCTGTAGTGGCGTCCCATATACAAAATAGAGGAAGATTGGCAACAGATGTTAGCTCAGGGCAAATCTTCCTCACCAAAAATAATAAATAAATAAAAAAGGGCTGTTCATTTTTTTCTGGCATGTGATGCATTTCTCTGAGCTGTGTTCTCCAGGCGCATTAAGCCATGAGATCCCCATAGGTGATCTGATCCACTGTTGCATCCCCATGTCTTGCAAAGTGGCAGCTGTGACTATTCCATCGAGAAGAGCTGGTGACATCAACCTCTTTGTATTCCTCGCTCCCCTGACTTCATTTTCTGAAACCATTGTCTCAAAGGACCGTGGGACATATGCTCTTTAAACTTATGACTCATTTTTGTAAGCTTGTTTTGGCCTTTTTTTTGGCCACCTCTTGAGATGTGTGTGGCTGTCGGTGACTTTAAGCTTCTTCATTTAAGCTTATGCTCATGTGTGCTCTTCTCTCCCCAGGTAGACACGCCCCCTTAAAGACGGTGATTCCCTCCTGAGGAGCAGGACCACTTGTACGAGAAAAGGCCTCCTCCACGGTAACAGGGCTTGTTGGCTCCAGGGGCCCGCGACCTTTTCTCCTCAGCAGCGGAAGTCCTCCAACGTCAGTTTCAGGTGGTCTTGGGGTCTCTCCCCTTGTATACAAAAGTACTTTATTTTTGTCGGTACGTTTTTCTTTGGGGCAGCTCTATGGTTTTATCAGATTTCTGAAGGGGTCTGCGACCTCAGTAAGAGCTCCTGCTCACCCACTCTCAGGGTCACTTTAGCTACGGTTGTGACCTGGGTGATGATGGCTCCCAGTTCAGTGTCTGAGCTCTCTGTGGTTCCAGCACATTCCGAGCCTCGCTGTCCATGTCACTTAACTTTCCCCTCACCCTCCAAGTCTCCATTTCAGTTGGAAGCAACACTGCTCACCTAGTGCCAGCAGACCCAGGTCCAGTGGTGCTATGAGCGACCTCTGGGCATCTCCTTGGGCTCTCTGTGGCCGCTGGAACCCGCCCTCCTTATGCTGGTCCCCACCTTAGTGAGTCAGCGCTGGGGCAGCCCAGACTTCCTCAGTCACTCCTCTCTTATTGCCTCTGAGGGGGTCTCAGCTATGCCCCCTTCTGTCTGTCCCCCACTGCTGCCTGGCTCAGCCCGCATCCTCTCTCATCTGGACATCCCATCCGCGACAGCCTGTTCTCCCTGCCTCCCCTCTTGTCTCCAGTTTATATTCCATACAGGTGCCAAAATTTCTATAAAAAGTGAACATCTGATCATATGCCACCCCGTGGCTTAAAACCTTTAAGTGGTGTTTTTGCCACCTGCAAATTGTAGTCCCCACTCCTTGCAAGACTGTTTGTGTTCTGGGCACTTTCACCCTCCCCACCTGTGCCTCTTGGTACCCTACCTTTGGTTTATGCTCCGAACATGCTGATCCCCTCCTCCCGCCCCTTCCACCCCGTGAGCCTCAGGTACACCTCATCCAGGAGCCTGCCTCCAGGCTGAATTAGGGCCCTGTTTTGCCTTGTGCCCTGGGCATTTCTCTACCCATCGACACTCCCCATCACTGTATAACTGTGGACATGCCCACTTCCCCTGCTGGCTGATGAGCTCTTTGAGCCAGACCCTGGGTCATTATTCCTATGTTTGTTTCCAGAGCCAAGTGTGAATGCAGACAGGTAGTAGATATCCCATATACAGTTGTTGAATTTGGCAGTGAATGAATAAATAAATGAATGGATATCTGAAAACCTTTTATCAAAACTTATATTTGTCATCCGAGCATGGGGTGATTTATAATAGCTAACATTTGAGTATGACCATTAGCCCGGCAATGTTCTAAGCCCTTCACATGTGACAACTCGTTCAATCCTCACCCCAGCCGTCAACAACAAATACTGTCACTGTCATCCCCATTTGTCAAATGGGGAACTGAGGCACCAAGGCTGAGTCCTTGATGGGGTTGTGGGCTGTATCTTGTGATCACGTGAGGCTAATGCCTCAATTGTGGCCATCTTGAGGAGCAGGTTCTTGTTGTATTTTATTACTTTTGTCTCTGGCACTAGCACTCTGCCTGGCGTGCAGTAGAACACACATGTTGCTGAGGGACTTCCTGGCTTGGCCAGCCTTTCCGCTACTGGCACTATGAAGGCTAGTCAGGTTTGGCTTCACCCTCAGAATTTCTGTGTTGTTTCGGGCATAATGAAGTTTGTGCTGATTTCGTCAGGAGCATGTTTAGTTTTAGTCTTGGGTGCATCTTTACCTCCTTCCTTTGCACTATCCTCTCTCCCTTAGGTCATGTGACCCTCGACCCCCATCTCATGGCCTGAGGCTGACCCCCTTGCCCTGGGGTTCTGAGAAAGCCGCCTGCTGAGGAGAAGGGGCCACTCCCCCTCTGAGGCTTTTTCCCAGAGCAGTCCTGGGGCAGGCGAAGTCAAACCTGGACCCGTGGGGCTCGGCGCCTGTGTTTTATAGACTATCAGAGCAGGAGGGGTCTGAGATCACCTGAGTCATCGCCCACCTGTACAGATGAGGAAACTGAGGCCCAAGGAGGAGTCATGTCCAAGGTCACACTGCCCTTTGGTGGCAGGCCACCAGCCCTGGACTTGGAATGATTAAATGTTGTTTCCCCATGATTAATTTGGAATTATGTCTCGAGGTGTACTCTGTACAAAATTCAGTCTGGCATCTTCTTTCTCCCCTGCCTAGTAATCAAATAAGCCAGATCTTGTAACTCATGAACTAACAGCTGGCAGCGTTCACTTGTTCAGTTGGTTTCATGGTGCCTTTATTTTGCTGTTGATAAATTAACGTGAGTCACCGATTGTCCTGAAAGTGGTAATTGGGAAACATTTTAACTCTTTACTTTCCTCCTCTTTAACATAGAGACTTAAAGCACTTTCACAGTTACAGGAAGAGGTAATAAGCCAGGCCGTAAGACTCCACAGCCTTCAAGCTGGTTTTAATAATTTGAATATAGGTTAAAGGCAAATATGATAATCTATTAATCTAGGGTAATTTGGGAGGCCAAGTTAGGTGAATAAAATGTCAGCATTACAGGATATTTAAGGAATGCGGTCTTACTGCTCTGAGGGAGGTTTCAAGGTTTGAACCAGGCTTAGCAATCATTGTCCTCATGCCGGGGGTAAGCTGACGAGATTATGGACGGGGGTGTCTCTCATGATTAGAAAGTCTTTTTTCCCCTGCATTTATTTAAAAATCACATTGTGGTGTTTTTTATACATTTTAATACCATTTCTTTTTTCTTTTTTTTTTGAGGAAGATTAGCCCTGAGCTAACTGCTGCCAATGCTCCTCTTTTTGCTGAGGAAGACTGGCCCTGAGCTAACATCTGTGCCCATCTTCCTCTACTTTATATGTGGGACGCCTGCTACAGCATGGCTTGCCAAGCGGTGCCATGTCCACACCTGGGATCCAAACCAGCGAACCCCGGGCCGCTGAAGCGGAACGTGTGCACTTAACTGCTGTGCCACCGGGCCAGCCCCTTAATACCACTTCTTGAAGCGAACATTTTTCAGCTAATATTCAAATGATTGCATGTCATTACAGTCTGAATTAGTGATGTCTTAGTTGAAATATTTCTTTTTGAAGAAGAAGATTAGCTCTGAGCTACTCCTCCTCTTTTTGCTGAGGAAGGCCGACCCTGAGCTAACATCCGTGCCCATCTTCCTCTACTTTATATGTGGGATGCCTGCCACAGCATGGCTTGAGAAGCAGTGAATAGGTCCACATCTGAGATCTGAAACTGTGAACGCCAGGTCACCAAAGCAGAATGTGTGAACTTAACCGCTGTGCCACCGTGCTGGCCCCTTACTTGAAATATGTTATGTTTGTAGTTATAGCTTCAGATAAGAGTATAGGCAAATTTCATCGCCTATAAAAATTAATGGACAGAAGTTCTCAAAGTATGAAATTACATGGTCTACCCTGGATGTTGCCCCTGAGGTCAGGTAGAGGGGCTAGCCACTTCTTTTGTTCATTTTTTCATTTGTTCCACGAGAATTTGTTAAGTGCCTCCAAGTTCCCCGCACAGTGATGGATGCTGTGGGTACAGTGATAAGAAGGTCCTGGTGCCTGCCCTCAGGAGGCTTCCTGTCCTGCTGAAACTGCAGTAAAGTCTGCTAAGGCCTGTGATCGGCATACACACAGATTGCTGGGGGGCCCAGAGGAGGAAGGCTGAGCCAGGCAAGGGGGCTGGGGGCTCCCTGCGCAGGGTGGGAGGAGGGAGACACGGCTGAGAGCTGATGGATGTGGGAGGTGGCCAGGTGAAGGGAGGAGGGCATGGTGAAGACAGAGGCCCTGAGGCTGGAGAACAGGGCAGGGTGACGGCTGACTGGGGACTGGGCTGGGGAGGGAGGTGGGGATTGAGTCTGGAGAGGTGAGGCGGGGCCTCAGCACAAGGACCCGCATGTGTTTGCTAAGGAGTTTGGGCTTTTTCAGGGCACTGGGGAGCCAATGAGGTGTTTTGAAACGATCATTCGGTAACTGTGAGTTCATAGGTTCTCTGGATAGAGTGGAAGCAATAAATCCATAGGCAGAGAGACCAAAAAGGAGCCGTTGGTGGCCGTAATTAATCCACGCAGGAGATGGTGATTGCTTGAGCTAAAGAGGCTTCGGCAGTGGCCTTGAGTGACAGGGCCACTTGGTGATCTAAGGAGGTGGACTGGTTAGGGCTGGGTGGGAGATCCGCTGGGGTGGCGTCAGGATCCTTGAGCCCACGTCTCTCGTTGAGCGGGTGTGCAGTGCTCGGCCTGTCACTGAGGAGGGGAGCAAGTTTGGTGGGAGAGAATGAGTTGGGTTTGGGGCCTATTGAGTTTGAGGTGCTCATGGGCCTGTGAATAGATTAGTGCAGAAGTTCACTGGAGGTGCGGGGCTGGAAATTGTTGCACGTAATTGTAGGGTCCCCACTCAGGAGCAGCTAACAGGGACATTCCAAAAGGAGAAGAGGCTGCAATGAACATTAACTTCACTTGGGCTTGAGAAGTTTAGAAAAGCAGCCAAAACTGAGGTTGTTTTCCTTGTTCACATTCAATTGATCCTATGTCAGTGACGTTGTTTTATAGATAAGGCAATGGGCATGATTTCCTTCCAGCATCAATCAATCAAGTGCTTAATTTGATGATGTCCCCTGCCATGTGTATGGACAAAGTGCTATTAATGAAAACCGTATGTGACTAGGACCTCAGTTACTATGCAGCCGGATCACTGACCGATCCCTGTCGTAGCTGATGCCCTGTCGGTTGGGCCTTTAAACCACTCAGAGGGGCTGTGGAGGTGTTGTTTTCGTATTTTTCTTTGTGATAAGCTTAATACATCCTTATTGTAGAAATTTTAGATAGAAAGCCACGGAGAAGGGGAAAACCACCCAACCACAAAAACTAACCTAATTTTAGTTTGTTATCATTTCTTATAGTCTTTTTTGGGTGTATTTCTATGTAGCTGTATCATTTCGTACAAATGGTTTAGTGTTTTACCTTATAAAGTGCAGGTGTAGCTTTAAGCTGGATCTGAAAGTGTGGGGAGACTTTTGCAAGTGGGTCCTGGTAGTGGGGTGCATTCCAGGTGGGAACAAACCCCCATTAAGTAGAGGCGACATGGTTTAGGGTTTAGAGAATAGTCTATTTTGGATATAGCATAGATTAGGTTTTGGGGAAATTTAAATGGGATTCAAGACTAGAGATGAATATTGGGGCAAATGATGGAAGTTTTATTAATCTTGAGTTTGAGTTTGTCCCCATTTCCATTGAAAATCTCCATCCCCTTGTGCCCTCTTCTCATGACGCGTGAGCACGTTAATGACGTGGGGAGACTAACCCATCAGTATGACTTGGGGGGAGGGTGGGGCAGGTGGGCAGTCAGTGTATGTAGTTTTAGAGATTTTCTGGAATAGTAACATTTTTCTGTTTTTCTTCCATTCCTGTTTTTCCAGGAGAATATGAAAGTGTTACCCAGGCTTGTTTGTTTCATAGCTCTGCTGATTTCTTCTCTGGAGGCCGGTGAGTTAAGCATTTCCTTGGGTTCTTGTCTGCTAAGAAAATCTATTTAGAATACATGAAGTACCTTCCCTAACAGAGGCGTTTTTCTTACCTTTGTCTGTTGAATCCCAGGACACAGAGCCTCCTGGTCACAGAACGGTACTGTTGGATGTTCCTTTCAGCACCTTCACTTCTCATTCTCTCATTTACAGATTGGGAAACTGAGGCTCAGTGAGATTAAGAGCCCAGGTCATGTAGCTAGTTTCAGAGCAAGAGCGAACATCCGGGTCTCTGGTGTCTAGTCGGGCCTCTTCCCGATTTGTTGCTGATGGAAGAGTGTGATACGGGAAGTCCTGGCTTTCATTCGAAACAGATGTTGAGGGCAGGCTTGATGAATACACAGCTGAAAACCATCAAGAGACAGTTCTTTGTTCTCTCTGTTTATTCATTTTCTCTTCCTCTGTACCTCCCTTACTGCAAATGCATGGAGCCCCTACTGTGTGGCAAGCACTAAGTTCTGGGGATACAGCAGTGAATAATCAAGACAGAAATATCTGCCTGCATGGGGTTAACATTTAAGTAGGCGAGAGAGACAATACATTAGATAAATAAATATATATTAGGTCGTATGGTGGTAAGCAGACAGAGAGAAAAAAAGCAGGAAAGGAAGGGATAAACTTTTGGGATTTGGATGGACAGAAGGTTAAATTTTTTGATAGTGTGGCCAGAAAAGGCCTCACTGAGTTGACTTTTGAGTCAAACCTGAAGGAGGAGGAGGCAGCTATACAGATATCAGGTTGGGGGTGAGGAAATGTTCTAGGTGGCATGTGCCAAGGCCCTGAGGCCAAGAGTACTGGTATGTTCCAGGAACTAAAATACCAGTCTGGTTAGACCAGAGTGAAAGGTGAAGGATGTGATCATTTGCATAGTAGGGGGATGGTGGAGGGTTGATTGTGTAGAACCTTGTAGACATTTCTAAGGATCTTGGCTTGTACTCTGAGTGAGATGGGCAGACTGCAGGGTTCTATGTTCAACACTAGAGATGTGATCTAACTTACATATTAACAGGCTCATTCTGGTTCTCATATTGTGAACAGATCATAGGGAGGCAAAGGTAGAAACAGAGAGGCCATGTAGAAGGCTATTGCAATAATCCAGGCAAACTGTGGTGGTAGCTTGTTCTAGAGCAGCAAGGAGAAGTGAGCAATAGTCAGAATTTGGATATATTTTAGGATAGAGCCAACAGGGATTGCAGATAGATTGGATGTGGGTGTGAGAGAGAGAGAAGAATCAAGGATGACTCTGAGGGTTTTGGCCTGAGCAAATGCAAGCTGGAGTTGCCATTGATGGGATGGGGAAGCTCAACTGTTTAGACTGGACATGTTAAGTTTAGCTGTTCATTAGATGTCTAAATAGTGATGTTGACTAAGCAGGCTGAAGCCTGGGGAGAGGTCTGGCTTGGAGACCTCAACAAGAAGCTGGCATTAGACCCAGGAGACTGGATGGGGTCACCTGGGGAATGGGTGTGGTTAGAAAAGATAAGAACTTTAAGGACCGAATCCCATAGTCCTCCAGGGATTGGTGGTCAGGCTTCCACTCATCAGAGAGCCGGTGAAGGACTGGCCTGAAATGGAGGAGAGCTAGACAAGTGCCAAGGGAAGAAAGTGTTTCAACGATGAGCAAATAATACGTGTCAAATGCAGGTGTTAAATAAGATGACGTTGTTTTTTTGATTTAGGGAACTTAAAAGTGATAGGTGACCTTGATCAGAACGATTTTGGTGGAGTGGTGGAGCAAACGCCAGAGAAATAGAAGAGTGTGTCTGAGACCTTACTTAAGGTTTGCTCTTTTCATCACTGTGATTGCTGTTGCTCCTCCTAGTAGCTAAATACTTAGCAGCTCTCACTGGGCAGGTACTATGCTAAGTTCTTAGCTACTTTTATTTCAAGTCTATGTTTTTAAACAGATTTATCTATATAGGTTATAATTGACATACAATAAACAACACGTTTAAAGTATACAATTTGATGTGTTGGCGTAGATATCTACCCCGAAACCATCATCACAATCAAGATAATGAATATATATCCATCATTCTCTAAAGCCTCCTTTTGATCTTTTCTAATTCCTCTTTCCCATCCCTCCCCGCTCCCTCACAGCCAGGAAACCATTGATCTGCTTTCTATCACTGTAAATTAATTTGGATTCTCTAGAGTTTTAAATAAATGGGATTATAAGGTATGCACTCTTCTTTTTTTTGTTTCTTTGGTCTGGCTTCTTTCGCTCAGCATAATTATTTTGAGACCCATTCATATTGTTGCATATATTAATAGTTATTGTTTTATTACTTCGTAGTAATCTTTTGTATAGATATATCACAACTTATTTATCCATTCACATGTTGATGCCCATTTCAGCTATTTCCAGTTTTTGACTATTAAAAATAAAGGTGCTGTGAACATTAGTGTACTTTGAATGGACACATACTTTCATTTCTCTTAGGTAAATACCTTGGTCATATGTTAGGCTTAGGCTTACGTGAAACATTTTAAGAAAGTGCCACAGTGTCTTTCAGTGTAGTTGTACCACTTTATACCCTCACCAGAGGTGCATGAGCGTTCTAGCTCCTCCACATCCTCACAAACACTTGATACTGTCAACCTTTGAAGTTTTAATCCTAAAAGTAATAGTATCTGATTGTTGTTTTAATTTGATTTTGCTAATTATAATGAACATCTTTTTGTATGCTTTTTGCCATCCATATATCTTCTATGGTGAAATTTCCAAACCTCTTTCCAATTTTGCATTGGGTTATCTGGCTTCTTATTATTGAGTTTTGAGAATTCTTTATTGTGTTCTGAATACAAGACCTTTATCATATATGTGATTTGTAAGTATTTTCTCCCAGTCTGTGGTTTGTCTTTTCATTTGCTTAAAGATGTCTTTCAAAAAGTAGAAGTTCTTAATTTTGATGAAGTCCAGTTTATCTTTTTTATTTCTTTTATGAGTTGTGCTTTTGGTATTATATCTAAAAAATCTTTGTCTGACCTTGGGTCACAAAAATATTTTCCTATATTTCTTTCTAGATGTTTTATACTGTTAGATTTTACGTTTAAGTCTGCTCTCTTTTGATTGATTTATAAGTCATTGTTTTATGCAGTTATTCTTTAAAATCATATAGGAAATAGAGGAAGTTATAAGCCCAAAGACATTCATACTGACTTGTGTATTCACCTGTGTAGTTACTCTTACTGATATTATTTATTTCTTCCTGTGGATTTGTTACTGTCTAGTGTAATTTCATTTCAGCCTTAGGGACTCTCTTTACCGTTTCTTGATGGATGAGTCTATTCACAGTGAACTCTCTCAGTTTTTGTTTATCTGGGAATGTCTTCATTTCTCCTTCATTTTTGAAGGATAGTTTTGCCAGATAGAGAATTCTTGGTTGGCGGTCTTTTTCTTTCAGCACTTTGAATACGTCACCCGCTGCTTTCTGGCCTATGTAGTTTCTGAGGATCAAGCTGTGATCTGACTGAAGCTCCCTTGTATGTGAGGAGGGGATTTTCTCTTACTGCTTTCAAGACTCTCTGTCTTTTAACAGTTTGGCTATGATGCATCTCAGAGTATATCTCTTTTAGCTTGTACTACTTGGAATTCTTTGAGATTCTTGGACATATAGATTAATGGTTTTCATCAAATTTGGGAAATTTTGGCCATTATTTCTTCAAATATTTTTGCTGACGCTTTCTCTCCTTTCCTTCTGGGACTTCTGTTATGCATATATTGGTGGTATTGATGACGCCCTACAGGCCTCTGAGGCTCTGTTTGGTTTTCTTGATTCTTTTTCAGACTGGATCATCTTCCAGGAATCAGATGACTTATCTTCAAGTTTACCAATTCTTTCTTCTGCCACTTCAAATCTGATGTTGAGCCCCTGAAGTGAATCTTTCATTTCAGTTATTGGACTTTTCTACGCATAATTTCTCCTTGGTTCTCTTTGATAATTTCTTTTTATTGACATTTTTTCACTTGGTAAGACATTTCTGTTATAGTTTCCCTTAATTCTTTAGACGTGGTTTTCTTTAGTTCTTGGAACATATTTATAATAGCTGATTTAAAGTCTTTGTTTAGTAAGTCTAATATCTGAATCCCTCTGGGAATTTCTGTTGGCTTCTTTTTCCCCTGTGTGTGGGGAATACTTTCCTGTTTCTTTGCGTGTTTTGTTGAAAATTGGACATTTTAGGTGGTATAATGTGGCAACTCCAGAAATCAGATGCCCTGCCCACCATATGCAATGTTTGTGGTGGTTGTTGTTGCTGCTGCTGCTGCTGTTCATTTGTTTAATAACTTTCTTGGGCTAATTCCATAAAGTCTGTGTTTCCTGTATGGCCACTGAAGTCTCTGTGTGGAAAGCTAATGATTGATGAGATTTCCTGAGATTATTTGGACCAATAAGTCTTTTCCCTTTGCTGAGGGGGCTCTATGTGTGTGAGGCATGCCTTCAGGGGTTAGGCTGTTCACAGCTCTGTCTTAGCCTTTTCTTCATGCTTGTGCCTGACCTTGAGTCATCCAGATTTGAGGGATTGGTCCTTCTTTGGTCTTGTCTGGGCGTGTACACAGCCCTGCACACATGGGCACTCTTCTAGATTCCCCAGGAATACATTAGAGCTTTTCAAAGTGTGGACATTTAGTTCCCCATGTCTTCCTTTTGGCTGGACTCTTGTTTGTCTCAACTGGTATTAATTTTCAGGAAGCTGGAATTTTAAACAATTGCCACTGATTGACCTTTCCTTTTTTTACTGGACGTACTGAGGATAGGGCTTTTCCTGTGGAACTCTGAGCAGATCAATAACAACACCAATCTGTGAGTGTGACTTTTCCGGGAAGCTGCCAGTCAGGTTAAAGTGTGGCAGTGCTCTGAGAATGGGACTTTTTGAGGAGCTCCAAACCTGGTGTGCTCTTGCAAGGCTGCTGGTCTTCGCAGCTGCTCTGTTTGCAAGGCTGCTGGCTTTCAAGGTTATAGGAGAGCTGGGAAGAGGATAGAATGAGAGTAAGTTATAAAGCCGCAAACCCTGCTATTCTACTGAGAGTAAGCTGGTATTGTTGTTGTTTAATAAATGTTCTGAATGTTGCAAGCCTTTGATTTTGAAAAACTTTTTCCATCTTTTGGTTGTTTTTATGGAGCAATGGATTAATGGATACCCCTACTCTGCCATACTGGAAATCCTGCCTCAGACGTTCTTTTTTTTTGCATAAAGGTATCCAATTTCTTGGAAAGACTATCCTTTCACCACTGAATTTCCTTTGTGCCTTTGTAAGAAATCAATTGGATGTGTTTGTGTAGTTTATTTATGGGATCTCTATTCTGTTCCAGTGGCCTATTTATCTTTATGCCAATACTGCACTGTCTTTATTCCTGTGGCTTTATAATAAAGGTTGAAATAAGGCAGTGTAGCTCCCTCAACTTTGTTCTTTTTGAAATCAAGTTTATTTTGACTAATTCTATATGAAGTTTAGAATCAGCTTGTCAGTTTTATGAAAAACCCTGTTGAGATTTTATTGGGATTGAATTGGATATAAATCAACTTGGAGACAACTGGCACTTGAACAATGTCAAGTCTTCTGAGCCATGAACAGAATATATATGTCTTCATTTATTTAGATCTTTTAAAGTCTATTTAAGCAATACTTTGTAATTTTCATTGGAGAGGTCTGATGCATTTTTGTCAGATTATTCTTAATTATTCATATCTTTTGATGCTATTGTAAGTGGTATTTAAAAAATTAAGTTTTTAATTGTTCTTTGCTAGTATATGCAAACATTCAATTTTGCATATTCATACGTATCCTACAATTTACTAATCCTTCTAGGTCTTTTGTATATTTCATAGCATATTGTACATAAATGATCACGTTGTCTGCAAATAAAGGCATTTTACTTTCCCCTTCAATCTGGATGCCATTTATTTCTTCTTGCCTTAATGCGCTAACTGGATCTTCCAGTGCAATGTTGGATAGGAGTGGATAGAGTGGACATCCTAGCCTTGTTCCTGATCGTAATGGCTATGATAGCTGTAGGTTTTTCATAGCTGTCCTTTATTAAGTTCAGGAAGTTCTCCTCTATTCCTAGTTTGCTGAGGGTTTTTATCATGAATGGATACTTTTTATGCATCTATTGAGATGATTATGTAGTTTTTCTTTGAAAATCTATTAATATATTGGAATTTCATCAATTTTTTTATATGAATCCAACTTTGCATTCCTGGGATGTTATGTACATGATAATGCATTATCTTTTTTTGATATATTACAGGGTTCAATTTGCTAAAATATTTTGAGGAAATTTCAAACTGTCTATTTGATTAGGGTTAACATAGTATGTTCTTTCTTTTTTTTACTTTTAATGTGTTTGTGTCTTTACACTTAAAGTGTGTGTATGTGTGACAGCGTGTCTGTGTTAGGCAGCATGTAGTTGGAGCCTTCTTTCTTTATCCAGTCTGACCATCTCTGCCTTTCAATTGGGGTGTTTAGACAATTAAAAATTTTTAATATGGTTATTAATATGTTTGGGTTTAACTTTAGGATCTTGTTATTGTGTTTCCTATCTGTCCCACCAATTCTTTTTTCTTTCTTGCTGCTTTTTGGATTAATTGAGAATTTTCATGATTTATTTTATCTCCTGCATTGGCTTATATTAATAAATGGATTCTCTTTTAATAACTACTCTAGGGTTTATAGTATGCATCTTTAACTTATCACTGTTTACCATCAAGTAATACTACACCATTTCACATATAGTATAAAAAACTTAAAACGGTGTACATCCACTTCTCTTTTCTTAAACTTTGGCCTGTTGTTCCCACACATTTTACTTCTTTGTATGTTATACATCTCACAATATATTACTATTCTTTCTTTAAACATTCGATTATATTTAAAGAAATTTAATTAATAAAAAAATATTATCCATGTAATAAACATTGCTGGTGTTATCTATTCCTTTGTGTAGATTTGTTTTTCATTTGATAGTATTTTCCTTCCTTCTGAAGGACTTCGTTGTGTTTTTCTGGTAATAGTGCAGGTCTACTGGTGATGAATTTTTACAGCTCTTATAAATAATGAAAAAAGTCTTTGTTTTACCTTCATTTTTCAAGGATATTTTCACTGGATATAGAATTCTAGGTTGTTGATATTTTTCTTTCAGTACTTGTCTTTATTCCCCTTTCTTCTGGCTTGTATTGTTTCTGGCAAGAAGGCTGCATCATTTTATCTTTGGTGTGGTTTTCTTCATGCTTCTTTTGTTAGGGATCATTGTGACTTTGGAGTCTGTGGGTATATCATTTTCATCAAATCTTGAAAAATTTCCACGTGTGTTTCTCCAAATACTTTTCCTGCTTCACCCACCTCTCCTCCTCTTCAGAGATTCATATTACATGGATTGAAGTTGTCCTGCTGCTAATTAATACCCTGTTTATTTTGTTCTGTTATTTTTCTCTCTGTGTTTAATTTTGAATAGTTTCTAATGCTATGACTTGAAGTTTACTAATCCTTTCTTCTGCAAAGTCAAATCTGCCACTAATCACATCCAATGTATTGGGTACAACACTGTAGTTTTTTCATCTCTAGAAGTTTGATTTAGGTTTTTAAAAAAATCTCTTTCATGTCTCAGTGTGTTGCTCTAGCATCTTGAACAAATGGAACACAATAGTAATAACTATTTTAATTTTTCCATCTACTAATTCTATCATCTGTGTCATTTGTGGGTCAGTTTTGATTGATGGTTGTTTTTCTTCTTATTATTGGTTACGTTATCCTGCATCATGGTATGCCTAGTAATTTTTGATTGAATACTGAGTATTATCGATTATACCATTTTGGGTGCTGGATATTTTTGCATTACTGAAAATATTCCTGAGCTTTGTTCTGCCACAAGGTTGTTACTTGGAAACAATTGATCCTTTCAGGTCTTGCTTTTAAGCTTTATTAGTCAGGATCAGACCAAGGTTTATTCTAGGCCTAAGTTGCTCCATCTACTGAGGCAGAACCCTTCTGGGTCCTCTGCCTGATGCCCCATGATTAAAGAGGTTTTCCATTTGGGCTGTTGAGAATAGCAAACTATTCCCAGCATTGTGCATGCTCCAGGTGTTACTCACTCTGATGCTTTGGGCAGTTCTCACTCTGGCTCTGGGTAGTTTTCTTCTGTGCTTACACTAATTGAATCTCAGCTGGAAACTTGAGGGAGGCTCTCTGTAGATCTCCAAAGCTCTTTCTCCCTCTGTCTGCACCTCTGAATCTCTTTGATACTCTGCCCTGCAAACCTGGTTTCCCAGCTGCATCTCCACAACTTGGAGAGATCACTGGGCTTTGCCTCCGTTTCCTCCCTGCAGTATCAGGGCCTGGGATCTTTCTCTAGGCAGTAATTTGGGGAAAATTACAGGGCTCACCTCCTTTGTTTCCCATCTTTCTAGGATTTCCATCCTTTGTTCCCTGATGTTCAGTGTCTTGAACATTGTTGTTTCAGATACTTTGTCCATTTTTTAGTTGTTCAGGTGGGAGAGTAAATCCAGTTCCTGTTACTCCATCTTTCTACAGAAGCAGATATCTCTCCGGCTAGGTTATCGCCAATCTTTAGATGAATAAAGAGGGGATGAGAGAGGTTAAACCACTTGCTCAAGGACACACGGGTAGTAAGTGACACACTGGATTTGAATATAAATCTTTCAGACTCTCAAGATAATACTCTTACTCATAAGACTGTTAAAATTCTAATATAAAATATGAATTGATTTATTTAATAATTAATGTGTTTATATGTAGATATTACATTAAAAATGAACAGATTTCTTATAGAAATTGCTTTCCTTGTCTCCCTTTTAAAGATAAATGTGAGGAACGTGAAGAACCAATAGTTTTAGTTTCATCTGCATATGAAATTGACGTTCGGTCATGTCCTCTTAACCCAAATGAAAGCAATGGCACTATAATTTGGTATAAAAATGACAGCGAGACACCTGTGTCTATGGAACGAGACTCTAGGATTCATCAGTACAAAGATAAACTTTGGTTTGTTCCTGCTAAAATAGAGGATTCAGGACATTACTATTGTGCAGTAAGGTAAGAAAGGAATTAATATGTTACAAACGTGTTCTATGTACCTGCAATAGTTAAGGACAGAAAAATGTTTTCATAGTGCTTAATTCACCTATTTTGATTTATTTTAGAAATTCAACTTACTGCCTCAAAGTTAAAATAACTGCAAGGTTTGTACAGCATGAGCCTGACTTGTGTTACAATGCACAAGCTATATTTACACAGAAACTACCCCTTGGAGAAGATGGACTTCTAGTGTGTCCTTATTTGGAAGTTTTTAGAGATGAAAACAATGAGTTACCCGAAATACAGTGGTATAAGGTAATTTTATATTAAATATGGTATTTTACTTTTCCAGCAAATAAAATAGCTTTTTGTCATAGACAATAGAATGAAGCTGCAAAGTACTTTTTCCTTTGGCATATCGTTTGCTTTAGAGTGGTGAAACAAGAGGAAAGTTTTAAAAAGATGTAAGACTGCATACATTTAATTTGCAGCTAAACTAGAATGTTACTTTCTGTTATTTTGATTTAATAAGATACAGTTGAGAAAAGTATAGTAGGAATGAGAGGTGTTTAAAGAGAAGGCTTATTAGAAATTTAAGGTTTTTAAAGGATAACTATTTATTAAAAATATATTATTTTGTGTTTTATTAAAAACATTGTGGTCCTTAAATAACTTAGTGGTTTTTGTCTTAGTGGTTCTGTCTTAAAAGTGGATTGGCTAGCACTCCATGGGACACATTATGCATTGGCATCTTTGATCTACCTAGTCTGTTGGGGTTTCCAAGGGGAGTCATCTTGTCGAGGTTGAGAAATACAAAATAAATATCAATGAAGAAAGGAAGTACAGCCTTACTAAGAAACTATGGTGTTAGCATTCTTTCCTCAAACCTCTTTTCCTTGCAAAATAAATTTGTCTTCTCTTGTCTTCAAAGTGCAAGGCTCATAGGCATAAAGATTTAATATCCTAGGAATAAAATTATGACTTTTGCACAAAAAATACAATATTAGAACTTTTATGTAAGTATTTTCTATTCACATATATATGGATTTTATATAACATTTGCCAATGTGAAAAAATGCAGTTTCTTTTGCCAGTAGACTGGGGAAAGCGGTTAATCAGTTGTCAATCCTTCCTTCCTCTCTCTCTGTCTAGGATTGCCAACCTCTACTTCTCGACAATATAAACTTTATTGGAAAAACAGATAAACTCATTGTGGCGAATGTGACAGAAGCGCATAAAGGGCACTATACTTGTCATATATCCTACACACACTTGGGAAAACAATATCCTATTACCCGGGTTATAGGACTTATTACTCTAGGTGAGTCATAGCTCCAGTCCTAGGAGTTTAAATCTGGAAGAGCCCAGAGAGCATGATTCTAATATGACCTTCATTGTCCATGGAGGAACTGAATCCAAGAGAAACTTGATGATTTTCCAAAAGTCACTTGGCCTTAGTTTAGTTTTTGTTGCTAAATACCATGTAAATATTTTTCATTCCTGCTTTGGATGCAGTGCTAATTAAACAGACAGCATGTGCTATGTTTTCCAACTGAACTAGGAAGATTGTTCTTTGGCATGGCTACAGATGGTTCTTCCAGAGAGCTCTGGGGCTGTCTCCAGCTGGTGTATGAGGACAAGTCTGAGAACCTTCACTTGGGGAATCTGAGTGTCTAGCAGTGAGGATCATTTGCTTGATGGGGTGGATGCTAATGGGTTTTGGAATAAGTTACACTCCCAGAATCTACCTCTGGTTACTTCTCTGTCAGCCCAGTTACTTAACCTCTCTAAGCTCGTTTCCTCCTCTTTAAGAAGATGATACAACCTTCCAAAATTGTTGGGAAGGTTGGAGGTCGAGTGTGCTCAGCTTGTGGTCATCTGCCTGGTGCAATGCAGTGCCTGGTGCATAACGGATGAGCAATCAATAGGTATACGATGATTATTGTTAATTTTCCTGAGGCTTTCAATTCTCCATTAACCATATTTCATATTAAGAACGGTTTTACAACAAAATGCACTCCTATGAATTACTCAGGGATGGACAGAATGTTCAATCTTTCTGTAAATAACAGGTTTTATAAGTTTTTAGTAATATAAGAAGAGTTACTCTAACCAGGATTTGAGTTAAAGGAGTCTCTATTAATAATTATGCTGGAGGCTGGCCTGGTGGTTTAGTGGTTAAGTTCACACTCTCCGCTTTGACCGCCAGGGCTTCATGGGTTCAGATCCTAGGCGTGGACCTGCACTACTCATCAAGCCATGCTGTGGTGGCAACCCACATACAAAATAGAGGAAGATGGGCATGGATGTTAGCTCAGGGTTAATCTTCCTCACCAAAAAAAGAAAAAAATTATGCTGGGATAGCAGGTGTAAATAGGAAATATCCCAGCAACACCCAGAATATGATCACTCTACGCATAGCTAAGTTTTCTCAATTCTATAATAATTTGTTTTTTTCAAAGATTAATTTTATTAAATAAATGTTAATCTCTGCCTTGGTCCCCAAAACATCAGTGAATCGTAATTTTTTTTTTTAAGATTTTATTTTTTTCCTTTTTCTCCCCAAAGCCCCCAGGTACATAGCTGTGTATTCTTCGTTGTGGGTCCTTCTAGTTGTGGCATGTAGGACGCTGCCTCAGCATGGTTTGATGAGCAGTGCCATGTCCGCATCCAGGATTCGAACCAATGAAACACTGGGCCGCCTGCAGCGGAGCGCGCGAACTTAACCACTCAGCCACAGCGCCAGCCCCAGTGAATTGTAATTTTTAATAGTCCTTGTATCACGACCATCCTGAGTTCTTAGCAGCCTCTCTCTGGTCAGTGTGTAGCTCTTGAGATACAGCAACCAGACCAGCAGACAGAATTTTAGGAAAAACTGGACACTAGGGAACTTTTAAATAGGTCAAATATGTGTTAAATATTCTCCATTTCCTTTTCTGATCCCTTATGTAGAAATAATATACTTAATCAGGAGTGGGGCCATATTTTGTTTTCTTCTAAAGGCAGATTCAGAAGAATTTATTGAGCATCTACTCTGTGCCAGGCACTATTCCAGGAATTCATTAGGGAACGAAAGAGACGATATCCTGCCCTAATGGAGCGTCCTTTTCTTTGACTGTGGTAGAATACTTGGCATTTAAGTTCATAGTTTCTCAGACTTGGCTGCAGATCAACCCTTGAAGCCAATCTTTTTGTTAATAAAAGTCAGATTGATTTCTGGAGCTCCTTAATATTTTTCTGCTTATTTTAATAAATTACGCCAAATTGCTTGGCATTCCACTCTTGCGTCATTACGAACATTACTAAATACGAGTGTGTCTGTCACTGGATGGCTCTTCTGGTTAGTAATGCTCCATCCAGAGAAGTCCCTTTCCATGGAGACTTATTTTTCCTGATTGGCTTTAAGAGAGGCACTTGTCTGGAGACCCAGGCCCTGGGCTCATCTGTGTGTTTTTGTAGCTTCTGTGGGCTCAGAAGGGCCCGGCTGTGTAGTGGGTGTTCACGGTTCACTGTGGCCTCTGTGTCCGCTTCCTTCCTTCACCTCTTACCTTTCTTTCCTGCCATATCTCTGGGCACCCGGGGGAGCGTCTAGCCACATGCCATTTACTATATTTTGGTGTATTTTGCCAAGTGTTGTCATCATTTGAGATTCTGATCTATAAGCAACTGAGAAGCCCTGTGGATGTTTTTCTTTCAGATGAAATCAGGCCCACGAAGCCTCTGATCGTGAGTCCAGTTAATGAGACGATGGAAGTGGACTTGGGTAAGTGGACTCCAATCAAGATATGCTGAAATTGTTGTTTTGAACTAAAGATTAAGGTAAACTCTATGTTTACTACACGTAGCCTAAGTCGTTCACTGGATATATCTATAGTTAGAGGGGAAGTGGCACAGATTGTGTCTTAAATGTTTCTTTGGATTTCTTGTCTCTTATGGCAAAAATCTAGCCATGTTTGATTTACCCATCTTACTTTCCTGTGGACACTTATGACTCCTGAAAACATCAGCCAAAGGCCGAGTTTAACAGGCCTAGGAATGAGAAATGTAATTTATTTGGCACAAGATGGATTTCTTATAGCCAGAGCTAAGCTTTTAGGCAGAAGAGTAAGCCTACAGGCCAAATAGATAGTCATTGTAGAAAAATACTTTTCCAAGTTGGTGAGAATTTTTTATTTCAAAAATAAAGATGTAAACCTATAAGTGTCCAGACCTATGCTAACCAATACAGTGGCCACTGGTCACATGTGGCTATGTACATGTAAATTTGAATTAAGTAAATTAATTTAGTTCAATTAAAAATTAGTCCCTCAGTCAAGGGCTTAATAGCCATGTGTGACCAGTGACTACCCTATCAGACAGCACAAGCATAGAACATTCCTGCCATCACTGGGCGTTCTCTCGGAAGTCACTGGTCCAAACATAAAAACAGATTTTTGTATCAGAGGATCAAAAATCAGCCTGGTATAGAGAATTCTCATCTGTAGCAGCATTTGCATGAAGACAGTGAACAGTTGTACAGAGATTAGAAGGTAAAAGTTTGTGACCTATGAATTCTGTACTTGGCCAAGTTATTATTCATGGTGGAAGGTAATATAAAGACATTCTTACATGTAAACAAACAAATATATGAAAATTTAAAATTAAACAGAAGCCAATAGGATCTAGAACAGTGTTTCCAACCTTTTTTTTCCCCCATGATTGCTCCCCTTTAGAGCCTAAAAGGGCATTTTTTCCCCCTAATCCCCCTCCTCTTCTTGGAATTTTAATACCACAGCTATATTGTCATTTGTTGATGTGCTGTGGTACTTCAGAGAGCCACAAATCATTGCAATGGCTAAGATTTTCTTTCTCCCTCTCACCAAGAACCACTTTTTGCCCCATTGGCCATTGCTCCTCATGAGAATACACACTCTAGAGGCGTAGACCTTAGAGCTCTAAAGCCTGGGTTGCACTGATCTCCAAATCTAAAAGTAGCTTCATATCAGGAAACAATTATGTTAATATATCACATCGATCAGAGGCACACATCACTGTCATATGATAATCCTAGAGTGTCAAACAGGCGTTTGATAAGATTCAATACCAGTTACCAATAGAATGACTTAGAAAAAGAGGAATTGAGGGATGCGTCCTTAACTTAATAAATAACATCATTTCAAACCAATAGTCGCCAACATTTTTAATGGTGAAACATTGTAGTGTTAGGCTTTCTACATGCATGGACTTTCTCACTGAAGTCAAGAGCATGACAAAGATACCCACATAATCAGCATTACTTAACATGTTCTAGAAGTGTCCACTATCGCAATCAAAGATAACCAAGGCATGCTTACTGTAAGGAAGAAAATAAACTTCTTTATTATTTTCAGATCATATAATTATGTACCTACAAATCTCAAGAGAATTACTGGGAAAAAATTAGAATTAATTGACCAGATATAAAATTAATATTCTAAAATATTAGAATTGCTTAGCAATAACTAACTAGACAACATAATGGCAAGAGAGATCCTATTTGCAAGAGTAAACATCATAGAGAGGTCTATAAAATATCTTAGCACAATCTTTTAAAAATATATGGGATTGGGGCCTGTGGTTAAGTTTGCACACTCCACTTTGGCACTAGGGTTTCGCCGCTTCAGATGCTGGGCACGGACCTAGCACAGCTCATCCAGCCATGCTAAGGCTGCATTCCACATAGCAGAACTAGAAGGACCTGCAGCTAGAATATACAACTATGTATGGGGGTGTGTTGGGGAGAAGAAGAAGAGAAAAATATTGGCAATGGATGTTAGCTCAGGGCCAATCTTCAAGAAAAAAAACAAATATGGGATTTATAAGGGAGAAAAAACCAAACAAAAACCCCAAACCCTGACATATAAACCTCAGAAAAATAGATTTAAAGCATTTATTCTCCAGGCAGTGGTATGAAGGGGGTGTTGGTGTCTCCAGTGGGGAGAAAACTGGTTCTTGTAAGAAATCTTGTAAGAAATGTAAGAAAAAAACTGAAATCAACAGATACATTGTATATCTGTGGTATTAAAACTTCATGGAGAGGGAGGCAATTAGGATAAAATGCCTTGAAAGGCTCCAAAAGGAGCAATAATGAAAATTGTCTTGAGAAAGGCCAGTTTAAGGAAAACTGTAATAGAAATGTGTATGTTTTTCTTATAAGAAAAACTGGAAATTGTAAAGATATCAACTCAAAATTACAGATTTCATGGAATTCCGGTAAAACATAAATGGGCTAAAAAATTGACAAGTGATTCTAAAATTCACCTGGGAGAATAAAATAAGATTATTAAGACAATATTGGGAAGAAGAGCTCTAAATAATATTAATATTTACCCTAAAACTGTAGCAATTAAGAGTGTAGTACCCTTGGCATCAGTATACACATTCAGATCAACCAAGACAGTCCCAAATAAATAAGAATTTATTTTATGATAAAGGCGGCATTACAAATGAGTGAGGAAGAGATTTATTATTCAATAAGTGTTTCTGAAATGATCCATCAGCTGTTTGGATAAAAACATTAAGTTAGAGCACCCTCTCATACCAAAGCCAATTATATTCTGGACAGATTAAAGAGCTAAAACAATCAAAACAATAAAACAGTGAACACATTGTATAGAGAACATATGTGGATATCTTCCTGATTTGCTGGTAGAGAGGGCTTTAGAAAAAAATAGTGAAAACAGATACAATAAAGAAAACTGTTATAAATTTGAGCAAATAAAAAAAAATTTACACCAAAGAATTTCCACAAACAAAAATAAAGTGAAAGCAACAAACTGAAATATTTGGATATTTGGAATAGTTTTCACATGTGATAAAGACCTAATACCCTGATCAACACATCAATAAGGTTACTATGAGAATGCAATTAAATAATGGACAGTAGGCATAACAAGCAGTTCCTAAAAGAAAGGCAAATGAATGCTAAGCTTATGAAAAACATGTTAATTCACCATGAATTCCAGAAATGCAGTTGAAAGTTTAAATGGAATTGTTTTCTTCTCTCAATTGGCAATGACTAACCAAAAATATTTGGTATCTAGGGGTCTTAGGGGTAAATGGCACTCACATACGCTGCTGGGCAGAGTAGGGGGGCACCGTCTCACTTGGGAGGGGGAGTTGGCTTTTAAAATATGTCTCTCTTTTAACTCAACCCTACTTCCTGATTTTTATTCAAAGTAATACTTTAGGGTATGTACAATAATGATGTACAAGAATGTTCATTGGAATATTAATCATAATAGAAACAAATTGTGTTTAGCAATAGGAACATAACTAATCATAGTATGTCCGTATTCTGGAATAGTAGGCAGCCATGAAACAGCCTGTTTTGGAAGGCTATTCATGAGAGCCGAAATTCCCAGAGCACAGTAATTACAAATAGTAGACAGGAACACCTCATTTTAAAGATTGCATATGTGCACAGAGAGGATAAGGAATGAGGTACATAAAGTTACTAGTAGTGGCTTTCTCTGGGTTTAAGGACAATTTTCTTTTTCTTTGTGCTTTTCGATAATTTAAAATTTTTATTCAGTAGCCATTTGTTAATCTAGTGAGATAGAAAGATCAGATAAAAATCTGTTGATGCCGTGATTAAAAATACATTGCTTTGCAGGATCGCAGGTACAACTGATCTGCAATGTCACTGGCATGTTTACTGACTTTGTGTACTGGAGGTGGAATGGCTCATTAATTGATGACAGTGACCCAGTGCTGGTGGAAGAGTATAAACCGTAAGTATGCTAAGAGCCAGACATGCAATAGAGAAGTTTTGGTATTAAATTCCATGTCATACTTGTTATAACTCTGATAATTTAATCTTATGGCAAGGGTTAGTTGACAATTGACTAGTCCTTAACCTTTCGCTCCCCATATTGAGTTTTGCTAAGCTAAACAGGATGTAAATATATATACCTCGTACATTTAAGGTAAAAATACATGTCACTCTGGTGCAAATTCTGGACCACTTGGAAGGGAAACCTTAAATTCAGTTATATATGTTGCCACGTTCTAGTAAAGCAATTTTTCTGAATTACCTCCCTGTTATTCCATTTTTTAAGCAGTTTGACTCATTAAATGGGGCCAGGAATCAGCCACTCACTGCTCAAGTGTCTAATGGCTCCCTATTACCTCTCTAGAGGTAAACTCCTGACTCCTTAGCGTCACCTGCAGACCCTTTGTCATCTGCCCCAATCTACTCTTGTTTCATATATTCTCCTCTGTGCCTCATGGAGAACAGAATGCATATGTCTGCATTTTTCTTCCTGGAAGCTGGTAATTTTAATTTGATTTCTCTGCTACTGAGTCTTTTACTGACAAGGGTCTTAGGGCTGTAAAATATCAGATCAGTGTTGCTAACAGCCTGATCGTTATACCTGTGCTTGGGGCTGGTGATTCTTTCTGCTACGGTTTATGCAACAAAGAGACAAATTATTTGGAGTTGATGCCATTGACTTTAACAACTTTATTTATGCTCTCTCTTTTGAACAGAGTGGAAAACCCTTCCCTCAAAAGAAGGCATACACTTATCACAGTGCTTAATATTTCGGCAGTGGAAAGTAGATTTTACCTATATCCATTTACCTGTTTAGCCAAGAATTCATATGGTAGAAGTGCAGCATATGTCCAATTAAGACAACCAGGTAAACAACAGAACTATTTATTTGAAATGCAATTTTGTTTGACGGTGGTGAGATGCCATGGCGTTGAGGTTTGCGAAGCTCTTTCCTCTGCCCGGAGCTCTCTTGGATTCCTCTTAACCTGGGTAACTTCTATTCCTCTTTCACTTCTCACCTCAAGTATTTCTTCTTCTAGGAAGCTTTTCTGTCCTGCTGTCTGCCCTCAACCCAGCTCTCTGCCCAAACAGATGAGGTTAGGCCTCTGTTAAGTACTTCCCTGGCACCATATGTCCCTGTCACAGGATCTATCATATTTAGTTTTATTTAACTAACTGTAAATTCCCTGATGGCACAGACCACTTATCTTACTAATCATTCTATTTCCAGAGCTATTAGCAACTTAAGTCTGGTACGTCATAGGTACCTAACGAATATTTTTAGGTAGTTGATTACATGATGGATGCACAGGGAAAGCCTAAATATCCACTTTCCAAGGAGGATGTCAGAAGTTTTGGTTTTCTTGAATTGTCTAGTCAAGCATAGTACTGAAAGTATTTTTGAAATATTTTAAGATTATTTATAGTTGAATTAAAAATAGGGTATTTATGAATGTGTACATGGAAGAAAATCTAAAAGAACCTACACACTATTAGAATTAGTAAATGAATTTAGCAAGATCGCTAGTCTATATATATATTATATTTCTATGTATGTCTATAAATACCAAAACAAACAAATAGAAATTAAATTTAAAATATAACATTTACAATAGCATCAAGAATTATCAAATACTTAGGAAGAAATCTAGCAAAGGTTATTCAAGATCTCTGTAAACAAACTAAAAAAAATTATTGAGATAAATTAGAGAGGACCTAAGTATAGTCGTGTGCCACATAATGATATTTCTGTCAACAATGGACTGTGTATACAACCGAGGTCCCATAAGATAGTACCGTATAGCCGAGGTGTGTGGCAGGCTGTACCATCTAGGTTTGTGTAAGTGCACTCTATGATGTTCACACAATGATGAGACTGCCTAATGACGCATTTCTCAGAACGTATCCCTGTCATTAATCCATGAATGACTGGAATGTAGATGGAAGGATATACAATGTTCATAGATCAAAAGACTCAATATTATAAAGCTGTCTGTTCTCCCCAAATGAATGTACAGGTTGAAAATAATTCCAATCAAAATCTCAGCAGTATTTGTGCAAGTGTGGGTGTGTGTTTGTGTGGGTGTGTTGTTGTGGGCAGGCTTATTCTAAAAGTCATATAGAAATGTAAAGGGCCGAGAATAGTCAAGGTGGTCTTGAATAGAAACAATAAATCTGGAAGATTTACATTATAGATGTCATGATCTTGCATGAAGCTACGATAATTAAAACTGTAAATGTCAACTATCAGTTGGGCCAATTGGATATGAGTCTGGAAAATGGTATATCTTGTTTTCTACTTCATACTTGAGTTAATTACAGATGGATCAAACATCTAAATTGGAAAAGTCAAATAGAGCTTTTAGATTCTTTTCTGGATGCCTACATGGCCCCTGACATTTAGAAGTCACTTTCTTCTTTCTTCTTTTTCACCCTCCTTACTTCCCCTTCCACTTCCTCCTCTGCCACTCCTCCTCTGTAATCACTGGATGAATAACTAGTTGGGGAGCCAGGAGAATGAGGAAGTGTGAAGCGTTCTGTATGGCGGCACTCAACCCCTCCTTTCCTGTCCCCCAGCCTTCAGCTTTCCCACCTGACTCTTCTGCCTCCAGGAACTTTTATAGGATTTTGAGGGTCTTTGACTTGTACTTGTTTTACTACAGAGTGTTCTGGCCTATAGTCTTTGATATTTTTTCTATGTTATTGTATATTATACTTCTTAGGTGGAAATTTAATACGATGCACCTTAGTTTTATATAGTATTCATTCTAAATAGCTTTGTACATTAGTACCCATTATTAAATGATAGTAATAAATGAGTTAATACTGTCTGGGATTTGAGATTGCACGCCAATCCCAAATATAGTTTCTCTGGGATGATAATGTTTAATTTGCTATGCTCAAATTTTTAGCTCTTTTGGTTCTAATATTTTTTTCCCCTCTTTTCTGCTGTAGTCCCTGATTTCCAGAAGCACGTGATTGGCATATTTGTCCTGTTAACAGTAGCAATTACATGCTCTGTTTTCATCTATAAGCTCTTCAAGGTTGACCTGGTGCTTTGGTACAGGGATTCTTGCTATGATTTTCGCCCCCCAAAAGGTACAATTTTGTATTCTATGCAGTATTTTCTTATTGGAGAGACGGGATAGTTAAGAGTTGTAGAAGATAACTCAGAGGGTTTTTACTTAAATTTTAAAACAAAGTGTGGCATATACAAGAATAGTAGTTACTGTTGTGCATAATTATAATTTCATGACCTGACAGCATTGTTTTCCAAGTTACTGCATTAGTGTTCATAATGGTGGGATAAACAGGCATTTAGAGCATGTGTTTATAAATCCACTATTCAGAGGCCATTGCTGAGGACCTACTCTGTGCTGGGTAGGATATAGGTCACCCCATAATCTGCCTTCAGATGAGAGAAATGACTTGATTTTCATGCATCAGGGAAGTGTTCTCTGTTTTGTTTAAACCTCACAAAAAACTAATATGATACTATATAGAAGGAAGAGTGGATAGAATTCAGTGCTGAGACATTTGGGGAAAAAGATAAGGCCGGGGAGATAAGGAGAGTTCCATCCTGAGGGGTAAGAGTCTCTATATGTGGGGCAGCCGTCAAGGAATACAAGAACGACTTTGCAGTAAAACACGATAAACAGGAACTTGTAAAGATGAACACTTGAAAAAGGTATTATAGTTTTGGTATTGCTACTTTATTCATGCCATCATACGAAAAAATGAACAGTTCATTCTGAAATGCCTGTTTGTGATCTTGAAATGCTTTGTGATATTGATATTCTGAAATGCATGTTTGTGATTTGCTTTATCAAATCTCTTATTTTTCCTTTTGGTTCTAAATATATTACATTTTCCCTTTAGCTTCAGATGGAAAGACCTATGATGCATACATACTGTATCCAAAGACCCTTGGGGAAGGGTCCACCTCTAACTCAGATATTTTTGTGTTTAAAGTCTTGCCTGAGGTCTTGGAAAAACAGTGTGGCTACAAGCTGTTCATTTATGGAAGAGATGACTATGTTGGGGAAGGTATGTATGGGGAAAAAAGTAAAAGTCTTGTTGTAAAAATGATTTAAGTACTAAATTAATTGGGTTAATTCAGTTGAGTCTCATCTTTCTAGAAGAGTGTGGCATAGGTACACATACTTGACAATTTTAAGAACCTCTTAAGTGGTACGTGATAATGAGTTTCACATTTATTAAATACCAGGTATTTGCTTTTCTCATATTTTGTTGGCGTGACAATTAACTAAGTTTCATTTAGTTCTGGAAAACTTAACAACTAGTTAGATCAATAGTTACTTCACAACTGATAGAATAAATTTGAGGGGTATAGATCAGATGGTATAACAAGAAAGTTTTAAAATGTCTACTGAAAGTATTTGAGTCCTAAATGAAATATCCAACTTATGTGGGTCAACTTTTGAGCTAGTCTGAAATGAGAAACTCCTTTAATCTTAAGTAAGGTAAGAAAAAGAGTATTAGGAGATGCAGGGTGTGGGGTGGGAGGAACCTTGTGGGGTTTGGGTTCTGGAGAGAATGGTTATAAATCAAAACTTTACTTACTATGCTGTTCTTCATGTTTTTCAGACATTGTTGAGGTCACTAATGAAAACATAAAGAAAAGCAGAAGACTGATTATCATTTTGGTCCGAGAAACCTCAGGATTGAGCTGGCTGGGGAGCTCCTCTGAGGAGCAAATAGCAATGTACAATGCTCTCGTTCAGGATGGAATTAAAATTATCCTGCTTGAGCTGGAGAAGATCCAAGACTATGAGAAAATGCCGGAGTCCATTAAGTTCATTAAGCGGAAACATGGGGCCCTACGCTGGTCCGGCGACTCTAGGAAGGGACCACAGTCTGCAAAGACGAGATTCTGGAAGAATGTCAGGTACCGCATGCCGGTTCAGCGGCAGCTGCCTTCATCCAAGTGCCAGTTACTATCCCCGGCCACTAGGCCAGACTCAAAGGAGAAACTGCAAGGGGAGGTCCACGTGCCGCTCGGGTAGCTGGGAGCCGCGCAGCCAAGAGTTGCTTGGGTGCCTCCTGTCTTAGGGCCTTGCAGGCTGGGCTGTGCCTCCACTGACTGGACAGTCATAAGATGCACCTGCATAGTCCCTTATCCCCAAGGTCACCTGGAATCAGATTGTTAAGGGAGCAGGATGTGACAATAGCAGGCCAGGGCACTTCAGAGCAGAGGGCTCGGGAAGTCCTTTAAAAAGGCAACAAATGCCCTGTCTGAAGGTTTGAACTTGCTGAGAGAAGACACTGGGACAACAAACGAGAGGAAAGAACGTGCAGGAGATAGTTCCATCTCCAGACGGTTTTATGAAGTTGTCTGCAATCGGAGGGTGGGGCTGAGACCCAGTCTGGGGACGGCAGGGTGAGTGGCCCTCCAGTGGCTCTCATGGGCAGTTCTGCTGGTGAGTGAGACTCATGTTTCAGGAAAGCACAAATATTCTTGGAGAACTTTCCGTTTGCCTTGCATTTTCCATGCACGTCAACAGCTAGCAGTCAGTTTCCAAAGACTGAATTCCATTTTCACAGACCTTTCAAACTGTCACTTCAGTGAACAAAGGGAGCCTCTAGGATTCCAAGGTTTTGAAATAACCTTAGCTTTCCACTGGAGAGAGAGAATTTCAAAAGCACGAGTAGCAGAGAATTGGTCCCCTCTTAGTGCTCTCTGCCCCCAGTGGCCATTCTGTTCTACCTTACTCTTCTGCCCTTTTCTTGACTCGTTACTTCTTTGGAAGGACAACTTCCAAGTCACTTCCTGCCTCTGTTCTGTCACACGCATGGCCCACAGATTTATCATCCCTCATCAAACGCTGTTCTCATCTTCCCCCAGTCTTGCCAAAACACCTCCGAGGGGCTGCTCCTGGCTCAGGAGCTAAAGCCCAGATCTCCCACTAGCATTTCACCACCACCCCAAACCCCCAATCTGTCCACACAGCTGTCCCCTCCTGTCCTGCTGTGTGAATGCCCAGGTCAGCCTCCTGTGCCTTCGCACCCTAAGGGTAAATATTTCTTAGAATTTAAAAATTCTAAATCTAAAATTATATTTTAAATGAAAGCAAATTGGGTTTTTAGGTATAGAAAATTATTTTTAAAGCTTGGTGATAGTCCTCAGAATAATTAGAGAAATCCTGGAAAACCTCAAAGCCAAGTTTATGGGCCACTTACTGAAGGACATGCCCAGTTTTAAAAGTTGTGTGAACATGGACAGACCTTCTGGTTTTTGTGTTTTTAGTATATAGTATTATGGATGAACAAAAGCTTTTATTTGGTATATTTTTTTCCCCCCAAAGTAGTCAGAACTAGACAACAGAGTTTAATACTTTGACTCTTCTCTTTCCATCTGTTTCTCTTGGATCCAGTCGGATGGCCCTGGTTAACACTGCTATTCTGGAGCTGCTGATATAAAGGAAAGTGCCTTATTTTCGTTTGGCAGCACACACAGACTGCAGCCAGAGTCTGCAGGGTTGGGATGCAGGGCTGTCATGTCCCAGAAAGCCTATGAGATGCTTTAAACGTAATGTTGCTGATCAGTTTTAGTCTGTCATCTATAAAATATATTTGCATGTGTAATACCCCAAAAGCCAATTCTGAAACAGAATTAACGGCACAATTGGCCAGGAAGTGAGGAGGGGGGAAAACAAGCAAGAATTACCAGTGGCAGTGCTCCTGGAATTTGGGGAGGGACAGGGATCCAGGGATGTGCCTGGTGGAGGAGGCGCCCAGCAGGAAAGTGCGATGTCATGGTGTCACGGTGTGACTGCTGTGCCCACGGGAGGATTCCGGAGGAAGGAGCCGCATTCCTAGTTCCCTGGGAACTTCCTTTGTTTTATTGTTTTCCCCGAAGCCTCTCTTAAGCTCTTCCTTTCAGGCCCTCCCCATTAATTAAATTTTACTGCATTATCTGATGGTAATTTTTTTTTTGGTCAGCCTAAGTGTTTAGGAAAAGTTTGTAAATGTACCAAGGTGTTTCATTTCCAGTTGTCTAACCTGGCTTAGCAGAATGTATATGTTCATTCTCCTGCCTCTTTATTTTACTTGCAATAAGAGAAAAGGTATTGAGCCATTTTTTAAAGACATTTTTGATAAATTATATTTGTACTGGTTAATGATGAAGGGTTTTTAAAGACTTGTTTGTATAATTCTGCAGCAGATACAAATATTTTTATATAGTAAAACACCAGATTCATGTACAGCATGTATCATTGATCAATGGACTTGACTTGTTTTCCAATAAAATTGTGAAAACCTGGTGTTGAGTATTCATATGCAAGTCCGTGTCTTTGCCCGCCCTCTCATGGGTTTACCACGCACACCCTCCCAGGTCATGTGGGGCCAGGACACCTGCCTGGGAGGTCAGAGGCTTTTAGCCAAATGATGAACCTTAACTCGCGTTTGTCGCCTCCGCTGTACTCCATCCGTTTGCTTGCTTCTACATGGATTACAATGTGAGTCTTACTGTTGTTAACCCTTGACCTTTCCAGAGAATCTGTGCAAGATTTGTATAGATTTTTACATTTTACAAGAGGTTTCCTTTTATTTTCTCCTTTGACCCAGGAGGTAAACAAAATTGGCCAAGTTGGCATCCAAAGTACTAACTCTAATGCTCACAAACTCTAATGATCAGAGCTCCCCTCACACCCAGTCAGTACCTCTTTATTCCAACCTCACAGCAATTCTAACAAGCAGACAACTCTGTCACCACTTACGCAGAAGGGCGGAGGTGGCAGGTCACCTTAGAGTCTGAGATTCCACTATGAATCCTGCCTCCACTGTCTACTCGGTGTGAAAACTATTTGAGCCCTAGTTTCCTCACCTATAAAATGGGTATAATACAGAATTCGTAGAGTTGTGTAAGGATTAAGAAGATGAAATTGACTCTGACATGCGCCGTGCCTAGCATATGGCAGGTCCTCAGAGAGCAGTAGCTTTGTTAGTAGCCATTCTGTGAATAAACTTGGTTATCTGAAGTCATGTTAGAGTCTGCAAATAGAGCGGATAGAGAGGAGATGTAAACCCCAAGTGGCAACTGACACCAAGGGAGGGAGCAAAATCCTAAATCCTAAAAATAAGGACAAAGTTCAAGACAGCCAGATGAAAGTGTGCAACACAGGGTCCAGGAGCCCCACGTCCCCCTGTTCCAGGCATTTCTGCGTCACTGAGGGCCAACAATCCACATTCATGGTGACCCTCTGCCAGCCCCAAACTGTAAAGGATGTTTAGCGGTCTAAGTAAAGAAAAGGATTTGTTTAACACATTCCTGAAGGGTTTTTCAATTTAAAAAATGCAAGAACTTATAAAAATTTAAGAATCAGCTACCCTGAAAACTTGCCTATACAGAATTTCTCCCTGGAAGAATTCAGAGAGCTTTTTACCATATTTTGGTTATTTTACCAGTTAATGTATTTTTTAGCAAACAGAAAAATCAATACCAACATTTAAAAGTCATTTCCTTTTTTTGGATCTTTGGGATTATTTCTCAGTTGGGCTGCCATCTGGTGGGAAGAGACCTGAGTATAAATTGCTGCACTGTCACAATTTGGGAACCAGAGTGAAACACTTGGTTTCAAATCTCTGTTTTCTTATCTGAATAACAGGACTTCCTCTGTTTCGAGGTTTTTATGTGTGGAAACCCTCTGTCCAGTATCCGAGAGAGAATCTCAAAATATATTTTCTTAATTTTACCTCTCAATTAGTACAGAGAAAATAAATTCATTTACCCAAAATGTATCTTTTTCAAATTCTTCGGTTTTGGGTGTGAGGGAGATGGGGGCATGTAATCCTGGTGTTACCTTCTAAAAATAATAATATCTTAAAGCAATTTTAGCAAGTCAAGATCTGGCTTGGTATTTTTGATATAGTAAGTTTCCCAAATATTAATTGAAAGACTTTTAGGAATAAGTATCATACAGTTATAAAGTCAGAGATTTCTTCAAATGAATTTGTCAGAAGAAAATCTTTTCCACTGTGAGGCAAGAATCTGTGCGTGTGGTGAGTCTGGTTTGCTGTGGACGCTGCAGAGAGGGTAGCAGGTGGGGAAGCGAACGATCTGGGCTTGGAACAGGAAAGTTGTTCCTTTTTTATTAAAATAAATGCACAAATGAATCACAACACTTGCAAGAATTCATAAGATAGGAAAAATAGATTACACGTGGAAAAACATACATGGGGAGACAGGTGGGAGGGACATTTTTTTGGTGTACTAAGTAAGATTTATTTTGCAACCAAAATATGAAGGCCTGTGTGTGTGTGTGTGTATGTTAGATTTAGGGAGAGGAGCAGCTACAGGAAATAGATAACACTATTCAAAATGAATACTAACATTTCAAAACAAAAACATGCTCATCTTAACACATATTGCTCAGGCTTCTTGGGAGGAAGGCTTGGCTGATTAAAGTGTGTAAATCCTGTGTGTTCGCCTGAAATCCGGTGTCCAAATGTTAACGCAGCAGCGGTCATTAAAATCTGCAGCTGTCAGACCAGTTGAGCCTGCACCACCTGAATCTAGGCTCAGGAGGCTGTTGACTTCTCTAGCACTGTGCTCAACTAGTTATGAGGTTAATTTACTCCGTCAAAGTCAGTGACGCTTGTTTTTCTCAGAACCTTTGAACTGGAATTGATCCCGAGGGTCGTTCGGTTTACGGTCCTGGGGCTGGGACAAACAGCACTGCTGTCATTCCCGTGTTCATCGGTTTTCCTTTCATTAAACACTTCCTGAGTGAGATTCCTCACACTTCTTTAGTGAGAGGGTAGTGTGTGTTTCACAGCCCCTGTGGGAACTGCTTCTGCTTTTGCCTGTGTGGTAATCCTGCCTGCCAATGGCTCCTTTTTCTCTCCTCGGCCCTCTTACGTCACTCATCCTGCTGAACCTGAGCCAGATTCCAGCTTCTCATTCGCCTTCACGGCTGTGGATGGTGGCCATCTGTTTGAACACTTGATTGTCAGCGACATTCCATAATCCTGCCTTGCACGCTATACTTCATTGCTCCTGAATTCTTACATTTCCTGAAACTGGACCCCAAGTCCTACCTGGAATTCCAAAACATAGGGGAAATATTTTTGCTCTCAAGTTTACTATGGGCTTGTATTAAAAGTGCTAAGCATGTGCCTAACATTATACTGGACACTGAGAAGATTATAAAGTGAGCAAATGCTTAAATCTAGCCATAGAGAATAGTGCTAAGAGGAGGTAGTTTGGGAAATGAACTCATATGGTAGAAGTTCTTAAGTCTCTGAGTGAAATACATGGACTTTATCATGTGGAGTCCGGATATGCGAGTTATTGGAGGTTTGGGGTTGGGACAACATTAGACATAAAGAAAGAGTTGACTGAAGGGCACTGTTCTGCAGGGGAATTAGGAGGGAGTAAAAAGCGAGACACGGAGGCCGTTAGCAAGTTTCTATAGTAATCCTTTTGTGCACAGTTTGTATTAGAAACATTTTTCTTAAATACACTTCAGAAACCCTTTTTGTATTATGGAAGCAATATTGGTTTGAGAGAATGCAGAAATTTCTGAAAAGTGCAAGGAAGAAAAAAGTCACCCATAACCTCACAACTTAAAGATAATTATTAACATTGTATTGTCTTTCCGTGGATATAACTGGGATCATATAACATACGCAGTTTAATACCCTAACTTTCTTTTAACTTAGTAAAATTATTTGCTCACACTACTATTGATCAAATATAATCCATGAGTGATTGATCAGTCTATCAAATGAATGGTCCATGATTTAGCCTTTCTGCTTTGGTTTGATGTCTAGATTATTTCCAGTTTTTAGCCATCGTGGTCAAAATGAAACAGTTGTCCCTGCGCAAATATCTTTATCCACTTCCTGGATTGTTCGCCGAGTGTAGATTCCTAGAATCGGGGGCTATGGGCAGTGGACCTTTTCTGGTCTTCACTAATTTTTTTCGGTAGTCACTTTGTTCTGCTTTCCTGTAGGAAGCGTGTGGCACTGAAAATACTCATTTTTAGATCCTTGTCAATTTGATAGAGAAAAGGGATATCCTTTGTGATAAAGATTTCTTTGCAAGTTAAATAATGTGGTTGCAAATTCCACTTAACATTGATAGTTCCTGGGGGGCAGCCTGTGCCTCCAAATTCATTACGACTCTTAGCTAGTTAGCAAGAAGGCTGAGAATGGAGCCCGGATGTTCCAACTTTCAGATCAATGACCTTTTTAACCAACCACTGCTATCAGATGACATTGACTAGGGGTAAATGAACGACCCTTCGCTTGCAGTAAGGAAAGTGTGTAAGCACAGGTGGAGAAAATATGGCTTAGCAGCAACAAAAGTGAAAAAAACAATTTAGGATGTGAGTGTACAGTAATCCCAGAATGAAGGAATGAGCAATGTGGGGGCAAAAAGAAAACAAAACAAATACATCCAAGCCTGACCAGACCATAGCTTATATCCACACAAGTCTAACATGTAGAATTGCAGGAATGGAGGCCCATCCCCTCTCTGGTTGAGAGGCCAGGAGACAAGCCAGCAGCTGAGTGGCCTTGAGGCCTGTTGGAGCCTCTGACTGCAGGGACTCGGTCTGGAGAGAAGGGCCACTGCAGCAACTTCAGCAACGTTAGATGCATGGCAGCGTGGGAGACTGGGTTCCTCTTTCTACGACCCAAAGGGTATAGCAAACATGTGACTGGATGAGATTTCCTCTTCCCTTTAGGAAGGATTGATTTGCTAGTAGGCCTACCACTTGGAATGGAAGAACGAGTTCTCTTTGGCAGGGATATGAAGAGATCCAAACACTGGACATGTCATCAAACTAGGTCACTTATGGCAGGAACGTCTCTAGAGGGGTGCTGTGCCTGAGCCAAATCAACCAGTGCTGGAGTGGATGTGGGGGTGCTGTTATAGCTCTGTGTGTGTGTGTGTGTGTGTGTGTGTGTGTGTATGTACCACAGAAGTCCTTAAATTGTGAGGGCTTAAACATGTTGATTATCGCACCATGTGGTGTCCCATGTACAGGAGGGTGCTTGTTACTCTATTCAACAGAGAGCCAAGCCTTAGTTTCTGTTATGACCCTGTGATTTTGTGATCCTCTGAATCTGATTTAAGATAGATTGAAATTGAGAAAGATCAGAGAGACATTCAAATGGGTCCCAAATGGGTCTCCACATGTTCATCTCCACTGTCATTGCTGTGGGCCTGGCCACATCACCTCTTCCTTGGTCTCTTCCATTAGCCTCCTTCACTGGGGCCGTGTTTCTCCTCTTGCCACTGCACCCCTCATAACCAATTCTTCACGCAGCATCCAGAGTGGATTTTCTTTGACTTTTTCTTGGAGTAGAATCTACATTTAGAAAAGAGCACATAAGTGAACAGTTTCAGGAAGTTTCACAGACAGAAGACAACTATGCTGCCAGCACCCAGATCAAGAAAGGAAGGTGAGTAGCATTGGAGCGTCCCCATCCTGTCCCCCCAAGTCACATATTGTCCTTGTGTCAAGGGAAACAACTGTCCTGACTTTCAACTGCATAGATTAATTTTGCCTGTTTTTGAAATTTATGTAAGCAGAATCAAACAGTATGATCTTTTTTTTTGTCTATTTTCTTGGGCTCGACATTCTATCTGTGAGATTCATCTATATTGTTGCCTGTATTTATACAGTTCTTCCTCAAGGCTCTGTAGTATTCTGTTGGTGATCTACCACATCTGTTTTATCTATTCTATTGTCAATGGGCATTTGTGTAATTTCTAGTTTTTGACTATTATGAGTACTACTCCCATGAATATTGTATCAAATGTCTCCCTTGGTGGCTATATGTTTGCGTTTCCATTTGGTGTATCTCTCAAAGTGGATTAGCTGAGTTAGCCTTAGCAGATCCTACCACATGGTTTTCCTAAGAGGTCGTGCCAGTTTGTTCTCTCGTCAGCAGTATATGGCAGCTCCAGTTGTTCAATATCCTCATCAACACTTGGTATTGTCAATCTTTGTAATTTTGGCCATTTTGGTGGGTTTTCAATGGTCACTGTGGCATTTAAAAAATGTAAATAAGATTATATCTTTTTTCTGCTTTAAATTTTTTAATAGCTTTTAATTTTACCTAGAATAAAACCCAACCTTCTTGTTATTGCCTACAGGCCCCTGGATAGTCTAGCTCCCATCTGCCCTATGACTTCATTTACTCAATGCCACTGCTCATTCACTCAGTTCTGGTCACACTGACTTCATTTCTGTTATCTTGAAATTTCCCAACTCTTTCCTCCTTCAGAGATATCGTTCTAGCTGTTCCCTTTCTGAGGACGATTCTTCCCCCGCTGTCTACCTGGTGGGCTCCTTGCTATTACTCAGGCCTCAGTTATACTGTCACCTCTTAAGTGACATCTTCCCCACACCCTCTCTATCCCTTCATCATAGGTCATATGTTTCATGGGTCTCACCAACCTCAAAGCATCTCTTTCTATTCTTATTCAGCGTTTTCCCCCACATCTCTTGTCCCCTATGCCTCACACTAGACACTAGATCGTAAGCTGAGAGAGTCTGTCTTCCAGCAGACTCTCAACACGTCGCCTGGCACATAGCGGGAACCATATAGACATTGGAGGAGTGGGTGGATGAACCGAGGAATGGGCTCGAGGGGGAGATTAGGCCTAGGACCTCAGGAAACTGAGTGCTGTTAGCACCACCCTCCTGTCACCCCTGCTGCTTCTTCCGTCTCCAGAAGCTCCTCTCATTCCAGCAACAAAAGTCGACCACAGAACTCTGTTCTGGATCCTCAAGTCACCTAGAGAGGAACAACGCGAGAACTGAAGAGCCTTAAAGGTATAAAAATTTTCCTAGAGCGCCAACCCCTACCCAAGCCGAATAGCGGGCTTTGGAATGTTTGACCGTGACATGTGAACATATTTCTGCTTCATTCTCACTGGGAAACTTTATCTGTGGGTTACGTTCAATGAGAAATCATCGTTATGTTTAGTTAGAACAAATGAAAGCTACTGTGCACTATATAAAATATACATTCTGAATATGCATCACATCCTGGTCTGAGGATCAAATCCATTGAAAGTAAAATTCAGCCAGTCTGAACTCAGCGATGCCCCCATCACACACACATTGTTGCTTCACGCCAGCTCTCGGGATGCGGTGACGAATCTTCAGAGGAAGGTGCTTCACTTCATAAAGAACCTAACCCAATTGAAAGAGTCCATCACCCATGGCTTGTGACTACTGGCATAAACTAAGAATATTTCCATTGCAAAAATACCTGCAATTGGGAAAGACTGACAAGGAAGGGCTGGTGGGAGGAGGATGATAAAGAAGTCTGTGCTCATCAAGTATCTATTACCATCAGGCACTCTGCTAAGGAGGTTTACAAATGTCACCCCTGAAAAGTAGCTCCAAGCACACCCATCTTCTAATAAAGGGTGCTGCTGGGGTTTGACTCCCTGTCAGGGAGAGGGCGGTGAGGTGCAAGTGTGCCTTCCTTTGAAGGGGACCACAGGAGACATCAGCGGGAGAGCTTATTGTGTTCTCTACCAATTGGTGAGAGGAAGATACACATTAGGTGCACAAAAGGGCAAAACCTATGAGAAGGAATTTCACACAGAAGACACACGCATGGCCAATGAGCACAGGCAAAGATGTCCCATCTGACTAGTGATTAGGGAAATATGAAATAAAATCACAAGATAACTCTTACATCTTTGGACTCCCCAAACCAGCAAAGTGTAAAAGTCTGACGTTACCAAACATTAGCAAGAACGTGAAGTGATGAAACTCGTATCTGCTAAAGGATACTAATGGAGAGAAAATTGGGGACTTTCTAAGACAGTCGAAGATGCACCTACCCAGTGATCCTGCGATTTCACTCGTGAGACAACTTCTCAAAACCACACAAGAGGACATCACAAAAATCTTCACCACGGCAGTATTTTTAAGAGCAAAATATAAATTTGAAACAACCTAAATGTCCAAAGGAGATGGATACATAAATTAAAGTATATTCATACAATGGAATGCTGTACAGTAGTGGCCTTGAATGAACTAGAGCTACTCAAAATATGTGAATCTCACAAATATAACATTAAGTGAAAAACAGCAAGTTACATAAGTATACACTGTAGTATTTTTATATAAAGACTAAAAAGTCCTATACAAGAATACTTTATATTGCTTAAGGAATACACACACACACACACACACACATCAGAATGATAAGCACTGAGATTAGGACAGTGACTTTGGGGGGTGGAAAAGATGCATACAGGAAACTAGGTAATTATTATTTCTGAGGCTGGGTCTTGCTTATATGATTTATGACTTGTTTTGAATTATTTAGCTGTTAACTATTACATGATGCACGTTTCAAAAGAAAATTTAAAAAGTGAAAATCAGATAGGAAAAATAAAGTGATTGAATTCAGGAAATTTCAGTCTAAACGCTATCCAGTTTCCCCGATTTTTCAAGGTAATCGAGACCCTGCAGCAAAGGGTTTGGTTTTCTGTTGTTTTTAATTGCAAACTTTACAATCCCCAAATTAGTTCTCTCTTCAAAGCCAGTGGTTTATTCTCCATGTTTCAGGAAACACATCTGGCCTGGAAAGTCTCTGGAAGTGTAAGTTTCAGGTCCGTAGCCAATGAGCACAGTGAAGGTCAGAGGGGTCCAGCAAGACCGGGGCGCTGTTGCCGCGGGGCTGGGATGGCCTGGCTTCACTGAGAAAGCTTTGGGGCAACTATACCGACTAGACTGGGCATGCATGCCAATCCTCAAACTATGAAAAACGTGATAGGACACAAATTCCTCTGTTTGTAAGGTAGAAAGTGAAAAAGACAACAAAAATAAAAAGATTTAGAGATAACTTTCAACAGTGCTTGTAATAATAGTTCTGCAAGTGAGTCACTTGATATTTTTTATAGTAAGACCTTTCCGCTGTTTTGGGTGGGGGCATAAACCTTGCAAAATGCATGTGTACAGAGAACCTCACCGAACGCTGATGTCAGGGGGAAGTAATGAAGATCTCCTCTGATAGCTTAGCAGAGGAGTCCTAAAGCGTGAGCACCTGAGGGAGCCTCGGATCCTTTAAAAAGATCTGTGAAATCAAAGCTATTTTCATAATGATATTAAGACCTTATTTGTCTTTTTGCTTCTCCTTATCTCCCCAATGTGTAGTGGGCTTTTGCAGAGGCTAACTGACGTGTTACATCATAGGAGAGTAGATGCAGACGTGCATGTGAGCGCCCAGCTGTCTCCTATTTAGTCAGACGGTAAAGACGTTGTGTCCAGACACGGAGTGTGGGTCTGTAGTAAGGGTATGTAGAACAACACCACTGTTCTCAATAAGTCTGTTTGTTTTGGAAAGTGTAGTTATTTTTCATAATATGTATGATATTTAATGGAATGAATTTATTGTAAACTCACTATCTAAAATAAATAAGAAAACCAATGTTTAAAACACTCCCCATTTTAATTTCAATACACGTAGTAAACATTGACAGACAACTCACAGAAACAAAAGCACTTTGGAATCCTCACTAATCTCCAAGAGTGTAGAAATTTGCACCCCGCTGCCCTCCAACCTCTCTCTTTAGCAAGCTTGGCTGGTGAGGCACGCACTGCGTTCTTCTCCCTGCTCATATGGCGGCTTCCGACTCGCCGTCTCTAATCCAAAACGACTGCCAGCAACAGCTCTGCCGGGAGTCTGTAGAATGGAGATTTCACTTTATATTTTTCTGAGTCTCAGTGCTCTGAGGGATCTCTCTGGGGTGTTTCCTGATGGCTCGAGCGACAGGTCCTTGTTGATAAGCTGTTTGGAAGTTGCAGACAAGAGCAGGGCTCCTTCTGGGGTGTTTGAGGATCGCCACGGGACTTCTGCTTTACAAGCTTGACTCAGGCAGACGAATGGTATTTCTTAGAAGCCATTTGGGAAGCTTCCACGGTCGGAGCGCCTTCCACCTTTGGGGCGTTCTACACAGGCCAGCGCCGGGCCGTAGTAACTGCTCGCGTGGGGTTTGGAAAGGAACGAATAATTCATTTACAGGGACAATTCGGAATGGATTTAAGCAGATTTTCCTGGTGATGAAAGACTCGTTAGCTTCCAGAAAATCAGGCCCAAAGCCTTCGTACCCACTTCCTAGTGTGAAGCCGCATTCCTGCCTACACTCCCACTGGGGAGGTAGGCGCGCCCCGCCCACGGCGGCGAGGAACGACCTGGAATGGAGATGCCCTGACACTCAGACCTGCTGTCAGCTTTTCCGCGCTCCGCAGGACCCCGCGCTCCGAGCCCGCCAGCCAGGTAGACGGGCCGGGAGGCTGCGGCTGAGCCAGGGGCCGGTGGCGCACTGGCGGAGGAAGGGTGTGGAGGGAGAGAGGGGGCAAAAATGTGCGCGACCGGGAGGCCAGAGATCGGGACTCCCAGGTGGCTCCGAACAGGCTGTGCGACCCTAGGGGAGCGGACTCCGTTTCTGGACGCTCAATGTTCCGCCCCCTTTTCCTGCCCGCCTTTGCCTGGGAGGCCTGAACTGGCTTCTCCCCAGGGAGCCGGTGTTCAGGGTTTCGGTTTAGACCGCCCGGCCCAGGTGGATCCGGAGGCCAAGGACGCGCAGGGCAGGCCAGCGCGACGCACCGGTGGGGACCCGGGACGCCACGGCGGGGACCTGGTGGCGCGGGCTGAGTTGGAGGGCGCGGGGCTTGGAATGGGCCCTGACCCTCGCATCGGGCTCAGGAAGCCGACCATTCCTCGCTGCTAGATGGCAGAAGGGGATGTCACCGCGTCCCCAAGAAGAGGCGAAGGTGCATCCTGCAGGAGGGGACCTCGGTCCTGTAGTCACCCTACCTAGACTTCCCCCACCGCGCCTCCCCACCTCTCCCACGCATCCCTCTCCACCCCGGATTGTGGAGGTAGGGCGCTGAGAGTAAGAGGCGGGGTGGGGAGGGAGCAGTCGTTAGGTGCACGTCAGGATAAATGTGGGGCCAAAGTTGGAGGGCTCCTCCTGAAGAAGGGATGGTCAGCGGCCTAGGCTGGGATCTCTGAGATTCAGAGGTCGCAGAAGCCGGCGCCTTGAGCCTGGGAGACGGCGGCCTCCGCCCGGCGCTGCGCCTTCCCCTCCCACCCTGTTCTTTCCTCCTCCTAGCCCAACGTGGGGATGCTGCTCTTGCTGCTCTGCGGCATGTCCATCGCTCTTCCACCTTTTATCAGAGCAGGTACGTTCGTTTTGTCCTCGAGTCTCAGAGGCCGTCCTCCCCACGTGCCTCTCTGCGCCTCTGTGTGAGGTCCCCGTGCCGACCTCCTGCGGGATCGCATGAGACCCCGAGCCTTGCTGATGGCACTTTCCCCAGGGGGGCAGGCAGAAATCCGCGGAATGGGGAAACAGCAAGTTTCAGTTCCAGGTATCTGATGCCCAGCCCCAAACGTCCTCCTGAGCTTTGAGGCCACTTTGAAAGGGAGAGGAGTCAGGCAAATTTGCGAGAAATGCTTGAGTTAAAATAGTCAAATGGATAGAGTACTATTTTATATGACAGGGGGTCATTTTATGACCCATGGTAAAAGCAAAGAAACCATCAACAGAACAAATTTCTTCCAGGAAAAGGTGAGCACTCTGGTAGATGCGGACTTTAAAGTGAGCGGGTTTTTAGCAATCCTTTTCGGGATGAGATACTTAGACCTTTCATTCAAGAGGGAGTGACATAACTGGGTGGCAGAACAGAAAGAAAACAGGCCAAGGAGGGCTGAGAATAGGAGCGTTTGCTCTGAAGGAGGAGGATGAAAGAACTAAGGGTCTTAGAATAGAAGGCAGGGAGGGAGATCATTTCAAACAGGGACGGTGACTTGTGAAGGGGACTGAGTTCTGTCCCATGGACACATTTGAAGGGACTTCCAGTTATGCTTTCAAATCCGCAGGCTGTTTTTAGGAAACTCCCACACTGAGAAAACTCTCAAATAAAATGTCAAATTGGCTAGGAAATTAAAGAGGAGTTTGTTAAAACTAATAACGAATAATGCTAGAGTTCTCTTACACAATGATTTTCCCCCTTCTTTCCCTAGATGCATGCAGGAACATCAGTATGCTACACGAGACGCCTTCGGCAGGCCAGCCTTTTGCTTTTAACTGTACATACCCTCCACTAACATTCAGGAATGTGTATGTAACATGGTACAAACATCCTAGTAAGATCCCAATATCCAAAAACATACAGTCTAGGATTCACCAGGACCAAAACTGGATTTTGTTTCTCCCCCTGACGTGGGAGGACTCTGGGATCTACCAGTGTGTTATCAAGTAAGTTCCCCATTTAAAATGGAACTAACTTTCTTTCTCTCATGTATATATACATATATGATATATTATAATTATATGTATACTTCTTTTAGGAAAATTCTTAGTAAATATTTAATAAATGTAGAGGACTCAATGAGAAGAATAAAATATAGTTTTACATTGTTACAAGACAGTTTCCAATGAACACATTTGAAAACAGAACAGATCTGGCAGTCAGTTGTTGGAACATGAAATGCATCTTTTCTCATTAAAATGGTGCCAGAAACCAGGCCAGCTTACAAAACCTATTTCTCCCGATATTATTGCTGCCTTCTTTCTTGGAATGCCGGAAGGTTTTGTGACAGGTGGCACATCCAGAAAAGAACAAGCCTCCTTCCAGCACCTTTTCGTAAGGAACCTGCTATAGGAATTTAAGAGTGATTAGGAATCAATTATGTTCCAGACGCCTTGCTAAGTCCTATGCCAGGAAGTAATGGAAATGAGTGACACAGGTCTGCTGGGAGACCATTGAGCCGGGTGGGGACTGCGGTGAACCAGAAAGCGTATGCCCCACCAAAGGCAGCAGTCTATTCAGTTCAAGTCCATTTTGCCAGTTTTTCAAGCGAACCTGGAAACTAGAATGTGTGTGTGTGTGTGTGTGTGTGTGCAACTTTTCAATAAGCTTTATGTGTATGGCTTAAATAAAACACATCTGTAGACCAAATTTTGCTTCAGGGACCCAATTTTGTTACCTACCCTCCATTACTAACATGTACGACCTTAAGCAAATTATTTGAGCCTTGGTTTTCTTATCTGGTTGGGTTGGCGCTGAGATCCTGTGTGAAGCGCGTACTCCAGAACTGTAGTTGCCTTCTCCCTCTCTCGTGTTGTTTCCGTGGTATTTGCCTGCCCCTTTCTGTTTCCCAGAATGGCCTGTGGCAGATTCCTCGTTTCCGTCTGTCAGATTGACTTGAGGTACAAAATTACTTAGTGGCTCCCAAGTGGAAGTGGCCGTTAGCCTTGTTGGCCTGGCCCTTTCCACAAAGTCGCTCACTATGTAGATGAAGCTACGGATGTTGGTGGATGTCTGCTGTCCTGTTTACTCTGGGTTATGAGTTAACTAGAGTTGGAGATCATATGTCACACAAATTCATTTGGATGTCTAGGCTGGATGTAAAATATTTCACTCTGCAAACTGTGAAATGGGGGAAAATAATCTTTCTTAGAAAGTAGGCATAGATTGTCATGGAAGAAAGTAAACATGAATTCTCACAAATCTTTAATATACAGATATGATACATATTTAGTAAACAGTATATTTTTACTTTGAAATTTCAAATACACGTGAAATTTGCAAGAATAGTATAAAGAACTCCCATCTACCCTTTATCTAGATTCCCCGCCATTTAACATTTTGCCACATTTACCTTGTCATTCTCTCTCCCTCTCTCTCCATATGTATATTACACACTTCTTTTCCTAAACCGTTTTTTCCAAATGATTTGATTGTTTGCGTCATGTCCCTGTTTACCTCTTAGTATTTCAGCGTGCGTTTCCTGTCAGCAAGAACGTTCTCTTACATAATCACAGAATAGTTATCACATTCAGGAAATTTAACTGTCATACAATACTTTTATCTAATCCCCCATCCATAGTATAATTTTATCAATTGTCTCAATGATGACCTTTATAGATTTTTTTTTCCTTTCCAGTAGAGGATTCAATCCGAGATCATGCATTGCATCTGGTTGTCACGCATTTTTAATCTCTTTTCATCTGGAACAATTCCTGAGTCTGTTTTTTCATGACATAGACATTTTCAAGGAGCACAGGAAATATTTTATATTCTATCCCTTAATTTGGGTTTGCCAGATATTTCTTCATGAGTAGATTCAGGTGCACCTTCTTGGCTGGAATACAACGTAAGCGGTGTGTGGCTCTTCAGATGACACCCTCAGAGGCACACGGTGCCCATTTGACCCTCATTGGTGATGTTCATTTTGATCACCTGGTTAAGGTGTTGTCCAGCGTTTCTACTATGTAAATACTTTTGTTCCTTTTGTAGCGAATGGTTTGTGAGATGCGTATTGTCGTGTTTGAGGCAGAGGGTTTGCATAGTACCTTAAAAATGCTTTGGAGATATTTGAAGATGAACGGGATCACTTGATTTTGTGATTGTTTATGAGGTTTCAATCTACTGTTTTCTTACAGTGATACCAACACCTGTCACAGCATACATGTAAACCTAACTGTGTTTAAAAAGTATTGGTGCAGTGCTTCCAGGAACAGTCAGCCGAATTTACTGGACGAGTACAAGCAAATATTACATGCTGGGAACGATGACAGTCTTACATGTCATCTGAACTTCCCGAGGAGTTGTGTTTTGGATTCAATAAAGTGGTATAAGGTAAAAAAATAATTTTCCTATTGATATTTTTCCTCCTCTTCTTTAAAACTCACTTTTTAAAATTTTATTTTATCTTTTTAAAGATATAATTTTTTTCCTTTTTCTCCCTAAAGCCCCCCGGTACATAGTTGTATATTCTTCGTTGTGGGTCCTTCTAGTTGTGGCCTGTGGGACGCTGCCTCAGCGGGGTTTGATGAGCAGTGCCATGTCCGTGCTCAGGATTCGAACCAACGAAACACTGGGCCGCCTGCAGTGGAGCGCATGAACTTAACCACTCGGCCAGGGGGCCAGTCCCAAACTCACTTTTTTTTTAAAAAAGGTTTGAGTTGTATCTTTTAAGGCATAACTGGCAGAGATTTGTGTGCTTAAGATGGATTTGTTAGCTAATTGCTGCTGGTAATTTTACCTTGCTAATTACTTATTTTTAATTTGATTATAGCTTTGTAATATTTTCTTATTTGTATCTGCCACCTTCCCCCAACAATCCTTGTTTTTCAGCCTGTCCGTGGTTATTGCTTTTTTCTAACAGATTAGTTAATTAGTTTGTTTGTTCGAATGGGTACTACAGGCACATGACTCATTAGTCACGAAGTTTGAGAAGTCACCTCCTAGAAGGTCTCCTTTCCACTCCTCATCGTCTTTGCCCCGGGCCCATCACACCTTCCCTGACGTGTGGCTGCCAGTGTTTGTTCCTTGCGTCCTTTGCCTTATCCTTGCATAATGCTATACAAGCAAATAAAACTATGTATCTTAGCCCATCCTTTTTTATGCAAACAGGACACCTGTACTCATCTTTCTGCACCTTCTGTTTTCACCCTCAAACATTCTCTTTTCTTGACGGGACTGGCAGATGATAATGTATAAGACACGGTTCTGGGCATTCAGGAGCACAGGCTAGTTATTTAAGACTGGAATTAGTTTCCCCCTAACACTGCTTGTTAGCACTTGCCAGTACAAGCGTCTGGGTCATGAGTTTCCTTGGTGGGAAGGTTTTCATTTACTGATTCAATTTCTTTGATGGTGATAGGATTATACAAATTTCTTCTAGAATGAGTTTTGGTAAGATTTTGTTTTCTAGGAAATTGCCCATTTCAGTAAACATTTCAAATACTCCAGCATGAAAGTATTTATCATCTCTTCTCTTTTAATGTCTGCTTCTGCAGTAAATTTCATCTTTTAATTCCTATTACAACGCATTTGTTCTCTCTCTCTCTCTCTCTCTCTTAGACACACACACACACACACACACACACACATACTCTTACTTGATTGGCCTCATAAGAGCTTAGTCAGTTCTATTACTCCTTTCAAAGAATCAGTTTTTGGCTTTGTTGATCCTCTCTGGTATATGTTTCACATTCATTTAGTTGTTTCCATTTTTCTTTCTTACAAGGAATGTGGCAATGAGTGTGCTTACCCCTGTCTTTTAAAGTACATTTGCCAGTGTGTGAGTTGTTTCAGGGTACATGATGGCTAGCCTTAGAATTGTTGGATTATAGAGTATGCATATGAATAAAGTTTTCAGCTTTATTGATGTTGCCAAATTGCTCTGCAAAATATTATATCAGTTTATGCTCTTGCCAGCAATATTCTGGATTCCCTAAAACCTTGTGTAGGACTTTGTATTGTAAGACTTAAAATTCTTTTATATCACTTTGATGGGTATAAAATGTTACTTTATTGTTGTTTTAGTTTGCTTTTCCTTAATTATTGGTGAGATTGACCAATTTTTCATACGTTTATTGGCCATTTCTGAATTCTCTTCTGAACTGCTTACTCATATCTTTTGCCATACTTCTTTTTTCATTTTTCTTACCATTTTCTTACTGACTTGTAGGAGATTTTATATATCATATATCCTGGGTACCAATGTTTGAAATGCATTACAATTTTTTTCATTGAAGTATAGCACATATGTAAAAAATGCATAAATCATAAGTGGACGAGCTTGATGGATTATCAGAAAGTGAACACACCATTTAATTGCCTCTTCCACCAAAGACAAGAACTAAGAAATTGGGGCCGGCCCCTTGGCTGGGTGGTTGGGTTGGCGCACTCCGCTTCGGTGGCCCAGGGTTTCGTGGCTCGGATCCTGGGCACAGACACGGCACCGCTCATCAGGCCATGTTAAGGCAGCAGCCCACATGCCACAACTAGAAGGACCCACAACTAAAAGTGCACAGCTATGAACCGGGGGGCTTTGGGGAGAAAGAGGAAAAATAAAATCTTTTAAAAAAAAAAAAAAGAACTAAGACATCACCAACATCTCAGAAGGCCCACTTTTGCCATCCTCCAAAACTGTGCCTCTGTAATCGCCAGGATAACCACTCTCCTGACTTACAATATCATAGATAGTTTTGCCAGTTCATGAGCTTTATTGAAATTGAATCAATTTGTGTGTAGTATTTTGTGTCTGGCTTCTTTGGCTCCGTGGTAACCTTGTGAGAATAATCCATGCTGTTGCAGGCAGCTCGCTTTCATGCATTTTCGTTGCTGAATAGTGTTGCATTATTATTATCAGACTTTTGAACTGTTTCCAATTTTTGACTATTAGAAATAAAGCTGCCATGAAATTTCTTGTCTATATCTTTTGGTTCACATATGCATGCATTTCAGTGGACATTGACATGAGTGAAATTAGGTTACAGGGAACATGGTTAAAGTTAGTAGAGAATGCCAAACTGTTTTCCAAAGTGGTTGTGCCAATTTACAACCCCAGCAGCAGTGTATCCGAGTTATCTTTGCTCCACATATCTGACATCCATTGATAAATTTAGCAAAGATTGATATCTTTACAATTTTGAGTCTTCTAAACTATAAACATTGTATATCCCTACATTTGGTTTTCTCTAATGTCTCACATCCTATGTTGTATAATTTTTTGTATAGACATGTCTTCTGCTAGATTGATTCTTGGGAAATTGACATTTACTAATGTTGTTGCAATAGTATGGTTTTTATATTTTTAGATTCTGTTTGTTGCTGGTTTATGGAAGTAGAATTTGTTCTTTTATCTTGTTCTTGTTTCTAGCACCCTTGGTCATTTCACTTGTTTATTCTAGTAGTTGCTCTATAGGTTCTTTTGGACTTCCTACATGCACAATCATGTTATTTGCAGATTAATGACAGTGTTATTTCTTGCTTTCCTCTCTTTGTAACTTTTACATTTTCTTCCTTATGACACTGGCTAGAATCTCTGGATCACTCTAGGAATTGTTACCACTCCTGTATTATTACCGCTTTCTGTATTATAACAGCATCTCTGTGTCATTATGTCAGAGGGAAAGCTTTCCACATTATCTGATTAAATATGATATTTCTTTTAGAATTTTAATAAATGATTTTCATCAGATTAGGGAAGTTTGCCTAGTTTTTTCGGATTTTTATTATGAATTGATGTTAAATATTATCAAATTCTTTTTGAGGAAGATTAGCCCTGAGCTAACATCTGCCACCAATCCTCCTCTTTTTGCTGAGGAAGACTGGCCCTGAGCTAACATCCATGCCCATCTTCCTCTACTTTCTATGTGGGACGCCTACCACAGCATGGCCTGACAAGCAGTGCCATGTCCATACCCGGGATCCAAACTGTTGAATCCCGGGCCGCTGAAGCAGAACATGCGAACTTAACGGTTGCGCCACTGGGCTGGCCCCTCAAATTCATTTTTTACTTACCACAGGACTTTTCTTTTTATTCTGTTAATGTTGTGAATAACAAGGACTGGTTTTTGAATGTTATACCAACTTTGCATTCCTGGAATGAACCACATTGGCGTGTAACCCTTTTTATACATTGCCAGGTTTGGTTCGCTAATACTTTGTCTAGGATTTTTTTCTTCTATATCATGAGAGATTAGTCTGTATCTTGCTTTGTCCCTGTCCGATTTTGGTATGAAGGATATGCATGCTGGCCTTATAAAATAAGTTGGGAAGTAATACTTACTTTTCTCTTTTCTAGAAATGCTTAAGATTAGTTTTATTTCTTCCTTTACATGATTTTAGAGTTCGGTAGTGAAGTTATGACTGGAACTTACTCTGAGGGAAGGTTTTTAAATTACAGATTCAATGTCCTTAACAATTATAGGATTACTTGGATCCTCTACTGCTTCTTGTGGCAGATTTAGCACATTGTGCTTGTTTAGAAATCTCCATTTGATCCATATAATTTTTAAATTATTGAGATAAAATTGTTCAAAATACACTCTTATTATCTTTTTAACATTGGTGGGATTTGTGTTGCTGTTTCCTCTCTTACTTCTGGTGTCATATATTTGCATTTTCTCTCTCTTTTTGTTGATTTCTCTTGCCAGGGGTTTATCAACTTGATTTGTCTGTTCAAAGTGCTGATTTTGTCAATCCTGTCTTTTATTAGTTTGTTTTCTGTTTCATTAATTTCTGCTCTCATCTAGTTTGGTTTCTCTGGTTTTAATTTGCTATTATTTTACTCATGTTATGAGATGGATTCTTTGATCATTAATTATAAGCCTTTCTTCTTTTCTAATATACGCATTTAAATTTGTAGTTTCCCTTTAACTTCAATTTTGGCTGCTTTCTCCGGGTTTTGTATATTATGTTCTCGTCATTCAGTTCAAAGTATTTTCTGATTTCTCATCTTATTTCTTCTTTGAACTCTGGATTGTTTTGAATGGTTGCTTAATTTGCAAATATAGCAGTGTTTTTCTTTTTGAAGTTACTTTTCTGTGTGTGATATTAAGCTTAATTGCACTATGACAGAGAACACACTCTACATGATTTAAATACTTTGAAATTTGGTGAGACTGGCTTTATGGCCCAGCATACGTTCAGCTTTTGTAAAGGCCCCACATATATTCAAAAGAATGCAAACATTGCAATATAGGTTGGTTAATTGTGTTATTCAAGCATATGTATATACCCTTCTCCTTTTTCGTTTTAGTTACTTAGAAAAACACGTTAAAATAACCCAGTGTGATTGTGCCTTTTTCTATTTCTTGTTTTGAGTCTACCAATGTTTGAGATTATATTAGTTCCAAAAATATTTAGAATTCTTATATCTTGCTGTTGAATTGAATCTTTTAGTATAATAAAGCTTTCATCTCTGTATCTCAAGGCTTTCTTTCTTAAAGTTTACCCTTTTTTGGTACTAATATAGCTACGTTAGTTTTTTTGTGGTAGATGCTTGCATGCTGAATCTTTTTCTTTATCATTCCTTTTTGTATTTCTATACTTTGGGGTATGTCTTTCATAAGTAGCATATATTTGGATTTAAAAAATTTTGGGCTGCCAGTTTTTATTCTTCACTTGCAGCATTTAGTCAATTTATGTTTAATGTGATTATCAATATGTTTGGGTATAAATCTATTATTTTAATATTTATTTTCTATTTATCATGCCTGTCTTATGTTCTTTCTTTCTTCCCTTATTTTGAATCAACTAATTATTTATTTTTTTTCTTCTATTAACTTGATAGTAGGCATTTAAAACAATTATTTTACTGGTTGCTTTAGACATAACATTTATCTTTGACTTATTAAAGTCCGCTACAAACTAATACCTTTAACATTTCGTAACAAAGTAAGAATCTTAGAATTCTTTAACTCTGTTTAGCAATCTTTTGGCTTACATGTTATTATAGTTATTGATTTATGTATTTTAGACACCATAAGAATTATTATTATTCTCAGTTAATAGTCTACATTTATTCACATGTTTAACCTTTGCCTTGCTCTTCACCCCATCCTGTGGCTCTGAGCATCTGTCTGGAATAATTTATTCTGTCTGACTAATATCCCTTGAAAATTCCCTTAGTATGAATTTTCTTATTATGAATTATCTCATCTTGTTTGTCTGAGTCTGTTTCTTCTTACATTTTGCAAGATATTTTTGACGGGTTGGCATTTATTTTCTTTCAGCACTTTGAGCGTGCTATGCTGTTGTCTTATAGATCCCATTATTTCTCACGAGATGTGAACAGGATCCTCTCTCTTATGATCTTGAAAAGAGCTCTTTTGTTCTTTTCAAGGTAATAGGTCTTTTCCTCTGAATACTTTTAAAATGCTTCCCTTGTCTTTGGATTTTAGTAGTTTTACTACATTGAGTTTTGAATTATGGATTCCTTGCATACTGTGCAAGTGCTCTGTAGGGCTTTTTGAAATTGTGGCTTGATGTCCTTTTTTTCCTATCATTATTATTCTCTCAGTCGTTACTTCTTCCAATATTGCTTTAACCTTATTTTCTTTTTCATCTTCTTTTGGGACTCCAAAAGAATATACATTTAGTCTTTTTCAAAAAATCGTATTTCCTGTATCTCTTATGCGTTTTTCTTATTTTCAGTTATTTTGTGTGAATATGCTCTGATGGAATATTTCTTTCCGACATGTTTTCCATTTCACTATTTTTATCTTCAGCTTTGTCAAACCTTCTATTAAACTCATCAGTTTATTCCTTAATTTTAGTAATTAGAGTTTTCAATCCTATAATTTTTATTTGTTAGTCTTTATAGTTTATATATATTGTTGATCTTTTAAAGCTTATTTTTTAATTTCTTGACCAAATTAACACAATTATTATAGAGTCCATGTCTGATAACTCCATTACCTGGCTTCCCTGCGTGTCTGCCATTTCTTTGAGGTTTAGATCACATTGTCTTCTCTTCTCATAGGATTGGTTATTTTTGCTTGAGTGCCAGACATTGAATATGGACAAATTGTAGAGTTCACTTGAGGCTCTGAGTACCGTAATATTCCTGAAGAGAGGGTTTACCTTTGCTTCTGAGTAGTTGTGTCCTTGATTACTTTAATTCATTCAGTGATCAAAGGAAAATTGGAAATTAGGAGTGATAAAATCTCTTTTTGGCCTGTTCTTTGAGTGGTTCAGCCAAACTCTGTGGCCACTTAAGATCCCAACTGAAGGCCTGAGAGTTCCCTGGGGCTCTTCCTCATGGGCAGGTCCTGACTCTAACTTTTGTCCCCTGAGCCTATAAATCTGTTGAAAGTACTTTCTTATCAGCCTATCATGTGTCACCTTCAGAATCATTTAGGATAGTTAGTTCTAAACACTTAGTTTTCTGTTAATGAAATCTCATTTTGATGAAATTTTCAGAGACAACTTTATAGACCTTGTAGCCACCACCTGTGCCTTCTCCACTTGCAAGGATAATACCTGGCACTTAGGAATGTTCAGTAAATATTACTGAGTAGGTGAATGGCCTCCAAGTTCTTTCTACCTCCCAATATTTTTCATTTTCTTGTCAAGTATTGGGCCAATGAAAAGACTTGCAGAGATGACTATTCGTTTAATACTTGCTGTGTGTCAGGACATATAATAAGCACTTTGCCTGCTCTATCTCATTTTCCTCTTCTCAGCATTGGCTCTGGCTATAATTTAATTATTAATGATATTCCTGTTTTGTTAGGAGAGTATTGATTGTCAGGGCACAGTCTGCTCAATCTCAGTTGGCTTCGACGGTGGCATCACGCGTTTTTCAAGTCCAGCTTTGGGCTTCTCAGGATGTAGCATCACACACAGCTCTAGGTAGCTTCTTTAGACTCCATTCCTCAAGCACCCTGTCTTCCACCTTGCAGCGTTGCTATGATCACCTCTCGGCCCTAGTGTTATGATTCTTTAGAGTCTGGACAGTAGGACTCTCCTGGCATTTTTTTCCTCCTGACCGGGACCTGTTGTGGTCACAGATGCGAAAGCACTTGACGTTTGTGGAGAGGTTAGACTTTTAGAATCAACTCTGCCACTACCTCAATATCAAGTTACAGATGTGTTGAGCCTTTTTTCTCACTTATTAAATGAGGGTTTAGACTACATTATTTTGGAAGGCTTTCCAAGCCTTAAGATTACTAGCCTGAGGATAAGACCCATTCTTTTCTATTCCAGTAAGATCTGACTTTGAGGAAATGAGTAGCAATGTAGGGAGTGTTTTAATCATTTATCATCATTTAACATAAATTTAAGTTTCTGTTAAGATTTGGAGATGGACTCAGAGCTGTGATTATTGATCCTAAGTGGGCATCAAATTTGATCCTATGGACTTTTTAAAAAAGCAGATGCTTGGCATCACTGTCTACTAACTGAGTCAGGTTTTCCATGGATGGGGTTCAGGCATCTTTATTTTTAAAATAACCACTCAGCTTGAAAAGGTGGGAGGAGGCAAAGCGCCAAGAGGCATCCAAGGAGGAGGGATGATTCTGAAACTGTCCCACCTGCTCAGATTCGGTGGCCTTGGTTATGGCTTTGTTTTACCACTGATGGTTCTCAGATCTTGGGTCGCTCTTTGGGCCTCACTCTTCTCATCTGTAAAATGAGATGGTTGGGATCAATTCTCCAATTATTTAGAACATGTTATCTGCCTGGTGCTTTGCCAGGCACTGAAGCTGCAGTGATGAAAGAGAGACTTTGCCTTAAAAAAGTTGTAATTTACCAGAGGAGGCAGGCAAGTAATCTAAAAATTTTATTGTAGTGTGAGGTGAGCATAACGAAAGCAGAATTAGAGCTGGCAATGTCTGAGGAAATGCTTCCTGGAGGAGGTGACAGCTGAACTGTGCTTAAAGAATGAGTAGCAGTTAACCTGGTGGGGAAGTGAAGGAAGGATGGTAATTCGAGGAAACAGTGTGTGCAAAGGTATTAGGTGAGAAAGAGAATGGAGTTTGGGGGCATTGGTCAGAGTTTAGGGTACATGTAAGAGTGGAGTAAGGTGATGCTAGACAGTAGAAGACCTTGTGTGCTAACCTACACCTAGCCTTTCCCTCACTTATAGTATTTTAACAGCTAATTACACCATCAGGATAAAGACATGATCAACTTTACATTCTAGTAAAGTCCTCACGTACGCACTGTAGGGAGTAAACTGAAAGGGCTTGAAAATGGTGGCGTGTTGATCATTCAGGCTACTTTAGAAATTTAGTGAAGAAATGGGGATCATTTAACAAAGTGTATGAAATAGACCTTATAGATAGAATGAGAGAAAAGGAGGAGGAATGTGAGTGGAAGGAACTCATTCCTATTTTCGCTGTTAATTGGAAGGAGATGTTTGTGGAAACTTTGAAAGAGCAACATAGGTGAATAGGTGGAAGAAAGAGTTGAAGGAGAAGCAAAGAATTTCTGAGGTGAAGATGATGAGCTGGTAGTGGTGCCAAGACTCCTGTTCCTGTGATTATCTCCTATGCTGCTCATCTGGCTGTCGGAGAGGGATGACAGGATCGACCCAGGATGGGAGTTTTGCAGGCTATATACTGGAAGGCTTAAGGGCTACGGGGTTGAGGTATTGGAAGGCGGTGATTAGACTAATGGCCACATGAGTCTAGGTTGGATAGGAAAGGAAATGACACCTGAAGAAAACTGGAAATTAGGAGAAGATATAGGTTTAAGGGGACTGATTCAAGTTAAGATAGAAAAACAGGTTGGATGGATAGAAATTTCAGGTAGAAAAACATGACAGATGTGGTAGGTAGACACTCATTATCCACGATGAGCCACTTTATGCTATAGAGGCTCTAAAGCTAAAAAATACGAACAAAACAACCAAAACCACATCCTACATTTTCTAGTGTTGCTTGTAGCTAAGGCTCTGGATCTGATTCAATTTCTCCCGGTGGCTTCACTGAAAGGCTAAAGTGAAGATGGTAGATCCTGCTTTTTCTACAGGACACGGAAATTTTCTGCAGTGGTGTTCCAGAGTCCAGTCCCTAGGTTTGTGGCAGCTGAGAAGCAGTGCATATGTCTTCTGATTTATTTGTTGGTGTGGCTCTACCAGATGTGGCATGACTTCATACCCTATAGCTGCATCACTGGTAACTCCTGGTCTTTGACTTGCAGGTGGTGTATTTCCGAGTCTTGATTCTCACTGTCCTGACTGTGGCAGAGGTAGCAGCTGTCCTGTGAGCTAGTTCTGTGGTGGAGTTCTGGCCCAGATCTCCTTGAGATCTTTAACAAGATCTCCTTGTGGCACTCTGTCACTGCTGGACATTCCCATCAACTATGAACTGCTTCTTCTCTTCCTTCTGAGATTTACTCCTTCTCTCTCTCTCTCTTTTTCATCCTGGCCTTTCCTTAGTAATCATCAATGGATTCTCATCCTTTAATTTGGGTCTTAGATTTTGGGGTGTCCAATTTCAGTCACAGTCATCTGTTCTTGCTTTGATTACATTCAAAGTGATGGTTCAGAACCGTTCATGTACAGATGGCTCCCAACTCTCTTTCTCCCGTCTTGGCTTTTCTCTCAACCTCCACTCACTTTGTACAACAGCTTAGTATACATTCTACTGAGACATTCCCATCCCCAACTCTCCAGAGCCACCACATGTAGAGTCACTTTTTTTCTGACCCCAAATCTAATCAGTCTTCTGTATTTTCTTTGCAATCTCTCTTTTGTCTAACGGCATCTTTGCATACCCAAGCTGGGACCATAGAAGTCCTATCCCTTCTCCATATTCCAAATTTGGCACTAAATTCTATAGATTGGAACTGCTTAAAATCATTGTTTTTTGTTCCCTTCTTGCTATCTCCACTGTACTGCCTTAGTTCCTGTTTTATTTGGCCTTAGTTTATGGACAGAGCTTCCTAAAGTGTTTCCCAGTCTTTAGGGTTGTCGCATCTTTAATCTCTTCCCACAGAGCAACCAGATAGATCATTCTCAAAGCAAATATGATCGTCTTATTACCCTTGCTCAGAAAGCCTCGGATGTTCATCCTCTTTTCATGGTTTTCCATGATTGGGCTCTGACTGCCTCATTAGTTTCATCTCCATCACTCTCCCACAGCTGTGACATCTTAGCCAGAATGCTCTGGCTATTTTATGCCTCAGAACCATTGTTTATGCTGGCCCAGGAGTGTTCTTCTTGGCGCTTGGAATATAAAACACATTCAAAGGTTCGCTGCTATTATTGTTAATATTTTAATTTTGAATCTTTTTAGTGAGATATCACCCAAGAATTTTTAAACAAAAATCAAAGCATTCTGACAATTGAAGCTCTAAAATAATGCCCCAGTGGATTACAGTAGAGGTGGGTCTAGTGGTTGTAAAAGAATAGAATGGCTCTTAAGCTAGCAAGGCTGAACTTTAATATGATTAAATATTGGTACATGTTGAAAGAAAGAATGAGTCAATCAGAAAGGGGACTGGTCCACAATGGAGATGTAGAAAGGGCAGCTCAGAGATCGTGCCTATCCGAGCCCTATCCAGGGAAGAGGTTTCCATAGTCCAAAGACTCAAGTTTTCTGTTTATTCCTGCTCTAAAGAAGGCAACACAACGTTGTCAGAGTCTAATGCCTTCACTCATCTGCCTCGTGGGAGTTATTCCCATTCTACTTGATAAGCAATTGTCCAATTATAATTTAGTTTCCCATATAGAGTGTTTATAGAGAAATAATGTAAGACTTCTACAAAGTTGTGGTTAACATTGTAAATTAGCAAATGCTCATTCAGGCATTACTGAGTTCCACCTTTTGAGATGAATCCATTTACACTGCTCCAATGGTAGAGAATGAAGTCTGATCTTGAAGTGAAGCTGACTCAGTGAGGAGAGAACTCAAACCTCGGGCAATTCAATCTTTATTTATAAATCAAGGGTTTATATGTTTTTCTTCTCTATTATTATGATTGTGAGCTTTCTGAGGACAGGGACTGCATCTTATTCCTGCATGAGCAGGGCCTCTCACAGTGCTAGCAAAGAGCAGGAACTTGAATGTTTGAATGAATAGATTCAGTGATCCAAGAAGTCACTCTGTAGAGTGGAGCTTGTTGAAGAAAGGGGAAAATATTTGAGAGTTCAGAGGTTGTCCTGTGGGATGGAAGAAGTGGCAATTAGCGTGAGAATGTGAGCTTATGACAGGACAGATGAATGGTGAGGCTTGCCCTCTGGGTGGTTACCGAAGATGACAAGTGAGAAAGGCATTCCTGAGACTAACCAGTCTTCGAGTTGGTTTGGTGTGGCTGCGGCGGAAGCATCATGTGAGCTAGGGAGACGTAAGGAGTTACATAACATCTGCTCCCCTTAAGCTTAGCCAGCAGGCTTTGACTATTGCTCAGGCCTCCAAATAGAATGTTGGTGAGGCATTGTGTTCGACCTCTGTAAGGTCCAAACCCCGATTGGTGGAGAAGGTGGAATTGGGCCGGTAAACAGCAGAAGGAATAATTGTTCACCTGGGCTTGGAGTCTTGGCAAAGGGGCTTGGTGCCATTCGATGGTGGTCCATTGAGAGAGATGGGATCCTCTAGGTGGAGGACATTCTGCCTGTTCACATCTTCCTACCAAACTCCTTTATGGACCAACCCCAATCCCCCTTCATGAAGTCTCCCTTCCAGCCTACATAGGCCAAAGGCCTCTCTTCTTAACTCCCATTAGACTTAATATTTAGAGCACTCATTGTAGCCTATAAAATATCCTTCGTCAAATCTTCTGGAGATACATAAATAGTCTTCAGTTATATTATAAATTACCTAAGGTCTAGGGATCACTAGGTTGCTTGTTATTTCCCCATACTTCACAGGACGGCGCTAACTAGGAATGTAACTGATACCCCAAAATATTCTTTGAATTAAGTTTTTTTTGTTTTGTATTTAGGACTGTAAAGAGATTAAAGGAGAGCGGTTTACTTCTGTGGGAAAAAAGCTTTCAGTGAACAATGTCTCGGCAGAGGACAGAGGGAACTATGCGTGTCAAGCCACACTGACACACACAGGGAGACAGTACACTGTTTTAAACAGAATTACTGTAAATATCAGTAAGTATGCTCGTATCCACTGTCTTCACTTCCTCTTGGCTTTGCCTGAGATGGCTGGCTTCAGGCAGAAGTGATTCTTGATCTTGATTTTCCTGAAAGTCAGCAGGCTCTCCAAGAGTAGAAAGAGTGAAGTAAAAGGGCGTGAACAGTTTAGTTTTCTTATCTGAAAAACCAGAATACTCAAAACTCTTGGTTTATTTATGAAAATTAAATGAGTTCAAGCATATAGGGTAGCTATGGGGTGCCTGGCAAAGTATATTCAGTAAATGGCAGATATTATTAATATTACTCTTATTTCTCTCAGCCTTCCCTGGGGTGACTATTTTGGTGGGCCATCCCAGCTTTGGCCTCTCCTGCCTCAGGCGCTGTGGAGTTAAAGATCTCTGGACTTGGTTCCAGGAAACTTAATGCTCGAAGAGTTTCAGTTTTTGACCCAGAGCAGCCACTTTTCTTGAACATATGACCCGGAGATTTGAAAGCAAAATCTTAGGGGTAGAAGAAACCCTAAAAATAATTTAGCTCAAGCCATTAGCTTTATATAGGCCTAGGAGGGAAGCAACTTAGAGAGCTGGTTAGTGACAGAAACAGGGCCAGGACTCAGGCTTCAGTGTCCAGACAAGCGTTTTTTCTTCTAGACACATTCACCGAGGAACTCTTGCCTTGTTGCCTTTTGCTCTTTCTTCAGTGGAGAGTGGTTTTCTAGATTTACTCATCTAAATGGAGAGAACAAAAGGCTGAATATTTCTTTGACTTGGACCTTTGCGTTGGTCACTAATTTCTGTCCGACTTCATGATACTGGGGGATACTTAGCGATTTCCATGGTGTGGCTCTCTGGGGGGATGTGTTCAGCGTGTGTGGCTTGGTGCTTCCCACTTGGGGCCCCTCAGTTAGGAAAATTGATTGTATTAGATTTTATGATTTTTATGCTCCTGGGTTTACGCTAACTGATAATCTGTCCAGAAGTAGGCACCTTCTTCGTCTTGTTCACGGTTGAATCCCCAAAACCTCGCCCAGTGCCTGGCCTGGCCTCGGTGCAGATCTGTTCATTAACTGAATGGTTGACTACTCTCATGCTTTAGTTTTACATTGATGGCTGAGGGAATTCTTTGAAAGGTGAAATTTCAAAGGCAAAATGAAGAATACCTCAAGAGGTCATGTCGGTGCAATAAACATTTATTTATGATCTATTATATGCCCCACATTGTTGGAATCTACTAATTTAAAAAAATAAAAAAACACTGTTTCTTCTATTAGGAAGCTCTCAGCCTGCGGTAGTGGAGCCAGAGATCCAAACGGATCATTTTAACCTTAGGTGGTGAGGATAGAGTTACAGACAGCATCTGGGGAGCAGGAAAAGAATCAGAAGTAGCCACAGGGGTGGCAAGTAAATTCTGGGAAGGCTTCCGAGAGGAAATGTTGAATTTTGAACGATGAATAGGATTTACAGAAGTACAAAAGAATGAGGAGCGGCAGAAGGAAGAATGTAAGGCAAAGCACAGAAGTGTCTGCCATTATAGTTTATGTTGGATCTAAAACTAGTTTTGTTAGAGCGTGTGAGATGAGGAGGAGTGGGAGCTGAGGTCCCAAAGTTAAACAGGGACAAGGTCAAGGGGGCCGGTTGTACGCAGGCTCTACCGTGCAGCCACTGAAGAGCACTTGGATGGGTGTGGGTGCAGAGCGCCGAGCTGCAGCTGAGATGGGTGAGATCAGTCTTGAGGTGATTTGAGCAGGAATTGAAGAGGGTCTTGAGGCCTGGAGACCACGAGGGCGGCTGCTGCAATATCCAGAAAAGCGCTGGGAATCTGAACCTGGGTGGAGGTGAAGGGGGTTCTTCTTCGGGCAGTCATTTAGTGACTCTTCACTGAGCGCTAGATAGAGAGAACGTGATGGGGAGGAAAGCAGCCGTGACCGTGGCTCTGATGGAGCTCTGAAGTCTGAGCAGGGAGGAGAGGAACAGATGAATCAGATGATCCACTAATGAGGTGTGTAACTACCAAGGAGATTAATGCAATGAAGGAAAGGAAAATACAGGATCAGTCAAGGACTTGTTAAGAAGGCAGTGGGTCAGGGAAAGCTTCCTGATAATGGTGATGCCGATGGTCAGGAAGCACTGAGTGGTGGAATGGGCAAGGGAGCAGCCGAGTAAGGCCCTATGACAGGGTAGACCATGCTATGTCTGAAGGGTGGGAAGTAGACGGTTGGCTAGAGTGATGCTGATGAGGATCGTGGTTGGCAATGAGGTTGGAGAAGTAGTCAGGGGCCAAGATTAGGTAGGAACATGCAATCCAAAGCAGGGAGTACAGATTTTGTTCTAAGAACAATGGTGAGCAGCCAGAGGGGTTGAGTGCAGGAGAGTAGCATGGTGTGGCTTACATTTCTGAAATCCCAGTGTGGCTGCTATGCACAGAACAATCCCTACTGAGAGAGGAGGGGCAGTTAGAAGACAGGTGCAGAAACACAGGTGTGACATCAGGTAGGCACAGGCAACATGGTGGTGCTGAAGATGGAGAGATGTGTGTGGATTTGAGGCATTTTAGGAGGTAAAACCCACAGGGCTTAGTGTTGGACTGAATATGGGTGAGGGATGTGGCGAGGTCAGAAAGCTAGGTCTTCTGGTATATGCAACTGACCGGATGGTGCTACTATTTAATGAAATAAGATAACTCTGGAGGAAAACTGGATTTAGGAATGAGATCGTGAGTTTGGTCCTGAGTAAGCTGAGTACTTTGTGCTTTTGAGATGCCCAAATGGAGATGTCAATTGGGCCATGGCCTAGGTGGATCTGGAGCTTCGAGAAAGGTCTGGAGATCCAGCTTTCAAAGTCATTGGCCTCTAGAGGGTAATTGAAGAGGTGGGTGTGAATGAGGGTGTCTAGAGAAAGAGCAGAGAATAAAACACAGAAAGTTTAGGAGTGGAGGAAGGGGCACAGACTGAGAAGTGTTAAGAGGCAAAATTAGCTTGACTTGGTGATTGATAATTTGAAGAGGGTGAGGAAAAGCTGTTGCCTGGAATGACCTCCGGATTTTCGATGCGTGTGATCTACTGGAAGGTGGTACATCAACTAGCCGGTGGTGACTTCTTTTTGGGACATCCAGAATTTGAATAGTTTGTTGAATGTGCAAATATTCTTGTTATCATAAAGAACGTATGTCTTTGCATTTTCCTAGCTTCCCTCTTTTAACTTTTCCTTGTCCCGCCCCAAATATATAGGAGGCATGTGGGGCTTAATATGACTGCTAAATTTTAGTGGACAAAGGGGGAAGGGAAGAAATGGAGAAAGACTAAGGAATGAGGATTCAATACAAGGGAGATGATTGTAAAGTGGGGTGGAGGAATGGAAGAGCTGAAGAGTAACGTAAGATGTAGAGAACACGGAAAAGCAAGGGTGGAGGATGGAGGAGCGGAAGGGAAGATAGAATATTAGGGTCATTATTTCTCTCCATCTGGGACCTAGGTCAGGACTTTGCTTATAGCCACTGTTTAAGAAGTGTATTTGGATTATTAAGTAATGAGATTTTATTATACAGCCTCATCAGTTCATATTTATAGCAAATATATACTAGCAAAGTGAACGCTCTTGGTAGCCCAGCTTTTAGGTTTTTTCCTTAGCGATTCTTTCTGCATTTAATGAATGATATTTCGTCACCTCATGAGTTTTGTTTTCTCCTGAGCAGTGTTTATTGAAGGTCTGTTCTGTGTCATATTTTCTTTACGCTGTCATTGCATTAAAGTGGTTGCAAATGTATTGTATACGACTCTAACGCAATTTTTTGTGGATATGATTTCTTAGCAGAAAAAGTTGGAAATGGAAGAAGAATCCCCAAGATCATTTATCCAAAAAACAATTCAATTGAAGTACAACTCGGTGAGTAAAGTCATTGAAGGCTTTGGAATCACTGAGGGCAGGAATCAATATGTCCACATGTCCTAGTGAAGGTTTTGAATTTCAGGAATGGACACGAGTCCCGTACACATCTGGAGAAAAGGGGGCTCAAATTATTTTTTTAAATTTAAAGGCAATCACCAGTAAACTAAAAACATGTTGAATACCTTCTGAAGATGTACCAAGCGCATTAGGAGAGGCATCAAAACAAAAAATCAAGAGAGCTGAAGCCCGGGGGAGTTGTGGTTGGAAAGGTTTGCCAGTGAGCACAGTGGTCTAAATGATTACTGTAAATCTGTTTATGCAAAGGCAATGAAATGTAAAAATAACTTCTCAAAGAGATGATCCATAAAGCACAACTACTATTAAGTAATGTTGATCAAGAATTGTGGACTAGGAGCCAGCCCTGTGGCCAAGTGGTTAAGATCACACACTCTGCTTCGGTGGCCCAGGGTTTCTCGAGTTTGGATCCTGGACATGGACCTAGCACCACTCATCAGGCCATGCTGAGGCGGCGTCCCACATAGCACAACCAGAAGGACCTACAGCTAGAGTGTAGAAACATGTCCTGGGGGGCTTTTGGGAGGGAAAAACAAAAGAGGAAGATTGGTAACAGATGTTAGCTCAGGGCCAATCTTCCTCACACACACACGCAAAAAGATGTTGGCTTTTGGTAAAAAAAAAAAAAACAAAACAGCCCCTTAATCTAAGATTAAAAAGAAAGAATTCTGGATGATATTACCTGAGACTGGAAAGTATATTAAAGGTGTAGCGGAAGTTATCATGCTATATTTCTTGTTTTACACAGGAAGGGGTGGATAAACATTACCTCAGGTTGTGATGCAGGTGGAGAAAAGGGGGCTCAAATTATTTTTTTAAATTTAAAGGCAATCACCAGTAAACTAAAAACATGTTGAATACCTTCTGAAGAGAAAAAAAGTAAATCAAACAAAGTCCTTATCAAAAGACAAATGCTCAGGTTGAGTCAAATAGTAAAATCCAATTACATGCTCTTCTCAAAAGACAGAGATCTAAAAGTACACGACCTAGAAGATTAAAAATAAACATAAGCAAGATATATCTTGCAGAAATTAACGCAAATAAATCAGATTGGCAATATTAATCATTCTATCTGATAATATATTTCAATGCAAAAAATTAAATGACAAATTGAATCATTTTATACTAATAAAAATTACACCACCTCTCAAAATAAAAATATTTTATGTGCCAAATAGCAGTGTATCAAAATACATAAAACTAAAACTCTCAGAAATAGAAGGACAATACAACAAGACAATACAATTGTTTCAATTATAGTGAGACATTTTAACATACTCTGGCTTTGACAAATGTGCTAGTCGAATAAAGATCCAAAAGATTCTAGTGATGTAATAAGAATAATGTGTTTAATAAATCACGCTCATAAACATCCATGAAAAACTCCGAGTCCCAAAAGAGGAAATTATACAGACCACAGGGTCCAATCACAATGTGGTCGATCTAGAAATCTACAACTAAAGTCAAAACAATGATAAATCTCACAAAAATAAAATTCACTAATTTTAAAAATTAAGCAACACCAAATTCATCGTCTAGTTCTTTGCTTTCTTGATTATGTTTAATCCAAAGCCGTGGGTAGAGGCTATTTAGGAAGTAGTGGCAGGGAAAACATGTTAAACTTCACCGAAGGTGACTCATGCTGCACTCTGAACAAGTTTATATCTTTAAATATCGTTATTACTAATAACAAGTGGGGAAATAATTAAAATATGTAAACTAACCATTTAACTCCGTATAAAAGAGCAACTGAATCACCCCACGGGAGGAAATAAAGACAAAATTAGAAAATAATGAATTTATTAAATGAAAAAAAAAAGCAAGTAGAATTGCTAGGTCCTGGAGTTGGTTCTGGATACAGGGGTTGGGGGAGGGAGAATGAAAAAAGAAGACAGAGACACCTCAGCCAATCCAGACGGCAAATGCAGAGAAACGTGAGTGTCCAAGAGAGACGTGAGGAAGCTTGTAAAGCGATGCACGGGGAGGAAATGGAATCTGTTTAAAAGGCTCTGGACCCACAAATTTTAAGGAGAGTGCTTTTAAACCTTCAAGGAAATAGTAATGCCCATAATGAAGGACCTTGTCTCCACATCTCTCACCCTGTGAATGCTCCAGTGGATTTCATAAACACCTAGAAAAGACAAGCGTGCCTGTGACTGACTCTCTGAATTAACTTTGTCCACTCTCCTGTCTTTGAAAATCCTAGCCAAATTGAGAGAATTAAGAGACAAGAGATGCAAGACTTGGAGGAGGGAGATAAACACACAATTATTTTAAATGATCTGTGGCTATCCAGACATTTTAAGAAAATTCTCAAAAAAGCTATAATCACTAGCAATTGTTCAGTAAAGTTGTTCCAATACAAAGCAAACTTTCAAAGCTAATAGCATTTTTATTTGCCTGAAATAATTGTATGTTATGTAATTAGGAAAAATGATATTTATAATTGCAACAAAAATAACAAAATACCAAGGAATGAACTGAATGAGAAATTTGAAAGAACTGCTTGTATGAAAAAATTGCAACATTTAAGCTAAGACATAAAAAAAGACATGTTTTAAAGAAATTCCTTACCATATTCCTAAATGGGAATACTCGACATCAAAAATATTTCTCTCAAATTAATATAAAAGTTTAATATAATACCAGTTAAATTTCACTGAATGTCTTGAAACTTGACAAAGCATTTCTAAAATCCATGTCAAAAAAATGCTGCAGTCAGGGCTGGCCCGGTGGCGCAGCACTTAAGTCCGAATGTTTCACTTTGGCGACCTGGGGTTCGCCAGTTCAGATCCTGGGTATGGACCTATGCATGGCTTGTCAAGCCACGCTGTGGCTGGCGTCCCACATATAAAGTATAGGAAGATGGGCACGGATCTTAGCTCAGGGCGAGTCTTCCTCAGCAAAAAGAGGAGGACTGGCAGCAGATGTTAGCTCAGGGCTAATCTTCCTCAAAAAAAAAAAAAAAAAAAAGAAAGAAGGAAAAAACATGCTAGAGGGGCCAGCCTGATGGCGTAGTGGTTGGTTAAGTCTGCATGCTCTGCTTCAGTGGCCTGGGGTTTACAGGTTTGGATCCTGGGCGTGGACCATCACTGCTCATCAAACAATGCTGTGGTGGCATCCCTGCAAAATAGAGGATGATGGGCACCAATGTTGACTCAGGGCTAATCTTCCTCAGCAAAAAGAGGAAGATTGGCAATAGGTGTTAGCTTGGGGCCAATCTTCCTCACCCGCCCCCTCCAAAATACTGGAAAGAGCAAGAAATAATTGAGTAGAAGAAATAAAGAGAAACCTTTTCCAGTAAATATCAAAGCTACAATAAGTAAATACTGGTATTTGTATATAAATAGATTAAAGCAACACAACGAAAAACAATAAACAGATGGTAGAATATACAGGAATTTAGTAAAGAGATTTTTGGCATTTAAAAATGTGTAGGGGGCCAGTCCAGTGGCCTAGTGGTTAAATTCTGTATGCTCCACTTCAGCAGCCCAGGTTCAGTTCCCAGGCACAGACGTACACCACTTGTCAGCCATGCTGTGGCAGTAACTCACATACAAAATAGAGGAAGATTGGAGACAGATATTAGCTCAGGGCGAATCTTCCACAGCAAAGAAAAAAAAGTGTAGGGAAAGAGAGGTGTAGTAAATATGTGATGTTAGCATAACTTGTTAAATTTGATGACTATGTAGTTCATCGTTTACCTTCTATCAGACAAAAAGATACATTTTTGATGAATTAAAGAAATACATATAAAAATGAAACCACAAAAGTTTCAGTAAAATAAAGAAAATTTTTTATCTAACCTCAGAATGATGTGCTTTCTAAATATAAAATCAGTGGAAGGAATCCAAAAAGGTCCAAGAATTAGAGTAGGATAAAAAAATGTAAATGTCTGTATATCTGAAAAATGGTAAAGTTAAAATGTGAATGATGAACTAGGAGAGAATGTTTGGATCAAAGATAGCAGAAAATAAGTAATATCATTTCTATATAAAAATATCAACAAATTGAAGAAAATAAATAATCCAAACAAGGCAAATAAATAATGCACAGAGGAAAAAAAATAACAAAATATGAAATATATTCATCTGCAATAAAGGAAATGTACACCAAAACAATGATATTTATCTATGACATTGGTAAAGATTAAGATATGTATAATATTCTTATATTCAAATATTAGCAAGGGTAATGTAAAGGGTGTTCTGATGTATTACTGGTAACGAATATGAGCAATCTTTTTCAAATATGTATGTTTACAACTCTTGAAAGCTTTCCCATCTCACTCCGAGTAAAATTCCAAGTCCTCACGCCCAGCGTGGCCCTGCGGGCTCTGCCTCTCCACTGCCAGCGCTCACGGAGAGCTCGGACCCCATTTACTGTGCCTTTCCCTTCAGCCCTTCTGCTCTGATCACACTGGTCTGCTTGCTATTTCTTGAACATGGCAAGCACACCGGGACCTCAGGGTCTTTGCACTTGTGGTCCCCTCTGCTTGGAATGCTCTTCCCAGATATCCTCATGGTTTGTTCCCTCACTTCCATCTGGTCTCTGATGGATGTCATCTCACCTGACCAGCGTGTTAAAACGGCACACCTCACTCTCACCGTCACACTCCATCTGCTGAACTTTTCTGTTTTTCACAAAAGAACTCATCACGACGTCACAGATTTTGAACTCCTTTTCGGTCTCTCTAATTCTGTTTGCATCTGTGCTCCTTAAGAGCAGGCTTTTTGTCTGTTTCTCCCTGTATCATCAGTGCTCAGAACAATGCCTAGAAGATAGCAAATGCTGAAGAAACAGTGGCTAAATAGATAAATAAATGAATAATTGGTATAAACATTGTAGTGGGAAATGCCAATATCTATTTAGAGCCTTCAGGAATGTGTGTAACTTTTGACTCAGTAAATTTTAGACGGTGACAGAAACAGATTCTCGGTGCTCCTGATATGGAAATATCAGGTACATTTTTTTTTTCAAGTGTGCTTACTATGCTCAAGGAATGAAAAGACATGATTGAAATTTTCAAAAGACAACTGGAAAATATAAAAAAGTAGCATATCAGATTTGAGGAAGAACAAATAAAAACTTCAGAACTGATAAATACAATAACCAAAACCAAAACCTCCATGAAGGGTTTATAGTATGTAAGACATATTTGAAAAAAGAATTAATGAGTTAAAAATAGGTCAGCAGAAAATATCTAGAACTAAGCACAGAGAGACAAATGAACAGGAAATATGAAGTGAGATGAAAAGGAGGAGAATACAGAGACCTAGTGTATATGTAATTGTAGTCCCAGAAGAGAAGAATGGAGCAGAGGCAATATTATTTAAGAGATGATGCTGAGGCCGGCCTGGTGGCACAGCAGTTAAGTTTGCGCGCTCTGCTTTGGCGGCCCAGGGTTCGCCAGTTCAGATTCTGGGCGCAGACCTACCCGTTGCTTATCAAGCCAAACTGTGGCAGATGTAAAAAAAAAAAAAAAAAGAAAAAGATAATGCTGAGAATGGGCCAAACTCATAGAAGACATTAAACCCAGAGACTCAGGAAGCTAAAGAAACTCAGCAGAATAAATTAAGATAAACCTACACCTCGACATACCATAGTGAAACTGCAGAAACCCCAAAACAGAGGACAAACATCTTAAAAGTAAAGGGAAAAAAAATGCCTTCTGTGTGTGCCAGTACGACTATCGTTTGAATTCTTAACAGAAACAATGGAGGTTGTGTACTGAAAAAAACCTGCTAATTTTATAATCGGTGAAAATATAACAAGCTAAAAATGGTAAAATTTGCTACGCACAATCCTACATTAAGGGAACTGTTAGAGTGTTCCTCAGCCGGAAGGAGAATGTTCCCAGAGGGTAAACCAGCTATGTAGGAGGGAATGAAGGAGCAAATATTGCTGTAAATATGTGAGTGAATCTAAATGAATCTTGACTGCCTAAAGGAATCATAATCATGGTTGTTTATGGAATTAAAAAATGTATGAAATTAGAATTCACGACAGAATTCGCCTGTATATAGGGAGAAGGGTAAATGGAATTGCATTCTAAGACTTTACATTGCTTTAAAATGGACAAAAATATCAATAATATCAGATTGGTAAGTCCAAGGATATATATTTTAATATCTAGAGTAACCCTAAAAGAATAATAATTTTTAAAATATAGGGTTACATGGAATAATAAAAAATAATCAAAAAGAAGGTAAGAGGGAATCCAAAAGAAGGCAAGAAGGAAAAGACAAATGTAGGATAGAAGCAACAAACAGAAAATATATGATATATGTATATATTAAAGATGTATGATATATAAGATATATATACATAAGATAGTTGACTTACCCTGACAAATATCACAAAATGGACTAATTGCTCCAAATAAAAAGATTGTCATACTGAATTTGAAACAAATCAAAACTCTGTGCTGTTTACAAGATGCTTGAAGATAAAAGGATAGAAAATGATATAAACACTAACCAAAATAATGTTGGTATAATTATACCAATGTCAAGGTAGATCTCAAGGCAAAAGTATTATTAGAGGTAAACTGAGATACTTCATAAAGATGAAAAGTTCAATCTTGAACCTGTAGATATGTAATAACATAACCTTAAAAATGTAAAAATACAGACAGAGAGAGAATTACAGGGAGAAATTGATAAATCTACAATGATAGTGGAAGATGTTGACAATTTTCACAGTAGCTGAGAGAACAAGCAAACAAAACATCCTATCATAATTAACAAACTGTGCCTAACAAATGGCCTAATGTTCATAAATTTCGCCGTCACCAACTGCTATAGATTATACATTGTTTCTAAGCGCAAATGAGATGTTTGATAAAATTGACCATACACTGGCCATAGAGTTAGTCTCAACAAAATCCAACAGACTGAAATCATATAACGTGTCTCAGATGACAATCCAGTAAAGTTCGAGATACATAGTAGAAAGACAACCAGAATAACCACATGGTTTGAAAACAATCAAATAAAAAAAACTTCTGAGTAGCTCATAGATCAAAATAGAAATTGCAATAGAAATCAGAAAATAATTTGAAAGTGAATGTTAATGAAAAGATATCAAAATTGATGGGATGCAAAGATTTTCTTCGAGCAAAATTTATAGCCTCGATTATAAAAAGGAAATGATTGAAACATCCATGAGCTAAGTGCTCCCCTCTAGAGACAGGAAAAGAGAAGCAAAATATACCCGGAAAATAGAGAAATGATGTGATTGTAATAGCAGAAAATAGTGAAATAGGAAATAAACATACTATTGAGTGATTAACAAAGAAAGAAGTTGGTTTTTTGAAAAATGAAATAAAATTGATAAAGCCCTGCATGACTGATTAAGAGAAGAGAGATGGCACAATCTGAAGGAAAAAGAGGCCATCAGCAAAGATCATATAGGCATTAAAAACTCAGAAAAGAATATTCGGAAAAACTTAGTGTCAAACAATTTGAAAAATTTTGTAAAACCAGCAAATTTCTATAAAAATCAACACGTAGGATCAGACGCAAGAAGATAGAGAGTTCTGAACAGTCATAACCATTAAACAAATCTGAAATCTTCCCCAAAACAAAATTCTAGATCCAAGTGGCTTTACTGGTGAATCGTACAAAACATTCCATAAAGAAATAACATCAATTTTAAACAAATTGTTTCAGAGTGTAGAAAAAGAGAAAACAATCCTTAAGTCATTTTATTCGGTCAGGAAAACCTTGACACCCAAACCCAACGAGGACATTATCACAAAGGAAAATTTCAGGCCAGTCTCACTTGTAAACACAGATGAGAACTTCTAAGACAAGTATCAGCAAATTGATGCAACGATACCTGTGGGGGATGCTACAGTGTGACTAAACTGGGCTCAAATGAAAAATGCAAATTTGTTTCACACTAGCCAATTCATCGTTTTATTTTGCATTATCAAACTAAAGGAGAAAAATTAATGCACTTACTTCAATAGATACTGAAAGGTCATTTAGAAAACTTGAACCAAGAATTCGTTATTTTAAAAATATAAGCTCTTTTAAAACTAGGAATGGAAGGGAACTTCCTGAATCTGATTTTTAAAATCTATTTTTAGAAACTTACAGAAACAGCACACTCAAGACTAAACTATTGAACACTTTTCCTTTGTTTTGAGGAAGAAGACAATCAAAATCTAACAGATTTTAGTTTTTGCAGAATTTAATGTTGATTATAACATGAATGAAAAATGCAAAGATCAAATAGTAGTCAAGACACTTTTAATGAAGAGGAACTGGATGGGAGGGCTTACGCTACCCGATTTCAATATTTATTAAAAAGTTACGGTAATTTAGACAGTCTTGTACCGGTACAAGGATAGACAATGGAGCGGAATTGAAGGCCCAGAAACAAATCTGCACATCCAAGGCACTTGATTTTGGTGAAGTCGACACTACGGAGAAGTAGGACAAATACAGCCTCTTCAATAACTGGCCCTGGGCAGTGGGATGCAATATAGGATAAAGGGCAACTTGACCCCTGTCTCACACTGTTTATAAAACATAATTTCAAGTGAATTGTAGACCTAAATATGACAAAACAATAAATTTCTAGAAAAACATCTTCATGATTGGGCTAAGTAAAGATGAAAAAAATGACATTTAAGTTACTAGTCTTGAAGGAAAAATTGACAAGTAGGACTACGTCAAAAATAAGAATTTCTGATTATTAAAAGACATTAAAAGAATGAAAAGACAAGCCTCAGACTGGAAAAAGACACTGGCGGTAAGTGAACAGAGGCCTCATATCCGGAACTATGAAGAACTCCTCCAAGGTCATAAGGAAAAGACAGCTTGGTAGAAGGAAAGACACAGCAGTTGGACAGAAAGTTTACAGCAGAGGAGCGCCACGTGGCCAATGAAGGTATAAAAACGTACTCGGCCAGGTGAAATTAAGGGAAATGCAAATTAAAGTCACAATGTGATACCAGGACACATACATCAAGATGGCCAAAATAAAATAGGCTGGCAATACCACGTATTGTGGAGCATGCAAAGCAACAGGAACTCTCATACGCTGTTGGGCAAAGGGTAAGCTGGTGCAGCCACTTTAGAAAACAGTTTGTGCATATCTTCAACTTCGAAAGAGATGCCAGTCTATGATCTATCAATTTGATTGGTAGAAGAGAATGCATACCCAACATGTACGTGGGTGTGTATATATGAAATATGCACACGGTGCCTCAGAAGGCATGCAGAGAGTTCGGAGCAACCGTAGGCACCCGAGGCAAACACTGGAAACAACATAAATGTATATATAGCAACAGCAGAGGAAATAAGTAAGTACTAGTATATTCCCTTGTCTGAGTGGAGTATAGCCACATGCAACAGCATGGATGAACACCACAAATAAAATGAAGCTAGTGGTCAGGAATGAATACATAAGTGATAAAACACAAAGTAGGGAAGGGGCACGTGTCGGGTGTCTGGGTTCTGGCAATATACTGTTTGCTTGATGGGGTGGAGTGGTGTGAATATTTGCTTTACAATAAGTCAGTAACTTCACATTAATATTCTATATTTATCACTATGTGTGTGTTATATTTCACAAAAACCTTTTTAAAAAACTTAATACCACCTAGAACAAAGAGACTTGAAGTAGACAGTTTAGAAGTAAAGTAATTTTTTTTGGTGAAGAAGATTGGCCCTGAGCGAACATCTGTTAGCAATCATAAGAATAGTTTATACTTTGAAATTCTTCATCTTCAACTCAATTCTTAACCTACCCAAATGCAGTTTCCTCTCCAACCTCTATGCAAAAATGCTTTGAGAAAGGGTGCCAATGACCTAATTATCACATCCAATTCACAGCTCCTTTTGCTTGAAGAAGATTTTCGCTGAGCTAACATCTGTGCCAATCTTCCTCTGTTTTATATGTGGGTTTCTGCCACAGGGTGGCTTGATGAGTGGTATGTAGGTCCAGGCCTGGGATCCGAACCTGTGAACTACGGGCCGCCAAAGCGGAGCATGTGAACTTAACCACCAGGCTGGTCCATACAGTAATGTTTTTTTATGTGCAGTAACTGGATGGAATTTATCAGGCTCATGGCGCAAAATAAAGTGGAAATATAAATGTATTAAATATAATTTGTGAATGTGTATGGAGGCAGGATAAGGGAATGAGGGGAAAGGGTAGGGGTCAAAACTGGTGAAGGAGATTTGTCACTGGATTTGGAATTAGAAACCCAGAGTTCACATTGCATTTCTTCCTCTAACGTGGGACTTTGGGCAAGTCACTCCATCTATCTGAACTTCTGTATTCCCATCCGTAAAATCAGGATAAAAGCACCTCCCCTTTTCTGCCTTGTAGGGTTGTTTTGGAGATATAAACTCTGAAGGGGAAAGTGTGGGTGAAATGCTTTGTAAACTGTAAAGTCCTTTGCTAAGTTTGCTAAGAGCAGAAGTCGTGTTTGTGCCCCTGATGTTGTGGAGGACATGGGGCAGAAGCTGCTGGCGTTTGGCAGCAGGTGGGTAGCTCTTTACAGTGGACATGATGGAAGCTTGCTTATCCCCATGATCCCTCTCCTGGGAGAGGATAAAGTCGATTAACCTTGTCCTCGGGAGTATTTCTGGTAATGAAAAGATATCAAGGCTCAAAAGCAAGGCGCCTTTGTTAACCAGCTTGTTTTTTATAGAATTTTCATTTCATATTTATAAATTTGCTTTTTATAGGCTCCACCCTTATTGTAGACTGCAATATAACAGACACGAAGGACAATACCAATCTACGATGCTGGAGAGTCAATAACACTTCAGTGGATATTTACTACAGTGCTTCCAGACGAATCCAAGAAGGAATTGAGTAGGTGTTTTGTTTCTCTGGCTTCCCTAACAGCTAGCAAGGATTTCTTCGTGCAAATTATTGTGGTGCGAGTACTACTCTTTTTAGATGGTTCTCACTACCCCCTCATCACTCCTTTTGGCTTTGTCTTTCAAAGACCTTCTCAGTGCTGTGTCTGGCCAAGCATCTGGTCCGAAGGAGTGTGAGGTGCTCATGTTATCAATCCCGCTTCCGTCCTAGTTGCAGAGATGAGGCAGAACATGAAGTATGGACTTCAAGCAACCAGGTCAATTTCTCTCAGTTACTGTGTAAAATCAGCCTCATTTCTATTTAGGTACGTTATGAGCTCTAGGCCTTCAAGGCTTAAAGAGCAAAGCAGCAGCAACACGGGACTTTTAGGGGAGACAGTACATAATCATTAGCTAGTTGAGTGGTATAAACATTATTTATGGTGGTAAAAATTGAGTGTTGTAAAACAAGACTAATGAAGTCAGAGGCAGAAGAACTTGTCTTGGGCTTTGCAGCCTAGTAAGTTAGGATAAGTGGAGAGAAACAGGGGGAGGCCCTTTAGGTGAGCATGGTGTCTGTAGTTAACAGCACCATGCCCGCATCACTGTCCAGAAGAAATGGCCCGGAGTGCTCTAGAGTTTCGAACTTTATTCTTCAGCCGAAAGATTATAACACAATCACGTGTTGCTTTACAATGCGGACACATTCTGAGAAATGTATCATTAAGCAATTTGTCATGTCAACATCATAGAGTGTCCTCACACAAACCTACATGGTATAGCCTACTCTACACCTAGGTTGTATGGTACTAATCTTATGGGACCTCCGTCGTATATGGGGTCCGTCATTGACCGAAATGTCATTATGTAGCACAAAACTGTATGTTGGGTAAAATAGAACTCATGTATTAATGACTGGCTCTTTTATTTTGTAGAAATGAAACTTCTTTTCAGGACCATAAGTTTTACACAGTGAACATAACCTTCTTAGAAGTGAAAATGGAAGATTATGGCCATCCTTTCACATGCCATGCTGGAGTGTCGGCAGCATACTTCGTGTTAAAACTCCCAGGTAATGTTCCAGTGGGTAACATACTGCTCAGAGTGTTCAAAATGATGGCAAGGAAATACGTTTGAAAGATGTGACATTAAACGCTCAGTGTAAGGTTACAGAGTGGTATTAAATAGAGATGCTCAATGTGAAACCTGGGGAAATTGATGCCATTTCTGACAGTGTTCTTGGACGAAGGCTGTGACTTTGTTGCAGTACACTTTGAAAGTGCCGTATTAATATATGTTGAGATTTTATGTATCAAAATTCTAGAAAAGAGTTTTCCTTTATTAAACCTGATTGTTCAACTTTTATAATCATGTGCTTGTGATTTTCAGCTTTTAATTCACTTATTATAAATAATTTGGTGTGAAAATAAAATGCCTATGTATATTTTTATCATATGACTTTGTAAAATTATCTGTAGAGGCTGAATTCTGATATTTGAGCAGGAGAGCTTCAAGCGCCATATATGTACACAAATTGCGCTCTTAACGCTGTCCAGAGTGTGGATTACCCATTGGAGGTAACTGTCTTGGCAGAGGATAGATAGCGAAACACGAAATCACAATCTTGAGAACAACTTTAAATTCTTAATGTATCAGGGGACGTGGATGAAGGACTTTGTAAGATGTTGATGTGTGGTTTACCAAGACGGCTTCTTTTTTAAATTCTATTAATATCAACTCTTTTTTTTTTGGCTAGCTACATGCACAAGAGAGGGCTTGAATTTGCCAGTGTCCCTTAAGGATCAGTCAAACCCACGTTTGCTTGCCTCTGGCTCAAGTCCTACCAGAAATGTTTTTCGATAACTTAACGTAAAGCTTTAGTTTGGTGGCTGCTGTGTGGAGCCAGCAAATGTGTCTTTGCCCCGCCAGGATCCTGGACTCGTGAGTGTCCGTCACCTGCCTTTGAATAGCAGTGCTCAGGGGTATGTCCACAGCAGCTTGCAGTCCTGAGGTGGGCTCATTCTAGACCTCATTTTCGTGACCTTCAGGTCAGGTCATTTCCAAGACCTCTGTCCCAGCTGCCTTCACTGGGAGTGAGTACGCAGCACCTCCTCTCCTCACTCTGGACCCACGGGGAACCCTCTTAGGTTGCATCGGGCAGAAGCAGCCTTGGACTCATCAGCCACCACTGTCCCTTTTTCCTCTTCTCAGGGCTTTTCCTTGTCATAGGAAGTCACTTTTGATCGCTTTTCCCCTAATCAATCTTGTGCCTCCCATCTCTTTCTGGGGCACATCTGGGTGATTCTTGAGGTTTTATCATCAGTGCTGCTCTTTCTGCATTCTCGTCCCTGATGATCTCTCTTACTCTCATGGCTTCAGCTGTCAACCCTGTGCAGGTGCAGACAGATTCTGCATCTCCAACTGTATTCTTCCTTCCCGTAGGACAGGCCTGCATTTCCGACTGCCTACTGGACTGATTCTGAACTTTATGTAAAGAGAATTATACAGTATGTTTTCTTTTATGTCTTGCTTCTTAGTTTTATGGGGTTCATCGATGTGTCAGTGATGTAAAATGTGGCTGTAGTTAATTTATGGTCTTTGCTGAATCCTATTCCGTTGAATCAGTCAGTCACAATTCATCCATTCTGCTATAAATATGTCGTCATTTGAGTTGTCTCCAGTTTGAGATAGTTAACAAATGATGCTGTGCTGGATATTCCTGTGTGTGTGTCCTGGTACTCATGCAGAAGCATGCATCTGTCATTAAAAGTAGAATTTCTAGAAAGAGTACCTCAGGGTCCACCCCAAAGAAAACAGAGAGAGCTGATTGTGGCATGACTGGGAGATTGCAGGAGACCTGAAGTGGCTAGGACTGAAATCTGTCTCAATCTAGAAGTTTGAGATCTTTGTTTAGTAGCCTAGACTGAAGATGACCAATATGGGTTTCCATGTCAGTACTGACTACCTGGAAGCACTGTGCTCAGAAGCACTCTGCTCAGAAGGATTCACCAGGCTCAGGGTAACTAATACCGTAATCCATTAACACTTGCTGATCACGCAGGAGGAGGCGGGGTGGATGGTCTCCTTTGTTTTAAGTCAGTTAGGAAACCTGTGCTTGCTAAATTCGTCTTTGTTCCTATCAACACTTACTTTGTATCTCACATTCAATGTATTTTTAGACATGTGCACTGTTTTGTTTCCCATAACTTCTTAGGAACATTACCCCCTTAAATCCAAGTCTCGTGTTTGGTTTACTTGTGGCCAGAAGTAAGGTTACAGCTTCTCCATTTGACTTCCTTATTTTTGTTGAAGACACCTCCAGAGTTGAATCTTTTTTGCTTTGTCTGAGCAGGGTCACTAGAAAGTTGTTTAGATCGGGTGTGCTCTTCTGTGAATTCCTGTTAATCACTGTTGTCAGCTACCATCTCAGTTTAAGGCTGATGGTAGCCATATGGACCCAAATGGTGAAGACCAGCTTTAACAGGACCTTCAACATGGCCCCTGGGGGCTCATCAGTGAGTTTCCCACTTGTTTCAATTCCAAAACTCATACTCCCTTTGAACTTATTCATTAATTTCCTGTTTCCAATTTCCTCGACTTTGAGCTCCTTTAAAGAGCGGAGGGTGTCAACATTCCTGAATATGATGCATGATCAGCTCAAGAATTTCAAGCCGTCACTCCAGGCTACAGGGCCTTCTGGGATCTAATAGCTGCGTGGGCATGGTCTTCTTTCACAATGTTTACAGTACCAAGATCCCTGAAGCATACATTAAAGTCTACCAGACCCAAGGGGAGAGGTGGCACTCTTGCTCCAAGAGCCAGGAAAGGGCAGAGAGAAGTAGAGAATGGGAGGGAAGGGAGAATCCATCTAATATTTAGAAGCCAGAGGTTCAAAGCAGTGGTCAGGGTCCGTCTCGGCACCAGTGTGCAGGCAGATCCACTCAGCTGCGCTGGGACTTAATCAATGGATTGATTTTTCTTCAGCACGGAATGTGTTTTTAGTTATTGTGCTTTCTTATGCCGTGTATTTAAAGACAAGCAATAGTACATAAGCATGTCCTTGCCCTCAAAATGTTTGCAACAAGGTGTGGCCTAGGGCCAGTTGTGACAAGCTCTTCGATAAGCATTTAAAAAAATGAAAGTACTCTGGGGGTTCAAAGTAAGAGAATTTCCCCTTCCTCCTGTCCCCAACACTTTCTGGTGGGGCGGAGGATCAGAGGGAGCTGATGAAAGAAGTGGCGTGTGTGGTGGCTTCTAAGAACAGGTTCCCCTTTTCTCCTGCTCTCCTTCCTAGAGGCTCCGTCTTGGGCAGCACAGGTTTGGGCTGCGGTAAGGGAGAGAGCAGTGCTGTTCCTCTTCTCAGACATGTGGGAGCCTGTTCTCGGTGACTTGGAGTTCCAGAGGAGCTGGTTCTGCTCCTTGGCCACCTCCTGCCCACTGCTTTTGCCATAATTGCTCTGCAGCGTGCTCACAAAGCAGAGCAGGGTGTCAACGCCCTTCCTGAGCTGTGTCTCTGACAGGCGCTCAGCCAGGAGTCTGCTGGCACAGAGAGGATGAAGGGGGAGTCTGGCTGTTGACCAGTGTAGTAGAGGCAGCAGAGATGGCTTCCAGGGGAGGCAACTGATGGCTCTTTATTTATGACTCGAGTCCTGCTGCTGGGTTTTGAGTAAGTGGGAAAGCAGTTATAACAGTGTTACAATCAAGAATGTGCCACTGGGCCGGCCCCGTGGCCGAGTGGTTAAGTTCGCATGCTCAGCTTCTGCAACCCGGGGTTTCACTGGTTTGGATCCTGGGCGCAGACATGGCACTGCTCATCAGGCCACGTTGAGGCAGTGTCTCACATGCCACAACTAGAAGGACCCACAACTAAAATATACAACTATGTACTGGGGGCATTCGGGGAGAAAAAGCAGAAAAAAAAAAAAGAAAGAATGTGCCACAGAACCACCTGGAGAACTTTCCCAATGAACGTGCTCAGACTCCCTCTCTGGAGAGTCTACTGTGGACCAATAGGACCTGACCAGGAGTGTTTCGACAGCATTCCTCGTGCAATCGGAGTCGTGCTGCATGGACTTTTGGGTGCTAGGGTTCTGCAGAATTTCCCTCCCCAGGTTCCCAAGAGCACTCGTTTCCTAAAACTCGTGGTCCAGACCAGGTTGTTCTACTCCCATACCTGTTATTTATCTGTAAAGAAATATTTAAGCAGTATCCTCATTGACATCGAATACGTTTCCATTTGTCATTTGTACCGTGATCTGTAGTAAAGTGTATAATTGACTCTTTGTATTATTATTATATTATTTTTCTTTTGCTGTCATTTGTAGTTCCAGATTTTCGAGCTTACCTTATAGGAGGGCTTGTCGCCTTGACAGGGGTGGTGGTGTCTGTCTTGTGCATCTACAACATTTTTAAGATCGACATTGTACTTTGGTATCGAAGTGCCTTCCGTTCCACTGGGACCATAGAAGGTAAGTGTGGGTGACCACTGAAAAATGCCTCATAATTGGTATCTGCTCACCCGTATAAGCTTTGTAAATATACTTTATCATATAAGGCAGGAGGGAAGGAAGGAAGAAAGGAAGGAAGGAAAGAAGGGAAAATGATGAGAGCTGGCCTCACGGAGTGCTGTAGGAGCAACTGAGTCAAAGTCAGGAAAGCACTGAGCGGGGACCTGGGGCACAGGGGGGCTTCTTTGCCATCTGAAGATCCAAGCAAGCTGCCCCTGCCGCTGTGCCCCGGGGTTTCTGTCTGGTCCGTGGAGCCGTGTCTTGCCGGCGCTGTTCAGCACAGAATCACCCCAGTGTGAGCTGGGAACTGTGAAGAGCAGGCATTTCCCACCGCTGGGGTTTAACTCTCTGTACTGTTCTCTTTTTGTCTCAGAATGATATGCTCTATTAAGGCCTTGAAAAAAGTAACAAATCTACTTTAAAGTCCCCTAATTGGATGAAAAAGTTAGCACTAAGCTGGGAGAAGTCTGTGCAGCTCACACGTGTGGAGACACACAAGTGTATGTATGCCTTTCAAGCCCAGAGACCTGCAGCGTTAACCAGAGCGGAACTCGGGGAAGAGGACGTTCGTGCACGTGTCACGAGTCCCTATTCCAGGGAAGGGCATGATTCTCAATAGGGGCCTGCTTGCTCATAAAAAAAGCAGAGTACACATTGTTGTCCACAGGTTTGATCAACATAGATGTCCTAACTTGGATTTTATCCTCAGTTAAAGCTCGGAATTCCAAACAGGCAACCCTTGAGCAATGTGGGAAGCAAGGAGGTCTTTTTTGATGACAAAATTCAGTTGTGGAAATCTGGCTTTGCGAGTGCAATGCAACCAAAAGCTCCTCCAGTGCTGCAGACAGTCAGATCGGACGTGGTGTTTCTATTTTGGGCTGTGGTCCCTGCAGAGGGCGCTTTGCATCAGCCACGCTGTGACTGTGCTCTGCCTGCGTCTGTTCTAGAAGAGACTTTATTCACCATCACTTGTCTCTTCTGACATGTGGGAGTGAGTGGCTCGGCTGCAGACTGACAGGGGTGTGCAGGACTTAGGGGCTGTCCTGGAATTCTGGCCCGTGGGTTTCTCACTCCCTGACTCACTGCGACTCCCAGGATCGTGAGTACTGAGAGTGTGGGGAAGTGCCTGACAGTGAGGTCAAGTTTAGCAGGAAGAGAAAAAAGGAGTAGTGACTCACCCTGAGCAGAGTGAGCTGAGCCCACGAGAGAGTCAGGGAGCCCCACCCTCTGCCGAGACTGGGCTGCAGCCCGAACGCGGAACCAGTAGGCTGAGGATCCAGAGATCAGAGCTCACAGTCAGGCTCCCTCTTTTTCATCCTTCAGAAAAGTACGTGTGCGCTTCCTGAGTAAATTCTCTACCGCTCGATCTGTGAGAACTATCCTGTAATTCTCCTTTGAGTATTGACTTTCACAATGAGCTACAGATGAGTCCCGGACGCTCTTTCCAGTTTGTCCCCTTGAGGATATTTTCTGAGTTATCTGGGAACAGTGGAGTGATGGACGGCAAAGACAAATGAGGAGAGAGACATGGCGTCCTTATGAGAAGTTGTTTACTCCAACTAGATTAGTCAAGCTGTATAACATGACTAATAATTAGGTGTATATATTCACAGTTTTAAGGATCATCGACAGGCCTGGCTAAAGTCCATGAGTTCTGTATGTTCTCTATTAAAGTCATAGGAGGTAATTTAAAACTTCTCCTGCCAGGTGTGCCCGCATGTACAAAATATAAGGATCAGTTTACGATTCTACTAGAGAGGTGTGTATATGCCTCACTTGATTCCAAACAGGTTTGTGAAGAATGTACATGTAGAACAGAGTGACTAAAACAAAAACAAAACAGGTACAGTGAGCAAGGGTAGAATGGGAAAATACAGCCAGGATAGATGTAATGAGAAATCTTGGACAGTTTTTAAAGGTGAGCTCACTTTAGAAGTAAAAGCAACAGCAGTTATAACATTCATTGCATACCGTTCACAAATACCTTTCAGCACAGGGCTTTTTTTGGGACAATTTTCCAAGGAAATCTTTTTTCGGGAGTCCTCATTTTTAAAGGGTGTGATGTAATGAACCTTGCATTTGCAACAACATTCCTATGGCAAATGTAACAGATTTTATGTGGCTTTTCTTCTAGCGTCTTCTAAGCATGTTAGGGCTAAAACACCAAACCTCAGGCAATTCAGTAAAAGCACTTACCCGAAGGCCTAATTGAGTCTGTCTGATATTTCCACTCGTCCAGTTTGATCAGGTTTAAAATTTAGCAATATCATATGGAAAGAAAGTAGGGAATTTAGAAAAATCTTTAGGCAACTTTTCGTAAATAAATGCAAATAAACTTTTGTATTTTTGCTAACAGCCAGTAAAGTCATATGTAGATGCTTTAACATCAAAAGTAGGGCTGAATCTCTTTAGAAAATGAGAAGAGCTTAGTCAGAACCTGGGTAAACAGTCACCCTGCACTATGAAGAGGTGGGCTGTGTGAGTATCTGCCAGCAGGACCCACCTTCCTCAGAAAACTCACTAGCGGGTCTACAGTTTTGCAATTTTCTTGATGAAACAGACAGTTGGGGGGTGTCCAACTCATCGTTATTTGTTGCTATTCATTGTTATTTCTTCAATGGCTGAGAAGCAAATTACCTCAAAACTTCATGGCATAAAACAACCGTTTATTTTGCTTGTGGATTCTGTGACTCAAGAATGCAGACAGGCAGAGTGAGGATGCCTGTCTGGGGCCTCAGCTGGAGGGCTGGCAGCTAGGGGCCTCAGCTCCCCTCCCTGGGGGGCTTCTCCAGGCAGCCTGTGTGGGCTACTTAGGCTTCCTCACAGCATAGTGACTGGCTTCCAAGGGCTAGTGTTTCAAGAGCAACAGAGCCAGGTAAAAGCCATATTGTCTTTTATGACTCAGACTCTGAATTTCTGATATTAATTCTACCACATTCTGTTTGTGAAGGCAGCTATGGAGTCCTGCCCAAATTTAAAGGAGTGGAGAGAGATTCCACCTCTTTCTGGGGATGTGGCAAAGTTCTGAAAGACCATGTGAGACTGGAAGTGTTCCTAGGGCTATTTTTGGAAAATACAGTCTGACACAGATGCCCAGGACGACTCAGGGAGAGGCTGTGTGAAGTGTCCTGCTCCCAGTTCTGTCTCAGCCACCCCAGAGGGAGTGGGGGACTTGAGTTTGAATCAAGACTGCACCTGCCAGCTGGGAGACTTTGGAGAAATCATGTGGCCTCGTTGGTCCCAACCTCCTTGCTTGTCATCTGAGGATATGAGTCAACTGTGAGGGGCAAAGCCATGAAGTCCCGGCATGCAGTTGCCTGAGAGTACCCTTCAAACCAGCAGCTGAAGCAAAAAGTAAAATGGCTACATCTTGATCTTCTGCTATGTTGGTCAGTGAATCACGAACTGGTCATTTGAAAGTGACAAGAACCCATGCATTTTGAGAACAAGTCAGGAACGAGTCATATTTTTACCCAAAAAGCTTAGTCAGAAAGAAAAAAAAAGATGGCCAAAAGATTTCTATATCTTCAGTTGTTCAAAGGTGTGAGATTCTCTGGCTGCCAAGTCTCATCAGTCTCTGCGTTTTCACTTTGCGCAGCAGGAGAGCCTGTATCCTCAGATGCCTGGCTGAGCATCAGGAAGCATGGAATGCTGCCAAAGAGGGAATTCACTCAGCAAAAATGTGGTTTTTTTTTAAATCAGTGGGAATAAAAGGGAAACAGATTAAGAGAAGAAAGACACCAGTGGCAGGGCCTGGGACAGAGGTGGCCATGGACCCGGACGTTCACTGTAGTTTAGAGACCAGGAAATACTGCATTTACCAGGGAGGATCCATGAGGTGACAAATACAGTGTCAACCCAACCAGTCCTTTATCATAAAAGGATAAATATTTTATTTTTAGATGCAGAAATTTAATTTCTTCCTATAAAGTTTAGAAACATAAGGACTTTATGAAATTTTTCCATTTTATATACATATATATTTTATATATTTACATATATCTCTATATATATAGATCCATCCTCTGACTTTAGAAAGTTAAGTATATGACATTAAATTTTAAACAGGAAAATATCCACTTATAGGGTGGCAGTACAGACTAGTGACATTTAAGACATTCCGCAAGGAGTTTCAGCTGGGTTAGGTTTTTGCCAACTCTAGACACAATTAGCCATCCCTTTAGTACCTGCCCTATAGCCCTAATTTAATTAAACGCTGAATCTGTTCATGATCCAGAACTTCTCTGTCCCCCACATAGACACAAGATCTTTGAGCCGCTGTAAAATCAAGCTCCGTGCAGACATTTGGCGGGAACTGATGGAGGTCCCTCTGCACCAGAGCCTGCTCCAGGCGCTGAGGGTGGAACAGGAGCCAGACAAAGGCCCCCTCTCACACAGCCTCGCGTTATGATGGGGGCGTGGGTAGACAGAGAAGGAGTTCGCATGCGTGTTCATGTGTGTGTGCTTGCATGTTGCCATTTTCCACAGGATGGCCAGGGATGGTGAGCAGAGACCTGAAGGCTGGCAGTGCTTGGTGTGAGAATCAAGGGGATGAGGAAAGGCTCCATGTAAACTCTGAAGTTCCGTTCACATTTTAGCTACTGCTATTTAGATGAAAACTAGAAGAATACAAGATTTCCTTCATTAGGCTTAGAACCACCTGTCTCTTCAAGTCTGTCCATCACACAAACTTCCAGAGAGGAAATAGAAAAGGATGGCTTGCCTCCCCAGTTCCCACTCGGTTGGCTTTGAATTTCCAGACAGCCCGAGTGTGAGGATCACGGTTTCGGATGAGACGCCCCGTGAAGCCCGGAGCCCTGCTAAAGCTCCATGCTCGTCCCTATGCCCCCTGAGTAGGGCGTAAATATCCCCCGTTCATCCCTTCTCAAGCTGTCCCCCTTCGCGTCCTGTTTACCCGCCAGTTCCGGCTTCTCATTTTTTTCCTAGACCCTCCCCACCCTTTAAAATCCAGGAGCTGTGCCTCGTCCTCTGTGAATTTTTTTCCAGAACTCCTACTGTAGGGAATTTTCCTTTCTTTCTGTCTCTCTGTTCATGCAGCCTTTTGTGACCGTTTAGGGCCTTATGTTGTTTTTATTTCTAAGTCTATGGCCGGTCTGCATGGTTAGATCTTGCGTCTTGTTCGTCTGCACACTAGCGAGCACGGTGACTGTTATTTGTGGTTGTGCCATAAGCACGTGCTCGTTCTGGTGATGATGTCGTGTGCTCCTGCACTTGACGTCTCAGTACCCCCAATGTGAGAATGAGAGCCTACGGGGTAGGAAATCTGAACTGTTGTTGACAAGTTGCTGGAGGCTCCCTGTGGACAAGTCTGAAACTTGAAAACTCCGGGGGAACCCAGTCATGGGGGGCCCACACTTTTGTGAGCTTTACCTCCAGGAGCCGGACCAGGTTCTGACAGTAAATATTGGAGAAAAATCTCTTTGTGCTTCTGGCAGGCGGAGGGGAAAAAGAACCACTTTGAAATAGGAAAGAGCACTCTGGTCGTCTTAACAAGGCCTGCCCTCGGGAGAACTAGTTAAGGAGAGCCTGGCTTGCTGAGGTCTTATCAGAGTCTAACGGACCTGGGGGAAGGCAAGTACTCAACTGCAGCCGGCTCTGGCCATCCTGCTCCACTTAAGGGGGGAGGAAAACTGAGAAACATGTGTGAAGTTCACGGTCCAGAGGCTGAGGCTCCCTGAGAGCCTGCGAGCTGATCGTGGGGCTCCCCACCCCCCCCGCTCCCCTCCCCCCCCACATTACTAACAGCTCGTCTACTGCAGGTCCTTTTACCTGGTACCTCAGGTTTGGCTCTCCAGAACTACTTACAAGGCATATTAAAAGGAAAAAAAACACAATTTGAAGAGACAGAGCAAGCATCAGAACCAGACATGGCAGGGATGTTGGAATTGTCAGACTGGGAATTTAAAACAACTATGACTAATGTGCTAAGGGCTCTGATCAACGACATAGGCAGCAGGCAAGAACAGATGGGCAGTGTAAGCAGAGAGACAAAAGTCCTGAGAAAGAACCAAAAAGAAGTGAGAGAAATTTAAAAAACCACTGTAAGAGAAATGAAGGATGCCTCTGATGGGCTTGTTAGTAGACTGGCGATGGCTGAGGAACGAATCTCTGAGCTTAAAGATATCTCAGTAGAAACCTCCAAACTGAGAAGCAAAGAGACCACAGATTGAAATAAACAAAACACACAAACAGAATAAAACATCCGCGGACTGTGGGACAGCTGCAAAACGTGTGATATGATGTGTAATGGGAATACCAGAAGGAGAAGACAGCAAGGAAGAGAAATGTTGGAAACACTAATGACTGAGAATTTTCCCCAGATTAACGGCAAACACCAATGCACAGATCCAGGAAGCTCAGAGAAGAGCGAGCAGGATAAATACCAAAGATACGACACCCAAAGAAAACCAAAGACAAAGAAAACAGTCCTAAAAGAAACCAGAGGGAAAAACCCACCTTGCCTGTATAGAAACAAAGGTCAGAATTACATCCAGCTTAGAAACCGTGTAGCAAGAAGAGAGTGGAGAGAAATATTTTAAGTGCCGAGAGAATGCGATGCTTAGTGTGTCAGTGCTTGGTGCCAAGTCAGCCGACTGGGCGCCCTGAAGTCCTTGAACCCAAGCAGAAACGACATCATGGTAGCAACTCAGGTTTTCACTTTGTGACCATAAGAGAATTTGGCCGGAATAATTCCATAAGCTGCCCCATTTCCTTTTCAGATGGGAAGCTGTATGATGCCTATGTCTTATACCCCAGGCCTCAAGGAGAAAGCCAGAGCCATGATGTGGACACGCTGGTGTTGAAGATCCTGCCCGAGGTGCTGGAGAGGCAGTGTGGATATAAGTTGTTTATATTTGGCAGGGATGAATTTCCTGGACAAGGTATGTGTTAAGTGAGGCATAAAAATAGCAAATGAATAAAAAAGAAAGGAATCTCTTCTTTCCTTTATTATTTATTTATCCAAAAATTTTTTTCCAGCTTTATTGAGATATAGTTGACACATGACATTGTGTAAGTTTAAAGTGTACGTGTGGATTTGATACAGATAAATTGCAAAATGATGCCACCATACTATTAGCTACCCCCTTCACCCCATCAACATCGTTAGCATTTTACCATTTCTTTTCGTGGTAAGAACATCTGAGATCCACTCTCGGCAACATTCAAGTGTGTGAGACAGTATTATTAGCTGTATCTCTGGGGTCTTCCTTAGCTCCTTCCTTCGCTGGACAAATGCTGGGGACTCTGCTTGCCTTCCCACGAAACCGGGGAGCCCTTTACCAGGGCCTCCCTCCCGGCCAGCCCCGGGCCCAGGGGTTTAGGATCTGCATCTCTTCTCTCATTAGGCTCCTTCCTGCAACAGAGTAACTGGGACTCGTGGTTGAAATAATGTGAGTCTCACTTTGGAGGAAGGGTATGGCTAACCGATTCACGTGAACAGGGGTCAATGACACAGCCTCGGCAGAGAGACCAAGGGGAGACAAGTGGTCATCCGCCCTCATGTCCTTGAGACTAACTGTGGAATATTTTCAGTCTGAATATGTAAATCAGCTCATGTTTAAAGCTAATTTTATAAACCTCAAGCTCCTTCTCCCCATACCCCCCTACCTAAATAAAATAGAAGTTCTTTATTTACTGTTCCCACTTAGTAGTAATGTGGCCCTGGGCAATGCAGTTAACATCTCTGAGCCTCAATTGTCTCGTCTGTCGAATGGGGATGAGAATGCTTCCTTGCCTCAGATGAGAGAATTAAATGAGGAAAAACCTGAGCAGGCACTGGTATGGAGCGTTTTAGTGCATGCTAGATCCCCTAGAGAGGGAAGTTTCCTTCTTGTCCTGGATTTTCTCTGTCTTTGAAGACAACATAGCAAATGGCTGAAATTTGAAATAAACATCCTTTTCTAGTCACCAGGAAACCAAGATTACTAGCACTGGGTAGCGGCCTATTCTGAGTCATTTTAAGAAGTTTCCAAGTACTTTGATTCGTAGGCTGTTCACATCCACAGCGAGACCACAGCTCTGTCCAGGCCCACACCTTTCGAGTTATGACATCATCCTCCTGGAGGAGGCGAAAATGTGATCAGTGCTTGCCATAAACACATGGAGGAGCACTTATTTTATCAGTATATTGATATCGATTCATTCTCTAATGCAACAAATACTTTTTGAGCACCTGCCATGGGCTAGGAAATGTTCTGGGCACTAGAAATAGAAAAATAAACCAAAGAGAAGAAGCTCCTCTTGGGGAGGTTACAGTTCATTCTTATATCCTAACAAGAAGGAGGATATGACACTTGGTCTTTATTTCTAAAAAAAGACCAGGTTTTATCCACAGCTGGATATTTCAAGACCCCTCCTTTCCCCAAGAAATCATCGGGGTGTGTTATTTGGTTTTGAGTTAGAATTATAAATCCTGGTCATTTAAATAGCTAGAAAACACAAATCAAGATTAACACAAGACTCGAGCTAGCCACATTTTTCCTATACTTTTAAAATCTATTTATTTTTTTAAAATGTGCTCCTCATCTAAAATATATGAGACTTCAGCTGAGTGTGGGCATACAAAGTTAGGTGTGAAAGAGCCTTGTTCTGAGCTGTTCACATCTGTGGGTGGAGCCAGAGGGCTGGGGATAGCGACATACCAACAACTACCTACCAAAACACATCATTCCTGAATGCAGAGGACCAGTTTTTCAGGGAAAGTCAGGAAGTTTCACAGAGGAGACGATGTGTTAAAAACTTTTGTTAATCCATTCCTGACTGAGCGTGTCTTTTTTAAAGTCTATTTTTGCTGCTTCACACCCATTTCTAATTTCTCAATAGTGTGAAGGTCCAGGCTCTTTTAATCATGAGATATTCTGCGCCTTCTTTCTCTATGTCCAGCTGTGGCCAATGTGATTGATGAAAACATTAAGCTGTGCAGGAGACTCATCATCATCATAGTCCCCGAATCGCTGAGCTTTGACCTACTGAAGAACATGTCAGAAGAACAAATCGCAGTCTACAATGCTCTCCTCCAGGACGGGATGAAGGTCATTCTGATTGAACTGGAGAAAGTCGAGGACTATACATCCATGCCAGAGTCAATTCAGTACATCAAACAGAAGCATGGGGCCATCCAGTGGAGTGGGGCCTTCACAGAGCAGTCACAGTGTGCCAAGACCAAGTTCTGGAAAAAAGTGAGATATCACATGCCACCCAAAAGGTATCGACCACTGTCTCCTGTCCAGCTGCTGAAGCGCACGCCCTGCGACCTCACGGCTGGCACGTGGGAGGCCAGCGTGGGCTTCATCACCCCGTGATGGAGAGTTTGTCATCACAGGGTGGCTCACAGCTGGACAAGGATGCATTGTACTTGGGATGTCTGCGTGAAGCTTGCCGTTGTGTACTTGTGAGAGGGCCTGTGTTGGTTTGCTTGTTATGATCAGAGCTGCTTCTTTAGGGAAAGACATCACCTCCCCAGAAAGCCCTCAGTAACCTGTCGGCTCTGAACACTCATAAACAGTCGCTGAACATGGAGTAGCTTTAGCATGTGGGGCCCTGGAGAAGAGGACACGGAGGGTGTAGAGCTGCAGTCAGATGGCAGGAAATTTAGCACAGGATGTGGCACCCTTTTGGGGGTGGAGATGGGAACCTGGGCGGTCATGGGCTTGGGGAGGGCTGGCGAGGATAATGGCACTTTTCTCATGCCTGACCGGTGTCCACAGGGCCCTGTTCCTCAGGGAATATTTGCTGTGTCTATGACCCCCTCTCACCTCTCTAGTGCAAATAAATAGCTGTGACCACAATCTTAGCACGTCGATACTGGAAGTGACTTAGAGGTCACCTAGACCAGTGGGGACCAACTGTGGTGCCACCCGATTGCCCTTCAGTCACCCTCCCTGGGGGCCTTGGGGTGCCATGCTTTGGAAGACTTCATCTGTCAAATCAAAGTAAGTAACAATTCACTTATTTTCCAGTGGGGCTGTGTCAGCCAGAATTCTGCACAATGTGCTTGACGACATCAAGCCTTAATAGGTGGCCTGCTATGATCTGAGTGTTTGTGTCCCCCAAAATTCCCATGTGGGAATCCTAATGCCCAATGTCATGCTGTTAAGAGGTGGGGCCTTTGGGAGGTGATTAGGTCATGAGGGTGGAGCCCTAATGAACGGGATTAGTGCCCTTATAAAAGAGACCCCACAGAGCTCCCTAGCTCCTTCCACCACGTGAGGATTCAATGAGAAGTCTGCAGGCTGGAAGAGGGCCCTCACCTGACCATGCTGGCACCCTGACCTCAGACTTCAGCCTCCAGAACTGTGAGAAGTAAATGTCTATTGTTTGTAAGCCACCCACTGTGTGGCATCTTGTTATAGCAGCTTGAATGGACTAAGGCGTGGCCCTCATAAAGAGTAGTCACTGGAATGGGTCAGGATGGGCAGGATGGGAGATGGGGGCAGGCAAGGGGGCGCAGGAGGGGTGAGTTGAGAGAACAGTGTCCCTGGTATGGAGGGAGGAGCTCGCTGGGTTGGGAGGAACAGGACCGGGTGGCCTGGGCCCTTCCTTCACAGGCACGGATGGTGTGCAGTGTCTGGTGGGCTTTTTGGTGATAAGGACCCCACTCCAGTCCTTTAGAATTTATGTTCCAAGGTGACCTAGGATCACACATTTGCTGATCATCATACTCAGGTCCTCACTCGACACCAACCTATTCTTTATTTTATCTAACATTTGCTTTTTAAAAAGGTTTTAATTGTGGTGAAATATACATAACACAAGATTTACCATCTCAACCGTTGTTAAGTGTACAGTTCCGTGGCACTGAGTACATTCACGTTGTTGTGCAACCATCAGCACCGTCCGTCTCCAGAACTTTTTCATTTTTCTCAAATGAAACTCTGTCCCCATTAAACACTAACTCCCATTTCCCCTCCCCCAGCCCCTGTCGACTTTCTACTTTCTGACTCTATGAATTGATGACTCTAGGTACCTCACGTTAGGGAATTGCGCAGTGATCATCTTGCTGTGACATCACTCAGCATAATGTCCTCAAGGCTCACCCATAATTTTTACTTTTCGTTCCACTATTCTTACCCAGCGCCTCCCTCCCTTCATTCTTCCCTCTTGAAGGGTACAGTGAGGGGGGAGCAAATACTCTATTTCATTGCAGGGGCAGGGGACAACCCCCAGAAGTGATTCGCTCATTCAGATCCTTCTAATCAGATGTTTGTAATTTCTTTTCGTCTTGGTTTCTCTCTCCAACGTGGGAATCAAATTCCTCATGGAGTAAAATAAGCTGTTTCTCATGGTCCACTCTAGAGGAAAATGATGGCTCCTAATGTGTGCCTCACTCCGTCCCCGTTGTCCTCGCCTGGTCTTTTCTTCTCTGGGTGAGGACCTGGAGACTGTCTGCGACGCTGGAGAAGGCTCAGTGGTCGCGGATGTCTGAATGGCACTCTGCCCTTTGCTTGTCTTTCATGGAGCTCGTATTACAGTGCCTGGCTCATGGGATGTGGACACACCAGATGGCCTCCTGAGAGCAGCTGACACCGTCTCTGGCCATTTGACTGACCCCAGGCAGGAACATCTGGGCTTCAGTAAGTGAGTGGTCCTTGACTGGTGACTTGGTGAGGATTTGGGGAATCACGCCCATTCTGATTTGGGAATATTCCCTAGCCTTCCTCTTCCTTCTCAGCCTTTTCTCTCCAGCGGGTGGAGAGAGACAGAGCAGCCCCAGAGGCAGGAGAGAAGGTGAGCCCCTGGGATGCGTCCTTGCAGGGGCTCTCATCATGCCTGTGAATTTCAGAAAACTGTAGCATCTTCTCCAGCGAAAAGACACTTATAAATGGATGACCTCATCCACAGGACACCAGTGAAGGCTGTCAGAAAAAAGAAAGCCAGCCCAGCAGAAGCAAAGGTATTTTCTGAAAATCTATGACTTACGGGACGTCAGCACTGTTGGTGAATTCTTCGACTGGGTTTTTTTTCTTTTAAGTCAAAAAGCTTCCCTCTGGGGCTGGCCTGTGGTGTAGTGGTTAAGCTCAACGTGCTCTGTTTCAGTGGCCTGTGTTCAGTCAGGGGCGTGGGCCTACACCACTTATCAGCCAAGCTGTGGTGGCGACCCACATACAAAATAGAGAAAGATTAACCACAGATATTAGCTCAGGGCAAATATTCCTCAGCAAAAAGAGGAGGATTGGCAACAGATGTTGGCTCAGGGTGAATCTTCCTCAGCAAAAAGATTAGAGAACAGATGTTAGCTCAGGGCAAATCTTCCTCAGCAAAAAACCAAAAAGAAACAAAAAAAACCTTCCCTTCCTCCCATATGTCTTATGTTTCTTTTTGTTTAAAAGTATGTAAATATGTATTATTAATGCAATAATTTTAATGAATTATATAAAAAAATTGTAATTTTATTGTTATTAAAATCTGTTTTATGTTCTCTGTAAGAAGATTCTTTTCTCAAGGGTACTGGCATTTTGCATGTTTGGATCCTGTGTCTGTGTTTTTGATTTGACCACGCTGTCCTACTGTCAGACGTGCTCTCATCTGGGATTGTAAAACACAGCCACAGGTTTTAAAAGATGGATGAGGCTTGTCCTACAGCAGAAAGCCCTGTCCTTTTCAACAGTGGCCTCTTTTGGTAATTTGAGGAAAGCTATGGATATCTCCCTAGAAAAAATGTACATACACACCACATTTGGGCTACAATTTCAGAAGGTGGATGGAATTTTTCAAGTTCGTCCCTGGGACTTTACAGCAGGTCCACAGGCACAGGGATAAGGACCCTGCCGTAGAGGGTCTTTGGTTTCTGGATTTATAAGATGCGACCCCAGAATTGTACAGGAGTCCACACAGAGCTCCAGTGAGAAGCGTGTCAGTGAGTGAGTTGCTCTGGGCCCTGCGGTGGGGAAGTAACACGGACTTGGAATCCCCGTGGTGTTTTAACACCGTCTAGCCCAGAGCTCCTTCCTGGCCTGCCACAGACGCCTCACAGCTCCCTGAGCATCTTCATTCCTGGGAAATGTCCTCCTCGTGTGGCCAGGGCCTCAGCCTTACCTGGCACCCCAGTGTCCCGGCGTGCTCTGTCCGTTTGTCTGGGTGCCACAATGGGGAAAGACTGGGAAAACGGCTCTAGTCCAGGTGGCCGGTACTACTTACCAAAGGGGAAACTGAGCCGGGGGAGTGAAGCGACCGAACAAGAAACACTCAGTTATCTGTGGCAGAGTGGGATATGCACTGTGGCTCTGACCCCAGCGCCACGTTTTCTGACTCTCCCAGTCGTATGACAGCCACCGCTGGCTGGAACTGAAGAGGTAATAGTGTAGACAGCTGGAAACTGACTTCTGGAAGCACAGAATGCAGGCTCTGAGGAGCTCCCTTGGGAAGCAGGTGCCAGGAGTAACCTTTGGCCGCACCCTTTCCCGCCCAGACTCCAGGCCAGGACATGGGGTGGAGGAAGTGCCTGAAACAAAGGGGTTACGGGGGTGGGGGGTTGGGGGGTGGGGGTGGGGGGAGACGACCCATGGACCCTGCCTCCCTACCCGGGCCTCCAGAGGGCAGTGCCGTGTTCCCCTCCTCCAGCCTCCAGCCTCCAGCCAGTCCTGCCACGTCTGGGACCCTGTTCCATTCAGCCACTCAGTGGCTGTGACTCCAAACCACCCGCGCTGGTCCTGGAGCTTGTCAACTCCTTGCCAGCCACATGTCCCCAGTGCTCCTGAGAGGAAACCCGGCCACTCTCCTGAAGACGCCACCGCTCTGGGAGCCTGCGGGATGCCGTGGCCGGTTGGGCGGCGGGGAGGGCCACGGCAGCATGGTGACATCGAGCCCTGTCCTCGTGAGGGAGACACGTCCATCACGCAGGGAACGCGTGAGGCCTCTGGGAGACCAGGGAAGATTTGCCAGAACGCCTCCCGCCCAACCTCTGGGGTCCTCAATTTCACCCGCAACGCTGTCCTTAAAACGCGGGGCTCCACTCTTTTGTACATGTTCTTTAATATTTTATTGCAGCAACTTAGCCCCTAAGCAATATGCTGAAGATCAAGAAGTGTAAACCTCATGGTAAATATTTGTCATTCTGAACACTTAGGGGTTCTTATCTCAGTCTCGATTTTATTATTGCTAATTTCAACACTTTCATTTTTAATTTCCACTAGTTTTTAACGAAAGAATGGGGATACAGTGTGGTAAAAGTACAAATAATTGAATCAGCCTAGCTTTGCCACTGAAATGTAGATTGGCAAGGGAAGCCTCGAAATGGTCATTTGTCAGCTGATGGGCTTGTGTCCAAATCTGCATAAGAAAGAAGGATTAGGTGTCAGTGGACAATGGACACAAAGGCAGGTTTCTGAAAGCTGAAGGCCGCCTCCAGTTCTCTCCTGTTTCACCAGCTGGGCTTGGTGAGGTAAATGGGGCCTTGTCCCCCATCATTGAGGTGGGCTCCAGTCCTCCTGGGAGGGGACAGTCTCCTGAGGGGACAGGGCCTGACCTGGAGGTCAGGATGAGAGGTGAAAGGGCAAGAGAAAAGATGAAGCGCAGATGTTGAGCCCCTCGGTTACCTTTTGGTTCACCTTCTAATAATGACTGAGTCAGACACAAAACCCACTTCCTTGGGTCTCTCCCCTCAAATACCGTGACTCTGCCCGTGAGAAAGTCCTGGTGAAGGCTGAGTCACCTCAGGCAAAGGGCCCGGGAAGGTCTGGTCTTTTCCCAGAAGATCAACTGAGACGAAGAAGAGACGTATGTGAAAGTGCTTGGCACGCTCCACAGCACTGAAAGGAGCTGTCTGAGTGACGCGGGCCATGGCGAGTGGGGCCACGGCCCCTCCAGGCCTCCCACCCCTGCCTGGCCCCTGCAGTGACTCAGAGGGCTTCCTGCTCTGTCCTGCTCAGTTGACCTTTCCTCAGCTCTTGATCCTGCTTCATATGCATAAACTTTCCACCGACGCATTGTTTGATTGATTTATCCAAGGCTGTGTCTGGAAAATTAAGAAAGTGGAAAATTCCTCCCTGGTTTCCCTTCTAGAATACAGACTATGCCACAAATGACAAATCCATGACGTCTGGAAGAAGCGGCTGGGGGGCCCGGCTCTCAGGGTCACACATCTTTGGTGGAATTCTGGGGCCCTTGGGGGATGGGAACTCTGTGTGCTACATCCTCCTCCCCCCTCCAGACCCGGGCAGCTTCTGAGGGATGCTGCCATTTGCCTTAATAGAGTGAGAGCCTAGTTCTCTAAGAGAGTGAGACTCCACTCGGGAAAGGGAAACGAGACTTTGTGGTTCTGGCTCTCGTCCTGCAAAGTCCCCTTTCCTCGGAGGCTCTCTCGTCAATGACAGTTGCCACTTCCCACCTTGGATGCTCTGACTAATTCCTAGGAGCACAGTTGACATCTGCAAGACCCAGAAGATTGCAGGGAAGAAGGAAGAACGAAAGAGAACGGAATCCACAGGGACATACCGTCAGGTGGTTTGGACTGGAAGAAGGAGGTTTTCTCGTCTCCAGCACGAGGCTGCTCCGCCTCCACCATCCACACCTCAGAAGAAGAGAAAGCACATCTCTTCTGATTTCAGGTCCAGAGCAGGCTCAAGGGAGACAGGCATGCACTCGCACACCTGGTGAGACACGCTGCACTGAAATGTTCTGCTGGAGCATGCTGCGGTCACTCTGTCTCTTTCCCACCCGCTGCAGGGTGGGGCTGGGGTTGGGATTGGGATTCTAGACATCCAGTCGAGCTCAGTCATAGAGGGGAGCTGGATGAGGTGACAGCTGGGGGGCATCACCATGGGCCCTGGTGGTCCGAATCCTACAAGGAAGCTGGGGCTGCCCATTCCATTCTGTCCTCAAGGAGAAATTAAGCTGCAAGTGTCTGAAAGGTCAGAAGTCCCTGAAATAAATTTCATTCTCAGTTTTGAAAATAAATCGCAGTCTCGTTTGTTTAGCACCCATATGAAAATCACAAAAATGTTTTACAAATCTAGAAAATAAAAACCTATTTCTACTACAACCATGTAACCAGTGTGTTACAATTCAATATTTACACTTTTATTACACTAGATTGGTGGTGGTGTCAATTGAAAAATTAGGCAAAACCAAAAGTGTGATTGTAGTTATAGAAAGATATGAGGATAACGTGTGAGAGCATTTTCTTTTTCCTTACTCAGTGGATGTATTGTTTCTCAGTCTGAGTCACCAGCATATACTGTTTTATTGATTTATTCATGTTGATCCTTAACTTAGTTTGGGGACCCCCAGAGACCACAGGTTCCCATTGTGATGGGTGTTGGGGTCCCACAGTCCCTCTGACCCTCATTTCTCCCTGTTTCCTTCCATTTTACTTGTTGTTATCAGCATCTACTTGCTCTCCCCCTAACCACCACCACCCCAGTTAGCATCTTTCTGAAAAAAACATTTATAAGGAGCGAGGCGTGGGCAGGTGCTGGATGATTTTTCAATGCGTCTATCAAATGTGGCAGCCTGCAGACCCACGGTCTCATTCTCTCTCCATCCCAGCCTGAGCCACGTGTAAGACAGACTGGGTGCGGCCGAATATAGATTCCCGGATTTTAGCTGAAGGGCTGGCATCTGCTCCAAACAGCTTTCACACTTTTAAAACTGCAAACTATAGGATTAAATACACTGCAACTCAGTATACACATGCATGCACAGAGAGAATGAAAAAAATTCTCTTCTACGTTATTTGTTCCATTTGTTCTAGTTTGATTCAATTTACAAAACGCTGGTCACAGCTCACCAGCTTATGTTTCCAAAACAATTTGCAAAACACAGCTTTCCAGCCTGCTGGTTACCAGATGGATCACGATATTCTGCCTCCTTCAATCAACAAGGCTTTATCAAGAACTTATTATGACTCATTATCTAACTTCCCTGTCAATTAGCTTTGTTTGTTATTTTAAGTGACCACAGGGCAGCAGAAGTCTTTCCAACAGCAGTTTTAAGTGAACCTAGTATCCTGCGTGTGTAAAAGGATGACATCAAAAGGAAAAGAAAGCAGCCCCGTGGGTGAAGAACCTTGAGAAAGACAGCAGCATTTCCTCTCACCAGACACCGGAGGACCTGACTTGCGCGCCTTCCCTTGGCAAAAAATGGACTGGGGTGCCCGTCGCCAGCGCAGTGCGCCCTCTGCTGGCCCCTGAGGCAATGCTCACAATCCCGCCCCTCTCAGAGCCCTTTGTGGCCCGCGGTGGCCCGAGGCTGGAAGCTCCCTGGGCAGAGAAGGGATCTTTCCAGGAACTGACGCAGGGGTGCACGTCAGCCTCCCAGGGGCGCCAACCTAAGGCCAAGAATAGCTAGCTGTCTTCTCTTAGGCTGTGGGGAAGGTCGAGACAGTGCCATCTTCTAAGTTTGTCTCTGTGTTCCTTTTGACGCTGCAGCAATCTGTCCAAAGCTGTGAGTGGGGACCAGGAGGTCCTACTTCTTACATACGCCTGAGACAGGCGTTTACGCGTGGTTGTTCGAAAAAGGTGGCCCTGATGTCAGACCGCCTGGACTCCAGTCACAGCTCCACCACCGACTAATTGAGTACACCTGCTAAACTGGTGACTTTCTTTCTTTCTTTCTTTTTTAGGATTTAAATATCTGCTCCTTTTGTTGAAAGTAAAACAAAGACAGTTTTATCTTCTATTTTTAAAAATATTTATATATGTAATAAGGAATCTAAATTTATTTCTTTTTCAATACTTTACCAACTATCCTTGAATGTTTTTAAAGCTATTCTTTATTTCTTCATTAATTTTTTAATGAATCTACTTCAATAGTGAATTTTTTTTTTAAGATTTTATTTTTTCCTTTTTCTCCCCAAAGCCCCCAGGTACATAGTTGTATATTCTTCGTTGTGGGTCCTTCTAGTTGTGGCATGTGGGACACTGCCTCAGCGTGGTTTGATGGGGAGTGCCATGTCCGCGCCCAGGATTCGAACCAATGAAACACTGGGCTGCCTGCAGCGGAGCGCGTGAACTTAACCACTCAGCCACGGGGCCAGCCCCAATAATGAAATTTTTTGAGGTTAAATTTATTTTGTTTCTAGTAATTTTATTGAGATCATAATGGTTTATAACATTGTGTAATTTCGGGTGTACATTATTATTTATCAGTTTCTGAGTAGACTTCATTGTGCTCACTCCCAGTAGTCTAATTTTTGTCCATCACCATACTTATGTGCCCCTTTACCCCTTTTGACAACCCCCCACCCCCTTCCCCTCTGGTAACCACTAATCTGTTCTCTTTGTCCATGTGTTTGTTTATCTTCCACATATGAGCGAAAGCATGCAGTATTTGTCTTTCTCTGTCTGGCTTATTTTGCTTGACATAATACCCTCAAGGTCCATCCTTGTTGCCAATGGGACAATTTTGTCTTTTTTATGGCTGAGTAGTGTTCCATTGTATATATATATCACATCTTCTTTATCCATTCACCCATAGCAGGGCACTTGGGTTGCTTCCACATCTTGGCTATTGTGAGTAATGCCGCAGTGAACGTAGGGGAGCATAAATCTCTTTGGATCATTGATTTCAAGTTCTTTGGATCAATATCCAGTAGTGGGATAGCTGGATCATATGGTATTTCTATTTTTATTTTTTTGAGGCATCTCCATACCATTTTCCACAGTGGCTGCACCATTTTACATTCCCGCCAGCAGTGTGTGAGGGTTCTCTTTTCCCCACGACCTCTCCAACATTTGTTGTTTTTTGTCTTGGTGATTATAGCCATTCTAACCGGTGTAAGGTGATATAAACTGGTGATCTCTTAAACCCTCAGGCAACTCAAAAAACTCTATGTCTGTTTCTTAATCTGTCAAAATGGATAATGAAAGTGCCTACCCTGTAGGATAACTAGGAAGTGAAATGCTTATTGGCACTTTGTAAGACCTCAATGAACATTGACTGTTACAATTATACCGTAATAATAATAACTATTTTTACTATACTGTCATTTTTGCTATAATTATTATTTTGCACTTATTTTTTTTAGTGCATTAATTATAATGATGATGATAGCTAACATTTACGGAGCACTTGCAGCATTTCCGATATTTTTCTACATGATTTACGTGTATTCATTCATTACCAGTTCTCTGAGGCAGGTGCCCTGAGGATTTCCGCTTTGCAGATGAGGAAAGAGAGGTGTGGAATGGGGCCAGGGCAGGCTTCAGAGGCAGAGAACCTGGGTTCACGGTCTCTAATCTCTGTCCTCTCAGCCGCAGTGCTCTGTCTCTAGAATCCAGGTGAGAATAGTACTTCCTGGATGGGGTGGTCCTAAGTATTAAACGCAACATGTGAAAAGCACTTTAAGCCCTGGACAAAAACTGGGTTGTTGGTATTCCTGTGAGTGTGGTAAGCTCAAGATAACCCTACATAACTGGGTTATTTTATAGAGTAGTTCCACCTTAAGAAAAACCTGATTCTGTAAAAAACAAGCTTGTGAATTTAGAGAGTGATTATAATTTTGCTCTTTTAATGAAAGAATAGATTAGCGGGTTCGTTTAAAAAGTGATTCTCAAAGTTTATATGAACGAAAGAAAAAACCATGAAAACACAAAACACTACAAAATATAGATGTGAATTATTTTGGATCAGAACAAAATAAAGATTGACATATTTTATTATATAATCATAAGTAAAATGGAAAGCTTAGAAGAACTGAAGAAATATGGGCAAAAGTATAAAAGGTAAGGGTTGGGGTTCTTAATGCCCACTAAAAAAGGGCCAAAGAATATGAACAGAAAATTTACAAAACAAAGGCTAATTCACGGGAATGCCTAGTGAATGAGAGAGGCATCCGATGCTGGCTCAGGACGTTTCCAATGTGCCAGCCTCTATGCCGACCTCTTTAAGTGTATTATCTCATTTAATACTCTCAATGATCGTATATTTTCGCCATTTTAAAGATGAAGAAATTAAGGATGTAAGAGATTAGATAACTCCCCCAGGGGTAACGCAGTTGTAAGAAATGGCCCTAGGGAAATTTATCAATGGCTGGGTATTTCATGATATTGTAGCATTACTGTTACATTTTTTGGTATGATAAAGATAGCATTGTTATATTTCCAAAAAGAGTCCTTGTGTTTGAGGGCTGATAGACTGAAACATTTATGGATGAAATGTAATGATGTCTGAGATTTGCCTCAAAATAATCCAGTGTAGGGAGAGGCAGAAGCAGGGGAGAACTGATGAAGTAAGACGGCAGGAATGAGGTTCACGGGGGTCCCTCATACTATTTCCTCTACTTTTGTATTTGTTTGAACTTTTCTCCAGAATAAGTTTGAAAAATAAAGCAGTTAAAAAGAAGCTTTTTTAAAAACTCAACTCTCAACTCTTGAGCAACTTTGCCAGTGATAAAAGACAGACTACATGCTGTGAAGAGTGGGATGAAGCCAGGGAGCAGGTATTTTCTTTTCTTTTCTTTTGTTTTCAAAATACAAACAGCTTTTTCTAATCCTGATTCTTTGCTCATTGGAAAAATTCATGAAAACAGGAAATTATTTAAAAAAAACAGTATTTATCAACCTTTGGTGTTATATGAATGTTTACATAGATTTGATGCTGCAACACACACCTAATTGTTCCCCAGTAAAATACTAATCTATCAACACACCAATATATCATGGCCATAATTATAAGCCAATAAACATAGAATTGTATCTTTCTTTTAAATAGAGATATAATTGACATATAACATTGTATTAGTTTCAGGTGTACAACATAACGATTCAATATTTGTATATATTGTGAAATGATCACCACAATAAATCTAGTTATCTGTCACCATACATAGTTAGAAAATTTTTTTTCCTGTGATGAGAACTTTTAAGATTTGCTGTCTTAGTAACTTTCAGATATGCAATGTAGTATTGTTAACTATGGCCGCCATACATCATTTTTAATGGTTGCATAGCATTCCATTGGAGAGATGTATTATAATTTATTTAACCCATCTTTGCTTTATAGATGTTTTGGTTGTTTCTGATTCATTGCTTTTACAAACATGGTGCATTCATCTTATGATTTGCCTTGGATGAATTACTGGAAACAGAATTTCCAGGTTAAGACATCTGATACATGCTTCCACATTCCCTGGCAGAGAGCTGGGACCAGTGGTGACTCACACCATCTTGGTGGAAGATGCTAGAAAGTGAATTCTCATAAGGTGTCCCAGTGAAGAATTTCACCCTCATGTTTGCGTTCTTATTTTGGTAATGACAATGGGAAATTTCTTGTTTTAGATGTTTTGGTACATTTCAAAAGAAATGATCCACAAGATAAGATGGGATGTTTTTGGTCTTGAAGGACCCAGTAACACGCTTCTCCATTCCCAGCACAGCTGTGTATTTCCCAGGCCCGTCTCCCTGTCTTGTGCACCTGTCGGATTGTGCTGCAGGGCGTGGTTTCAAGCGGGCTTCATCATGGTGGCTGGGGCACTCCTCATGTTCAGGCTCTGTTGCTACTCCATCCAGTTGGGTACATCCTGAAAGCTTGGTAGGCTATAATAAATGGGTGAGGAAAAGCCCAGGGCTCCAGACAGAAGGGAAGAAGCATCTAGCCTCCCCACTCACCCTCTGGTAGAGGAGGTTCCTTAAACGGCGGCAAGGACAAAATCTGACTGTTGTCTCCCCACCCTACCCAAGGCAGTGAGGCCCCTGCTGTGTCTTGGGGTCTTTTGTCTTCAGGGCCCTGTGGCTAAGACTAAGGAGGGAAGAGGACAGAGGTGAGATGGAGTCAGGCAGGCTGCAGGGAGAGCTGCTCTCCTTTGGAAGGCTGAGGTCCCCGAAAACTAAGAGAAGTTTGGGAGGTGCATGAGACCTGGAGAAGGCTGTAGGTCTCCTTAGGTGGCACTCAGGAGCTGTTTGCTGGAATAAATCAGCAAAACCAAATACTTTATGGGAGTGGGTGGCTGATAGGAGGTAATTTACTCCTGGCCTCCATGCTTGAAAATCGATTCCCGTCTTAGTTTTCCAACTTTTCTGTTTCAAGCGACACCAGTTACCTTTGAAAATCCCCACAAAAGACTGACTGAATGACAGACAGGCTCTGTCTCTCTTACTCTGGGTAAAAGTAAAGTGTTGGCATCTCCCACTCTTGCGATAGCCGGTGTGTAGCCCAGAGGGTACAGGTGTGGCCTTGTTTGGAGTTGAGCCCCCAGCACGGAGCACACCTCCTGGGCCCTCCGCAGAGGTCTGCCGAGTGCGTGATCCATGGCAGCACGGTGCATGGGAGCGCTGGCGAGATTTGCTCACCATCTCCCTCCCGTCCAAGGTTGCTTTGTGAGTCTGCACGACGGCCTCCAAGCCAACAGTCTGGTCTGATTTTCTTTGTGTCTATAACTTGAGATGGGGCTAGAATTTGCTCCTGTGGGTGGCAGATTGCTGTTTGGTTGCTGCAGTCCCTGGTCTGCCTTCACGATTTTGCCCAAAGCAGTTCCCAGGAGATAGGGTGGGCAGCCCAGCTCTGGGCGGGTGCCCTTCCCAGGGCTTTGCTTGTCCCATGTCTCAAGAGTGTGGCCTGAGTCAGAGGATCCAAGGTGTGTTTTGCCTGGGTTCCTGGAAACCAGCCCCCCCGCCAAAACATGGCTCCACCTTCACCTTGCAAACCAGATGTGAGAGTCCTGTTCTGCAGACGCTTCAGGAGGTGGTGAGAAAGCACTGTGTAGTGATTTAGTGATGCTGTGACGAAAGCTCCATACTGGCCTCTTGGAGCATTATTGTCTTCTACCACTCATTCCTTCAGCAAGTGGGCCTCCTGAGGGGATACAGAGATGAACAAAACAGCAAGGTCTCTGCCCTGATGGCCTGCACAAGCTGGGGGACGGATGAGGCAGCACAAGAAAGGGGATTGAAGATGGGTGGAGGGGATGGGGGGGATGCAGAGCAGAGAGAGGTAAGAAAAAAGAAAATCACAGAAGAGAAAATAAATGGATTGGAGGTCATACATCTATATGTCTGTATCTCTATTTGTGTCTGCATCTATATCTATATCATCTACACATATTTTAAATGCAACAATATAAATAAATACACATATAAATTAAATGCAACACGAGGATGTCGCTGACCAGGGTGTGACCTTGCTAAATGAAGAGGCTGCAGCCACCCAGCTGTTTTTGACCGCGGGCCCCCACTGATGGTCTGGCTCTGCACTGCCATCAGGCATGAGTGTGGCAAAGAGCTGTGGCCAGCGGACACCTGGGGTCTTGGAACAGAGTTGTGGTGTCTGCCGGGCTGGTTGGTTTAAATTCCACCCGAGGCGAAGCCCTCCACCCGGCACGTCCATTTTGGAGGCTGTTTCAGAGAATGTAGAATAAATCATTTAGACTGAGTTCCCCTCAGTACTCAGGCAACTGTCTCCAAGGTGACATCAGCCTCAAATGAACAGAGAGAGCAGGTGTGGCGGTCCCTGGGCCACCTGTGGGAGAGGGCTCTGCTTTCCTGCTGATGGAGCAATCTCGAGAAGAATGGCTCATCCCCAGGGCTGCTGCAGCCTCCTCAGTGAGCCCCAGAGCAGCCCAGCCCCTACCCAGCCCAGAATCACCACTGGTGGTTAGCTGTTCTACCCGCCACCACACTAGGTCCTGCTGAGTGTCCCGGGAGGTACCTACTAGGCTAACCTCAATGACAAGAATCGAACTTCATTTCTTTGTCTTTATTATATAAGTGTCAGGTGTACAGCATTATAATTTGACATCTGTCTACACTGCAAAGTGCTCACCACCACCAGTCTATTTACTATCCATCACCATCACCATCCGATCTGCCCCCTTCACCCCTTTCTCCACCCCCAACCCCCTTTCCCTCTGGTAACCAATCTGATCTCAGTACCTATGAGTTTGTTTTTTTATTTTGTTTGTTTGCTTATTTATTTAGAATCCACACGTGAGTGAAATTATACGGTATTTGTCTTTCTCTGTCTGACTTATTTCGCTTAGCATAAGCCCCTCTAGGTCCATCCTGGCAAACAGTATGGAGATTCTTCAAAAAATTAAGAATAGAACTACCATATGACCCTGTTATTCCGCTGCTGGGTGATTATCCTAAGACTATGAAAGCACTGATTCGAAAGATATGCATCCGAATGTTCGTAGCAGCATTATTTACAATAACTAAGATACGGAAACAGCCTAAGTGTCCATTAATGGATGAATGGATTAAAACAGGTGGTATATATATACAATGGAATATTACCCAGCCATAAAAAAAATGAAATCCTGCCATTTGTGATAAGAAGGACATTAAAACTCCTTGCAGATGAGCAGCGGGGATGACGCAAACCCCTATATAGAGTTGCCCAAGCAGCGCCTGCGATTGCTACAGGTGTCCTGCAGGGGGCACCCTGGTATTTTCTTCTATTGCAAAGGGCTTCTGAAAAGATGTGACACAAAGCGATAAAAATGTATGTTGACGAATAATTCAAGGTCAAGAACAGCCTGCACACTGATTCTACATTCCTCCTTCTTGCCTCAGAAATGCAAAAAACGATCCTGAAATACACAACACATCCCCTGAGGCTCTTATGCGATTGGCTCTTACACGGTGACACCTTCGTGTCCCACCGACAAGGAGCTCACGCTCCAGCAGACACCCCTGCGATGGCGGTCCTAGGAGAGACTGGTTGTCCTTTCAGGCTGAAACGTAGCAGGACCTCATACCACACATCTGAGCTGTCTGTACTTTTAGTCCCTGGGGCTCTCAGCTCAGCGTCCTGCTGCGGTCTACTCTGTAGGTACATGCAGGATGCATCTTTCTTGCTCCTTAGAAACCAGACCCTGTGGTGGTATGTGCACACGTCGGAGAGCCCTCCAGGCCACGTCTTCTCAAGTCTGCTCTTTTCTCGTTCAGAGGCGCGGAGCAGTTAAGTACATCTGCCAGTCGAGCAGATACACAGCAGGAACTGAAATCCAGTCCCTCTATCTTGCTGCCACTCCAAGTTTAGCAATAATTCTCTTGGTGTCCCCCCATCTCAGGAGGGTGGAGAAGCAATGGGTTCTTCTCATGAACCAAACACTCCTCCTTCCAGAGCTGACTCACGACCTCTCCCCAACATGGAGTGGTTTGTTGGCGTGGGTGGGGGCGCTGGTGGCGGTGAGCAGGTGGGACCATTTCCTCTGCAATGTCCCTCTCGGGGGGCCTTCGCTGGAGCTGTCTGCACTGAGGTCATGAGAAACTAAGCACGTTCTCTCCTCAGCCTCAGGCTCAACTGAAAATCAGGGATGAGAGAAAAAGAATCTCGCTTGGATCACTTTTCCACAGATCTTCAGATGACGAACAGGAGGTTTCAGGTCACGTGATCGGCACTCCATGACCTGAGTTTGGCCCTCAAGCTGGTGTTCTTCGTGGTATTACCCAGTGAGGCACCGTGCTGGAGACGCCCTCCTCCCCGCTGTTCACCGAACTCTGACCCTACCTGTAAGAATCAGTGCCGGGGGAAGAAACAAGACGGAAAGGGTGGAGGAAAGGGCCATGAGAGTAGAAGCCAGATTTGTGGGGGGAGTCCTGCCATGGATTGGAGCAGCCTTCGAGGGGAGTACCTCTTAGGAGACGAAATGGAAAGGTTATGAATGAAAAGAACCTGACTTTCGAGTTATAGAAACACCTAGACTCAGACCTCCTCCTGGGTTGTCACTCAGCAGCTTTGTGACCTTGGACAAATCATTTAGGGGGACCGAGCGCTGGTTTCCGCATCTGCAACAGGGGCACAAATTACTTACATTCCGGTGTTGCTGTGAAGATTAGATTTAACATACATGAGTTATCTGACACAGGGTACTCAATAAAAGGTGTTATTAATCTTTATAATGTCATCAAAAGGAAAAGTGGATTTTCATAAAGGATTTCTTAAAGTCCTATTTTCATATTAAAAAAATTTCTAAATGAGATATCTTGATAAATTTAACTATCCTAAAATGTAAAACTTCTTTACTCCAAAGGCGATAGAAAAACTGAAAATCCAGGCCACAGACTGAAAGAAGATACACATAATAACAGAGGATAAATATCGGAAATATGTAAAGAACTTTTAAATATCAAGGAGACAAAAAAACCAAACAGAAAAACGGGCAAATGATATAAACAGGAAAACCAAAACAGGACAGGAAACCAAATGATCCAGGCCCACAGCAAAGTATCGTCTCAAAGCAAAGCGGGCAGTGCCCTTACCTGATAATATATTGTTTTGTGTCTATCAGATTAGCAAAGTTTCAAGAGTCTGACCATGTTGGTGAGGTCCTGGGGCAAGGGGAACTCGGCTTCACTGCTGAAGATGCTGCAAATTGGTGAAATCTCTGTGGAGAGCATGTGGCAATAGCCAGCAAGGAGAAGGATGCTCAGAGCTGACGTGGCGCCTAAAGAAATTCCTGCAGCTGTGAACAAAGACCCCTGTAAGAGTACTTATCAACTCACTGCTTGTAAGAGGGAAAATTTAGAAGCAAACTAAGTATGTCCACGGATAGGAGAACAGATAAGGCACGGTATATCCCCTCAATCAACTATTATTTGCGGTTTAAAAAGAATGAATTCAAGCTACAGGTACTAACATGGGTGAACGTCAAAGTAATGTTGATGAAAAGTTTCAGAAGAATATACGCAATATTTATACTAGTTATATATAGTAAAAATATAATAACATACAAAACAGTACCATATGCTATTTATGGATACCCACAGATGTTATAAAATTATGAACACAGTGGCTACTTTGGGGGGTGGAATACAGGGAAATGGACAATGAATTCTATCAATAAGTGTTTCATTTCTTAAAAAAGAAAAGGAGAGGAAGGCAAGGGAGGCAATTTGAAGCAAACGTTACAAGCTGTAATTGGGGAAGCTGAGTACTAGGGGCATGTGTGTGCACGAGCTCATTCGCTGTATTTCTTTACAAGCATGAACCATTTTATCATTAAACCAAATTTGAGCGGGGACAGTTTCAGCCGGGGAAGATAGACAAGTGCTGGAGATGGACGGTGGTGAGGGCTGCACAATAATGTGAATGGACTTCACGCCACAAAGTACACTTAAAAATGGTAAATTTCATGTTATGTTTGTTTTACCATAATTAAAAATACTTGAAATTGATCTGACTCTGTGGCCCTTGAATTCCTATACCATGTTGATGGAGCAAAACAAACGGTCATCCTAATTGTGAGCGTATCATTATCTTCTTCACCTCCAGCTCTAGGGTAGCATCTTTTGATTGTCACATGTCATTTGTGGGCTCAAGCTTTTGGGAACAGCATGTCACTGAACACCAAACATCTTTGATCCTGTGTCCCAAATAAAAGCTTGTTATCGACTTGGATGGTCTTTGATACCTATTACTTGATCTTGTGTCTCAATTAGATCTGGCTTCCTACATAGCTGATTAGCTAACTAGTAACATTTTAGGGATTCTGGAATGCTATGTTGCTCCAAAAAATTTCCATCATTTGACTACTATGTACGTTTCTAGAATTAAGAAAAAATAGTAAGTGTATGCAATATCAGCAAGAGCAGTTTCTTAAAAGGAAGATGTCCCTCGTTCCCACACTTGCAGCCTCATTCCCACACTTGCAGGGATAAATTTAGTTGATTGTGTTACAGTGTGATTGGCTAGCTGAGATGGAGTGGAGAAATAAAATGGAAGCTTTGTTACAGGAAAGGAACAAAAAACTGACATCCAGTATGGGCTGCTGAGGGGAACGGGTATAAGTAGGTGCCATACCGGGAGCAGTACAGACTCTTTGTAACCAGGAGAAAGTTGCTGAATGAATGTAGGTGTTCTGTACAAACACACAAACATGTCCCAGGGAACACACCTGGCATCTTCCCGTGGTGCTTCTGATGACTACGGGAATTAATGGGGTGCCAGGCACTTACCAGACAAACCCTCAGACCACTATTCTGAGGGACATTTTGCAAATATATAAAGCGAGCTTCAGAGAGTTTAAATTATTTTACTGAATACACAATAGTATTTGAAACCACGGTTAGCTGACCCCAAAATTCAATACGCTGTGACGCCCCTAAGTGAGAGTTTTCTTCCTATTTTAGCTTATTTCTAGACAGGGTCCAGGTGTGTGATGGCCTACACTGTGGGTCTGACCCATGTAGGGGAAGAGGGAGGAGCCCCCTGACCCCGGCCCTTTCCCTTAAGTTTCTTAGGGCTGATCAAATAATTAGAAAGGCAGGTTAGCAGGAGAAAATAAAACAAAGTTTAATAACATGTGTACATGGGAGAAACCCAGGAAAACTGAGCAACTTTGCCACGATGGCCAAAGTTGCCCCCTTAAATATCATCTTAACTAAAGACAGGGGAGGATGTTGGGGCCAGTGTTTTGGGACTTCAAAGAGGAGAAGGAAATTCACATGGAGATGGCAAAGAAAATGTTTAGTAGGTAACTGTTTACTGGGCCGCCTATATAGAATGTGGCCTGAGAGACAGGATTTCCATAAGATGGGCTTGCTGGTGCCTTTACTATCACACCCATTTTACATTGTACTATGGTTATCTCACGGTATTAGCTCCTTCCTGGATCAGGCCTTCTGCTTTAAATTCTTTTAAGCAATTTGGAAGAAGCTCAAATGTTCTTCCTGAGTCCTCTGAACCTTTATTGTCTTCAGCTCGAAATAATCCGTGTACCAGAGTGGCGCATGTTGGAGCAGCCTACTCTGAATCCCATCACCCACACATTTTCCCACCCTTCTTTTGATTCCATCCATTAGGAAACTTCTTCTTGTATGCAGTTGGATCCTATGGTCCATAACCCAGGCTTGGTCAATCCTAACATGGCGTGGTCTGCACATAGTTTGAAGATAGCCTTGTGACCCAGGATGGGCGAGCCAGAATCCTCCAGGATTCTTTTCAGCTGGAATAAGTGGGAAAAATGTCTGCCTCTCTCTCATTCTCTTTCTCTCTTTCTCTCTTGGAAGTAGATTTGCCAGTAGCAATTTTTCTTCTCACAAGCCTAGAAACTGTCAGAATTAGGAAAGAATCATGCTGAAAACAAAAAGCTACAGAGATAAGCACAATCAGAGAAGGAGAGAGAGCTGGAAAGAGCAAGCAAGACCCATGATATTGTTGGAGACTCTGAATCCTACTTTGCCTGAATTCCCTTGGAATTTTCAAGTTCAGGAGTAAAATCTTCCTCATTCCCGCTTAAGTTGAGTTTTTGTTTCTTGCAATGTCAAGAATTCTGACAAATATAAGCCTCCTCAGTATTTTAGTATTTCCCTTTAGACTTTCTTTCTGGTTGATTATCAACCATAAACTATGTGAATTTTTCTTCAGAATAATGTTTTAAGTTTCTACCCTTGGCAAAGAGATAAAAGAGCCATATTAGGGTTGAGGCTCCTATGACGAGTGTGTTATGGTTTAAATTATGAAATGGCTCAATGGCTCAGAAGCAACTTTTTATGTATCTATTTGGTGTAACCTAGCCAAATAAATACTTTTGATAGTCAGTAAAATGAAATTAAAGTGGAACCGATAATGGCGTGCTTCCCTACCTCTCTCTCACTCCTCGTCTCCCCCCGCAAGTCTTAGGGAGAAATGAATGCATGAGGGCTGATCCCTGCTTCTAATGAAGCAGCTTGGAGCAGTCGGGCTAGTTATCAATGAGTCTCTGGGGGCCCGGCCAGTGAGTAAGGGAGAGCACATCCACGTAGGGAATAGGGCTGCCAATGGCACATCTGCGTTGTTCAAATGATGCTGTAAGACACAACTTTCTCATAGGAACAAGCCAAGCAGCCACCAAAATGGGGGCTGAGCACAGGCACACTTTCGTGTATGGGGGATGGTTGCATCGCATGCCCCTCCACCTCATCTGGCCTGAAGACAGATACCCGATTGTGAGCACAGCCCATCTTGGTACCAACAGGGGCACCTGGGATGCCTAAAGGTTTCCTGTTTATATCTGACAAGCCAAAATAAGAGGAGAGGTCTCTTTCTTTTTCTCTCTTTTTCCAATGTCTGATGTAAAGACTACTAAAATCATGCCACACAGATGTCTTTAGATAAAGCATTAGGCAACAATGCCTTTCCATAATGAATCAAATTCTGACTATGGTAGTGACTTGGTGTGTTGGGTTTTGCTTTGGTTGCTCGAGGATTAGCTGACTCCAAATTCAATATGCAGTGATGAGTTATCAGTGCATGGTGAACTTTTCTTCCTTCCTTTCTTTCCTTCTTTCTTCCTTTCTACCTTCCTGCCTTTTCTTTCTTTCTTTTTCTTTCTTTGTCTCTCTCTCACTCACTCTTTCTCTTTCTCTCTCTCTTTCTCTTTCTTGACATTGCTGCCTAAGATATACTGTAGAAACATGAAAAAAATTCTGCTGATAAAATGGTTGTTTCTTCTGGCCAGGAAGCCCTGATTTGCTTACCACCATTACCATGTGTGAATTCACATGCAAAAAGTCAAGTTTGTTTACTCCTGGTTGTTTCCCAACAGGAGAGTTGATTTTTTTTTGTTTTTCACTCCCTTGGCTGGGCTCACTAATAGATGCCTTCCTTAAAAAAAGGAAGACAAAAAATAAAACCAACACAAAAATATTATAGAGGAGAAAGAAGAATCATGAGGAACCCATGGGGGGAGTTCAAAAGGAAACCGCTGAAGATCAGAAAAGTCAGAAAGAGATTTGGATCACTGATGCTAGAGATAAGCAGGACAGGCACAGGCCACGAGGACGTCCAAGAACAAAACAAGAAAACTCAGTGAAGGCCACGCTGGGGACCATTCTACGAGGCCTTAGAGATCTCAACAGAAGGCATACTTATAAAGGCTTTAAAAGCATCTCTGTATTTTAAATTTCTTTATGCCTACTTTCAAACAGACTACTGAAATCTCACTGAAGAACAGAACTATAAACATCCCTAGTAATATAAACAATTTGTATTTAAAAGGTATTTTGAGTTGGGATCAATAAACTGGTTTTAAGTTGAAGGACTGGAGTCGGGCAGAATACGCCACTGGGAAATATCCCTCTTGCATAAGGATGTTTTGAACTGATAATTTTTAAGAAACAGCAGATGCAGGGGGAGCTCTAAAAGCACACGAGAAGGTACCCTTCAGAGGGGATATTTACATTTATAAGGAAAATCTCCATTTGTAAGTTTCCCTCTTGGTACCAGGAAGAGAAAGATGACTAAATCACAAGAAACTCATGAGTGTGAAGGCAGGGACTTAAGTCTGCATAAGAACTTTACCCCTGAGAACTGTGCTTTTTCTGATAACCTCCCACAACTGGCCTCCCCCACCCCCAACATCTTCTTTTTTTCTTTAGCTGAAGATGGTATTTAAAGTGGCGGCTTGGGTCATTTCTAGGAGTTTTACTCAGTTTTCCTGGGCTTCATGGCCAGAAATTTTATTCTTTACCATTCGTAATGTAATGTTCAATAATCCCTTGGCAGCCAGTGTTGTCATCGCACTGCGTAAGAAGCAAGACGAACATTTGCGTTCGACTACTTTAGCGTCTGGCTCGCACATTCTCAAAACACTTTCCTCACCAGCTGTTCAGTCTGCAGTACTGCCTCAGCCGAGCAGAACGGGGACACAGGGCACAGTGCACTCAATACCTGCTGCCAGAGGGCAAATGCAAAGGGGACTCTCACGCTAAACTCTGTCACCCCAGGCCCTTCACTGCTCGGGGACTGGTAAGCATGCTGTCACCTGAGGGGCACAAGATGGTGAAAGTCTGGGCTGTTCAAAATCAGCATTTGGGGCTCTGTGTAAGGGCAAGGTGGCTGGGACCACCGGCTGGCTCAGTCTCTTTAGTGGAAGTGACAGGGAGAGGGTTGAGGTGGGTGCGGTGCTGCCTACAGAGGCAAAGTCTGCAGGGTACATCCAGAGCATCACCCAGGAGACCGCGCTCACTGTCCCGGCAGCTACAACGGGCGCTGAGTCAGGTGTCCTGCTAGCACATGCCACATCATAGGCCAGAGCCACCATCTGCTCTGGCCTCCCCGGCCATAGCCCATTCTCCTATGCGGGTCAGTCCCCCCACCCAAGATAATCACTGCTCTTTTCTCCTTTTCCCTGCACCTGCCCTTCTGGGGAGGACGCGGTCAGCGATTCACGGGTGACGTGACTTTCTAAGTCAGGATGGGCTCTCAGGGACTCCCAAGTCATTTCCCTTCTCACTTACATGATGACAGAGCAGAAACTTCCCTCAGGTCAGAGGACCATTCCCCACACATATACCCAAATTTAATTTCTGGTTGCGTGTCCATCTGGTAGAGCCACTCTTTACATAAGAAAAAATAATTATTCCCTGAATTTCTATTTATTCTCTTCTATGCATAGACCACTAACAAAATATCATATTTATTCCTTGAAGCTTCTAACTGGATCATAACTAGTTGTTTTTCTGTTCACTATTCCCCTTGAAGACTGTCTGTGCCTTCTTAATTATCTCAAGATTTTCCTCCTAAAATTTACAGTTTGGTCTAAGATAATATCCCACTGCCTAAGAAAAGGTGTCCAAAATTAGTAAGAATGTCACTTGCATCTAAAAAGCCAATTTCTCATAGTAGTAATCTAGGCTTTCTAATGTGACCCTATTGCACCTTATTTTGTTCAAATTTCCACTGCTTATCACTAGTTCTCTCGCTTGTTACAGCAATAGAAAGAGCATGGAGGACCTGGGTTCAGATCCTAACCTGGTGACGGAGTATCTGATAACCTCGGGAATATTGCTTAGCCTTTGCTTTCTGATTTGCAAGGTGTAATCGTTCCTACCTGTGGATGCGTTTTAGGATAAAAACCCTGCAGGCTCTCAAACCATAGCTGCTGTTGCTGCTATTACTACCAGGTAGCCTGGGCGCCTGGTGAGGCTGCAGACAATGCGGTCCTTTCTCCTCAGGGCCCCATCTCTGCTGCCTTCCTCACCTCCCTGTGCACGCTCTCCTCCAAAAGAGAGCTCTCCTCTGGAGCAGTAGTTCTCAACTGCGGTCCCCTCTATGCCAGGGGACATTTGGCAATGTCTGGAGACATTTTTCGTTGTTACAGCTGGGGACATTTGGGCGGCTACTGGCATCCAGTGAGTAGAGTTCAGGGATGCTGGTGAACATCCTACCATGTACAGGCAGTGCCCCCAACACAGAATTACCAGGTCCAAACGCCACCGTGCTGAGGTTGAGAAAGCCTGCTCTGCGCAGAGAGGTTAGGAGAGGCCTCGGAATCACCTGGGGAGTTTCCTCTGGGTGTGGCCACCTAATGATGCTGATATGCCCTGTGGAAGCAGGGCAGAATAAACCAGGTTTCGCACGACTGTCCTAGAACAGGGTGAGATCATCTCCTGAATGAGGCTACTCTCTTTTCTCCAGACACTGTTGCTCTTTCCTTCGGCTTGATTGCACCAACCCGCAGGATGGCGTCCAGGAATGTGCTGTTCTTCGACGGGCTCCTGCGCGAAGGCTAAGTGAAGTGAGAAGCTTGCCCGGATCATGAGTGCTCATGAAGTGAACTACTCTCCCCGCCCGCTCCGTGTTCGAAGCCCTTTGGGATCAAGGCCACGTCTGGCGCAGCCCGCGGCAGCGCAGGACGCTCCCTGACAGTCGCTGGTCCACTGATGAATACGAAAGGAAGAACACTTTTCATTTCCCCCGGGGACTGGTAAGGTGGGTTTGGTGACAGGCAATTCAAACTTTCAAAACCACAAGTGGTGTATCTCCTGAGAGCAGCAAATAACAAAGCAAAAAACTGTTCTTTCCTTTCTGAGAGTTTCCTTTCTCAGAAAAAAGGTGTTATAATCACCTTTTCTTGTAAAGCGGTAACTGGAAGCAACCATCCGTGGCAAGCGCTAATTCAGTTGGTTCGGCCTGATTCCTGGGCTCCTCCGCAGCAAACACACGCACTCACAATTATTCTTGTCTATGTGCTCAACTCTGGAGCAGTGACATGTCACACAATTTACACTTTCTCTTAAACTTGGGACAAATGTAATCTAAAATAAATACAGAATCCAATTGTGTCCTTCTGATATTCACCAAAGACTCTTAGAGTGACAAAATTACAGTATTTTGTGGCTACGGGAAGTATGTTAATTTGCAAGTGCACTTTTTTTTTACACCATCAGCGTTGATTTTTGTTTAAAAATGTATGTTTGTGTCTTTTATTTTTGTATCGACACAAATTTACTTGGTGTTTTTGTAAAAGTAAACTTTACTTACTTTGTAAAAATAAACTCATGCATAGTTCATGTATATGAATCCATGCTCCTTTCTCCCCTTCCTTTAAGGACAGACTTTAACAAAATACAAGTTTTAAAATGAACATATAGTTATAAGTTATTTTTCCAAGAACTGTTTTTCCGCAGAATGGAAGAAAGATTAGCATTCTTCCCACTCTGAGTTCTTAAATAGCCTGCAGGCTTAGAATGAGATTTCAAGTGTAAAAACCCAGAACTACCATTTCTCTTATCAACAATTAACTATAAATGATTACTACTTAATTTCCCACCTAAATGCATCATTTTCTTTTTCTTTATCTTTTGGATATATTTTCATTTTTGTTCCTTCCATCGGTCAACTTAAGCAAGTTACATTCCATCTCTGGCCCTTAGTTTCTTCAAATCTAGAATGTGGGGTTTGGACCACGTTAGAGGTTCCCAAACCTGAGGGCACAGGAGAATGACCTGGCGAGCTTAAAGCGCACATCAGGCCTCGCCCCACCCCCAGGGGATGCCCATGGCAGTCTGGTGGGAGTGTCTCCTAGATTATTTCCAGCTTTAAAATCCTCTGGTCTGACAACACCCATTTGGTGAGGGTGGTGAAATTGGCAAGTCATTGATCTCGAACGGGATGGCCAGACTGGTGTGGCGATTCTCAGGACCAGTTTAGATAGAGACAGCAAAAGCCTTAAAAATGTACCGAACCTTTGACCCAGCAGTTCTATTTCTAGGCGTTTATTCTCAAGAGACAATTTATGTTGTACGAAATATTTAGTTACAAGAATGTTGACTTCAGGGTTATATAAAACAGAGAAAAATGAAAATCAACCTAATTGGGGAATGTTTAAATAAATTATGGTACAACAATCCAGTGGAATACTCTACAGACATTAAAAATAATAATTCCATAGAAAAATATTTTATATTACTAGAAAATGCTCATGATACGCTAAGTGAAAAAGTAGGTAATACAGTAATCTCTTTGTTTTGTAAATCATGTAAATAATAACATTTGGAAGGTTATGGAGCAGAATGAAGACAATCTCTGGCTGGAGGGGTTAGGAGTAATTTTGATGCTTTTTCTTATCTGTGTTTTTCTAATTTGCCGATGGCCATGGCGTATTATTGCTTTAATTTAAAAAGCTATTTTAAAATCATTCTCTAACCTGGTCCTTCAGTATACGTATGTTTACTCCTTAAACTCGGTTCTGTCCCTTTGTTTTCCAGATTGCCACCTGGCACTGCTTGGCTACAATCCAGTTTGCCAGGAACACGGAGCTCAGACCCCAAAGGTGAGGGGGCTCCACTCTGCGTCCTGCCAGCAGACCTCTGGAAACACCTGGAGGGACGGGACGGATTCCTGATGAAAAGCATGGGCCGAATCGGAGGGAGCTAAGGGGTCACTAACTGTGTAACCAGGATGTGGGACCAGAGAGGAAGTTCCGGGCCGGGGGGATGCACAGCGCCTTCTCAGACCAAGGACCGTTGGAGAGCTAGGTGTTCCCCACGTCGAGAAAGGGAAGACCAACTGCTGCAGAGACGTTGGAAACGTATGCACTGGGTTGTTCAAGCATGTGGCATATTTGGGAAAAATGGAAGATTTGGGTCTGAGCGTCAAGCAGGGGGAGGAAAATAGGAGCTGAAGAAGAAATCTGGGGAAGTCCCAGTCCTTACTGTACCTCTGGGCAAATTAGGGAAAGGTGCTTCCACCTCTGACCAGACTCAGACTCAGCCCAGGCCAGGGAACTGATTTGGTGACTGGAACATGGGTTAGAGTTTAGTTTTCACTTGCTCTCTCAGTTGGGCACAGTTGTGCAGTGTACGACCTAAGCAACTGTTCCTACAACAACACTATAAAGTAAAGATACAGAAGCTCCAAGAAGGGTAAATAATTTCTCCAAAGTCCCACAGCTCATTTGGGGTAGGGACACGCATCCAGAGGTGAAGATTCTTTTTTCGTTTGTTTATTTGTTTTTTAGCCTTTCTTTCTTTTTATTGAGGTAACGTTGGTTTAGAACATTATATAGATTTCAGGTGTACATGATTATATTTCGATTTCTGTGGAGACTACATCCCATTCACCAGCCAAAGACTAATTACCATCCGTCACCACACACGTGTGCCCTATTACCCCTTTCACCTCCTTCCTCCCGCCTTCTCCTCTGGTAACCACCAATGCAATCTCTGTATTTGTATGTTTGTTTGTTGCTGTTGTCATCTTCCATTTATGAGTGAAATCATATGGGATGATTTTTTCCACCTGACTTATTTCACTTAGTGTAATGTGCAAGGTCCATCCATGTTGCTACAAATAACAAGATTTCATCTTTTTTATGGCTGAGTACTATTCCATTGTGTATATATACCACATCTTCTTTATCCACTTGTCCGTTGATGCGCATTTAATGCTGCAATGAACACAGGGGTGCAAATATCTTTTTGACTTAGTGTTTTCAGGTTCTTTGGATAAATACCCAGAAGTGGAATAGCTGGATCATATGGTATTTCTATTTTTAATTTTTCAAGGAATCTCCATACTGTTTCCATAGTGGCTGCATCAGTTTGCATTCCCACCTGCAGTGTATGAGGGTTCCCGTCCCTCCATATCCTCTCCAACACTTGTTTGTTTTGTTGGGAAAGATTCGCCCTGAGCTAACATCTATTGCCAATCCTCCTCTCTTTCTTTTTCCTCTCCAAAGCCCCAGTAAATAGTTGTATATTCTAGTTTTGAGTCCTTCTAATTCTTCTCCATGAGCCACTGCCACAGCATGGCTACTGATAGACAAGTGGTGTGGTCCTGTGCCCAAGAACCGAACCCAGGTCACTGAAGTGGAGCATGCTGAACTTAAATCACTAGGCAATCAGGGCTGGCTCACTTGTTATTTCTTATCTTGTTAATTATAGCTGTTCTGACAGGAGTGAGTTGATATCTCACTGTAGTTTTTATTTGCGTTTCCCTAATAATTAGTGGCATTGTGCATCTTTTCATATGCCTGTTGGCCACCTGTATATTTTCTTTGGAAAAACGTCTATTCACATCTTTTGCCCATTTTTTAATGGGGTTGTTTGTGTTTTTTTTGTTGTTGAGTTATGAGTTCTTTATATATTTTGGATATTAACTCTTTATCAGAGATATGATTTGCAAATATCTTCTCCCAACTGTTAGGTTGACTTTCATTTTGTTGGTTTCCTTTGCTGTGCAGAAGCTTTTCAGTTTGATGCAGTCCCATTTCTTTATTTTTGTTGTTGAGATGTATGAGTTCTTTATATATTTTGCATATTAATCCTTTATCAGATACGTGGTTTGCAAATATCTTCTCCCAAATGTTAGGTTGTCTTTTTGTTTTGTTGATGGCTTCCTTCAACTTGTATAAGATTTTCAGTTTGATGTATTCCCATTTGTTTATTTTTTCTTTTGTTTCCTTTGCCTGGTGAGATATGGTATTCAAAAAGGTGCTGCTAAGATGGATGTCGAAAAGCGTACTGCCTATGTTTTCTTCTGGGAGTTTCATGATTTCGGGTCTTACATTCAAGTCTTTAATCCATTTTGAGTTAATTTTTGTGTAGGGTGAAAGATAATACTCTACTTTCATTCTTTTGCATGTGGCTGTCCAGTTTTTGCAATATGATTTATTGAAGACAGTTTCCTTTCTCCTGTATGTTCTTGGCTCCCTTGTCGAAAATTACCTGGCCATAGATGTGCAGGTTTATTTCTGGGTCCTTGATTCTGTTCCATTGATCTATGTGTCTGTTTTTGTGCCAGCACCACACTGTTTCGATTACTATGGCTTTGTTGTATATTTTTGAATTAGGGAGTGTAATACGTCCAGCTTTGTTCTTTTTTCTCAGGACTGTTTTGGCTATTTGGGGTTTTTTTTTGTTCCATATAAATTTTAGGATTCTTTGTTCTATTTCCCTGAAAAAATGTCATTGAGACTTTGATAGGGATTGCATTGAATCTGTAGATTGCTTTAGGAAGTATGTGCTTTTTGACTATGTTAATTCTTCCAATTCAAGAGCGTGGAATATCTTTCCATTTCTTTCTATCTTCTTTGATTTATTTCAACAGTGTTTTATAGTTTTCAGTATATAGGTCTTTCACCTCTTTGGTGAAATTTATTCCTAGGTATTTTATTCTTTTTGTTGTAACCGTAAATGGGACTGTATTCTTAATTTCTCTTTCTGCTATTTCATTATTAAATGTGTGTAGAAACATAACTGATTTTCAGTTGTTGATTTGGTACTCTGCCACATTATTGTATTTGTTTATTATTTTTAATAGTTTTTTTGGTGGATTCTTTAGGGTTTTCTATATATAAAATCATGTCATCTGTAAATAGTGACAGTTTCACTTCCTCCTTTCCAATTTGGATCCCTTTTATTTCTTTTTCTTGCCTGGTGGCTCTGGCTAGGACTTCTAATATTGTGCTAAATAAGAGTCATAAAAATGGGCATCCTTATTTTGTTCCTGCTCTTAACAGCTCTTTCAGTTTTTCACTATTGAGTATGATGTTAGCTATAGATTTGTCATATATGGCCTTTATTATGTTGGGAAATTTTCTTTCTATACCTATTTTATTCAGAGTTTTTATCATAAATGGATGCTGTATCTTGTTGAATGGTTTCTCTAATCTATTGAGATGATCATGTGATTTTTATTCTACATTTTTTTAATGTGGTGCATAGCATTGACTGATTTGCAGATGTTGAACCATTTCTGCATCCTTGGAATAAATCCCACGTGATCACAGTGTATGATCACTTTAACGCATCGTTGTATATGATCTGCAAGTATTTTGTTGGGGACTTTTGCATCTATGTTCATCAGTGACATTGGCCTGTAATGTTGTCTTTTTTGTGTTGCCCTTGTGTGGTTTCAATAGCAGGGTAATGTTGGCTTCATAGAATGAGTTGAGAAGTGTCCCCTCCTCTTCAGTTTTTGGAAGAGTTTGAAGAAGGTGGGTATTAAGTCTTTTAGTGTTTGGTGGAATTCACCAAGGGAACCATCTCGTCCTGAACTTTCGTTTTTTTGGGATGTTTTGATTACTCTTTCAGTCTTCTTACTGGTGATCAGTCTGTTCAGATTCTCTATTTCTTCTTGGTTCAGTTTTGGAAGATTGTATGATTCTAAGAATTTATCCATTTCTTCTATATTATTCAGTTTGTTGGTTTATAACTTGTTGTAGAATTCTCTTATAATCCATTGTATTACTGCGGTGTCTGTTGTAATTTCTCCTTTTCATTTCTGATTTTATTTATTTGAGCCTTTGGTCTTTTTTTCTTGGCAAGTCTATCTAAAGATTTGTCAATTTTGTTTATCTTTCAAAGAACCAGCTCTTAGTTTCATTGTTTTTTCTATTTGTTTTAGTCTCTATTTCATTTATTTCTGCTCTGATTTTTATTATTTCCTTCCTTCCACTGATTTTGGGCTTCATATGTTCTTCTTGTTTCCAGCTCCTTTTGATGTGCTGTTAGATTGTTTATTTGAGGTTTTTCTCATTTCTTGAGGTAGGCCTGTGATGCTACAAAGTTCCCTCTTAGTGCTGCTTTGCTATGTCCCATAAATTTTGGTATGTTGTATTTTCATTTTCATTTGTCTTCATGTATTTTTTTTTGATTTCTTTATTGACCCAATAGTTGTTCAGGAGATTCTTAAATCTACTAAAATCTAAAAATAGATTTCTAGTTTCTTACTGTTGTGATCAGAAAAGATGCCTGGTATTATTTCAATCTTCTTAAATTTGTTGAGACTGTTTTGTGATCTAATATGTGATCTATTCTGGAGAATGTTCCATGCACATTTGAAAAGAATGTATATTCTGCAGTTTTTGGATGGAATGTTCTGTTTGTATCCACTAAGTCCATCTGTTCTAATATGTCATTTAAGGCCAATGTTTCCTTACTGATCTTCTGTTTGGATGATCTATCCATTGAAGTAAGTGGAGTGTTAAAGTCCCCTACTATTATCGTGTTACTGTCAATTTCTCCTTTTATGTCTGTTAATAATTGCTTTACATATTTAGGTGCTCCTATGTTGGGTGCATAGATATTTACAAGTGTTGTACCCTCTTGTCAGATTGTTCCCTTTGTCATTAGTTTTTGTTTTAAAGTTTATTTTGTTTGATATAGGTATTGCTATCCCAGCTTTCTTTTCATTTCCACTTGCATGGAATAGCTTTTTCCATCCCTTCACTTTCAGTTTGTGAGTGTCTTTAGGTTTGAAGTGCATCTCTTATATGCAGCATATACATGGGTCTTGTTTTGTTATCCATTCAGCACCTTGTATCTTTTTTTTTTTTTTTTTTTTTTATTAATGTTATGATAGATTACAACCTTGTGAGATTTCAGTTGTACATTTTTGTTAGTCATGCTGTGGGTACACCACTTCCCCCTCCGTACCCTCCCCCCACCCCCCCTTTTCCCTGGTAACCACCAATCAGATCTCCTTCTCAATATACTAATTTCCACCTATGAGTGGAGTCATATAGAGTTCGTCTTTCTCTGACTGACTTATTTCGCTTAACATAATACCCTCGAGGTCCATCCACATTGTTGTGAATGGGCCAATTTCGTCTTTTTTTATGGCTGAGTAGTATTCCATTGTGTATATATACCACATCTTCTTTATCCAATCATTAGTTTCTGGGCATGTAGGCTGGTTCCACGTCTTGGCTATTGTAAATAATGCTGCAATGAACATAGGGGTGCAACGGACTCTTGAGATATCTGATATCAGGTTCTTAGGATAGATACCCAGTAATGGGATGGCTGGGTCATAGGGTATTTCTATTTTTAACTTTTTGAGAAATCTCCATACTGTTTTCCATAGTGGCTGTACCAGTTTGCATTCCCACCAACAGTGTATGAGGGTTCCTCTTTCTACACAACCTCTCCAACATTTGTCGTTCTTGGTTTTGGATGTTTTTGCCAATCTAACGGGGGTAAGGTGATATCTTAGTGTAGTTTTGATTTGCATTTCCCTGATGATTAGCGATGATGAACATCTTTTCATGTGTCTATTGGCCATATTCATATCTTCTTTTGAGAAATGTCTGTTCATGTCCTCTGCCCATTTTTTGATCGGGTTGTTTGTTTTTTTGTTGTTAAGTAGTGTGAGTTCTTTGTATATTATGGAGATTAACCCTTTGTCGGATAAGTGGCTTGTAAATATTTTTTCCCAATTAGTGAGCTGTTTTTTTGTTTCAATCCTGTTTTCCCTTGCCTTGAAGAAGCTCTTTAGTCTGATGAAGTCCCATTTGTTTATTCTTTCTATTGTTTCCCTCAACTGAGGAGTTACAGTGTCCGAAAAGATTCTTTTGAAACTGATGTCAAAGAGTGTACTGCCTATATTCTCTTCCAAAAGACTTATTGTCTCAGGCCTAATCTTTAGGTCTTTGATCCATTTTGAGTTTATTTTGGTGTGTGGTGAAAAAGAATGGTCAATTTTCAATCTTTTGCATGTGGCTGTCCAGTTTTCCCAGCACCATTTGTTGAAGAGACTTTCTTTTCTCCATTGTAGGCCCTCTGCTCCTTTGTCGAAGATTAGCTGTCCATAGATGTGTGGTTTTATCTCTGGGCTTTCAATTCTGTTCCATTGATCTGTGGACCTGTTTTTGTACCAGTACCATGCTGTTTTGATCACTGTAGCTTTGTAGTATGTTTTGAAATCGGGGATTGTGATTCCGCCGGCTTTGTTTTTCTTGCTCAGGATTGCTTTAGCAATTCGCGGTCTTTTGTTGCCCCATATGAATTTTAGGATTGTTTGTTCAATTTCTGTGAAGAATGTTCTTGGGATTCTGATTGGGATAGCATTGAATCTGTATATTGCTTTAGGTAGTATGGACATTTTAACTATGTTTATTCTTCCAATCCATGTGCAAGGGATGTCTTTCCATCTCTTTATTTCATCGCCTATTTCTTTCAAGAGAGTCTTGTAGTTTTCATTGTATAGATCCTTCACTTCCTTGGTTAAGTTTATCCCAAGGTATTTTATTCTTTTCGTTGCGATTGTGAATGGGATAGAGTGCTTGAGTTCTTTTTCTGTTAGTTTATTGTTAGTGTATAGAAATGCTACTGATTTATGCACGTTAATTTTATACCCTGCTACTTTGCTGTAGTTGTTGATTATTTCTAATAGTTTTTCTGTGGATTCTTTGGGGTTTTCTATGTATAAGATCATGTCGTCTGCAAACAACGAGAGTTTTACTTCTTCGTTACCTATTTGGATTCCTTTTATTTCTTTTTCCTGCCGAATTGCTCTGGCCAGCACCTCCAGAACTATGTTGAATAGGAGTGGTGAAAGTGGGCACCCTTGTCTTGTTCCTGTCCTCAGAGGGATGGCTTTCAGCTTTTGTCCATTGAGTATGATGTTGGCTGTGGGTCTATCATATATGGCCTTTATTATGTTGAGGTACTTTCCATCTATACCCATTTTACTGAGGGTTTTTATCATAAATGGGTGTTGGATCTTGTCGAATGCTTTCTCTGCATCTATTGAGATGATCATGTGGTTTTTGGTTTTCATTTTGTTAATGTAGTGTATCACGTTGATTGACTTGCGGATGTTGAACCATCCCTGTGTCCCTGGTATAAATCCCACTTGATCATGGTGTATAATCTTTTTGATGTATTGCTGTAATCGGTTTGCCAAAATTTTGTTGAGGATTTTTGCATCTATGTTCATCAGTGATATCGGCCTGTAGTTCTCCTTCTTTGTGTTGTCCTTGTCAGGTTTGGGGATCAGAGTGATGTTGGCTTCATAGAATGTGTTAGGGAGTTCTCCATCTTTCTCAATTTTCTGGAACAGTTTGAGGAGAATAGGTATTAAGTCTTCTTTGAATGTTTGGTAGAATTCTCCAGAGAAGCCGTCTGGTCCTGGACTCTTGTTTTTGGGGAGGTTTTTGATTACCGTTTCTATTTCCTTACTTGTGATTGGTCTATTCAGATTCTCCATTTCTTCCTGATTCAGTTTGGGGAGATTGTAGGAGTCTAGGAATTTGTCCATTTCTTCCAGGTTGTTCAATTTGTTGGCATATAGTTTTTCATAGTATTCTCTTATGATCTCTTGTATTTCATTGGTATCTGTTGTGATTTCTCCTCTGTCATTCCTGATTTTATTAATTTGCGATTTCTCTCTTCTTTTCTTGGTGAGTCTGGCTAGGGGTTTGTCAATTTTGTTAATTCTTTCGAAGAACCAACTCTTTGTTTCATTGATCCTTTCTATTGTCTTTTTTGTTTCAATATCGTTTATTTCTGCTCTTATTTTTATTATTTCCCTCCTTCTACTGACTCTGGGCCTTGTTTGTTCTTCTTTTTCTAGTTCTGTTAGGTGTCGTTTGAGGTTGCTTACGTGAGCTTTTTCTTGTTTAGTGAGGTGAGCCTGTATTGCGATGAATTTCCCTCTTAGGACTGCTTTTGCTGCATCCCAAATGATTTGGTATGTCGTGTTCTCATTTTCATTTGTCTCCAGATAATATTTGATTTCTTCTTTAATTTCTTCAATGATCCATTGTTTGTTGAGAAGCGTGTTGTTTAGTCTCCACATTTTTGCACCTTTCTCTGCTTTTTTCTTGTAGTTGATTTCTAGTTTAATAGCGTTATGATCAGAAAAGATGCTTGATATTATTTCAACTCTCTTGTATTTATTGATGTTTGCTTTGGTTCCCAAAATATGGTCAATCCTTGAGAATGTTCCATGTGCACTTGAGAAGAATGTGTAACCTGCTGTTTTTGGATGAAGTGTTCTATATATATCTATTAAGTCCATCTGGTCTAATTTTTCATTTAATTCTATTATTTCCTTGTTGATTTTCTGTCTGGATGTTCTGTCCATTGGTGTTAATGGTGTGTTGAGGTCCCCTACTATTATTGTATTGTTGTTGATGTCTTCTTTTAGTTCTATTAAGAGTTGCTTTACAAATTTTGGTGCTCCTGTGTTGGGTGCGTATATATTTATAAGTGTTATGTCTTCTTGGTGGAGAGTCCCTTTTATCATTATATACTGTCCCTCTTTGTCTTTCTTTATCTGTTTTGCTTTGAAATCTACCTTGTCTGATATTAGTATAGCGACACCTGCTTTCTTTTGTTCATTATTAGCTTGGAGTATTGTTCTCCATCCCTTCACTCTGAGTCTGTGTTTGTCTTTGGGGCTGAGGTGTGTTTCCTGGAGGCAGCATATTGTTGGATCTTGTTCTTTGATCCATCCTGCCACTCTGTGTCTTTTGATTGGGGAGTTCAATCCGTTTACATTTAGAGTGATTATTGAGACGTGGGGGCCTACCACTACCATTTTGTGTCTTGTTTTCCGGTTTTCTTCAGTTTCCTTTGTTTCTCGTCCCATGGTTTAATCTGTTCTGATGTAGAGCTGCTACTCTCTGTTGTTGTCCTTCTACTTATCTCCTCTGCTCTTGGTTTTGTAGCCCCTTTCCTTTTTTGGATTTTTCAGGAATGAGGGTTTTCCTGAGGATTTCCTGAAGAGGAGGTTTTGTGGCAATGAACTCCCTTAATTTTTGTTTATCTGGGAAAGTTTTTATTTCTCCATCGTATTTGAAGGATATTTTCGCTGGGTAGAGAATTCTCGGCTGTAGGTTTTTGTCCTTCAGATTTTTGAATATATCATTCCACTCTCTTCTAGCCTGTAAAGTTTCTGCTGAGAAATCTGCTGATAGCCTGATGGGGGTTCCTTTGTAGGTTAGTTTCTTTTGCCTGGCTGTCCTTAATATTTTCTCCTTGTCGTTGACTTTTGCTAGCTTCACTACTATATGCCGTGGAGTTGGTCTTCTTGCATTGATAAAGTTTGGAGATCTATTGGCTTCTGTCACCTGAAGATCCATCTCCCTCACCAGATTTGGGAAGTTCTCAGCCATTATTTCTTTGAATAGGTTTTCTGCCCCTTTCTCCTTCTCTTCTCCCTCTGGTATACCTATAATCCTTACGTTGCATCTCCTAATTGTGTCTGATAATTCTCGGAGAGTTTCTTCATTTCTTTTAAGTCTTGCTTCTCTCTCCTCCTCTGCCTGCAACAATTCTATATTGCCATCTTCCAAATTGCTAATTCTTTCCTCCATATTATCGGCCCTACTGTTCAGAGCATCTAGATTTTTCTTAATCTCCTCTATTGTGTTCTTCATTTCCAGTATTTCTGTTTGGTTCTTCTTTATCGTATCAAACTCTTTTGTGACATAGCTCCTGAACTCGTTGAGTTGTCGGTCAGAATTCTCTCTTAACTCAGTGAGTATTTTAATGATGGCTGTTTTGAAGTCATCATCATTTAGGTTATATATCTCATTTTCTTTGGGATTGTTTTCTGTGTATTTGTTACTTTCTTTCTGTTCTGGAGATTTAATGTATTTTTTCATATTGCTTGATGATGTTGATTTGTGCCTCCGCATGGAGATAGAGTTTAGTTGCTCCTTTCACTTGTTTCAGCTGCTGCAGTGGGGGGAGCAGCTGTTTATACTTCACCAACCAGGAACCCTGTCCGTAGTTGCTAACTGGGCCTGGGCCCCTCTTCGTAGCCACAGTGGCCCTTTGGATTCCCTCCTCTGCCGTGGGGGCCGTCACGGGGGGCTTCAGGCTGCAGGTGCCTACTGTTGTTGCCCACCTAGATGCGCTCTCTCCTTGGGGTCTGCAACGGTGTTATGGGCTTTTCCAGCGGCCAGGGGTGGGATCACTTTTATTTGTCGCTCGGTTGCTGTCGGCACCCACCGAATCTCACTTGTCCTCTATGGGTCGCAGGAGAGCTATTGGCATCTTCTACAGTCTGTGGTTAGTACACCTAGCTATGCTGCTTTTGCCCTGGGGTCTTCCAGCCTTGTGGCTGGCGGCTGGGTGCCTTCTACTGGTGCTGTGCAGAGGCTTTCCCTAAGGCTTCTGTGAGCCTGTAGGGTTTCCCCCTAGGCTACTAAGCTGGGTCTCTGGAACTCTCTCCAGCCCCAGTCCTCTCCGAGATCTCCGGCAATCCCTAGCCTCACCGGGTGGGCAACGGCAGCTGGGGGTCGCCCCGCCCTCTGGGCTTCTCTCCGGGCCTCTGCCGGGAGTTCTGAATGCTCAGCGTGGCCCCTCTGCTACCGGCAGACAGAGAGTTTTGTCTGCTGCCTGGCGGAGCTCCGGCGCTTCCCCTCCGGGTCGCCGGACCCGCCTTTGAAAGTTCCCCCGCCCCGGTCCTCTCCGAGATCTCCGGCAATCCCTAGTCCCACGGGGCGGGCAACGGCAGCTGGGGGACGCCCCGCCCTCTGGGCTTCTGTCCGGGCCTCTGCCGGGAGCCCTGAGTGCTCAGCGTGGCCCCTTTGCTACCGGCAGACAGAGAGTTTTGTCTACTGCCTGGCGGAGCTCCGGCGCTTCCCCTCCGGGTCGCCGGACCCGCCTTTGAAAGTTCCCCCGCCCCGGTCCTCTCCGAGATCTCCGGCAATCCCTAGTCCCACGGCGCGGGCAACGGCAGCTGGGGGACGCCCCGCCCTCTGGGCTTCTGTCCGAGCCTCTGCCGGGAGCCCTGAGTGCTCAGCGTGGCCCCTCTGCTACCGGCAGACAGAGAGTTTTGTCTGCTGCCTGGCGGAGCTCCGGCACTTCCCCTCCGGGTCGCCGATCTGGCCTTTGAAAGTTCCCCCGCCCCGGTCCTCTCCGAGATCTCCGGCAATCCCTAGTCCCACGGGGCGGGCAACGGCAGCTGGGGGTCGCCCCGCCCTCTGGGCTTCTCTCCGGGCCTCTGCCGGGAGCCCTGAGTGCTCAGCGTGGCCCCTCTGCTACCGGCAGACAGAGAGTTTTGTCTGCTGCCTGGCGGAGCTCCGGCGCTTCCCCACCGGGTCGCCGGACCCGCCTTTGAAAGTTCCCCCGCCCCGGTCCTCTCCGAGATCTCCGGCAATCCCTAGTCCCACGGGGCGGGCAACGGCAGCTGGGAGACCTCCGTGCCCTCCGTGTCTCTCTCTGGGACCCTCCGGGCGCACCGAGCACCAGGCCGGGTCTCCCCGCCAATGGCAGGGAGAGACTCTCCCCGCGGGCTCAGGTGTGCAACTCCAAAGTTTCCCTCTGCGTTTAGGAGTAATTGCGGGGGGTTTAAGTAGGGTTCTGGTCACCTGTTTCCACCGTCGCTCCTCTGTTGTGTTCTCGCTCCTGCCCTAGATGTGTGTGGATCCTCTGGGGGCGTCCGTTGGAAGAAAGCCGCTTGCGGGTACTAGGCTGCCCGTCGGGGTCGGAGAGTTTTCACCTATTTCCACATCCTCCCGGAGGAAAGTCCGTCCGCCTTCCGATGTATAGTCGCGTGGGTGTCTCAGACGTCCTGAGATGCTGTCTGGATATCCTTTGTCAAGCGATAAGTGTCCAAATAATTGTAGACTCGAAGGGCGAGAGACAAAGAGGACTACTCACGGCGCCATCTTGGAATTCCTCCTCTAGCACCTTGTATCTTTTGATTGGAGTATTTAGTCCATTGACATTTAAAGTAGCTATTGATAAGTATGTACTATTGCCATTTTGTTATTTTTTCTCTGGATGTTTTAGTAGTTCTTCTCTGTTCCTTTTTTCTTCTCTTGCTTTCTTCCCTTGTGATTTTATGGCTGTCTTTAGTATTGTGTTTGGGTTCCCTTCTCTTAATTTTTTGTGTATTTATTATAGGTTTCTGGTTTGTGATTACCATGAGTTTCGTATATAATAACCTATGTAAATAGTGATCTATATTTAGTTGATGGTCTCTTAAGTTTGACCTCCTACGAAAGCCCTACAATTTTATTCTCCCCTCCATTTTATGTTTTTGATACTACATTTAACTTCTTTTGTTTGTCTGTGTATCCCTTAACCTCTTATCATGGAGATAGATATTTTTGGTACTTTTCTCTTTTGACCGTCATACAAGGTTTATAGGTGGTTAATCCACTCCCTTTACTGTATATTTGCCTTTACCAGTGATATTTTTTCTTCAATAATTTTCAGTGATTTTTTTTCTTTGATAATTTTCTTATTCCTATTTATGGCCTTTTCTTTTCCTCTTAAATAAGACCCTTTTTAAAATTTCTTGTAAGACCAGTTTAATGGTGATAAACTCTTGTAGTTTTTGCTTATCTGGAAGACTTTTTGTCTCTCCTTCCATTCTGAATGATAACCTTGTCAGGTAGAATATTCTTGGCTGTAGGTTTTTTCTTTTCAGCACTTTGAATATATCATGCCACTCTCTTCTAGCCTATAAGATTTTTGTTGAGAAGTCAGCAGATAGCCTTATGGGGTTTCCTTTGTATGTATCTTGTTGCCTTTCTCTTGCAGCTTTTGGGATTCTCTCTTTCTCTTTAATTCTTGACATTTTAATTATGACATGTCTTGGTGTGACCTCTTTGAGTTCATCTTATTTGGTTCTCTCTGTGCTTCCCGTACCTAGATATCTGTTTCCTACCCCAGGTTAGGGAAGTTTTCAGCTATTATTTCCTCAAATAGGTTTTCTGCCCCTTTGTCTCTCTCTTCTTCTTCTGGGACACCTATAATACAGATATTAATATACTTGATGCTGTCACAGAGGTGCCTTAGACTGTCCTCATTTGTTTAATTCTTTTTTCTTTTTTCTGTTCACCTTGGTTGATTTACTCTGATTCTTTCATCCAGATCACTGATCCATTCTTCTGGGTCATCTACTCTGTTGTTGATTCCCTCTAGTGAGTTTTTCATTTTCATTATTGTATTCTTCGGCTCTGATTGGTTCTTTTCTACATTTTCCAAGTCTTTGTTGAAATTCTCGCTGTGTTCTTCTATTCTTCTCCTGAGTTCAGTGAGTGTCCTTATGACCATTAGTTTGTATTCTTTTTCAGGTAGATTGTTAATCTCTGTTTTGTTTAGTTCTGTTTCTGAGGATTTGTCCTGTTCCCTTATTTGCAGCATATTCCTTTGTCTCCTCATTTTCCCACTTCACTGTGCTCATGTCTATGTATTAGGTAGATCAGTTACATCTCCAATCTTGGAAATGTGGCCTTATGTAGGAGATGTCTAATGGGTCCCAGCAATGTGCTTCCTTCTTGGCACCTGTTCCACATGCTCCAGGGGTGTTCCCTGTGTGTGCTGTGTGTGCCTTTATGCTGTGATGTGGTTGCTCTTGCTGCAGGTGCATGGGTAGGCTAGGCTGGCCCCTGGTCCAGAGGGTTGTAAGGTTCAGCTGAATGCAGCTGCTATGGTCACTTTTTTGTTTGGGGCATGCCCTGGCATGGCTCACTGCAAGGTCTAACAGCACGCAACTACTGCTGTTTTGCTGTTAAGGCAGTCAGGCTCCCAGTGTGGCTGGTTGCTAGGCTCAGGCTCTCACAATAGCTGCAGGCCTCCATTGTGGCCCCCTGTGGCATGCAGATGGGTGAGGCTAGCCCCAGGAGTGGCAGTGCACAATCGTTTCAGACACTGGAAGGTAGGAAGATCCCGTGTGTGGCTGTTTGAGATGGCCATCAGCATGAGTGCTTTGGCCAACATACCCCATCCCCACAGGCTCATACACACTGCCAATGCAGGCTCACCCAGCACATATGCCTTGCCAAGATGGGCCCATTTGCCCTGCTGCAGAGGTTCCACCCAGCCTGGCTATATGCAGGCCCAAAAGTTCACTGCAGGCCTGCTGGTGGGTGAGGCCAGTCTCTCGGGCAGGTTGCCTGCCCTGGATGCACTTGATTAAATCAGTGCTCTAGGGGGCAGGGAAAACCTCTGTGCTAACTGGCTAGAGGAAGGAATCCAATGGCATTTGCCTCCATCCATGTCAGCATGACTGCACTAGGTCACAATAATGGCTGCTGCCAGTCAGTCCCTGGGGTGGTGGGCCCAGCTGCCTCCTGCCTCTCTGAGATGTGCTCAGAGCTCAGAATGACAGTCTCTTTTACCAATGGACTATGCACATTTCTTTCTGGTGTTTTTGTGCTGGTTTCTGGGATGGGTGAATCTGTGTATAGGCTCCTTTAGAGCAGATTTTTCTTTCTCTGAAGTTGGATAGTTTTTCTGGGAGTATTCCCTGTTGGTTTTAAAAGCCAGCAAAGCTAGGTATTATGGGATCTCATCTCAGTTGTGCTTAATCTAAAGGCTGGGATGCCTACTGTGGAATAGATCCCCCACTTAGAACCCCTCCTCCCCCGGCTCCTCTGGGAAAAGTTCCATACCTTTGAGATCTCTCTCGGCCATGGAGTACCGTGGCTGGGATGTGGTTTTTTCCTCAGAAGAGGGGTATTTCTGCCTCTTCCACCCCTGTCAATGTTGTCCCTTGTTGTGAGGGTTCCTTTAATCCAGTTTCCTGATCTCTCTGAGAGGAAATTGTTCCACAGGTAGTGTAGATTTGTTGTGCCCATGGGAGGAGATGAGTTCAGAGTCCTCCTATGCCACCATCTTCCCAGAATCCTCAGAGTGAAGACTCTTAAGCAAGGAATTTGGACGTTAGTCTGTGGGCTGCGTGAACCATCACTGGTTTGTGAGGAGGAGACTAAATTGAGCGCACTATGACTAGGGCAGACATAGAGAATTATTAGGACACTATTGCAGTAGTCCTGGTGAGAGATGACAAAGGCCTGAATCAGGGCAATCGCAGTGAATAATATAAGAAGTGGATGAGCACAATGCATATTGTGTAGGCAGCATGAAAGAATTTTCAAGCAGGGTGAAGTGCAGAGAGGTGAGAAGAAGGACCACCTTGACATGGGTCTTGAAGCCATCAGTATTTGCTGATAGTTGAACTTGTGGGAATCCGTGACAGTTCCTAGAGAGAGGAGTAAGGACAGATCTTTAGAGAATGCCTGCATTTAAGCTGTGTGGCTAGAGAGAGAAATCAGTGAAGGAACCAAAAAAAAGCAGTCAGAGTGATGGGAGGGAGACCCCACGGAGGGTGGGTATCTTGGAGACCAAGGGTGGAGTTTTGAAGAGGAAGTGGTCAAGTGTCAAATGGTCCCAGTGGAGAATAGATTAAGAATTGAGAAGATCCACAAGTCAATCGGAAAGTCTTCAGTTACCTTGAAATGAGCGGTATAAATAGTGCTACGGAAATCAGACCCTATGGGTGCCAGGGGTAGGCGTGTAGTGGGGGTGGTGAGGGCTGGAGTGGAGCTCTTTTCTAAGAATTTGGGCAGGGATAGGAAGGAGGGAGGGACGGCGGTAGTTTCACAGGGAAGTGCATATAAAGGAAGGCTTTAGTTATGGTGGAGAGTCCAGAATACCTTTAGAGACGGGGTGGAGGGCGCCTGTAGAGACAGATGGAAGAAGTGAGACGAGGCAGAGTTCTTTAAGAGGTAAGACTGTGTTTGGGGCTGAGGGATTGAGACATCAGATCCAGCACACAAGTGGAGGGGCTAACTGTGGAAAAAGAGGCTTCTTTCTCAGGAAGGAGAAATGGGGAGGAGGGAGAATATGGATGAAGATCCTGGAAAATTTTGAGCTGAGACAGAGAGGTGATGATGGGACATTAGATGGTGTCCATTCTCTCAGTGGCTGGGAAGTGAGACCAGTGGCTCATAGTGAAATATTCAATCCTGGATTTTTGAGCCAAACAGAAGGTCTGAAAAGACGCTTTGGGAGTGGAGGGGAAATAAGCTGTGGGCAAGTAGAAGGGCCAATGAGCAGTATGGCAGACCTCCGATGAATTCGTTGGTTTATCTTGTTGATAAAGAGAAACTTATGTTTATCTTACCATTCCATTTCCATTGCATTTCCATGATATAGCACAGTGCCTGGCCAGAGCGGATGCTCAATAAATATCTGTTTAATGAATAAATTCTCTAATTCTGCTGATCAGTAAGATTAGGCGAAGTGCCACCGGCATTTATCTAGTAACAGTGGAGAAAACAGGATTAGGGAACCCCACCATGGGCCCCCTGCCAAATGCAAAGTTCCCTTTCTCACTCTTGAATGATTATAGAGGGAGATATTGTGCCCCGGGTTCACAGAAATTTTCCACTTTTTCCCTTTGGTCTGTTTCCTCTTCTCAAAACTGTCCACCCAGCACCATGCAACCCGTCACATGCACAGACAATTCCTGGTACTCATGGGGTGCCTGCCCAGTACAGGTGACCTCGGGCTGGGATGGATGGAGGCACAGGACTGCGTCGAGCTTGTCCATCACCCCAGGCCTGTGATTGCTCCTCATCAGAGGCTGCAGCCACTTCCTCTGGACTCTCCTCTTTGCAGTAAGATTTTCCCTTTTGGTTTTGGGTTCACCTTTGATTACTATCCTCCAATTTCAAACCAATCTATTCTCTTTGACCTCATCACTTCTCCCCCTGCCCCACCCCCATTTCTTTTCTGGTCTGTGAAGCATGAAAACCTTTCCCCTGCCTGGAGTCTCGGTCTTTACCCTCTTTGGCTTCTGGTGGAAACATTTGTCTGGGAACCTGTGGCCTCATCAACGTGGCTGATGTTCCCTGGAGCTCTTCGTACATGGAAATTCGTGAATCTCATTTTCAGTAACGGGTATTCTCACTTTTACTCAATTTCCCTGTGTTGGTTGACACATTTCCAGGACTGCTTTTGGGGTGTTGTCCTCCTCATTGAGTCTCTTGCGTGAACCCCACTAAGACTCTTCGCAATTGCTTGCTTCTCTCTGGCCTTTCTCTGGATAAGGTCTCTGGCTTCCTCCCCAGCTCTCTGGACCCACTCTTCTACCCACAGCCCTTTCGATCCTCCTGAGCTCCTCTCAAGGCCATCAGCTCCCCTGGCCCATCTGGAGGCTGTGTTTTAGAATTGATGATATGTCTCAGAATGGAAAAAAAAAATGAAAGAATTTTTCTATTTGTTTTTATGAAACTCTAAAATTACTCATAAATTATGGCACTAGAAAGTGACAGTTGAAACACAGAATATTGAGAAATACAGCAGAACTACTCTGAATTGGAGGCCAAAGAGCCTTGTACTGTTGATACGGAGGCTGGCGACTTTCCTTCCAGGTGCTGGAGGCCCATTTCTCAGCCCATGTCACTTTCTCTGTGAGCATGTTTCCTCTTCTAGTTATAAAAAGTAGCAGGCTGGAGAGGAGTGATTGACAGTTGGTGAGGTCATGACACCCCTGTGGTGCTGCTGGCCGTCGGAACATGTGCAGCTTGGTGAAAATAAGGGGAGCTGCGCCAGTGAGCCCACATCTATGGAGGTCAGCTGCAGGGCTGTCTTAGTGGAAACTCAAAACTTTGAAAGGTTATCCATTGCTGGCCCCCAGGCAGGCTTAGAAACCACATCCCTCTCGGTATGATACACGAACGTAGAATCACGTCACCGCTATCCTCCATGTCCACAAATCAGACTGGGGGAGTCTGCTGCCAGCTGGGAGAAGCCACTATGTGACCTTGGTCCTTTGCATCTAGTAACACAGAGAGTTGTGTCTGTATTAGTCCCCTCAGGCTGCAATAACAAAATACTACCATAGACTTGGGACCTTAACAGAAATTTATGTTCTCACAGTTCTGGAGGCTGGAAGTCCAAGATCAAGGTGTCAGCAGGTTTGGTTTCTCGTGAGGCCTCCCTCCTTGGCTTCAGGTGGCTTCTTTCTCACTGTGCCTCACACGGCCTTTCCTCTGTGTGTGCCCGTCCCTGGTGTCTCTCTCCTGACAAGGACACCAGGCGTATTGGATTAGGGCCCAGCCAGATGACCTCATTTAACCTGAATTCCCCCTTTAAAGGACCTGTCTCCAAATACAGTCACATTCCGCAGTGTCCTGGGGGCTAGGACTTCAGCATATACATTTGAGCGGGACACAATTCAGCCACTATACCATTCACAGAAAACTCAGAGCGTGGGTTTAAGTAGCATTGTGGCACAGGCAGAAACGCTGGGCCCCTAACCCAAGGCAGTGGGCTTGAAATCCTGCCCTGGCCTGGCTCTGCCTTACCTTGACGATGTTATGCTCAGTGAAGTGAGTCAGTCACAAAAGGGAAAAAAACTGCATGATTTCACTTATACGAGGGACCTAGAAAGCAGATGGTGGCTGCCAGGGGCTGGAGGAGGGCGAATGGGGAGCTGGCGTATAATGGGGACAGAATTTCAGTTTTACCAGGTGAAAATTGTTCTGGAGATGGATGGTGGTGATGGCTGCACAGTAATGTGAATGTACTTAGTGCCACTGAACTGTACACTTAAAAATGGTCACAATGGTAAATTTTACATTATATATATTTTATCACAATAATAAAAAAATGAATGTGGGTTGAGGCATGAGGACTAAGCTTCAGTCCCTTATCGCCCTCCCCCACACACCATTATTTTACTTTATTCAGATTCAGGTGTTTTTTTTTGTTTGTTTGTTTTAAGATTGGCACTTGAGCTAACATCTGTTGCCAATCTTCTTTTCTTTTTTTTTTCCCTTCTTCCCCACTACACAGTACATAGTTATATACTCTAGTTGTGAGTGCCTCTGGTTGAGCTATGTGGGACGCCGCCTCAGCATGGCCTGATGGGTGGTGCCAGGTCCACGCCCAGGATCTGAACTGGCAAAACCCTGGGCTGCCGAAGCAGAGCATGTGAACTGAACCACTCTGCCATGGGGCTGGCCCTAAGCTTCAGGTTTTTGACCTGCAAAAATGGACATAATGTTTCCTACCACGTGATTAAAGGAGATTAAAAGAGATAAGGTGTTTAGTAAAGCCTTTGTCATATGATGAGCATTTGGCCAATGATAGCTAATAATAGTAATAAGATAGCTAATAATAATGAGAAAAAAAAGTGAATGACACTTGTCAAAGATGGTGAGGCAGACTATATTCAGGACCATGCAATAGGAATCGAGACAATTTCTGTGGGACTCTGCAGTGGGGGAGAAAGAGGGGCTCAACCTCTGATACAGCGTGGGCAAGCGGGGATGATAGTCAAGGAGCAGGGGGGGGGTCAGGGGACAGAAATTACTAAGAGGAACATCAGGGTCATGGGGGTTCTGGCTGAAGGGACCTCAGGGGATTCTTGGTGAAGACAGGCCAGGGCAATTGGATGTCACCTGGGGGACGGGGCAGGTGGAGGAGCCTGGTCAGACATGGGGTGGGTCAGATATCGAGGGTGGGGGTCCTTCTAAACTGACTTAGCTGGGTTCCTGCTAACACTGGATTTTTACAAGGAAGTCTGCAATGGGCCTAGAAGATGGTTTGGGAGACTGACTAAAGTTCAGTCAAGCAAAGAATCCTTCTCATCCTCAACAAAACCCCTTGCATCTGAAATTCTCTGAACAGTCCATTACCTTTTTGCTGAGTCTTCCCTGGGACGCTGCTTCTGCTGATGCCCTCTCATGGCCTGGAGCTTTTCTCCCACAGCCCTCATTTCACCAGACCTGGAGGTGTGGTTGGAGCCCTCCTTGCTTATTCTGGTCCCTTGTGTCCCATTCTCTCTCCCTCCTTCCTAAAGTCCATAGCTTTGGCTCTCCTGACATCAGGCAATGCCAGCCCTGCGCCGACTCTGCCCCATTGCTTCCTTGATCTCTTTGCCTCATCTCTCCAAGGTTCTGACTCCTGGGTCACAGCCACTCTGCTTAACTCCAGTCCTGTCTTGTTGATTTCAGGAGCCACACAGATGACCTTCCTCACTGTGGCCTTGCTGTGGTTCTCAAATGACCTCCTCCAGGGATCTCTCCCTCCATGCTGTCTCAGCCACTCACTGGATCTCCACGAGACCAATAACTGTGACTTGTCTGTGATATCAATTTCAAGTCTTGCTCTCTTCTACCTCTGCCCTTTTTCTTCCCTGCTCTTTCCTCTAGTACTTTGACTTCAACCATCAAATAAAATCCATTGACCTGCACAGCTCTTGACTGCCCCTACCCCCTTCATGTCTTCAGCTGAAATTCTGTCTTTCTAAATCCCCCCTTGCACACACACCCCTCCACTCCCTCAACCCTTCCTTCCTTTTTCGCTACCACTTGGCTAGATCTAACCCTGGTTATATCCGAAGCTTGCTTCTGTGTCTGCAGCTTCACGGCAGATGTGCCTGGAGGAGAACACGCCCCCAAGATGAGTGCTTCCCCACCCACGAACCACCAGTGATCCCTAATGTTGCCTCACTGTCTCCTCCATTGCCTGAGTCCTTTCTTTCTCCCACTGTCCGAGAGGATGATTTTACCACCACTCCTTCTTCTCTCTTCAAACCACCTCCTCCAAACCTCACTCAGCTGATGACTTTCTTCCTATCCCTCTGAGAAAATCGAAGCCAGTAGACATGAGCCTCTGCAAACTCCCACCACCACATCTACCCATCTCCTGGCATGTGCACCCCCTTGCTCTGCCTTCCCTTCTGTTACCGCGGAGGGACTTTATATCAAAGGCCGACTCTCCCCTCGTGCAATAGCTCGAATCTCTGTTCACCTGCTCAAGGATATTTCTCCAGCAATTCTCCCCTTGCTGCTGGAGCATCCTCATGAGTATACACATATATTGTTATTTCTTCCATAAAAAACACACTCGTCTTCTGTCTCCATTTCCCTACCAGTTTTTGCTCCATTTATTTCTTCCTCTTTACAGTACAATTCTCTGAAATAGTTCTATATACTCATCATCTTTAATTCCTTTTCTCCCCCTCTTTCTTGCACTATTCTAAACAGGCTTTCATACCTACTATTCCGCAAAGACCAGATTCTCAGTGTGTCCATGAGGTCTATGTTGCTAAATCTGGAGACTTATTCCCAGTCCTCATCCTATTGGAGCTTCTAGCAGCATTGATGTGGTTAATCAGTCCTTCCTCTTGGAAATATTTTCACTTGGCTTCCAGCCTGTGCACATTCCTGATTTTCTTCCTGTCTAACTGGTCTCTCTTTCTCTCTTTCTTTCCACTGCTGGTTCTTCTTCTATCCAACTTCTTAACATAGGAGGGTCCCAGGGCTCCTTCTGCCTTCTCTATCTTGATGATCTCATCCAGTTTCATGACTCTTTCTTTCTTTCTCTCTCTTTCTTTCTTTCTTTTCATTTTTTCTTCTTTCTTTCTCTTTCCTTCCTTTCTTCCTTCCCTCCTTCCCTCTTTCTTTCTTCCTTTCTTCCTTCCTTTCTCTCTCTCTCTCTCTTTCTCTTTCTTCCTCCTGCAACTCAATAGCAAAACAAACAAACAAATAGCCTGATTAAAATATGGGCAAAGTACTCGAATAAACATTTCTCCAAAGAAGACATACAAAAGGCCAACAGGTATATGGAAATCTCACTAATCATCAGCGAAATGCAAATTAAAACCACTTTGAGATATCGCCTCGCTCCTATTAGGGTGGCTACTATCAAAAACAAAAACAAAACCAAGATAACAGGTGTTGGAAAGATGTGCGGAAATTGGAACCCCGTGTGCTGTTGGTGGGAATGTAAAATGGTGCAGCTGCTATGGAAAATAGTATGGAAATTCCTCAACAAATCAAAAATAGTTTCATGACTTTAAATAAAATAAATATGATGATAAACTCCTAAATTTATGTCTCTGGCCTGGACCTCCCCCTAAAGCTCCAAATGGCCTCTTTGACCTTGCCACATGGATATTGAATAAACATCTCAGACTCAATATATTTAAAACCGAACCTCCCCCCAAAGCATCTTCCACCTACAGCCTTTCGTCTCTCAGTTGATGCCAGTTCCATCCTTTCAGGAGCTCAGGCTGAAAACTTGGCATCTTCCTTTCCTTCTTTCTTACCTTCACATTCAGATCCAATCCAATGGCAGATTCACTTGGCTTTACTTTCATATTATATCCAGAATGGAACCACTTCGCACCCCACCACTACCACCCTGATCCAAATCTGCTGTTCAGATGACTATGGTAGTCCCCAGTGGCTCCCCCTGCTTCCACTTTTAACCCCCTCCACAATCTGTCAGCCACAGCGACCTTGGTAATCCTGTGTAAGGTTTTAGATCACACTCCTCAAGCCTCTGAATGTTCCCTCTCTCAACCAGAGCAAAAGCTAAATAAAGTTCTTACAATACAAGTCCAACAAGGCCTCGCCATTGTGTGCCCATCGGTTTATGATGCATTTCCTGCTTTCCTAGCATTCTCCTCCTCCCCCTCTTCCCTCCCTGCTCCAGTCTCACTGGATTCCTCCCTGTGACTTGAACATTCCAGCTATTTTGGCATCAAAGCTTTGCATTGCCCTTCCTCCTGTGTGGCGTGCTCTTCCCTCAGCTACTCCCATGGCTTGCTCCTGTACTTTCTTTGGCCTGCTCAAATGTCATCTTCTCAGTGAGGTCTGCTCTAGCTCTTTTCTCTGAAATGTATCCCCTCCCCTGCAGGGTCCACACTCACACACACTCCCCTCACCCTTTTTCACTGCTTAATGGTTCTCCTCAGCACTCATCACCTTCCAACACTCCATTTGTCCTATTATCGCCTTTCCACCAATCCATGAGGGCAAGAGTTTTGTCTCTTTTGCTCACTAGTTTGCCTCCAGCCCCTAGAATAGTGCCTGGCCCTCAGTAAGTTTTGGTGAATGGATAGGTAGAAAGATGGATGGATGGATGGATGGATGGATGGATGTGTGTTTGGATGGATGGATGGGCCTTAGCTTGCTACCCTTTCACCGGAGTCTAAACTTAATCACCAACATTCTGTTTGGAAACCTGAGCAAAGGCTTTGGATGCTGCCCGCACCATGATTAGTGAATATCATCCCACCTTGGACACTGCTCAGAAAGTATCAAAATGGAAATTTCCTACCAAACCAGGTAGAGATCTGTGCATCTCATCCAAGTCCTTCTTCATCACAGACTAAGATCCAAGTCCCTCTGAGTCATCTGCTTCCCCCCACCCACTCATTGTAACACTGCCTTATTTTACCTCCCACTCACTTTTCCTCCCACTGCTGCCCTCTGAGCAACCCTTACTCCATGTCCTCCGGAAGCCCTACAGATTCGTTGATTCATTCATTCATTCCACAAGTTATTTATTGAGTCCCTATTATGTGGGGATACAATAGTGAACACGGTAACTACACCTCTGGCCTCTTGGAGCTCTCAGTCCAGAAGGAAACAGATATTGAACAAATGACGTATATGAGGAGTGACACAATAGGGACACTATCCTGGGCTCTGGGAATGTACAAAAAAGGGAAGTTTGAGCCCAGGATTTCTGAGGAAGTCATTCAAGCTGAACTCAGGGTCTGAGGAAGTAACTTAGGCGTGGGGTGCTGAGGAAGTGGGAGAGAGGGCAGGAAAAATGGCCACTGTTCCATTGTTAGTAGACTCCTTTCACCCCTGCATTCTTCGGAGAACACTCTTTATAGCTCCTGGACTTGACTGAGACTTTATTCTCCTCTGAGGATGCCCTGTCTCCTGTGGGGCTGCTTTGTCTCCCCTTTTTCATGTCTTTGAGAGGAGAAGGTAGTGGTCTTTTGCATTCATTGTCATTTCCAAATGGACACACATTGAACTTAACTTAATGTTCTGAATCCTAGCATTTCTTTCCAGCCTACTGTGTCCTGTCCAGGCCACCCTCAACATCTCTGAAATCACTTTCAATAACGTCTTTAGTGACTGCACTGATTGCTAATGGAAACTTTGCTGTCCTTCTCTACCTTAAGCTTGTGGTAGTGTTTGCCATTACTTACCACCTCCTTCTTATAAAAGCTCTCTCTGCCCTGGCTTCCGTCTGCATGCTCTCCCCTTTCCCTCCTACCATACTTGAAACGCTTTCACTTTCCTATAGGTACCATTCTACCTCTTGCCCATCAGGACTTCATGCTCCACAGGGATCCATCTTTGCTCTGCACTCCTTGCTCTGTTCTCTCTTCTTGAGTGATCTCAATCATCCCCATGACTCGATTACAATTTCTGTACTGACAAATCCAGAATTAATAAGTCTGGTCCATAATTTTGCTGACATATTTCTAATAGCTTGATGTCAAGAAAGCTTCTTAAAATTAGCATATCCAACATTGAACCCACCATTCCTCTCCTACTAACTGTTCCTCCTCCAGTATTTGGTGTCTCTGTGAATGGTTCTCCACCCTCCTAGCTTGCTTCAGAGGCACGTCCCCCAAACTCCTTCCCCTCTTTCCCTGCCAATGCAAAATAGCTTAGTAAATTTAATTAATTCTACCTTTAAACACAGAAATACAATTTGTTCTTCCTTCCTATTCCACGCTAACTTTCAGTTTCTAAATTCAAGCCCTTGGTGGGATTATTGCGGGAGCCTCCCACCTGGCATCCCACCTCTTGTTGGTTACCTCTGATCCTCTATGCTGTTACCCTAAGGATTTAGAAGCTAAACTGACTCTTGCATTTCATTACAATGAAGATTGGGTTTCATAGAGCATGAAATGAGGACCCTTCTCTATTTCTCCTTTCTTCATCTACATCTCTTCTTTCTACACAACTCCTTCTCGTCAACCATAATTCCTTGGATCACTATTCGTCCTCAATCGTTCTTCTGAGTTCTTCCATAAACAAATAATGCCATGGATATGCATTCTCTGAAATAGATTTAAAATCAAATTCAAAGGAAGAAGTTCAAATTTCATTTATATGTTTCTCTTAGTTTTAGATAATCTGCCTTTAAAGAATGGTGAGCCATACTTGAACATGCTAGAATTTGATGTGGGGGATCCTGTCACGTATGAATGCTCAGATTTCCCATTGCACATTTTCAAACATATTGTCTTCTTCATCTATTTTTTAAGTGTAAGATCCATGGATTATATTGCATTCCTTATCATATAACTTCAACATGTAGTTGTGGTATTTTGTTTTTTTTTAACAAAAATTTGGCTTGATTCATCTAATTTTTAAATACCATAAAGGAAAAACTATAAATTAATTTTTCAACTTTTTTACAGTAATTAATCCATCTGTAACACGATCTTTACTTTGTATTTTATTCTAAGTATGTAAAATATCTCATAATCTCTGACGGTATTGCGTCAATGTATTATTATTTTAAGGTGTTCTGTGTTCAAGAAAGGTCAGAAAATGCTGGCCTAGAGAACACTGAAGTCTCTGTCATTTCCAGAAAGACGTTGACTTTTTGCTTCCAAAAGCATTTCTTGAATAGTCTGTTCTGTGGGGTACATAATATTTATACTTTTCTAAGCATATGTGTTGATTTTGAGACATCTTATCTGTCTTTGAAAATGCTATCAATATATCTGTCTTGGCACAGAAAGTTCTAAAGAGCAGGAAACTTACATGTGGTCTATTCTCATGACGTCTAGATCTGTGATTTAGTCAGGGCTACTGGGCAACAGTTAAGGCAAAAAGGTGCAAGAATAGCATTTTGTTACTGCTAATGTTACTGATTAGACCACACTCAATTTCCTTACCCTACAGCCAAAGGCACCCACCTAAGAGACTGATGAGACATGGACCACAGACGCAAAGACTTGGTAGACAGTATTACCCAAAGAGCAGGTGTCGGAGTCCACTTCATTGAACCTTGGATCTTAGCTTTCCAACTTAATGACTATGTGACGGCTACCTCTCTGTGCCTCAGTTTCCTATACCATAAGGGTGCTAGTAATACCTTAATCTCAGAGTTGTTTTTAGTGTGCAAATGGGCTAATATACATAAAGAGGTTAGCTCAGGGCCTGACACATAGGAAGGTCTCAATAAACAGCAGCTACTATGATTTAAGCCACAGAACTCCCTGCCAAGTGAAAACGCCCTCCTTCCCCATCAATTTTTTGGTAAGAAGTTGTGGAGCTATCTTTGTATTAAACTAGTGGATGTGGGAATACTGAGTGTGTTAATTTCAGCAGCTGCTCTGATCACAGAAGAAATGTTAGTTCCACCCTTGAGGCTCTGTTGAATCTTCAGGTGTAGCTTAAGAGACAACATCTTTGGTTCTATAGGAGATGCTCCCAATGCTTGTGGATCTTCTCAACTTTCCCTGGAGAGTTCATGTCATAGTTGCCAATGTGCTGATGTCACAGTATATTAGCTGAACACCTGTCCTCATATGACAGGCTTTCTGACCCTAAAGAAGGTAGCTGGAAGCCACTCATTCAATTCCCCAGCTGAGTTTGAATCAGTTGAAAGATTGACCTATCAATAAATGTCTAGAACTGACTCCTCTTGTTGACTATGAGGCAACATGGTGAAGAGTGAGAAATAGGGACAGTCTTTCTGTGCATTCCCTAAGAGCTTTCTGCTTCAGGGCTTCTGTAGTTGTTTGCCTGATGCTTTCAGCCTGATGGGTCTCTCTGAGGATGATGAGGAAGAGTAACTTGGCTTAAGTCAGATGCCTGTCTGTGTGCTCTGTTTGCAAGTGAAGGGCCATTGTCAACAATCCCACTTCAGTAATCTGACCACAGGTGCAAGACTATAACTACTGCGTAAGCATTTGAGTGTGCAATGAGCCATTCTGAGAGGCAATTCTTCTCCTCGATGGACTTCCCATTGAACGGCCCTGCAAAATCAAGATGGATATTTGCTTTTTGGTCAAAATTTGTTCCTTCAATAGTAACACAATTTTTCCCATTAAAAAATCCTTTCCAATTATATAGATACTGCCTGCTCATCAGTTCAGGGGTGTGTGGAGCCTGATGCCACGGTGCTCCTCTGCCACACAGTCATTGTTGGGAATGGCCACTGTTGCCAGGATGTTCTTGCTGGCCTTGGAGGTGCCTTTTCTCTTTTGCACTTCCAGTTCCGGGTGTTCATTGTTTTCCAATGTACAAGTGCTGCGCTGAGGCCTCTGGTCACCAGTCTACACTCATAACTTGAGGGTCTTGTGTAGGACCACCCTACTGTACACCACCATGCCTCTCTAGCTCAGAATCCCTGAGAACAGTCTTTTTCTCCCCCAGAAACCTCCAGGTTTCTGTGCAGCAAAATCTATTTCCCCCAAAGAGGCAGCTTTACTAAGCCCATTGAGACAGAAGGTTCATTTCTATTCTTCTCTGAAGATAGTGATTGCCAAGTCAGCTATATTGCATACCTAGGAGGGCACTCAAGTGACTTCAGTCGAGAATAAAAGGTCTGTTCCAAGCTAATCAAGAGTGGTGTCTTCCAAGAAGTTTCCCTGGAAACGTCCCTGGATTAAAAAAATTAAAAAAAGGTCACACCCTGTTATATGTAAAAGACTAGCTACTAGCTATTATTTGTACTTTTATTGTTGGCCGAGCACATTTTCTCACGTATCATTACAATAATCTTGGGAAGTTGTAACCTTACCTCCATTTTACAGATAAGGAAACTGAGGTTTAGAGATGCTACGTAACTTGCCCGAGATTACAATTCTGGTAAGCAATGAAACATGTCTAGCCTCAAAGCCTCTGCTCTTAACCACTGTGCTTGTCTGTCTTCTAGATCCTTACACGGCTGGCCAAGGCCTTGATTTCCTTAAGACATTTCCTGGTAGATTCTGTAGGAAGTTCCGTCACTTGAGGTGACTAATGAGATAGGTCAGGTTGTTAAATGTTTATGGGATGTGATGTAATGTAATATAATTTGCATAGGTGATGAGCAGATTAAAAAAAAATCTAAAAAAGAAAAAAGAAGAACGAAAAAGAGAGCTCTAAAAGACGCTTTGATCTGTAGATGTAAAACAAGTACCCTGGAATTCCTTGCTCCCTGAAACAGTAACAGAAGTACCGTTATTGGCCCATGTAGCCAGCACCACCTCTAGCGTCTTGGTACTTTGAGGTACGAGCAGCTCTGGCCTGTAAGAGGACACATCCAGCTGTAGGAGGGCTTCGTGTCCATTCTTATGTTCAGCGACAGAGATTAATCACTTTTAGACAAGGTCAACTCCTCAAACGTCCTTCAAGGCCTCAAGGTCAACGCCCGTCCCTACTAGGAACCGAAAGGCTTCCTTTCATTAAAAAAGACCCCTCCAATAGCCCCAATGAGGTTAGAAGTTCTTGTTCTGTTTTTACAGTGCATGCATCATGGAATTCCTCTACTTGAAAGAGCTGGCAGGGTAGCCTAAGGAATTTCTTCTTCTTTATGCAAATACATATCGTGCTAAGACATACCAGCCTTCCTGGAGTTACTTTGTAGACAGACATTTTCTGGGACAACGATCCTTTCTGTGTGGCACGCTAGGGCCTCTTGCCTGGTGGTTCTGCTTCTTTCTTGGGGATTCATTTCATCTCTGGATCTTCCCATGAAGACTTTGCCCCATAATCCTCTTGTCATGCACCCTCAGAGTACAAGCCATGACTGTTTTTTGAGTTCTCTGGTACTGTAAAACCCATCCAACAGCATTTAAAAGATCCTACCCTCATCCTCTAGATTTGTCTAAATGTTCGTAAACCACTTCATCTGTCTTTAACTGAGGATTTCCCATAGACACTGTTGTCCCCATCTTGAGTTTAGGAGAGCGCTTCCGTTGGTCCTTAATTCTGGGCTTCCTCCGGGGCAGTCATCCAGTCCTCTCTTAGGTCTTTCATGCCTCCCTTTCTTAGTTATCTCTGGGGGGAGAGCCCTCTCTAATCTTTAGGAATAGTTAGGGCCAGTGACTCTCCTTTTCCCTTTTATCAAGGTCTATCTTATCCTTTAAGATGACTACCTTCTTCCTAACAAAATCGTCTCTTCTCCAACTCAATATTCATGCATCCTCCTTAATTCATAAAACAAAAGTTCTAACACTACACTAGGCTACAGGACCAATGCTTGTGTTTTTTTCATCTTTTTTTTTAAACAGAACACCTTTCTTCTTTAGTGTCCTTATCAACAGCACTCCTAGAGATAGTGCAAATCTTGTGCAGTTTCTTTTCAGCTCTTGTTGAGGGTAGGTTTGTTTGTTCTTCTTGTTTTAATTTCAATGCCAGAAGGTAGCTGGCTTACTATGTGATAAAGTCATTCATCCTCTTTGTAAAGACTATTAATAAAAGTCACCCGAACCTAGTGGTTGAACCCACAGGCTGGGCCCCTGAAATCCACAAACTTCATCAGAAATTATGCAGTTACTTTGGAGCAGAGAATCTTCTGTGTTTAAGGGCTTGTGTGTAGGTCCCCTGAACCCAAGAGGTATTTTGCCAACACTAACGTCCCTCTTGTATTTTATAAAGAGGAACAGAATGTCGGCAGCTAAGATAGTGCTGCCACCTCCCACCACCTGCCCCACCCTGGTAATGATATGAGAGCAAAAAGTCTTATGTACATGTGCCCTGCAGCTGTTGCAACTTATACTCCTAGATGAGAAGTTGAATGAAGGGGATAAAAATAGATGGGTTTCTGCCTAAAATCCCACATACTAGTGATCTCCTTAACTTTGTTTTCCAGCCCCTGGGGATCCTTAAGACACTTAAGGACCCACCTGTCATGTTGGTTTTGAAGTCTGCAGGTGAAGGTTAGAGGTGAGAACTTACTAAATAACTGGATTCCCAGGAATTTACTTGGCGAGAGCACTGGGGGGCAGCTCAGCTGAGTCCTGAAGTCAAGTAGCTTCTTCCAGGATGAGTCAGAGGGTTTGGCTTCTTCATGTCAGACTTTGTCCCTCAGATATCACTAGCCTGGCAGTTTTCCAGATAACAGAGTGTGTTGGACTTTGGGGACTATCGTCCCACAGCCCTCCACCCAGGTATGTTCTACATGATTGGTAAAAAGACCCAAAGGCCCGAAGCTCCCTGTGCAAGGAGGTAGGGTACAGAGGGAGACTTTTCTTTTGCTCTAAGACATGGTGAGCACAGTGCCACAATTAGTGTGCAGGAAAGCTGTGATGTGCTTTATGGAGAAAACACATTGTTAGATAAGCTTCCTTCAGGCCTGAGATATAGTGCTACTAGGTGTGCTGTTAATGTTAATGACTCAATAATCTATGAAATAAGATATTTAAACACAGACTCACATAAAACAAGGTTATGCATTGACTGGTTGAGAAAAATGTTGCGACGAAGAAAAATGTGCTTGAAGAAACCTAAACTTGCCTGTCCCCTGGGAGCAATGGTTCAGGATTTGCCAATCAGTGTTCAGATGACTTAATAAAACATAGCCTCTGAGAATGACGACAATTAACTGTATCTGATTGGGATACGAGTTGTAAAGGCTGGGATTGGTTTTCTAAATTTTATGGATCTCAATGGTGTTGGTGATATGATAATGCTATGGGCTTGGGGCATTTTCAGTAAAAGAGAATGCATGAAAAATACGATTGGATGAAATAAACTTTGGAGGGGTTTCTAGTAGCAAAGGACCAGATGGATGCTGATGGAATCCAAGGCTGCTCTGACTGAGAGTCAGAATACAAAAGTGAGTTGGAAGTGATTTGGATCTTTGGTCTTTAAGTCGAGGTGAATTGACCTGGGACTTTAATTTCTCCTTAGGTTTTGATAATGGAGGACAATTTATATTGGGGACTTTCTTGGAGTTGGGATATTATTATATTGTCATTTGGATTTATTGTTCCATTTCTGCTAGTCTCTTTAGTTATTGTAATTGGGTACAACTGAAGCCTAGAAGTAGATGAAGCCGTGTATGTTTGGCCTTAGTTGCAGAAATGTATTTAATGTCCTATGCTGTCCCATTGCGCAACTATTTGGGGGCCAAAGCTGAACTTCTCTCTCTTAGAACAGCAGTTGGCGTTTTTTGAGGAATAGCCTCAAAATGTGGGGGCAGGACTTCCCCAATCCACTACTCTTCTGTTCTCCCAGGGGGGATAGTTACACCCGAGTAGGTCACAGGCTTGACTGATAAGCACAATGAGTTAAGAGAATTAACACTTGGGAAATGTTAGAAAGTGTCTGATCTCCCTTCGTTACATTTTTCTGAGGGAGCTTCTGTTACTGATGAGATCAAGTGGGGTCGAACTTTCAAGCAGCACCTAAAAGGGATGGTGGGGTCGTTTCCCTGAAATTCTGGCAGGGTGGGCCACCCCTTATCTCCCTTCTGTCCCCTCCCTCATTTCCCTCATCACTCTCTCCCTCTTTTTATATAGCAGACACAAGTGTACTTTGTTCATATAATCAAGAGGGTAAATCAGAGTCCTATGGTTCTCAGGCTTGTGTTCAAAGAAGGTGCGTTTATTTTCCAATCTAGCTTTACTGTGAAAGTTGGTTACATATTTGGATACATAACAGATGACTTGTATGTGTTCATCAACAAATAGCTAGAAGCCAGAGAAGATTAGTACCCTTGAACCTCCATTAAGAAGGAATGTAGGGTCGAACTGGAACTATAATGGCAGGGGAATGACTATAAAGCTGATGTGAGGAGTCCAATGACTATAAAGCTGATGTGAGGAGTCAAAGGAGTAGAGGGCAAACTCAAGTTCAATTTGCGCATGACTTAATTCACAAAGAATCTGACCTACAGAGGAGGTGGGGCAGCTTCCAAACTTCTAGGTTGCTGCTTTATCTTCTTCAAGTAGGCATCTGATTTTGTGTTTCATAGATATGAGGTACTAGGACACAACATTGGAGAAGGGGGAAGGCAACAAGGAGATGAGGCTCAGATTCATTGGTCTCACAGGTGGGGTTGAGGATTCAATCTGAAGAGGAGACCTGAGGAGGTCAGGCTTCCCCACATTCTGAGGGTGCAGTAAGGTGTGTGGTCTTGTAGGACTGCAGTCTAACATGTGCATACATGAGAAGCATGTGAGTGAGCACTTGTCTTCCCCAGCCATAAAGGATGCTTCCCAAGAAGTCCACTTCTTTTTCCCCTCACCCAGATTACTGAGGTGTGCTGCATGACTGTGAAGCTGGGAGCAGTTAGGAGAACAGTAACCAGGACTCTTGAAAGTCGTCAAAGGGACATGGATCCCACTAACCATTTCACAGATTTCATCAGGAAGCCCATCAAAGAGCTGCTGGGAACTCCTCACCAACAGATTTCCACTAGCTGGCCCAGGAGCACCCTCAGTGCTCTGTGCACCTCACCCACACACAATCCCCCCACTCTCACTGTGTGGCCAGCTCCCTGTGTATGCCCCTGAAGGTGGTGAGTGTGAACCTTTGCAGACAGCTCGTGAGCATTCACAGAAAGCTGGTTTGACTCTGTGGGATTGGGAAAAAACACACAAAGTTAAGCATTCAGGGCCACCCTAGGGAAAGCAAATGGGAGACTCTCAGCACCTAAGTTGGCTTTGGAGGATGAAGAAGGCATACGATCTTAAGGATTCCCCCCTAAGAGGGAAGAAGAAGTGTGGAGCAGGCATATCCACAGAAGGTCTGAGAAAGCCTTAGAATCCCTAATATGGCTGACAGAAGATATTTGTCACCTGAAAGCAGGCAGTAAAGACTGGAGGAGGTGAACACTTCTCCAGAAGCAAAGACAACAATGCAAAACTTCAAGGAACATGGAAAATCAAGGAAACATGACACCACCAAAGAAACACAATAATTTTCTAGTAATTGACGCCAAAGAGATGGAGACCTATAATTTTGCTGATAAATAACTCAAAATTGTTGTTTTAAGGAAGCTCAGTGAGCTATAAGAAAACATGCAAAAAGAGTTCAATGAAATCAGGAAAACAATACATGCACAAATCAAGAAGTTTAACAGAGAGATAGAAATCATAAAAAAGAACGAAACAGAATTTCTGGAGCTGAAGAATACAATGAAGAAAAAAAAAAAGCAACAGAGAGCATTTGACGTCAGACTTGATCAAGCAGAAGAAAGAATCTGTGAAGTAGAAGATAGGTCATTTGAAATTATCCAGTCAGAGAAGAACATAGAAAAAAGGATGAAAAAGAATGAAGAAAGTCTTTGTGAACTATGGAATACCATCAAGAGAAATAATCTACACGTTATTGGAGTCCCTAAAGAGAAGAGTGGGAAAAAGGGGCAGAAAGCTTATTTAAAGAAATAATGGCTGAGAACTCCTCAAATATGAGGAGAGCTTTGGGCATCCAAATTCATGAAATGCATAGGCGCCACAAAATTTTACCCCAATAAGATTTTATCTAAGACACATTATAATAAAACTGTCTAAAATCAAAGACAGAGAATTTTAAAAGTAGCAAAAGGAAAAATTCCTCTCATCCAAGGCTATCAGCATATTTCTCAGCAGAACCCTGGCAGGCCAGGAGAGAGAGAGATAGTGTATTCAAAGTGCTGAAAGGAAAAAACTGCCAACCCAAAATGCTGTACCTGCCAAAGGTGTCTTTCAGAAATGAAGGAGAGAGAAAGACTTTCCCAGACAAACAAAGCTGAGGGAATTCATCATCACAAGATCTGCCTTAAAGAAAATGTTGAAGGAATTCTTCACACTAAAATGAAAAGATGCTAATTAGTAACATGATAAAATAAATAAATATAAAACACACTGGTAAAGGTAAGTATACAGTCAAATTCAGAATATTCTAAAATAGTGGTGTGTTAATCACTTACCTTAGTATAGAGGTGAAAGGACAAAAGTACTAAAAATAGCTAGAGTTACAATAATTTGTTAATGGAATCACAATATAAAAATGTAAATTGTGACATTAAAAACATGAAATGAGTGTGTGTGAGGAATAAAGAGATAGAGTTTTTGAATACAATCAAAGTTAAGTTGTTATCAGCTTAAAGTAGACTATTATATCTATAAGATATTTTATGTAAGTCTCATGGTAGCCAAAAAGCAAAAATCTACAGTAGATATACAAAGATAACGAAGGGAGTCAAAGCTTACCACTATGGAAAAGAGTCAGTTCACAAAGGGAGACAGCAAGAGAGGAAGAAAAGAACAAGGGAAATACAAAAGAGCTATAAAACAATAAGTCCTTACTTAATAATTAATTTAAAGGTAAATGGATTGAATTCTCCAGTCAAAAGCCGTAGTGGCTGAATGGGTAAAAACACAACTCAACTACATGTTGTCTATGAGAGACTCATTTCGGCTTTAAGGACACAAATAGGCTCAAAGTGAAAGGATAGAAAAAGATAGTCCATACAAATGGAAACCAAAAGTGAGCAGGAGTAGCCAAGCTTATATCAGACAAAATAAACTTAAGTCAGAAACTGTAAAAAGAGACAAAGAAGGTCATTATATAATGATAAAGGGATCAATTCATCAAGAGGATATAACAATTGTAAATATATATGCACCCAAAATTGAAGCACCTAAATATGTTAAGTAAAAACACTAACAGATCTGAAGGGAGAAATAGACGATACAATAATAGAGGGGGACTTCAGTACCCCACTTTCAAGAATGGATAGCTCATCCAGACAGGAAGACCAATAAGAAAACACAGGATTTGAACAATACTTTAGACCAAGTGGACCTAACAGACATACACAGAATATTCCATCCAACAGCAGTAAAACTCATATTCTTCTCAAGTGCACATGGAGCCTTCTCCAGGATAGGTCATATGTTAGGTCACAAAACAAGTCTCAGCAAATTTAAGAAAACTGAAATCATGTCAAGTATCTTTCCAACCACAATGGTATGAAACTAGAAACTAGTAACAGGATAAAACTGGAAAATTCATAAATATATGGAAATTAAAGCACATACTCCTGAGCAACCAATGGGTCAAAGAAGAAATCTAAAGGGAAATAAAAAATTGTCTTGAAATAAGTGAAATGGAAACACATATACCAAAACTTACAAGATGCTAGCAAAAGCAATTCTTAGAAGGAAATTTCTAGCAATAAATGCCTACATTAAGAAAAAAGAGGGGCTGGCCCGGTGGCACAGCGGTTAAGTGTGCATGTTCCCCTTTGGCGGCCTGGGGTTCACCCGTTTGGATCCCGGGTGCAGACATGGCACCGCTTGGCAAGCCATGCTGTGGTAGGTGTCCCACGTATAAAGTAGAGGAAGATGGGCATGGATGTTAGCTCAGGGCTAATCTTCCTCAAAAAAAGAAAAAAGAAGAGAAAAAAGAAATATCTCAAAAAGACAACCTAACTTTACACCTCAAGAAACTAGAAAAAGAACAAACTAAGCCCACAGTTAGCAGAAGTAAGGAAATAACAAAGATCAGAGCAGAAATAGAGACCAGAAAAACAATAGAAGTGATCAATGGAACTAAGAGCTAACTTTTTGAAAAGATAAACAAAACTGACAAACCTTTAGCTGGACTAAGAAGGAAAGAGAGAAGACTCGAATAAATGAAACAAGAAGTGAAAGAGGAAACATTACAACAGATAACACAGAAATACAAAGGATCATAAGGGAGTACTATGAACAATTATATGTCAACAAATTGGATAAAGTAGAAGAAATGGATGAATTCATAGAAATATACAACCTACCAAAACTGAATCACGAGAAAATAGAAAATCTGAACAGAGCACTAACAAGACAGGAGATTGAATTAGTAATCAAAAATCTCTCAATAAAAAAAAGCCTGGGACCAGATGGTTTCACTTGTGAATTTTACTAAACGTTAAAAAAAAGAATTAACACCGATCCTTCTTAAACTCTTCCAAAAAATTGAAGAGGAGGTATCACTCCTGAACTCATTTGACAAGGCCAGCATTACTCTGAGACCAAAACCAGAAAAGGACGTTACAAGGAAAGAAAACCATAGGCCAATATCCCTGATGGATATAGATAAAAAAATTCTTAAAATATTAGCAAACAATTCATCAGTACATTAAGGGAATCATACACCATGATCAAGTGGGGTTTATCCCTGGGAGACAGGGGTGGTTCAGCACAGACAAATCAATAAATGGGATGCACCACATTAATAGAATGAAACATAAAAATCATATGATCTTCTCAATAGACCCAGATAAAAACATTTGACAAAATTCAACATCCTTTCATGATTAAAAAAACTCATAACAAATGGGATATATAAGGAATGTACCTCAACATAACAAAGGCTATATATGAGAGACCCACAGCAAACGTCATACTCAATGGTGAAAGGCTGACCTCTTTTCCTCTAAGATCAGGAACAAGACAAGGGTGCCCACTTTGCCACTTTTATTCAACATAGTATTGGAGGTCTTAGCCAGAACAATTAAACAAGACAAAGAAATAAAAGGCATCCAAATTGGAAAGGAAGAAGTAAAATTGTCTTTGTTTGAAGATGATATGATCTTATATATAGAAGACCATAGAGATTCCACCAAAACTCTGTTAGAACTAAGAAACTAATTCAGTTAAGTTGCAGTATGAAAATCAACATGCAAAAGTCAGTTGTATTTCTATACACTAACAATGAACTATCTGAAAAAGAAATTTAAAAAAAATCCCATTTACAGTAACACCAAAAACAATAAAATACTTAGGAATAAATTTAACCAAGGAAGGAAAAGATCTCTATGCTGAAAACTATGAGACATTGATGAACAAAATTGAAGAACAAATAAATGCAAAGATTTCCTTCACTCACGGATTAGAAGAATTCATATTGTTAAAATGTCGGTACTACACAAAACCGTCTGTAGATTCAATGTAATATTTATCAAAAATTTTGATGGCATTTTTCACAGAAATAGATAATTCTAAAATTCATATGGAACTATAAAAGACCCAGAATACCAAAGTAATCCCAAAAAAGAAGAACAAAGCTGGAGGCAGCAAACTTCGTGATTTCAAACTATATTACAAAATTATAGTAAGCAAAACAGTATGGTACTGGCATGAAAACAGATACTCACCAACAGGACAGAATCGAGGGCCCAGAAATAAACCCATGCATGTATTGTCAACCAATATTTGGGAAGGGAGCCAGGAATACTCAATAAGGAAAGGACAATCTCTTCAATAAATGTTCTTGGGAAAACTGGATATTCACATGCAAACGAATGAAACTGAACCCCTATCATATGCCACTCACAAAAATTTACTTGAAATGTAAGACCTGAAAATGTAAATCTCCTAGAAGAAAGCACAGGAAAAACTCATTGACCTTGCTCTTGGCAAGGATCTTTTGGATATGACACCAACAGCACAAGCAATAACAGCAAAAATAAACAAATGGGACTACATCAAACTAAAAAACTTCTGCACAGCAAAGGAAACCAGCAACAAAACAAAAAGGCAACCTACTGAATGGAGGAAAGTATTTGCAAATCATATATCTGATAAGGGGCTAATATCCAAAATATTTGATGAACTCATATTACTCAGTAGTAAAAAAAATAATTCAGGGAAAAATGAGCAGAAGACCTGAATAGATGTTTTTAAAGAAGACAAACAAATGGCCAACAGGTACATGAAAAAATGCTCAATATCACTGATCATCAGGAAAATGTCAATCAAAACCACAATGAGACATCACCTCCCACCTGTTAGAATGTCTGCTATGAAAGAGACAAGAGATAACAAGTGTTGGCGAGAATTTAGAGAAAACAGAACCCTTGTGCACTGTTGGTGGGAATGTAAATTGGTACAGCCCCTATGGAAAACAGTATAGAAGTTCTTGAAAAAAGTAAAAATGAAACTACGATATGATTTAGCAATCCCACCTCTGGGTATATGTCTAAAGGAAATGAAATCGCTATCTCGAAGAAATATCTGCACCCCCATGTTCACTGCAGCATTATTCACAATAACCAAGAAATGGAAACAACCTAAAGTATCCATCGATGGATAACTGGATAAAGAAAATGCGACACACACACACACAGACACACACACACACACACACACTGAAATATTATTCAGCCACAAAAAGAAGGAAATCCTGCCATTTGCAACAACATGGATATGGACCTTGAGGCATTCTTCTCAGCAAAATAAGTCAGACGGAGAGAGATAAATACTGGATGATCTCACTTATATTACAATCTAAAACACCTGAATTCATAGAAACTGAGAGTAGAATGGTAATTGCCAGGGTTTAGGGGTTGGGGGAAATGATGTTGGCCAAATGGTGCAAACTTCCAGTTATCAGGTGAATAAGTTCTGGGGATGTAATGTACAGCATAGTGACTATAGTAAACAGTGCTGTGCTGTATAATTGAAAGTCGCTAGGGGAGTAAATCTTAATTGTTCTCATCACACACATGCAAAAGAAAAAAGTAATTATGTGAGATGGTGGATGTGTTATTGTGATAGTCTTATTTTGGTTATCATTGCACAAAATATATGTGTAACAGATTATCACATTGTACAACTTAAATTTACACAATGTTACATGTCAACTATATCTCAACAAAGCTATAAAAAAAGAACTTTCCAGAACATTCCAGAAGCCTCTGGCTCACTCATATCCATATGCCATCCCTTTGTTCCCATGCACAACTGGCCTTGGCTGCTTTTGACACGTATCTCTGCTCTCTTCAAACAGAGAGAACACAATTCTGCAGATCCCTCTTTACCTGTCTAAAGAAACATCTGCTTCTACTGTGTCATCCTTAACCTTTTGTTTTTGTCTAGTTCTCTCACTTTCAGTACTTAACTGAGACAATCTGTGCAAGCCACTGGATAGGTGTGACTGTTTTGATGCAGTGATTAAAGTGGTTAAAATGAAGCTCTGGAGCTGGGCGGCCTGGGTTCATAACCCCACGCCCCTCTTTACGAGCTTCATGACTTTGGGCAAATCACTTAACGTTTCTATGTTTCAGTTTCCTTGTCCTATAAAGTGCCTCTAGTGCCTACCTCATAGGGTTGGTTTGAAAAAACATATGATGCCCACAAAGTGCTCAGCAAAGTGTCGGCCCTACAGCAAGTGCTCATGTATGTTAGCTCTTATTAATATGTTTAGCAAGGACAGAAAACTCTTTTTTAACTCTTGCCTTAGAGAAAAATAATTGATGAATGCCTCTATCTTTAGTAAATGGCAGAGCTTTTTCAAAAACTGTGTGTTTATTTTTCTGCACCTCTACTTTGGCTACCTGCTATGTGCCAGACAACATGTGCTTGATACGGTCCTCAAAGAGCGCTTTGCGGAAGCTGTTGACAGCTCCCATAGGTAAATCACTCCAATAACATTAATGGTCAGTAGGTCAAACCAAGAGGTCACTATATGCTTTCGATGATACCAAGTGTTTTCTCAAAGTAGACGTTGCTCCACTGGCAGCAGCAGTTGAGTTAATCCTTGTACAGTGAAAAACTGCACATTAGGATAATTAACCTTGACTATAAATCTCCAAAATTTTTGTGGAATGTTTTAGAACCAAATCCGGGTCTGTAATATCACTGTGCATTAGCATACATCATGCATTCACAGTGATATTGCAAATATGCCAGTCACCGAAAACACCTTTCCCAGAATCTTCTAGCTGTGGTACCCAATCCTGGACATGAGCAGATCACCTGCTGAAAAGTGTTAGATACTGCTAAGAGAGTTCTTGGATTCCAAAGGATGTATTTTTCTCAAAGTGGTCCTTTTGTTGGACATTGTACATTTTCATATTCCTGAATACACAGGCAAAACACTAGGCTAACTTGTCACATCCTGGGGAGGTATTGGTGCGTCTTAGCTGATCCGTAGATTCAAATTTTCTGGGTCCGGCATTCCTTTTAAGATCTCTCTGTAACAAATAGTTCTCTAAAAGGTAACTGTAGCTGTATGAAGGACACAAAATAACAACTTAAAAGAAGTAAAAGAGCCAAAGTTGAACCATGTCGCCTTCTAATATATGTTAGCAAAATCGCGTTTCATAGAATGTGTGGAATACCCTGACACTTTCATTTGGATTAAAATACAGGCCTACTTATATTTAGTCCAATGTTCTTACCAAGGATTGCAATTAACCTGCAATTTGGGCAGCTAATTCTACCCCCTAACTTACAGTAAATAGCACCAATCAATCATGGACTCTTGTACTGAATCTGGATGGAGTTTCAGAATCCTTCTCAACATAGTGCTCCAGGGAACCACTGTCAAAAGATCAGAGTTGACAACAAGTTGGAATCTATTAGTCATTTTTTGTTCCCTTTAGTCTTCCCCTTTCTATTTCAATCAGCTGACCACATTACAGTGTAGTAACATCTGAAGAAGAGGACTTTGAGAAACTGTTATCAGGGAGCCTGACATGTGGTCCTTAGAGCCCTACATGTGTAACACTGAATCTGGGTGATTCTTGCGAAGAAGGAGATTAATGGAAATCCAGGAGAATTCAGGAGACTGCCCTGGATGTGTGTACATGAGAGGCTGGCGGGTGGGGATGAGTCCAGGAAGCAGGAAGTCAGCAAGAAATAGAAGAAGACATCAGAATTTGAGACATAGGGAACTAGAAGCAGAGAACAATGGCAAGGAGAGTTTACAGGAACAATTTAATTTAACTTTGGATGTGATAAATTGTTTGCTTCAGCAACAAACTTCTCTGCATTTGACCTTCAAATCAGCCAGAAATAAAAGCTTGAGTGGAGGAAGAAACACCTGGGATGGAGATGTGCATCTGGGAAGCCATCTATCAGGCAGGTGTGACATCACAAGGTAATCGAGGCTGTGATTGGGGCCACCGAGGCTGCGAAGGAGAGAACCCAGATGGAGAAAGTAGGTTTGGGACTCTGACGAGTGAGATGGGGTGCCCCCAGGGAAATGGCGGGTAGAGTAAGACAGTCAGCAAAATGAAACACAGAAGAGAGTTTTCTGAGAAGCAGGTGGTTGCTGAGAAATATAAAATGTAAACATGCAGTTACCTTCTTTAATAAAGAGAGATTATAGAGGTGGAGTGATTAAAAGTGCCGACAGCAGCAAAATGAGTAGAAGAGAGAAATTTGACAAATCACTCACTGGATTTGACCACACTGATGTCATTGGCAACTGTAGAACGAAAGCCTTGGGTCTCTCTCCACCTCCCTTTTAGACAAGCTTCTTCCCACTTTCCATCTTGCACCCATAACTCTATGGAAACAAATCTCTTAATTGTCAGTAATCACCTCCCTGCACTAGATCCTCAGACCTCTTCTCATCCAGCCTCTCAGCAGCATTTGACACTGCTGATCACTCTCCTTAATGCCTCTATTCTCTAGGATTTTGATGTACAAGCCACTCAATTTTCTTTCTTTCTTTTTTTTTTTTTTTAAGATTGACACTTGAGCTAACATCTGCTGCCGATTGTTTTTTTTTCTTCCTCTTCTCCACTAAGCACCCCCATACATAGTTGTAGATTCTAGCTGTAAGTGCCTCTGGCTGTGCTATGTGGGACATTGCCTCAGCATGGCTTGATGAGCGGTGCCATGTCCGCGCCCACGATCCGAACTGGTGAAACCCCGGATTGCCAAAGCAGAGTGCGCGAACTTAACCACTCGGCCACAGGGCCAGCCCCCCATTCTTAGTTTTCTATTAACTCCTGACTGCTCTTCCAGGCACCTGTAGCCTCATTCTCCTCTCCATGGCTGTTAAATGTTCAATGGCTCAAATATTTATGTTCATCCTTCTTTTCTTTTCACTTTATATTCTCTCTCCGACCCCATCTACATCTATGATTTAAATGACCACTTAAATAATAACTCTCATGTTTGTATATCCAGGCCCAATTTCTCTTGTTTTTTTAACAATTCTTTTTTTTTTTTCCTAAAGATTGGCACCTGGGCTAACAACTGTTGCCAATCTTCTTTTTTTTTTTTTTCTGCTTTATCTCCCCAAACTCCCGCTGTACACAGTTGTGTATCTTAGTTGCCGGTCCTTCCAGTTGTGGGATGTGGGACACCGCCTCAACGTGGCCTGACGAATGGTGCCACGTCGGCGCCCAGGATCCGAACCCTGGGCCACTGCAGCAGAGCGCGCAAACTTAACCACTCCGCCACGGAGCCGGCCCCCCAATTTCTCTTTTGAGTCTATATTCAGCTGCTTACTTGACTTTCACTCAAATGTCTCAAAGTCTCTCCCAGCTCAATATTTTCAACACCAAATTCAAGTTATCCTCCCCACAAAACCAAGCAAGCGAGCCCTGGTCTTCTGCCTCTGTCCCCAGCGTGGTGAGTGGTACCACCATCCATTCTGCTCCACAATCTGGAAACTTCTCTTTTCTCTCACATCAATTCTATTACCAGGTCCTGCTAATCTTACCTCTTAAATACTTTCTCCACCTCTGCTACCACCACCTTAGGTCAAGCTACCTTTGTCTATCACCATCTCTACCAAAATAACCTTATTACTGATGTTGCTATTTTAAACATTGCCCTAAAGTTCTTTGCTATGTCTCCATTGAGAAGTGAGGTCCATGTTCTGTTCCCTTGAATCTGGTTTCACTTGGGACTGGATCATTAAAGTCTTTGTGGTTAGTGCTGGCAAGTGGATTCCAATTCCCAGTGACCCTGGGGACAGCAGAGCAGGACCCTGCCTGGTCTTTTTGTGCCATCCTCTCACCTTCCACGCTATATTAGACAATGCTCTGCTGTTATTTCATGGCTAATTCTTTCAGATGTGGGTGACTAGGTCCTTCTTCCTAGTCTGTCTGAGTCTGGAAGCTCTGATGAAATCAGTCCATCACGGGTGACTCTGCTGGTATTTGAAATACCTAAGGCATAGCTTCAGTGTCACAGCAACACACAGCCATCACAGTGTGACAACTGATGGATGGGTGTGTGGTTCCCTGACCGGGGAAACGAACTCAGGCCACTGTGGTGAGAGCACCGAATCTTAAGCACTAAACCACCAGGGCTGGCTATCACTAAAGTAGCAGGGTGTAACTTCTGATCTGGGTGGTAAGAGTCAATGCAGCTTTCCCTGGCTTGCTGGAGCACTCATTTTGGAGCCCTGAGAGGCCGAGATCACCCTGCTGTTAGGAAGCCATGCCACATGGAGAGACTGCATGTAGGCATCATGGCTGGCAGTTTCAGTCTCTGTATTATCTCAGCCAAGGCCCAGACAAGCGAGTGATCAAGTCTTTTAGATGATTCCAGCCCCTGGCCGGGAGCTCACGCCCAGTTTTTGTGTCTTCCTAGCTAAAGTCCCAGGCATTGCAGAGCAGCCACAAGCCACGCCCTTTCTCCCTCTACCTTCCATCCCCTTCCACCCTCTTCACTTTCCACCCCCTGTGGCTTGTCCAAGTTCCAGAAACACTGAATCAGCCAGCATCATAAAAAGGTTGTTCCAAGCTGATAAATTGGGGGGTAATTTGTTCTGTAGCAATAGTAACTGAAACATATCTATCCCTCTTATCTCCACACATTTCTAATATTTTCTGGACACTACAGAGCCAGAGTAACCTCCTGCTTAAAACTGTTTAATCGTGTCCCAATGCCCTTAGGCTGAAGAGCAAACTTCTTCACGTGACCTCGAGGGCGCCGCCAGGCATCTCCACCCATCTCTGCTGCCCAGCAGCACGGCCCTTCCTTCTGTCCTCCGTATTTGCCACGCTCGTTCCCACGGTAGTACTTCATACCGTTTCCCTTGTCTGCCGACTCTTCTCTCCTCTCTTCACCCTTTTTAATGGCAGTTCATTCTGCAGGGCACGAATCAATTACGCCTCCTCTGGGAGACCACCCTTGACCGTAAAACTCTCAATCAAATTTTCTTCTCATCTGATTTCATAGATCCCTGACCCACTCAGCATGGCAGTGATCACTGGCAGGAACTTTGAACTTCATTTTGAAGGCAATAGGAAGCCACTGATGATTCTGAGCAGAGGAATCGAAATATTAATCCGGCAACAGAATATAAAATGTATTGAAGTAAGAAGCATGAACACATTTTACATGTTAGGCCTTGTGTGTGTGTAAATATTTGATTGGGATCTTTTTCCTGCATTAGACTGTTGACTCTCCTGGGGCAGTAGAGACCATGCCTGTTTTTGCTCCCAGTAGCATTCTTGCTGCCTTGCATGCGTCTTTGGTCCTTAATTCACGTAAGACTCACTCCATGTCTCCTTGCAGGATGAATGAACAAGCCTTGGGTTTACGTACAAGGCCAATATTTTTAACCATGTGTATAGCTTTAGGTTATGGGAAAGATAGAGAGATGAAAGACTTATAGGTCTGTTTTTGAGGAAATTACAGTCAAGTTGGGGAAATAGGATAGGTATGTTAATACTTCTGATGGTTAGCTTCTATTATGAGACAGGCACTGTACTAGGTGCTTTATACAAACGATTTTGTTTATTCTCCTCACTCCTGTGAGGTAGGTATTATTATTATTCTTATTTTGCAGATGAGAGAACCAAAGCTCAAGCAGGCTTTGAACCAAAGACTCTGGTTCTAGTAACTGGGCTAAAAACATGATATTTTTTTGGTAGAGAATATTTTGGTAAGAACAGAAGTGGGAGATAAAGTAGGTGGGAGCCGATTTTCAGGCTAAGGAGCTTTGAGATTAGTCTGTAAACAGTAAGGATCCACTAAACGATTTTGAGCAGGACGCTGCTGTATTCTAAATTGCTTTTTCAGGACCGTGACAGAGTAGTTGTGTTGGACTAGCCCTCTTGCCACAAACAATTAGAAAAGCGGACAAAACCTACAAAGAAAATTCTTCCCGACTTTGGACGACAGACACTGAGCACCTTGAAAGAAGGAAGACTAGATAACCCCCACGTGACCTGAGCTTTCGCTCGGAGGCACTTTGTGAATGGCAGCGCAGGACTGGGAACACAAACACTACTGTGGTCATGCTTAGCCCAGAGGACGGTGATCCAAGTTTGAAGTGGGCTTGAATTTTGGGGATAGAATACCAGAAAAAAGGAAACTGTACAGAGAAAGAGCCAGGAATTGCATAGGAATGCTTTTGTGGATTCAGCCAAAATTAAGCTGCACAAGCATGGACTGAGCTCCATAGTGCTAGATCAAATCCCACTGTCGAGCACAGAGCAACTGCTAGGAAGCCATGAGCTCAAAGTCAAGTCCAAAGCTCTCAGAGGCAGGAGAACTTCCAGTTCCAATCAGGCAGAGTGGAGAGGCCTTGATAGAGTTCCAAGTATTCAGAGGAGACCCAGAAGGGCCCTCCCGTGGAGTAGAGCTAATCCACCATGAGTAAAGGCTACTCTAGACCCACCTTAGTGGAGCTTTATAATAAGCTTTGAAAGGATCAAGCTGATCCACAAGTAAATTATTTCTTACTAGAAGAAGATTCAAAATTCAAGGAAAATAGCAAAATCCAGATACACAACAGCATAGCATCCAAAATGTCCAACATACAACAACACATTATGAGACACTCAAAAAAGCAGGAAAATATGACCCCCAAACCAAGAGAAAAAATAACTTCAATAGAGATAGAAACAGATAAGAAAGAAATAATGGAATTAGCAGGCAAGGATTTTAAAAATAGCTATTTTAATTACTTTCAAAGCTTTCAACAAAATATGACCACAGTAAGGGGTCAAATGGGACATCTAAGTGGGGAAATGGCAAGTAAAAAAGAAAAAAAGAGCCAAATGGAAATCTTATAACCAAAACAATATAACATCTGCAAAAAAATCAATGGGCTTCACAGCAGATTGAACCATGCAAGAGAAAAATAACCAGTAGACTTGAAGACAGGGGAATAGACTAAGAGACTGTAGCATAGAGAGGGGAAAAAAGGCTGGAAAAAGAAATAAAAGAGATTCAGGGTCCTGTGGGACAATATTAAAGCAGTGGAACACACGTGAAATTCAAGTCCTAGAAGGAAGAAAGAGAGATTTAAGCACAAAAAAATATTTAAAGAAATAATCATGGGAAAATTTCAAAATTTGGTGAAAAGAATAAATCCACAGTTCCAAGAAGTTCAACAAAGACATATAGATTAAATACAACATAATGGAACAGCATAATCAAATTGTTGAAAACCAGTGATATAGAGAAAGTTGAAGCCAGAGGGGAGGAAAATATATAACCTATAACGGAAGAATGATAATAATGATTACTGTATTGTTGTCAGAAACAATGCAAATCAGAAAATAATGGAACAGCATCTTTGAAATGCTAAAAGAAAAAACAAAAATGACAGTTAACCTGGACTTCTGTGTTCACAGAAAATATCTTTTAAAAATGAAGGTCAAATAAAAATGTTTTTGTGCAAATCAAAGCTGAGAAATTTTATGACCAGCAAACCTTCATGAAAGAGAAGTCAAAGGAAGTTCTTCAGAGTAAAGGAAAACGATGCTGGGTAGAAACCCAAATCTACACGAAGGAATGGAGAGTGTAGAATGGTAAATATGTGGGAAAATATAAAATAACTTTTCTTGTTCGATAGTGGATTTAAAACCTAATGGATTGTTTAAAGCAAACAACCAACTAACCATGTATTGTAGGGTCTTCATACAATATGGGAGTAAAACGTGCAAGAACATGGCACAGAGGAGGGGACAAGCTGTACTCTTTCACGTTCCTTCATTTTATTTCGATGTATAAACTATTTGAAGGTTAGATTACGATAAGTTAAAATGCATATTGTAAATCCTAGCAACCAGTAACAATAATACAAATAAAACAAAGAGGTGGAGATAATCAGCCAATAGAGGAAAAAAATGCAATACAAAAATAATTAATCCGAAAGAAGTCAAGAAATGATGAGTAAAGATCAATAAACAGGAGACAAATAGCAAGATGATAGACACAAACACACAATGTCAATTTGTCCATTAAAATAAATGGACTAAACTCCCCAATTAAAGAAGAAAATGTCAGACTGGATAATAAATAATACCAATTCTGGCAATACCAATTTTCTGGAGTTTTTCGGATAATACTTGTCTATCTACTAAATGACTAAAAGACGTGGCTGTGAGTCACATCATGGGTGGCACACACCATCTCTCACAGTGCCTCTCGAGTAAAGAAGTCTCTGTGACAACATAGCTTTTGATTTCTTTCACTGTAAATTGAACTTGCAAATTCAAAACTAGTCTTCCATAACTCATTTCCGCAAACATTTGGAAAAAATTAGGAATGTTTATAATTCCATGTAGCCACCACATCTGTTTTGAAATAATGTTTCAGAGTAATAAGAATGTGTAGAACATAGCATTTGGCTATGGAAAGACTGTGAAAATTAACAGGAATTTAAAAGATGTGAATTCTGGGATTTTACCTGATAAAATTCATCCATTTGAGTGTGACCCGAATAAACACTCACAGCTGATTCAATAATGTGGAGCTAGCAACTGATTAAAGAAAAGGCTTATGGGAATTCAGTTTGATGTGTGCGTGAGCTGAATACAACATGGAAAATGTGAGTCTCTAAGATACCCTTAACATGAGCTCTGAACAGGATCCCAATCTACTCAAGATAAAAATTTTTAAGTTCAGATTAAATTATACTACATAATTATAGAATTTTAGAACATTTAAAAAAGAAAAATGTAATGGACTAAACTCCCCAATTAAATGATACCTCAACACAGTTGTTAAAAATGATTAAAAGCTTCTGTTCCTCAGAAGACAGTGTTTAGAAAATGAATAGGCAAACCATGGAACAGGAAAAATATTCACAAAAACTTGCATTTGACAAAGGCCTTTTATCCAGAATATATAGTTAACTCTTACAACCCAATAATAAAAAGATGAACAACTCTATTAAAAAATAAACAAAACACTTGAAAGATCAGCTAATGGCCAAAAAGCATCATAAAAATGCCAATCATTTGTTGTTAAAAAAATGCAAACCAAAAGCACAATAAGGTCGTTAAATATCCTCCAGAGTGGCTGAAACAAAACCAAAACCTGACAGTGTCAAATGGAGTGTTGATGGGGGGCAACTTCAATTCAATAGCACAAATGGGTCACTTACATTTAATGATACATATATGTCTCCCATGACCCTGCAACTCCATCTCTAAGTATCTACTCAAGAGAAATGACACTATTTTCCCACAAGTAGATTTGTACAAGAATATATTTAGCTGCATTTTTTAAGTAATAACTCTAAATTAGAAACAATTCAAAGTTATCAACAGGAGAACAAATTATAGTAAATCCGTGTAGTGAAATACTACTCAGCAATAAATAAGAATGAACAACTTGAAACCCACAAGAACACGATTGAACCTCAGAAACATTGTGTTGAACAAAAGAAGCCAGATACAAAAGAATATTTTTATTTATAACAAGTTCTATCAGGCAAATGGAACCCATGGTGGAAGAAATCTGAACAGTGGTTTCCATCTGAGGGTGAAGGGAGTGAGAGTGTCGGACTGTTGGGTAGCCAGCCTCCCAGAGGGCCCCCAGTGAGTCCTGCCTCCTAATTTCACAATTTTGTGTAATTGCTTCTCTGAGTTGGCCTTTGTTATCAACAGAGTAAGGCAAAAGTGATGGCTTGGTATGTCACTTCTGAGATTAGGTTGTCGACACTGTGGCTTCAACGTTGTGTCCTCTCTCTCTCTTTCTCCTTCTCTCTCTCCGCTCACTCTGGGCCCTGTCTTGAACATCTCTATGGAGAGCCCAGTGTCGTGAGGAAGTAGACCTCCTGGCGACATCTGAGTGAGTTTGGAGGTGAAGCCTCCAGTTCTAGTCCAGTCCTTAGAGAATATGGCCCTGGCCACCAGCCTGACTAAAGCTTTGTGAGAGACCCACAGTCAGAAGCACCCAGCGGAGCCACTCGCAGGTTCCTGACCCTCAGAAACCATGGGAGGAAAGAAAGCAGAATGCTCGTTGTTTTAAGTTGCTAAGTTTGGGGGGCAATTTGTTATTCAGTAGATATAATTAATACAGGCGGGCATAGGAGAGCTTTCAGGGGTAACGGAAATGTTCTACATCTTGTTTGAGGCCTCGGCTATACAGGTTTACGTGTTTGTTAAAAATCGTGGTACTGTACACTTAAGATCTGTGAATTTATGGAAATTGTAACTCAAGACAATGTATTCTGTATGTAAAAATACTTAGGTTTAGGAACTTTCTTCCAGTGAAAGAGCATATAAACAGGTGAACATTGGCTTCTTAGATATGAGTTTGTATAAAGTTAGGCGTATTTCAGAACTTTTCCTGAATAATGTGTGAGAGACCTCTCAAAAAATTTAGTTAAGAGACTTGCACATAAATATCCAACAAGAGACACTTGGGGGTGATCCTGGGAAGATCTGATTTTAAATGGACCCTGGAGGTAAAATCTTTGGCAGATTCTGCAACTGGAAGGACCCACAACTAAAAACACACAACTATGTCCCAGGGGGCTTTGGGGAGAAAAAGGAAAAAAAAAAGCCTTTAAAAAAAACAAAAACAAAGAACCTTTGGCAGACATCAGAGACTCCTGAGTAGTAGTTATTGCTTCTCATGCTTTATGTTTTTTTTCCCCATTATAAACAAAAACTGCGACATTTAATTTTTTCCCCCAAACCAAGATACTGACATTAGGCTGATTTCCACTTACAACGTTGTTCCCTACAATAGAAGCTGGGACAGAAATAAAAACACAGCCCACCGAATGGAGGGGGTGGTGGAGGCAACATTCTGTTAGAAAGGAGGGAAATTAAAAAAAAAAAAAAGCCTTCCCCTCGCCTCCAGCTCCTGCTCACCTTCCCAAAGAGAGGAAAGCATGCACATTCTCCATCCTGGCAGATTGTGCCATGTGGTCAGTTCGTGGGGTGATCAGAAAGAAAAATAACCTAAATGTATTGTAGATCTTTATTTATTTTCTTTAAATCTCCTAACAAAAATGTCAAACTGTCTTTCAAGAAGATTCCTTCAGTTCTATTCTCTGGCTGGCAGATAGGGTGGTGAGAATGTTTCTGAAATAGGTACCCAGTGCGAAAGCATAATTCACAAATTGTTAAAATCGTAATTCTCATATGAATAGATAGTGTCTGTCAAAGTTTAGTTAATGAAGGAACCAACAGAATGTCGGGACTGATTTCATAAGGTTACGAGAAACTGGAATTCACATAAGAAGTGGGGAAGGAATGTTGAGAGAATATTGTTAAACTGGATGCACAACAACATAAACCGTTTCCACTGTGTTATCTTACAGACCAGAGAAGAACAAAAACTCATTCCACTCATCTGTTTTCTACAAAGTAATCCCTAACTTTACAGAGTTGCAAAAGAGTTGAACTCTAATCAGTTTTGGGTCAAAATTACATTTTTTTTTTTTTACTAATGTTGTGATAGATTACAACCTTGTGAGATTTCAGTTGTACATTATTGTTAGTCATGCTGTGGGTACACCACTTCCCCCTTTGTGCCCTCCCCCCACCCCCCCTTTTCCCTGGTAACCACCAATCAGATCTCCTTGTCAATATGTTAACTTCCACCTATGAGTGGAGTCATATAGAGTTCGTCTTTCTCTGACTGGCTTATTTCGCTTAACATAATACCCTCGAGGTCCATCCACGTTGCTGCGAATGGGCCAATTTTGTCTTTTTTTATGGCTGAGTAGTATTCCATTGTGTATATATACCATATCTTCTTTATCCAATCATCAGTTTCTGGGCATGTAGGTTGGTTCCACATCTTGGCTATTGTAAATAATGCTGCAATGAACATAGGAGTGCAAGGGACTCTTGGGATTTCTGATTTCAGGTTCTTAGGATAGATACCCAGTAATGGGATGGCTGGGTCATAGGGTATTTCTATTTTTAACTTTTTGAGAAATCTCCATACTGTTTTCCATAGTGGCTGTACCAGTTTGCATTCCCACCAACAGTGTATGAGGGTTCCTTTTTCTCCACAAAATTACATTTGTTTGAGAGAACATGATGATTCTTAGACTGGCTTATTAGAAAATGTTCTAGTATTTATTTTTTGCTTTATTTTCAATACTTCTTAAATACCAGTAAACCTTATGCTTATTTCAAATTAGGGATTCCGAACTCATTTTTGTGTTTGGTGCTCCATAGAATGAACATGTTGTGGAAACTGAGTCAGCTGAGCAGAGAGTATACAGGAAGGCAGAGGACGCCCCTGATATGGTCCAGGTTATGGGTGATGAGCGCCTGCATAGGATGTTGGCAACAGAAAATAAATAAAAGAGAAATCTGCAGGAGATACTGTGTTGTGAGAATCAAATAAGATTTGGCACCTGGGGCAAGGGAAAGGATTGCAAGGCGTCGAGTCAGGGGGCCATTAATAAAAGCAGAGATCTGCTAACTTTAGGGGCAGGGATAGGAAGTTGGAGCTGGGAAGAGAAGTCAGTGAGGCAGCAGGAGAGCCAGGAGAAAGAAGCAATTTGACTGGGGTGTCCTTGTCTGATGGCTCAAAGCATGGGCCCTGGAGTCATAAAGCTAAGGGTTTAAATCTTAGCTCAGCTGTGAGCCCTGAGACAAGTTACGTCATCTCTCCCAACCTCAGTTTCCTCTCTTATAAAATGTGAAAGTAATAGCTCCTTCCCTGGGTGGTCATAAAGATGAAGGGTCTGTAAATGTTCAGCACAGTAGGAATAATGTGGGAGATGTTACTGTTCTCACAGACGCCTGTGTGCCTGGCATGAGAAGAGAGGTCCAAAGGACGATGCAGTGAAGTTGGATTAAGGAGGATGGAGACTGAGAAGAGCCCACTGGATCTTGTGTTGAGGGTGTTACGACCTTCACTGAGAACAATTTTAAGAGAACGGCAAGTGGAATAACCGGGTTTCAGGGTTAAGCAGTGAATGGGTTGTGAAAAAATGGGAACGATGAGCATAAGGACTACTTTTTTGGTGAAGTTGAGAAAGCAAGTGAAGGGGAGCAGAATAGGCCACCCCAAAATATGCCTTTTTGGCGTGTAGATTATTTTGAGCTGAAGGCAGTTAAGACCCAGCTGACTTGGGAAAGATTTTTCCCTCCCCTGCACAAGCCGAGTGATGGGTCAGCAAGTGGCAAGGCTGCCGAACATCCTTCTTTGTTCTGGCTTTTCTGAGAGTGGAGAAGACTGGGAAGTGCAGACGAGAGGAAGAGTTTACTGAAGGAAAGCGGAAATGACAGGTGGCATAAGATTTTGAGGAGATGTGAACAAGTAGGCTGGGAGAAAATTTTTTTTCCCTAATGCAAGAAGAGAAGAAGGAGAAAACGGGTGAAGATAAAGAGATGTTGAGTTGAAGAAAAGTGCAGTGAAATATATATCTGTTTTATCCTAACAGTAAAATAAGACAAGCGGGTCTGCAGAGACTGGCGGAGGTGTGGGTGCAAACTTGAGGAGCAGTTTTCCTCATCTAGGAAAAGAGAGTAAGACACGAACTTGAAGGAGCGAAGCCAAGCAGTGCAGGTGCAGGTGTGGGAGCAGAGAGAAGGGACACTAAAGATGTCAGGAGGGCAGGGAGGAAAAGATGCACACAGAAACAGAGGTGGGGAGAGGAGAAAGAGAATGGAAGGGAGCCAGGAGAGAGGCGTGGGAGCGAGGCAGGGGAAGCCACAGGACGGCAGATGGAGAGTTTTGAAGCTGGGTGACTCTGAACAGCTTAACTACTTCTTAGGGGAAGGAGTTACATGGGGGCGTGATACGGAAAGGGTCTTGTGCTGCACATTTGCAGTTGTGATACCATCAGAAAGAGGCACTTCTTGTCAAGAGATCTTTCAAACTTATCTATGTAGTGACTCTTGGAGAATGCATTGTCAAAGCAGATCCCTGCCGTCTGAACAGAAATAGTATCTACTCAGAAACACAGCCAGGCAAACTTTCCCCAGGGTCAACAATGAAAGATTCATCAGTGGGACTAGCGGCAACTGCTTTAAGGAACAAGGGGGCATTGCTGAGCTCTCAGGGCCAGCAGAGCAGCCGCACTGGTAAATACCTGTGACTTTGGTTTATCTCCGCGTTCTTAGTGATGGGAAGTTGGGGGAAGGCCGAACTCCATGCTTGTCTTTTATGGCTCTGTCAGACGAGTTTTCTCTAAGTGGCTTTCAGGGCAGTTTTATGGACAGAAAAGACTGTTCATGAGTTTATTTAGGTTTTAAAACTAATATTCAATTTGTTAAAGTTAGAAATTTAAAAATCTAGTTAATTATGAGTGGAAGTTCAGCTTAAAAATCACATTATGCCATTTATAAGTCTAGCGCATTTTAACAAACTTTCATACTAGGTTATCCATCCCATTTAAAAATTTAGTAAACTAAGTATCTTCAAATATTTTTAAACTGTATTTATAAATTTAATGTATTTACTTTCTTAAGTACTTTGATTGAAACCTTCCTAAGTAATGAATTAATTCTTCTACTTTTAAGTTCTCTTAGTACTTCCAATGCTACCCATAAACTTATATGCTGTATATGAACTTAGTAAGAATTCGACTTAAAATTGGAAGTCTAAATCAACTGCTCAGTTACACCCTTTAAAATAGAGTTAGAGGACTATCATTATGCTAGGTCAGTTTCTTAGGCATTTACAAGTATGTAATTTCAGACATGCAGATTCCTTTGTTGGATGTGCCGTGCAGTCAGTTCTGACTCCTAGTGCCCCTGTGTACAGCAGAGCGAAACCCTCTGCAGTCCTTTTTGCACCATCTTCTCACCCTCTGGCACTACATCTGACGATCTTCTGCTATGATTTCTAGGGTTTTCACGGTCAATTATTTCAGAAGTGAGTGGCCAGGTCCTTCTTTCTAGTCTGTCTGAGTCTGGAAGCTCTGCTGAAACCTGTCCACCATGAGGGACCCTGCTGATGTTTGACATACTGGGTGGCATAGCTTTCAGCATCACAGCAACAAGCAGCCACCACAGTATGACAACCGGCAGACGGGTGGTGTGGTTCCCTGACCAGGAAACGAACCTGGGCCACAACGTCAAATCTTAACCACTGGGCTACCAGCCAGCAGGTTCCTTAACACACAAAAAATGATTGTATAGTTGTGATTCTCATTACATAGATGCGGACGTATCTTCCGGTCCAGGTCTAAATACCAGTGAGCTCAACATGAGTCCTGCGTTCCTAGCACCTCAAAACTCTTAACGGATGTTAAAAAGTGACCCAGTTACTTATGGATACACCTCATAGATGTGCCTTGATTTTGGTCACAAATCCAAAGTCATTCTACTGACCAAGTGTTTGTATAAAAATATGCATGTACTTCTCACTTCGGCGTGTATGTTCAGACGTGGTTAACACATCCATTTGAATCCTATGTAACGTCCTGAGTTAGAGAAGCCCTAACTGCTGCATAAAGATGCTGAGGCCTGTCATATACATAGTCACCTCTTACAATCAAGATGCTGGTGCCCAGAGCGAGCCACAGGAGGAAAGCAGCCTGGCAGCCTCCCTTGCAAAGTGGCATCTGGGGTGTTACAAGCCAAAGAAGCTTCAGGGTTTTGTGGTGAGGGTTAAATGAGATCATCCTTGAAGTCACCTAGCAGAGGTTCTGGTAAATAACAGGTGTTTAAAACACTAGTTGGAAAAGGAATAGACTGAAGAGAAAATTAGGGATTTAAAAGTCGTTTTATTCCCCGTCATGATCGTCTCTTCTCTCTGTCGTTACCACCTTTCCTCTTGCGCGTGTGCTATGGAAGAGACTGTAGACAGGCCCCGGCAAGCTGCGCTTCAGATTGTTAGTCACGATCAACATGGCTGAGTCACTCTGTATACAGGATGTCTTTTGCATTAGTCAGGGTGTAAAAATAAAGAAAGCACCAAAAATAGAGTGGCAAACAAGATATTTATTCCCCTGTCACGTCACAGTGTGTGGGTAGCCTGGCGCTCTAGGGATGGTTGGCAGATCAGCTTCATGAAGTCATTCCGAATCCCAGATTCCTTCCAGCTGCTGCCACGTCACTCTCGGAGCGTGGGTCTCATCCTCGTGGTTGGAACTGGCTCACCACTGATTCCATGTTGCAGCCCATCCACAAGAGAATAGATCCTATTTCTGCCAAACTTGTGATCTAGATACTAGATGCTTATCATAGAGAGGCTAGCCCAAAACCTTGGTATTGCTTTTATAGATAATATAACACCTTTTGTTACAGAAATATTTTATTCTGCTACTGTTTAAGCATCAGGATAAAGTCTTAGCTCGCAGAAGCAGAAATTATCCTATATTAAGGCAAAGCATTTTATCCATGTGTTATGCTTGAAGATGACATTAAAAAGTGATTTCTGGGCCAGCCTCATGGCCGAGTGGTTAAGTTCACGCGCTCTGCTTTGGCGGCCCAGGGTTTCGTGAGTTTGAATCCTGGGCGCGGACATGGCACCACTTGTCAAGCCATGCTGAGGTGGCATCCCACATGCCACAATTAGAAGGACCCACAACTAAAAATACGCAACTAAGTACCGGGAAGCTTTGAGAGAAAAAGGAAAAATAAAATCTTTGAAAAAAAAAGAAGTGATTTCTTCCTTAAAATATCCCCTCCTTGCAAATTTCCACCATTTACTATGCATTCAAATTCAGCTCTCTCATTCCTGACGTAGTATTTTGGGTCTTCTTTTGTTTCTTTTTCACATTGTGGCTAGAGATTTATAAACTCTATTCACCTTCCCAACAGCCAGTTTTTGGTTTCACTGATTTTTCTCTGTTGATTTTCTGTGTTCTGTCTTACCGTTTTCTGCATTGATTTATATTATTTCCTTTCTTCTGCTTACTTTGTGTTTCCTTTGCTCTTCTTTTTCTAGTTTGTCAAGGCGGTAGCCATGCATATCGATTTGGGGCCTGTGTTCTTTTCCTGTACAGGCATTTAGTGTCGTAAATGTCCAAGTGCTACTTTAATTGCACTCCCCAAATTTGTCTTTTTGCTTCCATTGAGTTCAAAATACTTTCTAATTTCTCCTTTGAAATGACCCGTGGATTTTTTAGAAGTGTGTTATTTGGTTTCTAAATATTTGAGGATTTTCTAGATATCTTTCTGTTGTTGATCTCTAATTTAATTCCGTTGTTGTCAGATAGCATACTTTGTATGCCTTGAACCCTTTTAAATGCATTGAGACTTGTTTTAGGGACTGGAATATGGTCTACCACAGCAAATGATCTGTGTGCATTTGAGAAGAATGAGTATTCTGCTGCTGTTGGGTGGAGGGTCCTGTAAATGTCAACTAGATCAAGAGAATGTTTTTCAAGTTTCCTATAGCTTTACTGATATTCTGTCAATTACTGAAATAGGGCTACTGAAATCTTTGACTCTAATTCAGGGTTTCTCTATTTCTCCCTGCAGTTTGATCAATTTTTCCCATGTGTTCTGAAGCTCCATTATTAGGAGCATAAACATCTATGGTTGTTATATTCTCCTGATAAACTGTCTCCTTTGTCATTATGAAATAATCTTCTTTATTCCTGCTAACATTTTTTTTGCTCTAAAATCAAGTTTGCCTGATATAAATAATGCCACTTCAGCTATGTTTTGATGGGTATATCTTTTTTCTTCCTTTTACGTTTAACCTGTTTACATATGTGAAGTTGAATTTGTGTACCTAGCCTATTGTTGGGCTTTCTTTTTTTAATTCAACTCATAATTGCTAGCTTTTAGTTTGTGTGTTCAGATCATTTACATTTAATGTGGTTATTGATATGATTGAGTTTAAAACTCTCACCTTGCTATTTGTTTCCTTTTGAGCCAACTGGTCTTTATTCCTCTTTTTCTAACTTCTTTTAGATTAATTGCATGGTTTTTATGATACCAATTTTCCTCCTTTGTAGGCTCATTCACTCTAACTCTGTTGTGTCATTTTAGTGATTTCTTCAGGGTTTTACCATCCATCTTTAAACAGCACAGTCTCCCCCCGAGTGGGTTTTACCAGTTCACTCCTGGTGGGAGAGATTTAAGCCGTGTGCTTCCAGTTCTCTTCTCCTGGCTTGGGTGTGATGGTTGTCACATATCTTACTTCTGCGCATATTATAAATCCCACATTACTTTGCAATTATTTTTGCTTTAAGCAATCAGTTATCTTTTAAGTGATTTAAATAGTAAGAAATAAAAATCTTTATGTTTACTTACATGGTTAGTGTTGCTGGTGCTCTGCATTTCTTCATGTAGATGCACATTTCTATCTGGTATTTTATTTTCCTGTTTGCAGGACTTTCCTTCAAAATGCCTCAGAGCACTTGTCTGTTGTTGAATTTTTCAGTTGTTTTATGTCTAAAAACATCTTTGTTTCACGTCATTTTTGAACAATATTTTTATGGGTAAAGAATTCTAAGGTGACTTTTTCTTTCAGTACTTTAAAGATTTTGTTCCACTGTCTTCTTGTTTGCATTATTTCTGATGAGAAATCTGATATAATCTTTACCTTTATAGCTTTGAGTAATATTTTTCCCCCCTCTGACTTTTAAGAGTTTCTCTTTATCACTGGTTTTGAGCAATTTAATCATGATAGGCATGGGGTAGCTTTCGTCATGATTTTATTTTATTTTTTCACCCTGAGGTAACATCTGTTGCCAATCTTCCTCTCTCTCTTTTTTTTCCTCCCCAAAGCCCCACTACATAGCTGTATATTCTAGTTGGAAGTCCTTCTGGTTCTTCTCTGTGAGCGTGGCTACTGACAGACAGGTGGTGTGGTTCTGCACCTGGGAACCGAACCTGGGCCGCTGAAGCAGAGTAAGCCAAACTTTAAACACTAGGCCGTCAGGGCTGGCTCTCCTCATGATTTTAATGCTTGAATTTCACTGGGCTTCTTGGACCTGAGAATTTTATAATTTTCATCAAATTTGCAACATTTGGGGCCTTTATTTCTTCAAGTGAATTTTTTCTGTCCTCTTTCTAGCTCCTCTGCTTTGGAGTCTCAAATTACACTTATATTAGATGACTTGAAATTTTCCCACAGCTAAGTGATGCTCTATTTTTCTTCTGGTCTCTTTTCTTTCTGTGTTTCATTTTGTATAGTCTCTATTCCCATGCAGTGTATTTTTTCATCTGAAATATTGTAGTTTTTATCTGTAGGAGTTCTCTTTGGGTCATTTTATATCTACCATGTCTCTGCTTAACACATTCACTCTTTCCTGTAGCTTTTTGAACATATGGAATCAGACCATCATAGCTGCTTCGATGTTCTTTTCTCTGAATTCTGTCATCTGTGTCAACTCTGGGTCAGTTTTAACTGACTAACTTTTCTTTTTATTAAGGGTAGTATTTTGCCATTCCTTTCCGTGCTTGATGAGTTTTGTTGGATGCTGAACAATGTTAACTTTAATTTGCTGGGTGCGGGATATTTTTGTATTCCGGGAACTGTTCTTCAGCTGTGCTCTGGATCACTGTCAAGGTGCGTGGAAGCAGTCTGATCCTTTGGCGTCTTCATTTTTAAGTTTTCTCAGGCGTAAGCAGAGCGGCATTTAGCCTCCGGTTAATTTACGTGACTCCTGCGACAGGACTCACTTTCCCTTCTGGACAGGGGAGGAGGCACTTTTCCTGGCCCTGGTGGGCTGTGATGACCATTCCCTCTGATCATTTGGGTGTTTCTCTCCTTGACTGCAGATGATTTCCACAAGCATGAGCTGATCAGTGCTCAGCTGAGTAATTGAGGGGACCCTCCTCAGATTTCCCTATGCAGTGCTTTTCTTGTTGATACTCTGCTCTCTGAACTCTAATTACCTTGGCCTTCTCAGACTCCCAGCTCCAACTCCTCAGCTCAGAGTGACCATTGGGCTTCATCTCTTTCCCCGTCCCAGTGCCACAGTCTAGAAACGCTCCAGACAGTAAGCTGGGGCAATTTCGGGCTTGTCTCATTTGCCTCCCACCTCTCAGAGTTCACAATCATTCATCGCCTGATGTCACCATCTTGAGAGCTGTTGGTTCATATATTTTGCCCAGTTTTTAGTTGTTTTAGGCAGGAGGGTAAATCTAGTCCTTATTACTCCATCTTGGCTGGAAGTGGAAATTATGAAACCTGTTCTTTAAACACTTAAAATATGTCAGAAACATTTCTTATTTCTTTAAATATTATTAGGCAACATCCTTTTTGATGACTATGAAGTATTTTATTAGCTAGACGTACCATAGATTATTTAATCAACTGTCTAATTTGTATGTTTAGTTTTCCCCCCACTGTTATCCACAACGTTGCCAGTGAGAAGCTACATATTTTTGAACATCTATGATTTCCTCAAATTTATGAACATAAGACAAATTATCAAGTTAAAGAGGATTTTGACTTAAATTTCCAAATTACCCTCCAGAAAGGTTATCTAATTTACATAGCCATCATCTCCCCATGCTTTTTGCCAGTCTAGAATATCATAATTTTGTAAAGCTTTTCAAAAATTTAGAAGTAACACTGGTACTTTTGTTGATTTCAATTGGAATTTCCTGATTACCTTTGATGTGTAGTATTTGTAATTAGCTTTTTGAAAAGTTCTATACCCTCTTTTTCTAATTACCTGTTCATAGCCCTTGCCTTTTTAAAAAATTGTCATCTTTGCTGTTATTAATTTACAAAATATTCTGTATAGAAAGTATATATATGTGTGTGTATATATATAAACCATACCTATAAGCTATATATGTACATATATAAAAGCACCTGTATTTTAAATATTTAAATATTTTAAATGTTACCCCCGCCTTTTGCTTGTTCTCTGTTTATAGTATATTCACATGTAATGAAACTGATTTGAACACATATTTCATATATTTCTGGGAAGTGGAGAAGCAGTGAGGACACTGGATAACAGTGCAGGCTTCACTTCATCATACCTGGGCTCAAATCGCAGCTCCCTGGCGACTAGCAGGGTGACCCAGCAAAGGCGCTGGCTTCTCCATGGCCAGGCTTCCTTATCTGGAAAGTGGGAGTGATCACAGTCCCTACCTTAAACGTTTATGACCACGGTGATTATTGTTAGGGTGGATGGAACCCGTGCCCAGCACACGTGAGCACGTAATAAAAAGTTATTTTTGCTATATTTATTTATTCTTCAATTTAACTTTAGAATTATTTTCTCAAATTCTAAAAAAAAAATTATTGCTATTTTTATTATTGAATCTTCTCTTCTAGAAACATAACTCCACTTGTTTTCCTTTATGTCTTTTTGTTGGGGGGGGGTGTTTGTGTGTATATATATAATATTTATACATAATTATACATCTCTTGCACAATTATATTCACACACACTCAGAAATAGGGCTGACAGGAAATATGTGGACATGTTTAAAATGATTATCTCTGAGTATTAGGGATAATACTCAGAAATACTCAAAATTTCTTCCCTGACCTCTACTTACACAGCCAGAATTGCATGATTTTAGAATGACTCCACTGCCCCGACATTCTGTTGCTTTGTGTTTCAGATGTAAGGGCAGTACCTGTTGGCTGTCATGTGCTATATATTACACGAGTATCTTGGCAAATAAATTGTTTTTTAAAAAATTGTGTCATCAGTTAGGGAAGTCGATTTCAGGAGAACTGAACAGGATCCTGAAGAAAAACAATTTTAAGTGGATGAGTAAAGTGATTTCCTGAAAACACATGTGTGGTCTCTGTGAAATCACCTTTTGTTTCCTTCCACAATCCTCCTTCCTTCCTAAGGCTAAGTTTTCTTGGAATGCCTCATCATATCTGGACTTGATCTTGGATGATAATCTGTCACGAATATTTATAGGACTGGAAAATTTCAGCAAATAAAGGCCATGTTTAAATTCTTACCAGCCCCAGATGGAAGCGTCTAGATTTCTAGGTTTTAGAAGACCTAGAACCATGAAGGAAAATGTTGACATTTATTTAAATAGGAGGAAAGAATGAGAAGATGACCTACAGATCAGCCTTTCCTCTGATACTCTTACAATATTAGAAGACCAGGGATGTGATTGAGACAATAGAGAATAAAGCCAACCACACGGGGGAAATACTGAGAGTGTAACCTACACATCAGGTTTTCCTCTCACATTCTCACGGTGCTGGAAGCCAAAGCATCTGTTTAAGATCCCAGGGAGCACAGGCCACTACAAGATGAAGGCATCACATCGCAATAAGAGCATTTCTGAAGAAATCTTCCACATGCACAAAAGACTGTCTGCTCAAAGTCATAGATCCCCTGCCAGACCCCACCTCAGCTCTCGCTCACTGCTCTCTCTAATCCTGCCCTTTCCTACTTCAACTTCTGCCACTTGCTTGCTGTGCTCCTGGTCACCACATGTGGGTCATCTCACCGTCTATAGAGACCTGTTCCCATGAGGCCTCCCAGATGCCATTGTTAACCAGTACTGACTTGGGGCAGACCCTAGATTTCGAGGAAAGCATGACGAAATGCTGCTTTCTACGATAAAGTGAATTTGTTTCCTTCTGATACACGGACAAAGATCTGTTGCATATATGGAATTGTAACCGCAGGCCCACCAGGACCCGTTCAACTGACCCCATCTCTTATCAACAGAGTGATGAAGAATTGCCTTTCAGAAAATCTGCAAAGTCATGTAGCCAGAGCATGTGCAAAAGAAGAAATCTTGACCTGAAATGACCACGGAACCAAAGATCCTCCTTCCCATGGAATCCAAGGACTGAGACACGATCAGAACTGGAAACTGGACTCTTATCAGAAGCGATGGGTCCCTCATTCAGGAAGAACCGGTGTTAAAATTACTTCCCTACCTCATCAAAAATGTTTAGAACCCGGTCATAAGAGTTTAGAACCTCATCACGAGTGTTTAGAACCCTGTCAGAAATGTTTAGAACCTTACCATAAATGCTTGAACCTCCCCAATCAAAACCTGTCCCATCAGCATGTCCATGTGCCAGCCTATTCTCCCCAACCTCTTAAATTTCACCCCAAATCCTGAATCAGAAAGACAGACCTGAGGGCACTGGTCCCCTCTTCTCCCTGCAGATTGATCTCACAGAATAAAGCTGATCTCTTTTCCCAAAAGCGGATGCCATAATTAATTGGCTTGTTTATGTGCATTGGGCAAGGGAACCCCAATTTTCTGTGGTAACAGAATGAGCATGTAGGAAAAAAAGATGCTTTATCTGATTAGACTAGGAAAGGAGTGCTTTTAAGAATTGGAACAGTCTCTGAGATAGGAAGTTTCCTCTGATAACAGAAACCCAAGTGATATAACAGAAGCAGCTTCCTGACAACACAGATAACAAAAGGCCTATTAAGTAGGAATAGAAGTTGAATTTTTGACTACTTTGTAAGGAAAATATAATGCAAAAACCCATGGAGATCAAGTCATTTCATACTAGCCAGGACTCCTGACATCTACCTCCTGGTTGATAGCTCCACAAGGAAAATAGGTAGAGACATATTATGATTAACTATTGGTTATCCATTGCTGTATAACAAATTACTCTAAAATTTAGTAGCTTAAACAATAAATATTATCTCTTACATTTCATGAGTCAAGAATCTGGGCATGCCTTAATTGGGTGGTTCTGCTTCAGTCTTTCATGAAGTTGTGGTCAAGCTGTTGGTGATGTTGGCCAGCAGTTGTCATCTCTGAAGACTTGACTGGAGCTGGAAGATTTGCCTCCAAGCTCACTCATGTGGCTGTTGGCGGGGGTTTCTGCGACATTTCCATGTGGCTACTCACCACATGGCTTCTCTCAGAATGAGTGATTCAAGAGAGAGAGGCCTAGACGGCAGCCGCATGTCTTTGTAACCTAATCTTGGAAGTGGCATGTGATGGCTTATTTCATATTTTATTGGTCATATAGATCTACTTGGTGCAGTGTGGAAGAGGATTACACAAGGGTGTGAACAACAGGCAGCACAGATCATTTGGAGCCATCTTGAAGGCTGGCTGCCACACCTTTAAAGGTGCTTTTTTTTTGGTGAGGAAGATTGGCCCTGAGCTAACATCTGTGCCAATCATCCTCTATGTGCATGTGGGATGCTGCCTTAGCATGACTTGTTGAGCAGTGCATAGGTCTGCGCCTGGGATCCAAACTTGTAAACCTCAGGCTGCTGAAGTGGAGTGTGCAAACTTAACCACTATGCCACCAGGCCGGCCCCTAAAGGTGCTTTTTATTGAGGCTTTGCAATTTCTAGCTACCCAATAGCTCACTCTTTTGTTTAAACTACAGTCTGGCAGGGAACTCATGAACCTGTTAAATTGTGGTGAGATCTAAATGTCTTTTATAGAAGTCATTGATTCAACATTTCCTTTCTTTCCTTTTGGAGAAGGAGGGAGTGTGTGTATGTGAGAGAGAGAGAGAGAGAGAATATAAAAATCTAATTTTTCAGATCAAAATTATTTTTCTCCTTCAGTTGAACATACGGCTTCAACATAACTCCTATTTCTCAACTCTCAAATCAAGCACCTCTGATGAGCTCTCAGCTAAACAAGGACCTTTTTAAAACTTTGGAATAGGAGAAAGGAGGAAGAGGGGAAAACACTAGCTGTCATGCTTGGTTTTAATTTTTCATTTCTCAGAGAGAGAGGGAAAGAGGACCGCAATTCAGTCTGGCCTATATGGATCATATTCTGATAAGTAGGAGCAATTCTTAAGGCTAACTGCTTCAGAAAAATGAAGAACAGCCAATTAAACTCCTGAAAATAGAAAGATTCTTACCTATTATGGAATCATAAAAGATTTGAATGAACTTGCTGTGGTGTGACTTTAAAATAAAGATGAGTTTTTATTTCCTGTTAAATATGATGAGGAGAACAAGGACCCAGGGTGGAGGGTGAGGCAGAGAAGTACGAGGCTGGTCTTACGAGGATGCAAAGTTTCTGGTTATGTGTTGGATGTGGTTTGAGTTTTCTGGGTTAAAACACTAATCCTACAGTTCCTTTTACTCTTAGATGCTGAGATTCCTTTATAAGCCATTCAGATATTTGTATTCATAAAGCTTTTCTCGTTTTCAAGAAACTCTTCACTCCTCGGGAGAGTAAAGCAGCAAGTCTCACTTATCAACATATTTGATGGGTTGGGGCAACCAAGTAAGAGGTGAGAAGGTGTCAGAAGGGGGAAGAGGTGCTCGCGGGAAGGTGAGGGTGCACCCAAGGCAGAGGTGATGGAGGGAAAGGAATTTGCAATCTCTAGCCTCAGCTTCCTTCCAAAAGGGGTGCAGCCTTTCTAGCTGCTTACACCTCAGTGCATTTGGGGTGGGCCCATCTGGGACAGGTACTGGGGAGCAGTGAAAGGCTCCTAAGTACCTCTGGGAAGGAAGAGGTGGTGACAAGCAGGGGGAGAGCCCTGGCCGGGTAGGAGGGCTTGAGCTAGGTGCACATCTTACAACTGTTCAGTGTAAATGAGTTTCTTGTGCAAACTGGAGAAGGGCTTGGGTTTTGATCTTTCCTCTCGTGTCACTGGAGAGTGAATTGTCACACATGCTGTTCTGCTCTCCCATAGAGAAGAATTGCCTTCTGTCGGTTCTGGGGCACTTTTGTTTAGGAGATTCACCTCCAAGGGGTACAGTCATTTTTAGTATGTGTGACCAGAGGGAAAATCACACTTGGGGTGCACGGTCACAGGTCTTCAGGACTGGGGACAGATCCTCAAAGGGCTGGGCTGCGGCCCCTCCCAGGCTCGCCTAGTCTTTCCCGCCAGTTGGGTACGTCAGCAGGAATCTCTAAATTCCACGTTTTGCAGAGCCCTTACAGATAGAAGGATTATTAAAGAGAAACTTCCTGAAGCTTCGCATGGCTGCTGAGACCTCTATCTTCCTTCAATATTACCTTCTTTCTGACTAAACCTGATGGACGTTGAAAGATGTTGTCCTCCCCGGACTTCACTCTCGAACTCTTGAACTCTTGATGGAAACCTTGAAAAAGCCAATAGTCACCTTGATAACCATCAAGTACTTAAGTGCCAACGCTGCAAGACTCTTTGAAAGGTAAATTCCAGAGTCGACTTGGCCCAAGTTTCTAAATATTGCTGTCAGAACACTCATGTGATAATAACGGATGTCAGGAGACCCCGAGTTAGAGCAGAACCATAGCTCAATCATGTCAGAAACATTTTAAACAGTTCACGCTTGAATAAAGGCTACTTTATAGTTTCTCAATAACCTACCCGAATTTTCAAAAACATTCAGATGGTTGCAAATTTCTGTCTAATTCAAGCTCAAAATTTTCAGATTTGTGAAATTCTACATCCATCTCCCTTTTGTCCTCATAAAGCTTAAGTTCCTTGAGGTCACACATGAGTCTCTCGCTTCTCTGGCATCTCTCACAGCACCTGACAGTGTGGGACACGCCAATAAGCACTGTTTGGTTTATCGGTTGTTATTTTCTCCAGTTCTCCAGCAGTGGAGAAGAAATGATGGATGACCTCACGTAAAAGTAAGCCATAGGAAGAGCGTGTAGTCTGGAGCTGGGTTCTGCTGTAGAGTTTCATCTCTTATGTAGGGTGACCACAGGAGAACAGGTGATTTGGTTCCACTGGTGAGACTGAGGTTTTGAAGAAAATATGAAAGAAAATAAATTTTGAAGTTGTTTTTAACATAGCTGGAGTGAGTAGAACTGGTTGAGTATATAATGGGGCAGAAAGCCATCAGTATTCATTAATATGGTTGACTCCTTACATAGATTCTTCTTTAGTATTGATAATTCTACCCTTTGCATGAGAGTTAGAGATATTAGGGAATTTGCCCAAAGTCACACTACCAGTAAGAGGAAAACCAGGTTGCATCTCAAGCTTATGATCTTTCTTGTGTATCAGAGAATTCTTTGGCTGACGGCATATCCTGATTATTCAAGAGTCACCAACATTTTTTGAAAAAATCACATAGATGATTAAAGTTGGTTTGTTCAGGATTCTAATAACTGCAACAAGTGTCCACAGATCTGTATTACAGCCACCTGAGACAGGCACGTGGTGGCACGTGGAAAAAGTCCAGTTGTGGAGGCTTTGGGGGCTGACTTTATCTTGTACTGGCTGTGGCCTCGGGTAAGGTAACAGTGAGCCTCTCTGAGCCTCCCATAGGCCCTGATCTGAGCACGAGAGAGCATGTGCAAAGCCCCTGCACACAGAGCCTGGAGTACACTTAAGCACTCAGTATGTATCCATTTCAAAGCAGTGACACTGAGCTATCAGCAGTAAAACTGGCTGCAGAGAGATGTGCACCATTCCTCTTAGAGCTGCAGCTTTCAGGAAGTCAAAGCTGCCAGCCCACTCTAAGGGCACGGAGTGACCTGCCACCTAGATGGAGTCAGGAGGTTTTGCTGAGAAAGTCACCCACATGGGAGGTAAAATATAGTTAAGATAAAATGTGACCTTCTACAGAGATAATGTTATATTGAAAGTGTGGCTTCATCTTAGATCTTTCAAACAGAGAATGTGGTGAAAACTGAAGTTGACATTTGTTAACAGTACAGTTAATCAGTTTCAACTTATCAGTGACCTGATTCCTGTGTCTTAACTGATAAGGAAAATGGGAGGTTTTTAAAGAAGGATGGCTATGGTATTTAGCATAAATCTATTAGAGAAGTTGGTTTTTAGAGATAATAAATTGTGCCAGAAGGAAGCTGAGGAAGAAAGAGCTCAAGTAGGACTTGCTGATGGTAAGTGCCTCTGGGGTGTTTTTCAAAAATACTTTTATCTCAAAGGGAATGGAATTTTAAAACAGAAATTTAGATTAAAAATCATAATTGCTATTGACTTTTTTTTTTTTTTAAAAATAGTATTTCCAATGGGAAAAACAAGTGACAGATCGATGAAGTCCCTTAAAGTCTTATTTGTATAATATGAAACTTTGGCTTCATGTATTGGAAAATATCTGGTGGAGGGTGGGAAAGAAAGGGGGGCTTGCAGTATACATATTGAGTGCTCGTTTTCCAGAATTATTCTTTCTGGAATCCACTGAAATCCAGAAAGGGACTCTACTCAGGTGGTGGAGAAGGGAAAAGAACTTAGGAAGTAAGAGGAGCTGGGCACAAGGGGTGAGAGAGAGGTCTGTGGTGTGGGGAAGAGGAGTCAGAACCTTCAGGGAGAAGGAAATGTGGGATGGAACATGAGAGTGATGGATATGAGGAGGCGGGCTGGTGAGGACCAGCCTTTTTTGGGGGGTGGATAGGGAGTGAAGAACTGATTTAAGTTCACGTTTGTCATTGGTACCTGCTTTGAACCTCTGGTTGACGGCTCCACTCTTTTTCTCTCTGAAGGCTGCTCAACAAAGTGTGTAGAGTCAAATGTGGCAGAGCTGGCCCCCAAAGCCATACTCCTCGAGTGTCAGTTTTTCCTTATAATTTCCTCCAGGAGCAGAGAAATGGGAGGTGTGCTTCTCTCTAGCTGTAGCAGTTTTTACCAGCTCTTGAGGCCAAGTCTCAATATGGACACTGTTACCCCATTTCTGCTATTGCACGTCTAGTACTTGCGACAGAAAGCTCTGGACTTCGGCAGAACCGCATCTCAGCCTTGCTCTCACACTGATTCGGTGCATGACTCTAGGCAACTCATCTCACTTCTTAAGTCTTGTATTCCTCACCAGTAAAACTGGCATGTCTGTACTCGTACCAAGCTCAGAGGATGGATTCTAAAGATTAATTGGATGTAAGGTACTTAGCGCAGTTGCTAGCTGACAGTAAATTCTTAATCATGTCAGCCCTCATTGTTGTCACCATTTTTTTCCTCTCCTGTTCTGAGAACTCATCTCTGTGCCCTGCAGACAGCCTGTCATGGCTGCTGATTTGAACTTTACAGAATCCTCGGCAGGACATCTGGTTCTCTCTTTTCTTGAACAGGTTGTTTAGATGAGGAGATTGCTCCCAAAGTACTTTTCTGTTTGCTTCCGTGTTTGGAGACGTGGACCAATAGCTCAAGCAGATCTGGGGTGTCCGGTTTTCCGATACCTGCTTTTCTAGAGGAGAACTCTTCATCTATGTCCTTCAGAATATTTGTCCTATGATTATGAGCACCTCTATATCTTTGTTCACCCCTCCACACTCCCCACTTTCTGTGAGTGCAGAGACAGACACCGGCAAAGGAGAGGGTCTCCAAAGTTTTGGGCGACATCAATATCCAAGGGCAAGTGCATTTCAGTGGGTGCAGGAGGGTCCCCGCTGTGGTGATGCTGCAAGTGTGTGAGTGTACACACGTGTGCCCGAATGTACATGCAGTAGGGTCCTGGTTCAGAGTAGAGGGAAAGGGCCTCTGGTCAGGGGCAAACTCTAATAGCAACCAACTCCAGGTCCCAGAAACAGGAAGGGAAAGGGCTAGGCAGGTTGTCTGGATTCTAAACAGGGTCTTTAAACATTTTTACTTTTTTATTACGGTAAAAACTCTTAACATGAGATCTACTATCTTAACAAATTTTTGAGTGTACAATCCAGTATTGTGAACTATAAGCACAATACTGCACAGCAGATTTCTGGAAATTATTCATCTTACGTAACTGAAACTTTGTGCCTATAGATTACTTCCCCATTTTCCCCTCCCTCAGCTCCTGGAAACCACCATTCCACTCTTGAAGACTACGTATTCGACTATTTTAGATAGCTCATATAAGTGGAATCATGCAGTATTTATCCTTCTGTGGCTGGCTTATTTCACTTAGCATAATGTCCTCAAAGTTCAGGCTGAATAGTATTCCATTGTATGTAAATACTACACCTTGTTTATCCGTTCCTCTCTCCATGGACTTTTAGGTTGTTTCTACATCTTAGTTATTGTGAATAATGCTGCAGTGAACATGAGAGTGCTAATATCTCTTTGAGATCCTGATTTCAATTCTGTTGGGTAAATACCCAGAAGTGGGATTGCTGGATCCTATGATATTTCTATAGTTAACTTTTTCAGGAACCTTCATAATGTTTTCAATATCAACTGTACCATTTTGCATTCCCACCAACAGTGTGCAAGTGTTCCAATTTCTCCACATCCTTGCCAACACTTATCTTTTGTTTCTTTGATAGTAGCCATTCTGACTTGAGTGAGGTATTGTGGGTTTGATTTACACTTGCCTGATGATTAGTGATGTTAAGCATCTTTTCACATACTTCTTGTCCATTTGTATATCTTCTTTGGCGAAATGTCTATTCAAGTCTTTAGCTTGGGGGGCTGGCCCTGTGGCTGAGTGCTTAAGTTTGAGCGCTCCGCTGTGGCAGCCCAGGGTTTCGCCAGTTCGGATCCTGGGTGCGGACACAGCAAGGCTCGTCAGGCCATGTTGAGGCAGTATCCCACATGCCACAACTAGAAGGAATTGCAACTAAGATGTACAACTATGTACCAGGGGGATTTGGGGAGATGAAGCAGAAAAAAAAAAAAAAAAGATTGGCAACAGTAGTTAGCTCAGGTGCCAATCTTTTAAAAAGAAAAGTCTTTAGCTCGTTTCCTAATCAGGGTTATTTTTTTGCTACTGAGTTGTAAGAGTTCCTAATATATTTTGAAAATCATTCCCTTATCAGATATACGGCTTGCAAATATTTTCTTCCATAGGCTGCCTTTTCACGCTGTTGATTGTTTCCTTTGCTGTGCAGAAACTTCTTAGTTTGATGCAGTCCCACTGTATATTTTTCTTTTGCTTTTTGTCTATTTTCCAATGCTTTTCTTATCATATCAGTGAAATCATTGCCCATACCAATGTCATGAATCTTTTCCCATATGTTTTATTAAAATATGTTTTATTAAAAAGTTTTCCTGAGGACTGGGCTCAGAGAAATGGAGAAATAGGGTGATGAAGGGGACCTGGGCAAGAAGCTCCAGCTTGTCTGGGACACAATTACCCTTAGCACAGTTGTAATAACACAGTAGTAGGAGCAACAATAACTATTTACTGAGAGTCGGCCAAGTGCTTTCCATACACCATATCCTGTTGTTCTTGTGCTAATTCTGTGAAGCAGGGGTGAAACCCAGACCTGGCTGACTCAGTCCTGTGCATTCAACCATCATGCCATGCCAATGCTGGTGAGAGCTTGGGCTCACTACAGCAAGACTGAAAATGAGCGCAAGAATGCTTGGGTCGAGTCTGTGGAACTGGCTCTGCAGCCATATGTAGCTGAGCGCCAGGTGAAAGGAGGCAGTGCTCTGATGAAAAGACACAGAATAAAGATAGTGTCCACTAGAAGGTAACTGAGATTTAGACAAGAGCTTATAACTTATTCCCAAGTTGGACGGATAACTTTGAATTTTAGCAACTGCAGACCTTACCCAAGACAACTTCTATCTTTTGACAACTTCCTTAAACATGATTTAAGTGTGGATATTAGGTGCCGGTTTGAGCCCACTCTAGGCTGGTAACTGAGGCCTCCCTACAGCTTTCTTTCAAGTCTTATAGTCAAATCGATGAAGGGACTGAGGTTTCAGTCACTGCAGACTGGAGCCTCCACCCTCTTGGGTGAGCCTGTACCCAAGGGAGGCTCCCAGGATGGGGGCTCGTCCCTGAGGAAAGGGAATGGGGTGATGCAGATGCATCTGAGGTTCCTGGCTGCTCTCCCCGTTTCTCACTCTCCGCCCACCCCCAGGACTAATCAACACTTTCCAAGGTCCTCTTTACCCTGGGCCCTTAGTTGATCAGAAAACATCAGCCGTTCTCTGCTGGAAGCTTGGCTTACTGTAGTAATGTCTTCATTGCACCATCTGAGCAGTAACGTTAAACGTTTAAGAAAATCACAGAGTCTCCTGACTCCCATGTTCGGGAGGGAAGGGTTTCCTTGAGTTTTACTCCTCTGTGGGGACAGTGAGCATGGAGGTAAGACAGGGCCTTCAGCTGTCATTCTCTCAGCGTTCTTCTCTTCTTGAGGAGGGCTCTGATAGATTCTGGGCTGGAATGTTCAAAGTTGCTTTTTATTCATTTTAATTTGTTTCGAGTATGGTTTCCTGGAAATATAAGCATTTTCACCCCAAAAAATCTCTAGTAGATCACTGCTGACATAAACATCAACTTTTAAAAGATGTCAGAGAAATTACTTGTTAGAGGAATTTTTAGTAAACTAGCCTCCATGCAAAGTGATTAATCTTTTCAAAATGTGATCTATATTAAGCTTTATAAAACTAAGTCATTCTTAAATCATGGTAACCAAACAAATGCCCTTAGAATGGGTTTGGCTCCTGCTGTCATTAAGGAGCACGTTGAGCAAATTAGAGGTTGAATTCCAGTGTGGCTTCTTTGGTTTCCCCTTTTCGCTGTCCTTTGGTGTATGTCTCATCCCACTTTAATTCTCTGCTTCTTTGAATCTGTCAGCAATGGTTTGTGCCTCCTGCCTCTGGGTCAAATCCAGGGCTAATTCACCCACTTCCTATTTCTACTTCCACCTTCATAAGGAAAGCATCCTTACATCTGACATTCTTATAAGCAAAAGGATTCAATTCAGTGAAAATATATATGACGAAAAACCTAATCTTCATGCTTACCCAACAATAGATCGTTCATTCATTTGTTCACTCAAAAGGTATTTATTCAAGACCTACTCTGGGTATACATAAGCAAACAAAACAGCAAATTTACATATGATGCATAGTCAAGTGTTTATCATTTTAGAAGGTTATAAAAGTCATGGAAATAATAGAACAGGATGAGGGAGATTGGGAGTGCAGGGTGAGTTGAGGAGGAGGGTAGACCTCATCAAGGAGGAGGTGAGGGGAGTGAGCCCCACAGAGGAAGGGAATCCCAGACATAGGAAACAGCTGTGCAAACACTCTAAGGTGGGGGCAAGCTTGGGGTGTTCAGGGAAGAGGGAGGAGAAAAGTGTGCAAGGAGTGGAATGAGAGTGGGGAGCATAGAAAGACCTGAATCAAAGAGAGGAGGAGGGGTGGAAGACCGTGGAGGGCCTTTTTGTTCAGTACAAACAATTTGACTTTCCCTGAGTGAAAAGGGAGGTTTGAGAAGAGGAGTGATTAAAAGGATCATACTGGTTTCTACTTTGAAAATAGATTATAAGTGGCAAAGGAAGAAATAAAGAGACAAATTTGGAGGTTATTGCAATAATCCAGGCAAGAGATAGTGGTGGCCTGGCTGGACCACTGGTGAAGGCCATGATCAGAGGTCACACGGTTGAGTTCTGAATCTAGATGGAAAGTAGATTCAGTGGGACTTGCTGAGGGTTGGATGAGATGTGCTGGAGAAAAAGAGGTGTAAGGATACCTCCATGGATTTAGATCTGTGCAGCTGTAAAGACAGAGCTTCCATCAACCAAGATAATAAGAGCTGTTGGAAAAGCAGGTTTGGGTGGGAAGAACATGAATTCAGTCTTGACACGTTAATTTGAGATGTCTAGGATACGGACAAGTGGAGATGTCAAGTTGGCAAGTGAATATCTGCGTCTGAAGTTCAGGGGAAAACTCTGGACAGCAGGTTGAGAGAGTAATCAGCACATAGATGATGTTTACAACCAGGAAACTAGACGACCTCACATGGGGATTGAGTGTAGACAGAATTAAAGAGGTTCAAGGACTGAACATGAAGTCGTGGGGTGAAGATGAGATGTGAAGGCGCAACCAGGGGGTCCTGAAGATAGATGGGGGAGAAATTGTTCAACTGCAACAGAGGCTGCTCAGAGCTCGTGGTAAGGTGAGGACTGAGGACAGACCTTGGCTTTAGCAACTACATGGAGGTAATCCGTGACGTGGACAACAGCATAATACCATTACAATCTTAACTAGTTATTAATGAAATTGAAATGTAAGGAAACAAGCAATGCAGTGTTCCCAAAGTGGGTTCAGATTCTATAGGGTTATTTGCAAAACAAAGAAAAAAAAAAAAAGAAATGATTCTAAGTTAAAAACTCATTTTAATTTGTGCTAAGTTCTCGACACTTCTGCAGTATTTTACATAGAAAAATCCAAATTTATCTTTTAAGGAAAGCTGAATACCCCTCCCTAGGGAAGTTTTACAGTGAAAATAAGAAGTTGCTCTTTTGTACCCTCGTGTGGCCTATCTACTTTCATATTTGAAAATCTCATCTAGTCTCATGGATTTAATTTCATCTATATGCTGACAAAATCCAAATTTGTATCTCCAGCCTGAATGTGTCTTTTCTACTTCAGAGGCAAATATTCCACCTATAACTCGACATCTCCAGTTGTATGTCTAATAGATACGTAAGGCTGGATGTGTCCAAAACTGATCGAATCTTACTGCAGAATCTGTTCCACCTCCAGTCTCCCCGACTCAGTAAATAGTAACCCCCTTTGTCCAATTGCTTGGCCCAAAACCTTGAAGTCATCTTTGACTGCTCTCTTTCTCGTACCCCGTATCTTATCCATCAAGAAATCCTGTCAGCAACACCTCAAAATATATCTGAAATCCAGCCTTGCCTCACCACCTCCACCTCCAGGCCCTGGTGCAAACCACCCTCTCTTTCTCACCTGGACAATCACATAGCCTCCTATCTTGTTTTCCTCCTTCATCTCTGGTCCTCCTGAAGGGTGTTTTCAGCACCCAGAGTGTTCTTGCTAACACCTGTGTCAGGTTATGCCGTTCCTTGCCTTGAAGCCCTCCCGTGGCCATTGATTATATTTTTCTTTTGTGAAATCTTAGTTCAACTCTATTTCCCATTTTTATTGATTGAGCTATTCATATTGACTTGCAAGAGTTATTTATGTACTATGGACACAAATCTTTCATTAGATGTATAAATTGTGAGTATTTCTTCTGAGTCTATTTTAATGTCTTTTGAAGAACAGAAGTTCTTAATTTTGAAGAAGTTCAAGTTATTTTTCTTTCATGATTAGAGATTTTTATATCCAGTCTAAGAAATATTTGTCCTACTCCAAGTTATGAAGATTTTCCACTATGTAATTTTCTATATATATGACCCATTTTGATTTTATTTTTGTGTATAATGTGAGATAAAGATATTCTTTTTCATATATATATAGCTAGTTTTTCCATCATCATTTGTTGACAACACAATGCTTTCCCCATAGACTTACGTTGGTGCTTTTTTAAAAATCAATTTACTGTCTATGCTGGAGTCTATTTCTGGACTCTCTCTTTTGATCCTTTGATTTGTATGTGTATCTATTTTCATACCAATATCACATTGTTTTCATTATTGTAGCTTTATATTAAGTGTTAAAGTCAGGTTGTGTAAGTTCTCCAACTTTGTTCTGTTTTTTTTAACAATGTTTTGGCTAGTTTAAGTGTTTTAATTTTCCATATAAATTTTTGAATTCTCACAGAAATTATAGATGCTGATTCTAACACCAGAAAAATCAGTCACACTGACCTCGAGACAAAGGAAGATGTCCATGAACTAAGTAAAAGGATGACAAATGAAGATCACAGCAATAGATTCTGTGGAATTAGTCTGGGAGAGATTATACAAATGTCGTTAAAGTCTCAAAGGGATGTTAGTTATAATTTAGTCACTGCACATATGCAAACACTTAAGACTCCTGGCTGGTTTTCACAGGGTCAGCACCTCCGCTTCTCCTCCTGTCCATCCTCATTCCACGGAGCTCCTTCCGGCCCTCTTGATGCTCATTCTCTTTGCAGCCCCAGGAGTTCCTATGGTGTCTCCAGGGTTGACTTAGCCCTCACCTTACCATGAGGTAGAATAGAAAAGACAGACTTTTAAGAGATAGATGTAAAAACACAGTAGAAAGCATGTTGCTCCTGTTCAGATCCATAGGTAAAACCTTTATTTTTCCAATTAAAAACTCTCCCACCTAATCAGTCATACTAGTTCCATACTAGTTCATTCAATAAACATTTCTGAGCACCTACTTCATGCTGGGCACTGTTCCAGGCATGTGAACTCTATCAGTGGACAAAACTGACAAAATACCTTTCCTTCTGGAGCTCAGATTCTAGCGGGGGAAACAGAACATAAATGATGAATCCATGGTATGAGTAGACTTTGAAGGCAATGAGTGCCCTAGAAAAAGACTAGAGCAGGGCAAGGAGATAGGGAATGGGGGAGGGGGTGCTCAGTTTAAAATTGATTCATCAGATACTCGAGCAAATACTTGAGCACCAATGTCCATAGCAGCACTATTCACAGAAGTCAGAAGTCAAAAGTCAAAAGTCAAAGTCAAGAGTCAAAAGTCAAATGTCAACTAATGGACGAATGGATAAACAAATTGTGCTGTATTCATACAATGGAATATTACTCAGCCAGTAAAAGGAATGAAGTACTGATACATGATTCAACATGGATGAACCTTGAAAACACTATGCTAAATGAAAGAAGCCAGACACAAAAGGCACTTATTGTATGATTCTATTTATACGAAATTTTCAGGCTAGGCAAATTTGTAGAGACAGAAAGCAGATTGATTGTTGTTAGAGGCTAGACGGAATAAAGAAAGGGAGAATGACTACTAATGGGTATGGGGTTTTATTTGGTGTGGTGAAAACCTTTTGAAACTAGATAATGCTGGTGCTTACATAGCATTGTGAATGTACTAAATGCCACTGAACTGTCACTTTAAAATGCTTCATTTTATGTTATGTGAATTTCACCTCAATAAAAAATATAATCAGAAGCAAAAAAAAAAAAAAAGAAAAGAAAATTAGCAGTAAGGCTAAGTCTCGTTGAGAAGGTACAATTGGAGCACTGACTTTGAGGAGGTGAGAGAGTTCGCCTTGTGAGTAACTGGGAGAAGCCACCCAGACAGAAGGAAGAGCAAGTGCAGAGTAGGAACTGATGCGTTCAAGGAAGGGTGAGGAGGACACAGGCTGGAGACAAAGTCAGGGAGGTGATGGGCGGCCTCAGACTACGTGGGCCTCATAGCTGCGGTAAGGCGGTTGACTTCTCCTCTGCGTAACGCGGGAAGATGTGGGAGGGCTTGATGACTTAACTTAGATTTTAACAGGATCTCTAGAGCCTCTTTGTTAGGAACAGTCTGAAGAGGGGCAAGGCTGGAAGCAGGGAGAACAGTTAGAAGCTATTCTTAAAAGTGAGAGATGATAGTGCCTCAGACAAGAAAGGTGGAAGTGGAGGTCGGGGGAAGTTCCTGCAGGTAGGATGTACTTTGACGGTGAAACCAGGAGGATGTCCGGATGGCTTGCATGTCAGATATGGGAAGAAGAGAAGAGCCAATCATATACAGAGAGTTTTGGCGTGAGCAACTGAAAGGATGGAGTTGCCATCACTGAGCCAAGGAAGACTGTGGGAGAAGCGGCTTTCCTCAGGGGCGATGGAGAGCAGGAGGGTGGAGGACATCAGGGGTTCAGTTGTGGAGGTGTAAAGGTGTTGTTAATTCCACTTTGTCTTTGAATATGTACCAGTTTCTTGGAATTTTTGAAGAAGAGAATTGGGTGAGACCAAAAGGAGGAGGGAGGGAAGCAGCTGAGACTTGAGTGTCGCTAGAGTTAGGAGTGTGGCAAAAAAGAATCAGAAAGATAAGTGCTTTGATCAAGGTGACACAGTGGCCGGAGCTGGGCGCAGAGCCATCTCCTGAGGCTCAGGCCAGGGCACCTAATGCCCTTGGCTAACTCCCCCTTTGCCTGCTCTTGTGAAGATTACTGGGTGACAATCTGACCACTGAAATTCATAAAAGTTTAACACAACAAAAATGTCCTGGCTTTTGACGTGGTTTACAGTAAGAAGAGGCCACAGATGGCTGGTTCTGGAGTAGAAGATATTCATATCCTGGTCGAGCCGTGACACCAGCCAGGACAGATGAATAAGCCTTGCACGATAGCTTCTAAGTTACAAAATATTTGGGTTCCACGTTCCAGATACAAGCAGTTGGCTGTAACTCTGGAAATAGAGGTTTTGTTTCTTTGTTTGTTTTAGATTTTTTAGTGGAAATGTCAGAGAATTAGATTATAAATAGGGACATGCAAGATTCCAAAACTGTAACCCAAAAAGTCAGAAAAAATTAAGGTCAAATTAGGTTAGATTAATTTTGAAAATAATGAGTAGTTCTGAGAAGTCTTTGAAAGAAGATATCTGCCAGAGAAACAAGCGGACACTGGAAGGTTTCTGATGAACTTGGCAGAAATTCATGGCTGCTCAAAATCTCTGTTTTATTTATATTAGAAGCCCTTGCTTTTCACATTTTCTCTTGTTGCTGCTATAAACTGCTATACTTTCGTGTCAGATGGTGTCATAGTAGTTAGAAGCCCAATGGTTTAGTTCTTTATAAAGAAGAGGCTTAAGGGAAATGACTTTGTTTAGTAAGCCAGTCACAATTTTAAGAAGGAAAGCTTTACCACTAATCTCTCTCTTTTTGAGTTGATATTAGGGGAGAAAAGCCTTGGCTTTGAGGTTCAATAAATCTGGTTTCCACCCCAGCCACAACTGGGTGAGCTTGGCCAAATTGTTTAACCAGTCTCATCCTTGGGTTTTTATTTTCATCTGCAAAATTGTGAATGATGTTGATGATAAGTACCACACAGTATAATACTTTGAATGAAAGGACTTAGTTGAATGGACGACTGAATCCTTTTATAATAATAGTTAGACTTTACTAAATACTTCTGCAAGATTTCATGATGATTATGTTAAAATTCTAATTGAAATCTTGTTTTTAATTAAGCTACCTTATTTAAAACTAAGAAACCAATGTGAACGTGGCCTAGCCTAATGAATAAATGCCTAAATTTAATAAAATTTTTTAAGACATGTTTTAGGATAAAAATATAAGTTCATATTCAAGTATAAAAACATTCAAGTTTATATTATTTTATTTAACAAAATGTTATCTAAAGCTTACACGCCCTGGGCACTGTTCCAAGCTGGCCTACTCCTGATTCTGTGATCTCAGTGCTGAAACTCATGTGATCTTGATAACAAGAACTGTGACAACTAAGTCAAGAGTCACAAGGGGCAGACCTAATTCTTTGAATTTACCCCAAACATCTCACAGTGAATCTCCCCGTGGTGACAGGACTCATATCTCTTCCTCTCTGAGCACGTGACTGACGTCCAAAATCTAAACCCCGTGCAGATGGCGAGGCCTGCTCCCGAGCATTGCCCGCCATGGGGGGTGGGAGATACTCTAGTAAACTCCAAAAACCTGCTAGAACTCTTCCTCTGTGGTGCCTCCTCTCTTCACCTTTCTCACTGGCAGCAGTGTAACTTAGTGATCAGGCATCTAGCCTTTGGAGCCAGCCTGCTTGGGTTCAAATTCTGGCTCTGTCTCACAGTGGCATGTGACTCAGACAAGTTGCTTATCCCCTCTGAGCCTCAGTGTCGTTATCTATAAAATGGGGATAATAATAAGAACACCTACCTCATTGGGCGGTTCTGAGAATGAAGGAGTTAATACACGTAAGTCACCTGAAACTGTATCCGGCACGGAGTAATTTCTAGAGAAGGCTTAGCTGTTACTATATTATTCCGCTGGTCTGGAATTAGTCCCTGAATCCTTCTGGGATTGGTGAGCTTTAAAAGTAGGTTGAATTTACTCATAAGAGATTCATACCGACTATGCATAGCTAAAACCAAATTTGGCAATTAACACTTTTTTTATGTGGAGCCCAAGAGTTGAGGGGAATGGTTTTCTCTGTCGCTCCCCTTGAGGTACCCTTCTGACTCACAGCCTCCGTCTATTTCTCTGAACTCCTTAGAAAAACTTCCTTTTCCATCCAAAATGAGAGCCCTACAGGGATTTAGATGGAAGGAGCTGGAATCTGCTATGGATGAGATGATGTCACATTTTGGACCATCAACAGAACATTTGCAAGTCCCCATTAAGTTCTGCTTACCTCTCATTGCTTGTCCCCCCTCTTTGCTTTTGAAACTCTCTGAACCAAAGCTGCCAAAATTGGCTGAGTCCTCCTAACTAGTGTCTGCCAAATGAAGCACCAAGGTCTATCTGGAAGCACAGACTCAAGGCCCTGAGATTCCAAGATCATTTGGAATCCGAAGTGTAAGAAAAGCAGGGCAACAAACAAAAAGCATTATTCAGTTTGGGAAACTGATGCTCAAACAGGCGGAGGTGACTTGCTTACTTCCTCTAAAGGGATTATTCAGTGTTGTCCTTGTGTTTAAATATTTATGTACCAAAGTCAAGAATTCTTGGTACATGATGCACCAGCATTTTTGAACAAATCGTGAATTTTAGCTAGGAGTCAAATTTCAGGGTGGGTGGAGTGGTGAACTGTAGGATGTCTTTGAGTGTCTCCCCATTAAAATAAAAGAGAGCCTGCATGTGTGGAGTCTGCAAGGAGGGAGCCGCGAGACCTGGAAATTCTTCTTAGCTCAGTCATTGACCTGGAGTTAATTCCCTTCTGTCCTCCAGTCTGGGTAAGCATCAATTACTTATCTAGTTTGTAGTAAAAACCTTTTCATACATATAAAATGAAAAGAATCAAAAATTCATGCTTAGAGGAAACAGGCTTTCTTGACATATTTAAGGGTGGTTGTGTTGATTCTTCTATTTGTAAATTTCTATATTGGTTTCATCTTTCCCTTGACTTTTTAATAAAAAGATACAGTTAAATGATCTTTTTTCTAAAAGAAAAAAAAACCATGTAATTGTTTTTCACAGACCTTCAACTGTTCTTACAAAGCCTTTGGTGAATTGTGGGGACAAGCTGGGGCAGGGACAAACTGTTGAGGGTTTGATGTAGTGTCTAGGGCAATTATTTGATTAATGCTTTCCAATTGATTCATGTCACTTTCCTATATTCCTTAGCTGCTTTGTGAGGACTATTGGCATGTGTGCCTGAGTGTGGCTCATGTGTGTGTGCACACAACCACCAGCCTGTGTGGATATCTGTGTTTTTATATTTGCATTCATAATATTCTTATTTTCTAGGATCTATTGAATTTTATGGTTTTAATTTTTTTCAAAAATAGAAACTCATTTTCTTTCCTCTCAATTTCGCTTCTTTCTAGCAATTCTCATGTGTCTGTGAAACAGCAAGACCATTGTAAGGCCTACATGGCCCAAAGGTTCAGTAAGAATAAATGCCGTGATGGGTGTTGGAAACCCCACTGTTATACATATTTATATGCAATAAGTACCTGTTGATTGATTGATTCTCCTGGGGGATATTGAGCAAGTAAAAATCATGGATGTAAATATTTTGCTTGTGATTTTGTATGATTTACCTTTCAGGAGAGTCGCTGATAACTCTTTCCAACTATTAATCTTAGGGAGCATTATCAACCTCCTAGGGGAGACCTGCACCATCGTAGATCGCAGATTCAACTTGAATAATCTCAACAGTCAGTTACCAAAACTCGCTCTAGACTGATAAACTGAGAATGAGACAGTGGGTCTTGGCAGTTCTAACATTTCTTATATCTTCTACTGCAGCTAAGTTTCGTAAGTATTACTTGTCAAGTAAAATTTTTAAATTTTTAAATTAAATAATTCAAAGAATGTTTGCCTTGTTTTAAACTGGTTGCTTCCCGCTGTTCCAGCTGGACTGCAACCTGGAATATTCATTTATGCTCTATAGTCATTCTTCATCACAAATCTATTAGGACAAATTCTTCACAACAAATATATCATAATTTTAGTTTTACATAATATGTCAAAAGTTTACAAAAATATATCAAAATTTAACACGGTGCCTGCACATGGGACATATTGTAAGCATTTTTGTTGACTGACAACATACTTTGTGTAGATAGACATGGCTGCTGTTCTCTTGGATCAGTGTGGGAGACGGAGCTCCAAATTCATTCATTAATCTGTGGTACCCATTAGAACATTTCATAAAAGATTTTAATCATTTACCTACTCTTTCTCAGTTAAAATATCACAAAGTATAACTATTTCTAAAATTAACCCTCAAAGGGGATATTGAGAATATAGGAATTGTAATCTTCTTATATGATCATTTCAGAATCATATTTATATATATATTTTTTATTTGTAGTCAAGTCATCCTGGGGCCTGGAAAATGAGGCTTTAATTGTGAGATGTCCTAGACAAGGAAAATCTCGATACCCAGTAGATTGGTATTACTCAGAAACCAACACAAATATTCTCACCGAGAAAAGAAATCATCTACTTGCCTCAGGGGAGAGTCTTAAGTTTCTCCCAGCCAACGTCAACGATTCTGGAATTTATACTTGCATTCTCAGAAGGTATTATCCAGGCAGCCACCATGATCTTTGGGCCTGCTCCCTTTTCTTCAGTAGTTGGTAGTCTGAGCTGCCTTCACTTTCCTCCCCTTTTTAGACCTTTCTGGAACAGTTGAATTTATAAAGTGATGTGAATATAAGAGTATTTATAGGAACACCATCAGGTTGCCGGTTAGGTGATTATGAACCAACTATTTAGATGTGCAATTGTGGGGATGGGTTTGTAGCCCAAATAGAAGAAAACCCTAGCTTTCCCAGGGACAAGAGAACTGAAAGCAATTGCTCATTTTGGCCTGGAAGTAAGAACAAACCAGCACAGAAAATGGTGCCCTGGATGATGGGCAGCAAAGAGGCCTTGGGAGGTGCAATGGTGGTTAGCAGTGCCTCGAACCTAAGGGATAAGCTAAAGAGGGTTACCTGAGATTGAGTCATTTTTAGGGCTACGCTAGGGGTTATCTCGAATGTAACAAAAAAGTATTTAAAGCTCTAGATTTTAATGACTATTTTTAAATAAGAACAGGATCATTATATATCAATTGTTGTGAGAAGAAAAGCAATATTAAGTAAAAGCTAGAGTTGGATGAAGTTGTTTCATAATGCTAAGTAACTTTTCAAAATTATTTGATTGATTTTAATAGTCCTGCTGCCAATAAGACTGGATATGTGAATGTCACCATATATAAAAAACAACCAGATTGCAATATTCCAGATTATCTGATATATTCAAAGACATCTGGATCAGAAAAAAATTCCAGAATATATTGTCCTACAATTGATCTGTACAACTGGACAGCACCTGTTGAGTGGTTTAAGGTAAAAGGAAATTTGGGGGAAATAGATGAAAATAACACAATTAAAATAGATGCAAGTAAAGAAATATTGTAAATGGAATGGAATTTTTTCTTTCAGAATTGTAAAGTTCTTCAAGGGTCAAGGTACCACACACACAGTACATTTTTGCTGATTGACAATGCAACTAGTAAGGACGCAGGTGATTACACATGTAAATTTATGCACAATGAAAATGGAGTCAGTTACAGCGTGACAGCAACCCGATCATTCGAAGTTAACGGTAAGCTACTGAACTTAACACAACAGAATATTTGAAAAAAGATAACATGAGAGAAATTCTGCCCTTCTTGTTGATTTTTCCGTTCTTCATCCTCCCCCCCCCGAGATTTCCTCCTGCGTCTTATCTTAGACATTCTCTACAACTGTACTATCAAGATTTAAGAAGTTTCAGAGGACGATTATGCTGCTAAGCCAAAGCCACATCTGTTCTCTCCTCTATGACTTAATTTTTCAAAGACAATATGATCTGAACAGTAATTTAATTCACTTTTTTGAATGGCGAGACAACTATTGGGAGAGCAAGATTAACTTTCCTTCTCCCAATTTGTTGTCAGAGGTTCTGTAAACAGAAAAAGATCCATTTGATCTCTAATATAACTAACTGGGTTAGAGGTTTAGCGAGAAGCTTTATAAAGGGATAGATAGATATTGTTGAGTGATTTTCGATCCTGGTTTGCAATGCTTTCAACATCATCAATGACCTCAGTAGGTCACTTCATTCTAAAACAGTTTTTTCAAATTTATTAAACTCTATAAAAGCCTGCTCAGGGAAAAGATTTCACAATTAACCATATCAAATCTTCAAAGAGTCGAAGTCTCCTCGTCATACATCTGTGGCTGTAGATGCAGTGACTTTTCTACGTGTGCCAGATTTCTTAGAGCAAAGCAGTAGCAGAGAAACGTTTTGTTTGGGGTTTTTCAATGCTCCACTGCTGTCAAACAAGCATCACCAGACCTCGTTTCTCTGAGTGCCTCTCACTGTTCAATGTCAAAATCTGTAGGGGTCCTTGGTCACACCATCCTGAAATAAACAAGAATCAAGCAGGGCTCCAGAAGACTCCCTTTTCCTTGTCTCTAGGCATCAGTGTCACAGGAATTAAGATTTCCTAATAGAGTGGGCCACAAAGGTGGAAACCTGTGAGCAGAAGTGTGGACTACTTAGGTGTTTATCATCTTCATGGGTCTTTTGAAATCTTCTTCCCTGTAGTGTTATGCTTATTCTGCAGAATTGCGGTTTTCTAACAACTGCTGGGGCAGGCAATTAATTTAATGCGTTGAACTAACATTTGTTTTAATGATATCAAAGAGAATCAAAAATATCAAAGAGTATCATAGTTGGTAAGAGAAAGTATTACTTGAATGTTTTTGTTTCTTTTGTGTGTGTGTGTGTATTTATTGCCATGGGTCACTGTCAGAAAAATGTGAGAAACATCGCTATGACACAGGATAGAAATATGGATACACAAGCTTTGTACTGATGACCATCCAATGCTCTCCTAACATTTATATTCTCTTTTTGTCTTTGACTTAAGATGAGGAAGGCTTTTCTTTGTTTCCAGTAATTATAGCCCCTCCACAAAATGAAACAAAGGAAGTGGAAATTGGTAAGAAAAATTTAAGCGTTCTGTAAATGTTGCCTGGAAAATCTTTCCCTCTGACCCCTGAATTCCCAAGCAGGAGTCCGGCAATTAGGACAGTTGATTTTGAGGATTAAATGAGATGCCATGTGTGCTAATAATTGGGAATGTGTGGTCACAGCAACATGCAGCATTTACATTAGTATCACACTTTGTAACTCATGGTGCTTTCACATGGGCCGTCTCATTTTATTCGCACTCTATCCTGGAGGTAGATATTGTTCTCACTTTATGCTGGTGGATACTTAGGGTCAGAGAGGCTAAGTGTCACAGTGGATCAATGACGTGCCCGAGGTTGTGGATAATCTGTGATAGAAGCACGAGAGCCCAGACTTTCTGACTCTGTCCATCTCTGCCTTTCCTGGTTCCCCACTAGAAGTGGGCTACAACTCAAAGTTCTTAGCGTGTAAAACAAGTCCCCTCATGACCTGGTTCTCACCCCAATCCTGGCCCATCTGCAGCCATTAACCCCACACGCCCCAAGTCCCCACCACACCGACCGCCTCATGGTTATTACAATGATGCGGAGCATTTTCACATTCTTCCTGCTTTTGTCCATATTGGTCCTCCTTCTCGTCTCTTACCTGCCAGAGAGCAGGATCAGAGCCTCCATCTGATCAAGTCCAGGGGCACCATTTACATGCTCAGCGTGGTAGCCCTCCCTGCAAGATTTCCCCCTCTGTATTCCCATGTCATTTTGTCAATCTTTCTACTAAATAGAACACTAGAATACCTTGTGTTCTCATCATTTGTTTACACCCTTGTTACCTTCTGAGAGACTCCTAGCTCCTCACCCCTCTTCAGGTGCCTAAGTCTTGACACAGGAACTAAGGGTTCAGCAAGGACGGCTGAATGCATGTCTCAAGGCAGGAAGGCGGCCCTGATGCTTTCAGTTCTGAAAGGAGGAAGTCTCAAGTTAAAGACATTGGACTGGAGAATGCTCTTGTTGGATGATTAAATATTGGGCTTGTAGCTGGGTCAGATAAAATACAGTTTTACCAACAAAGGTAGCTTATAGAGGGATGAAGAGAATTCAGGAGAAAGATGTGGAAGAGAGAATTTAAAAAGAAATTCCAATTGATGGTAAAGGGAAATCCTACACTATAATGTGGGATTGATGAAGCCAGAGTCATTTGCCTCTTTAGTTTCCGCTGCATGTGAGAGAGTCATCTGCCTCTAGTTTCCTCTGCATGTGAAAGGCAAGTGGGAGCTGAGCTTCAACCGGAAGTGAGTGAAATGAAGATAATGGGAGAGACGGAGGAGTCCAAGTAAAGCCATAGAGGAATGAAAGTGCTAACGACGAGGAGGGGAAATGAGAATCGATTCATGACGCATACTAGCTGTTCAACAAGTTTTTTCCCCATTAAATCAAATTAAATTAAATTAAATGCCTTTTGCAGAATTTAATTTTATTGGTGTAATTTCTTTACTTCTCATCTAGGAAAAACAGCAAGCATAACTTGCTCTGCTTGCTTTGGGAAAGGCTCTCAGATCATGGCTGCCATCCTGTGGCAGGTTAACAGAACCAAAGTTGGGGACTTTGGCGAAGCAAGAATTCAAGAGAAGCAAGAGCAAAACCAAAGGTATTTTTATATAGAAGTTAAAACATCCCCTTCCCTCCCATACAGTTTGCAACTGCTAAGTAAGCACAGAAAGTAACAAGTTGCCTCTTAGTTCCAGCAATGAGATGACTTGTCTCAATGCCGTTTTAAGAATAGCTGATGTGAAAGAAGAGGATTTATCCCTGAAGTATGAGTGTTGGGCCCTGAATTTGCACGGCTCAAGAAACCACATCATAAGACTAAGGAGGAAAAATCCAAGTAAGGAGTGTTTCTGAGACTCTGGTCACTTGAGATTGCTGTATCAACTATGGGCTGAAATCATTTTCTGAGACAGCAGTGTGTTGGCGTGTGGTTCCAGGGGATCTATCAAGACAACGGAAGTGGCTCATCTCATAAACGTGCTTCTCCTCTTGAGGACGCTGACCGTTTGCAGCCTGGGCTTCTCAGAATGTTTTTGTTTGCTTGGTCTCCTCTCTACTGCTTTCCTCCCCCTCCTCCCCTTCCTCCTCTCCCACCTACTCTCCTTGTTGGTTCCTCTTTGATACCCACCTGCCTCCTTGGTCATCCTTCTGTGCTTTCTAACTTCATTAGCTCTCTCTGCCTCATTGTAGGTGGAAAAAAATACACCAACAGTAAACTGTGAACATGTTCTTTTGTTACCTTTTATAACATGTTATAAACACGTTCTCTTTTTTAACTTATTTCTTTGCCATAAAGAACACACTTTTTTTTTTTTTTTTAGTGAGGCTGGCAAAGGGGACAAAAAGGTGAAGTCTTTAACTACTGCCCATTCTAGCAAGAAAATCTTAGATGCTACTTTGTAATAAGACATGCATTATCATTGTTAAACTTTTATAAAATATTAAATTTAGGTAGAACTCATGGGACGTCTGGTAGCTCAGCCCATTTTCGCATTATATCTGTTATTCAACATGCAATCCAGGTACCACCTCTTCTGAGGAGACTTGCTTGACCACCAGTTTGGAGTATATACTCCCTCTACGTATTCCCACAGCATCCTGTCTCGATTGCTGCTGTCTTACAAAAATCTGTTTGAGAGTCTGCTCAACATGACTATAAACTCCATGAGGGCAGGGTGGCATCTTCCCTATCTCGAGTCCTCAGTCTGTAGTGCAGTACTTGGCACATAGCATATGCTTAAAAAAAAATTTGCTGAATGAATGTACACCAAAGTTATCAAGGAAAACTATTTTTGTATATTTCTACTTCTCTAGCTATAGGGCTTAATTACACAACAAAACAATAACCTATATTTGTGTTTGTTCAGTTGAATAACTTTTCTCATAATTTGGAAAGGCCAAATTATTTATAGCTTCCCTATAGTTTATAGTTTTATCTAAATCTAGCATGCTTTTACTGACTTCATTATAATTGTTGCAATAAAATATTATAAGAAAAATATGAAACCGACTACTCTTCAATGGATTAATTTCAGACACCATATATAATCTTTTAAAACGTAACATACACTTTCACAAACAATCGGTGGCATGTGGAGGCAGGGTAGAGAAAGTGATCTGTCTGGGTGTAAGCAGCAGAAGGATACATTGTCTGTAGGGAGTTCAAAGCAGTAATAAAGCCATCGCAGAGTCATCGTGCTTTCTGCTACCAGCATACCCAGAAAACGTTAAACAAGTCAGCAAGGACACACTCCTCCTCTCGGGGACTGACTGCTTCTTCCTCCCACTCCCACGTCACTCCATGCAATGACATCAGCAAAAATAGTTTTAGAAACATTTCCTTCCTGAGAACCTGTCGATTTCTTCACTTGCTTGCACTTCCAAGCAAACACATCCTGTTTGTGAGATGAATTTTATACTTAATTCAGTATAAAAGGGCGGGGAGAAAAATATGATATTTTTATACTTGTCACTCCATGTACAACCATGTAGAAATTATTCACTGTGTTTGTCAAATAGCCAAAGGGAGAGTGAAACTTGGTTTATACTCCTAAGTTGGGTATAGCCCAGATTAATTTGAATACACCCACAAAGGCACAACATGATGAAAAGGATTGGGGGTGATGAGAAAGCAGGCCACCAATTTGATGTGGTTGTGGTAAGTTTTTGCCTGATGTGGTGCTTGGGATTTTTCTTGTTTTAATTTCAACTTTGTTGATTTATACGTTTTTATAAGACAAACAGAATCATGATTACTGTAAATAATTTTAAGTGCTATCATGTTCCGTGGGCTGTCAGGCTTCTGCCAGTTATAACTGTCACCCAGGACGTGTGGACCACATGGAGATGTTATGTTAGGGTGGTGTTTGTGGGGCTGACAGCGTGGTGGCTCTCGGAGGAAAGGGGAAGCCACCCTTCAACCCGGCGCTGCCATCACGTCCCTATCCCAGTGCTTTGCTTATGTTGTCATTCTATGAGTGTTCTTTGGTTACCTGTGTGTAGGAATTGTTTTCATGTTGTATGTCCTTGGCGATTTTGTTCCTTCTGATTTATTCGTACTTGCTACCTTTTACCTGTTTTTCTTCAAATCAACACAGTTTTACTCTGTTTCAACAACTGTGTAAATTAAACAAAATTGTTGTTACTGCTGTTGAATTGTCACAATGAATTCCTTCATCTCTATTCCTAGAACAAAAGAAATTACAGCACTGCCTTGAATTTTAAAAAGGAAAACTTACAAAACCTATGCCCCCATATTATTAAATAAATATTTGATACTCATAATAATAATAGTACACATTTATTCATTATTTCCTATGTACCAGTACATGTCTAACTCTTTTTCATTTAATTTCTCATTTGTTTTATCAATACTCCATGAAGAAGAGACTGTAACTATCATCTAAATTTTGTGTGTGTGTGTGTGAGGAAGATTGGCCCTGAGCTAATACCTGTTGCCAATCTTCCTCTTTTTGCTTGAGGAAGATTGTCGCTGAGCCAACATCTGTGCCAGCCTTCCTCTATTTTGTATGTGGGCCACCACCACAGCATGGTTTTGATGAGCAGTGTGTAGGTCTGTGCCCGGGATCTGAACCTGTGAACCCTGGGCTGTCAAAGCAGGGTGCATGAAGTCAGCCACTACACCACTGGGCCAGCCCCACTACCATCTCATTTTATAGATGAGGAAACTGAGACAAAGAGAGGTTGAATAACATGCCAAGTACTACAGAGCCAAGATTCACAGGCAGGCAGGGATTTCCTGTTTACAGGCACTTACAGAAGGTATTTAGTATTTAGTCATCACACGCAAGAATTAGCTATACATTTATAAAGTCCTTAACACTTAGAAAGAAACTGAACTGCAACTTCCTTTAGTGCCTGGGATATACTTCTTTCTTCCAGTTGAAGGCAGCCAGCCCCATGCACAGCTACTTCATAACAATCTCTACAAGAAATACAGATGCCAGCGTGCATCCAGATAGGATTTTTAGAAAGTGAACCGGAGAAGATTCCTGTTGAAGTGATGAATGTAGGGAACATTTATCATTTAAAATGATGACAGGGCAGCCAGTGAGCTCTCTGCCAGTTTTCAGCCCCTGTCCCCCAGTTTTGAATCACTTCCCCTTGGTCATTCTTCATCTCACAGTGCTGGATACTCAGGGAGCTGATAAATCAGTGGAAGAATTTGCAAACACGGGGCAGTGATTTTCTGTGGCAAAACCGAGAGCCCATGCTTTGAGACTTCAGATGAAAATGAAAAGAGAACTATGTGGCCCAGCGTCATTTGACATTCTTCTCACATTCATCTTTAAGTGGAACTATTTGTAAGATAGGATAGTTAACGATTCTAAAGAGGGAAGTAAACTTAAAACAGCCAAAGATACTATTAGTGAGGACAGTTCTTACGTTCAATTTGTACATATCTGTTACAAGTCCTTAGAGATGAGGACCATCTTGCATATGTATTTTGTGAAGCGATGAATACAGGATAAAAGTTCAGTGATGGCTAAATAATGTTCACCGTAAGAGAAATAAAGGCTATGTGTACGACCTAGAACCCAGTAATTTGACTTCTCCATCACATATGCTTTAGAGACTTACGTGGCTCTTGTTTCTAGCCTGCTTTCCTATGCCACCAACTGCAGATACAATGAGTCCCTGAGACCTACTGATTCTTTCTCCTTGATGCCCCCAGCACTAGACTTGCTCATTCCTTTCTCTTTATTACACGATTTTGAACCCTCTTATTTCTCACCCCTAGTACTACAAAAACTTTCCATTTCATTCTACTCTGAATACCTATGCTCTCTTTCCACAGAAACAAACCTCCCACTAGATTAATCTTGCTTGAAAACCACTTTCAGTTTTAATACCCTACTTACTACTCTTCAGTGGCCCCATGACCTTCAGAATAAAGGCAAAATTCTTTACTGGAGCCTCAAGTCTGGTCAGAACCTAGCCCTGACACACCTTTCTAATTGTATCTTCCACTAATTCCCCAAATTACATTACTCCACTTCCTCAGAAAACACACTCCCATCTCCACCCTTGGGCTCCAAGCATCCTCTCTTGCCAAGAGTACACTGCCTTTTTCGCAGGTACCTGAATCTTACCCATCGTTCAGGGACCTCCTCACCCAGGAAGCCTTCATTGCCCAGTTCAGCGTGGAGTGAGCGCTCCTTCTAGATACCTCTGCCAACTAAAATTAATGCTTTTACCTCCTATCTTAGTTAAGTTGGCATGTGTCTCTACATCTTTTATGCTTTGAGAATCCCCTACAATGTCTAGCCTGGTGCCTTGCACAGAAGAGGGGCTCAAAAAACATTTACTTACTGATTCTTAAAGCAGCCATGACAATTCCATGGAGGCATCTCTTGTATGAATCTCGAACTCTCAGTGGAGGCAGCATAGGTGTATTTGTTTATCTTGTTTTAGTAATAATAATGATCATTTTTGTCCTCCCCCTATCTTTTGAATAGCTGAGCATCAAAGCACCTACTACATACTTGCAGGATTTAGCATATTGTTAATGCTAATCATTGTCATGATGATAATGTTAAAAGTGTTCTGGATTGAAGTTATTCTGCTCTGGAGAGACATAGCTAGACCTTACAAAACTAGGAACGGTAAGTGGCAAGTTTCAAGTTTTCCTTTAAAAAGAAAAGGTCCCATAATGGTTGTTGGTTACTTATCTATTAATCTCTTAATAGCTATGCTATGAAACCCTGATTCCCCTTTGCTTACTAACATAGTAACAGTACATCTTTCTTGAGTCCACTCAAGGAACATTCTCCATTCTGCCTTGCTGCCCCTCGTGGTTCTGAGATTTATCTCAACAGCTCAAATATCTCTCCAGTGGGATTGCTGTCCCTATGAACTCCCCAATAACAGAATCTGCTCAAACCCAGAAAGGTTTAAACATTCTGGAAAATGTGAATTGGTAAAACTTCATGGAATTCAAAACATTAACAAAATTGTTCCTGTTTTCCAGATGTGAATAGGTTAGAAATGTCCATCAGAATGCAGGTGTATTTTACCAGAAACCCTGTTCCAGAGAGAGGCTTGCCCAGGCACATGAAAGAAGCCAGTTCTGCCTGCTTAGTAGGAACACCACCCTTTCATTTGGAAGCAGATATATGTCAGATTTTCCATGTGGTCCACTCAATCAGGGGCTAATTGTTTGATTTGTGAGAAATTCTGCCCCCTTTAAACATTCTATCTCCTTGCTACTATTGGCCATTAGCATTTTCACTTCCCCAGAAGAAGCATGGGGAAAACAAAGGTAAAACTGAGATCTATCCAGCACAGAAGACCCTTATCCATGACTGTAAATACTTATTTTAATAGATCATTAATCAAAGTTGACAATATGGTTTGAACTATACTGGACAGACTCTTACCTATTCTCCATCATTCAGTCTGAGACACTAAAAAGGAGAACTTCGGGACTAAGACTGATTTCCTGATGACATTTTGGGGCTGTAAATTGTTGCCATCACCTCTGGATTCCAGAATATTTGGGAGGCTGGGATATGTTCCTCAGCTCGGTGAAAAAATGTTTACTGAGAGGCAGATGAGAATTTTTAAAAACCAAGTAATAGAATTGTACTTCTTGTTCTCATTTTCAGATGGAAAGATCTATGATGCTTATGTTATCTACCCACGGAACCAGAAAAATAGTCCCGAGGGGGCCAGTTCTGTGGAGCACTTCGTTCACCAAATCCTGCCTGATGTTCTGGAAAATAAATGTGGCTATAACTTATGCATTTATGGCAGGGATCTGCGACCTGGAGAAGGTAAAGCTATCAACATACATCAGGGCCAGAAAGTCACATTCATCTGAAGGCTAAGAGATAGGTGGTCTTATCCGTGCATTGGATAAGGAGTTGCAATCATGATCCTAGGCCCCGTGACCAGAGCTTTTAAGTATTTCTCCCTCCGGAAGAAGGAGACACTTATTCTTTGCTCCTCCTGCTGCCATCGCCACCCTGATCATGACGTCTTCACGGTAGTGTCAGTGACATGAAGACAGAACGAGGTGTCCTTGCTATATGGAGTAGCAAGGTACTGCCCGTACTTCACTTTCCACGTCCCCCACTGGGCTAACTCTGAATTCTCTTAATTCTATCTAGAAGATTTGAACGAAGGCTTAAAAATTAAAGAATTTTATTCTAATATCCAGAGGTGCTGGCTAAAATATCCGAAAGGACTCAAGGAGTCTTCATGATGTTCCTCATATTGGGGAAGCATTTGCAAATTTCTATTCTTACAAGAATAAGTAGAACTGTGTCTTCTGTTTCTCAATATTCCTTGCTGGTTTCATGTACCTTTGGCAGTTGTGTCACAATTCCCGCATGTCGGGAGTTCTTCTCTTCTCTCCATATTTATGTCAAGTACCTATGAACCCTCCTGGGAACTCTTCTCGAATTCCTCAGAGACCAGGATGGTTTGAAATGTGAATGAGGCAGGGACATCATGAGTGGAAGTCCAGAAAAGTAAATGTTTAGGAGACCGTGAATTTAAACTGGTATTCCTCCGGAAAAGACAGAGTCGAGTGCCTGTAGATTTAAAGGTATGCACAACAGGTGAATTCGGTTTATCCTGGAATATTTGGGTAATGTTAAGAGCCTAGTAATGGCTTGGGAGACTTACAAAATGTACAATTCAGAAAAATGTAACCCAAGCCTTCCCTCCAGGCTCTTTCCTTTCCCCAGCGCTCCCCATTGGCTGCCATGCAAGTAGAGAGTCATGGTGCTCAAAGGCTCTTTTCATGTTGCACAAGTGCTCAAGAAGCTGCGAGGACTCCAACTGTTTGTCATGTCACACCAGCTGCTACATGTGGCTACATGTGGCTGCAAGCTCTTCATCTCTTCTTTCTCAGGTCCATCAACCTCGTTTCTAATTACACCTTTCCCCAGCCAAACGTGAACGCCAGCTCACTGATCCTCAAGCTTGTGTTGCCTTTTTTGTGCTATTTTTCATTTGGAAAGTTTTCCCACTTCCCCTCCCTCAAGTATGTCCTCCGACCTTTCCTCAACCAAAGTAAAATAAAATCCAACAAAACAACACCAAACTTCACTCTTCTGTAAGAGTGAAGTGAAAAGTTTATGACTGACTGATGCTGTGTATTTCTTCCTATGCTTGCTATCTTCCATTTGCTTCTTCAAATCCACTCTGCATCCCCCTCCGTCCAGCAGACCTGAGTGGCCCATCATTATGGAATCCATCACTCTCTTGCCCTCTGTTCCATGTTGGGTTTGGCCGATGAGAGACACTGGCAGGAGTTCAGAGGGCAAGAACATCCCTACCAGCTCTGGGTGGGGCTGCCAGGGTAGTTGTGCTCCTCTCTCCTGGAGCACAGGTTCCTGTCAGTTGGCTTTCCTCAGGCATTTATACTCCTTGGGTTCCATAACTGCTTCTTTCCCTTCATGCCTGGACGGTGGCAATGGGTCCCTGATGCTGCCAGTTGTGGGGTTCTGCACCATCTTTTGTTGATTTCCCTTGGCTCTGCTCACATCTTGCATAAGCTGTCCTTTCATTAAACTCTCTTTAGCCAGTCCTTTGGAGTGTGCCAAATTTGCTGTTAGGTTCCTGATTGACACAAAGTCTCTATCTGACACTATTGAACACTCATTTCCTAATTTCCAGCTACTATAGGAATTGGTAGCCTTTCAGCCGCTGCTCTCTAAGAATGTCTTGAGTTGTTTTGTTCTTGATTATGTTTCCTTAATCATGCTGTGACCTCGCAGTGAAAACTGGTATTTTACGTGTTCTTTCTAAGTCCCCCCTGAAGCTAACTGAAATCACCAGGGAGTTGATGCTCCATAAACCCTGACTTGATAAGGAGATCTGGTCTTTCCAAGATTTTTCTAGTCCAGATCAAATCAGCTTCTAAAGCAGAGACTATTGAGGGGCGAGGTGGATCCAGCCCTTCAATAGAGACTTTAGTTGCTTCAGAGGAGCAAGAGTTCCTGAGGTTGCATTCTTTGAGGGTTAAAATTCCAAGCCCTTTTAAAACATGTGAGCTAATGTCCTTAGAAGATATGTAGCTAATGAACCTGAACTAAGTCTCCTGCTAAATACTCCTACCTTCTCATTTAACCGGAAGAGCTGTTTCAGTTTGGACTGATCCACCTGGGAAAGAAGAGGGCCTTGGAGTGGTTGTGCTCCTGGTGACGGGGTAAGGCAAACATAGCGGGTCTCCATCCAAGTACATTCCCACTTTTCTGAATAAGTGAACTGATCACTGTCAGAATCTCACACGAGATTATAACAATGATAATTTTTTAAAAGTTCAGAACATTTGTGACCAAACCATTAGACTTAAAAAAGCAACAACAGAACGTTTTATCCATGTCTTTTATTCCCAGATGCAGTCACGGCAGTGGAAACCAACATACAAAAGAGCAGGCGGCACATTTTCATCCTAACTCCTCAAATCACGCACAGCAAGGAGTTTGCCTACGAGCAGGAGATCGCCTTGCACAGCGCCCTCATCCAGAACGACTCCAAGGTGATTCTGATTGAAATGGAGGCTCTGAGCAAGCCGGGCGGACTGCAGTTTGGGGAGCTCCAAGATTCCCTCAAGCATCTCGTGAAAGTGCAAGGTACCATCAAGTGGAGGGAAGCCCATGTGGACAACAAGAGGTCCCTGAATTCCAAATTCTGGAAGCACGTGAGGTACCACATGCCTGTGCCAAACAAACCTCCCAGAAAGACTTCCCGCTTGGCTTCCCTGAGTGCCCACGGGCAGGAGTGCCTGCTTTGATGTGCTGACGCGCCCGATTTTGCAGATCCAAACTCCTAGCTGGGTTACACCACGAAGAGACATTGGGAGCTGAGGCTGGGAAGTAGCAATGTCAAGGGTATTCAGGCCTCAGATTTCATCTAGTAACTTTACTTCCATTTTCTTGATTCTGGGAGGATGCAAAATGCCCAGAAATTTTTATCCTCAGTTCCCCTCTCTCCACCTCATATTTCTTACCCTTCTTCCCTTCGCTGGTCTTTCTGCATTGTGGAGTAGGACGTTGTCACCACGCTCTTTTCCTCTTTCTCTCTTTTTTGTTCTTCCTCTCCTCATTTCTTGTCAATAACCTACATTCTGAACATCAACCTAAAAGTTTTGAAGTTAAATTTTCATGTAATCTTGAAGAACACTCAGTTTCCCTCAAGCAGAACGTGAGTAGTAAATCTTCTTCCCCAGATTCCAGAATTTACTGTATTTTATTTGATCAGATGCTTAGTCCCATCATCTCAATATTGTCAACTTTGTTGGAGTACCTTATCCCAATTGCCATTATGATCATTTTTTTCAGTTCTAAAATTTCTTTCATATATTTTTATTCTCTTCAGAAATATTTTTTCTCACTATAAAAGTGATATAAGTACATTGTAGAATGGAAACTATAAAAAAAGAAAATAACAAAAATCATTCATAAACCACATCCTAAGGTTATGACTTTTGATAAATTTTCTTGTATTTTTAAAAAATTTTAATTCATACTTACACATACTGTTTATACAGCTGAGATTAAACAGTGTGTAGTTTTTGTATTTTTTTCTATTTAATACTATGGTAAAAGCGTTTGACACGTCATTTAAATTTTAACATTTTAAAATATTCATAGTGTTCCATCTCACGGTTGTGCTACAGTTGACATGCCTAATTCCTTATTTTTAGATGTTTAAGTTGTATCCAACTTAAATAGCCACCATTATAAATTCTGCAATGACCATATCGGTATAACTCCCAATTAAAAAGAAAATGTTTTTTGTATCATTTCTATGAAATTAGTGTGGCATTTTGGCAGAACTGTTTTGGCAAAATGGAAGTTAATTTGCACAGTCCAGGCCACTCCCGTCAGTTCCCGGAAAGAGCTCACATTACATCAGAGCCGGTCCGTGGATCCAGAGCTAAGGCAGGGTGTCCACTGGGGCAGAGAGTTCCGTTGGAGCCTCAAATTTTGAAAGCGGATGGAGAGCCTATCCTCAGCTGAACTGCTTAAATGAAGTGTATGATTCCATGTTTAACTGACAAAAGAAAACTGCTTTCCAGACCCTTGACGTGGAGTGTAATCTTAAACTCACTGTCATTCAGTACCTACAGAATCTTGCCTGGAAAGAAGTCATATTTCAGGAAGGTTGCCTAAAGGATCTGTATTTACCCATCCCTCTAGATACACTATGATCTACATCTCTACTCCCTGGATTAGAGTTGCCAGATAAAATACAGGACATCAGTTAAAGTTGAATTCAGACAAGGAAATTTCATCTGAAATTGATCTGAAATTCAAATTTAGCTGGGTGTCTTTTATTTTTATTTGCTAAATCTAATTACCGTACTCTGGCAGATTATTGTGCTTTTATGTGGTGACATCTGATATTATTGAATTACTAAAAAATTAGCCAATGAAAAGGATGCAGTATAGTTGATTGGTTAACATCATAGCAGTTGGGATCAACGAGTCCTCGTCAGCTGCCAACCAGCTGTGTGACCATGAGTAAGTCATTTAACTTCTCCAAACTTAGTTACCTTCAGTAAAATGAGAATAATCATACCAAACTCTTTGTATTTATGCGCTAATCAAATGAAAAAAAAAAGGAATTATTTGGACCAGACCAGAGTAAAGATTCAATAAATGGCAACAGTTGTTATAACACTTCACATGTTTCTTGTCATGTGGATTATATTCCATTCCTTTCTCAACGAGGACCTCTAGTGAATATATCCCCTCCAACCTCACCATCAGGAATAGGTGTGCCTTTATTCCTGCTTCCCCACCCAGCCAGAATGACAGATGTGTTTTGATTTATGGACATAGGGAATTTTGGAACTGATCTTATTTCCCCCTTTATATTAGCTGCTTGAAAGCATAGACCCAAATCTGGGATCTTTCGACAGCAAGTAGATAGGAATTTGTAATAACCTCTTCCCTTGCTTCATATTATCTTTGTTTTTGATTTTTCCCTTATTTTTTATTTTTAAACATATTTTGACTGTCTATATTATGAGCTCCTTTGTAAGTACTCAACAAACATTTACATTTTCTGAGAGTGTGCTGAGCCTCTGTTTGCGAGGGGCGGGAGAGGAAGGGCTGTGAAGGGACATCACAGGACACAGGTGAGTAAGGCACACTCCTTACTCACCTTATGGGGTTTCAAGTCCACTGTGGGAACTTGGAAGGGAGCGGGAAACACTCCAGAGAACCCAGACAGGGCTGGCCTCAGGGGAGAGCCTGACATCGCTGAGCTCTTTCCTCCATCACCCCTTTTCTTAAACTTACACCCACCTCCCAAGTCACTTGAGATCTCTGGGCCTCAGATTCTGCAACTGAAAAATGGGAGGATGGAGAAGAAAAGCTGTGACAGCTTTCTCAGCTCCAGTAGCTCATACTTCCAAGCTGCCTGGTCAGGAAATTCCCAGAAGACCTGGCTTCTCATACCAGCAGCATCACTGACCTCTCTCAGTTTCTTCACCTGCACAGTGAGAGTCATAGATGCTCCCCCTGACACACAGAGCATGGTGAATAAAACGAATTCAGCCAAAACTTGTTGGGTGTCTACCATATGGTCATCTAGAATCATGTACAAATTCCTGTGAATTATAAAAACACAAAGAATTACTTTCGATTGAGTCAAATTTGCATTCAATAAAATGAAGGTCCTAAGTTTGGTGAGTTTTGATGATTACACATGTCCGTGTAGTTATCACCTGAGACAAGACAGAAATATTTCCAGCACCCCAGAGAGTCCCTCTGGCTATTCCCCAGTCAATCTCTCTCCCTCCTCAGAGGCAAACAATGTCCTGATTTCTATCTCACGGATTCATGTTGTCAGGTCTTGAAATTCACGTCAATAAAGTCGGACAGCATGGTGTCTGGTTACTTCCACGCAACATAATATTTTTGGGATTCATCCCTATTTCACACAGGTCAGTAGTTTGTTTCTTTGTATTACTGAGTCACATTCCAACATATGCTGCCCAACAGTTTGTTTAAACATTTCCCTGTTGAGGGACATATGGGTTGCTTCCCGCTTATAGCTATTATGAATATGGCTACTATGAACATTCTTGTGGACGTATGTCTTACTTCCTTTGAGCCAATACCTAGTAGGGGTCTTTGGGTAGGTGTACGTTTAACCTTTTAAGAAACTGGCAAATTGTTTTGTGAACTAATTGTACCATTTTACATTCTCACCAGTTATGTATGAGATTTCTGTTCCTCCACTTCCTCACCAATGATTGATATTGTCAGGTTTTTATTTTAGTGGTTGTTAAATGAATCTCATTGTAGTTTTAATTTGCAGTTCCCTGATGATTAATGGTGTTGAGCTTTTCTCATGCTCTTATTGGCCATCCATGTATCATTCAGTGAAAGGAAAATCTTCTGCGCGTTTTTAAATTGTATTGTTTCTCTACATCTTGTTGATGTGTAGAAATTATTTATATATTCTGGATACAAGTTCTTTTTCAGATAGATGTAAGAATTTTTCTAGGCTTACCTATTCATTTTTTTAATGGTGTCATTGATGAGTAGACATTTTGAATTTTGATGGCATCTAATTTATCAATTTTTCTTACATGGTTAGTGTTTTCTGTGTTCTAAGAATTTTTTTTGTTTTAAAAGATTGGTACCTGACCTAACATCTGTTGCCACTCTTCTGTTTTTCCTCTTCTTCTTCTTCTCCCCAAGGCCTCCCATTCCACAGTTGTATATTCTAGCTGTGAGTGCCTCTGGTTGTGCCATGTGGGAAGCTGCCTCAGCATGGTTTGATGAAAGGTGCTAGATCCACGCCCAGGATCTGAACCGCTGAAACCCTGGGCCACCGAAGTGGAACGCACGAACTTAACCACTTGGCCACAGGGCTGGCCCCTCTAAGTATTTTTTTTTTGCCTACCCAAAGGTCATAAAGATATTCTCCTATGCATTTTTATGAAATATTTATGGTTCCAGCTTTTATGTTTGGGTCTATGGTCCATTGTGAATTAATATTTGTATATAAAATGAGGTAAGGGTCAAGGTTCTTTTTTTTAATAGAGATCTCAGTTGTTTCAGCAACATTTATGAAAAACTTTTCTTTCCCCATTGAATTGACAGGGTACCTTGGTCAAAAATCAACAGACTAGACATGCGTGGTCTATTATTCTACTCTCTGTTATTTTCCATTTATATGCTTATGCAAATATCACTGTCAAGATCACTATTGCCTTTTTGTAAACCTTCAAGTCAATGTAAGTCCTCTTTGTTCTTTGTTTTCTTTTTCAAGATTGTTCTGACTATTCTGATAGCGTGCACATACATGTAAATTTTAGAAACGGTTTCTCAATTTCTTTGAAAATTCCTCCTGGGATATGGATTGCGATAGGGATTGCATTCAACACTTAGACTCTATTACCTACAGAGTCTGAAATTGTAGAGACTCTATAAACTCTGGTTTGTGGAGAATAGGTATCTGAACAACGTCTCCCAATCCATTAACATGATAAATCCTTGTGTTTACTTAGGTCTTTCATTTCTTTGAGCAATAGTCTGTAGATTTCGTAACAGATATCTTGTACGTCTTTCAAAACATTTATACTTTGGTATTTAACACGTCACATTCTCAAGTCAACGCCCCTCTATTACTTCTCCATAGAGAACTCTCATCCCTCAGGTTAAGCAGAAGGCTTCAGCACAAACCTGAGTCCTGAGTGCTTGAGACAATGACCTCTTCCTCTCCTCGTGCTCGCCTCAGGGAGCCGTCCCTATCTTTGGGGCTCTTCCTTGGCTTCAGTCCTGTTCTCCAGGCCTCCCCAGCCCCTACTCTTAAGCGCCCATGTTGCCTCTCTGCCTGGTGCAGGTTGACTCCCTCCTCACCTTTCTCTGGTGCAGACTGCTCTGCGCCAGAAGGGAGCTCAGGAGCAGCACTGGCGCGCCACCTCCAGGCCCTGCGGGTCACTCGGCCACCGCCCACCACCCAGAGCTCCCGGCACCCGGCTTCGCTGAGGCCGCCACCTTCCGCGGGGAAAGCGCGAGGCCGGATTTTCCAGCGAAGCCTCATCGCCCCCGCGGTCGGGTAGGTCCCGGAACGCCCAGGCCGGCGCCCAGGTGGAGGAGCCCATACCCTGGCACGCTGAGAAGAGCGCGTGCACCCCGACCCGGAGCGCGTCCAAACAGGGAGCACCCCAGACCCGGAGCGCCCCAGACTCGGAGCGCCCGCGATCAGGAGTACCTCCCTACGAGGAGCACCCCAGATCAGGCGCACCGTGAGTCCGAAGTATACCCCCGCAAGGATTGTCCCAAACCCAGAGCACCCGGCGACCGAGAGTATCCCCCACCAAGGAGCACCTCCGACTGGAAAGACCCCACTACCGAGAGCGAACCCCAACGAGGAGGGAGCATCCCCCGACGAGGAGCATCCCGGACAGAGAACACTCCGCGGGACCGGCAGCAGCGCCCCACTGGGAGCACCCCAGACCCGCAGCCTCCGCCAGCCAGCGGCTGCCAGACGTTTTTTCTTTCTTCTTGCTTTCTGTTTTTTGTTTGTTTCTTCTTCTTTTGTTTTTCAACCTTCTCTAGTTGCCTTCTCTCTTTAATCACACTTGCGGCTCCTCTCTGGTTCCTTGTTTCGCAGTCCCAGGGAGGCAGGGCAGTGCTGTTTCTCACTTGCTTTTTGAACTCCTGCCTCTGCCATCGCGACAGGTGTGAAGGAGGGACCGCCGCCCCCGCCCCAGCCTCGGCACGCCCGTCTGAAGGTGAGACCGGCGCCGCCACTGCCATCCACCCTTTCCCCCATCCCTCTGCTGCCCGCCGGGGCGAGGGGCAACCCAGCCTGGGGGCAGGGATTCTGAAAACCTGACCAATTAAGTAGGTATGCCGTCCTGTGTACCTATTTGTGTGTGTGTGTAATTTTAAATGTTGAGTTTATACACATGAATAATTGGTGACACAGCCTCATCAACTTTCCCTGATAGTATAGTTTTGGAGGTTAAAACATTCCCAATTTTTTTTCTGGAAAGGTAAGAACAGTTAAAGTAGGTGATAGTTTTCATTTATTAACCACTTACTGTGTGTCTGACACTTTGTAGGAAGCTTCTAGATGCTCTTAACAGATTATAGAAAGTTACACTGACACACACATAAATGGGAGTGTGAGTCACCGAACCTTCCTACAGGCCAAATGAAGTAGGCACTGTTATGAACCTCAATGAAAGGAGGGGAACCAAAGCACAGAGAGGTGCAGTAATTTATGGAAGGGCATCCAGCCACTAAGTAATAGATCCCAGATTCACACCTAAATTCTCTTGATCCCAAAACCTCGGTGTTTGATCTGAGATGCCTCCAGGAGTCAGAACCACTGACAGGTTGCCTCGTAGTTATCAGACAAGTTAATGGCCGGGTCAGCCCAGTCAGGTGTGGACACCTCAGATGACTGTATTAATTTCACCCTCTTCCCTTGCTGCATTCTTGGGACCTCAGCAAACACCCAATCGGCGTTACGCAGTGCTAGGACCTGGGGCACACTTCTCAACCCAAGGGCTTTGGATGGGCTGGGAGGGCGTAGCTTTGGGGGAAACTGGGTTTGTGCGGGTTCTGGGGCAGTGTCACCTCCCCCCTGAAACAATCACAAATACAAAGGCTAAGAACAACCGGCTAGGAGCACAGTGAGAAGGCAGGGTCCCCATCCACAGGGAAACCACCAGGGAGTCAGAGTGAGCCTGGAGTAAGGGGCACTCATTGGGGTGCAGGCTTGGACCAAGGCTGTGGGGGCAGCAGCAGTTGGAGAGCTTCCTTGAGATGGCAACTGTTGAGGCCAGTTGCAAGGCCTGCAGGACCCCGGCAGCTTCTAGGAGAAGTGGGTAGGGTGGTCCGGGTGGAGGACCAGCTCATGCTTGGGTGATGGGGGAAAGCCTAAGGACAGTAACAGCAGACATGTGTGTGACAAGGACAATGAGAGGGAATGATTTTCCTGGCCTTGCAGATGAGAAACCTAATTCAACATAAATTCTTTTTTTCTTAGAGTGGAAGTGTGTGTGTGCATGTGCACACACGTACGTGTGTGTGTGTTACATCCAAGATCACATTTTTCCCTTTGCGTTTGGTTGTTTTATCATCTCAGAGGCTGAGTGAAACACTTGTGCAAGGAACACTGTAGAGAAAGAATTAGGTTTAAAAAACCACTGGTGTTGTGATTTTCATCAGGGCAGTTTATCTTACGAGGTGCTCAGTGACATGTTTGCTAATAACAGTCATATACATTGAGGCAGTCTACACCTGTTTATGTGAGTCAGTATAACTCTATAATCTGGACTTGACCATTTCACCCGGCCAAGTCTCAGGTTCCTTGTCAGGAAGATCTTCGACGTGGCCTGATAATTATGGGTTTCTGCGAATTATTTTTTCTAGAAAATGCGTACTTTGCTCCGGGTGGAGGCCCGTAAACAAGGGCAGCGGGGCAGAACCAGGGGCTCAGGAGATGACTATTCGGACTCTATGGAGGGGCCTTGCACTGTGTTACCTCAAGGCTCCGAGAGGGGGGTCAGTGTGTATCTGACCCTCGCCCTAGGTCATGCAAATTTTGGAAGAGAATCTTTTTCATTTAGAAAATAGTCATGTTCTTGGGTGATTCAGGTGAAGTTTGTGAGTATTCTTTATGTTTGTGTATGTGTATGCACATGCATACCTACATACATACACATATACATACATTTCGATGCACATATATTTAACACATCTTACATATTAAATATATATTTAAGATTATTAAATTTACTTTTAAGTATACAAATAAATCCCCTAGATGAGTGTCTCCCTCCCTTGGCTGCGTGTTAGAAACACCTGGAGGATTCTTATAAATCAGGATGTCCAGGCTGTATTCCAGGTGTCCGAGTGGACCCCAGGCATCATTATTGTTTTTAAAGCTCCAGGTGAGAATGAGTGCCCTAGACTTTGCATCAGTTGTTAAGACTTACTTCTCAGAGGTCGTGATTTAAGAAGAATTTCATAGGGAGAAGGTTATGCGGATGTAACAGTGGTTCAGATGATCGCCTAAGGCTCCAAACTGTGTAGAATGAATTTCACGCATTCATTAATTCAGCAAATAACAAGCAAGCAAACAGACAGGAAATGAGAGTAAGTCAGTTAGTGGTAAGAGCTATGAATAGGAAAAGCAAAGCAAGATGGGAGATTAGAGAGTGAGTGGTGTGTGTCTGTGTGTGTGTGAGTGAGTGTGCATGTGCATGATTGTGTGTATCCACGTTAGCTAACATGCTGTGTTAAATTTCCCGTGGAGTGCTCAGGAAGGACCTGTGCATTGTAATTACAGTATCAACGAACTGTAAAGGAAAGACAGGGCTCTTTAATTAATGATAGAGGAGTAGTTAGTAGCTATTTGGGAAAAATAAGGGAGGTTAGACCATATCTTCAGACTAAACAAGAAAATTAATTGTTAATGGATGAAAAAAATTAAGGGTAAAAAAGAGTTAAGCCATAAAAATGAAGAAAACGTAGATAAGTATCTCTCTGAGCACTCAGGAGACAGGAATGCTCTAAAGGTAAAGTAACGGAAAATCTTAAAGCAAAAGAATGGTCGCTGTGACTGCCTACATGTAAAACCTTCCATATGTTAAAATATCGAAAGAGGGAAAAGGTAAACTAAACAATAAGTTGGAAGACTAGCTAAACATCTAAGAGCTGGACAAAGGCATAAAAAGGTAGTTCATCAGGGGCTGGGCCAGTGGGCAGCAGTTAAGGTCACCTGCTTCTCTTCAGAGGCCTGAGGTTCGCAGGTTCAGATCCTGGGTGTGCACCTAGCACTGCTCATCCAGCCACGCTGTGGTGGCATCCCACATAAAATAGAGGAAGACTGGCACAGATGTTAACTCAGTGACAATCTTCCTCAGAAAAAATAAAGAAAGATAGTTCATAAACATGGAAATAAAATAGCTGAAAATTACATGATTAATATTTTGCCTCATTTATACCAATAGAAATGAAGATTAAGAAAACCATGAGATACCATTTTACCAATTTGAACATCTAATTAGATTTAAAGAATGAGAATGCTCAATGCTTGTGTGGGAGTGGTAGGTGAATATTATCTTGTACTGTTGAGGGAGTATGAATTATGACAACATCTTTGCAATCCAGTTTGGCAGGATGCATTTATGATGTGCAAAATGTATTCTTTGACTCATAGATTGCACTGCCATGTGTAGCACCAAGAAAATAGTGAGAAGTGTGAATAAATAATAACAACTAACATTTAAGTGACTGACGTTGGCTTTGCAATAGTAACTCATGTAGTCTGCACCTCCGCTCTGGGAAGTAGGATTACTATTCCCTTTCATGGATGAAGAAATTGAGGCATAGAGAGTAAGTGACTGGCCCAGTGTTATTCAGCTGGTAAAGAGTAGAATGAGGATTCAGATCCTGCCAGTCTGGGACCAGAGGCCATGCTCCACAAACTGATCCAAACTGCCTTACACAAGAACATTCTCCTGGAGTTATTTTATAATAAAGTACATCTTGTAAATTATAATGTATCCATACAAATGAATATTATGTGGCAATTAAAATGATGTTAACAAAGAGATTTTTGTGACATAAGAAAATGCTCATTTATTAAGTGTAAGATACAGAATACGAAGTTATTTAAACATCATCTTAATTATTTGAAAATATATAGAAAAAGCACAAGAAAACATGCTAAAGTATTAGGCATGTTGAGATTATTTTATTCTTTTCACTCTTCACTTCATAAGTGTCCTATAATGTGCATGTATTACTTTAGAAACAAGAAAAATTAAAAACAGAAAGAAAAGGAAGAGGAAGGAAATTTAAAAATTATGGAAAGGCAAAAAATGATATTAATATGAAACATAACACTAGAAAAATACCCCCAAATTTCCTACATGCAAGAAATTTGATATTTATATCCTCCTACATGTATTTCATTAATACTTCTAGGGTATCTACGACATTTCTCAGAATAGCTTTTCTTTTGAAAATGAATTTCATTATGTAATATCTTAATCTTTTAAACCCACAGTAAGTGAAAATTTTATGTACACACACCCAGAGAGTGGTGCAAATTTCAGCTAATTTGTATACTGGGATCTTAACATGTTTCATATTGAAACTCGGAGCTCGCTCATCAGAATGCTGAATTATCACATAATAACTTTACCTCTTAGTACATCTTGAAAATTAAAAAAAAACCCAAAACCGAAAAACCAACAGTGTCCTTTACAAGACTGTGTAAACCTTAACCAGAGGAAACAACACTTTTCTTTCTATTCGAGATAAGAGAGTAGAGTTGGTAATGTGTGTGTGTGTGGGCAGGGGGTTGATTTCAAACCATGGAAATATTCCAGTTTGGTTATGTACAGTTAGTAGTTTCCATACATACTTATCCATTTGTCTTTACATTATTGATTATATCTCTGGGAAATTACATCAAATGCTTGGTAGTATTATTCCTAAGGATTGATGTTAATGATTTAGCAGCTCAGCCATTAAACTTCATCTAGGATTTGGGCATTAACAGTCCCTTTTTTTGTATGGGACGTGAGTGGCAGTTGGTGAGAGTGCTATTTGGGGCGAAGAGGCTACTGTGTCCCCAAGAAGCCTTCATAAGAATTAGCTCATTTAATTGCTCATTAATTTTAGAGATAGGCCTTCTTATCATCTCCATTTTGGTGTTGAGCAAATAGACTCTGAGACTTTTATGTAACTTGCTGAAGGTTGCACAGCTTCTCAGGGCTCAAACCTGAATGCCAACTCAGGTTTGTGTGCCCCAGAAACCAAGCTCTTTCCATCATGCTGTGCTGCCTCCACCCAGTGGAGCTAGGTGTGTTATATTCAAGGAACATGGGATTGTTTATGAAATATTCAGACTCGGTGTATGAGCCCGCCTGCACTCGTCTCCTATTGCACTCTCTAAATTTGTAATTAGTAGGGCAAAAGATGGGTTGGAGTGGGATTGAAATTCAACACAAATTTGAATTCGTTCAGTCCTTGTAGACTCGGCATCTAGAGTATAGGAAACTCTTGCTTTGTTTCTCCATTTCCTTAAATAAACACATATGGGCATGTGAGTGCAGACACATGCACGCACATCCACACACCTAGTCCTCTTAGCAAGTATTAACGAGTGCTTACTATGTGCTAGGCATTGTGCTGGCCTTTAGCGATACAGTGATGAAAAATAGACTTGGTTCCTAACTTACGAATAACTTAGTTCTGAAGAAGAAAGATGGATATTTAAAAACTCAACCCGCAAATGAAGATTGTGATGAGCATTTTTATGTGTTGAGAGAAAAAAGCAGCTGGAACACAGACGCACGCGTGCACACACACACACGCACACACACTTCTTCATGGGCAGAACTGCTATAAATATCTTAGTATATCACAGATTGTCTCTTCATAGAGTAGCAGATATTCTGGAAACACTGTTGTCCTCAACTTTGACCTTGGCAGGAAGATTTAGTAGACCAGGCCTAAAATACATCAGACTCTCTTATAATAGAAAATTGCATTATTAGCAATTTCTTCTGGATGCCGGAATTCAGTGCCTTGAAGTTTATCAACTCTATGTGGCTGAAAGTTCTGAGAATAGTCAGTGACTATATTAAGGGATATAAAATTGACTGGGCTGATTTTTTAAAGGTCTATGTGCCAGAAGATTTTTGAAAACCTCCTTCATAAGACAGGTATGCTTTTGTCTGAAAATTGTGGCTGAACCTGTCTTATTCTGTTTTCCAGAGAAACAGTTGAAACAGAATCCTAAACATGCGTCATAGAGAAATAGCCTTGACACTTTTTGTCCTTATGTTTATAAGCACCTCAGGTAAGTAATTGTAATCATTCACAAACATACTTCATTGGTAGTCTGGAGGGAATACCAAGGTTTTATGTGGAGGTGGCTACTGAAGATGCTGAATTTATGAAAGTTGATGATTTTGCATTTTACTTTATAAAGTTGCCAACCATTTGGTCTTCCTGCCATAGAGAATAAAAGATTCATAGGAATGGGATCAAGCCAAGACTCATATGGGATAACTAAAAAGAAAACATTCAGCAATCTGAGTTTGTAGAGAGAGCAGGGTGTGAAAACTTGTATCCTGAAATAAACTACATTTATCTGAATGAAAATTTGCTTACTCTTATTTGAAATTTAAGAAGTCACAGCCTTCTTTATTATTGATTTTTAGAAAGTTTTACACACATTATTTCCTCCCTGAAATGAAGGCAAAGATTCATCTCGTTATTTAGGTAAGGAAAAAAGTGAGTGGGAATACCTTACAGATCTTAACGAGAACAATAGAGTTAGAGGGAATCCATAAGAAAGAGACTGCCCAAACCAGGGAAAGCAAGCAGTCTTTAGGTCAGGAGTCAGACACCAATTTTAATTTATTAGCAGTGATGCTTGGAGACATTTATTGAGAAGGATTTTGAGGCCTCATCAGGATTCACTGGAGAAGAGTTCCATGATTGATTAGCAAGCTTCTCTCAGGCTTTGGAGGAGAAAGTGGGGGCACAAATATTGGTTTGCCTTGATCTATTATCTAGGAGTGGGAAACACATGAGTCAGTATCCCCTATTTTGAGAATTTCTGCTGAAGAGATGATGGAGTTAAGTTACTGATACTTTCAAACAACTCAGGCCTAGTATTTGGGTATATTTACTAGTGGGTCCATGTATTGTTGAGATCCATACGATACACTGCTACCCAGACGTTAGAGAAAGGAGGTAGTTCTGCTCTTTTTGATATGGAATAATCCTGTCAGCCTGCCAAGTGAAAACACAAGGTGCAGGAAAGTGTGTGTTCTGGGTCCCTGCTCTATGCACACACACTAATACCCTTGCTTCTAGGTTCCAATGGAAACCCATGGTTCAGTCTTAAAAACAGCCATTTGAAGAGCACCTGTGCTGAAGGGCTCTAGGCAGACATGATTATATTCTGTGTGTAGGATTTACTTAACGTAATTGAAGTTAAATGACAACATCCTACTATTGTCCAAACTCGAGGCAATTCCAAACACAGACATCATTCCAAAGGGTACTTGGAATGATGGTACTTGACCCTGCTGGATTCTTGCACTCTGTTCACGTAAGATCGGGAGTCCCTGTTCTGGACACTCCCTACACCTTGAACTCCACTCCTTTCTCCAATCAAAAACCATTTCTAATCAACAAAGTCTATAGCGTTAAACATGAGATTAGATATGTGAAGCCACTAGCTTCTCACGAAGTGTGAACTTTCAACTGTCAATCTCCCACTCCTGGGGAGTATGTCTTCCAGATTTGGGTTCTTCAAATGATCACTTCTCTCAGAGGGGGATGATGACATGTGTCTATCACAACACAGGCACAGCTGCTTACAGAAGCTTTTTTAAGACTGGCCAAAACCTAAAAATAACCCAAATGTTCAACACCCATGGGATGGATAAATAAATTGTCAAATCCTAACACAATCGGATACTACATAACTATGAAAAAGAACAAATCGCTGCTGTGTGATGCCTGTCACAGACACAGTAATGAACAAAAGAATCCAGACACCAAAGAGCACACATTGTATGATTTGTGCACTTTATTCTATGTATATTATATCTCTAAAACAGGAAAATAAATTAAACTGTTTATAACCTACCATCCTTTTGGGTGCCGTTTAAAAAGTAAAGTTAAAAAGTAACACCCACGTTTACACTTGTATCACACGTTCTGTGTTGAAGCACTGCAGAGTGAAATAGAGATTCCCTAACGCCACCAAACGCAAAGTTGATGTTCGTTAACTCTTGTGCTTTGAGGTAGATTTGACATCCATGTTTTCAAAGAAAGCATCTATTATCTGAACTACTTCCTTTTTATGTTGTGTTTAACAACATTGAATTAAAACCAGACAGTTGCTTTGAGAAATAAAACCTAACTATAAAGAAGGCATTTTCTCCATGCCCTCAGAGAAATGCTCTGCTCAGTTTAAAGATTCTCGTTCTCAAAATGTGGTTCAAGGGCACCCTGGAGCCGCCAGAGAACAGGATGTGGGAAAGGCCCATTAATGCTGACTTCGAACTACCAGAAGTGCAAAAGGAGGGGAATGACAACCTTGTGTAGCTGAAAGGATCTGAGAAAGTTCCAAAGCCAGAGTATCTGGGTTAGTTGAGAAAGAGGGAGGATGAGAGAGAGAGCCCAATGAAGGAAGTGACAGATATCCAGATTTTGAGCGATATTATATTAATCAATTCTTGATTGCTCACATGGATAACCTAGAGAAAGAAGAGATTTACACACACTCTAAGCTGCACAGGAGCACCTTCAACCATCCCCACACCTGCCCAGGGACTGCTTAGGGAGGCTGATTGAGAGCAAGGTAGGTGAGACTGCTGATGGTGCTGCTGAAAACCTCTGAGGGCTCTAGGTTTCTTGTTTTCTTTTCCATGGAGACTCCTCAGCTAGAGATGTTTTGAGGTAGGTGTGGCAACACTGTGACTTCTGTGGCTTTTCTTATGAGGAAGTATGTGTAACATCTTCTTTTAAGAGATTACACTGCATTTATCTGTCTTCTAGCTATGGTAGGTTAAGTTCTGGTACCTTCCTTTCTGGGAGAAGCTGTTGGAAGTTTTATCTCCATTTCTGTTCTGAAAGTGTCTGAGTGTTAGAAAGATTGACCCTAAAATCAGAGAACCCATAGGACTGAGACACTGAGATTTCTCAGGACTTTCTTGTGTACCAGCTTCTTCACCTAATGCATTAGGAAAGCACAAAAATTTACCTGTGTCATTCTGTTTTTGTTCTTTTTCTTTTACTTTGCTAATTTTTTGAAGAAACTTGTACTTCACGTCCTCGAATTACTGCAGTTGAAGGGGAACCTTTCTATCTGAAATACTGCTTCTCTTCATCTGAGCCTAAGAATGAAACGGCCGCCATAAAATGGTACAAAAGCAGTGGGTCACATGGACCCAAGGAGCTAAGCTCAAGCAGTTCACCCAGAATTACTCTGCGGGGTTATGTTCTGGAGTTTTGGCCAGTTGAGTCGGATGACAGTGGGTCTTACTCTTTCCAAATGGGGTGAGTACACCTTCTCTGTGTTAGTCTGTCTCATCACACTCTTGGACTTCATTCAGCAAATCAAATGTACAGCACTCTGAAAGGTCGGATAATCCATGCATTTTTCCCTCCCAACTCTTCCTACGACATAAAAGAAATACTTCATTATTGAAAGATTAAATTAAATACCGCCCTGTGTTTATTTTCTTAGTGATCTTAATGAAAGGAGATTACCTAATATTATTTCCTTTTAGGGAAACCTTGCCAAAGATAAGTGAAGACTGAATGAAATTCATTTCAAAATTCGCCTGCTCCTGTAATCTAGAGCTGTTAGTTAAATTAAATAAATGGCTAGGGCTTCATAGTATCGTGAACATGTGGTGAGGGGGGCTGGGGTCAGCTTCTTGAGTGGTATTCTCAGGCTGGGGAGAGGGGTTGGAATTGGTGTAGACACATCCTACGCCAGTTTTCAGGGGTCTATTGAGAGCCAGGTGGCAGTGCTAGTGAAGGGTGTGTGTGTTTGGTAACCAATCACAAACCTACAGCTGGGGCAGTGGAAGAGGGGAGCACAGAAGGGGCTTTGCACAGCTTCTCGTGACATGACCCGAGTCTGCCAGGAGACCCCTAATAAGAACCATAAGTTCTATGAAATGAGAGCAACCAACTGATCGTGTCATGATTATTACTCAACTTGATTTGGTGAGTTTGAGAAGGAGTAGCTGGAACAAGGAATCTTCTATGTGATGGACTGTTAGTGAGAACATTGATGCCATAGTATTTATCTGGTTCATTAGTGATGATATGTATGTATTTGGGTATGTATGTGTGTATGTATATATGTATGTGTGCATGTATACGTATGAATATATATGTGTGTGTATGCATATGTATGTGTGCCTATGTATGTATACTTGCATGTATGTGTGTGTATGTGTGTGTTTGTGTATGTATGTATTTTTATAAGGATTTGAAACTGCCCTGTAGAAAGTAGCTCAGGGCCAGGCGAATGGTGACGGTGTGCTGTCGGATATAGTAGATTTCTTTCATGAGTGCTTCTGGAGAGAGTCCTGATCGTTATCGACAGTGCCGTTGAAAGCAGAGTGAGATATCACAGTGAAACCTTGATATTACTCCTGTGGTTTTGCACAAAATGAGGTCATGTTGGTTTGTTTTTGTATGTAGGAACTCCCAGGAGTGAAAAAGAAATTTAAGAACTCTTTTTTTAACCCATGAATTTTATGAGAGGGATGACCTTTTGAGAGAGATGATTTCAGAAATGGGTCACAACTGGGTCTTTTCACACCAAGCTAAGGAAGGATGAATGCTCACAAATGGGGTAGAGAAAAGAGAACATGTCCCTAATCCTGAATGAGTAACGGCATGATTTCAATGAACAAAGTGTTCTGGAGAGGACAGAAAGAGCAAACTGAAGGGAAGAGCTAGTCACCTCGGAATGTCACTTGGAGGAAGATGGGGACAAAGAGCATTAACTGTCTTTCTGATATGAAAGGTGGAGGGGACAGCCTGGGAAGAAAAAGTGGAATCATCAGATAGAGGGAGGATGTCGGAGAGCTGTGGAGGGACCGGAAGAGGACAGGAGAGGGCACGAGAAATGAGATGGCTCACGAAGGCTGTGGTGGTGAACTTTGGAGGGTGTTGGAAGCTGATGAATAACATGAGACAAAAGTGGTGGTGGGAGGAGCAGCCTTGACAGTAATTTTGAAAATAAATGGGAGGGTACACGGGAGCAGGTTGTTTTGGACATCCAGGAGCACTGAAGATACAGACTTTTTCAAATATAGTGCAACTGGTGAACAGGTTCCTGTGTTTACCACAGAGGCATGTGTGTGTGTGTGTGTGTGTGTGTGTGTGTGCACACGCGCATCTTTGCCTGTGTGCACTGTCTTAGGTGAGTGAGGCTTTGTAGTTCATCTGGGATCTGTCAATGCCCAGACTCCACTCCTGGAATCCCTCCTTTGAACTGTAATCCTTCAATTTTTCAGGAATCCATTGCTAATGATCAAATGCCCCTGGAGACCGAAACTTTAATCCTGCAGTGAAAATCACTTTGTCAGATTAGATTTTAAGGAGGAAATCCGTGAAGACAGAGGGATGCAGGAGAGAGAGTTTTCAATGACAGGGCGAAGAAATGAGGGTAGAGAGAAAAGCACACACGTAAGTCTTATAATCAGGTTGTAGGCTGAGAAGAGCAAGGCTGGCTTGGTAAGAGGCCTCAGGGGAGTGGGCTAGACCTTCTCAAATCCCTTCTGTGTGTGGCCAGGAGTGGCTCTTGTAATCAGAATGGGCTGCCCTCTGGGTCACGGCTTTGGCTTTGTTGGCCTCAGCTTCACACTAGCCTTTGAGCTCCCACAGCAAGTACAGTGCGCTGCTTGTTTCAGCATTTGCAGTGTGGCGTCTTGGACATGGAGGTTTTCCACCAGTCAGTATTTGGTGAGTGTTAGGAATTGAGGACTGCAGAGGCAGAGAACAATATGGCCTGATAAAATGGGAATATGCATGCGCCCTATTCTTTGTAAGCAACAAGACAGAGAGATCCGGAAATAGATCTCTGTCCAGCTCAGCAAGGCTGAGATCAGGGAAACATTACAAACACACTTGAGAAGAGGATGCTGCCAATGGGATTCTGAATCCTTTCCAAGAGTCAGGTAGCTCTATTATGTTCCATGGCCACTGACTCACTGTCTTTAACCTTTAGGAACCCTGTGAACACCCCCGCCACCCCCCTCCCCCCAACTCACCCAGTGCTGGCCAATCTTGTATACTTTCATACCCAAGGAGAAGGGCAGGATTCACATTGATTATGAAAGCGTAGCATTGTGCAAAGCACTCCTGGCCTTTAGCACCAAACTGATGTGCGTTTGCGTCCTGGCCCTATTGCTTGCCAGGTGTGTGACCTTGGGCAAGTTATTGACCTTTGCCTGAAGTTTAGCTTTCTCATCTCACATAAGGAAAATAATTGTCTCCATTGCATATCCGTGGTACAATTCCTGGAACTCAATGAATGCCAGTCTTCCTTCCATCCTGTTGCAGACTTAAAGGGGAACCTGAAAAGCCTACAGTGGGCACAAAATTGTCAGGCACACAAGACAAGTTAACAACACAGGTCTGTTGCATTTAGTGTATGGATCGATATATTTCACTTGTGCAGTTGAAGCAAACATCAGATTGCAAATGTTTCCTTTCTTAAAAGCTCCTTTTTTAAAACACCATTCCACTTTTTTCCTCTTCTAGGTTACTAATTTCTAATCAGAAGACAGAACAACAGTAAACTGTGTTCAAACTAGCTTCTGTTTAGTAAGGCACTTAAAGCGCTGATACAATTATGCTAAGAGTTTACTGTTGGTTTACTCAACAGTTAAGAGAAGAGGATTAAAATCAATTGCCCTGAGAAATCATAAAACCCAATGTGTATATGCAGACTTTTGGAAAACAAGTTCAGGAGTTTGTTTATAGAGCTTATGAAACCACCGCCACTCTCTCATCCTGGGTTAAGAATTTCTGAACTTGTCCATCTTCAAAGATCACTCAAGTTTTACCCATTTCTGTCCTGACATCTATAGTGTATGGTCTGTGATAGGTTGTGTGTGTGTGTGTGTGTGTGAGTGTGTGTGTTTATGACTGCTCAGTTTTCTCTCTTTCACTGCCCCCTATGCACATCCCATGACAGTTGTTAAATTTCTTGCCGCACTAAACCAAAAAGAGGCATAGCTGGGTTTGGGCATCAGTGAATGAGTCTTTTTATACAAAAATAAGGGAAAAATTTCATTGGATTGGTTACTAAAAGGTGATATTTGCAAAGTCTCTGTACTAATTATAAAATATGTTTAAACCTTTATTTCATAGGAATGCTTCTTATGAATGGAAATTAAGTGTCATCAGAAGAAGTAAACAGAGCTGTTTTACCGAAAAACAAGTAATTAGTAAAACTGTGGAAGTTAAAAAATCTTTGCAGGTAGCCTGTGAACATAGTTACTATCAAAAACTGGCCCATAGGACATCCTTGTATAAGGTAACGCTTTTAAAATATTTTCACTTAAGACTTGATAGAAAAAATAAAATTCCAAAATGAAGGTCTGATGGCTGTGGACCATTTTGGTCTCGTAACCTCCAGGCTGTGTGACCCCACACAGCTCAGCTGGCCTCTCTGAGCTGGGTGCCCCTTCGGGGTTGCCGTAATGAGCTCTTACGCATAGTTGCATGTCACAGAGTTCCTGCTAACCGCTTCCTCTCTCTTGCCTCCCTTCGTCTTCCATCTCTTTCAAAAAATTAATTTTTAGGAATGCTGGTTTAAGGATTTTCATTTGCTTCTGCCACATACATTTAAAATTTAAAGTTCTATTGTATATATATTTTTTCTGAATATAAGAGTTCATTTTATAAAATTGGTAGATGAAAAAATGAATAATGAATATAGCAGAAATCACTCATAATTCCACCAGCCAGAGACTTTGGTTGTTTTTCTGTGTAAATGTCTACTATTAAAAGGTGGTATTTTTTATTGCTTGTATATTGCTTTTATCTGCTAAAAATTGTATTGTGATTATTCTCCCACGTCTTTAAACATTCTTCCAAACGTGGGATTCTGTTGTGTTGTATGCTTGTATCTAACTAATCCTGTTATCGGACTTTGTTAGTTTTCTACTTTTCACTATTATTTATAAGGCTAAAAGAAATATCGTTCCTATAAGTCTTAGGGTGAATATATAATTTAATCCTTCAACAAAATCCCTAGAAGTAGAATTATTGGATCAAAGGCTATGAGCATGTTTATGACTTTCGATGCACAGTATCAAACTCTTATCCAGAGAGCTATGCCGATTTCTCACATCTTCACCACATTGGGAAGTAATACTTCTAGAACATTTAAAAATATGACATGCAGAATTTCAGTAACTTGCAGTGCCTCCCCCTACACCATTTCTTTTCATATTATAGACTGAACATTTTTAATATATTTATTGCATCCTAATATTACTTCTTTCGTGGATTGTCTGTTTTCTTTGTCTGTTTCCTTCAGTTGGTGTACCTTTTGCTCGTTGAGTTGTAGGAGCTCTCTTAGACAATACTATGGAGATTATATATGCACATGTATATGTACACTCACATGGATTATGTATATACATATGTATAACATACGTGCACACACACATAATATACACACATACACGCACACACACAACACAAGTTATATTCCTTCTATAGAAGAAAGAACCTGAAAAGGGTGGCTCTCGTGGAAACTCTGAAGAGCTGTGAGAGAGGGCGGTCTGAACAGAAGAACTTGGGAGAGTTGCGCCTACTGACGACGATTTCCTAGAAACTTTTGTTTGTACCTCTTGCTTGAATAGTGTTTACTTGTGACTTTACAAGGAAGCTCTTACCCAAAATGTTTTCTAAACTTTTGAGTCAGTCCTGAGTTGACTTGACTCTGTTTCCTGTCAAATGTGCAAATATTTTAGAGTACATATAAATCTCAAAGCTTCATTGTGCTGGGTTCTAAGGAATCCCAACATGCAGATATTTAAATTTAGAAAATAAATGTAATGGGGATGTTTTTAGCTAGATAACTGACTGTAGAGTTGAGTATTCTCAGCCCGTTTACAGATTTTGACCCAGCTGCGGGGAGGGGAACAGGCAGCAAAATCAGTAAGCAATTGATTGGAAATAAAAATAAAGAGTCTTTGATATTTTAATATGCCTTGGAAAAAACCAGTTTAGGTTTATAAAAGTTTAGCTTCTACAGAAACAATTTCCTGAGGTGAGGTATACATGTAGGGGCGTCACAAGCCTATTCTAGGCTCCCTCGGGGCCTAGCCCCAGTTGTCACCAGCTCTGAGAGCTGTGAGGGAGAAGTCTGTGATTTCATCGTGATACTAAGAACGGCACACCATTTAAAACTTATAAATTGTTTATTTCATTCAGTATTTGCAGGAACGGTGTCACATAGTCAAGGTTAGCAATTCAGCTCCCGTTTCCCCCTTCTGGTTCTTAGATTGTTTCAGAACCTATCTACAGGTGACTGGATTGAAGAAGGTGACTTTTTATTATTGTCAATTCCTGTGACATATATGAAAATTTGTGATAGAGAGACATATTTGCATGTGCCTATGGATTTGAATATTCTTGATGCATTTCTAATCAGTCCACTGCCTTCTGGTGGGGGGCGTCAAGGGGGTGGGTAGTCTGCTAGGTACTCAGTTCTCTGAGTAAATCTGTCCCCACCACCACCACCCACTCTCAGGGTGGGTAGTCCTGAGTACATAGAATTGGACTAAAAGTGTTATGAAGTAGACTTGTGTGGAATGTTTTGACCCAAGCAGGGATTTTTTTATGGTAGTGTTCTCGCTGTCTCTTGCTGTCCCCTTCCTCTCTTTGTGTGTAAAAGAGAGAGAGATTGAAAGAAAATGATGAAAGCAGCTACAGTGCCCCCTATATTTTATTTCCCAGCATATATTAATAATGATAATGATAGTAACAGTAGTGGGACTGTATTTTGTTGTTCCAGTAAAGGCAGTGCCAAAGCACTGGGACATTTACTCAGAAATTTCTAGTTTCCATTCTGTTTCCCCTTTTCCCTAAAAATCTTCAACTTTAAAAATTTGAATTATTGTAATATAAGCCTGCTTTTACTTAAAATATTTTAACTTGTTTTTTTGAAAACAGAACTGTGAACAGATAGAGAACAATAAAAATCCATTTTTACAGAAGAATGCGGAGTTTAAAGATCGGGGATATTACACCTGCGTGTTTTTCCTTCATCATAATGGAAAACTGTTTAACGTCACCAAAACCTTCAATATAACTATAGTTGGAGGTAAGAGAAATTTGAGAAGCAGGAATAAACAAATGTATCTTAGTAAAGGGGAATATTATTTTCCCTTCTAAAGCAGTATGGGAAGCCAGAGGCAACTTGGTTGGAGTTACGACCACATCACTAGTTCAAATATAAGAGTTAAAATCATTTTGGCATCATCCACTGTGCTGAAAAGATGTTTTTGGGTAGCAAATGAAAGTTTATGTAGGTGAACTTCCCATGAGTCAGCTCTCTTATTTGGTATTTGAGTAACTTTTGGAATCTTTTGTTGTTATGCATATGCTTTCAGTCAAGAAATATTTATTGAGGATGTCTACATTCAATAAACCATACCAAATTTTGGGAGGTAAGAGAAGCAGGGAAATATGAAATGAAATGAGTAATATACTATTCTCAAGGAATGTGATTATAGTCAGGATAGGTGATAAGGCACATAGATGTACCATAGTATATGAAACTGGAGTCATCTGTGAAGTGTAAGGGGCACAGAGGGAGGAGAGAGGAAGAACAGACACAGGAGGCTCTGAGCTGCTCTTAGAGGCTGAGCATGATGGGCAGGCAGGAGGAGACGCTGGGGAAAGGGAGCTCTGATAAGAGGATATGAGGAGCACAGGTGTGGCAGGGAAAAGGGGCAGTGCATTTTGGGATAATGGCTATTAGTCTGGTTTATCATGAACCCAGACTATATATAAAGGAAAAACTGAAGCCTGGGAGTTTAGAGTGACAGAGACCTTAGAGATGATTTCATTAAAGCTCTCCCAGTGAAGATATCCTTTTTATGGCACAGCCAATAATTGGTCATTCACTCCCTTCTTGGGAACTATCAAGGAAATTACCAAATCACACAGCAGGGTAGTCCAGATTATAACAGCTGATTGTTGAGAAGTCTTTTTTTCCATTGAGTCCAAATACGCCTTCTTGTAACTTCCACTTGCTGGGGTTTGTTTGCCTGTACAGATTGTGTCGTCTCTTCTTAAAATAGCAGCTCCTTTCAGTATTTAGAGATAGGTGGCTTATATACCCTTGACATTCTTTTCCATCATTCCATCTCCTGTGATGACTCATTCAACAAAATCATGGGCCCCTTTGTTTTGCAACATTTTTCCTCCTTGCTTCAACCTCCACTTATATAGCTATATACCATGTATTTCTAATATACAAATTACCACAAACTTAGCATCTTCAAACAATATGAATTTATTATCTTACAGTTCTGGAGGTAGAAGTCTGAAATGGGTTCACTGGGCTGAAATCAAGGTTTCAGCAGGATTGTGTTCCTTCTGGAGGTTCTAGAGGAGAATAGGTTTCCTTGCCTTTTCCAGCTTCTAGAGGCCATCTGCCTTCCTTGGCTCATGCCACTTCCATCACCTTCACAGTCAATAGCGTAGCATCTTCAAATCTCTCTCTGATCTTTGCTTCCTTCATCACATCTTTTCTGACTCTGATCCATCTGCCTCCCTTTTATGAGGACCTGATTACATTGGGCTCACCTGGATAATCCAGTATACTGTCATCTGAAATCTTTAATTTAATCACACTGCAGAGTCCCTTTTGCCATGTAAGGTGTAATATTCACGGGGTCTGGGGATTAGGATGTAAACAACTTTGGGGGGGTATTATTCTGCATTCCCATAACCTGAGAATCCCATAACTAAATTCTTAAACTCAAACATCTTAAATTCTATATATTTACCTTAAATTCTTCAGTTTTACTTTCCCATGTATATTCTTTAATCTCATATAAATCTCTGGTCTCTTGACATTTCCACCACCACCAACCTCCCCCAATCCATCTTTGCTTTTTGCCTACCCAACTCTTCTTTCCTTCCTTTTTGGAGGGAGCAATAAGACTAGCCAAGATCAAGAGTGCTTGCTATAGGCCAGGAATTGTACCAAATACTTTAAATGAATCATTTCATACAATTCTCACAACGGCCCTCTGAGCTTGTGATCTTGGGTGAGTGAAATTACTTAGTTTCTCTCTGCCTCAGATTCCTCATTAGTCAAATAAGACAGTAATGGTTCATCCCTCGCAGGGTTAGTTTGAGGACTGAGTGTGTGTAAAGCATTGAGAATGGTGGCAAGGACATGGACGGCTCTGTTGTTATTACCTCTCCCATTGTCTTTCCTCACCTTCCCACACTGCTGCATCTGTTGTTTTTCTACCTTAACTACCCATCTTATTTTCCTTGTCTTCTTCGAGAATGCCAACTGTATCTTTCAGGACTTAACTAAAAAGTCCCTCCTCGTCTGTGCTCCTGTGGCCTCTCATTCTATTTCTGATTGTTAGAATTGAATTACTTGTCTGTTTCTGTCACTAGGCTGGGAAGCTCCTGGAAAGAAGGGATTGAACTGGGTTCTCTTCCTCATCTGGGCATCTCCTGTACTTACAGGTGGCACTTAGCACATAGCAGTTCTCATTACATGTCTGTCAAGTGAATTGTTGAGACAGCAACAGTTCCTGCAGCTGTGCCTCATTCAACAAGAAGTCTAGACTCTTAACCATCCTGGATTTTCCTTTGGATTTGATGAAGTTTGCCACCATTCTTATAAAATGTAGAGCTTAAGAGTTGAAGTTGATAGTCAGGAGATGTCATGACCCATGCTGAGGACAGTGGAACTCTGAGCTCCAACCTTCTTTATGTTGTGTCTTTATTTCAGTTCACCCGTGGTCATGGATGTAGATCTCTCAGCCACCATGTGGTAAACACCCTTGCCTTGAATCACAATCCTCTTGAATCCCGCCTGGCATCTGCCATTTTCTTCATCTCATGCTCTGGCTGATCTGGTGATGTCTCTTCCTACTGCTGACAATCTCTGTGCCATTGTGATTCTGTGGTATTAGCTTCATAGGTAGACTAGACATGTCAGGGGCATACACCGAGGTGTTTTCTTCTTTCCTTTACCTTACATAGGATCGTACCCTTCACTTTACACCAGTTTTAAAAACCTGGTGCTTCTCTGGATTCTCAGTGATCTGCTTCAAGTTTTAGTAGATGGTGTCCTTTCTTAACGATGTCCTTTCCCAAAGATGTCTTTTACACCGCCACTTCCCAGGACTCCTACCAAAGTTCCTGACAAAAAAGATGAATACAGAGAAAGGTAGTCAGTAGCAATTTTCATTACACAAAACCACCTCCTGCCCCTTTGTCCTTGAATCACCTCATGCTCCTCGGTACTCTCAGATGTGAAAGTTAGTTTTTTTCTCTGGAGGCATCCCAGCTCCTCCTGCCTGTCTACGTGAATTCCAGGCCTGCCTGGAGAGGCTGATTCCCAGAGGAACTCAGAGCTGACTCAACCTGGGGTTTTGCTGCGCTGGTTTCATTCTCCAGTTCTTGCCCACATATTCCTCCGCTCCCTTCTCTACTCCTCACTCCGTAGCACTGCACTTTCTGAGAGAGCTTAGGAGGATGTGGATGCTGCAGGAGAGCTCCTGAATCGTCTTTTACTCCTCATGATCAGGGATTCTGTTTGCTGAGCGCCTGCAAGCCCCATGAGGGCTGCTCTGGACAGTACACGTAAATGCCCCAGAGGCACCGGATGTACTAGAGGGGATAGTCCAGGTCATGAAGAAAGTTGCCAATGCTGATAATAGGAGTAACAAGAACCTGACTGCGTAGCACTGTAAATGTATGACCATAGTTACTCTCAGAGTTCTGCAGTTAGTAGCACCCTAGGTTGTGTTATAGCATTCAGTGGGAGGCTGCGGGGGGTTATTTACTTCCAAAGCATCACTAGATGGGAGCTGAGGCAGAGAAGATTTATGTACCTCCAGTCAGGTATCAGAAGTCTCTCAGGAACAGAAGTAGAACTGAGCCTACAGGTGTGGACCCCAGCAGGCCCAGGACTAGGGGGAGGCCGGCGAGGCCTCCAGGGCACAGAATTGAAGGGGCAATCCTTTCAGTATCCTGCCAGGGGAGGGTTGGGCTCCTGAGAGGAGTGTCTTGCCTACTCCGCCCAGTAAATCTCTGTGAGGAGCTGAGGAGAGCAGATGAAGGAACCAAGGCAGAGCAGAAAGGCGCTTCCCAGTGACTTTGCATCTTCCAAGGCCAGCAAGTTTGGCTGTCTCTCTGGATGAGCATCTTCTGGCTTTTAGCTGCGGTGAGCAGAAGCCACAGGTTTGAACTGAGGGAAAACCAAACTCAACGTGCTTCCTCCAGATGTGTGAGCTCTGGAAAGCAAAACAGCAAACAATATTAGCTGCAACCATTATTTAATGAAAATATGACTAAAGAACTGTAGAGTGATGACGATTAGAATCTTTGTCATGTGGACTAAGCCTCCTACAGCACGTGTTTGTCTTAGAGAAGCTCAAAGCAACACTAACGCACACTTCTTTTCTTTTTCACTTTTAGATCGCAGTAACGTGATTCCAGTTCTTCTTGGACCAAAGCTTAACCATGTGAAAGTGGAATTAGGTATATTTTGACTTACAGATAGTCTGCATTTATGAATAGGGCCTTAACTGAGTCTTGCAAGACTAAATCTGACTCATTATTGATCCATATTGTGTGCATAACACATTCCATATTTCGTGAAGAACATTACAAATGCAGAAACAGCCTGTCCTCGTTTGCATGCTGCTATTTTTAGACTGGTTAAAATGAAGCATCTGTTCGAAAGGTTATGGAAGTGCCTGTGGAACTAAAACTCTAGTTGCCCGGTGTGTGGCTTTTCTCTAATAGTGTCTGTGGTCATTTTTAAATTTGAAAACTCAGTGAGAACACTCTGGAGAAACGATTCGAACCTATTGTGTGGTTTGAATCTTTGCTTAATTGATTCACTTTGAGTCAGTGGATAGAATTGACTGTACCTTTAAGATTTGTCTAGACAGGCCTTGATGAATGAACATGTCCAGCTGAGTAATTTCTTTCCAAAAGGAAAGAAAGGGAGGAAAAGATGAAATTCACATATGCTAGACCGATACTGTGTTAGGTGATTGAAATATATTATTGAATTCCATCCTCCAAGCAACTCTGAGGGGTGTTACTCCCATTTTACGAATTAAATGACTGAAGCTCAGAACAGTTGACTAATTTGCCTGAAGTTAGGCCACTAAACAGTGGCAGAGCTGAGACGACAGTTTCTGTTATTTCCAAAGCCCACACCTTCTGACCACAGCCGGTCACCGTCATTTATGTGACCACATATGCCCAATGTAGCTTGGGCACTTTGCCATTTGTACCTGTGGTTGGCCTGCTATTTTTATTCATTTCTGAACTTATCTTCATTATTTTTTCATTTTGGGCTTAATTTTCACTTCATTTTCCGTTTGTTGACATGGAGAGTTAGAGAATTAATTTCAATTATCTTTTCTTTTAGCATATGTATTTTTAAGCTCTAAATTTCCCTGTAATCACTGCTTTAGCTGTTTCCAACAAGTATTGGTATGCCTTATTTTCATTACTATTCAGTTCAAAATATTTTTTAAAAATCCTCTGTGATTTCTTCTTTCATCTATGGATTATTTGTGTGTCTTAATTTTCAAATATTTGGAGGATTTTCTAGCTATTTTTCTGATATTGATGTCCAGATTAGTTCCATTATTGTCCAAGATTATGCATTGTGTCATTTCACTCTTTTGAAATTTGTAGTAACTTACTCAAAGACCAGAATATGGTGTATCTTGATCAATGTTCCAAGGGCACTTGAAACCGATGTTCATTCTGCAAATTTTGGTTTTATCATTCTAGAAATGTCAATTAGGTGAAGTTGGTTAATGGTATTGTTCAAATCATCTATATCATTACTAATCTTCTGTGTTCTTTCTATCTGTTGCGGAGAGAGATGTTAAATAACTATGATGGTCAATTTGCCTAAATATCCTTTAATTCTGTCAATTTTTGCTTTATGTATGTTGAGGTTATCTTGTGAGCATAAATTGATGCCTGTTGAACTGATGCTTTATCATCATGAAATCTTTCTCTTTATTAATCTTAATACTTCTTTCCTCAGTGCCTACTCTTTCTGATATTAGATGGATACACTAGTTTTCTTTTGTTTGGACTGGCATATTTTATCTTTTTTCATCCTTTTACTTTTTTATTGTATTGCCCTGTTTTATTTACTTATTCAATTAATTTTTTTTAAATTTATTTTATTTTATTGGTGAAGAAGATTGACCCTGAGCTAGCATCTGTTGCCAATCTTCCTCTCTTTTTTTTTCTCCTCAAAGTCCCAGTACATAGTTGTATATCCTAGTTGGACATCATTCTAGTTCTTCTATGTGGGATGCCACCGCAGCATGGCTTGATGAGCAGTGTGTCGATCTGCGCCCAGGATCTGAACTGGCGAGCCCTGGGCCGCCAAAGTGGAGCACGGGAACTTAACCACTACGCCATGAGGCTGGCCCCTAATTATGATTTTATTGAGGTCACGTTGGTTTATAACAATATATAACTTTCAGCTGTACATCGTTATATTTCGGCTTCTGTATAGACTGCATCGTGTTCACCACACAAAGTCTGGCGTCCATCCATCACCGTACACATGTGCCCCCTTTTGCCCTCCCCCACCCCCTTCCCCTCTGGTAACCACCAATCTACAACAACAGCAAACAAACACGTCAACACAGAGAATAGATCGTTGGTTACATTCTTTTACTTTTAACATTTCTTTGTTTATATACAGAAAATGTGTCCCACATAAACTGCATATATTTGGATCCTTTTTGAAACCCGGTCTGTACAGTGTTTGGTCCATTTACATTTAGCGAATTACTGACATGGGTGGTTTGAAACCTTTCATCTTGCTTCCTGTTTTCCAGTTGTCTCATGTGTTATTTGTTTCTTTTGGATTAATAAAGTATTTTTCTTTATTTATCTACTTTGTTTTCGTTTTAGTTATACCTTTTTTTATCCCTCATTAGTACTTCTGTAAGAGATGACTATGTGTATCCTTGTCTTACTAGCATGAGACAAATGTACATATTAGTACATTTACAACTTCACAAACATGCCAGAACCCTACAACAGTTCATTTCATTCATCCTCTTACCTCACTTTGTGCTATATTTCATATTTTTGCCTTCATATGTTATAAAACTTGTAAGAGATTGGCGTTATTATTGCTTTAAACAACCAAATTCGTTTATATTTACTCAAATATTTATCCTTTCTTGTGCTATTCATTTGTTCACATATTTCTTTGCTTTCATCTGGGATACATTTTCTTGAGTCTCAAAAACTTCCTTTGGTATTTCTTATAGTGTGGTTGTGCTGGCAATAAATTCTTCCAGCTATTGTTTACCTGAAAATATCTTTATTTGCCTCCAGTTTGGAAGAATATTTTCTTTCACTAATTTCAATAATTCTAGGTTGGCAGGTTTTCCTGCACTGTAAAGACACCCTTCTATTGTTCGCTGGTTTCCAGGGTTTCTGTTGAAAGAGTAGCCTTCAGTCTTATTGTTGCCGCTTTGATGTGTCTTCTGGCTGCTTTCAAAAGTGTCTCTTTGACTTTGAGGTGTTCTAGGTGTGGTTTTCTTTGCATTTATCTTGCTTGGGTTCCATTGAGCCTCTTGAGTTTGTGAATGGATGTATTTAATCTATTTTGGGGAAATTCTCTGCCATTATGTCTGAATATTTCTTTTGTCCCTTTCCTCTCACCTCTCATTCTGATGCTCCAACTTATATGTAACTATATTCCACATGTTTCTTAAGCTCTGTTCTGTTATTTTCATTCATCCCCCCCCCCCCCGTGCTTTAATTTTGATTTTGGCCTGAATTCAAGCCCTATAATCCTGCCTTCTTTTATTCCCAATCTGCTCTTAAAATCATTAAGTGAGTTCTTAAATTCGTGGGGTGTTTTTTTCAGTTTTCAAATGCCATTTGATTCTTTTAAATGGATTACTCTTCTGTGTTGAAAATTTCCATCTTCTCAGGTACTTTTCCATCTTTTCCTATGTTTTCTTTAACCTATTTACACTAGTTATTTCAAACTCCTTGTCTGCTAAATTGAACATCTGGATCATCTGTGGGTGGGTCTGTTTCTATTATCTGTTTTTTCTCTGATAGCTAGGGGGAGCCTTCAGTCATGTGTTTGTTGCAAACCTTTTCCTCTAGTTGGACTTACTCTCCCAAGTACCATGAAACTGCTCAAGAAATCATCACGCCTTTGCAGTCTCTGCTGCTGCCCAAGACCTTAGACATGATCCTGCAAGCCTGCACAGCTCTCAAAATCTCCACTGGACTCTCTTTTCTCCACTGGATTCCCTCTTTGTTGTACAAACCAAAGCAAATTCCTCCAAGAAATTAAATGGCTGGCTATCTCAGCTCACCCTGGAAGGACATTTTCCTGACTGCACTTCCAGTTCGACTGTTTCTCTTTGTTTTCCCTGCACTTTAATGTCTTTAATTTTTAACTAATTTAATGTTTTTGTGATTTATCTGTTTTGTTTTTCTGGAAGTTGCAGTGAGAGTGTTGGCCTGACACTACCTACTAAATTGTATGCTGAAACGAAAGTCCATTGGCCACTTTAAGTTTTAATAATTGATTTTAACATAAACATTTGAAGAGAAATCAATTCATATTTTGATGATGACTTATTAATATCTAATTTCTCTGCCTTATAAACTTTTAAAAATTTAAGAACAAGGCATATCTGTGTTCTTTCTGGGATGTAGCACTATATTAGCATTACATTTTAGGTTAACATATATTGATTATATTACTTTTAAACTGGGAAGTCTGAGTTTCTAAAATCGAATGATTGGTTGTCAACTTCTACCTAGGAAAAGATGTGCGGCTCAACTGTTCTGCTTTGCTGAATGAAAAAGATGTGGTTTATTGGAACTTCTGGAAAGAAAATGAAACAGATCCTAATGTTCATGAAGAGGAAGAAACGAGAATTAGGTATATATATGTCATATGGGATATATATCATGATATATAAAAGTCATATTGTATCATAAATATATAACATAAAAAACACCAGAGTTCCGAATGGCTGATAGGATATTTGGCTTAATATAATTTACATATTTTATAATTATAATTTCCTTACTCTAGGTCGATGGATTATGGAGAAATTTATTGCCAAGATCTAAACTAGAAAAAGAAGGTCAATGAAGCTTTTTAGCATTATCTTACAAAAATCACTTTTGATCAGTTAGGATCTGATGGGGACGGGGATTTTAGCCAAGCATCTTATAAAGGAGCAATTACCTAGGCTACAGTTTGTTGGATTTTAAAAATTGTGTTAAGTACTTTGTTCTTACTAATGTGCCAGAGAAAAGACCAGGTCAAGAGACTGGGACATGCGTAAATTAGTGTTTGGGCCCCTTAAGTGCAGTGGGTGTGCCTAGCTGTGTTGCCCACGCATCACCATGAGATGAGCCACGGTCTGTAGGTTGCAGAGCGCATCCCCTGCCCCTTTCCCTGCAGGACCTGGTGAAGCCAAGGCCAGAGGCAGGCCGTCCGCTGCTCCCCCTCCAGATCTACGTCCTGTACCTTACTCACACACACACCTTTCTCTTTTCTGATTATTGAAAATCATTCATTATAAGAAACTTGAGAAATACTGAGAATCACAAAGAATGGAACAGTCAGTTGAAGACAGCTCTGTGTCTATTCTGGGAATTTCTTTGATCGCCATGAGCTACATTGACATAGACGCTGCCTCCTGCTCGTTTGAGATAGCCTGTAGCTTCCTTTTCCATATTCATTACAGTGATTATCTTTCTTAAAGGTGAACATTGAAAAATTTTATCAAGTATGAAAGGGTCTCCAGAGATTGTCAGATGTAAGTTATGTCTCAAGGAAATACTAGTTTAAATTACCAGCCTGCTCCATGACATTCACTATGGTGGATAGACATTGAGCATAGTAGTCATTGCAGCATTTTCCTGTCAGAGTCCATTGATGGAAATTAGAAACACACTATAAGAATGGGTAGAAAAAGCGGAAGGGTGATGGTTAGATGTAAATATCTAGGAGGCAGCGTTGGTGTAAAAAGTTCCAAATAATGTGTGTATTAATACTTAAATAGCCTATATTCTTCCCTTGAGGAATGGTCAGACTATGAAAACAAAACATGCTAAGCCTGTGATTATTTAAATGTGTCTGGATGACGTTGGGTCATCACTGTCGTTATTAAGGTACTGTTGCTCAGTTTCTAGTCAGCAGTGATCCTAGGGGGGCTATCCCCTTAGCTGCACTTTTGAGTTTTTTCTACTTTTAGCACTTAAAAAAAAATTCTTCATCATCATGCTGGCAGCTCTCAATTCTTGCTGACACTGTCTGCAAGCTCCTTACAGCGCAAGGTCTCTCCCCTCGCCCAGGAGCAGGCACGAGGTTAGTGCTCTGTGAATGCCGCCTCCGCTGAGCCGCGTCGCTCTCCTGCCATTGCATCTTGCCCTCAGCATCCGGCCTCTGCTGGAGTTCTGCATTCCCCCTTCCATGGATCTCTTGCTAATCTTTGGAGGGAGAGAAGATAACTCACCAAGCTTATTAGAAATGGAGCTTCAGCTAAGCTAAGACACTGGGGAGGTCTTTTTTTCATAGTTGGGTGCTTTTTATGTCATCTGTTTGGGCTTCTCAGTGGTCTTTTGTGCCTTTCCTCTGGATTTTTCATTGATGTTAGATGGTTGATATTTCTGGATAGGTGACTTCTCTACAGAATTACCTTCTAAAATGTATTTGAGAGAGTTGGAGGCTACAGTGGGTACCCTGTCCCAGGTACGAGAGACACCTGCTGCTAGGGGCATGGCAGGTGAGTGACTACACCTGCAAGTGCTGGCTCACACAGTACCTTCAGAGCCTGCCATTGGCCAGGAAGCAGATGTCATAAGCGTTTGCCTTGCAAGAAAGATAGGGCAGCTCGAATCCTTTAAGAAGAAAGAGAACTTGAGGCCAACAGTTGTCTCAAGTCATTTTCTGACACTCGCTGAACAGCTTAATTGGTAGTTCTCATGTGCCTGGTGGTGTCTGTGAATAGTGTTGTTTTTTAATTTATTTTAAATGCTGAGCAAAATAAAAGTGATCTTTAGGACTCCATGGACAAACTTGATTTGAATCTGTATCTATGCTGAACAGTTTGCAGCCTTGTCACAGTTGGTGGAGACCTCACCGTGGGAGGAACGCTGAGTGGTTAGGAGAGGAGAAATACGGAAAAACAATTGAGAGAGGGGAATATTTTCTTGTATTTTCAACTTAGCATCATTGCCTTCCAGCATTTTAATTATAGACAGTTCACAGCACTGTCCCCAGATGGTCCAGGAGGGCCATTCCTGTGGGTCCTGATGCTCCCCATCAGGGAGGGGTAGGAGCCTCCTTGCGGCCCACACTTTGAGGGCCGACCCGAAAGGGATGGTTTGATGGAGTCCACAGAACCGCTGCCTTTGAGTATTTGCACATATGAATTCCTCTCTCATGGATGATGCCGCTGGCTATGAACAAAGCCTATCACTCAATTATTTTCCTCTTTTACAGGACTTCAGAAGGCAAATCTTATGCTTCAAGAATATTGAGAATTGAGAATATTAATGAAAAAAATCTAAATTTTTCATATAACTGCACTGTGGCCAGCGAGGGAGGCATAGACACCAGAACCTTCATCTTGTTGAAAAAAGGTGTGAGAAAATTTTATTTTGGGGAGTTTGTGGAAACTTAGAATGTTGCTGCCAAGAGACCCCTCCAAGATCCTCACTTGCTCCTTTCCACCCAGGAACCAAGCTCCTGTGAGGTGAACGATTCACTGTGTGGTGTGTCACAGGCATTCAGCGGCAGAGCTGGTGCTCAGCCCTCGCTGGAATACCCTGCACCCTAGTTCCAAGCAGAGAATGAAGACACAGTTTATTCCTCTGCTCTCAGTCCCATTCCAATCCTGTGTAGAAACCAGGGGCCCAGAGCAGGGAGGCAGGTGGAGCTCAGGGATACAAATGCTGGTGGGAGAGGGTTGTAGGGGAGGCTGTCAGGGCAGCTCTGGGACATCCAGAAAAACCAGAGGGAAGTTTGCAGCTCAGCGTATGAGGCCAGTGACAGTGGGAGTAGTTTCTGCCTCTAGCCTACATTAGCTGGGCACTGCTCACAGGGGGCCCTTGGGTGTGATCATTCATTCAACAAAGATTCACTGAGGCCTCCCTTCCTTGTTCCAGTTCCTGGACTTGGCAAGTGGACAGTAGATGGTTCTGACCAAGTAACTCTTAAAGTTTTTCAGTGCCCATCTGGTGGAGCATTCCGGAGTCACTCACCTCCATCCTCCACCAAAACAGTACAACACAGGGCTATTGGCCCAGCAGCTGCTCAGAAGTGCCTGTGTCTGGGGCCAAAAAGCTATGCTTTCCAGTTGTTACTACTCATTCACTAGTTATTCCCAGGCTGGGCCAACAGCTCCCTGGATACTCTGTAGAGAAAGGCTAGAATCTGAGAGAGAAAGAGAGACAGACATGAGTGAGAGAGACAGAAACAGAAGGAGATGAGACAGAGAGAGACACACAGGGACAGAGAGACACACAGAGAGAGACAGACAGACAGACACAGAGAGATAAGGGACAGAGAGGGAGAGAGAGAGGGAGAGAGAGCGAGAGAGTGCTGTGTGGCTTTGGTTAGAACCTGGAGTGGGAGAGGGAGTCCCTAAGGCCGGACACTGCCCTCCCCAGGTGTGTTATCCTGCCTACCATTTGCAGCTCACCTGGAACACCTGTTCTCAGGCTATCGCTCTACCACATGCAATAATGATAATAGCTGGTATTCTTTATATGTTTATATATGTTTATTAAGTGGTAGGCTCTGTGCTGAGCTCTGCCCATTATTTAACCTGATCTCTACAGCAAGCTTTTATAGGTGAGGAAACTCACCCCACCACACACAGCTTAGAGCTGATTAACTGAAACCTGTGCTCCTGTCTCCTCCAGGACTCAGCACAGGTCTCCTGCACCTCAGATGAATGGGCGTGCTCGGTCCATGCACCTGGGAGGGGGAAGCTTTCAAATCCATGTTTTGTGTCGTTTGCTCCACTGCCCTGCCTGGATTTTCTGAAGACTGCTGGCCACAGCCACCTCTCCCCTCCCAGATTAGTGCATGGCTGTGCTATCCCTGCCGTAGAAGTTTCTACCCTGAATGTTTCTCCTTCTGCTTTGCTCACAAATATTGGCTGGGGAGTAGGGTCTTTCACTCCACCATTATCCCTGGAGGAGTGTGCACCAGCGTGAGAGTGTGTGCTTGTATAGTTGTGTGGCACAGCCATGCATATGTAGACCTTTCAAAGAAGCAGGAACTGACAGGCTGGCCTTATTTAGCAATTTTACTTATAACTGTGGTTGCTCACTGACATCCTAATAGTTAATTTTACTGGAAAAATCATTCCTAAAAATTACGCTAAGATGGCAAGAGCTTTATGCATGTTCACACTCTTTGGCCTAAAAATCCCCCCACCATTAGAATCTACTCTAGGAAAATAATCAGAAACGTGGACGAAGCTTTATGCATATGTTCATTGCAGCATTCTATATATTTATGAAAAACTGCAATCAATCTAAATATTGGGATGTTATGAATGATGATTTTAAAGACCTACTGAAATGCTCATAATATAATGTTAAGCACAATGAAGAGTGACTACCACATGATCCCAATTAAGTAAATACTTTCAGGGCAAAAAGAAAACCCAAAAGGAAATATACTAGCATGTTAGCAGTGGCCATTAGCATATTGTGGGATGGTTGTTAAAAATTATTTTATCCCAGGGGCCGGCCTGGTGGCACAGTGGTTAAGTTCACACACTCTGCTTCGGCAGCCCAGGGTTCAGCAGTTCGGATCCTGGGCACAGATCTACACTCTGCTTGTCAATCCATGCTATAGAGATGTCCCACATACAAAACAGAGGAGGATTGGTACAGATGTTAGCTCAGCAACAATCTTCCTCAAGCAAAAATAGGAAGATTGGCAACAGATGTTAGCCAAGGGCCAATCTTCCTCACCAAAAAAAAAAAAAAAAAAAAGAGAGAGAAAGAAAGAAAAATTATTTTATCATTCAGCCATCCCTGATGGCCTGCCTAGTGGTTAAAGTTTGGGGCTCACCACTTTGGCAACCCAGATTTACTTCCTGGTCGTGGAATCACACTACCTGTCTGTCAGTTGCCATGCTGTGGTGGTGGCTCACATAGAAGAACCAGAGCGACTTACAGCTAGGATATACATCTATGCACTGGGGCTTTGGGGAGGGGGAAAAAAAGAGGAAAATTGGCAACAGGTGTTAGCTAAGGATGAATCTTTCCCTGCAAAAAAAATTATTTTATTCTTTATACTCCTGTGTATTATCTCATATTGTCCATAATGAGCATAAACCGAATCAATCTAGGAACCATAACTTTTTTCCCAAAGGGCACTTTTATACAAAAATTATGCTAAAATTCTGAGAGCTGTGTGCCAGGCACTGAGGTAACTACTTATGTGTAGTATCACATTTAATCTTGCCCCCAAATAGCAACCCTGTTAGTGAAGCAGAAATTATTACTAGCTTCACGTTACACATGAAGATACTAAGAGTCAAGGGCATCAGTGATTTTCCTAGGACACAAAATAGGTGATGGAGCCAGGCTGGAAGCCCAGATGATCTCAGTTCAGCGCTTGCTGTCTCGAGACTGTGCACCTCTCTTTATGCTCTCAGCCCGCTGGCTGAGATGTATGTTTGGGTCTCTCTGCATTTCACCTGAGTATCTCATCATCCTAGAGCTCTGACTTCCATAGGCAGGGATAGACTACAAGGCTTTCCATTCAGCTCTCTGAATATTCTTGTACACATTTTTACTCTTTAAAAATTAGAGAAGAAAGACGACTGCTCCAGACTAAAGGCAGAAATGCGGAGTGACTCAGCGGGATGTGTTGGGTAGACACCTGGACTAGTGTTTAGGTAAAAACCGACAGCTGCACTGTGGATGGTGGAAGACACTGGTCAAATTTCTTGGATTAACTATTCCCATTTTCTTTTTCTTTCTAGAAGATATGGTTGATATCCCAGGCCACGTCTTCACTAGAGGAATGATCATAGCTGTTTTGATCTCGGTGATAGCGGTGTGCGTAGCGATTGTGGGTGTCATTTACAGAGTTGACTTGGCTCTAATTTATAGACATTTCGTGGGAAGAGATGAAACATTAACAGGTAATGAACATCGTAATGCTGGGATTTCTTATCTTATGGTTTCATTAAGAAACCAAGTAAAGAAACATTAATCTTCATCTCATTTTGATTATATTGGTGATGTAATGTGTGGTGAAGGTTTTCCATAGGAAACATTGATCTGAACCTATCATCTGTTATGTATGTTGGCTGTGCCATGTTTTCGTGTGCTCACTTAAATGTTGCCAAAAATTGTTCTCTGCCCGTTCTCTAATTGTCTCATGCATGTATGGCGTATCTTCTTAAATGCCCTGGGACCTGCCTGAGCTCAGGGACTGTGTTTCCGAATGTTGTTGCTCATATACCATCTGGGCACCACGTACAGTGTGCACATTCAATAAAGGGCATTTAAATTGAATTGGATTGTATTATAGTCCATTATTTGAACCTGGCAAAGGAGGCTGCATGATGTACCTGCAAGAAGACCCCACGTGACCTGGGTTCTAGTCCCCTAGATCTGCCAGTTTTTGTCTCCTGCTATTTCTATCTGGTGACTCCTTGTCTCAGTTTTAAAGGCGACTTATCTTGACCTCAAGGTTCAAGATAATTACTGGATTTAAAAAAAACAATTTAATCAATTGCACTTGCTTTTGTTTTCGTGTGTGTGTGTGTGAGTGTGTGTGTAGGACACACATAGTTCAGAACACAAAAAGTCTAAGAAATGACACAGTAGAAAGTCTTCCTGCCAGCCTGTCCCGTGTCTGTTTCCCATGTCACCCCCCGTTGAGAGCATGTCCAAACAAATATCAATATAGACTCTTATTCTGCTGCTGTTTCAAAGACAAATCTTGGCATACTATGCATACTATTCTGAGCTTTGCTGTACTGTGGCTTGGATACCCTTCCATATTAGTTTATAAAATCATTTCTTTAGGGTTGCACAGTATTTTATCTATATGGATGTACCTCTGTTGATTTAGTCACCTTTTGATGAACGTTTGGGTGGTTTTACAACCCTTTGTTGTTAAGGAAGTCATGTGACGGTGCTGCATTGTTTCGTATGTGTGCTGTGTAACTGAAGGGAAAATTCCCCGAAGTGAAACTGCTGGAAATACAAGCAGTAGATGCAGCTGTAATTTTGGCAATAAAACATTGCCAATTTGCCCTCCATACTACTGTACTACCTACCACCTTCAAAGGATAGGAGTAACTTTTTTTCCCATAGCCTTACCACAGCCTTTTGGATATTTGCCAATCTGATAGATAAAAAGTTGTATCTCAGTATTGTTTTCATTTGCATTTGACTTACTATGCAAGAGCAGGGCAACTTTTCACTTGTTTAAGACTCATTTGTGTTTCCTTTCTCAAAGTAGCTGTTCATGTCCCCTCCTCATTTTCCTTTGGGTGTTTGGCCTTGTTTTACTTGTTTATTTCTAGGACCTATTTACATTTTAAGGAGGTTAGCCTGTTGTGTATAATGTGAAGTGTAAATATTGTTCCCAGGTTGTAATTTGTCTTTTGACTTTCCTTATAGTGGTGTGTTATGTGGAAGATTTTTTAATGGACTCAACTTTACCCTTTTTTAATGGTGTCTGAATTTGTGTTCATAAGTAGAAAGGCCCTCCTAATCTCAAGTTATAAAGGAATTCTCATATTTTTCCTTTGAGATTTTTATAGATTCATTATTCATATGAATTCACTAATTTACTAATGTAAAATTAGCAAAGTTAATACATTTAGCTGTGAGCCTGCGTGTGTGTGCCATTTTGCTCTGAAGAGAGATGCTGCAACAAACGGGAGGGCTGTTTTTGGTCTTATGGTCGGGTCTCTACTTGCATGGACCAGCACGCATCTCAGAATGGGCATTCACTAACATCTCTCTTGCTGATTTTTAAGTAAGGTTTTTTCCTCCTCTTTGGTTGTGTTTGACGCAATTCACAGGTAATTTTTTCAATGTACGTGTTTTAGCTCTCAGTGTGGCAGTGCATAGAGCCGTTTAGAGATGTGCTCTAAATCAGCTGTATGTATAGCGTGGTCTGTGGACAGAGGTCAGTCAAGGAGAAGGCATAAATGGAGATACAAGTACAAAAATTAAAACTTTTATAGAAATTTGATAAGGCTGCAATATGCAAGAATGTGTTCAGTATTGGTTTATGAGGGCTTGGAAATGAAAGAAATTGATCAGCCAAAAAAACTGAAATGAAAATGTGGTCATTTGCCACACAGGGGTGTGGGAAGCAGTGGTGCAACTGACTCCTTGTTGTCCCAAATACCCGTTCACGTGATGGTTTTGTTATCCAGAGCCAAGGTAATTATCATTGGCTTTCAATTTCCTTACACTGAGCACTTTAACTTGTCAGTTGTCAAAGCCACCAAATCTTTCATTATCCGGGTTTAAAATAAATTATAATATAACTCGTCATATTTGCTAAATGAAGAAGAGAATTGCTTGAAATAAGGAATTCGAAAGCTAATTAATAGTTGAAAACCTAATTTTTCATGGGTAAGAGTAAAGCTGTATCACATGTATATTACAGGATAAATTTGACTGAATTGTCTTCGCAGTTTACTGCAATTAGTTACATCCTGATTATAAGAAAACTGTGCCTTTTTAAAAAGTGTACTTATTTATTTTTTACACCTTGGTGTCTGTTTTAATCGCTGACTTAATGACTACACTAATAGAAACACTACCTCCTACTTATGCTAGGAAATAGCTGTATTTCACGACAATCCAATAGAATTATCCTGAAGACCCACTTACTGATTAAACTAAGAAGTGGTTCTGTTTTTACCAGCTTCTCCTACCTTAAATATGCATGTTAATTCTGTCTTTTTGACCAAAATATTCTTTCTTTCATATGCATGCAATTCTGCAAAGCAATTGCCTTAAATCAACAATAGATTCTGACCCAAAAGACTGGACCAGAATGCTGTAGGTAGACCTGAACAAGCCTTTGCCGCGAACAGAAAGTGTTGTTTTGTGAGCCTGGATGCTGTTGAAGATATTGGGCTGGGCTGTTGAGCATAAATGTTGTGGTACCGCAAAGAACAAGGACCTAGATTAGATCCTATTAGATTTTAGATCCTAGATTAAATCCTATTAGATTTTAATAAAGGATCCAGTAATATTTGACCTTCAACTCAGTAGTAAATTCATTACTCCCAATAATATACCCAAGCACAAATGTAACTCCTCTCCCATCTTACCATTGTCCTGGGATAAGGAGAGACCATTCTCTTGCCACTTCCTCTTCTTCCTGCCCAATCCTAATTAGCATCAATTTATCTAGGACCTGACTCAAAATCTCCTTCTTTCAGAAAGCATGTCCATTGAGATCATTCCTTATTCTCTGACCAGGTTATTTTGTTTGTCAGTTTTTTGTGTGAGACTGTCTTGCATCTGCACGTGTGTTCTTTGTAAAGTTTTTCACGTTGTTGCATTTGTCTGCTTTGTCTTTTCAAATAGCTTGGATGAAGGTGGAAGAAGGAAATATATTTAATTGTTTAGTTACCCGGTTAGCCTAATGGTCTTTGATAGGTAACACATTCTTCTTGAATCTGTCCCTTTCGCCATCTGTATACTGCTTCATTTTCAGGAATTAAATAGGAGTAGACATTAGCATCAATGAAAACCGCTCAATAGATCACAAGGTTTTGTGCTGGCATTGAGGATCGTATAATATATTTTCAAATATCACCCACTTTCCTAGAGAACATTGTTTCACCCGCCTCTATTGTTTCTTCCCACTTTCCATTGTAAACGCTCGCTCAGCTTTGTTTCTACCTTCACTTTCCAGGGGTTCCTTGTGAGGGTAGACATTAGGATGGTGGTAGAATTAAGTGATAGCAGCAGAGTAAGCCAAGGTGACATGTGCTTTCCAATCCTGGAACGAGGGCGTATTTGGGCTCCTTGGCCTTCTGTTGTCTTTAAATTCCTTTAGTTCCCTGGTCTATGTCTTGTATTTCTCTCCATTCCTCTATGGCGTCAAATGGTGGGAGTCAATGACATGCTTAAAAAAAAATTGCTAATTGGCTGCTTGATTGGTATGTGAGAATTGAGGATGCTATTTTTTGTTTGTCTTTAATAAAAATTGGATTTATTCCTTGTTTTTGACCCTTAAAAAATCAGAGATAAAGAATAATTCATAAAAAAGAATCATAGACCAAAAGAATGTTTGAGGGGCCTTAGAAATTACCTAGTTTAAACATTCTTGTTTTATTTTTTAACTTATTTTCTATCAAAAATGTTTTCTTTATTCTTTTTTTTCACAGATTCATTGAGGTATAATTGATGTACAAACAATAGCACATATTTAATGTGTACAGTTTCATGAGTTTGGACGTGAGGATGTTATGTTTAACTTTCCTTTTTGATGATTCTATTCCCATTATTCATGAATTTCACTCAAATTTGTACTTAAATAAACCTTTATTTACACACCAATTAAAGATTCAACCTTATCTCCTAGATGGAAAGACATATGATGCTTTTGTGTCTTACCTGAAAGGATGTCAGCCGGAGAACAGAGAGGAGCACACCTTTGCTGTGGAGACTTTGCCCAGGGTGTTGGAGAAACATTTTGGGTATAAGTTATGCATATTTGAAAGGGATGTAGTGCCTGGAGGAGGTAAGAAAGAGAATAATACCAGATAGAAAGCTGACGGGGGCACTTTCTTTTTAAAGGATGTATAGTTAGCCTTGCAAAAGGCTATCCTGCTTTGCTTGAAAACAAACAAATGCACGTGGTCCTCTAAACCAGAAATAACCAGCTAAATCCGCATAATCACTAGTGAGACAGCAAGCTCCTGATGCTGCTTCTGATAATGGCCTGTCTAGGACCCATCCCGGGTCTCTGAAGCTTTGGGGAGACGGAACGGGCCTTCCATTTTCAGCACCGGGTCCAGAACTGGCATTATCATGAGACAATTATCTAGAAAGCCCCCACAGTAAGGAAGAATACCTCTTTTGATAATGTTTTATAGAACAGAACCAGTTTCTAATTGAATATGTGATCCTTTGGACTATAAACACAGGTTAATTCTTACCGGAAAATGCTTGCTCTTTATTGTGTTGTCATTGGTGAGAAAATTAAAGCAGGAAATAAGAGAGTTGGGAAAGGATCAATAAAAAGATATTGATAGGTTTGTACCATATTTCAGTTATGAATTCAATTTTTTTATTAATATCTGAATACAAATGGCCGTAACACATATATTGAAGCAGATTACAGTTAGAATCAAAGAAATTAGTAACATAACATTTCCCTGTTTTTTCTGAAGTCTTCCAGAGCAAATGTTTGGAATCTCGTGTCTATTATTTTGGAAGCTGATGCATCACAGAGGGTGCAAATGTTTTCATTGTTACCACCATGCATTCACTCAGCATTTTCCGAGGGCCATCCTTGTGCCAAATGCTGAGCTGGGCATTGAAGATGTAGCAGGAATTAAGAAACAGTTGTGTTTGTCCCCTCCTAGATTACAAATTAGAAAGGGAAAATACTTCAAATTAGAAAGAGAAAATATACTGCTGTTTAATAATAAATAACTTCGCAAAAGGAATAATATGCCAAATTGTCAGACGCACACAGCACTGCGATGTTTTCCTGTGTGACTTCTTTGTATCAAAGAATGCATGTCGTCACTTAGAAAGCATTTCTGCTTGGCTTTCCATCAATTTTCTTATATTTCCCTTATTTTCTAGGAGTCATTTTGAAAATAGATTTTTTTCTTAGTTATTAAATAAAAATAAAGAGTATGCATTCGATGGTAATTAGTTTGGGTTAAAACCTCTATCTGAGAAGAGTTAGAAGCTAGAGCAGAGGTTGGCCATCTGTCACCCATGGGTCAGGTCCGGCCTGCCACCCTTATGGAAGCACAGCCACATGCGTCTATTTATGTGTCATCTGTGGCTGCTTTTGAGCTACAACAGCAAAGACGAGTAGTGTGATAAAGATGGTGTGACCTGCAAAGCTAAAATGTTTACTGCCTGGCTCTTTACAGAAAAAGCGTGTCAATCTTTGGTCTAGAATAATGGTAGGTGTTTTTTTTTAATCTTTAAATTCTGATTTTATCATGCTTCTACATACGTGTGTATGTAGTGTAATGGTTAGGAACATATACTCCAGAGGTAGACCACTTGCGTTCAGATTCTGGTCTTGCCATTTACTAGCCGTGTGATTCTGGGCAACTAATCTGTGCTTTGGCTTCCTCATATGTACAATGGGGGTGATAAGAATGCTTTCTTCATTATGACGATTAAATGAGTTAATATACACAAAATATTTAGAAGCAGGTGTGGCACAGAGTAAGTGCTAAGTAGGTATTCATTATTATTGTCGTGTGGATGATTGCTTCTTTGAATAGGCGTATAAAATTGACAATAAATGATTTGTCTTAAAAAACTTCTCAGTGTTAATAACACAAAATAGGATTGTGCAAAATGCTTTTATCTCATGCCCACCCTTTCCAGTTCTCTTAAATTAATACTCCACATCTTGCATTTTCAGCTGTTGTTGATGAAATCCATTCATTGATCGAGAAAAGCCGAAGACTAATCATTGTCCTGAGTAAAAGTTATATGTCAAATGAGGTCAGGTATGAACTCGAAAGTGGCCTCCACAAAGCGCTGGTGGAAAGGAAAATTAAAATAATCTTAATTGAGTTGACACCTGTGAGTGACTTCACGCTCTTGCCCCAGTCTCTAAGCCTGTTGAAATCCCACAGAGTTCTGAGGTGGAAGCCTGAGGAATCTCTGTCTTATAACTCAAGGTTCTGGAAAAATCTTCTGTATCTGATGCCTGCAAAAACAGTCAAGCCATGCGGAGACGAGTTAGAAGTCTTGCCTGCTCTTTCACAGTCCTGATGTTCAGAAAAGCGGAGCGTGAGAAAGAACTCTCGACGATGGGGGCTGAGTGTCTGAGTCCGTCTGTCACAAAGAGGGTTATTCACACATGTAACTCTACTCTGTGAAAACCCTGCTCACAGTCTGAAGATGGACCTTCTTGTCAGGTTGCCAGGGATAAGACTGAACATTGAGCTGTGGTCGTGTGCTCCCAAAAGACCCTGGAATTTGAAAGAAATGGATCTTCTGTTTCGCCTTCTTCCATAAATGGATGCAGGTGCCCATACTCAATACTCTTATTCAGTAACTGTGAGGCTGGGCACAATGCAAAGTGACTTATGCCTTATAATAGGGGCACATCTTTAACAGATTTTAATGCTAATGATTGAACTAAAGGACTTTAAGTTCATGAAGTGTCATTTTCTATGAGCCAGTATGTGACATAGTAACTGGAACGGTGCCTTCACTTTGCCGCAATAGCTACCTACCTCTACACACCGCCGACCCTGCCTGGATGCGGGAGAGAGCTGGCAGGGCTGCGTGCAGAGCAGTGGAGTGAGGTGCGAGCCTGCTGTGACAGGGCATCGGCCCCATGATCTGTTTACTGTATCTCAGCCACAGGTGTAGCCGTACGGTTCTTGGAAACCCACTAGGGCACCGCTCAGGGCTTGCTTAATTGGGCCTATTTGTGGGAAGTTCTTAAAAGGAACCCAAAGCCACTCTTTATCTTTCATGAGAAACACATATTTTAATTCAAATGGTTCTCTTAGTCTTTCAAAAATTGTCTAAAACTTTTGTTGATTTTACATAAATGTTTGTATGCAGGATGGGTGCCAGATTGTATTAGCCATTAAACAGAAAAAATAATAATTACTTGCTTGATTTTTTAAAAGATTACATGTTTTAAATGTCTTTAGGGTGGAGCAGCATGGCCTGGTGGTGAGGAGGGTGCATTGTGCAGCCAGGCTGCTGGAGCTCCCGTCCTGGGTTGGTACTTACTCCGGTGACTTCTGGGACCTTTTCTAACCCGTCTGTGCATCAGTCCTCATCTGTAAAATTAGAATTTATGATAATTGTACCTACTTCACAGGAGGACAAAAGGAATAAATTTAAATAAGTACTTACAACATTTGTTGGCACAGACAACACTCTGTAAGTGTTGCTATTGCTATTGTGTTATTGTTAATTATTGCTTAGATCAGTTATTTAGCAGTGGACTAAAATGGAAGCCAGGGAGCAGAAAGGGAAAGACATCTGGAGAGGAAGGCAGTTTTGACTTGTGGACATTTGTATATAGAGGAGCAAATAGGAGAAGCATGTCAGAAGGGGGAAAGATATTTCTTCATTGGACATGTGCAACTTTTGATGTTGGAAGATGGATATCTGTCTCCCTAAGGTGAGTCCAGCCCTGTGGGCCTTCTTGATGGCTTCAGCAGTGATGGCCATCCATGAAAACCCTTGAGTGAGTGATAAACATCAGCCTTAAAGAGAAAGGAAAGAGTTGGGTGGGTTTGGAAGGCTGGTTGGAGTATATAGGTGCAGTGTGAATGTCCCAGAAAAGTTTAAAGCAGACACTGTTTAAAACAGCTGTAGTGGGCATTGCTGAATGAAAGAAGAATGAGATTTTCATTAGATTTTCAGTGTAAGAAAGTGATTTAGCTTTTGTAGAGCTTACAATTTTGTGTCCTAGTTGGATGGCCCAAACAAAGTAAAAGAATTTAGTTACTAACTTGTGCTTTATATGTGAAAATATAGGGTTAGGAGAAATTTTATTGCTATCATCATAGTCTCTAATACATAGAGTGATTTTTCTTTTGTCTTTTATGGTGTATGTTTTAAAATATATTAAATGTATTTTGCATTAAATGTGTTAGATGTATACATTAAAAATATGCTTTAAAATACGTTAATGAACCATTGGTCTAGAGCCTTTATTTTTGAAAGGTCTCAATGTCTTTTTCACTTCCTTTTAGATTCCAATCCCTCTTCTCAACATGATTCCCACCTGTTTTAATAAGTTATGGGTCATTCAAAATGAGCTTCTACATCTATATTTTTTTAATGTCAGATTGCTTTTTACCTACCTTCTTTGGCTTACCTTGCATCCAGGAGCAAAAGAAGAATTCCCTTCCTCTCTCACAAGGCCACTCAGCACCCAGCGCAAGTGTTAGGTCTTCACAGGCCAGTTAATTAATGTGCGTACTTTTAAATTTAAGTGCAGCCATTTCCAACTAGGACCAGTAAATAACTTTTATTATAACGTCACTCAGTTCTATGACTTCAGATGTACCTAAACTGTGGAGGCCATTTCAGAGACTCAGTGAACAACCAACTAACACACTCTTAAGATGTTTAAAGATATATATCATGTTTGTCTCTTATGTAATGGAAGCGTTTATTAAATTAGAGTTAATAGGCTCTTAAAGCAGAGAGATACCTTATTGCCCACATATTCCAAACCCAGGAACCTGACACGTGGTAAGCCTAGGGGCTTGGCCCAGGTCACACAACTAGCTAGTGTGACAAAGCTGGCAGAGAGGTGTTCGGTCTCCTCTCTTTGGAATTGCCCATTGGACAGTCAGACTTGTGAGTTTTTGGAGGCCAAGGGCACTTGCCTAGGAAGACGCCTTATGCTCAGAGGGTCTGGGACAGAGTCCTGCCGAGAGGAAGCAGGGCTGCTTAGCACTGGCTCAGAGGGGAAAGAGCACAGGGGCTCTTCTAGGTGAGGCTGGAGGAGGGGACATAGCATTCAAATCCTCCACTGGGTCATGGTGAGCACCTGACTGGAGTGTGCCCGCTGCGGCACTGCCAAGATGCAGGGCGTCGGACCCCTGACGGGCACTAGGGGCTCATCCTATGTGGGTGCTGAATGGCCAGCCAGGTGGGCTTACCAGGACTGTCAGCAGAGGAGGGAGGACGAGTGTCCCAGCAGCTATCACCCTGCTTTTCTGAAGTGGGGATGCTGGAAAACCAGAGCCCAAGGCCGAGCTGAAGAACAGCTTTAAATACTCAGAGGAAGTAACTCGTCACCACTGTCTGAAGTGCAGCTCTGAGGGAGGAGACCCACAGTTCGGGGGAGCCCTCTTTCAGAGCAGAAGCCTCTCTGGCAGGCAGGCTCATGAGCAGCACAGGGCTCTTCAAAGAGGTGCCAAGCCACAAATCTAACAGGAAACGGGATGTGTTTGCGCTGTGGGCAGGACACGGGGTCCCTCCAGCCCCACCTGCTTGCCACACCGAGAGTGATCACAATCTAGGCTGGGGGCTCTGAGCCCAACACCTACATTTCTGGTGTGAGGCTTGTGAAAATGAGCTTTTATCTCTTTACAGCCTGTTGTGGTTGCACATACCGAGGGAACACAATACCCCACTTATGCAATTGCTACAACTTGATGCATGAGTTTAATAATTAATGGTGAACATGTTAAACGTAGACTGTCAAGGGCTGGCCCCAGTGGCCTAGTGGTTAAGTTTGGTGCTCTCTACTTGGGCTGCCTGGGTTCTGTTCCCCAGCACAGATCTACACCACTCGGCTGTCTGTGGCCATGCTGTTGCAGTGGCTCACATACAAAAAGAAAGGAAGATTGGCAACAGATGTTAGCTCAAGGTGAATCTTCCTCGGAAAAAAAAAAGGTAGACTTTCAAATTGTGTTTTGGGAGTTAGGGTTCCTCAGAGGTGCCTTAGGGACCATTATGGGCTGTGGGATGGAGTGAGGCGGAACGTGTCTGCTGGGCTCAGCATTCTTCCCACCTCCCACTTCAACTAGAGTAACACTGCTTTTACCATTTTTATGTTTAGGTTCCTCATAACAATTTTATTTAACCAAATTGAGTTAACCAATTTTATTTAACCAAATCAACTGTGAATAGGTCACAGTTTAGATGTAACACCTAATCCTCTCTAGCTAGTTTAAACAAAAATGGTTATAGAATTGTCTAGAAAGGGGAAGAAATGCTCTGGGCTAATCTTCCAAGGATGTCTTCCAAAGTCTCACAAAAAACCTAGGCTGCCAAAAGAGCTGCTGATCCCGCCACAGACAGCAATAACTCAGCGGAGCCAGGAAGCGCCTGCGGCAGCTGCCAGCTCCAGACCCCAGCTGCCATCTAAGTTGAGCCGCATATTGTGGAGTCGTTGGGGGCTGGAAAAGCCTATTGCTTCCATGCACCTGAGTTTACTAGGAGCGACAAATTATTAATTTGCTGTGTCCCACAATAGACATAATAGTCTCAGAATAATTATAATGCTAGCACAGCCATCAATGTTTTGTTTACTAAAAACACTTCAAGATTTTTTTGTCCCGTTTTATCCCTTGAGAATATCTCATTAGAATATAAAGTCAGATGTTGTGTTCTAAAGTCATTTGAAATTATTGCTCTTGATGTAGTTTTGCCAACTTGATATATAGCTAGATTTACTTCTCTTATTTTGACTTTTAGGGATTGCTTCTTAAAAATTTATTTTGTTCTATAATAATGCAAAATACTTACATCCTTCTAAGAGCAGATCGGCAACATAAGGGATATGCCGAGAGATCCAGCTTCTAGTCCTGCCCCTGCCACTTGTTCCTTTCCCAATGGGCAAACCTTTCTAAAAATGATGTTGATTTATCCCTCCATGTTTTAGTATAAATAAATACGCATACATATTTAAATGCCCTCACCTTTTACAGATAAATTGTAGAGTATTACATACCATGTTTTCACCTTGCTTTTCCCGCTGAATGATTTATTCCAGCAATCACTCCCTACTTGCATGTGGAGCTATTTCTCATTCTTACAGACACATGGTGCACCATTGTGCGGCTTGGCTGTACCATAGTTTATTAGACCAGTTTCAAATGTTTCCAGACTTTTACTATTACAAATTATGTTGTGAAGAGCAGTCTTATGTATACATCTTTCCATATTTTCGCTAGAATATTTTTGAGATTGATTCCTAGTTGTAGGATCCCTGGGTCAGAGGGTAATGCATATGTAATTTGGCTTGATGTTGCCAAACTCCGTTTCAAGGGGGTTGCATCATTGTGCATTCCCAGCAGCAATGTAAGGAGTGCTTGTCCCTTAGTTTTTGCCAGTTTTACTGTAGAGATGTTGATCTTTTTCATCTATGTTGTTGCAAGGTCTTTATATATTAGAGCTGTTAAGACATTGTGATGTAAGTTGCAAATTTTTTTCCCCTTTGTCATTTGTCATTTTACTTTGCTTTTGGTATTTACCCATTCCCTAATTATAGAGGAATTCACCCATTCTTCCAATATTTGCATAGATTCATTTTTAAAATTTAAATCTTCAATCCATTTGGAATTTATCTTGGTGTACAGTGCAAGGAGTGGATCCATTACATCATTTTCCGTGTGGCAATTCAGTTAGCACAACGCTACTTTTTATTTTTTTATTTTTTATTTTCTTTTTAAAGATTTTATTTTTTTTCCTTTTTCTCCCCAAAGCCCCCCGGTACATAGTTGTATATTCTTCGTTGTGGGTCCTTCTAGTTGTGGCATGTGGGACGCTGCCTCAGCGTGGCTTGATGAGCAGTGCCATGTCCGCGCCCAGGATTCAAACCAACGAAACACTGGGCTGCCTGCAGTGGAGCACGCGAACTTAACCACTCGGCCACAGGGCTAGCCCCACAACACTACTTTTTAAAAAGGACATCTTTTACCCACTAATTTGGGGTGCCCTTTCAATTTCTACTAAATTTCCATATCTTGCTAGATCTATTTCTGGACTATCTAGTTTATTCTATTGGTCAACTTTCTATTCATGTGGTAATACCACATTGTTTTAATTGTAGAGATTTTAAACTACACCCCACCCCAGAGCTGCTGTTCTTCAGTGATTTTCTGACTTTTCTCGCACATTCTGTTCTTCCAAATGAACTTTATAATTAGCACATTTAATTCCAGAGAAAAAAACAGGTGGTATTTTATTGAGTTCACATTAAATTTTTTAATGAATATAGGGAGTATTGATTTCTCTTTGAGGTTGTGCCCTCCCAGCCAAGAACATAGGACATCTTTCCACTTGTTCAAATCTGCATGTGGTTCTTTCAAGAATGTTTTATAGTTTCCTTCATAGAGATTTTGGATATTTCATGTTAAGTTCATGGTATTTTGCTTTAAAATGACGTCTCCTCTTCCTTAGTCTTCTGACTTATGCTTTTGTTTATATACTTGAAGGCTATTGGCTTTTGTGTTGATTCATCTGCTACTTTATTAAAGTCTTATTGCTTGTAGCAATTATTTAATTGATTCTTTGTCTTTTCCAGATATAATCATATCATCTGCTAAAAGAGATGAGGGTTTTCCCTCTTCCTTCCAATTCCAATGCCTCTAATTGCTTTTTCTTGTTCAGTTGCATTGGTAATTAACCCTCCAATATAACGTTCAGTAATAGTGGGTGTAGATAGTCCTTCTTGCTCCTGACTTTAGTGGGAGGGCCCCAGTGTTTCCCCATTAGGTATGATACTATTTTACATATCTACATCATATATATACACATGTATAGTTAATTACATTAAGGACATTTCTCTTAGGTTCAATTTTATCAAGGGATTTTTAAAATATAAATGTGTTGACTTTTGTCCAATGCCTTTTCTGCAACCATGGAGATAATCATATGATATTTCTATTTAGAGAATATTAATGTTTTCATAATATCAAACCATTCTTGCATGTCTGGAATAAATTCCACTTATTCGTTAGGTATTTTTAAAATAATCTATGCATTTCATTCACTAAAGTTTTATTTAGGAATTTGAAAATTTTTTCTAAGTAAGATTGACTTGTAGTTTTGTATATGTGTGTAATCTTTAAATATTTTTAAGTGTTAGTGAAGAGTGAAAAATCAGTATACACTTGAGAAAGTTCCTTCCTATGAAAGGTCAAGATTAACACCAAAATGGAGCTCAGAGGAAAATGGAAATAAGCCAAAGGAAAACATATTTAAAACATATTTAAAAATGAACTTTAATATTCTCAGAGAAACAAGAAACGATGTTACAGCAGAGCATAACAAAGCAGAGTTGGAAATTAAAAATGAGATAATTCAACTGGAAAACATAATGTCAAGACTGGAGGATAGTGAGTGTCACCTAGAAAGCTAAATAAATTGAAAATAGAGGAAAAAAAGAATTGGAATATTAGCCTAAATTAAAGTAATAGAGTATCTATAAAATGAGAATAAGCAGATACCCTATAAAATGAGAATAGAGAAATAAAAGGAATTATTTTAGAAATAATTAAAGGAAATATCTCAAACTCAGACATGAGCTTTCAGGTTGAAAGGGCCACCAATCACCCAGCAAATTGAATAGAAAAATGCCTTCAAAACTGGAAGGAAAAATGATGTTCTCCCTAGCGTTTTATACTCAACCAAACAATTGTTCAAATATAAGGACAAAATAGAGATTTTCAGACACATAATGCCTCAAGATATTTACCTCCCATGTACCCTATGTCTGGGGTCTACCAGAAGAGGTGCTCTTCCAAAAAAGGGAACATCCCTTAAGAAGAGAAGGGTTTAGGGTTCAGAAATAGGGGCTCCAGCTTAGGCGTCTGGTGTGAAGGATCTCCAGGCTGTTGGTAAACGGAAATCCCAGGATGGCAATTGTGCTTAAGCTGTGTTTGAGCAGAAGAGCAAGCTCCAGACAGACTCTTTTCAAAGTAAGATGATAGATTTCCTAGTGTGTTGAATGCATTGAGAGGTGACTTACGTTTCTAGTGCAGAGTTTAGGAACAAAGTAATGATAGGTATCAAGAAGTTTAATCAAGTGGAGAAAAATTATTATTAGCTTCAAGTGAAACAAAAGTTGGTACATGAAAAGAAATGTAGTCAAATAGCACTATATGGTTCAGCCATAAATAATATTTACCTGGTTGCAATGGTGTAAACATTAAATATTTATTTAAATAAAATTGTGATACAACAATATTTGGAGGCTAAATGGAGAGAGAATGTGTTTGTGGTGGAGGAGGTGGTAAGGCACACCTTTCATTGTTAGGAAGTCAACAGATTGTATCTAAAACTTTGTTCAAAGTCAAGGTCCTTAAAAAGACAGGCTGAGCTTTGCCTTCTCGTTAATCCCTGCTCCATTTGCTGCAATGTCTTCCATACTCCGCAGTCCGCTGGGTCTGCAGTCTGTGGATTGCCAAATCTAATGGAAATTTTCAGTGCTTCTGCTTGATTTCTCTGTTGTATTCAACACTGTTCACCCCTGTTTTCTTCCTGAAACCTCCCTTGGATTTCTGAAGTGACTGCCTCCTGGTTCTCATAGTACCATTTTTATATGTCCTTTTCATACTGCTTTAGTGGTTCCTCTTCCTCTGTCCCAGGCCTCCTCTACCTTAAATCTTCCAGGATCCCTTTCTGGACTCTTCTTTTCTTCTCATGCTGCGTATTCTCTTTGCCTATCTCTTCAACTAACCTATAGAGGAAAATCCCTCTTCCCATCTGGGATCTGTTTTCTAAGCTTTACTGCCATATATTCAACTCTACATTGGGTAGCTTTGCCTAGAAATGCACATAGCATCTAAAACTCAACTACTTCTACTGAACTTCTGCTAGTTTCCCTAAGCTTACACTTCCTACCACATTCTCTGTCTTGGTTAATGAAACTATTTCTGCCTGATGACCAAGCGGGGAACAATTCTGTTTCTCTCACGTCTCATAACAGCAAGCAAGTTCTACCCTGGACCTGTGTTCTCTACGACAGCTCCTGAGCAGCTGCCTTACCTATGCTCCTTACTATCTCTTGCAAAGATAGGTGGGTAGATGCCTTGTAAGATGCTTATACAAGTTTTTTTCTGCTTGTTGAAGTTTTCTCAGTCATGAGCTGAGAATGAAGACGAGGGAGGCAATTTTAGATGAAAGGAGGAGCTATGAAACTGTTTTCTAGAAGGATGGGAGAGTGAATGAAGTAAAGAAATGTAGTATGGCTGCCAAGAAGCATCAAAGTCTCGCTTGGGTTATTCAGAGTGAGATCAATCAGCATGGCTGTGTGTTTTCTGCAGCCATGTTGAGTTGTGTACGTGCAACTAGAGAATAGCCACTATTTTTCAAGCTAGTATGATAAAGTAAGACAGTGGAAAGCGAACTAAGGGTACATGTGAGGAACTGATACTAATGAATGATGATAGAATTTAAGTTGGAAAATGCAAGCATGGAGGGGCATTATTGGAAATTTGGTAGGCTCAAGATTCTTCTGTGACCAAATGATTGTCACAGTTGAATTGAAATTGGAGGACTTCAGGAAGTAAGCTGATGGGAGGTGATTGTCAGAGAATGGGATGCTTGAAATGGAGGTTATGGAGGCATAGCAATTATTAGTAATGACAAGTCTAAGGTATGACCATTGGAATTAATGCCTGAGGTAGGGGTGGAGGACAAGACATTTGGAAGAGAGGAAGTTAAAGAACTGAGAGACCAGGGTGTTCTGTGGATTATCTATGTGAGCCCTAAAATTAACAGTCAAAACAGGAAGAGTTCTAGTGAGAGTAAGAGTGACTAGGAAGCTAAACTGTTCAGAAAATGAAGCAGAGTGACCCATGGGGGTTGTGGACAACCTTGACAAGCCTTGTACTGGGTGATATTACAGCATGAGAATATGCTATTCAAAGCTGGGGAGTCTTAGGAAGAAGGGAGTACAATGGCTGGAAATCAGCGGTACAAGGGGTCTAGAAGAGAAAACAAGCACCATTTAAGTGGGTCGTTAAAGAAACAATGTCCTCAGGGGACAGCCAAATAGCAGTTGGTTGGGAAGGGAAGTGAAAGAAAGTCTAGGGAAGAGTTTGAAGATATTGCAGATGATCACTTTAACCATCTATACCTGTGGTTAGAAAAAAACTTTAAAATTCATTGAATTCCCTCTAGGAGTCATCCCCAAGTCTGCAGTTTGGCTAAGAGCCCCACTCCTATGATGAGCTGTGCCTACCACTATTGGGCATTTACCATATAAGAAATGGCCTTCAGGGGTCCAGCCCCTCTCCCTTCAACTAAACTGGTCACTTCCTAAGGGCAATGTGCAATGACAATTATCAGCAAAAGACCCTGCATATAGCAGATGGTTAACAAATGTTTGTTGGATTGGACTTAGTACTGTGCTCTGTTAATTATTTATTTCTCCCAAAAAATATGAGCTCTTTAAGGGTAGAGACTGTATTTTATTTATCCTTATATTGCATTTCTGATACAATAATAGAAATACATAAAATGATTGGAAACACAAATTCACAGAATAGGGTAATTTTTATTTCTCCCAGCAATTTACTCCTAGTGAAATAGAATTTATTTATCTACAGTAATGGTAATACATATCTTGATTATTTATTGTCATCTAACAAACAACTCCAAAGTTTAGTTGCTTGAACAGTTTATTATTTCTCATGATTCTGCAATCTAGGTTGGGCTCAGCTGGACCATTTTTTCTGTTCCATGTGGTGTCGGCCAAGGTTAGAACATCTAATATGTTGTTGACTCACACGTCTGAAGTTGGGATGGTTGAAGCAACTGGAGTCTGATCAGACATCTCTTGCTCTCTCTCCCTTCATATTTTTCCAACTAGTTTTTACAGCTAGCTTGGGTTTCCATACAGTGATTTCAGAATATCTGGATTTCTGAATTTGTGTCTAGCTTCCAAGAGACATGAAGTGGAAGCTGAATATGTTTTAAAACTAGGTCTGGAACTGGCACAGGGTCACTTCTACTGCATTCTGTTGGTCAAAGCAAGTCACGAAGTCAGCCTAGATTCAAGGACAGGAAAAATAGACTCTACCTCTTGACGTGAAAAGCAGAATGCATGTGAAGGGGCCAGAGGAATCAAATGATATGGGCTCAGAGAGCTGAGGAGTCAAAAGAAAGATTTCTTGGACTCTTAAATTCTGGTGGTAGTTCTCTCTTATTCACAGAATAGCATGGGGACAGGACCCATGGGCAGTGAAGGGGTGCAATGGGTCGAGGGTAGGGCTAAATTTATAAGGCGTAGGTATGTGAGTTATTTCTTTACAAGACAAAGGAAATATCATGTAAAAAAGTTGTTGAAATGATATCAGTGCAGGTGGGGTCTTATTATCGTGTGGTTGTATAACTTTAGATACAAATCAGGTCAGGACGTCCTGTACTTCCTGGAGGGTGGTATAGATAGGCATTTAGGCCAGAATGCCTTGAGCTTCTCTCCCTGGGGTAGCCTTGATCCACATCATAAACCCCCCGCTGAACCCATTTGGCTCCAAAATCCTTTGGCGCTATGGACGATGGTCAATCTTCTGTAACTACTTCCAGCTGTACAAGGTCGTAGAACTGTACCTAAATGGGAGCTGTAGGGGTACAGGTAGGAAGTTCAGAGACCACAAGGTTGCACCCATGGAGTTCAAGGCAGACAAGGCATACAGATCCTCTGGAGACAGAGAGTCATTTGATGAGAAGTGGTCCAGGAGGCGAAACTTTGTTCACACGTGGAAGACAAACAATAAAACAGACAACAAGTTATAATAAGAAATACAAGCAATATGATTAACCCAATGAACAAACCTTTGATAGTAGTCCAGAGACCTGCACCTGACCAGGAGTCCAACCAATCATTTAGGGATAGGGTAGGCTCAGACGTGGATTTAATTTGGTGACTCATATTGGATAGGAGGCCAGAGATATTTTGATGGTATTCGGGAATATAGACACAACGTTTGGTTTTTATAATGGCACAAGTGTCCCCCTGTGCTGTCGTCAAGACATCCAGTGCCATTCGGTTTTGGAGGACTGCCTTATGCATTTGAGATACTTTTAAAGTGAGCAGCAAAAGGCTATGTTATGTATCATTTAATGCCTTCATGGTAAATTTGTTTAGGGCTTCCATGAGCCAGACGCCACTTTTGATTCCTAATTGGGGAAGGAAAATTGACATGAATGTGTACTATAGCTTCTACTGAAACATAATTTTTCTCTCTAAAATCATCCTTATTTTTACAAAATATAGCCAAATTGAGATTAACTGGTTTTCAAAATAAGTGTAGTTTCAATAAAACTTGGTCCAATTATTTACATAAGTGCAGCAAGAATAGCAATTGAGTATACAGGCTCTTTTAAATCTGCTTTGCTAGAATTTTTTATGAGGAATCTCAGATTGAACATTAGAGGCCTCTTGAGCCCAGAAAAGACAAACCAAGGGCTTGCCATCAGATTTTGCCTGCAATACCTACAGATTTGGGTGGATTCCTTTCTTCACAAGCTCCCCCAAAATATTTCGAGGTTCCAGGCACCTGCCAGAGAAGTGATTTTCCTTACTTACCAGGTAAGATTGCTGGAATCTCTATAAACAAGGTACTTGGCCAATATTACCAAGTTGCTTTATTCCAGAAAATCAGCTTTTATTCCTCAAAAGCTGTCTTGTCCTATCTGAGTCTGTACGTTTCTCTCAAACATGACATTCCAGTCAAAGCCTTGGTTATATAACCAATGTTTCCAAATGTGTCCTCCAAACGTTGTAAGGAGAACAGACTTCTATTGAACTTATGCAAATAACTATATTGCCATGAAAATAACCATACTTGCTGTCTCACTAAGAGTTTCCAAATTCTGGAGGGATCAGGTGGGGAGAAAAAGATAAATGTTTCAGTTCTGCTCACAAAGGTATAATTTCATCAAATTGCTATATGTCATAATTAGCATAAGAGAAAAGAGGAAAAGATTTCCTTAAATCTGAGAAAACAAAACAAAATATCAAAGAATCAACAATATTTCAAACAAAAATCATAAAAATTATAATCATCCTCATCAGTTAATTCTGTCCTGTGTAATCGATTCTTAACCTTAATCTTCTGTTTGCAGTTTTATGAGGTCATCAGTTTCTCTGTTAGAATTCTGTAATTTCTTACCCAGTTCAGTTTTATGATCTGAAAGTTTATCAGAAACCTGTACTCTGTAGTAAATGCCAGAGTCCTTTTCATGAATTTCTCTGAAGATGAAACATATTTTGCAAAAGCATCAGAGTAAAACAATAACTGTCTGTAAACAACAAAAGACTCAAAAATGGAAAATGACAAAGAAATTTGGTTAATTTTGTGACATAAAACACCTTAAAATAATAACCAGAATTATGAATGATAACCAAGACAGATCAGAATTTTAGGAATGTTATATAATTTTAAAACATTTATATCAATAGCATTCACCCACATAACACCACCTAAGAAAGTTATCATCACTTATTTGACAATGCTTCCCATGTAATTTAATAGACCAAATAAGCCTAATGAGTTTAGTATTTTCCTCCTTATAGGAAGAGAGAGCAAATTTCTTTGAGAAGTCTCAGGGGCCCTCTGAAAATCCTCAGAGAAATTCTCTTCCTTCTTCCAGGTCAAAAGAAAGCATTTATTCAGGACTTGAATATTTTTTGAGGGGGGAGGGTAGGAGTATGTCAAAAATATCAAAAGATTTTAAAACACTTGTTCAGGTAGGAAACAATGCTCACTGTGAAACAAGCTCAGTTATTTATTCGAAGTGACAACAGGAACAGTCAAAAAATCTTGACAGACCTCAGTACATCTGAACATAGGAAATTATTTTAGCGAAATATGGTTTTTCTGTCTTTTAGGTGGTCTTACTCAAAGAAACAACTTTCATAACCTCTTTATGACGAGCAGGCCAAAAGTTCAAGAAAAATTACCCTTTTGAGAAAGAAAACCAAATTTTATTTTTTATACCAGCTTACTTTTTCTGTTAAAACTCATTTACTTAATTGGACTTACTTTAATCTTAGCCAACTTGGCCAGGCATAGAACTCTGTCAGACCTTCTTTTTCACAAACCTTCTATAACTTTATTTTTACATTCAGGATTTCTCCCATGCTTTCTTTCTTCCTTCCCTTCTAGCACTTTAGGAGATATTTATCTTTCTTAACCCAACAAATAAAAATACTTCCCTTCTTTATACCTTCTTTACTGAAAACATATATTTTAATTTCCTTGTATACAGAGCTGTTTTCCTTATTAATTTTTAGTAGCTTTCATTACATATATTACACATGTGTAATTACATATATTAATTAGAATTTTTAACCCTGACAGACCCTAGTAAAAACTAAAAAGGTAAGCAATTATGAACTGTCTTTTATAGCATCATTCTGAACACTTTTCATAATTTCCAGAAACGTGTTACTTCATAGTAATAAAATGCAAAGCTTGTTTGCTAATATGCCCAAATGCTTTTTAATTTCTCTGTAGTAAGAAGCCAAAAGTAGATAACTTAGACATGTTTAGCTACAATGTTTCAGTGACCTAGATACTCAGTGAAATTTTATCATTTAACTTTTCCTAACAAAATTTCAAAGTTTCAAGTTGCCAGAAAGATTTTGGAAGTTATTTAAATACATATGGCATAACACATAATTATTTTTAAAATTTCACCCAAAATTTTTATCTTTTTCACATGTTTAGTTTACTCATTCCCAATAATTATTTAGATTGCCTACAAAACTTTACGAGACATTAGACAAAATCAGTTATCATTCTGAGCTATTATTTTGCTGACAAGTTTGTAACAGACAACATGAGTTTATTTGACTAGTAAACCCAGGCTGCATGTCTGCATCATATTCAAGTACTGACAACTCTGTAGATGTGTCCATTTTAATCAAACCAACAATATTAAATAAGTTTTCAGTTACCAAAGATTAATTCACATCATGTTAACTTGAAAGACATTGGGTTAATTTCTGTTACATTTAGAATTTATGTAAGTACTTACTTTAAGCCAATTAAACAGAGCTCTCAATTTTGGCCATGCCATCTGGAGATAACATATCACAAATACCTAACATACATATAGACACACGTACAGAGTATCCACAGCTATTATTTTAAAAATTACTGCCAAGAATCAGGTACAGTAATACAAAGCTCACCAGTTATGAATCCAAATTTTGTTTCAAGTCTTTTTACCAATATTTGTGGAGAAGACATTTAAGATGCTAGATTTTTTGGCAAGGGCATGCTTATGGCCATTTTTTCCTTTTTCCCTTTTTTTCCCTTCAGTCTTAGGAATTAGTGATGGGCTAGGTCGTCCCCAGAGGATTTGCAAGCTATTCAAGATAAGAGAAATGGGTGGAACCTGAACTGGCTCTAGAGCTGCATTTCCAGTCTTACAAGGATTTTCCAAGAACAGTTGCTCTTGGTTTCTCAGAAATTGGGTTGTAACTCAAATGACATTATATATTGATCTACCTGTCCAACTACATCATAAAGGCACAGAGAAACCCCTCAAGTTTTCTCCAAGATGGAGTTTCTGGTGCATAACCCATCCAACTGAAAGTGTTTTCAAATAGTTAAAATGCATCTGAGGGGTGAGTCTCCAGGGATGCTTGGGGCATTACCCATGGTGCTAAAGACAGTGTCTGACTGACAGCTGCTAGAGAAAGTGTTCAGAGCCTGACTGTGGGTGTCAACATCATTATAAGATTTACTTAAGTCCCGCTCAGGCTGGGCACTTGGTCCCTGAGTCAGCACAAGGCAAGCCCAGGGAAGCAGGAGTCAAAGGCCTGGAGCTGGCTGGGGGCTGGGGCTCCCAGGGCCAGGGTTAAGAGTTAAGTCCTTGGCAAAAGGTTTTCAAGTTTTTGATTTTACAGAAGATCTAGGTTCTGCTCAGGTCCAGCCTGAACTTAACCTTGACTTGGTGACAACAGAGGAGGTGATGAATGAGACAAAGAAAGGAAAAGAGGGGATAAGGCCTCATCCTCACAGCCTCTTCCCAAGGGTTATCAAGATAAGGGTCACACAGCATTTCCTGTGCTGGGGCACACAACCCCAGCAGGACAGTTCACAGAATAAATCACAGGTCTCCTATCCTCATAACCGACTCAGTAGGCACCTAGAATACTCAACAAGTCAACCACTAAGCGAGGGCACCCCATTTAGGGTTGCTGACATGATCAGGCCCAGAAGTGGGGGAACAGAGACAATGGACATGGGAGACTCCCAGGGGTGGAGCCTTTGACTCTTTAAAGATTTCTTTGTTTCTCCATTACAAAGCTCAAAAGGAGCCCAAAATGGCCACTGTAATTTTAAGAGAGATGAAAGAAAAGGGTCCATTACCCTGAAATCCCCCCTGAACCTAAGACATTGTCCTACCTGTTGTTCTGCCTGTGGGGTTCCTATAGCAAGAGGTAAGGAAGGCGTCCGCCTGCACTGCATCCCTTGTAAGTCTTCCCTATTATGCCTGGCAATAATAGGTGCCTGGCGAATGGTCCCAGAGATAAAAGAATAGAGAAAAACAGTGAAGAATTTTCCACCAGTCTAGGGGACATTCTACCTAATTGCCTCCTGGAGCTGTTCTCCCAAGAAGGGGTTCCCATACTCAACCAAAGGTTAGAGTTTGGTACTTTCCTTGAACCGGAGTCCCAATTTGGACTTTCCTGTGGTTCAGACTGTGGTCAGGAGCCATAGGGAGGGATACCAATCCAGCCTTAGGAAAAGAAATCTGCCACGAGAGTCTTGGATATTGGCAACCATCCTAATGACTTAAGTGGTAGACCAGTGCCCATGTAAAATTTATATATTAGAGATAGGGCTGGGAAGAAATGGATTAATTCATTCTTCATGACTCTCAGGCTTAAGGTACTGATTCTCTTCAGGTTGAATGCTGTGGTTTTCCCATAGAGTAGCCATGGGCAGGAAACGTAGATGCATACAGCTGTCTGAGAAGTTTCCCGATGGAGAAGTAAATTTAGATCCATCCTTGAAAAAGCGGAAGGCACAGGAAGAAAAGTGCACTTACCATAAATTAAGCTCACAAGCTGGTGAAGCAAGATCCCTGTATAGGCCCCATGTGGGATCGGGGAGCTGAGCAGTCAAAAGAAAGATTTCTTGGACTCTTAGGGTCTGGTAGTAGCACTCTTTTATTCAGAGAATAGCATGGGGACAGGACCCATGGGCAGTGAAGGGGTGCAATGGGTTGAGGGTAGGGCTAAATTTACAAGCATAGGTATGTGAGTTATTTCTTTACAAGACAAAGGAAAGATCATGTAAAAAAAAAGTCGTTAAAAAGGTATCAGTGCAGGTTGGGTCTTGTTATCAGGTCTTCGTATAACTTTAGATGCGAATCAGGTCAGGACGTCCTGTACTTCTCGGAGTGTGGTATACATCGCACGTAGGCCAGAATGCCTTGGGCATCTCTCCCTGGGGTAGCCTTGATCCTCATCAGTGATGGCAGCCATTTTTGGAGACTATCCCCTAAAGCCTATACAAGGATATTCCAAACCCCATTCAAAGTCTGTTGAAATGATTGAATTCACTTTAGGCTCAGCTTCAAGGTCTGCATCAGGATCTCTGAAACTTCAGACGGGCAGTTCCCACACTGCAACTCACTGGAATCGAGTTCAATTCAACAGTTATTGAACACTTGTCATAAACAACCCCTTATGTTGAGCCTTTCCCTTCCATCCTAGCCATATCTCTCCCCAGCTCCCCAGGTCTGCTGCCTTTATTCTCATCACAGTGCTGCTCCCACACGACACTGTGAGCCTGGAGCTTCCCGTGCCTGGAATATCCTTTCAGCTGCTCCCTATAACCTCTCTTGGAACAGGCCTGGAAAAACCTCACATCTTCGTGGAATCCTAGGCAGATTCATGACAGGTGGTGAACACATTGCTGGGCTTATTCTTATCTATAATTGCTAATTTCCTCTTCTATCCTCCCACGCTCACATTTAATTTGGCTTTAAAGTGAACTGAGTCTTCATTTGTTTTCTTAGGTTATCCTCTACTTCTGTTTAGAATAGCCCTGGAGCTTTGATGTGCTCAGATGAATCAGCCTTATCTTACTAGAACGTGAGACTCTTGAGGGAGGGTGATATCTAGACTTAACCAAGATGCTTTCTAGACAAAGTCCTTTCTGAGCAGAGTGGTCTCAGAGTATTCCAAGGTCGTCATTAAGTGATTTTAGTCGTTCTATCAAAGAAACAGTAGTGTTCTTAGTTCTATGTTATATTTTGACGCTTTCTTTTAATAAATAGGTGCAAAAAAACCTTGAGTGTTTTTAGACTTTAAATTTATTTCCCTCCCAGCTTCAGTAAATGATTGCTTCATACAAATGGCATTGGAGAACTCTTTTCTTTTTCAGAATTAAAAAATCAATCACAAAAAAAGCTTTAGCTTGTCTCTTAAAGGTTACAGTTTTGGGGGTTACTTTTGCAAATCAAAAAAAGAAACCCACAGTTGAGAAATGGAGTTGAGTGCTAATAATCTTTACAGGAAATTTCTGTAAAGGAAACAGGCTTACTCATTCTTTCAACTAAACCTAACCACAAACCTTATCTAGTTGAGGAGGTCGGTCAGAGAGGAGTTTTATATGCTTCATCTTGAGGGTATTTCTTTCTACTGCTAGAGGTAGTTAATTTGATTTTCTTCTGTATAACCGTGGACTTGACGGTGTTGATGGTCATTTACGAAATACTAAATGTTTTCTTTTTTTCTCCAGATGTAACTCATTATTTTCAAACTTATAAATGGCTATTGTGTCTTCTCCAGTGATCTCTCTGGCTAAGAAGAGATATACTAGGACTCTGAAAATGGATATTCTCACATATTCTTCTTCCGATAGAAAAGCCAGCAGTCACTGAAATAAGAACTTGAAGTTACTTCCTCTTTTTTTATGTCTTAAGAACAGGAAATAAAGGTAAGACAATGATATATATTTTTTTACTAGATTTCCTAACCAGAAAATGTAACTCGAAAAAAGAGCCTAAATAATTTTCAAAATGAATTTCTAACACAATTTGTTTTCATAAAATATTTTGTAACAATAGATGGCTATCGAACTAGAAAAATTTGCTTCTCCATACGTGTGGAGTCTTCACTTTATCGAGAATTGCTTATAACTGGTGGTTATGCAATAAAGCTATCTACAGTGCTTTGAGTATTTTGTGCAAAAGGTGAAGAGTACAGGGACTCAAAATGTTTGCCAAATTTGAGCGCTCATCTTGACTTGACCATAAGATCTTTGAAATCAGGCACTACACACTTGATTTTCTGTAATTCCTAGAAAATGGAATATAAAGCTACCATGGACCATGCAAGAACCATAATGATATCAGTTGAATTAAATAGTTACTATTACACCAGACCAAATCTCTATGTGTATGTATGTTCTCTGCGTATAGTCACCACTGACCCTGTGGGAAGTTGTCGTTTGCTTGTCTTTGACAGTGAGATTCACCTACCTGCGCTTCAGACCCTCTGTTGACACCTGCCTTCTCCATCCTTTTCCTCTCTCTTCCTTTCTCCCATCAAAAGCTTTGGTCAGTGAAAATCTTAGTTCGTTATCAACCAAAGATAGTTGAAGGTGTAGCCTTGACCAATTGAGGGTGGGAATCTTCAACCTCTGGCAAAAGAAATTTGGCTCTCAAAAAGTAAGTGTGGAAAATGTTTTAGAGAAGAGACCCTTCAGACACTTGAAGTCACAAGTGCTCTTGGGTTCTCATCTCCTATGAGGCGACAGCATGTAGTGATGGGAAAATCAGAGTCTTTGAGAACCTCTACATCTGGACACGAATGTTCCTTCCAATTCCTACCAGATGTGTGATTATCATTAATAGTGGGCACCACTGTTTCAGGCAATGTAAGCCTTTTTTTGTCCATCAGTAAAACAAGAGGGACAACAACCGTCTTCTTGAGTGTGACCAGAAAGTAAATGAGAGAGCAGGGGTCCACTATATTCACTACCACCTGTCCATCATTTTACTCCCATGAACAGAGAGTCTGAAGCCTGGTTTAGGTTAAGATGCCTAGTGCTTGGTAAAAGATATATACTCTGCACCTTGTGTGATTCCTTATGACTCACGGGAGCGTTTCAGTGATGGTGGAATAAAGGCATCATGTAGACATTAAGTGGTCTTAAAAAGGTAGATGTTAGCAAAAAACGTCAGTTGTATTATGCCACATAAATGGAATTTCCAGAACAGGCTTGTCCTTGTGTTGTTCTTTTGCCAACAGTGCTGGCAACAGCTACCATAACTCAGCACAGACCCACATCCCCAAGCTCTATTCTCGTCCCTGAGCAGGGGTTCCCAAGGATGCTTCCTGGATCATAGTGATCACCCAGACACTTGTTTATAATGTAGATTCCAGTGTTCTTCTCCTTGAGAATCTGGTTTAACATGATTTGGAGAGCCCAGAGATCTGCATTTCTAACAAGTGTTCCAGGTGACTCTCATAATCAAGACAACTTGAGAAATACTGTCCCAGAGACAAAACTGTAGCCTGGAAACAGCCCCAGGCAGCCTGAGGTCCTAGGCCAGCAGGTGAGAGAGTGTAGAGAGAGTGAGTCTGTCTGCTCAAGGTTGGGATGGGAATTCCTGAGGGCTGGAGGCTGCTGGGGGTGGTGGCAGCCAATTTGTTACAAGCTTGGACATTCAAACACGGAATCACAGAATGTTAGAGCCAAGATGACTTTTGCAATTATCTAGTTCCATAGTTCCCAATTCAGCCAGCTTTAAAAAAAATACAGGTTTCCTAGCCTAAACCCCAGAAGTTCCGATCCCCTAGCTCTAAGGTGGAGGAACTACTGATATAATCCAAATAACTTATTTTTCAGATAAAACAGCTGAGTGCAGAGAGATGTTAAGTGTTTTAACCAGAATCATGCAGCAAGTTAACGGTTAAACTTAGATAGATATGTGTTTGTTCTGACGCCTCCTGAAGTGTTTTGCATTTTTTTTTTGGACAATAGAATTGGTTATGATTTATGCCTGAAGTTTTGCCCTAGGATTTGGAGATACAATTTCCGAAACAGGATCCCTGCTCTTAAGGCGCTCCCAATCTAGTGGGAGAACATGGTATCTGAAATAACAGTTACACTGTGGTGTGGATAAATTATAAAGAAGGAGTTACTGAGCCAGGCAGTAACTGCTGTCACTGTTGTTAGCCAGGCAGTATTTCTGGAGAGAGCATGCAGGCTGGAAAAGACAGGCTGAGTTCCTGCTGGCATGGAGCTTCCATTCTAGTTGAGGGAGAAGTTTTAAAAGCAAGATATTTTCAGACAATCCTGTGTGCTAAGACAAAGTCAAATGAGTAACACGAGAGACGGTTGCTGGCTTGTGCCGTGGTGAGGGGAGAGGAGGGGCCTCACTAGGCAGGTACTCAGGGAAGGTGTCTCTAGGGAAGAAATCCAAGATAAGACGTGAGAGAGCCAAGCCCAGCCACACAGTGCTGTGCGCGTGGTGCTTTGGAATTGATTCCCTGTCTCCCGGGCAGTGGGATCAGTGAAGTTATTAGCATGGAAGTAATATCCTCACACTTGCTTTGTAGGAAAATGCCTCCAGCGGCTAGAGACGGGGAGATTGTTCCTTCAACGCTTTGTGGGCAAAGGAAAGGAAGATGAGGCGGGCAGACTACCTCTTGAAAGGCAATTGCTTACCCTGCCTCGTTCTTCAACCACAGTCCCTGTAAGAAGAGCCGCCAGTTGTCACCAACAGGGATAAATAAGGCAGTGACTCTCGTCCCTGTCCCTGGCACTCTTTAAGGCCTTCTGCCATCTCATGAGGCCCCTTCTTTGCTGAGCACCCTCCCCTCAGTAGGTCAGTAGCCAAGTGGAACCATCCTGTACTTCTGGCCCCCACCTGAACAAACTGGTCTGCAAAGACCTTCGCACCCTGGGTGGCTCTGCCCACCTCCTGTCCAAGATGATCTCTCTATGGTTTTCAAGGTTCCATCTCTTCCTCCCTCCTCCTAGAAACTGGTCCATGCCCTTTCTCCTCACTCTCAATTGTATTTGACCCGCTACCCTCCTGACTCATTCTCCTCACAGTGGAATCATGTCAAAGCTCTCCCTTTGTCAACAAATGAGCAAACACTTCCCTTGTTTTCCTGCACATGGCATCTGTGGAAGGCGGGGCTTGTCTCTACTCTTCCATTCCTTCCCCTACTCGCTTGTTACTATGCAGCTTTCCACCATCTTACCCCTTCTGCTCGTGCTGACCTTATCCATCGGTGGCCAAAGCTAATGGACACTTTTCAGCCTTCGTGTGCCCGGCGCCTCGGTAGCTTCTGACATTGACATCTAGCCTGTCTTCCATACCTATTCTGTGCTTGATGTCAGGGTAGTCTCTGTGTTCTGTTCCTTTTCTTCCTTTGGATTTATCCTTTTTAACTTCCCTGGGCCTTGACCCACCCTTCCGGGCTGCTGTTTCTCAGGGAAGGCTGTCTGCCCTCTCCTCACAGCTTAGGGACTCCCTTGGCCTGAACTCTCCCCGATCCCGCTGACGCCCAGGCCTCTCTCTGAGTCCCACTCAGCGGCCCTTGGAATGCTCCAATTGGATCCCCAAAGACACCTTAAGCTCCATGTTTCTGTTAGAGATATATTAATTATTGATAACTAATTTATAAATATTAAATTTACTCCTTCCCATATCTGAAGATGTTGGAGACATGGTGTGTGCGTGTAGGGGTGTATGTGTGTCTGTGTGTATGTGTGCTGGAAAATGGTTGAAAATGAAGAATTTTAGAAGATGAGGAAAGCCAAGTATTTCTTTATGAGAAAAGATGGAGATTCCTAGAAGGAAAGGTCCTGGGAAAGTTGGGGGTGGAGAGAGTGGTTGCAAGAATGGCCAGTAAGCGCAGGGAGGAGTAAGGAGACGAACGTACATGGCTGGTTAGATGTGGGGAGAGAGAGAGATTGATTTTGTCAGCTGCCAAAAAGATAGGGATGCTGTGGAGAGAAGATTCTTGTTTTTAAAGATTGGCACCTGAGCTAACAACTGTTGCCAATCTTCTTCTTTTTTTTTTCTGTCTGCTTTCTGTCTCCCCAAATCCCCCCAGCGCACAGTTGTATATTTTAGTTGTGGGTCCTTCTAGTTGCCGCACGTGGGACACTGCCTCAGTGTGGCCTGATGAGCGGTGCCATGTCTGCGCCCAGGATCCAAACCAGTGAAACCCTGGGCCGCCGAAGCAGAATACGCGAACTTAACCACTCGGCCATGGGGCCGGCCCCCTAGATTTTTAAAGGGAACTTTCAGAGTGGATTTGTGATATTTACTGTAATTTATTTTCTCTTTCTTTATATTTTCTTTTTTGTTATCACTGCATTTGTTCTTACATTTTCTGGTAATTGTTTATTTACATGCTTCCATTGACAAAGATTCTCTCCTTGACCAAACTTTAGTCAGGCTCCTCTGAGCCCTCTTCTTGACTAGGCCTTGATCTTGGTCCTGTCTCTGGTCTACCCAGTCCTGTCTTAGCATAGAGTTCTGCTAAGCCATCCTCCCGTTCTTGATATCTGATCACCTTTGATATCTGATCAAGGTCCTCATCTCCCAGCCTTGATATCCAAGCCCTTGGCCTGCCTTTAGCAGGAGTCCCTGTCAGGTCAGTTTGGTAAGAATTCTTCCACCCTTGATGTCTCCTCTTCATAATTCCCCATCCCTGATCCCTTTGCCCTGCTCCCTGGCTATAAATCCTTACTTGTGCTTGTTGCATTTTGAGTCGAGCTTGATCTCTTCCCCTCATTGCAATAGTCTTGAATAACGTCTTCCTGACCTTTTTAAGAAGTATCAGAATAATTTTTTCTTTAACATTGTTCTCCACATTGTGACATACTCTTGAGAACAGGGACCCTACCACTTATTTTGTGCCTCCTGCTTTAAAGAGATCAAGATAGTACAGAGTATTTTAGGGGAAATTTTTAGCTAAAGTTCAGGGTTAAATTACCTTATTCCTACAACCCCAAGAGTAATATATAGGTTATTGTTATGTTAAGAGATAATAGTTTAGGACTCTGAGACGCACAGATAAAACAGTTCTATAGCAAAATTACCTTTATTTTCTGCTCAAAACAAAATTAAATAATAATCATATATTACCCAGTACTGTGATATGAATTTTTGTATCCTCTCTCCCCCAAATTCATATGTCCAAGTCTTAACTGCCAAAGATGAGACCCTCTAATGATGGTATTAGGAGGTGGGGCCTTTCGAAAGTGCTTAAGTCATAAGGGTGGAGACTTCATGACTGAGATCAGTGTTCTTGTAAAAGAGACTCCACAGAGCTCTCTAGTGCCTGCCACGATGTGAGGACACAGTGAGAGGCACCAGTACAAACCAGGAAGAGGGCCTTCATCAGGGCACAAACACGCTGGCGGCTTGATCTTAGACTTCCCAGCCTCCAGCACCGTGAGAAATAAATGTCTGCTGTTTCTAAAGCATCCAGTCTTTGATATTCTGTTACAGCTTGAACAGACAGGACACCCGCTCAGCATCCTTATCTCTTGTTTCTTGTAAATGGTTTGAAAGTTCCCACGACCACCCTATTGACAAGAGGGACAAGCACCATGAAGATGGCCCAGGCTCTGATTCTCTCTTGAGGTGACTGCTCCCCTTTTCTGTTTCAGAGGATTGGTAATAACGCCATCCAGTGACATCCTTTTCTTACATGGGGCACAGAGTCAAGCATCTAACAAATATTACAAACTCATAATGGGAAGGCCTTCTCAAATTTTGTACCTATGAGCTATAATACCAGCTTCCCTAAACTGTGGAGCATCTGGCATTTTCATTTAACTTGGGTCATCTTTTCAGGAAAACTGACACTTAACTTTTTTCAAATTATTCATAGGAATATACATACTAGGCGAGAAAATTTAAAAAAAGTTCCTTGAAGAAATAAAGTCAGAAGAAGACATCTAATGTGCACAGTCCAAGTGATACCAAGAGCTTGAGATGTTTTTCCTCCTTTAGATGTGTAAGAAATGGCGCATGCAGAAAGACTGCTACACACCATTGAAAATGCCACACAAGTGTGGGCATGTGAGGGCTCGTCTGGGGAGGACCTGCCCTTTCAAAGCTTCCTGTGTGACTTGCGTTTTGATCACCGGTTCCGATTTCTCCATTTCCCATTTCTTGTTTTACAGAAATGAAGACGATTCTCAGGGCAGAGATCTGAATCACAATGCATTTCACTCTGGCAACAGAACAAATTCACTAAAGTGATGACAGGACCCAGGGAGAACAATGCTTTATTTGAGCTGGCTATTTCTTTGGCTTGTCGCGGGAGAGAAAATTAAAGGATTTAATATTTCAGGTAGGGGTTTTCACTTTTCCTGTTAACACTGTGAGTCTTGTGGTCAAAGTTTAAAGTGACAGATATCTATCATCAGCATGAAATATTAATCAGAATATTTCATTCCTACTGTTAAGATGAATGTAGGAGGAGAAATTACTGGGGTGAACAGCTTTCGGCCGATACCAAGCATTGATGGGGAACCCAGTTACTGTAGCTGGGTGTTCAATGGGAGCAGATAAAGAGGAATAAAGTGAGGTCTGGCCATCTTTAACAGGAAACCACCATTGCTACTGGTGATGAAGTCCACTGGGAGGGAATTAAAACATGAACTACTTTTCCTCTACAAAATGTGAACAGTGAAGAAGAGAAACACACAGAGGAGCTTGATCCCTTGTTAAATCAAGTACTTTTTGTAAATATAAGTTGGTTTCTTCTCCTAATGGTTTCTGTGTTGCTTTGTTTATTGTGGTTTTCAGATTGCTCCACCAAAAGCATTCTTTGGACATATTCTGCGGGGTATGAGGAGGGGTTTTTCTTGTTTTGTGATTTACCAGAGCCACAGAAATTCAATTTCTACCACAGAAGCCAACTCTTACCAACACAAGGCCCTGAACACCTGCCCTGCAGGGGTGTTAAGGACCTATCTGATGTCCAGTGGTATCTACAACCTCAAAATGGAGATCTATTGGAGGAAATTACTGAAAACTATCCTCACATCATCCAGGACAAGAACACTCTACGTTTTTTGACCACAAGGATGAATAATGCTGGCACGTATATTTGTAGACCCAGGATTAGGTACGTCCCAAGTGCATTGTTATCTGAAAACATTCCCAAATCCTATATTATCTGGATATAATGGCTATGTTCACAGGACCTTGTTAACTCTCCTAGGAGCCCCCAGCATGAGGCCTGTTGTGTCAAGACGGTTTTAGAAGTTAAGCCCGAGACAAACAGATCCTGTGCGAGTTCTGTGTCACATAAGCAATACCTTCTTCTTGGTAGTACTGACTCCATTTATTGTCCCAGTCTCAGCTGCCATAGTGATGCACAAAGTCCAAAGGTGACCTGGTACAAGGTAAGAATGACTTCTCTGAAACTGATGTGAGAGTATGGTTTTTACTGTAACACTCTGTAGGTACTTTATAGAAATGTAGGTTTGAGAATCTGAGGTCTAGAGCCTTCCAAAGACTGGCTTTGTGTCTACGGAGAAGACCTGACTTTCTAAAATGGCCTTTCTCCTAGGTAGTCACATAGCCTGATATTCCAATTACTAGAACCATCCTTTTGACATTGCCAGAAAAATTTCTAAAATTCAAGTACATTACATGTAAGGTAATACATAAACATGCGAACATCCACTAATGCAGAAGGCCAGATTAGTTCATTTTTACTGTCTCTGGAAAGCCATGGGCATGGCTAAGGGCAAGGGGGCACACAAGGTAACTCTTGAAGAGTTTCTGAAAGAAATAGGAGACTGGAATGCTTTCCAAAGAGGACACATCTAGGAGGACAGTTAAGGCAAAACCAGGGTGGCCTGGGTGACAGACGTCTTGCACAGGTGGGACAGTGAGGAAGAGCAGTGCTAAGACAAAAAGGGAACAGAGGCCAGGAAAAAGCAAGTTGCATAATGATTTTGAGTTATGACCCACATGTGAGCAAACTTTATTACAAAAACACCTCATGTTTTCATCATGTTTTACTGTTTTCCCAAATGCTACCTAAGCGTCTCTTCTGACATAGCCCTATGTCAGTTGACCCCTGGGTGGTGGATTCTGGAAATAGAATTTAAATTGCCTCTGACACTTGCGATCATTGTTTGAAGTCCGATACTTTGTCATAAAAATCATGCAAAACTTTAAATTTGACTTCAAAATATCTGCTTGTTAATATAAAAATATCATTTTAAATTGCCACCGATGAAAGTAAAGAGGGTGGCCTATGTTCACCCGGTGGCTTTATGAACTCCAATACTCCACAATCAGCGACTCCTGGGGGCACAGTCAGTGTGGTGTGAGAAGACACTTCCTCAGTTGATTTTCTTGAAACTCTGTGACAATATGTGGACAGGTGTTATTATGTTCATTGTAGAAATAAGTACACAGGGAGGGTGAGTGATGTACTTAAGATGTCACATTTGTATTTTAAAGTGGCACTGAAAATATGCCGACCCTAGTAAAATTTTAATTTAAGAAACATTAATTTCATTACCTCTAAAATGAGGTTAGTAAGAAGAGTCAATGGTTCTGCTTGTTGTTTTCAGTTCTCTCTTAGGAACAAAACTTCCCTTGGTTCAAAAGCATTTGTAATTTGGGGTGACAGATGTCTCACTATGTCAAAGTAGGCTGTTCCTAGGCCCATAAAGCAGGCTTGTCCCAGTTCTTTCAGATGAAAATGCATCTGAATTTGCAACGATTGTATCAGTGAAACAAAAGCTATTTTCACTTTCAGGTAAGCACAAGCCATATAGTGGTTGCCAGCTTTCTGCATATATGGTTCTTGTAAACTAAACCCTGGAGCTATATGGCATTCACCAAAGGAAGCTTTCTTTCATTTCTCTAGGGCCTTGACTGCAAACGTAAGGATGTACTTAATGTTTAATAGGCATCGTGTCGAAAGTAGGCAACAATTGCTGTTGTAAAATTGTACCTTCTGACACAGATTTGGACAGGTCATGGTTCAGGTTATGTTTCATGAATTGCATGTGTGTGCACATGCATGCACATGTGCATATACACGCACATGCACACACATATGCATGCATGCAGTAAACTGGAAAGTCACAGACCTCATGGAACCCATGTATCAATAAAAGTGATGGCATTAGGCAGGAAATAATACCCAGTGCTCCTTTCCTTCATGCTGAACCCCGGGTGCTTAGGTGGCTCGTGGGTCACACCTAAGGCTTCTCAGAACAGATGACACTAACACCCACAGAGAGGATGAAAATGTGGTGTCACTGAATTCAGGTGAAACTGTTGCCCAGGGGTGTACCTGACAGATGTAAGGAATGTCCAACTGAAATAAATCCATGGGCTGGAGTCTCCTGGGACATGGACTGGAGACTCTGGGGACTTCCAAAGTATTTTTAAAAGATACATCAAAAAATTTAGGCTTGGAGAATCTTAATTGAAATATTTAATGACTGAGAAGTCAGAATTAAAGTGAATTATCTGTTATTTATTTGAAGAAAATTTTCTCTATATTTTCCTAATTTATGAAAATAGAACAAAAAATCCTTGGCATAAACGGACTTCATCTTAGATAAATGATAACTACATTTAATGAAAGGATATTTCATGTTCTTTAGCTAAGCAAATCTTTGACATGGGCAAAATCATAAGAAAGGGCACCGGAGAGGCTCATCTGCAAGGGCCTAAGGGCACTGAGACATGGGTGTCAGTGACACTGCTGTGATCTCCTGTCAGTAGGACTTGTGCCCTGAGTAACTTTTCCATTGGTGGTTTAGGGTAATCTCCCTCAGGCCACATTCGCTCCCCACAGTGCTGACGTGGTTGGTTGCTGTGTCGTCTCTGAGCCCTGTGTTCCATGGAATTTCCACACAGAGACCTTCCACTTCTCCTTTTCATTTCCTTTTGGCCTAATTCACATAGTAACTGGCACCTTTTGGCATTCTGAGAGCCTCGTGACATGAGAACTGGGGAGTATGGCAAGACTGTCTAGGCCAGAGATCAATGTCATTCCCAGGAGGGAAGAAGCAAAGAACATTTAGATTTGAGTTTTGAAATCTGTTTCCAAGGTCGAGACATTGGCCTATTTGGTTGTTCTCACTGCGACATTTCAGAACTCTCAAAACTCTATACAACTTCCTAACGTCTGTTCAATGCTAGAACCTGCACCCTGTCTAACTAACGCTGAAAACAGAGAAACTACATCCTTCCTTGTTCAGAACAGCATAAATGCAGTCTCCGATTGTATCTGCTCTGGGACAGCTCCGTTCCATGCTTGATCCACCTCTGAGTTGGCCCGGAGGTCTTTTTCACAAGAACTGCCATCAGGCCAGTTCTCTTTTGTGCGAATAGAGTAGAATTTGCAGCCCATATTCATGATTTTACATTTAGTCTTATTAAATTCTAATTTGTTGGTTTTAGCTTATCATTCTATGTATGGCAAGAGGTTGACATTCTGATTTGAAATCCAGCGTATTAGCCTGTAAGCCCAGATCTGTGAGATCTGTAGATGAGATACATGTGTGATAGGTCTTCACTCAAACACCCAGTAAAAATCTTGAACAGCCTGGCACTGAGGACAGAGTCCATAACTGTTGACTCTAGATTGATCCTTCTAGTTACATGTGGTCCATTGATCCACAGCTTGGGGGTGCTGCTGCTCACTTAACTGAAAAAGGCACCCAAATGTTGAATCATTCTGCCCACATGTATCCATTTTGTATAACAGGGAGATCATCAAAATATTTTCCAAATGACTCACTATATTGAAGACACAGTGTGTCTACTATATTCCTCTGAGCCTCTGGTCTAATTATTCTATCATGGAAGGAAATGAGAAGACTGGCATGATTGTCATTGGTGAATGTGAGCTGGCAATTATTAACCACCTCTTTGTTTTTGGAGGGTTCATAAGCTATTTGTTTAATAACTCCTTCAAGACTTTGGCTAAAGATTGACATCAGATTCACCAGTCTATAGTTTCCATAATGTATCCTTTTCCCATTAAATGATAAATATTAGTACAAAATTTCGATAGAAGTAAATGTTGTCAGTTGATGATTGGGGCGAGAGAGCGTGCAGCTGCACTTAGCAGGAAAGTGCAACATAAAGGCTACATTCTGTGAATGGCGAACAGCTCAGCTCGGTGGGAGCAGAGAAATCTCGAGTAGTGTAGGGGGTTAGAGCTGGAAATAAAGGCTGTGGGTGGTCAAGTGGTATGGTTATGGAGTCCCTGTTGGTGTGGTTGAACTTTACAGGTGTGTCCTGATCCAGGGAAATAGCGTCGGGGACAGAGAGAAGATGGAGGATATTAGTGAAATTTTCGAGGAATAAAATAAAAGATTAAACACTTTGTGGGGTGTGAAAGAGATGACTGTCATATTTCGTGTCTTTTATGGCTCAAAATATATTCACAGCATTTACCCAGTTGGAGAAAGTAGAAGCTAATTCAATTGGGGTGAGAAGAGGTAAATATATGTATGTATATACAGATCTGGATACAAGGAGTTGTTAAAACAGACAAGCAAAACTCCAGTACATCAAGGAAGACAGGGCTCCAGATATAGATGCTGGCAGTCTTCACAGACCAGGTAGTGGAAGCCCAGGGAGGAGCTCCACTGCGTTGCCCAATCCAGGGAGCACCATTCCTGAGAATAACACAACTTGTGTTGTGCTCTCTCGAGTGGCTGTACTGCCTGGTAGTCCAAGAGCTTGGCAATATTAGAGTATAATATTATAGAAACTGCTCCTGATAACAAGAATATGTTTTCTTCGTTCTTCTCCATGCTTCACACACACCTTTAAAAGTCCTTGTTAGTGTCCTCTGACTTTTTTCACACGCCTCAGTTCTCGCTAGGACTTATTGACACTATTCACACAGGTCCACACTGAGATGTTCCTCCTTCCATATTTTGTTCATGACTGTTTCACTCTGAGAAAAAGAAAGAATTCCCTGTGCAGCCCCATTAGCATCTCTCTTTCCTTATAGGATCATTTGTGACTTTATTTGAGAACAAATTTCCCGTTGTTCTTGACACAAATTGCTTCTCCCTTATCTCTTTTCTTTGATATTTCCTTTCAGTTCCATCTCACAAAGTCTTAATAATACATTTAAGCCATACTTATCTTTTTGATATCTTTTCTTATAAAAAAAATCTGGTCCACTTTGTTATTACTCCTCCTCCCTGTGGCTTGGCTGAGGTCTTAGCTACAGCTCTGCATCCTCTCCCATTACTTTCTCATGTGACTTACGACACATCTCCTCTCCAATTTCTGTTCTTTGCGTATTACTGTGTTCTCTAGGGTTTTATCTCTGAATTTTACCCTGTGCTCTGAACCTTATTTCAAAGGGTTCATGATTCTTGGGATGAGCTGATAGATATTTAACCTTGTCTGTCCCACCACTTGGCCTTATTTTACTTCCTACCTGCAGCTGGCCCTATCTGAACAGCTTTGACCCACCTCTTAGGCTCTTTGTCAACCTACTGGAAATTTCTTCTTGGGCTACAGGAACCACATCAGAGACTTGGAATAGGGGAATCCCTGCTTCTATGAGTCAACAGGCAAAGTGGAAGGGAAATTCCTCAATCAGAACGTGAAACTCAGAGACACAGAAATTTAGGTTGATTCTCAGTCCTCTCACTCACTAGCTCTGTGATATGGAGCAAAACACAAACTCCAGAACCTCTGTTTTCTCGTCTTTCAAATTGAAGGCATAGAATCTGTGCAAATCAAGTCAGAGAATATGAGGTAATATATGAGAAAGAATTTTGTAATCTTCATAGGAAATCGGTTCTTATTATTTTGTTATTTTTCTCTCTTTTCTTTGGACTGGAGTGGTGAGAGAGATGCTCCTGGTCCTCTTGGTTGGAAACTGGAAGGCTGTGTGCTACACGGAGGTTAGGGGCCATAGGATTATTGGTACAGTGATACTGAATCATTCAAAAAATATTTATGGAGCTTCTACTATGTCCCAGTCCCTAGAAATACAAAGGTGATTATAATAGTCCTTGATGAAATTTACAAGAGCTTCCATAGTCAGTTGCCAGTCATTTTTCTAAAAATGTCTGATCATGTGACTACTATGCTTCAAAACCTTTCTTTCAATTATTCTTACATTTATTTACTCATTATTTACAAAGAGCTTACTATGCTAGCCTCCCAGCCTATACTGGAGACCAAAGATGAAACACATCCACATGCATGAGCCCTTTCACCTTGGCCTCGTTTTCTCTATAGATACTTTGCTTCAAATGTTCCTAAAATGTCATTTCCCTTCAATTGACTGATTCCTACATGTTCTGTGAGGCTCTGGTTAGACTGGAGGGAGCACCCCTGCATCACCTGAGCTGAGTCAGAGTGACCTGAGTGCATCATGCTCTGGCTTACCGCTCAGGGCCCACATTCTGAGACGGAGAGCTCACAGAGAAAGTATCTGTGTTCACTCCTCCCAGTGTGTCCAGGACCAGCTCTATGTCTTGGAACATGGGCTGCTCTCAAGAACTACAGAGAAGGAGAAACCCACACACATGATTACTCTGAAAGGGCTACATGCAATAACAGAGCTCTGGGAGCATGAAGTGACTGATTCGGCTCCGGAACGCCTGATAACTCATTTCCATGAGAGCTACCTCTTGAGTTGGAGTTGAAGATTGAGCAGCAGCCTACTCAAAAAAGTGATGGAAGATGTGGGGAGAAGTGGTGGGAGATGTGCAGATGCATGGATGGAGAAAGAACGTGCTTATTTAGGGAATGGCAGTTGGTAGAGGGGCAGCGGCAGGAAATGAGTCCACGAAGGAATGGCAAGATCAGACTGTGAAGAACTTTAGACTTTATCCTCAAGGCAGAAGACTCTCACTGATAGATTCCACGGAAGGGAGATAAACGTTCACAATTGTTTTTTAGTTCTCACTCGACTTTGGGTCCACTGTGATTTAAATAATTGTTTCTGGATCATTAGTCATTCTTTGTCATATTTATGTACACCTGCTTAGTCATTTTCTTAATATTTTTTTATTTAAAAGTTATTTTTTATTATAATTAAATTTATTTAAAGAAGAAACTTTGTTAGCCCCATGCCCAAAATAACCCATGTCAATTTCCAGAAATATTAATATAAATATTCATGTTTTTAAAAAATTTACTTAGGTATCAGCTTCTTAGAACACTATGAGTTTTCTAGAATATTCTCAGGAACCTGAGTTGTGCTTTGGGAAATACTGACTTAAATCGCTCTTGGTGGGTTGATTGAATTTGGTGCTCTGATCTCCACACATAACATAACTGTAGTCAAAAATGCCTCTCACTTCAAGTAGAATCGTACAAATACGGGTTTTGAACAAAATATCTTCATAGCATAGGGGTATTATTGCGATGTCCTTATCTCAGATTGACTTTCTCCTTGCCTGGTTCAAATATGGGAAGTTTTTCTGTAGGTGCGATTAGCATTAATAACAATTCTCTGGTCAAAGAAAGTTACTTAATTTTCCTGTCTCTTGAATTAGAATGGAAAACTACTCTCTGAAGAAAGGAGCAACCCAATCCTAGTGGATGAAATTTATGACTATCACCAGGGCACATACGTATGTGATTACACTCAGTCGGACAGCACAAGTTCTTGGACGGTCAGAGCTGTTGTTCAAGTGAGAACCATTGGTAAGCAAGATCTTGGGTTCAAGACTTTAGATTTGAAGCCCAATTACCCAATTAAATTGATCTTCCTTTGACTTAATAATTTTTTCATTTTTGGACCAAAAAAGAGAGAGTCATACACTATAGTCATGTACAACCTTGAACGTTGGCAAACATCAATTTTCCCATTAACTTAGATTCCCTCCTCAGAGGAAGGCCTGGTTCTGGATCATAGTCAAGTTGTCACAAGTTGGATTTTCCATGCGTTGATCTCTTGGTTTGTCTTTGTAATAAATTAAAAAAATATATTAAATATTCCACACCCAAAAATAAGTGACACCCATGTACCTATTACCAGCTTTAATACTGTTAATATTTTTCCATATGCTTAAAATTTCATTTTTTCCTTAAAGAAACAAAATATTGCAAATATAGTTTAAGGCCTATGCCTCATCCCTTCCCAACCTTTAGCTTCCCAGATGTAGTCCAATCTTGCAGTTTATATCCTTTCCATTTATGTTTTTATGATTTTTCTACATATGCATGTATCCATTAATAAATTTTATGTTACAACATGTGTTTTGTGTTATAAACACATGGTATTATTCTGAGGTATCATTGTGCCAATTTACACCCCCATCAGCAATGAACAGATTTCCATTATTCCCAAATAATATTTGGTACTATCAGACTTTTTGATTGGTGACAAGTGGAGTCTCTTTTTTTATACCAATTTTCATTTTCCTGACTACTAATGAAGCTGAATATCTTGTCATATGTTTTCTGGCCCATTGGATTTATTCTTCTGTGATTTGTCTATTTTTGGCCCCATCTTTCCCTTGGGTCATTCTTACTAGATTTACAAGCGTCAGCATGAATACACTATCCGATGTAATTAACTTAAGCATGGCCTACGTCAAGACGTAACAGCCATTCATGCTTTGTATTTAACATCTACAGAATGGTTGACTTAGCTCTTGTTAAATATATTAATTTTACATCCTCTTCTTTTACTGAAAGATACAAACCAGATGAAGCCCTGAAACCAAGGCACACGGTCCTGCCTACTTCCCGGCTCTTGCACTCTCTACTACTTCAGATCTCAGCAATTTAAATTTATATTAGATTGTTCCTTGGACGAGAAGTTAGAATGCAAATTCTATCACCACTATTACCCACTATTAGCACTTGGCCCCTCCAAGTGATGATAACTCAGCCCATCAAATTTTCAGTGGCAGAATCTGCTTTTCTCTCCCAAGGGATGCCTTGCAACATCTGTTGCATCTGTTTCAACCAAGCCTTCTCTGTCATCATTCCTGTCCTCCTCATTTACTCATTCATTCTTTCACTTATTCATTCTTACACAGATATCAGTTGAACATCTAATATGTGTCAGGCGCTGGGCTTGGTGCTAAGGATGTGAGAATGAACACCTGGACACTTTCTCTGCTCTCCCAGACATTAGCATTTTGTGAGACAGACAGAGAGGAAACAGGCTATCACCACACAATGTGATGAGTGGGGAGAAAGGGAGGCAGTAAGGCATATGGGAGACCCCCCAAACCCAAACTTGGGCACACCAAGTCCAAGTGAGAACTGAGGGGTGAGGACAAACTAGCTCACTGAAGGTGGGAAAGATGCTGTTCCAGGCAGAGGGAACAGCACAGTTAATGCCCAGGACATGAGAGAAAGTGTGCTGCAGTCCAGGAAGAAAGAGAAGGTCAATTGAAGGTGAGCGTTTGGATGCAGGTCTGACATCACACTGTTCTAGTAAGGTTGAACTTTAGCCAGGGAACAGTGGGGAGCCAGTGAGGGTTCTAAGCAGGAGACTGTCATGAATAGGTTTGTATTTGAGATAGATTATTCTGTCTACTGTGTAGAAAATGGATATTCGGGAGCAAGAATGGAGGCAGGGAGAAGAATTAGGAGGCTGCTATGGTTAATCAGGCAATTGCTGATGGTGGCCTGAACTAGGAGTGGAAGTGGGGATGGAGAGAAGTGAATGGACTCAAGAAATATTTAGAAGGTACATCTGAAATGATTTGGGAATTGGGAGTGAGGAAGAGGGGAAAGGAGAAATCCAGGATAAGAGCCAGGTTTTAAGTTGGGCAACCAGGTAGACTTTCTGTAATATACTGACAGAGGCTCGGATAGGATAGCATACATAACAGCTGATAGAGTGCACAGACGGGGGAGCAGCAGGTTTGATTCATGTCCTCAAAAGATGTCGCTGGTTGTTGTTTGAATAGACTTAGCAGAGGTGATGAGAATTGGCTTTATTTGTGCATCAACAGAACATGATGATGGATTTTATGTGGAAGGTAAAAGAAAAAGGGAAATCAAGGGTGTTGTAGTTTTCTGGCCTCAATAAGTCAGTAAATGGTGGCACCATTAAATGAAACAGAAAAGGCTGAAAAAGAAGAGGGTCAGAGGAAGAAATTAAGTATAAGGCTTGAAGGGACTCAGTCATCCAAGTCATGACGACTAGTTGGTATTTGGATAAACAAGTCTGGAGATCCTGGGGCTGGAGATGTGGATGTGAGGGTGGTCAACATGATGTCTACAGCAAAGGGACTGAATGAGATTGCCTAGGGAATGAGTGTAGAGAGAAGAGGGCCTGTAACTGAGGCCTGGAACATTCTAATACTTGGAGAGGTGGGGAAAAGGGAGACCCCAAAGGAGATGGAACAGTGGTATGAGGATAGAGGAGAACTGTCCCAGAGCACAGTGACTAAAGTGTCTCAAGAAGGAAGGAGGGATGCACTGCATCCAATAGTGAGGGCTGAGAACTTGTCATTGGATTTGGGAAGACGGAAGTCATTCTTGACATCAGCAAGTTGCTATCAGTGGAAGGGTGAGGAGAGCAGTAGAGGAAGTGAAATTGATGATGTAGGAGATAGACCATTTCAAGGGCCAAGACCTTCCACAGAGAAGAGGGCTAGAGAGTGAGCTGCACCACCCAGAGGGGAGCTAGAACGAAAGACCACTAGGAGAGAACTGACATTCGCAAGAGGCATAGAAGAAGAGGAGGCCACAGGCACACAGAAAAGTGAGTAGAGAGGTGGAAGGTGAGCAAGAGAAACATGGAACCAAAAGAGAAGAGGGTTCCAAAGAGGACATGGCCAGCAGTGCCCAGTGCTGGTGAGAGGTGAAGCAGATCAGAAACTCAATTGTACCCAACGGATTTAGGCGCGAGGAGGTCCCTGGTGACTTTGGCCAAAGCAGTTTCAGTGGTGTGTTGGGGGCAGAAATCAGACTCCATAGGCATTGAGAGAAAGGAGGAAATGAGCACGTAGCACTCTGCAAGAACCTGGCTGAGAAGGAAGGAGAATGACAGAGGCAGGGATGTGAGGTGGACAGTTTTTTCTCTTTTTTAAGATAGAGAGACTGAGCATGGATAAATGCAGGTGGGAAGAAGCCGAGAGAGAGAGAGTCAAAGTCAAAAAATGGTGCAACTGAGGGAAGGAGGTCCCTGAGAAGGGAAAGAAGGACGATGCCCAGAGACGATGAATTTTCCTTTATTAGGAGATGGGACATCTTCCAGGGGAATTTGACGGTGGAGGCATATTTGAAAGTTTGTGTCAGGAAGTTGAGGGCTAAATGATTAATGAAGAGCTGGACTCACCTTTATTTTGAAACAAACTGTGAATTAAGGATGGAGGGGTGGACTCTGATCTGGTTGACTTGTACCTTTTCTCAGAGAGGTTCTCCTTCCTGTTGGAGTTCTCAGCCAGATGGCACCAAAAAGCAACCTTGTAGGAAAAGACAGGGACAGGGATGTCTGCAATGGGAGAGCAGGGCTGGTGGGGAAGAAAATGCCCCCAGGCAGATATGGAATTAGCAGGGACTAATCTTCTGCGAGCACCTGCAACCTGATGTCACAGTTGTTTCTGGAGGCAAGCTTTGCACATGGAAACTTGAGTTTCTAGCTTTATGAATTATGGATAAAATTCAAAGAGGGAGCCAATTATGCACTCAAATCTCCAGCAATCAGGCCTTCAGATTTCCCAATGCAAATAATAATTTTTATTTTCGTCTTTCAGTGAAAGACACTAATCTCAAACCAGATATCCTGGATCCCATCAAGGACACACTGGAAGTAGAACTCGGTAAGGTGGGTTGTGTCATCACCCTTGAATTACATCGTGCTTCTGGAAGCAGGTCTAAGTGTGGTAGAAGGAGAAGAACATCGAGATTTCAAGTCGAACAGCATTGGGTCTGAATCTTGACTCAGCCACTGACTAGTTTTGTGACCTTATACAGTTACTTAATCTTTCGAAGCCTCCGTTTTTAAACCTGTAAATAGGCAAAAGAAAAGTGACCCCGCAAGGTGGCATTGAGAAACACAGGAGAATGTATGTTAGGTGGTTGGTGCATTGGACATGACCAATGGATTTCAGATTCCTCCTGACTCCCCCATGAACGGGTGGTTTCAGATATTGGTTCAGCCTTTAAAGGTAACCAATTTACCAACTTAAGTATTATTAACACTTATGAATACAGTGTTTGGTCTGGATTTTAAAATAACTATAGGGGAATACTACAACCCCTGCTCAAGTCATTTGTATTTCCAAGTAATGTCTTCTTTTGGGCAAAGGGGAAGAGTGATGTTCCTGTGGTCCCTTTCATTTTGTCAACTTCGATAAAACCTATATCTTCCCACACAGCCAAATAAGAAGTGCTCTATTTAAAACCAAATGCTGGTTCTTTCAATAAAATAACTGTTCTTTCAAATGCTAGTTAAGATATCTATAATTTTAGATGGAAATGTAAAAATAGATATTATGGTAAAAGACCAGTAGGTGGTGGTAGCGGCTTATTCTGATTATAGAAATAGAAATGGTGATATGGGCAACATCACAGGGATGGAAGGAAGAAGGAAAGAAGGAGGAAAAAAATAATCAAAAATAGCCAAGTTACATGCAGTATCAGTGAATTTTAAAGTATGATTGGGGAAAAGCACTATTAAGGTGGAAAGGTGAGTTTTCAACTGGAGCCCCTCACCCTTTCATTATTAAAATGCCGAGTTTGAGGGAGAGCGTATCTGAATGCCCTGACAGAGAAGCTGGGAAGAAAGAGGGTAGTGTGATAACACGCATGCCTGTACACAGAGCACGGTTCAAAAAACAACTGAATATCTCAACAACTCCTTCTTCAAACCACAGCTACAGTAACCTCATGATTTTTATTTAACATGCAAACATTGGTTAGTAAAATCTTCTTCAGTGACACACCTTGTGCTTCAACAGCAGCCTTGGCAGGTTGAGCGGGTCACTGAAACTCTTCATTTTCCTGGTGTCTGTCCCCAAACCACATTAGAACCCTTGCTGCTCTGACCACGCTAGTCTTCACTTTAAGAATATTGTCACGGGTTTCAGGTCTATGTATTACCCGTTAGATACAAACATGCCTGGTTTTGTTTGTTTCTGAATGAGAGGCAGGTAGACGTTTGGTAATTTCTGGCACACCTGTTTCGCCTGCAAACCTGACTGGGCCAGGGGACAGTCTTCAGGTGGGGTCTTCCTCCTGCCCAGGACACAGCCTTCTCACCGTCTTCCTTCCTGTTTGCTGTGGCCCCTTCGTTTTCAGGAAAGCCTCTCACTCTTAACTGCATGGCACGATTTGGTTTTGAAAAGGACTTTAGACCTGTGATAAGGTGGTACGTCAAAGATTCTGACCAGGAGTGGGAAGTCCCAACACCTGAGGGAAAAAGGTAAGAAGGGGATGAGCCGACTATATTCTTTGCAACGCGCACTGAATGCTTTCACCTTTAGAAACCTCTAAAATGTACAGAGGTGAGCAAATGGTGTAGCCACTAGCACCAACTAGTGGTGAAAATAAAAGCACAGAAATGCAAAGTGGGTGTTAATTTTAAACATGGGGGCCAAATGCAGTTTCTGATAGGGCCATAGAATGAAATATATAAGTCGTTTTAAGGCTCAGTTTGTAGCAACAGTTTGATGTGGCTGCTTTAAACATACCGACCCAGGCTGCTTGGACAGAAGCAGCGAGTCCGACAAATGGGAAAGGGAGCTGTGCACTGCCCCGCCCTGCCACCGCCATTTTCCCCAGAGCCCTCCCTCCGTTCAGGGTAGTGGCGAGTTCAGGGGTCCCAATCTGCAGAGTCAGTAACAGTCCAGAATGTATCCAGAAGAAGCGGCACAAGAATAAGGAGCCTGACCAAAACTACGTGAAGTGAGGAACAGTTGAAACAACCCACCCTGGAAAAGGAGACTCAGAGGTGGGATGTGTGTCTTGAAGGACTTGGCAGCTGTTATGTTTTACGAGATACTAGACTTAGGTTGTTGCTCTCTGGAGCACAGAACCTGGATTAGTGGGCAGAATATACTGGGAAGATAGTTTGGCTCTGTGGTAAGGAAAACACTAGACATTTGGGACTATCCAGCTCTTCACAAAGCTGGACTCCTGGCCCTGGAAGCCTTAAGGGCTGGGATCCAATCTGTTAGGCATGTTGCTAAAATATACAGTCCCTCATTTTTCCAAGATCTGTTCCAAAGGAATAGTCTGTGTATTAAGCACTTCTTTCTGATTTTTAAAACATTTGAGTGAAGAAATGTACCACCATTTTGCAGAGTATACATCACTACAAAAAATAAAGGACAGGGGCTGGCCTGGTTGCTGAGTGGTTAATTTGTGTCTCTGCTTCTGTGGCCCAGGGTTCGCAGATTCGGATCCTGGGTGTGGACCTAGCACTGCTCATCAAGCCATGCTGTGGTGGCATCCCACATTAAATAGAGGAAGCTTGGCACAGATGTTAGCTCAGTGACAATCTTCCTCAAGCAAAAAGAGGAAGATCGGCAACAGATGTTAGCCCTGGGCCCATCTTCCTCACCAAAATAAATAAACAAATAAAGGACAGATTTAATGTCTCATATTAAGCTGATATTGCATCAAAGTTGAACGTAGTTGAGTGTGGCCGAGAGTGTGCTCTGGCTCCCCATGCCCTTCGATTTGAAACTCTGTTTTCCACCCGTCGGCAACGTGAACCCCCATGAGCCTCCACTGCGCTGTCTGTAATCTGTGGACCTAACCTCCACTCTGCAGGGTCCCTGCAAGGAAGAGGTAGGGTAGAGGTGATATGCTTATCAGGTCTCTGGCAGGTAGGAATTATTCAGGGAATAAGAGTTGGTATTGTGGGCTCCAAGCAACACAGCCCAAAACATCATCCACACAAACAATATTCTTTAACGTGAAGACACCTGTAGATGGGCCACTTTAGAGAATCCAAATTGTGAATAAGTGCTGAGCTTCACACTTCCTGCGTGGTATGGTACTTCCAGGGGTGTGACCTTGGACTGTCACCCACCTTCTGTTCCTGGTTGGAGCTGCTGGCCAAGTTAGGATGGTGATAGTGTGACCTTGTGGGCTTCCTGTGAGCTGAGGAATGGGGGAGCTTCGTAGTCCACACTTAGTGCCACGAGACCACCGGATAGGCAGTAAGCCCTCAGCAGAAGTTAGCCATTTCTGATATCATTCTCCAATTATTGTTATTTTCTGTTCTCGAGGATAATTCTTTTTTTTAAAAGATTGGCACCTGAGCTAACAACTGTTGCCAATCTTTTTTTTTCCTTCTCCCCAAAGCCCCTCAGTACCTAGTTGTATATTCTAGTTGTGAGTGCCTCTGGTTGTCGTATTTGGGATGCCACCTCAGCATGACATGACAAGCAGTGCCATGTCCACGCCCAGGATCTGGGCCTGCGAAACCCTGGGCCACTGAAGCAGAGCGCTTGAACTTAACCACTTGGCCACAGGGCCAGCCCCTCAAGGAGAATTCTTAAAGTAAGAAAGATCAGATGAGGCCCACAAGTAAATTATATTTTAGTCTAAGTGCTTAGAATGATGCTTAGCAGATTCAATAATTTAATAAAAAATGAGCCCTCTCTGAGCATCTTATATTCTTCTGGCATCTCCTTGTACTATTTGATCCCACAACTCTTCTGAAAACCAGATTTTGGCTGTTTATATGAGTTCCAAATACAGTCATGCGTCCCTTAACAACAGGGATACGTTCTGAGAAATGCATTGTTAGGCGATTGTGTCATTGTGTGAACAGCATAGAGTGTCCTTACACAAACCTAGATGGTATAGCCTGCTACACACCTAGGCTGCATAGTACTAATCTTATGGGACGAACGTTGTGTATGCGGTCTGTTGTTGACCGAAACATTGTTATGTGGTACACGACTGTACTGCAAATGGAGGTCAAGTTACGTTGCTGAATGAGAGTGGAATTTTTTTCTCCCTTCCTAGTGTTAAATCCACCTTAAAGGATGAAGTCATTGAGCGTGTCCTCCTCTTGAAAGAAGTTACTCAGAGTGACCTTCGCAGGAAGTTCATTTGCTTTGCCCAGAACTCCCTCGGGAACACCACCCAGTCCATCCAACTGAAAGAGAAGAAAGGAGGTAAGCCTGGAAGGTTGCTGCCGAATGCCCACAGCTGCTTTTATTTGAGAGGAGACGAATTTTGCCAAAGAATTGTAATGATGATGATAGCAATTAACACTAGATGCCAGGCAGCGTTCTAAGCACTTTGCTTGTGGTAACCTATTTAATACCTTGTCCAAGGTCACACCACCGGTAAGCTTCCCATCAGTGATCCAGAGCTGGTCTTCTTAACTGATACTCTGTATTTGGGGGCTGTGTTGGAAAAGCCTGTCAGTCACGCATTTGCTCACTCACTCATTCATTATACAAATTCCTACAGGGCATGCCCTATGTGGCAGGTATTGTGCTCGAACCTAGCCCCCTTTCCTATTTTCCCTTCCTGGCTTCTGAATCCAGAGGATGTGATGGTCTGGTATTGGAGAGTGGTGGAGACAAAGGGTAATCTTGCTCAGTGTTTGGAGTAGTATGTGTATCTCCCAGATAGTAGCCTTTTAAAGCTGGAGTGGAAATTCCTGGTAAGGAATAGTTTTTAAATTTCTTTAACAAGATGCTCATAGATGAAGTTGATATCATTCATTCATTCATTCAGTTAATAGATGATAATAGAACAAGCAAGTTTGAATACTTGTGAAGCTTAAAGAAGACAAAATTTGTGTCTGGCCCCTAATGGATGCTCCGTAGAGGTGTGTGGAAGGTCCCATTTGTTAGGTACTATGGAGGGTGTAGCTCCTGGCCTCAGGAAGTTTAGACTTTAGTAGAGATGATAATGCATAAAAATAGTTTACAACATACAGTGAGAGGAATGCAAATGAGTTGTGTGGAAGTTTATGGGGGAAAAATAAAAGTGGCTATGATCAGTTTCCCAGGTCATCTGATTGATCAGTAACCACTCATTCCCTGGGTTTGACCAGTTCATTGTAAGAGAGTTCCTGCAAGATGCGATTTAAGATGTTTCCAGATTTACGACAAGTGCTTCCACTAGCACTCATTTTGATAAAATCATAGGGCCGAAAAGGCACTGGGTGGGTTCCCACGCTGGCCTGAGGTGGTCTTGTCCCCGGAGCCCTGTCTCTGCATTTGCTCATGGCCTCCATGTTTCCCCAGTAGTGTTCCTGTACATCCTACTTGGCACCATCATGACCCTGGCAGGCGTGCTGATGGCAGGCGCTTTCCTCTACACGTACTGGATTGAAATAGTGCTGCTTTACCGAAACTACCAGAGCAAGGACGAGACGCTTGGGGGTAAGGGGACCCCAACTTGCCTCTGACTTTTCCTCTCAGAACTAACTTAAAGAGAGGAGCTTCAGAAATGGATGTTCCCTGATGGACAAAGTCACACCCCTCAGGCTTTGAGACCCTTCTCCAGGTCTGGTGGCTTCACACCCGGGAGGGCTGGGAGCAAGCAGAGAAACAATTTCTTTTCATTCCAGTAACCAGGAGTCCTGCCGACAATGCTATTGTAAGGCATGTTGGAGTTGAAAATAACCTCTCTGCTAACTACCCTAGAGCAATATGGCTGACCACTTAACATCCCCGTGCCTTAGTTTCCTCTTCTGTAAAATAGGATTGTCCTGTGAGCACCAGCACAACGAATGCTACAGAGTGAGGATGCGTGAAGCATCTAGAACAGAGTCCAGCACCTGGTAAACACTCAGTCCACGCCAGCTGTCCTTATCTCCTGAGTACTGAGTGGATGCCAGTCATGTGTATTCGCTCACTACTTTAATTGTCACCGCAATCGGACAAGTCAGGCAGAGGGATGTACAGTCACCTGTCCCAAATTGGACGGCCAGGAGGTGACAGAGCGCAGCATTTGCACCTGGGCAGTTAGGCTTGGCGCCCCCAACATCTATTACCTCGTTAGCCTCATCTGTAAAGGGAGGGGCTAGAACATGGTGCAAATGGCCCCAAAAGTGTGAAGTTCTGTAAAATACAAGTGCTGTTACTATTTATGCAGTGTCTGTCAGTTTTCCCATGGGACAGGATAGTAGCATTTATTCTGTCGCTTCTTTAGACTAGAAGAGCTGCTTGCTTGCATCTTTTTCTCGTCCTGGAGGTCTCTAAGGGTAGAATGTCTGCAGTTTTAGTGCATAATTCTACTGCTTGGGAAGAGCAGAATCCCCCGTGCCGGATTCCGGGGATGTTTCTTCCCCCACTCCGAGGCCCCTCCCAGGCCCTGCTTCTCCCACCCTGGAAACTCTGTGAGGAGCTGTCAGCTAGGGACAGCACCCGTTAGGAAGTGCCTCAGTCACGCCTTTCTTTAGACCGATTACCGAGAATACACACTAGGAATCCTCGAGCCAAGAGTGTTTTAGAGATTTATTTTTTAAAAATCAGCTTTTTAGTTTTATTGAACTCAACAAATTGTCTAAGTCAATGTCTTAGTTGTTCCCCTAGATGACTCATACTTCTTTTACTGAAATACTATTTATCTTAAGATTCTAAAGCTTGCACGGAAGAGTCAGTCGACTGCGAATCGTTTTAAGCGCCGCCTGTCTCTTTGCGCGGACACTGTTTGAGTGATGTGACCAGGAGGCGGAGCCTGGTGCTCAAGCGTCGTGACTCCGTGTCCTGCGTGGCCAAGCTAATGTTTGTCGGCCAAATGACCACTTCCTTTGGAGTTAATGCTGAATATCCAAAATTTTAGCCAGACAGAATGTCAGAATCGTGGAGGACCTAAGAGACAGTCTAATACTCTCACTCTCTCGTTTCATTAGCAACGAAATTAATTCCAGTTACAGAACAATCCCAGCTTGCTGGAATGTCACAGGGATGTGGAAGGGCTCGAGGTGCCTGTGGCGTGTTACAGGTTTAAGCTGCGCAGCACTGACCTGCTGGCCACGCCCCGTGAGGCGCCTCCTTCCCACCCGGGCAACCCGGAGCTTCCCAGATGAGCGTCCTGGGCCTGGGTTCTTTGGCTTCCTCCTCTCTTCGCTCCTGGACCTCCTCCGCTCCCTCTTCCTTTTCTTTGGCTGGCACTTCCACCTGCTAAGGCCTCTCCTGAGGCCCACGTTGAGCAAGTGTACTGCCAAATTGCATTAGCACCCAGTGCTACTGTTTACTATTTTGTAACAATACTGTTTGCCAGGCATTGTGCAAACTGCGGGCATACGAACCAGGTGTGTCTAATTCCAAAGCAAGAGTTAACTTCTGTGGAAAACCTCTTGCAGTTAGTTAGTCCTTTAACACATCCCCGTGATCAATGTGCTTTGTAATAATTTAGTCAACAGAGACATATGAGACCTTAAAAGTATCCTAGAACAAGTTCCATAAATATAGTTTCCACCTAGAAGGGAGGGGAATGGATATTTCCCGTATGCCTGCTGTAAGCCTGACGCCAAGCTCTTTGTATACACGATGTCACGCAACCCTGAAAGCAGCCTGCGGGGGAGTCTCTGTGCTCTCATTTGACATATGGGGATTCACACACAGATCCATGTGCGTCAGCGCCCTCACGTGCAAGGCGCTGGGCCTTAGCAGGGCTTGGTGCACTGGAGAGCATCACGCTTTGGTGGGGCAGACTCTCCTTTGATGTGTAACTCATGAGACAGCAGCGACACTGCAGATGCAGAGAGGCTCAGAGGAGCTCCCGGCGGTGGGATTTCATCATAGCAGGCCCAGCTGTTCGATCCGACCTCAGTGAAGACGCAGGAGTGCTTCATCAATTAGAATTCGATTCTGGGCGGACAATCAATACCACTTAGCAGTGTGATTTTGAAATGGACACAGCTGCTGCTTTTCATTTTTTTAAATCAGTTCAGTAAAGCTCCCAAAGCTTAATTCTGACCCGCTTACCGTAGGGTCCGCGCATGCGTAGGTAGCCCACGGTAGTAATAAAGATGTAAAGGGCTTACGGTTTCTATTGTTCCTCTTCCTCAGATAAAAAGGAGTTCGATGCTTTTGTATCCTATGCAAGATGGAGCTCTTTTGACAGTGAGGCCCCTTCATCCCTGAGTGAGGAAAACTTGGCCCTGAATCTCTTCCCTGAAGTTTTGGAAAACAAATACGGATACACCCTGTGTTTGTTTGAAAGAGATGTGGCCCCAGGAGGAGGTAGGTCCTGCGCGCCCTGAGAAAATACAGAACAGAAAGAGAGTTAAATGTAAACGCTAAGTTTTCCTGTCATTCTGTTGGGCTGTACATCTTCTGGAAGTTTTCATGAGCTTAGAACACAACAACACAGAAAAACTTGTTGCAGAGACAGGCTCCCACATCAAAAAAAAATCCATCTTCAGAAAAAAAAATAATACTGGGCCCTAGGGAGGCCTTCCAGAACAGAGAAACCTTTCCTGGCTCCTCAGCAGGAAGTCATCTCTGTCATCCCAAACAGGTGGTCCCCCTGCTCTCTGGGACTTTGCTGGCCACAAGTCTCAGCCCCGGGTCAAGCAGGCTCCTTGGACCTGGGCCCAGCCCTGGTCGCCCATCAGATGTGTAGACCTCATCTTATCCCGCTGACCTCCTCTGCTGCAGATACGCCACCAAGGAACAGGGGACATTCCACGTCCCTTCGTTATCCCAGCCTAGTTCCAACAAGCTTTGCTCCTATGGGAATTGACAGTTTGAGGAGACAGAATGCAAGAGGAGGAATATAAAATGAGAGCTGCTAGATACTAGAGTGTATCTTCAGCTGTCGAGGGAGTTGATATATCAAAAATGATATAGTAAAGCCTGTTTCCTTTCCTCCTTACCTAAGAGTGTCCACTGCAAGGAACCCCCTGGGTAGATCTGGGAGGGTCAGGGTTATTGGGACTCATGGTTGAACAATAACAGTTTTAACAATTGCAAATAATTAAATTCTTTATTTCCAGTGTATGCAGAAGACATTGTGAGCGTTATTAAGAAAAGTAGAAGAGGAATATTTATCTTGAGCCCCAACTATGTCAATGGCCCCAGTGTCTTTGAACTGCAAGCAGCCGTGAATCTTGCCTTGGATGACCAAACACTGAAACTCATTTTAATTAAGTTCCGTTCCTTCCGAGAGCCAGAGTCTCTACCTCATCTTGTGAAAAAAGCTCTTCGGGTTTTGCCCACAGTCACTTGGAGAGGCTTAAAATCAGTTTCCCCCAATTCCAGGTTCTGGACTCAAATGCACTACCACATGCCAGTGAAAAACTCTAAAGGATTCACGTGGCACCGTCTCAGAATCATCCCGAGGATTTTTTCGCTGGAAAAGACTCCTCGGTAAAACAGAAACCACTGGGAGGAGCTCCCAGCCCAGGGAATGGTGCAATGGGCCTGGAACCACCTCCCCTCCAGTCCTTAGTGAGTAGAGAGATTGGTGGACGGAACGCACAGCATGAGTTGGGCTGATATAAAGTGGAAAGTGTGCTGCCAGCCCTGAGCGAGCTTGGCAGGTACTGGAATGACACTGAAGCTGCAGTTAGACCCCTGATTTCCTGGACTGGACAAAGGGAGTGAATTCTCCAGATGCTTCACACATTCAGCACACAATGCCCCCAAGATTTTCCTAGTGGTCTGAGCAGAATCAGCAGATATAGCCACTTTTGCTTGTAGCTGTGGACTATCCTGTCTCCTCTGTATTGTACATATAAATTTATATAGATTTGCAATCAAATAAATGTTATTTTATTAGAAATGAGTGATTTAAACTTTGCCTAAAGCTTCTCTGTTAAGAAGACAATTTTTATTCCGTGTTTACCCATTAACTGTGGAGCACGGATCGCAAGTAGGAAAGGCAGAAGCCAGGGGGACGAAGAGCAGACAGGGCCATGGTTAGTCTCTACTGTGTCCTTGTGGGAAGTGCCCACTGTGGGCGGGCGGATGAGCTAGAGGAAGGAGCCCCTTCCACTGGGCCGATGCAGCCCTGTGTTAGAGACACGGCTGAGGGAGCGGAGTAGGGCTAATTTCAGTTCCTTCTTGTCCCCTTGGCCTTTGTGCAGGGCGTGAAGTACATGACCTTACTGTGGGCCGCTGGCAGTAGGGACCAACTAGGCCAAAATGGTGAGGCCAATGAGGAGAAAAGGAATGGACTAGCAGTTACTTACCAAGTAGAAAGGCAGTGACAAGAGTCAGTCAAGGATCTGGAAAACAAGTGTATACACTGGTTCAAAGATAGCAAGGATGGACGTCAAACAGAGCTTTTGTCTGAGCCACGCGCCTCTTGAGGCTGGCGCTCCTTGTATGTGCTTCCTGACCCGCTGGGCTCAGCTGAAGTTCTCCTAAGGAATGGGGAGGTATGCTGGAGTACCAAGTGGTTGTTCCTGATAGACAAGGCTATGTCATTCTCATAAGTTTGTTTTCCTTAGGAGCATTCAGTCTGCAGTTAAAACAGTGTTCTAGTCATAGGTGAGTATAAAACCTTCATGCTCTGTCATCCCTGAAGGAATGGAATGATTCGTTTGGGCAATAAAGTCAAGCAACTTCTGGACTCATTCACGTGCAATGTGTCACATCCCCTGGTATGAATGTGACCCAAGTTCGGAGTGGCTAAAAGTCGTTGTCATCTGGCCACTGCTTGGAGCCTGTGTGAAATGCCTGGAGCTCTTTTTTCACAGAGGTGCCCACATCAAAAAAAACCATGGTGGCTTTGGCACTAGGCAGCATCTTTGTTGGGAATGTCGGTGATAAAGTTAAAGATGAGTTGAAGGGTATGAATTACTCCTGGAGGAAGTTTCTTGTGGGAAGACTCATTGTAGGGTCTCGGCGGGGAAGAATCCGCACTGTTATTGTGCCATTGTGCTATGGCGATGGCCGGAACCCCGGGTTTTCTTGCCTGCCACTCTGAGATCTAAGACTCAGAAACCTCTTTTGGCTAGTTTATCCAGGCTTATTTTATTCTAAAACAAACATTGCTATAACTGATCTATGCAGAGGTCCAGGGTTTTGTTCTTAGCTTAACAAAAACTCAAACTGAGTCTCAGGTTGTACATACACAAAAAAAGCAACTATCTAGGTCTAACATTTACAGAATACCCTCTTTCCAGGTTCAGAGGTACACTGAAGATGACAAATTAGCATTTAGGACAAAGGTTTATTTACATTTCTTGTATGTAAATCAATCAAAACAGTGGACAACCAAAATGAATTTTCTGTGTATGTACGAGACTGATGGTAATTGAACGATTGAACTCGGTGGAATACAATGAGAGAAGAGGATTATTTTCCCACCACACTTTCTAAAGCAGGTGGCTATATGTTCTGCTTCCTGGTTTATACCTGTTGTCCAAGTATAATTTCTCACTCTGAGAATGTGTCCTGGTTTGGATGATGGTAGGATAGAGAACGCCTTACTGACCCTGGATGATATCTCAGGTAGATTTCACAGCTTTCCTGGTCTCTTCTGAGATTTTTTTTTTTTCCTGTGAGGAAGATTGTTGCTGAGCTAACATCTGTTGCCAATCTTCCTATTTTTGCTTGAGGAAGATTATCGCTGAGCTAACATCTGTGCCAACCTTCCTCTGTTTTATGTGGGATGCTGCCACAGCGTGGCTTGAGGAGCAGTGCTAGGTCCCACACCTGGGATCCGGACCTGCAAACCCCGGGCCACTGAAGCAGAGCATGTGAACTTTACCACTATGCCACCAGGCTGGCCCCTCTTCTGAGTTTTAAATCCCTATAATTTACTCCCTATTATTATTTCCGGATTGCAGTTCCAGGTGAGATGGAATAAGCACATGCCAGCCTATCTCTCCCACTCATTGCAGCTATAAAACCTGAATAAAATGCATTGAAAATCAGTTTGAGGATTTCTGGAAAGTAAATCAAAGCAGGAAGACTGAAGAAAACAAGAATTCAAAGTTCCATGATTTTATTTTCTTCCAATATCCCTTGGCTTAGACTCAGCGCAGTTTGAAACCAAGATGTGGACATTAGCGATGACAGAAAGAGTTCCATAAGAAGCCCTCTTGTTCTGCCTTGAAGACTGGAAAAGGAGTTTCTAATACTTCTGTATTTTTTCCTTTCCATGTTCTTTTACTTCCCAGTCCCTATGCAATCCTCTAATGGCGTCAGAGGCACCAACAAAAGTAGAGGCAACAGGGACACTCAAGAGCCTATATCTCAGCAGAAGGGCAATTGTCCACTTTGATACAAGGAGCTGTGGTCCCAAGAGGGTGTGGCAAACCTCTGTTGCTTTTTGTGGTCTCTCCGTCCTCTTACTCTTGGGTGGTGGAAATGGCAGTAGTTGGAGGAAGAGCACTGCAGAGGCGGGCATATAAAGTGCCAACGCTCTGGCCAGGGAACTGCAAAGAGGAGGCTAAGAGGCCTATAGAACCAGAAAGTACCATGGAGATTGCAGACAGAGAGGAGCTCAGGAGAGTGAACCCATAAAGTCACTTACAAACTCCTGGGCTCATCCCCAAGCTGCACATGCATGAATGTGACCCTAAAGAATGCCGTAACCTTTGAGAATGGAACTATAGGGTAGATCCTTTCCTGAGTTCCAGACGGGCCACTGAAAGGTGTCTGTGAGATCCAGAGTTACATAACATAATATTTTGAGTGTTCAGGATACAATCCATTGAAAGCAAAAAAGTATAATATTTTCTGATAGAATTTTCAAAGTAGGTGGATGTCGTACATAAGTCAATTACAACATACAGAAGGGAGGGTGGGGGAACTTTATTGTGGTAAGGTATCTACATACTCTTGAAGTGGTAAAATATGGATTCTAAGTAGAAAGTGAAAACATAAGTATATTTTAATCCTTTGGGCAACCACTAAACAAACAAATGAAAAGCAAATATTTTTAAAACATGAAAGATAAAATGGAATAATAAAAATGTTTAAATAACCCAAAAGAAGAAAGAAAAAGGAAAACAGAGGAACAAAAACCTGAGGAAATAAACAGAAATCAAATAATAAAATGGTAGACATGACTCCAAACATATCAATAATTATAGTAAGTGTAAAATGTGTAAACATAGTAGTTAAAAGACCAAGATTATCAGAACACATTTTAAAAAAATGACCCAACTATATTACTTTTACAATAAACACATTTTAAATATAATTATTTAAGTAGGTAGAAAATAAAGGTTAGATATAAATATACCACGTGAACTTTGTAATTAGAGGAAAGTTGGAGTGTCTTTTTAACATCAGCTTAAGTAGACTTCAGAACAAAGAAAATTACCAGGGATAAAGGTGATATCACATAATGACAAAGGATAAATTTGCCAAGAAATATAACAGTCTTAAATGTGTATGCACCTAACAACAGAACTTCAAAATACAAGAGGCAAAAACTGACAAAACTAAGAGAAGAAATAGACAAATCCACACCCATAGTTGGAGACTTTAAGGTTCTCTCAGGTATCGACAAAACTACTCAACAGAAATTCAACAAGGGTATACAAGGACTGAGTAATAACACTTAGCTGATATTTTCTGGATCTATTTGAGAATTACAGCAGAACACCCAACAACAGCAGAATACACATTCTTTTGATCTCACATAGAACATTTTCCAAGACAGACCATATTCTAGGTCATAAAACAAACATTAACAAAAACAAAAGAATTATATAAGGTATGTTCTCTATTTGTAATGAATTCAGACTAGAAATTAGTAAGAGAAAGATGAGAGGAAAAATCTCAAAACACTTGGAAATTAAACAGCACATTTCTGAATAATCCCCGAGTAAAAGAGGACATCTCAGTGCACATTAAATAATATTTCCAACTGAATGACAATAAAAATGCAACATATCAAAGTTTTCAGGATGAGTCTAAAGCTGTGCTCAGGGGGAAATTTATAGTGTTAAATGCTTATATCAGAAAAGAAAAATATCTCAAATTAATAATCTAAACTTCCACTTTAGCAAGCAGAAGACAGGAAATAATAATGATAAGAGCACACACTGATTATATTGAATACAGGAAAACAATACAGAAAATTAACCACACTAAAAGCTGGTTCTTTGAAAAGATCAATCAAATTAATAAACCGCATGCAAGACTCACCAAGAAGAAAAGAGAAAAGACACAAATTACCAATATCAGGAGTGAAATAAATGATAGCAGTACAGACGCTACACATCTTAAAAGGATAGTAAGGGAATACTATGGATAACCATGTGGACACATATTTGGCAACCTAAACGAAATGGACAAATTCTCAAAAAAACACATAAGCTATAAAGACACCCCAAGGTGAAAGATATAACCTGAATTTCACATAACTATTCAATAAATTGAATTCGTAGTTTAAAATTTCCAAAAAAGAAATTTCCAGACCCAGATGTTTTCACTGCTTAATTCCACCAAACATTTAAAGAAAAAAAATACAAATTGTACACAATTTCTTCCAGAAAATAGAAGATGAGGGAACATTTCTAGTTATTTTTTGTGACCATAATTTTCCTAATACCAAAACCAAAGTGTTAGAAAGAAAACCAATATTCTTCATGAACATTGACACAAAAATATTCAAGAAAATATTAGCAAATTGAATTCAGCAATATATAAACATAACAATACACCATAACCAAGTGGAGTTTACCCTAGGTCTGCGAGGCTGGTTTAATGTTCAAAAATCTTTCAATGTAATCCTCCATATTAACATCCTAAGAAAAACCTCAACGTCCTATCTGCTGATTCCAAAAAGCATCTGACAAAATTCACCATCCATTCATCATAAAAACTTTCAACAAACTAGGAATAGAAGAGGACCTTTTCACCATGATAAAGAGCTCTACCAGAAACCACAGCTAAAATCATACTTGATGGGGGGAGACTGTGTGCTGTCCCCATAAGATTGGGCACAAAGCGAGGATGTTTACTCTCACAATCCTGTTCAAGCTGATGCCGAAAGTCGTCACCAGTGCAATACTGCAGGAAAAGACATAAAATGCAAGCAGTTTGGAAGGGAAGAAATACAACTGTCCTTATTCCTGACACATGATTTTCTATGTAGGAAATCCAAGAAAGCTACAGAAAACAAATTCCTAGGACTAATAAGAGAGTTTAGTAAGATCGCAAGATACAAGACTAGCATGCAAAAATCAAATATATTTCTATCTCTAGCAATAAACAATTGAAAACCAAAAATTGAACAGCGTTACCATTTACATAGTTCCCCCAGAAAAGAATTGCTTAGGCATAAATCAACAGAACATGTGGATGTTCTGTACGCTGAAAACTACAAAATACTTATGAAAGAAATCAGAGAACAATTAAATAGAGAGGCATAGCATGTTCATTGACATAAAGATTCAATATATTCTCAAATAAACACTTCTCTTCAAATTAATTTAGAAGTTTAACATGATTTCAAACAATATCCAAGCAGAACTTTTTGTAGATACAGGCAAACTGATTCTAAATTTATATAAAGAGGCAAATGACCTAGAATAACCAAAACAATTTGAAAAAGAAAATAAAGTTGGTGGAGTTACATTATTCAATTTTATGAATCAGTATAAAACTACAGCATTCAAGACAGTGTGCTATTGGCAAAGTGATAGATTAATGGAAAAGAGTCAAGATTGCAAAAGTACACCCACTCAAATATGGCCTGTTGATTCTTGATAAAGTTTCGAAGGTAATTCAGTGAAGAAAGGATAGAATTTGAAACAAATGGTATCAGATAATTGGACAAATGTGCAATAAGATGAACTTCAGGCCTTTTACAAACATTAACTCAAAATGGACCATAGATCTAAATGTAAAACCTAAACCTATGAAACTTTTAGAAGAAAATATGACCTGAGATTAGGTAAAGAGTTCTCAGATATGACATCAAAAGCATGATCTCTAAGAAAAAGACTGATAAATCAGATTTCAACAAAATTAAAAACTTTTGTTCTGAGAAAAATACTATTAAAAGAATGAGAAAACAAGCTTTAAACTGGTAGAAAACATCTGAAAATCACATATCTAACAAATGACTTGTATCTAGAATATATAAAGATCGCTCTAAATTCAATAACAAAAAGCAAACTACCCAATTCACAACGGAGCGAGAAACTTGAGTAGACAATTCACTGAAAAGGATATACAGATGGCAAGTAAACATATGAAAAGATGTTTAATGTCATTATCTGTTAGGAAAATGCAAATTAAAATGACACACTAAAATGGCCAAAAAAAAAAAAAAGAAAGGAAATCTGACAATACCAAATGCAGGTGATATGTGGAGCAGCTGGAGCTCTCATGTACTCCTGGAGGGAATGCAAAATGGTACAGCCACCCTACAAAACAGTTTAACGCGTTCCTATAAAGTGAAATATCTACTTACTATAAATCCCAGAAATTCCATGCTGAGATATCTGCTCCTGAGAGATAAAATCTCATGTTTACACACAAAAACCCCACACATGAATGTTTATAGCGGCTCTGTCCATAATCATCGATATCTGAAAACTCGATGACCTTCAACTAGTATGTATCAGTTTGTGTCCAATCAGGAGACCAGTAATTTTAAAATGGAAATGTTAATATATAGAATTATTTGGCTATAAGAGAGTGACTATAAAGATGTAAATAGAACTCCAGAATATCTTAGGGTTGAAAAAGAGTGGGAAGACCAACTTGGAGGGGGTCCCCTCCCCAAGCCTGGGGCTCACCCATTGTTAGAGAAGATCTGGTGCCGCCCACTGAACCGCAAAGTCCTCCTGGTTGCCTGGGCCAGAGCTCGTGCACAGGTGCTGGAGAGCAGCCGGCAGACCGCAGGACGTGACAAATCACGGCTGGCGGATGGACTTGGAGCACCAATCAGGGCATGGCTGTGGGCGTGAGATCTGGAGTGCGCGGTGTCCACATTGTGGGAGCTTCGGGGGACAAAGCTTTGGTATGCAGGTGAGCTGCAGCTGATGTGAGGGTACACAGGGGCATGTGGAGTGCCACCATAGGCACGAGGCTTGGAATACACAGTGTCCATGTCAGGAGGTTGCGGGAGGGTGGTCCCCTGGCTCAGGCCAGGACTGAGAAGTCGCTGAGGGACGGCTTCCTCTGGGTGCACGGCTTGAACAGGGCACAAACAGATGTCTCACACACACACATGTGCTGCTGACTGACGGTGCAACACAAGCAAGAAAAACACAAAACAGCAGCTGGAACCAGGAAGGCTCTCCTGCAACGCCCCTCCAACTCCTTAAACTGACGGAGCCCAACGCTGTGCTCACTGTGAGGGATAAACGCTTCAGAACTCCAGTCCACTCTGCGGAGCAGATCCTGAGGGGTGCATTTGGGGCTGAGACGTAATGAAGCGATAACTGGCACAGGCCAAATAAATCAATAAACAGTTGTATATGCAAAAAATTAAATACTTCTCAACCATAAAAATGAATTCGCTACTGAGACACACAGCTTGGATAAATCTCAAAGCATTATGTTGAGTGAAATAACTAATCTCAAAAGGTTACATTTTTCCATTTGTATGACATTTTCAAAAGAGCAAATCTGTGGCAGGGGAGAGATCTGTGGTGTCCAGGGGTTGGGGTGGAGGAGGGTGTGACAAAGGGACACCCAAAGGGAGAGCACGAGAAAGTAACTGGATTGTCTTGGTGATTATGTGAACCTATATATGTGTTAAAATTCATACAGTGGTAAACCAGAAAGACCAATTTTATACATGAATTTTAAAATAAGGTTTTCAAAAGTCTAGTCCAATCTAATATCAAAACTTGAATCTCGAATCCAGTTCAGGCTTCCCCCCTTACCCTGGCTCAGGCCCCGCCTGTGATGGTGTAGACCAGCGATGGGACGGGGAGTGTGGGCTGCGTCTCTCTCCTTGTTCGCTTCCTCCTGTCTGCTTCCGCCTTTTCTTCATTGGCTTTAGAGGGAGGAGGGCCTGAGGAGGAGGAAAATCCTTCTAACTCAGATGGTGCTCTTTGAAATTCTCTCTTTGGGGTGGAATGCCCTTTTTTCTACCTGAAGCCAAACGGCTGCCTCCTTCTGCCTGAGGCATTCTGGTGGGTGGCCTGGACCACCTCCTCTCCCCTCGCCCCACCAGAACCTCCACTGTTCATGGTGTGCCTGATGCAGGCGACACCTTCTCTGGATCCCCTGCGTCTCCTGCCCCATGCAGTGAAGCCCCTGATGGGCAATTCTCTCAGTGTGATTCACCCGGCTCGCGGGGAAACAGATGGCCACTTTCCCCACCATCGCGACCATTGTTTCTCCTCTCTCCTTGCTTTCCCATTGCAGTCGTTCCAGCTGATCTCCCACTGTCAACGATATTCTGCTGAGGGTCAGGCACCAGTCTGATCTTTGAATCCCAAAGGAAGTATGTCAAAAATGTCAAACTCTCCCCCCAACTTTTTTACTCTTCTATATCCCAACCCCATGGATGCTGTGGGAAAGATAAATCTTCAGCTCTGTAAATGTTCAGCCAGGGGGTGAAGTGTCACTCTTCTAGCTGGCAGACAAGCCCCCTCTCTACGAGCTCTTCTCTTGGAGCTCTCTCACTGGTGATGGGGCTCAAACGCCTCTCACGCAGGTGGCTAGGGCTTGTGCTGTGGCACTTTGGCTGTCCTTGGCAGGTCCTGCAGGGGTTTTGTCTAACACCTCTGTTTGGAGTGAGAAGACACTTGTCACTCACAGTCCTTAAATTTATGACCTCTGCCAAGATTCAGAGTCAACTGGAAGAGCTCCATTTAACGTCTCGTACCCACCCCCTTAAGTTTTTGTGCCCTCTTAAAAGCAAACTACGTAAAAGCAAGTTTCTGACCAGAATTTTGCATATTTAAATACCACATAGTGGCTAATCTTACCTTTCTAATCTGCTCATTTCATGTCTAGGAGTTTTTCCCAATCCTCTACAACTCTAAGTGGATTATTGAAAGGTTGAACTTACTGGGATATTCGCAGGAAATGGCTTCATTTTTCTCCACTATTAACTCATCACATTCTCTAGGGTCTCCTTCACTTCCCCTGCTCAGATCCCACAGGAAGATGTTTACAAATCTCTACTCAACTCTGTGTGGAGGATCATTTACACAAGTGTGCCTGAGTCTAATTAGAGCTAACTGCAGAGCTATAGTAGAGACGATGCCATGTGTTCACCAAGATCATTTCATCTTTCTGAACACACAGGATGGCCACTTTTCCCAGCCTCCTTTGTAATTCGTTGGGGACATGTGGCAATGTTTTTCTAGAAGATGAGTGGCCGTGATATGTGATTTCTAGACTGAAGCAATTAAGTGCAGATATAACATTTCCACACTCTCTCCCCCTGCCGTTATGACCTTGGAGGCCACATGCTTGAGGTGGCATTGACATATCATGAAGAAGGGCTTCCCAACCCACACCGAAGTGTAACGTGAATGAGAAATAAACTTGCTATGTTGAGCCACTGAAATTCCAGGATTATTTGTTACCACAGCAGAGTCTAAACTCTCCTGACTAGTATAAGACAGAAGACTTTTCTGTTCTCCTTACCATCTCACAGTACTCTCCTTAGGGTTTTGTTATCTGAATCTGTCATGTTTTCAGAGTTAAAGGAAATTATGTTGAAACAGTTCTCCTTTGGTGGGCAGAGTCCTGATTTCCCTCCATTTTCTTCCGTCTTGTTTTCCCTCAAAGCTTTCTCCCCTTTACCTTCTTATTCTGGACTAGGTGCCTGTGACAGAGTAGTTCAGTCAATAATTGTTGAAGTGAACTGAGCTCTGGGGCTCTACTTTATGAACTGCCACGTAAGTGAAGATCCTGATGAAGAAAACATCCAACTTACCCCTAGACTTGCACACAAGGTATTTACAACTTATTCCAACAGGAGCTCTTCCCAACACTTTTCCAAGTCTTTCTTTTTATCTCTTCTTAAAATTAACTAAATATCTCTTTTCTTTTGTTAGGTAAGTAGAATATAGACATTTCTCAAAGGGAGTAGAATACACTAGAATCACCTCATTTAACGTATTTCTCTGTAAAATGGGATCCAGTATGAGTGTGTTAATGTGGGTACTCCATTGCAAGCAGGCTTAATTCGTGTGAAAAGATCACATACATCCATTTCACATCCCCAGTCTCCCTTTCCCACTACACGTATGCACGCGCACACACACACACACACACACACGGGCATGCACATGGACACTGAACTCAATGAAATGGAGTTGGCTGCCCCAGAAGAAGCACATGCATCATATCTTGTGGCCAATTTCCGTAGATGCTTAGCTTTCTATTGATCACAGAAGTCGGTTGCTTTCTCTGCACAAGATTCCTGTCAGAGTTGACAAAATAGCCCCATTCTTGGTACTCCACTAGTGTTGATCCTCCAAGTTTATATCACTGTTCCACATAAAATTGCACTAACAATCCATGACTCTGTTTAAGGAATTTACAAGCCTTGTGTGTTCTTAGTTCTTGAGCCAAATGCAACATTGGTTAGGACACACCCCTGAGTGGGGAGAAGGCAGAGACAATGTCTGGGCCTCTGAATTTCACCTCTGCCCCTGCTTTCTTGTGTCTCAGAAGCCCTTTTTTTCTCACAGAGAACATTCTGACTCTGATTAAAATCTCTCTTACCTGAGTGGTTCTAATAATGACTTTGGGCTAAGAATCAAGTGCACAGACTCATTTCCCTGAAATAAGACATGATGCCAAATGGATTAAAGACTTGAACGTAAGACCTGAAACCATACAACTCCTAGAAGAAAACACAGAGGGTAAGCTCCTTGACATCCGTCATGGCGATGATTTTTTGGATTTGACACCAAAGAGAAAAGGCAACAAAAGCAAAAATAAACAAGCGGGACCAGATCAAACTAAAAGCTTCTGCACAACAAAAGAAACCATCAACAAAATGAAAAGGCAGCTTATGAAATGGGAGAAAATATTTGCAAATCATATATCTGCTAGGGGGTTAATATCCAAAATATATAAAGAATTCATACAATTAAATAACAACAACAACAACAAAAACCCATATGATGAAAAAATGGGCAGAGGATCTGAATAGACATTTTTCCACAGAAGACAGACAGATGGCCAACAGATATATGACAAGGTGGTCAGCTAATCATCAGGGAAATGCAAATCAAAACCACAATAAGATAGCTCCTCACACCTGTTAGAATGGCTATTGTCAAAAAGGTAAGAAATAACAAGTGTTGGCAGGGACGTAGAGCAAAGAGAAACCTTGGGCACTGTTGGTGGGAATGTAAATTAATGCATCACTATGTAAAACAGTGTGGAGGTTCTTCAAAAAATTAAAGATAAATCTACCATAGGATCCAGCAAGTCTGCTTCTGGGTATTTATCTGAAGGAAATGAAAACACTAACTCAAAAAGATACCTGCACTCCCGTGTTTGTTGCAGCATTATTTACAATAGCCAAGACATGGAAAGATCCTAAGTGCACATCAATGGATGAATGGATAGATGTGGTGGTATATATACATGCCTATATGTATATATGTATATATACACACACACAGTGGAATATCATTCAACCATAAAAAGAAAGAAATCTTGCCATTTGCGACAACATGGACGGATCTTGAGGGCACTATGCTAAGTGAAATGTCAGACAGAGAAAGATAATACTGTATGATCTCACTTATATGTGGAATCTAAAATAAAAACAACAGAAAAAACCATGAACTCCTAGATACAGAGAACAGATTGGTGGTTGCCAGAGGTGGGTGGAGGGGAGCGGGAGAAATTGGTGAAGAGGGTTGAAAGGTACAAACTTCCAGTTATAAAAATAAATAATTCCTGTGGATGTAATGTACAGTATGGTGACTATAATTAATAACACTGTATTGTATATTAGAAAGTTGCTAAGAGAGTAAATCTGAAAAATTCTCACTACAAGAAAATAATTGTAACTCTGTGTGGTGATGGATGCTAACTAGACTTATGATAATCATTTCACAATATATACAAATATTGATACCTGAAAATAATATGATTTTATACATCAATTATATCTCAATAAAACAAAAATAAATTTAAAAAAAGAAAAAAAGAGACGTAATCCCATCCTGTTGCTTCGATTATCAAAAAGCTACCTCACCGTAAGAGGCTCTCTCTTATACTTGAGCTGAGCATTTGATAAATACCACAGAAACATATCCTGCCTTCTAACTCACAAGACCTTGTTATCCTCCCACTTCCAGCCTCGCAAATTTCTGGAACCACACATGTGCTACCCTGGGCTTCCAGGTCCGTTGTTTACATTGTTTTTTCTCTTCTGGAATCTGCTCTCATCTCTCTGTCATGGCGGAGAAGAAGTCAACTCCTCGACAAAGGAAGCATTGCCTCCTGGGCTGTGGAATTTCAGGCCAGCAGGCCATGATGTAGCGGGCCCAGCATGGCATCAGCCCACACTGAAGAGGTGGGATTTTTATCCGGGCCCCACTCTCTGAAGCCCCGGGAGTGGAACACCAGCTGTGGAGGTCTGGAAACGACTCTCCTTCGAGGCATCCTGGCAGATGGGGTAGCTGCAGGAATGCTTGCGGCCTCTGCTTCAACTGCCACGGGGCTCTCCCATCCTGCTAAAGCATTCTGGGGTGAGGGGTCAGTTTAGAGATTTATTGCAGGAAGACCTTTGGAGAATCTGTCCAGTGCTTCATCAAAAATCCTCCTTTTGCTAAAGGCTGACAGTCTTGACTATTATATTATGAAGGCACAAAAGTCTGTCTGGTAACAAAGCAACAGATCTCAAACATCAAGAGCCCCCTGAGAAAGCCTCCTAGAACAGGGATATTGACAAATCAACTCCTCTGTATGAATAGAGTACCTAAGAAAACTCGGGCTCTGCCATTTGAGATGACAAAAAACAAGTTCTTCTACTGGTAACAACTGGCTTCATCACAGGAAGTCAAGAGCTAGGCAATGGCAAAACTCTCCCTAAGATTTCTGCCATATACTGAATTGTGCCCCCTCAAAATTTGTATATTGAAGCTCTTCCCTCCAATGTGACTATATCTGGAGACAGGGTCTTTAGGAGGTAATTAAGGTAAATGAAGTCACGAGGTGGGGCGGTGATCTGATAGCATGAGTGTCCTTATAAGAAGAGACACTAGAGGTCTCACTCTTTCTCATGTGTGTGCACAGAAGAAAGGCCATATGAGGACACAGTGACAGGCAGAAGAGAGCTCTCCCCAGAAACTTACTCAGCCGGCACCTTGATCTTGGACTTCCCAGCCTCCAGGAATGTGAAAAAATAAATTTCTGTTGTTTAAGTCACCTGTTCTATGGTATTTCGTTATGGCAGCCCAAGCTGACTACCAGAGTTTCCAAACTCACCCGTGCATCAGGTGTTGGGGACACGGTGAAGCAGGCAGACGACTTGAAGGGGAGTGAATTTATCTGTATTGAGTTACAGAAAATGGGAGTTGGCAGTGGTTTACTGGGAGGCAGGTGGGTTCCTTGAGAAGAAATTGTGGGAAAGTTCTCAATTCTGCCTTCTCCACACCCTTCTGTGTCCTTGAAGCCCGATTAGAGGAGAAGGTTGGAAATCTCCTCTGGCCCCCGATATCTCCCCACATCCCACTAGCCTGTGTCTGTTGCTTCTATCTAACCAAACTGCCCAAATATCTACCAGCGATTCTTCTGGGCTAACAGAAGCAGGCTTTTCCCAATGGCAGCACATGTTATCCCCCTACCGTAGTGAGAATCAGTGTTCCTCGAAATCCAATGTTAAAATCACCCTAATGACATAGGAATTTTGTAGAGGAAAGAAAGAAAAAGAGGAGTAATTTCAGAAAGAGGACAGGGAAAACAAACCCACTAGGCCTTCCTAGAACAGGGGATGGCGGTGGGTGGGAGGAGGGGGTGACAGTTCCTGGAATGGAGGGAAAGAGGAGGGAAGCTACAGTTGCTGGCTCTACCATGTTCATCTGGGTTCAGGTAGCCTTGTGACTCCTTTTCTGAACAGTGTTGACTGGCTAATGTGGGTAGGTAGAGTAAGTGATCCATTTTATTTTTACCACCTCACTCTCTTACTTCAACTGGTTAGTTCACTGAGTTAGGGTACATTGTGGACAAGGCATTGCGTAGGCATTATGGTGACTACAAAGGGATTCTGCCTATATAGAGATTATAATCTCTTTGAGATAAAATGAATATCACACTCATCTAGCATCTACTACGTTCTAAGCATTTTCCTCTCTGTTACATGTTATGTCATTTAATCTTCAAACTATCTTTAGGCATCATCATCATTATCATTATCACAGATAAGGCAGCTGAGGCTTGGAGGTGTTTAAGACATGCCCAAGGTCACACAGCTTCAAGTTTCCCCCTCCACAAAATCCCTGTCCCCCTAGGGAAGCTGTCACATCAGAACTGTAAGACCATGATGTTAACCATGCCCCGGTGTGAAGACCTGTTCCATTCCACAGCTCGCAGACATGCGTACCACACGCACCCACTCCACCAGGTGCCTATCCTCTTCTCTTCGTATCAGGGAATCTCCCAGAGTTGATCACACCCTTTAGCAGCCCCTTCTGTTTCTCTCTGAGCGGCAGAAGGTTGACTTTGGGGAGCGAGCACAGAGCTCAATTTTTCTGTCCTGAAAGCAGGGTCAAAGCTCTTGACTTCACTCCAGCCCGGGATGCAGGCTTTCAATTTAGGCGTATGATGTGCCAGCACTCCATCCAAGGCCATTCAGCTTAATTGCTAGCTATGGGCTTGGAAAGCAAAGCATGTTTCTGGACAGCACTGACCAGTTCTCTATCACTGTTTTCTTCTTCTTCCTAAAAAAAGAATAGAAATTTGAGCCCCAACAAAGTAACAAGAACTCAGGAGCAAGCAACAGATTCTTCAGTGCCAGAAATGCTGCACAAATACTTTCTGGTAAAGTCGATTACTTCTACACGCTGCAGGAAGGAAGAAAAGATGTGCTGATCATTTCGTTTAAAACTGTTCTTGGAGAGAGATGACCTTCTAACTCATCAGGCACAGAATATGCTGTCAGTTTTGCTTTTGTTTCTTTTGGAGCTTCTCTAGAACAAAAATTACCTTTGGGAAAACTGAGAGTTAAAAAGGGAAGAAAACCAAACCCTCAAAACTCTGCCTCCAGCTGTGCAAGGCTGAAGCCCTGGGTGATGGGAGATCCGCCTGCTGGGTGTACCACCCCTAGTCAGTCTCCTGAGGGTAGACTGGATATGGTCACTTAAATTATAAGGGACCCGCAGGGGAGATGGCTTCAGGTCATTCTTTCCCCACCACTGGACTCTGAGGAGACAGGTTTCCAAGAGCAGATGACAAGGATCTCAGGGATTCCTGGGACCTGGCACCAAAAGGGGTCAGAGCAGGCCAGGTTTCTACTGCCAATACAATTATCTGGATAATTAGACCAAAAGCTTCAGATAATTCTGTAGCTTGCCGCTGACCTAAAGTTCCAGAATAATTCTTTTAATTCTCTGCTTTCCAAGTGAAAGCTGTTTTTTGTACCCTTCACCTTTCCAATCTCTTTTCCTAGGTACAACTATAGACAGGGCAGTGTCCAGCACCCTGTGGTGCCCTGAGGCCTCGTCAATCAATCTTTCCCAAAGAATTAAGTTAACCAGTGACTACCATTTGGGTCTTTTTACAATGTACACTCATCAGGAAGTATTTATTTCAACTGTGAGGATCTAACTAAAAGGCTCCTTCTTATCAGTTGCCCTGACCTCCCTGAATGTCTGCATAGTCTTGGTTCCAATCAGGGAAAACTGCACAACACAAAACCTGTTCTTGGCACGTCACATGCTCTTCCCAAGACAACATCTTTTCCTTCCCGTTATCCCCAGGGCATATGACAGCAAAGTCTTCATGTTTGTTGAATGAAGAAAGATTTTCCTCCTCACCATTCCATCTTCTCCCTCTTTTCTTAAACAAACTCTTACTCAGTGCTTCATATGTGCCAGGCATTGTTCTAAGCATTTTATGAATATTAACTCTTTTAGTACTCAGAACACTTTCATGTTTATTATTTTCTTTACATGACAGGTGAGGAAACCAAGGCACAGGAAGGTTAGGTAACTTTTCAAAGCTCACACAGCCAGTAAGCAGTTGAGCTGGGATCTCAGGTCATCTGACTCTAGACCCTATGTTCTTCACCACCCCATGGGATAGCTTCACTAAGAAGCATTCACAAGACACAGCTTTTCCAGCAAGGCTTCTGAGCATCGTCTGCCTTAATTTTGATCCTTAGAAGGAAATGAGTTTGCTGTGAAACTTTAGAGGAAGAATTTAATTTTTCCTTATTGAGAAAATCAGATTGTGGGACAACTGTGGCTGGTGGGAAAAACTTTTCATTTCAACATGGATTTCAACATCTATCAATCTAGTGCAGCCCCTTTGCGCCAGGCACTGTGCTGGGCAATGCCAACTCAAAGGTGAGCATGGCAGCCCCTGCTTGATGAGCTCACTGTCTGGTGGGAGGAGACGGGTTAAGTCCCAAGAGAAATGCTCTTCCAGAGTGGAAGGAGGTGAGATGCTTTTGCCCTGAGTCTAAAGGTCCAGAATGTATTAATCAGATTAAGGGCAGTGACGGGTGATAGAATTGGGCTATTCTAGTTAAAGGGAGCTGCATTTCTAATTATGCAGGTTTGAAAAGAGAGGGTAAGGCTTCTCCCAGGAACTGTAAGTAGTTTTGGACAGGTGGAGCTGAAGATGTAATCAGGGTTAGATCCTGCAGGCCACTTAGATCATGCCGAGGAACGAACTGATCAGAGAGGCACTTTTCTCCCAGACCCAGTTTATGTGCCATCCCATCTTCCTTCCCCCAGGAGTTGTTTGGCTGTATCTGCATGGGCCTCCATCACTCGCTCTGGTTGCCATAACCTTGCTTGTTCGACTGATCCCACATCAAATTGTTCTTCCTGGGAAGACGCCCCTGAGCCAGTGCATGAGTAGCTGTTAGAACACTAGCTTCTCACCCAGTAGATGGATGGTAGTCTTGGAAAGTTGATCGCTTAGTGCTTCTCCGTGTGCTTTGAGGGCGGCTTTCATAACCAGTGATGAGCAGCTGCCTGTTGTTTTATGCAAGGACCTGTAGCTCATGCTCCAGTTTAGGCCCTATGGGGGGCTTCCAGATTGAAGCTGTTCGTTTCCCCACCTCTGGCATGTGAGAGTGATGGTAGACTAAGACATTGGGCAGCTTCTCTGCTGTCTTCTGCTCCAGAGTATCAGTGGCTCCTGCAGGCTCAAGCCTTCGGTGGTCTCAGCTTGGCTGGACCCAAGGAGGCTATGGCTCCTCCTCCTACTTCCAGGCCAATATGAGAATGTGCAGTACAAGCTGTGTAATATAATCTGGCTTCGCTGCAAGTACTCTGTAAACACATCCAGAAGGATAAAGAGTTAATGCCCTATGGGACAAATATGGACTAATAGGAGATAGGAGATAGAAAGGACGCTCCAGACAAATTCTTTCTCTTTTTCCCCATCTCCCATACACTTTTCTAGAGCGTGGTGATTCCACATTGCCTTCTGGAAGACATCCCATGTGACCAAGGAATGAATCGTGTTTGTGAGGCTATGGCTGCTGAGTAATAACAAATGCATCTCCTACCTGTCTCACTTCCTAGTTTTCTGAACAGCTTTATTTACATATAATTCGTATACTAAATGCACCCATTTAAAGTGTACAATTCAATGGATTTTAGTATACTTACAGAGTTGTGGAACTATCACCACGAATTTAGAATGTTACATCAGTCCAAAAAAACCTCATAACCATGAATGGCGACTCTCCATTCTCCCTGCCCCCATTTCCTTCTCACCCCAGCCCTGAGCAACAACTAATCTGCTTTCTCTCTACAGATCTGCCTATCTCAGACATGTCATATAAACAGAGTCTTATGATACGTGGTCTTTTGTGACTGGCTTCTTTCACTTATCCTTTTTTCAAGGCCATCCATGTTGTAGCATATAGCAGCACTTCATTCCATTGTATAAATACTCCACATCTTATTTATCCATTTAATAACTGATGCATTTGAGTTGTTTTCACTTTTTAGCTATTGTGAATGATGCTGCTAAATATATCCACGTATAAGTTTTTGAGTGGATATATGTTTTCATTTCTCTTGGGTATATATCTATGAGTGAAATCGTTGGATCATATGGTAAATCTATGTTCAATATTTGGAGAAACAGCCAAACTTCATCATTTTAGATTTCCAGTAGCATGTTACATTCCCACCACCACATTCTTGCCAGCATTGGCAGTATTGGTTATTACCTGTCTTTTTTTTAGCCATTCTAACATTCTAGTGAGTGTGAAGTATATCATTGTGGTTGTGATTTGTATCATTCTTATGACTAATGATGTTGAGACTCTTTTCATGTGCTTATTGGCCATTTGTATATCTTTTTTGGAGAAATGTCTTTTCAGATTCTTTGCCCATTTTTTAATTGTGTTATTTATCTGTTTATTATTGAGCTGTAATTATTGAGCTGTAAGCGTTCTTTATATATACAGGGTAAAAGTCCCTTATCTGCGTGTGGTTTGCAAGTGTTTTTTCCCATTCTATGAGTTGTCTTTTTCACTTGCTTGATAGTACAGTTTGGAGTACCAAGTTTTTTATTTTGATGAAGTCCAGTTATCTATTTTTTTCTTTTGTTGGTTGTGGGTTTTGGTGTATACATAAGAAAGTTTTGCCTAACCCAAGATTATCAAAATTTACTCCTTTTTTTTCTATGAATTTTAAGGTTTAGCTCTTACATTTAGTCCATGATTCAGTTTGAATTAATTTTTGTGTATGGTATAAGGGAGGAGTACATCTTTGCTCTTTTGCATGTGGGCATTCAGATTTTCCAGCACCGTTTGTTGAAAAATTTGCTTACCCATTTAATTAATTTTCTTGGAACATTTGTCAGAAATCAATTGACAATAAACGTAAAGCTTTATTTTTGCTTCTCAGTTCTGTTCTATTTATCTATATGTCCATTCTGATGCCAGTACCACCATATTTTGATTACTGTAGCTTTGTAGTAAGTTTTGAAATTGAGAAGTGTGAGTCTTCCAACTTCGTTCTTCTTGTTTCAAGATTTTTCTTTGTCTCTTCTGAGCATATAGCATATGAATTTCAGGACCAGCTTGTCAATTTCTAAAAAGAAGAAAGAAACACTGAGGATTTCGGTAGGGATTGTGTTGGATCTATAGGTAATTGAGGGCATATTGCCATCTTAACAATATTTAGTCTTTTGATCCATTAGCAGGATATCTTTCCATTTATTTAGATCTTCTTTAACTGCTTTCAACATTTTGTTTTTCAGAATACAAATTTTACAGTTCTTCTGTTAAATTTATTCCTAAGAAGTTTATTTTTTGATACTATTGTAAACGGCATTGTTTTCTTAATTTCATTTTGTTTTGTTCATTGTTACTGAAATATACAATTTGTGCTCATATGTTGATGTCATATCCTGCAGATTTGCTGAACTTGTTTATTAGATCTAATAGTATTTTAGTCCATTTTTAAGGATTTTCTATGTAAAAAATTATGTCATACGTAAATGGAGATAGTTTTGCTTTTCCCCTTCCAATCTGGATGTCTTTTGTTTCTTTTTCTTGCCCATTGTTCTGGCTAGAACCTCTAGTGGAATGTTGAATAGAAGTGGCGAGAGTGGACATACTTGTCTTGCTCCTGATCTTATGGGGAACCCATTTAGTCTTCATTCACCATTGTGTATGATGTTGGCTGTGGATTTTTTATAGATGCCCTTTATCGTGTTGAGGAAGCTCCCCTACATTCCTAGTCTGCTAAGCGTTCTTAAAATGGAGGGGTGGGGGCCAGTCTGGTGGCCTGGTGGTTAAGTTTTCACACTCCGCTTTGGCAACCTGGGGTTTGTAGGTTCAGATCCTGGGCACGGACCTATGCACTGCTCATTAAGCCATGCTGTAGCAGCATCCCACATACAAAATAGAGGAATATTGGCACAGATGTTAGCTCAGGGCCAATCTTCCATACAAAAAAATAAAAAGCAGTATTAGATTTTTTCAAATGCCTTTTCTCAGTCTATTGAAAATGGTCATGTGGTTTTGTCCCTTATTCTATTGATATGATATATTAAATGACATTTGGATATTAAATCAACCTTGCATTCTTGGAATAAATCCCACTTTGTATACATAAGTTTGTAATATACCCTTTATGAATTGTCCCTTTTATTTATTTATTTATTTACTTATTTACTTATATTTTGAGGAAGTTTGGCCCTGAGTTAACATCCTCAGCCAGTCCTCCTCTTTTTGCTGAGGAAGGTTGGCCCTGAGCTAACATCTGTGCCCATCTTCCTCTATTTTATATGTGGCATGCCTCCACAGCATGGCTTGATAAGTGGTGGGTAGGTTCGTGCCCGGGATCTGAACTGGTGAATCCCGGGCCCCCGAAGTGTAGTGCAAGAACCTAACCGCTACGCCGCTAGGATGGACCCCTTGTCCCTTTTAATTTTATAAAATGTCCCTCTTTATCTCTAGTAACATTTTTTATCTTAATATCTATTTTCCCTATTATTTGTATACCCGCTCCAGCTCTCTTACCATACTGCTCATGTGGTATATCTTTTTCCATCCTTCTACTTTCAATCTACTTGTATCTTTGAATCTAAAAGTTCGTCTTCTGTAGACAGAATATAGTCTCTTATTTGTTGTTGTTAAAAACTGGACATTTTAAGTGAAATCGTGTAGCAATTGTTGACACTGATTCTCCTGCTTCCCCTATCTCCAGTTCTTATTGTTGTTTGTTTATTAGTTTAGCAACTTGGCTGGGCTAGTTCAGTGAAATCCCTTTCCCTATGGAGACTTTAATATTAACACTCAGCCAGAATAGCCTTGGGCATGCTCACCATCCTCCTGACCTCTTCCTCTCTCACCCCGGATGACAACGGTTTTAAAGGCTCTCTGACTCTCACTGATCTCCCTCTTAGGCTTCTAGCTGGTCTGTGGTCTCTATTGCTATCACACCCAGCTGTTAACCTTCAATAACTGCTAGCTGAATGATCCATTGTTTTCAACATGCTGTGGGTCATAAATTGCTCCACAGTCTGATCCAATTAAAGTCAGGCCCTTTTGCAGTGGCAATCTTTAAGGCCAGTCTTTGATACTTGTCTGACCCCATGATGGCTCTTCTTAGCTCTTTCTTTCCCTAAGTCTTCTGTTAAATTTTTAACTGGTCTCCCTTTCAAGAGTTGATATCAGGGAGCCACCAGCTCTTCTTACTTGCTCGCCACCTAAATCTCCATTGTTTCTGATAGTGCCCTTAGGCTTGAACTTCCCTACATTCTGTTCTAAATAAAGTCAGCTCCCTTAGAGATACCTATGGTGTTCTCGGTTCTATGGGCTGCCTCCCTGCTTTAACAGAACCTTTATCCCACTACTCTGGAAAGGGATACAGGGACATCAGTCTACTTCTCTTCAATCAATAGAATAAAGGACAAAACCACATGACCATTTCGGTAGACTGAGAAGCATTTGAGAAAATCTAACACCCTTTCATTTTGGAATGACACCCCTGCTTTGTGAATGGGGTACTGGACAGGGGCAGTAGCTCCTAGTCTTCTTGGCTTGTCTCCCCTGATATGGAAACTCAGCCCTATGAGTAAGCTGGGATGAGAGTGGTTGGAGCCCAGTGTTCTTGGCCTGCCATATTTGGGGTAGAACTTCAGGCCTATGAGTGGGTCTTTATAGAAGAAGGGATCTCTCAGTCACACTTGCCTGCAATAGAGCTTGTGCAACACCTTGCTGGGGCTGGAGGGTAGGGGTATTGATGACAAAAACTGACAGCCTGACTTTTCTCAGTAGAAACTGCTGACCTAGACTGAGAGATGGAGTAAGAAGGGCCCCCATCCTCTTGGCTGTGCCCACCCAGAGTAGAGTTTTCCTCACTCTACTGGGAAGTCAGTGGAGGAAACATGTCCTGTTATAGACTCTTACAGGTTTTACCAGTGTGTAGAAGATTGTCTTCAATTGCTTTAGGCTCTTAGGACAATTTCCAGAATGGCCATTTTTATTTTTAATAATTGTTACCAGCTGTGGTTGTTTCATTAGCGAGAGGGTCTGTAGAGCTCCTCGTGCTGTCATTCTGGAAGTGTTTCTCCCTCACTTCCCTTTTTCTCTCATTCTTGCTGCCTTTGGTTTGCATCACTCATGTAAGTTTTGTCTCATATTATTTTCTAGAGAAGCTGGATTAAGAAAGCCTTTTAGAAAGAACATTCTGGCAGCTGTGTGAAAGTACCATTGCATTCGTAGAAGTGATGCCGAGAATTGACAGGGTTGACAGCAAAACCTTACCCTGGAAGACAAGTCGGTAGGCTGTTTCAGAATTCAAGTTTTTCTCCTACTACCCTCCTTATATTGGCATCACTTCTCTGACAGCACTTGTGCTATCAGAATGCACTACCAGCTATCAGTTGATTGCAAGGGTAAACGTGTTATAATATATTCACAAAGATTTGGAATTTTAGAGCATGAAAGGGATACCTGGTATGGACGGCATCTTCATTTTATAGATTAAAAAATCAAGTCTTAAATGGGTAAAGTGACTTTCCCAAAGCCAATCAGATAATCAATGCCTGAGAACAGAGATTTTCTGATTATTAGTTTTGGTCTTTCTGTAGAGCACAATGGGACTCTCTCTCTGCTGTTTCTTTTTAGAGGAAAAGTAAATAGAGAACTAAAATATCTGTTACAAAGAAGTTTTCCATTACGAGACTACTCATGTAATCTCTTCTGAAAAAAAAATTGACCCAATATGATGACCTCTTTGTGGTCCACCTGTAGTCTCATTTTAGTGATGGGATCTGATCTATTTTACAGTCAAACTATGAAGGAAAGAGAAAAAAAATCCATATGTGAGTTTTTAATTCTATTTTCTTACTAAAAAGTAGCTTCTAGATGGTAGCCTTTCTCAATATTTCCAACCTCAATTTCCCAATGATCTCTGCTAAGTGTCGGGTAAGGGGAGGGTAGGCATCATCTACACTCACTAATATGAACTAAGAGAAAAAACACGAATCATCCTGCAGTTTGATATGGAAGATGTGTTGAGATAGTCTATGAATTATGAGTAATAATTCTCATTTTCTACTGAGCACTGTCATTGCAAAAAAAGTTTTTACCCTCCCATAGAGTAGGAAATGTGATTAAAAATAATAACAACTAAAATTTATTGAGTGCAAATTATATGCCAGATACCTTACTTTCTTTACCTAATTTAATGCTCTTGGCCACTGGATGAGGTAGATATTGTTACCCTCCTCTTTTTCAGATAAGAACACTTCGAAAGATTAGTAATTTGGTTAAGGTCACCTGGCCAGAAGTAGAAGTAGATCCATGGAATCCGTTTCAAAATTCTTCCATGAACTCTGTGATACTGCTCCTTTGAACAAGTAAATCATAAAAACAAAATTCTTTAAAATAAAAAATTTGGATGGGCCACGGAATTTTTGAAAACTGCATCTTTAGATGTATTTCATGGAACTTGTTCTGCTCCTAGTTTTGTTTTCTGTGTCAAATTTTTGGAAAGCTGGAACTTCATTCTTTCTTTGAATCCCTGCTCGTAGGGCCCAGTAATGTGCTGTGCTGCTTCCTCCTCCTTTTTCTTCTTCCTCATTTGTAGAGACCGTGTGACACAATTTGCCAGGACGCTCCAGGTTTACACCTATGGTCTGGTATAATTATTCTTGTTTGTTTGATTAAATTTTTATTGAGGTAACATTGTTTTATAACATTATATAAATTTCAGGTGTACGTCATTATATTTTGACTTCTGTGTAGACCACACTGTGTTCACCCCACAAAGTCTAGTTGCCATCCATCACTGTACAAATGTTCCCTTTTACCCCTTTGACTCTCCCTCCTTTCCCTCTGGAAATCACCAATCTATTTTCTGTGTTTATGTGTTTGCTTGTTGCTATCGTTTTATCTTCCACATATAAGTGAAATCATATGGTATTTGGCTTTCTCCATCTGACTAATTTCACTTAGCATAATGCTCTCGGAGTCCATCTTTGTTGTTGCAAATGGCAAGATTTCATCTTTTTTATGGCTGAGTAGTGTTCCCTTGTGTGTGTGTATATATATATGTATATCTTCGTTATCCATTCATCTGTTGATGGGCACTTAAGTTGTTTTCAAGTCTTGGCTAGTGTGAAAAATGCTGCAATAAACATAGGGGTGCATATATCTTTTTGAATTAGTGTTTTCCTGTTCTTTGGATAAATACCCAGAAGTGGAATAGCTAGACCATATGGTAGTTCTATTCTTAATTTTTTGAGGAATCTCAATACTGTTTTCCATAGTGGCTGCACCAGTTTGCATTCCTATGGGCAGTGTTTGAGAGTTCTCTCCTCTCCATATGTTCTCCAACACTTGTTATTTCTTGTCTTTTTAACAATAGCGATTCTGACGAGTGTGAGGTGATATCTCAAAGTAGTTTTTATTTGCATTTCTCTAATAATTAGTGATGTTGAACATTTTTTCATGTTCCCGTTGGCCATCTGTATATCTTTTTTGGAAAAATATCTATCCAGATCCTCTGCCTATTTTTCAATCAGGTTGTGTTTTTTGTTGTTGTTGAGTTGTATGATTTCTTTATGTATTTTGAATATTAACCACTTTTTGGGTATATGATTTGCAAATATCTTCTCCCAGTAGGTAGGTTGTCTTTTGGTTTTGTTGATGGTTTCCTTTGCTGTGCGGAAGCTTTTTAGTTTGATGCAGTCCCATTTGTTTGTTTTTTCCTTTCTTTCCCTTGCCTGAGAAGACACGATATTCAAAAAAGATACTGCTAAAGCCAATGTCAAAGAGCATACTGCCTATATTTTCTTCTAGGAGTTTTACGGTTTTCGGTCTTACATTCAAGTCTTTAATCCATTTTGAGTTAATTTTTGTGTATGGTGTAAAATAACGTCTACTTTCATTCTTTTGCATGTTGCTGTCCAGTTTTCCCAACACAATGTATTGAAGAGAATTTCATTTCTCCATTGTATGTTCTTGGCTCCTTTGTTGAATATTAGCTATCCATAGACATCTGGGTTTATTTCTGGGCTCTTGATTCTTTTCCATTGATCTGTGTATCTGTTTTTGTGCCAATACCATGCTGTTTTGCTTACTATAGTTTTGTAGCATATTTTGAAATCAGAGAGTGTAATAACTCCAACTTTGTTCTTTTTTCTCAGCATTGCTTTGGCTTTTCGGGGTCTTTGTTATTCCATATTAATTTCTGGGATTCTTTCTTCTATTTCTGTGAAAAATGTCACTGGGACTTTGATAAGGATTGCATTGAGTCTGTAGATTCCTTTGGGAAGTATGGACATTTTAACTATGTTAATTCTTCTAATCCATGAGCATGGAATATCTTTTTATTTCTTTGTGTCTTCTTCAACTTCTTTCAGCAATGTTTTATAGTTTTCAGTGTACAGGTCCTTCACCCCGTTTGTTAAATTTGTCCCTAGGTATTTTATTCTTTTTGTTATGTTTGTAAATGGCATTGTACTCTTGTTTTTTCTTTCATTTTTTTTCATTTTTAGTGTGTAGAAACACCGCTGATTTTTGTACATTGATTTGGTACCCTGCAACTTCACTTATTGATTATTTCCAATAGTTTTTTGGTGGATTCGTTAGGGTTTTCTATATATAAAATCATATCATTTGCAAATAGTGACAATTTTACTTCTTCCTTTCCAATTTGGATCCCTTTTATTTCTTTTTCTTGACTAATAGCTCTGGCTAGGACTTCCAATACTATGTTAAATGGGAGTGGTAGAAGTGGGCATCTTTATTTTATTTCTGTTCTTAGAGTGATAGCTTTCAGCTTTTCACTGTTGATTATGATGTTAGCTGTAGGTTTTCATATATGGCCTTTAATATGTTGCTGTATTTTCCTTCTACAGTCATTTTATTCAGAGATTTTATCATAAATTGATGCTGTATCTTGTCAAATGCTTTCTCTGCATGTATTGAGATGATCATGTGATTTTTATTCTTCATTTTGTTAATGTGGTATATCATGTTGATTGATTTGCAGATATTGAACCATCCTTGCATCCCTGGAATAAATCCCACTTGATCATGGAATACTATCCTTTTAATGTATTGCTGTATTTGATTTGCTAACATTTTGTTGAGGATTTTTCCGTTTATGTTCTTCAGTGACAGTGGCCTATGATTTTCCTTTTTTGTCTTGTCCTTGTCTGGTTTTGGTATCAGAGTAATGTTGGCCTTGCAGAATGTGTTAGGAAGTGTCCCTTCCTCTTCAATTTTTTGGGAAAGTTTGGGGATAGGTATTAAATCTTCTTTGAATGTTTGGTAGAGTTCATTGAGGAAGTGATCTGGTCCTGCACTCTTGTTTTTTGGGAGGTTTTTGATTAGTGTTTCAATCTCCTCACTAGTGATCAGTATATTCAGATTCTCTATTTCTTATTGATTCAGTTTTGGAAGGTTGTAAAATGCTGACTTTATTTCTTCTAGATTATCAAATTTGTTGGCATATAGCTTTTCATAGTAGTCTCTTGTAATCCTTTGTATTTCTTAGGTGTCCGTTTTAATTTCTCCCTTTCATTTTTGATTTTATTTATTTGAGCCTTCTCTCTTTTTCTTAGTGAGTCTAGCTAAAGGTTTGTCAACTTTGTTTATATTTTCGAAGAACCAGCCCTTAGTTTTGCTGATCTTTTCTACCGTCTTTTTAGTCTCTATTTCATTTATTTTTGTTCTAATTTTTATTATATCTTTTCTTCTACTGATTTTCGGATTTGCTCTTTTTTTTCTAGTTTCTTTAGGTGTAACGTTAGATTGTTTCTTTAAGATTTTTCTTGTTTTTTGAGGTAGGCTTGTATTTCTATAAAACTTGCCTCTTAGTACCACTTTTGCTGTATCCCATAGATTTGGGTATGTGGTATTTTCATTTTGAGTTGTCTCCAGGTATTTTTTTATTTTACCTTTGATTTTACCTTTTATTTCTTCATTGACTCAATAATTGTTCAGCAGCATTTTGCTTAATCTTCACATATTTGTGACTTTTCCAGTTTTATTCTTTTTTTTTAGTGAGGAAGATTTGCCCCAAACTAACATCTGTTGCCAGTCTTCCTCTCTTTTTTTTCTTGAGCAATATTAGCCCTGGGCTAACATCCATGCCAGTCTTCCTCTATTTTGTATGTGTGATGCCCCCACAACATGGCTGATGAATGGAGTATGTCCATGATTGTGATCTGAACCTGTGAATCTGGGCCACCAAAGTGGAGTGCGTGGAACTTTAACCACTCAGCCAAAGGGCCAGCCCCTCCAGTTTTATTCTTGTAGTTGATATCTAGTTTCATACTGTTGTGGTCAGAAAAGATGTTTGCTATTATTTCAATATTTTTGAATTTATTGAGACTTGTTTTGTGACCTAATATGTGATATAACCTGGAGAATGTTGTATGTGCATTCAAAAAGTATGTGTATTCTGCAGCTTTTGGGTGGAATGTTCTGTATATATCTGTTAAATCCATCTAATGTCTAATGTATCATTTAAGGCCAATGATTTCTTATCGATCTTCTATCTGGATGATCTATCCATTGATGTAAGTGGAATGTTAAAGTCCCCTATTATTATTGTGTTATTGTCAATTTCTCCTTTTCTGTCTGTTCATATTTATTTTATGTATTTAGATGCTCTTATGTTGGGTGCATAGTTATTTACAAGTGTTATATCCTTTTTTAGCTTTTCCCATTTATCATGATGCAATGCCCTTCTTTGTCTTTTGTTTCAGTTTTTGTTTTAAAGTCCATTTTGTCTGATATAAGTATTGCTACCTCAGCTTTCTTGTCATTTTCATTTGCATGGAATATATTTTCCATCCTTTGACTTTCAGTTTGTGAACGTCTTTAGGTATGAAGTGTTTCTCCTCTAGGCAGCATATACATGGTATATGGGTCCTATTTTTTTAATCCATTTAGCCACCCTATGTCTTTTGATTAACTATTTAGTCCATTTACATTTAAAGTAACTATCAAAAAGTATACACTTATTGCCATTTGTTACCTTTTTTCTGGATATTTTTGTAGTTCTCTGTCCCTTTCTTTTTCTCTGGCTCTCTTGCCTTGTGATTTGATGGCTTTCTTTAATGTTACGTTTGGGTTCCTTTCTCTTTACTTTTTGCGTATTTATTATAGGTTTTTGGTTTGTTATTATATATGAAGTTCATGTATAATAACCTATGTAAATAGCAGTCTGTATTAAGTTGATGGTCTCTTAAGTTCAACCTCTTCCTAAAAGCCTTACACTTTTACTTTCCCCCACCATGTTTTAGGTTTTTGATATCATATTTTACCTCTTTTATTTTTGTGTATCCCTTAACTTCTTATCGTAGATATAGGTGATTTCAGTACTTTTGTCTTTTGACCTTCATACTAACTTTATAGGTGGTTGATCCACAACCTTTACTGTATATTTGCCTTTACCAGTGATAGTTTTTCTTTGATAATTTTCTTATTCCTGTTTGTGGCCTTTTCTTTTCCTCTTAAATAAGACCCTTTAACATTTCTTGTAAGACCAATTTAATGGTGATGAACTCTTATAGTTTTTGCTTGTCTGGAAGACTCTTTACCTCTCCTTCCATTCTGAATGATAACCTTGACAGGTAGAGTATTCTTGGCTGTATTTTTTTTCCCTTCAGTACTTTGAATATATTGTGGCACTTCCTTCTTGCTTGTAAGGTTTATGCTGAGAAGTCAGTTGATAGGCTCATGGAGTTTCCTTTGTATGTTGCTTTTCTCTTGTACCTTTTAGGATTCTCTCCTTGTCTTTAATTCTTGACACTAATTATAATGAGTCCTGGTGTGGACCTCTTTGGGTTTGTCTTGTTTGGTGCTCTCTGTGAGTCCTGTACCTAGATTTCTGTTTCCTTCCCCAAGTTAGGGAAGTTTTCAGCTATTATTTCCTCAAATAAGTTCTCTGCCTCTTTATCTCTCTCCTCTCCTTCTCTGACACCTATAATGTGAATGTTAGCATATGTGATGTTGTCCCAGAGATCCCCTAGAGTCCTCGTTCTTTTTAATTCTTTTCTCTTTTTTCTGTTCAGCTTGAGTGATTTTGCCCAGATTGCTTATCCATTCTTCTCTGTCACCTACTCTGCTGTATATTCCCTCTACTGAATTTTTCATTCCCATTATTGTATTTTTCAGCTATGATTTTTTTTTTATATTTTCTAATTCTTTGTTGAAGTTCTCATTGTGTTATCTATTCTTCTCCCCAGTTCAGTGAGCATCCTAATGGCCATTAGTTTATACTCTTTATCAGGTATATTGTTTATCTCTGTTTCATTTAGTACTTTTTCTGAGGATTTGTCCTGTTCTTTTATTTGGAACATATTCCTTTGTGTCCTCATTTTGCCTACTTCTCTGTGCTTATTTTTATGTATTAGGTAGATCAGCTATGTTTCCTGATCTTGGAAATGTGGCTTTATCTAGGAGATGTCCTATGAGGACCAGCAGTGTGCTCCCTCTTGTCACCCATGTCAAATGCTCCAGGGGTGTCCCTTGTGTGGGCTGCAAGTACCTTTCTATTGTGGCAGGGTACTATTGCTTCAGGCATGCAGGTAGGCGTGGCTGGCCACTAGGCCAGCTAGTCATGGGACCCAGCCACATGTGGCTGCTACAGGCACATTATTGGGTGGGGCAAGACCCTGGCAGAGCTGGCTGCAAAATCTGGTAGTGCACAACTACTGCAGTTTTTCTGGTAAGTGAGTCAGGCCCCCATTGTGGCTGGTTGGTAGGCCTGGGGGTGCACAACTGCTGCAGGCCCCCCGTGTGGCTGGCTACATGGCCCTACAGTACTTGGCTGCCTTGGATGCATTGGTGGGCAGGGCAGGCTTCTGCTGAGGCTAGCTACAGGCACACAGCTGTGGCAAGCTTGCTTTGGGGTGGGGCAGGCCTCTGGTGTAGACTGGCTATGTGGTCCTGCAGTGCTCAGCTGCCTCACTTTTACTGATGGGTGGGGCAGGCCCCAAGCACAGCAGTGCAGCAGTGTGCAACCATTTCAGGCATCAATGGGCAGGGGAGATCCTGTGTAGCTGTTTGTGAGCCTAGTGGTACAAGTTTCCTGCAGGCTTCCTGGTGGCTGGGGCTGGTCCTTGGGGCAGGCTGGCTGTACGCAATTGCCTTGGGTGCTCTAGTAGGTGCAGCAGACCTGTGTGCTAACAGGCTAGAAGAAGAATTCTAATGACACCTGCCAGGGTCTGTGGCAGCACAGCTCAATTAGGTCACAAGAATGGCTGCTGCCAGAGTCCCAGTCTGTCGCTGATGGGCCCAGCTGCCTCTTGCCTCTCTGGAATGAGCTCTGAGCTTAGCAAGTCTCTTTTACCAATGGACTATGCACTTTTCTATCTCATGTTTTTGTGCTGGTTTTCAGGTTGAGTGAGTCTGTGATGGGCCCTTTAAGAGAAGGTTTTCCTTTTCCTAAAGTTGTATAGTTTTCCTGGGCATATTCCCTGTTGGTTTTGAAAGTCAAGTATTTTGGAATCTTGTCGTTCTTGCGCTGAATCCAAGGGCTGGGTGCCTAGTGTGGGGCTCAAATCTCCTGCTTCTCTGGGAAAAGCTCTGTTCCTTTGACGTTGCTCCCAACTGTGAAGCGTCATGGCTAGGGTGTGGTGTTTTCCTCAGTAGGGCTGCATCTCAGCCTCTTCCACCCCTCTCTGTGTTGTCCTTGTTGTGGAGGTTCTTTTTATCCAGTTTCCAGCTTTCTCAGAGGAATTTGTTCCACAGGTATCGATATAGGTTTTTCGTATCTCGGGGAGGAGATGAATTCAGGATCCTCCTGCTGAGGCTCTTCCTACTGCTGCCATCTTCCAAACTCTGGCATAGTTATTAATAGCTCGTCTTTACTCAGAAGTGCCCTGATTGGGTTGATAATTAAGTAGTCACTTTAATTGTTCATCATTAAACGTGCCAAGGTGTTGTGTTGCAGCTGCCCACTAGGTGTCAGAAGTGGAACCTCCGGAGAACACTCAGGGAAAGCATTTCATCACAAAAGCCAAATCAGAGGAAATAATTAAGTGTAGCTCAAGAGCTACCTGCAGCCTTGACCATTCCAAACAAGCGAGCGAGCACAGGGAGGAGAGGAGGAGCAGGTGCGGGACAAGTAGCTCCTTCCCAGGATCCAGTAGAGAGGGAAGGATTCCCTTCCTGGTTAGAAGGACTCCACTGATATCTGGAAGGAGCACCGTGGAGTCCTTTTCAATTGTCACTCACGAGATGAAACCAGTGTGCAGCGAAGCGAAGAAACGGCTTTGAATGAAGAGAGATTTTCCCCTTCATAAACTGCTCATCACATCATGAGTGGATGATGGTCACACAGGTAGATCCCCGGGCTTTGACGAGTCTATTCAATGATTGATTGTATTTGAGCCAGAGGCTGAGCTGCCTGAACACAAATCCTCTAATTATGATTTGAAAGCATCTATACTCGGAACTCAGTGGCACACTTGGACTCTTCTTGGAAGGACCCACGGACTGTACGTATGCTACCTTTGACCCAGGTGGACGCCGCCGCTCTCTAGAAACCCTGCTCACTTCAGATGTGTGGCGTACAGTGGCACACAGGGTAGGACGAGCCCACAGCATGGGTTTTCAGGTGTTTGTGGCTTTCGGTCCTTGGAATTTGTTGCTATTGCTGGTAGCCCTGGAGTGTTCTGAAGCATCTTCTGATCTGAACGAATCCACAAATTCCACCACCCGGCATGAACCTAATGTTCAGTTTGCTGCTGCCAGCTCAGAGCCGGATGAGAACATACCTGTTTTTGTACTGGATTATGACTATGTGCAAATTCCTTATGAGGTCACCCTCTGGATACTTCTAGCATCTCTTGCAAAAATAGGTAAGTCCCCAAACACCTGGTTGTGGGAGTAGTTTCCCACATGAGACAGTGTACGTGAAAATGCCTTATGAACAGTGAGCTAAGAGGATTTTAACTGTTACCGCTATTATATCAAAAATTCTTTTCCCTTGAGTCAAGGGAAAGTCATAACTGCTTTTTAGAAAGCCATTTAGTGCTTCAGGGTTGTGCTTTGAAATTTAAGAGCATGCTTCCGGGTCCTGAGTTGTTTTGATTTCTTCTCATTTCAGGGTGGCAACCATGTGACATTATTTGGCATGGAAAGATCTCAAGTTCTATGCTTTAAAAATAGAGAGTAAGACAGGTAGACCTCAGAATGAGGCCCACTGGAGATTTCAGGACCTATATAATGATTCTTCTGTGGTATATTCTTCCTTAATTCTTGGCCATGTAACCATGGGCTTCATCAATGATTCCCATTGTTTATTCTTTAAAAGTGGTGTGCGCTCCCTGCAAATTGACAGAAAGCGAGGACCAAGACAACCACAGATGACTCTTATATCACTCTGTGATGGGATCTGGGGGCATATGAGTTGATATCTGTCAGTAAAATACTGGTTTACACCTGATCCAAATGGACCCAGTGGAGCACCTCTGGTTTCCTTTGTGAAATAAAGTAAATTCAAGTTAATGGTTTAAGTTCTAAGCAGAGTTCTTTGGCCCAAAAACCAAAGTGATGGTTTACACTCTGTGACCATTTAATCCTTAACTCCACTCCCTTGCCTCCTTAAAACCAGCTTATACCAAAGTGGAAAACTGATATGATTATCTTGATCATTAAGCATAACATCTCCTTTACCTCAGTAATGAGCTTTGTTAATTAAGTAGATAAATTGCCTTATTGAGATAGACTCTGTGAAACATTTTGATGCTTATTTACATTTTTCCTCTAGAACTGGTGTGAATATGGGTTGAGCCATGAGATCTGGCGGTTAACTCCTCGGCATCAGGACTGTGGACTCTGTCTATTCATCTAACTCCCTTCCCATGGATGTTGGGGTTACTGCTGTGTTCATTAGGTGCTCCTTCGTAACTGCTGTTCATTTTGAGCTAGTAAAGTGTGAAGATTGAATGGAAATTGTTACTTTGAAGAACGCTTGTGTGATTTGTCAAATGATTAAATTGCACAAAGCATCTCACATTATTTCTAAAAAGTGCTCAAGTACAAATGGCTTTCTAAAGAGAGAATATTCTCAGTCCAGAGCTAGGGGTCTAACACCTTTCATGCAACCACATGGACTCTGAGAATGTGCCTGTTGAAGGGCATGGAGCCTCTTCGTGCTACCGCTGGGTGGCACAACCTGGCTTAAGGCAGGTGCATGTTGGATCCACTTCAGGAAACTCTAGTCCTGGAAGCAGGACCAAACTGGGGAGACACAGGGCCTGAGAAAATTACAAATTAGAAAGTTCAGTGTGGTTAAGATAGCACTAACTGAAGAGGAAGAAGAAGAAGGAAGGAGGAGGGGGAAGAGGAGAAAGGTGTTGTTAGGAGATGGAAAGAGCAGGACTCTAGAAGGAGACCTTAAACCAGTCTTGAGGCCAGTGGGCTAGGTGTGTGGTTTGGAATAATGTCCCTTGGTACTAATGATGCTCCGTTGTATTCACCTGCCTGCTGATGTGAATGGAGAAGTTCAAAGCTGTGACCAGGAAAACTGACCTGTTATTTGGATGGCTGAATCTAAAAATTCCTAAGGAGACATTCAATGGCTCTCCATGGCCTGTGGGAGAAAGCCTATATTCCTTAGCCCTGAATGCAAGACCCCCTGTTATTTGGCTCAAAATCACCTTCCAACTCTTCTTCCAATACTCTTCCCAATTGAAAACTTGCTCCAGGCAGGTGGACCTCCTCAGTGATTGTCAAATATCTGTCTGGGCCATCCTCTCTCTCTTCTTTTTCTCTTAGAGTTCTCCCCACCTAAAATGTCTTCCATTGTGTCATCCAACTATGTCAGTCCTACTCATTCTCCAACAACCTGTTCAACTTCTGTTTCCCATGTAAAAACTTCTCTCATGAACATTTAACCATTCACTCACTCATTTATTAACTTACATATTCTTTCAGCAAATAGACCAGCTATTAGGATAAGACACCTTGCTAAGTGCTTTGGAGATTTAAAGATGTATATCATTCCGCCCATGTTTGAGGGGTTTAGAGATTAGTATGGGAGATAAGTCATGCACAAAAACATGGTAGAAAGGGATCATTGTTGTTAGACAATTACAGATAAAATGTTATAACAATTCGGAGAAAGACATATTATTTCCTTGGGAAGTGGTTGCGAAAAATCTTAACCTCAAAGATTGAGCTGGGCCAAATTAGGTTGAAGGAAAGGATAATCTAGGCAGCAATAATAGTATATGAAGACATAAAAAAGGGACCTGCAGAATGAAAAAGCTGTGGTTGACTGTAATGTGTGATTGCGGGATGTATAAAGATAGTGCAGGGTGTATGAAATATTGACTAGGAGAGAGCCCCAGGGTGACCCTCTGTGCTCTGATTTCTTATAGTATTTGTTGGTGTGTTCAATATGCACTATTACATAATTATACATTATATTGTTTTTGTCTTCTAACTTGTTACTGTTTTATTTCTAAGATTTTATCAGCAGTTGAAATTGTGGAAAATGTTTGGTCCTCCACCTCACAATACTTCCAGTGGGTGGTCTTGGCACAGGGATACTTGACAAGTACCCTCAGTGTAGGATCTTTGAGATGCTCTGTGAGCCTTCAGAGTCTTAGGTGGGGAATGAGACAAGCAGATGCATGCGGTGTAGAAAAGTCATCTGGCAGCAGGATGTGGAAAGGACTGCGGGACTGAGGGTGAGGTAGGAGATCAGGAAGACAGTGCAGTAATTAGGATGGGAAATGCGGAGACCCTAAATAAAGGCAATGGCTGTAGAAATGGAGAGGAGGGGATGGCCTTTAGGGGCAGCTAATGAGAGACATAAGTGATGAAACAGGAAGCTGATTGCAAGAAGGGGTGAAAGTGATGGAGTAGGGGGTTCATGAGAATGCATCTTGATTTCCCTCTCAAGAGCCTAACTAGATGGCAATGTTGTTGGCTAAATAAGGGAAATGAAATAAAGGGCTCTTAATTCTTCTCTATTTGTTTGGTGGAGAGGAAAATGAGATAAGGTAAGTTTGGAACAAGCTGAGCTTTAAGTGACCGTGATCTACTGTGTGAGCTTTAAAGGTGGGTTTTGCTTGAGTCAGAAGAGTTCCACCCTCTTCTCTCTTCTTCCGTCACGTGCCTCTCGGATCCCTGAAAGATGAGAAAGCAGGAAGGAGGATGCGGGAGGGGACAGCTGGCTGAGAACCATTCTGTAACCTGCACTGGACCTGGCATGTTAAACACTTTATCTTGTTTCAGGCCCCCACAGCACCCCCAGTTTCTGCTGCAGATGGGTCCTGAGGCTCAGAGATGCCAGCCAGCTTGCCCAAGGTCCCATCCACTTAGCTTTGAAAGATCTCGTGTACACCCATCTCCTGGTGTCTTAGTGGACAGCTGTTTTATCTGTGAACATCTAAATGTGGATCTCTGCTTTTTCCCAGGCTTCCATCTTTACCGCAGACTGCCAGGCCTCATGCCAGAAAGCTGCCTCCTCATCATCGTTGGAGCTCTGGTGGGTGCCATCATCTTTGGCACCGATCACAAATCACCTCCAGTCATGGATTCAAGCATCTACTTCTTATATCTCCTTCCACCCATCGTCCTGGAGAGTGGTTACTTTATGCCCACTCGGCCCTTCTTTGAGAATATCGGCTCCATCCTGTGGTGGGCAGGCCTGGGGGCCCTGATCAACGCCTTCGGCATTGGCCTCTCCCTCTACCTCATCTGCCAGATCAAGGCCTTTGGCCTCAGCGATGTCAACCTGCTTCAGAACCTGCTGTTTGGCAGCCTGATCTCAGCCGTGGACCCAGTGGCTGTGCTGGCTGTGTTCGAGGAGGCGCGTGTGAATGAACCGCTCTACATGATGATCTTCGGGGAGGCCCTTCTCAATGATGGCATTAGCGTGGTGAGATGTCAATGACACGTCCCCAGGGGGATGAGGGATCTGGGGTGTGGCTGGGGATAGGAGTCTGTCCTCAGCGCCAATGGAGAAGGCTGAGCAGGACTGGACCTAGCAGAACAGAGCTCGGCTTTGGTCACTGTCATGCAGTCCAAGTTCTGGTGACTTCCCTTAGGACCCGCATCGTGTGCATAATTGCTCACTAACACTGCTTGTCGTTCACTAGCCAACTAGCTTTAGAGGAGAAAAAGAAGAGAGAACGTATAATTCTTTAGTTAAAATTCAGTTTTTCAGTTAACAAGCAGAAGCTGTTGCTAAAGGGTCTTCTGTGTGTTCACACTAGGACAAGCAGTACTTATGTTTTTATTTCTCTCATTCACTGGACCTCACTCTCATTCCCTTTATATGCTTTTTGCCCCCCCCCCCAAAAATGATGCATTAGACAATGAAGTTAAATAAAAGATAAGGGTAGGAAGAGAGGTGACAGGATTTGCAAAATGTGTTATCCTGGGTATCAGTCTCAACTGCGTGGCTCACACAGGAAATGTGAAAGAGGCATTCTTGCTTAGGAATCCTTCTGGAGAGAAGCCAAGGAGGGGTAACGAGCTAGATCAACACGTAGCATTAAAGGCCCCGGAATGTCTTTGGCTGAGTGTGCTGGAATATTCCCAAGTAGTCATCTCATTGCTCAGTTTCATTGCATTACCACAAACATTCACCAGGTGTTAGTCCATGAGACTTTTAGATATACTTTGACATACTTTTCTTATTTTAAAATTGATATCACATCACATAAGTAATACTAGAATGCGTTTTCAGTGTCAAAGACTCAAACAGTACAAAATTATACAGCATAAAAATGCAAAGCCTCTGCCTGTCCCGCCCTCACTCTGCAGGAGGCACCCCTTTAATCCGTTCGGGGTTCTCCCTCCTCGTGTGTTTTACATGCATGGACTTATATATGAGCATAGATGTGGATGTGTAGTACATCACATCAGTTGGATGGGATTATATTACATGCATCGCTTAGATGGAACGAGTCTTGGAATTCTTTCTAGACCTTTTCAATTGTTGTGTAGTATTTCACACATTACATTTACAGTGATTTATTTCACCATTTCTTTATGGATGGATATTCAGGTTATTGTCAATTTTTCCCTCTTAAAAACAATGTCATAGTGGAAATTCTTGTTTCTGCATGCATCTCTTTTTGGATTTGTGAATATTTTTATAGGATATATTCATGGAAATGAAATTTCCAGGTTAAAAAGTAGGTACATTTAAAAAGTTGAGGGGCCAGCCCAAAGGCGTAGTGGTTAAGTTCATGAGCTCCACTTCGGTGACCTGGGGTTCTCGGGTTTGGATCTCGGGCGTGGACTTACACACCACTCATCAAGCCATGCTGTGGCGGTGTTCTTCATAGAAAACAGAGGAAGATTGGCACAGATGTTAACTCAGGGCTAATTTCCGCAAGCACAAAGAGGAAACTTGGCAACAAATGTTAGCTCAGGGCCAATCTTCCTCACCAAAAAATAAACAAATAAATAAAAGTAAAAATTTGAAAGCTGCTTCTGTTTTAATCACCTCCTTTTCATCCAATTGGTGAAGGATGGATCCCACCATAGGATTACGGACTGACACCTGACATTAGACAGATGCTATCAATAACAGTTTATTAATCACATACACTCACAGCCTGGGAGAGGAGGACACCCTAGCCATGCAAGCCACATGGGGGCTGCCTTCAGGAACAGAGTGAACAACCAGGGGTGTGGGAGGCAGGCTTTGAAGTATCAAGAGGACGGGGTGCCTCCTGGTTCCCATAGGATTATGTAATTGGCTTGTTTGACTAATTCCAGGGGCTGGCTGGGGACTGACACACAAGACTCAGGAAACTGTGCCTGCTCCCATGGATAAGGAGGATTATTTGGCTAGGGGACTTGATCCGTGGAGTCAGACTGAGGAGGGGAACTTGCAGTTTAGGCCGTTCAAGACCCTCCCAGTTTTACCAAATGTTAAGGTAGAACATAATATTGGACCTTAATTTTAGTCCTTATACGACAGCTGCCAAGATTTTCCAGAAAGTCTTTATGGGCTTGCATTTCCATAGACAATGTATTGAGTGCATTTTTCCTTGTATTGTCAACAAGGGACATTATTTTCTTAATATTTTCCAATCTAATGAGCAAAAAAGGATTATTCTTTTTTTTTTAATTTGCATGATGATAGTAAGCATCTTTCCAATGATTCTGGATCATCAGTGTTTCTCATGCTGTAAATTGAAAGTTCATATCCTTTAAGGGTTGCTAGATTTAAAAAAAGTACAGGATACCCAGGTAATTTCAATTTCATATAAACAATGAATAATTTTATTATAAAAGTACGTCCCAATTATTATACACAAATATTTTGTCTTTGGGACCACATGTTGTTTTATTTTTAATTGATTTATAGAAACTCAATAAATTATCTAAACTTTTGAATATTACGTAAAAACCAAATATTTCCTTCCATCCTGTCACTTAAATCTTTTTAGATTCTAGTGTCTTTTATCCTATACAAGTTTTAAACTTTTATGACATCGACCCTACTAGCATACTCTTTTATTGCCTCTGGATTTCATATTTTGTTTTCGGAGATTGTGCCCAAGCAAAGAACGTGCAAACATTATGTTTTTTATTTTTCCCCCTTTTACAGTTAATTATTTAATTCGTCTGGCACATAAATATTTTATCATGAGGACTTTACACAAAACTAGATAATACAGAGGGAAAAAGACTCTTGAAAAGTGAGCTAAGACATCCGGGGTGTGTTCACCAAGTGAACGAGGCCCCTACGTAAAGTCAGAAGTCAATCTCTTTACCCCTAATGAGAATGTCTAACTGATGAGCAAGATACTAGAGTCATCAGGCCTGCACCTACTTTCTTTCTGGACAAGCTTCACAAAAAGCCAAGTTGTCAGGAAGTTGCCAGGGGAGCCTGGACTCCAGACTGCCATGGGGTCAGACATTTAATTTCTCAGAGTGTGGCCCTCAAGCTCGTGCTTCAGAATTACCCTGATGGGCTTGATGAGTATTCAGATGTCCAGACCCCATCCCAGACCCACGGACCCCGACTCGCTGAATTGGAGCCTGGGAATCTGTATTTTACAAGCCTCTCAGATGATTGCTGATGTTTGAGGACTACTGGTTTATTGCCTTTAGGTTGAGAGAAGCCGATGTACCTTGGTCTAAATGATGATATGTCTAGAACAAGGAACGCACACCTCTCCTCAGACTAGGTTAGATTAGGTCCAAGGGGATTAGATCAGGAAGCAAAACTTACGGTTTTGTTACAATGGAGTAAGTGTCCTTGGCTGGACACCTATTCCATCTCCGAAGGCAGTGCCTCTGAGCCATGATGCGTTCATTTCACAGTTCCTCTCCCCGACGTACTCTTATTTCACTTCCATCCGAGTTCTTTGGGTTTGTTTGCTTATTGTCCTCCCCACTGTTGGCAATGCCGTTGAGAGTGCTTATCTGTGATAACGTCAGGGCCACCTCCTGGCAGCCCATTCTGCGGTAATTATTCATCCTTTCTCTCACAAGTTATTAGAGAAGTCTAGAAGTGACTTTCTAAATACCAACTCTTTAGTTTTCACAGGACACATCCTTTCTTCATTGGGAACTCTATAATACAATCCGCAAAAGTTCTTTCCAAGAAATAGTCTTTTTCAATTACCAACGAAAGCATTGACTCTGTTGCCTCTTTGATGCTGCCCCTGAACTTGAGACTCTGATCTCACCCTGAATTTTGCCTAGATTTTACATCTAAAGCCAAACAAAGCTGGGTTTCTGGTTGGGGTTTCTTTGCTAGCAACATTTGTTTGACTTTCCCAAAGTTTAATTGCTTCCACTTGGACATTTTTTAAAATGATAATTTCACAATAAAATTACAATATTCAAGTGTCCAGAGTATCTGCTGAGGAAACTGCCGTGACCTCCAGTGGGCGAAGTTGCTGTTGCGTTGGCTCCAAGGGGGTTGCCCACACGTCACTCCCGGGTCACTGTGTGGTCACCCACAGCACAGTGAGTATTAAGTGTGTGCTGGGGCACTTCTGCGTCCCTATGTGAAACCGGAGAAGCTCCAGGGCCGGAATTAGAAAGAAGTTTGCAAGCAACTGGTATTTAATGCAGTCCAGTTGTATTTTGAGCCAAAGGCCTTGAACTCACCCTTTCATTGAGGAGGGAGCCTTCTCAAGGGCAGCAGTCACAAGCAGGCTCTTTCAGCAGAGAGTCTGAGTCATCTAGAAAGTGATCTGTGGTTAGTGGCTTACACATGACAACTCTACAGATCTTTAACCACCAAAGAGCTGCCTTCTCGCTGAAGAGAGGAGCTGCTCCAGAACTGTTGTAGGATCAATGAACCCCATCCTCCAGGTCTCTTGAGCCACTGATTTCTCCCTCTTGCTGACTATTTTAGGATATGACTCTTATCACCAGAACATACCCTTAAGGGTAGGCACAGGGAGCAGAGAGAAAAACCCAAGTAGCTTGATAGCTAGTATCCCCCGCTGAATCTCATGACCAAAATCACAGCAAGAAGAAAGGCGCTGCTACTATATCCAGGCGCTGTACTGGCTCACTTTTACATTTATTATTTTATTAAATCTTTAGATTTTACTGTGAGGCATGAATTAATACCCACGTTTCACAGATGAGGAAAATAAGGCAAAGGAAGTTAAAATAAACTGAGTGAGGACATACTGCCTGGCCAGTGACAGACTGGACATGGGTGTTCAGGTCTGTCTCATTCCAATCTCTTTCCTTTTCTTCCCACCTTTTGAATTTTCCACTCATGGAGCTGGGAGGGACAGGAGAGAGCCCATGTGTCACCAATAAGGAGACTGGGCTCACGTCTAGTTAGTAGTGAAGCCAGTGCTCTTGCTCCAAATCAGAATTGGCTTGATTCGCTTAGTCCGATGTGTGGCTCCAGGAAAGAATCTGATTGTCTTTGTGCCTCATTCCTGTCAAATTGGGATGACGATATTGCTTAGCTCCTAGAGTTGCTGGAAAATTCATATTAAGCTCTTAGTACAGTGAGTGCCCAGCATATAGTGAGCACTCAATGAACGCTGGCTGTTATCTTTCTATTGCACCAACTTATGAACATGGCACGGTGGTTGGCTGGCTCTTGGGAGGCAGTTGGTTTTAAATGTGGCACTGCCTCATTTATTGTCAGCAGTTTGTCCTTCCATTATATTCTTCCTTGGTTTTCCTGGATCAGCTTGTTGAATGAGCAACCGGGTGATGCCACCATGGTTTCTATCACCTCCCAACTCTCCCCATCACCCTCCTCCTCCCACTCATCTGAGAAGTTGGAAAGGCCAGGACCGCCCAGGGCTGAGATGTGAATGCAGGCAGTCTGGCTCCAGAGCATCTCTGTTTCTAACTGCTGCCCCGTGCTGTCTCTTCACAACCTCTCCCTCTCGCCCTCCCACTTTCTTTTCCTCTGGTTCTCTCCTTCCCTGAGTGATCTCTTCATTTGGCATCTTGCTGACACTGTAGTCCACTCTCCAGGAATACTAGAATGAGAGTGGTAGAGAGGGGCAAACTAAAATTTCTGAGCACAGACCTCGGGCCAATCACATTGAAGGGTGCTTTATATAATTTTCCTTATTTGAGCCTCATAACAGCCTAATGTGGTGGGGACTGTTGTCCCCATTTTGTGAGAGCACAGTATGTAGTGGTTAAAAGCAGCGACTCCCCCCTCACCAGATCAAGAGGTCTGGGGTCACATCTCTGTACTGGCCGTTCTTGGTCCTTGGAGCCTCTCAAGTGAGTTACCAGGTCTCTGTGTGCTTAAGTTTCCTCATTGTTATTTTTATTATAAAGACACAGACTGTCAGAGAAGTAATTTATTTATTAAATATAATTTCTTCTATGTGGCTCAATATCCAAAAGACATCGTGGAAAGTGGCCCTGCCACTGCTTTTCCCAGCCAGCGGTCAATAGCAACAGTTTCTTAGCAGAGACCTTTCATTCAATTTCCCCCTCTCTTTATTACGCATTCTTGTTGCTGGCATTAGATCCTAAATTTCCTGATGCCTTATGCCAGAATTCCTTTGCCCTCTTCTCATCTCATCTTTTCATCCTTTTATCAGCCTAACTTTGCTAATTAGTTGCCTGTTGATCCTCGTGATTTCTCTCCTAGCAGCTCTGCCATCATCACGGGACCCATCATGAACGTTACAGGAGGTGCCGGTAAATGACTGTAATGCAGGAATGAGTGGCGCGCAGAGAGTGAATAAATGGATGAGGGAGGGAGTGATGGGGACCGTGAGAGGCTGTGCAGAGGCTGTGTTTGCCCTAGGGCTGACCTGCAGCTCCAGATACTCTCTGGTGACCACAGCCCTCCTCCCTAGAATGACACTCCATTTGAATTTAGATTTGTCAGGGAAGCTGGGAGCAAACCGAGGTGTTCTTCCTCCAACAAACTGCCACCACTGACTTCAGAATTGCTCCCTGAGCTGCAGTGCTAGAATGGGATGAAATCACCAGCAGGCATCGGGGCAGAGAAGGGTCCCAGTGTCCTTCCTTCCCACACCTTCACAGAGCCCCTGTCCACCCTGGTGCTGTCCTGGGCCCTGGGCACGTGCAGATGAACTGTGTGCCTCAAGCCCATCAGGCGATCACTCAGTGGCAGAGGGGCAGTCACAGACCCCGCTGGTTGTGAGGATGAGGTGGCGAGCTCAAACCAAGCAAGCGCCGTAGGGAGCAGCTTGCCAGAGGAAGCTGCATTTGATCTGGAAAAGATTAAAGAAAACCTTTCATTTGGCGGTGAATTTTTCTTCATGATTCTCTCTGGTTTATATTTTCTTGCCTTAAAGGAGTCCTAGCTCCAGCAACGTCCCATTCAAGAGGCCGTAACATGTGGCCAAGAGCGTGGACAGCAAGGCCATATGCCTTAGTTCAAGTCCTGGCTTCACTACTTGCAGACTGTGGGACTTTGTGGGAGTTAGTTAACTCCTCTGGGCCTCAGTTTCTTTTCTGTAAAATGGAGACCAGGTTGTGTGAGGGTGAAAGTGAGTTGATACACCTGAGCATTTAAAACGGTGCCTGGCTCCAAGTGAGTACAGAGTGTTTGATGTTTGCAATATTATGATTTACAATAAGAAATATATATTTGGTCTTCATCCCCATTCAGGGCATAGAGTTCATAAAACCCTTAGAATGTCCTAAGTGACGAGAGTGATAAAAGTGTCCTCTGCTATGTTAATGAGGTGACTTTTGGAAAGCCCCTAGGTTACCTAAGGGGGGCTGGCTGCAGTGGAGCCAACCATGAGATCAGAGGGTTGGAACTTTCAGTCCCCCCAAGACCTCTTGGGAGGAGAGAGGGGCTGGAGGTTGAGTTTAATCAAGAATGGCCCGTAACTTAATCAATCACGCCTGTGTAATGAAGCTTTTGTAAAAGCACAAAATGCCTGGCTTTGGAGAGCTTCCATGTCGGTGAACAGGTGAAGATGCAGGTAGAATGGCGCCTGGAGACGGCGTGGAAGCTTGCCTATGCATCTCTTCCATCTGACTGTTCCTGAGTTATGTTTTTTTATAGTAAACCAGTAATCTAGTAAATAAATCTTTCTCTGAGTTCTGTGAGCTGCTCTAGCAAATTAATTGAACCCAAGGAAGGGGTCATTGGAACCTCTGTTCTGTAGCCAGTTGATCAGAAGCACAGGTGACAACCTGGACTTATGATTGGCCTCTGAAGTGGCGGGGAGTTTGTAGGATTGAGCCTTTAGCCTGTGGGATGTGACACTGTCTCCAGGTAGATGGTGCCAGAATTGAGTTAATTGCTTGGTGGTGTGGGAAACAAAACACACATGTGGGAATGGGTGTTGGAATCAAAGTGTTATTAATAGAACTTTACCTACACGGGCGCTTCTGAGCCACAGCTCTCTCCTCACATCCTAAGTGGTGATGCATGGTAGTGTTGTCCATCTGTCTGGACTTTGCAGTCTCATCTTTTCCTAGGGAAGGGCTGTGCACAAACTTGAACAGACTCTTTAGTGGGGAGTAGTAGACAACTTTTTCTTGTCCTCTTTGTATCTCTGTTTCCTTTTATTTTATTCAGTTTCCTAGTTTCCTCCTAGGATAGGAGGAGAGAGGCCCCAGATACCTTTACAAGTAGACACTTTTCTCTGGCCAAGAATATATGGAGCTCAGTGTGGAACAACTTACATGTCGTGTGGTCTTGAGCAGTGACTCAATCCTTTTATGCCTCCATTTCCTCAGGAGTAAAATGAGAATGATTAATCTGACCTCAGCGGGTAGTTTTGAGGAGTATGTCCAATAAGACACATGGCTGCCTGGCACCTAGGGGGTGATGAGCAAACGTCCCCCTGCCTTCCCATATTCAAGAGGAGGTTCCACACAAGACAGGCCACCTGGTTGATGTCTCTCGGCATAGAAATGGGGAAAAGGCCTAAACCTCTCAGACAGGACCATGCAACATTCATTGGTTGGCTTCAGGTGCCTGGGGAGTGAACTTCACCCTCCTGCAGGGGCTCAGAAAGTACACCTGAGCTGTGAGAGGTCTCCCTCGGGGCTGCTTCTGACCCCCGTCGGGGAGGGCAGGTGGCCGGGGCCCACCCAGCACAGGACCCAGGCATTTCCTTCAGACACGCACTCTCCTCACAATATTAGAGGTTTGCCTGGTGAGCTTCTCTTCAGCCCACAGATGCTATTGGCAGTGAGATAGGGTGCTGGCTGTGGGGGCCTATTCTGTGTGTGTGCGTGTGTTTGTGTGCATGTGTGTGAGGTAACACACACAAATAGATTGGGACCACACTTGGACCAGGTTGGGGAAGCGGGAGGAGATGGGAGAAATGAGGAGCAGAGGGCACTCTGTCTGGGTCCCAGCAAACAAGGACGTTGGAGGGCTCAGGGTTCACCAACACAGAGGGGCAAATCTGATTCCTAAACTTCCCCAACTGAACGACACCTTTAACTCCTGTGTGTCTGGGGTCTATGCTGCAGACTCTCTTAACCAGCAGCTTGACATACGTGCTCCTTAGGCGCGTGCTACTAATTCAGAGACATGCTGAAACAATGCAGGGTCAGAGAGGAACCCTTCAACCATTATTTCATTGGAATTCCTCAAATTTTATTCACAAACACTTGTTTGGTTCATTTTCTTCTGGTTAAAGAAACAGAATGATTGAAGTTTGAATTGTACAAATTGCGTTTCAACCCGCCTACGCCATGAGCCCCTTATGGGGGGTTGGAACTCGCTCCAGTTCACAAGGGCAGGAAAAAAGAGTAAAGTCTCCCTGGGCATCAAGTTGTCCTTCCTCCGTCAGGAGGTGAGGTTGAGAAGCTATGGAAATGAATTTGGAAGAGAAACACTTAGGGAGAAAAGCAAACTCTTTAAATCTTTAGGAGATCATCAGAATGAGCACAGAAAAGCATGTGGAAGCGGTTCTTTCAAGGTCATAACAACCACGCCCTGTGCACCAGCTGTGCTGAGCCGGGCATGCAGAAGCAAGCAAGCATTGTCCCTGCCTTTGAGGAGCCGCAGCCATGAACACTTGACTTATTTCTTTCCATTTGTAAATTATTGTTACCCCAAACCACAGACCTACCTATTCTTCTGTATTTTCTTATGGTCCTTTCAAGCCATAGAAATTTCCTAGGAGATTACATAATACGTTATGTAGAAATCTACATTATCTAGAAATCACTGACTTGGGAGAAAAGCCTAGAACTCCAGACACAGCCAAGAGAGTCTCCTGGTTCAGTGGTTTTCAACAGATGCCCCACCCCCAACCATACGTCTGTGTGCATTGTCAAGAGTGTGTTGGGTTGTGGTGTGGAAAAAATATGCTCAGTATCATGTGAAAAGTCCCATGAGCTGGCTGTTTGGAAGGAGGCTGTAGACAATGATTATGTAAAATGAACGGTATCCAGCAGAGCCTGTTGCGCAGGCCCACGCAGTAACTTTACATCCAGGTGATAGGTCAGAGAGGAACCGCTGATTCAGGCTCCAGGCTGTGGTGATCCACACTTCACTCCTGACCGCCCAGGGTCGGCTTTGGTCATCAGTGAGCGTTAGACGAACAGCATGGGAGAAAACTGAGAGATCCTGAAATCCAGCTTCTTTATTTTACAAATAAAGCTCAGTCCTGTTTGATTGAGCCAGAGTTCCCCTGAGTCTGAATAATTCATTTATCCATCCTTCATTCGTTCATTCATTCACAGCAGTTACTTGCTGTCAGAAACTGCTCTTTCCTCTGTGCCAGAGTGACCTTCTCAGAAGCAGCAAATCACTGGGCCGGGCTTCAGTGAACTTAATTCTACTGGTCACAACGATGTGTGGTTTTAGAGTTCAAAAAGTTTTGAGGTTAAACAGCCTTCAAATTACTTTTCCTGTCATAGAGATGTAGTAACACTAGATAGTGAAAAATAGTCCTCTGGGCATTTGCTCCAGGTTGGTGTGGGAAGTGAGAGAAGGGAGAGCTTGCTGGGCTGGGCCAGTTTCTTGGAAGATATCTTGGGTGAGGAACAGGTATTGGTGAGGTGGGTGGTTACTATTAGCTTAGTTTCGAACTGCTGAGTTTGAGATACCTACAGGCTGTTGAAAAGAATTTTTCTATAATTTTAGAAACAAGAGTCTGGAGCCTGGGGGAGAGATCGAAGGGAAATGCATGTTTGGGAGCCATTGGTGGGTAGGTGGTCATTGCATCTATGACATATGGCAGTCCTCCACCCTACCATTCTTCCAGCTGAGAAGAATTTTCAAATTTTTTAAACTGAAAAGCAGTTCCTTAAAGAAACGTGTTTGCTGCACCCTAAGTCAATAAAATCCTGCCGCTCACACTTCTCTTCTGTTTATTAAATTTTCTGACGACTGTGCACGTCATCTTCCTGGTCTCTGTTCTCTGAGGTTATAAGCAACGAATGTGCAGGGATCTGAAGCCTAGGAGAGCTGGCGAATCCCGTGCTTCATCTCCTGTCCTGGGGCACAGACCTTCTTTTACCTTCCTTTAAGAGTGGAGTAAAGGCTTCTTCCCCTCTGTCTTTTACATCGTTTGCAGTGCCTGCTGGGTAATTTCTGGTTTTCTTGGTTGATTTCCTTTAACAGTCAGAGCAAGTGGTTGTTAAGGACCTGCTCTAGGACAGAGGCTAATGTGTCAAGGCCCCTTCAAACAAGATGGAAAATTAACTGGATTCGTTATTTAATTTCCTGTGTAAGCTTGATGACTGTGGTTCTTTCTGATATTCTCCGTTCCTTTCCACCATCTGACATCAGTAAAGATCATTTTTACTGTAGTGTGCTGTGACTCTGAACTTTTAATCCTTTTTACACATATGTAGAGTCAGTAATCGGTTAGGCGTTTTGTTTGTAAAGAAGTGAGTTTATGGCAAGCTCAAGTAAAGAGAATTGATTTCCCTGGCAACGAGTCACTGTCCTTAGCTGCTTTCCAAAAGTCATCTTCTTAACATAAACTCCGTTGTGGTAGAAAGGGACTTGTTATGAAAATCAAGACAGCCATTTCACCTTTATGACTCTGAAGCAATTTCAGGAACTGAGGACAAGAGACCAATTATTATAACAAAAGATGCTCCCGTTGCTCTTATAGCTCAAAAAATTCCAAGGGTCTTGGGAGCTGTGAGCCAGGAATCATGGACAAAGGCCAAATACATATGAGGAATATATTTTTGGCCATCTGGATGACCAAACAAATATTTCTTATAAATCACAATATTGCAAGGAGTGATCACCTTCAAACTCACACTATGAGGCTATCTTTACCCTGATACCAAAACCAGGCAAAGGTAATGCCAGGAAAGAAAACTACAGACCAATATCCTTCATGAATATAGACCAAAAATACTTAAAGAAAATATTAGCAAATCAAATTCAGCATTATATGACAAGGATAATAAGTCATGACCACAGGTACATCCCAGAAATGCACATTTCTTTAACATTGAGAAAAACCTATCAATGTAATTCACAATGTGAATAGAATAAATGATTTTATCAATAGATGCAGAAAACCATTTGACGAAATTCAATACCCATTTATGATAGAACATCTGGCAAAGTAGAAAGAGTAAGTAATTTCTTCAACATGATAAAGAATATTTATGAAAAACCTATAGCTAACATTATATGTAAGGCTATCCACTCTCAATATTTTATTTATTAGGCAAGGGGAAAAACGCATAAAAACAAGATCACTAAGGAAATAGTGCATATGTCTCTATTTGTGGATGACCTGGTGGTTTATCTAGAAAATCTTCAGGAATAAAACAAGTACTAGAATTCATCAATTTAGCAAGGTCACAGGATATAAAGTTAATGAACAAAAATTAATAGCACTTTAGTATTGTAGTGGCAAAAAACTTTAAATACTAGTGGCAAAAGAAAAATTTTAAATTCCATTATAAGTACTTTCAAAACAACAATACTTAGAAATAAGTTCAACAAAGCTGTGCAAAAGGTTTTCACTGAATATTATAGAACATTGTTGACAGGAATTAGAAGACCTAAATAATATCACGTTTGTTAATGGAAGACAGTTTTATTAAGAGGTCAGTTTTCTCCCAGTTGATCTATAGATTCAAAAAAATACCTATCAAAATCCCAAGAGACTTTTATTTTTTTTTTAGAAATCGACAAGCTGATCCTAAAATCTGTATGGAAGTTCAAATGACATAGAATACACAAAGCAATTTTTAAAAAGAAGACCAAAGATAGAAGACATTTGAAAACTTGCTATAATGCCATGTTAATTACAATAAAGCAATAAAATCACAATATTGATTAAACAGTAGATATGACATCATGGAGGAGAATAGAAAGTCCAGAAACAGACTTACACATATATGGTCAATTGATTTTTGGCAAAGGAACCAGGGCAACTCAATAGAAAAGGAAGGCATGGTGCTGAAATAACTGATATCCATGTGGAAAATATGAAAATTACCCCTTACCTCAAACCAAATTCAAAATTAGCATAAAATGTATCATAGACTAAATGTAAAAGCTAAAATTATAAATCTCATGGGAAAAAAATCTTTATGACCTTGGGGAAAGCAAAGGACAAAAAAAAGCACAAAGAACAGAAGGAAAAAAATAATAAATTGGATTTTATCAAAAGAAAACATTTTGCTTTCAGAATACACTATTAAGTAAAGAAAAAAGCAAGCCACAGAATGGAATAAAGTATTCACTATGCATATATCTCACAAAAGACTTACATCCGGGATATGTAAAGAATTTTATTACTCAATAATAAGAATATGAACAACTCAAAAATGGTTAAAAGACTTGAGCAGCTACATCATAAAAGATGATATACAAGTCATCAATAGGTACATGAAAATATGCTCAACATCTTTAGTAATCAGGGAAACAAAAATTAAAATCACCATAAGATCCCACTGTACACCCTTTAGAGTGGCTAGAATTAAAAATTCTGACAATATCAAGTGTTGACAAGGATATGGGATAACTGGAAATCTCATACATTTCTAATGGGAACAGAAAATGATCCAATGACTTTGAAAACAATTTGGCAGTCACTATCGACTGAATGGTTGTGTCCCCCCCCTAAATTCATGTGTTGAAACCTAATCTCCAATGTGATGGTAGTTGGAGATGGGGCTTTTGGGAGATAATTAGGTCATGAGAGCAGAGCCCTCATGAACGGGATTAGTGCCCTTATAAAAGAGGCCCCAGAGAGCTCCCTTGCCCCTTCTGCATGTGAGGACCCAACCAGAAGACAGCTGTCCTAGAACTTAGGAAGTGGGCTATCATTAGACACTGAATCTGCCAGTGCCTTCATTTTGGACTTGCCACACTCTAGAACTATGAGAAAATGAATTTCCGTTGTTTATAAGCCACTCAGTCTATGATGTTCTATAGCAGTCCCAATGGACTGAGACAGCAGTTTCTTAAAATTTTAACACGTATTTACCATACTACCTAGCCATCCCACTCCTAGATATATACCCAAGAGAAATGAAAACATAAGTCTATGCAAAAGACTTGTACCTGAGTGTTGATAGCAACAATAGCATTGCTTTAAACACTTTTTAAATACAGCATTAAATACTTTGTTATTTAGTGTATATAAAACACAAATTAATGTATGGTGGCAATAATAGATCAGTGGTTTCCTAGGGTCAGGGTTAGAGGAAGGGATGGACTTTAAAGGAGGAATGAAGAACATTTCTGGGTTCACGGCATTGTTCTAGATCTTGACGGTGATGGTGATTTTATGGTGTATACGATGGTTAGAATTCATTCATTTTAGATATAGTTTATTATATGTAAATTATTCCTCAATAAGTTGAGAAAGAAAAAAATGTCAGCACATTTGAAATCAACACTCCACCTGTGCTAAGCCTTGGCTGGTGGGCTGTCTTTAGTCATTACTGTGTGTGTTGAAAGGGCTCTACAAACTTTTTCAGTGGTACCTGTTAAAGGATTGCCAGTATTACGGTCTTAGGAGGCTAGATGAGCTTGGTAAACGTAACAGAAAAGGACCATTTCCTGAGACCCCCTTCTCTGAACCAGTTTTTTACACCATTTCTGACATCAAATGTGTGGGTGCTTTCCCCAACACCAACCAATTCACCAACTGTCGGGACACCAACTGGGTGTCCTAAAGTTTAATTCAGTTTGGACAGTACCCAGAATTAGCACAGACCCCACAGGTTAATGTGCAGTCCCACAAGACTGCCCCAACATTAGACACCAGTCACAAGTCTGAGCCACCCCTACTTCTCACTAATTGGCTGTAAAGTTGGGAACACCCACAACCTCTGCCTCAGGTTTGATAATTTGTTAGAACGACTCACAGAACTTAGGAGAATAGTTAACTTTCTATTACTGGTTTATCACAGAGGATGCAGCTCAGGAACAGCCAAATGAAAGAGATGCACAGGGCAAGAGATGGGGAAGGGGTGCAGAGCTTCCACGACCTCTCCAGGGGCACAACCCTTCCTGCACCAACCTGGAAGCTTTCCGAACCCTGTCATTTAGGAGTTTTATGGAGACTCCCTTACACAGGCTTGATGGATTAATTTATTGGCCATCGGTTATTGAACTCGATCGCTAGCCCCTCTCCTCTTCCTGGACGTCAGGGTGTGGAGCTGAAGGTTATGACCCCCTAATCACATGGTTGGTCCTCTCGTAACCAGCCCCCAGACTGAAGTTATCTAAGGTCCACAAGAGTCACCTCATTAGTATACACTCAGGCATGGTTGAAAAGGGCTCATTATGAATAACAAAACATGCTCCTCTCATCTCTATCACTCAGGAAATTACAAGGTTTTTAGGAACTCTGTGCCAGGAACCAGGGACAAAGACAAAATACATATTTCTTATTATATCACTATGTCGCCCCTCCACATGAATGAAGAGGGTGGATCTGATCTTGTTTTCTGTTAGTACTGTGGACATGTTTGAGATTTAGCAGTGGCTGAATTTCTCCCTCTGTTATGTGAAAAACACACACACATTTTGTGATTTGAAACAAGTCCAAAGAAAATCTTTTACAACTATAATGATATCCAGAACCTGGTAATTTGAAAGATAAGAATTGTTTTTCATATAGTCAAATGGATTGTGTCTGTAAATGTAGTCTTCTTAATTGTATGTGCTCCTTTAACTTCTAGACCTGCCATGGCATCTTCCTGGCAGGGTACAGTGGTGTGCGGGGACGAGGCTGGCCTGACTGACTTTCCTAGGCCCTTGGAACAGACTGGGTAGCTACTTATAATCTGGAGAGATAGGCAAAAGAGTTTGAGATTGTGGCAACAACATGCAAATCTTTGAGTCTCAATCATATTTTGAGTTTCCTCTAGATTTGAGAGTCAAACAGACTCGCAGGTCTCACTTCCATGTGCTCAAACCTATCTTTTCTGGCTCTTGTGGAAGTGTCTGGCTCCTGATGTTGGCTTCACTCCTGGGAATGTGAGTACAGCTCCAAAGGTGTGACACCCAGGGCTTCTGAGACCCATCTATGGGTTACTCTGAGCTTAAGCAGAAGGTGAAATTCGACTAAACAAACCCACCAGTCAGGACACAACCACTAAGTTTCTTTTGATTCATTTTGAAACCATTTTTAAATTTTTCGCAATTTTCTTTCAAACACTCAGCCAAGATTTTTCTTAAAACATGACTTCACTTTGCTTAAATAAAATAGGCCAGTACTGTAACATATAGGCCAGTTTTATAACATATGATTGATACACAAACAGACAGATAGATATTGTCCAGGCTGTCCATGTATCAGACAGCCAGAGGGCATTAGATGAGTACAAGTTTTTTAGGGAAAACTCCTGTAAGAGAAAATGGGGAGTGAGCTCCGAGAGAGGGGAGAGCCCTCAGACCCAGGTGCAGATGATCCCCGGTAGAGAGGGAGGTGGAGAGAAACTGGGTGGGACTGTCTCACTACATTGCTAAGAAAGTTTACCAACCTATCAGGAGTCTTCAGGTTAAGAACACCCATCAGAGGAGTTCTACACTTCCCAGGAATGGGCCTGCCTTAGTGTCCCTGCCACGCTAGGTTGTGAGCTGAGAACAGCAGGTGGGAATCCAAGATGCAGCAGCTAGTGGCCAGTTGCATTCCCTGTGGTTGGATATTTGAGGGGCCCTGACCGCCACAGATAGAGAGGTAGATGATAGATGCCAGATAGGTAGGTAGGTAGGTAGATAGATAGATAGATGCATAGATACATAGATAGATAAATGGCCAGATAGATAGATAAGCAGAATTAGAAAGGAGATATATATATATATATATAATATTTATAGTAACTTTCTCTGGGAGGAATTGTGGGACATTTGTGGGGGTTTTCTGTTGTACTTTTATGTTTTCTAAAGTTTCTGTACTTCAGCGTGTGTATTCTTTAAAAGCTCTGGATTGAGATTTAAGCAACTCTCTTTAAGGTAACCCCTTTCCTATCTCAGAAATTTACAACGCTTATGATGTGTACGTGTGTGTCCTTGCTTGGGCCAATTTGCACCAAGCTTTCTGATTCTTCTTCACTGTCTCCAGCTTCTTCTTCTTCCCCCCAGAAAATTCACTAGAAACATCCCTTTGGGGGGAAGAAGCAAGCCTGTTTATAATCTTCTGTCCACATCCCCTTTCTAACCATGCTTGCTGGCTCTTGCCTACTAATTATATTAAAAAGTGGGAACTAATCCAGGGGCTGAAAATACGTGTCCTAGGCTCTCTAACAAAACATAAAGGATCCATCTGAGGAACAAACCACAGATTAGGATCTTAAGAAACTCAAAATGAAGCTGTGCCCTAAGAGATGTATACCCAAAATCTACTAGTGTGTAATACAAGTTCATTCCATTGTAAGATTATTTTGGTTACAGAAGCTGTACTGGATTGAATAATGTCCCCCAAAATTCCTGTCCACCTGGAACTTCAGGACGTGATCTTATTTGGAAATATTTATTGCAGATATAGTTGAGATGAGCTCACGCTAGATTAAGGTGGGCCCTAAATCCAATGACAGGTATCCTTCTAAGAAGCCAATGAGAAGACACAGAGGAGATACACACAAGCAAGACTATATGAAGACAACAGCAGAGACTGGTGATGCAGCTGCAAGCCAAGGAATGCCAAGAATTGCCAACGACCACCAGAAACCAAGAAGAAGCAAGGAAGGCCCCCTCACCCCCACCCCCGAGCCCTTTCAGAGGAAGCATGGCCCTGTCAACATCTTGATTCCAGATGTCTATTCTCCAGAACAGTGAGAAAATAAATTTCTGTTGAATTAAGCCACCCAGTTCATGGTACTTTTTTGCAGCAGCCCGATGAATCTCATACAGAAGGCAATGTGACAAAGCTTCATCGGGGAGGTGCCCGTGGACCAGGAACCTCTGAGCAGACAGGCCATTGTGTGACCTCCTCATGTCCCCTCTCTTCCATCAACACAGTCCATTAGTGATAAAGCATCCTAGATGAGGACTGGTGACACCCGAGCTGCTTTCAGGAATGACCCTCTCTGCCAACTCACATTCCAAAGCCAAAAGCTGTGCAGCACTGGATCAGATTTTTGATCTCCACACATAAATGGATAGCAAAAAGTGCATGAACAGTTTACATGGGGACTCTGGGGCACGAAGAGCAAAGATGCTCATCCTCACAGAACAGCTGCTTCTATCTGTTGCCTCACTCAACCAAATATGAGGCACTCCTTAGGAAAGAGTCCAAATGAGTTGAAGTGGGGCTTTGTTTTAAGTGCACCCTGACTGTTGATGATTGTGAACATAACAAGAAACCAGCCTCGGCTCCATTTGCAGGTGGTCATTCGTTGCCAACCTCTCTGTGGGAAAACAACCACCTTTCGTCATAACAATGCTGTCACAGGGAGTCTGCAGAGGCCATGCACAAAGCTGACCTGGAGGGGCCAGGGCTGGAAAGAGGGCAGGGGAAGGAATGGCTAAAGCTGTCCACAGATTGCAGACCACGACCGAGGGGTCAGCATGTGCGCAAAGCGACAAGCAGTTCTGGTAAGCCCTGAGGGCGAAGCCACAGCCAGAATGGCACCCTGTCAGGGCACCCTGAAGAACAGAGGTGCCACGGAGTGTCTCAGTAAGGAAGGACAAACTGGGAATGGAGAGGTCAGAGTGGAGCAGGTGGCTCAGGCCTGGGGAAGTCTGGCGGGTTGCAGAGTGGGAGATAGCAGAGAGTGCGAGAGTGAGCTGGGGAATCAGTGGGGTAGAGCCCTCAGTACTCTGGAGGGTCCGCCACATTGCTGCGGTTCTGCAGGACACGGAGTATAAACATTGACACTACTTCCTGGAATTTTAGCTTCTGTCCGTGCTCTGATTTTTTCATTTGGCCTTGTGTGTGCTGTGGTTTAGCAAGACTCTTCAGGGCCGATATTCTCAAATGTCTTCATTTTCTGCAAAGATCTTACTTTGCCTGTTGCATGTGTCTCACTAACTGTGTAGAAGCTGCCGCTTTTCAAAAGTTCGGTCTAAGTTCTGGGCTGCCAAGTGACATGGGATAGTGATAAATAGATTGCCGCAACTTCAATACAAATGTGGAAATAAGGAGAGAAATAGGAGGAAAACTGGGAGTGTGTGTCCTACGGGCTGGAGTTACTTGGGGGACTCGACGTGATGACGTATATAAAAAATGTAGCAGGCAGGGTCCTGTCAGGAAAGAGAACCCACGCGGTAGGTTAAACAGAGAAATTTTAATATCAAAATTATTAGGTGTAATAAAGGAACAGTTATAAGATGAAAGGAAACTATTGCACGCTAGGGCTGAGGGATGGCCCCCAAAGCAGGAAAACTTGGCAGGGCTTCAGCTCTCACTGGAGAAGGTGCGATTGGGCCGTTGGACAGCCCAGAGAAGCAGGCCGGTTTGGCCAGACTGGAGCGGGTCTGGAGTTGCTGGGCAAACAACAGACCGCCCTCTGGAGGGCAGACAGGGAGCAGGACTCAGCCGTCAGGGGCACCAGGCCTGCAGGGGGAGCCTGGGCTCAGGAAGGGGCAGAGGACCTTCAGAGCGCGTGCCACAGGGGTAGGGGAAAGGAGGGAGCTTATAGACAGGGGGCTGCTCAGGGGTACCCCTGGCCACACGCATGCTACGCGAGGGCCCTGCTGGGGCATTTTTTTCCCCAAATCAAGAGGTCTGCGGACAGGTTATCAGCAGGCCAAAGCTGCGACGTTGCACAGGGAGCACTTTTAGGGCTCCTGGTCTAGGCATAATGCACCGGAAGTGGTCCTACCCACGTGGCTGGCTCTCTCGCCCCTCCCATCGGAAGTGGCAGGAGGCCTCTTCCTCCTACAATGTCCCCTCAGCTCCCTCTACTGGGAGAGCTTAGCAGGGTGCTCCCTGTAAAGGAGAAATACTTAAAGCGAATCTGATGTTTGTTATAGAGCCTCTACTGAACTGAGTATTCAGAGCTGAGAGGAAATAAATTGGTAATGACTCAGGGAGCTTAGCAAAGAGACTGCCATGTAGTAGGTGTTCAGTGGTTGAAAGATGTCAGTGTGACTTCTTATTCAGTGAAACATTTAAATTATTTGGAACACATTTAAAAGTTGGGCAGCTGCGTTGATATTTGTTGTCATGTAATTTATTGTTGTGTTATTTAACTAGACGCAAAGTTAAGAATCTATGTGTAAAATATTTCTCTTTTCTAATTCATGTTCCTTTTCTTTTTTTTCGTTTTCTTTTTGTCTAGGTCTTATATAATATCTTAATTGCCTTCACAAAGATGCATAAATTTGAAGACATAGAACCTGTTGACATTTTGGCTGGATGTGCCCGATTTGTTATTGTGGGGGTTGGGGGAGTATTTTTCGGCATCATTTTTGGATTCATTTCTGCGTTTATCACACGTTTCACTCAGAACATCTCTGCAATTGAACCACTCATCGTCTTCATGTTCAGCTATTTGTCTTACTTGGTTGCTGAGACGCTCTATCTCTCTGGCATCCTAGCGTGAGTACAAACCAAGGACCGACTCTCATAGCAATGAAAGAGACTTTAGGACTGCCTCTTGTGGACCAGCATCTGGAAAAGGCTTGACTTCTGATGCTAATTCTCAAAGGTGTTGTAGGATTCAGGTTTTTTAAACTTTTGTAAAATCTGATTCAGGTCCTTTGCCAAACAAATGTTCTCTCCCACATTTGCATTTGCTCTCTTCTCGTGATTTGCCTGAGGAGAGCATAGCAATTATGCTCAGAAAAACTGATGCAGAGCAGAGCTGGGAGAAATTCAGAGTTAAAGTCTTAGTTCAGCAGATTTTTTTTCCTTGAAAAATTCATTATTTTAAACTTAAAGGGAAGCATTCCTGAGTTCTGCCTCTTGTTATTTCCCTCAAGTCATCAGAGCTCCAGGACTGGTCAGTATGGAATAACACTAGCGAGACGGGATAAGACTAGAAATCCAGATTTCTTTGTCCTAATGTAAATATTTTGAAATGTTTGTCCTTGTGTAGATCTCGGAACGAGGCTCTTCAACTCGGCTTAATATATCTGGTCATGTTCTTTTCTTTATGACATTATCCTCATACTCAGCTATGTGGGCAGAAACATTTAATTGTATTGTATAGAAATATCTCTTTTAGTTAAATATAATAGTGTAAAATCTGGGCATTCATCATTTTCCCACCTTAAAAGTAAGCAGAACTACTAAGACAAGGCAAATTCCTATCTTTCCCCCCTAGACTTGCTAAGTAGCTCTAGAACAGAAACATTTTGAATGAAAAATTCCTCATTAAATTATTGTAAGAATATTGCAATATGAGGGACCTTGCAGAATTACTCTTCCTAGGTAACTGCATTGGATTTATTTTGGTTTGAGGCAGACTGAAGTAGAGAGTGAGAGGTGGGACTGACAAAGCTCTTGATGAGGGAGGGCAAGATAGAAACAGTTCTGCTTTGGATTTGTACAACGTTGATGCCTTTTTGTTGTGGGAAAGCCAGGCCACGCCCACCTTCCCCACCAACCTCAACTTGTGCAGACCCTTGGACAGGAGAAGAGGAAGAAAGAAAATGTGTGGGGAATCTGCAGCCAGAGAGGGGAAGGGAGAAGGTGTTGTCTCTGGATAAAAGCAGGATTCGTGTATGAAGGATTTTTCATGGAGGGGCAACATCTTGCGGCTTCCCTCAGACTCTGCTTCTTTTTCAGAATCACAGCCTGCGCGGTGACAATGAAGAAGTACGTAGAGGAAAACGTGTCCCAGACATCCTACACCACCATCAAGTATTTCATGAAGATGCTGAGCAGTGTCAGCGAGACCCTGATCTTCATCTTCATGGGCGTGTCCACCGTTGGGAAGAACCACGAGTGGAACTGGGCCTTCATCTGCTTTACCCTGGTCTTCTGCCAGGTCTGGAGAGCCATCAGTAAGAGACAGCAGAGCCCCGAAAAATCTCTTGCCTGCTTCTTTTTTTTTTTTTTTATTTTTCTGATTCTCCCCTGCAGTGTAAAAGCATAAGCACGCAGTGAGGTGATGCTAACTGGTTCTGCTGGTTAGGGGAGTGTAGACACCTTCCAGTGGCCGGGAATGTTTTCTGTATAATTCCTTCAATCAGTTCAAAGCAATTAGTGGCTGATAAGGTTCTGCTTTGAAGCAAGGCTGGAGCAAGGAGTATTTTTTTTTAATTGAATACAGCGCTTTCACATCTACACATTTAAATATAACTCAGTAAATTTATCCCCTGCTCTTCACTTCTTTGCCAATTTGTACCCTCTTGCATCTTAAATCAGATAATAGATTATAAACTGAGGGCATTGACACTTTTGTTACAGGAAAAGTGAGATCTCACAAGTTGTATTCTGTGTGCGGAAAGTACTGCTAGAAAACAGCGCCCTAAATAATACAGGTGGTTTTAGTTGAGGATTGAGTGTGATGTACAGAAAACCAAGGACCAGGAAGTGAACCTTTATTTTTAAAAAGTGCTTCGTAATAAGTAGTGAAAGCAACTCTATAATGTAATTGGTGTCATCCCTACAAAATGTGCCTAATTTAAAAAATGAGATGACTAATGGCTGCTGATGTATCTTGTACATTTATGTTTCTGGAGCCAGAAAAAAACATTAAGCACTGAACTACAATATATGTGCTGCCTTTTGATTAGAAGCAATTATATTTTTAAATGATTTTGATCAATATTTGAAGCATTTCTTAAATGACTTTGATCAATATTTTCAAGCCAATTACTCAGAGAGAAATTAGGAGAAATGGCTGAGACTTATCTTGAACATATTAATTCTAAATTAGTTTTGGATGGGTTTTAGGATCTAGGAAAGAATAACAAGTATGCAGAAACATTAAAATATTCATAAAACTGACTCTGAATATATGTGCCTGTTGGGTGGCCAGGGGAGAAAATAATTAAGGAAATTGTGATAAATTTATAATCTCACATCAAATCCTCACACTATTGCTAACTAGCTATTTGGCCTCGGATAGACATTTAACTACTGAAAATCGTCCTCAACCACAAAATGGTGGGCAAATTTCTTAGGTTCCTTTCAGTTCTGAACTATAGGGGTGTTCAGAGGGGTAGAGCTAATGTCAAAAGACAACACTACATATCTTCAGCCCAGCCGACAAGAATAGAAACCATGTAGGAGAGCGTTAATATCGTGGATACCTCCATATCGTCGACCTTGGTGACCATCCAGCCCAACTCCTTCATCTTTTAGCTGAGAACAGTAACCAAGAGAATGGCTGACTTGGCCATATCACACTGAGGCACAGAGCCAGGTGTCAGAATCTATTTCTCCCACTCCCATCCTGTTCTCCTCCCAGCCTGACTCATTGTAGCTAAAAATAATTCAGGAAGGCTCATAACGTATAAGAGCCTGCTTTATGTTATTTATAGATATTAAATTTATTTAGGCCTTGCATCCACCTTCTGAGGCGAATGCTATCGTTACCTCCATTAAGCGGATAAGACTGAGTACGTGGATATATTAAGAAGCTCGCCCAAGATCACACGACTAGTATGTGGAGGAGCCAAACAATGAAACAGTTTCAACCTTACTGTCTGTTGCCCCGTCAACGTGGCTAATGAAAGGGGGCTTGCCCTGAAGCGTCTGTGACTAGGAGTCACGTGAGGATACTGAGAACTTCATTGTTCTTCAGTGAAACCTCTTTAATTGGTCAGAGCTTTAATGAAGGGACCTTTCCCACCAGGAGCACAGCACTGGTGGTGACTAGGTCACGGGGCCACTTGGGGATGAAACTCAGTGAGGTAGAAAACACCTCTACATTTTAGACAAGCTCCTCCACCCTCCGCTTACGGACAGTAAGAGGCACCCCTTTGAACCCTTGCCAACACCCTTTCTTGTTTGCATCAAATCTCCAAAAGAACCAAGCCAACCACAAAAGATTTGCTCACCCTGCAGAGACCACAATCACCGAGTCGGCTCTTCTCATAGTTAAAGTGTACACCTCCTTCGGTTACGGAACATGAGACGATAAAAGTATTTTTATGCCCCATGGAATCCCCTTGCTTGACCTAGTTTTGGAAGGTAGAGTGAAAATTATGGGCATAGATTAGAAAATATCTGCCAGGGTCTGGCTCCGTGGCCGAGTGGTTAAGTTTGCACGCTCTGCTGCGGCGGCCCAGGGTTTGGATCCTGGGCACGGACATGGCACCACTCATCAGGCCGTGTTGAGGCGGCATCCCACATCCCACAACTAGAAGGACCTGCAACTAAGATATACAACTATGTGCGGGGGGTTTAGGGAGATAAAGCAGAAAATAAATATATATCTGCCCTTTCATATATCAAAAAGTATCAAGATTTTATTACTTTAAATACACACACACACATACACACACATGCTAGGAAACTACCAATCTGAAGCACTACTGGCCCACAACTAGTCAAAAGCTGATAAGTCTTGGGGCTGACTCAGTAGTGTAGTGGTTAAGTTTGCACATTGCACTTCAGCAGCCCAGTGTCTGCTGGTTTGGATCCCAGGCGCAGACCTACACACCACTCATCAAGCCATGCTGTGGCGGTGTCCCACATACAAAAAATAGAGGAAGATGGGCATAGATGTTATCTTAGGGCCAATCTTCCTCATCAAAAAAAAAAAAGAGAGATGGTAAGTCTTGTAAGATACTCTGTTCGGGACAGACAATCCTGGGTGTGATGGAATTAGGTGGCCTTGTTTGGAGGGCACATGCACGCGACTTGGGTTCACTAGCACTGTACCTCTACCCATTCATGACCCTCTGCTCTAATATGTATTTCCCTTTTCTAGGCGTATTTGCTCTCTTCTATGTCAGTAACCAGTTTCGGACTTCCCCCTTCTCCATCAAGGACCAGTGCATAATTTTCTACAGTGGTGTTCGAGGAGCCGGAAGTTTTTCACTTGCATTTTTGCTTCCTCTGTCTCTTTTTCCTAGGAAGAAAATGTTTGTCACTGCTACTCTAGTAGTTATTTATTTTACTGTATTTATTCAGGTTAGTAGATTTCTTTCATATTTGAAATAAGTAGTTTCTTACAGGGTTATGTATTAAATTAGCATAAAACCAAAAAAGGGACACTTTATCTGATTTTCAGATGTGCGCTCAATACCCAAATTAAATTACCAAATATTTCTGGATCATATTTATGATCTTCCTTTAACCTCTAAAATATGATGCCTTGTAATCAATAAAATGTATTAATCAAAATATCCCTGGGTAGCAGGTGAATGATACTGTACTGTGTATTGCTGAAAGGATATTCCGGTCAGTACTAGACAGCACAAGTTTTTACTTTAGCTGGAGCCTTCTCTTAGCAAACTAAACAGACTTTATTTTAAAGGATGAAACTAAATTCCTGCTTTAAAATATATGTATAATGCCTATTTCTATTGCAGAATTTAAAAGAATTAAATAAGAACTAAAGTAAACACTGGAGCTTTTATCCAGTGGAAGCTAGTACAAAACAAAAACAGAAAAATTGGAGGTTCTAATAGTTTTGCTAATAGATTTGCTCTCTAAAAGGACAATCTTCACTGCTCCAACTGTATTTTGTTATTTTGTTATTTATGACCTAGGGAATCACAATTGGCCCTCTGGTCAGGTACCTGGACGTTAAAAAGACTAATAAAAAAGAATCCATCAATGAGGAGCTTCATATCCGTGTAAGTTATCTCTTGGTCATAATTAATAAGTTAATAAGATGTCCCCATTTGCCACCTACGGGAGTAATCTAGAGCTTTGATGGGACATGTGTACACGTCACTAGACATAGCCTCTTTCCTCTCCAGCTCTACCAAGAGCAACTGTACTAGTTTTCTAATGCTGCTGCAGGAAATTACCGTAAACTTAAAGGCTTAAAAAAACACGAAGTTATTATCTTGTAGTTCTGGTGGTCAGAAGTTCAAAATGGGTCTCACTGGGCTAAAATCAAGATGTTGCATGGCTACATTTCTGGAGGTCCTGGCGAAGAAGCAGTTTGTTTGTCTCTTCCAGCTTCTAGAGGCTGCTGGCATTCCTTGGCTGGTGGACCCCTTCCATCTTCAAAGCTAGCAATAGCAGGTCAGGGCTTTCTCATGCTGCATCACTCTGATACGGACTCTTCTGCCTTCCTCTTTCACCGTAAAGGCTTTTATGATTATATTGGGCCCATGTGGATAACCTAGGATACTCTATCTTAAGGTCAGCTGACTAGCACCCTTAAGTCCATTTGCTATCTCAATTCTTCTTTGCACATAAACTAACATACTCACGGATTCTGGGGATTAGCACATAGACATCTTTGGGGACCGTTATTCTGTCTATCACAGTCTTCTCTCTGCCTCTCAAGCATTCATGTCTTTTCCACATGCAAAATACATTAACTCTACTCCAACATGCCCAAAGTCTCAATCCCTTGTAGTATCAACTCAAAGAATAAAATCTCGTCTAAATCTATTCAACTCAAAAGTCCCAAATCTCATCATCTCAATCGTCTAAATTAGGGATGGGTGAGGCTCTGGGTATAACCCCTTCTGAGGCTCAGCTCCTCTCTGGTTCTGAACCTGTGACACTCAAGAAACAAGTTGTCTGCTCCCAAAATACACTGGCAGGGCAGTCATAGGATAACAGGTATAGCTATTTCCTTTCAAAAAGGGGGGGAAATGGGAGGAAAAATGGGAGTCATCTATCCCAAGCAAATTTCTAAGTCCACCTGGGAAAGCTCTATTTGGTTTCAAGGCCTGGGAACAGTCTTCTGTGATTTTTTGCTCCACCCTCTGAGTTCTCAACTCCACCCTCTGAGTCATACTTCCTTTCTCATGAAAGGTAGCAAGTGTTTGCAGCCCCTTAATTTCGATCAGCCTGTTTCTTGCCTGTAGAATTTGGGGGGGTCCAACAGCCTTCTTTCGTTTTGTCTTCTCTTTCCCTTTCAGTCCGAGCTGGCAGTGCTTCTGTCAGGGTTCCACGGAAGCAGAACCAGTAGGAGATGTATGCTCAGAGCTTGGTTGAGAGGAATCAGTTTACCAGTGAGGGGCCTGGCTAAGCAATGCAAAATCTGTAGAACAGGACTTCTTGGGCATGAGCTACAGCTGCTGTGCACACATGGAATTTTCTTCTTCTTTTATTTAACTTTATTCACTTTTTATTTTATTTTATTGAGGTCATATTGGCTTTTAAGATTTTGTAAATTTCAGGTGTACTTTGTTTCAGTTTCAGTGTGGATTGCATTGTGCTCACCACAATAGTCTAGTTTTTATCTGTCACCATACACATGTGCCCTTTTACCCCTTTCACCCTCCTCCCACCTCCTTTTCCTCTGGTAACCACTAATCTGTTCTCCTTATCTATGTGTTTATCTTCCATATATGAATGAACTCATACCGTATTTCTTTGTCTGACTTGTTTCACTTAGCATAATACCCTCAAGGTCCATCCATGTTGTCACAAATGGCATGATTTTGTCTTTTTTGTGACTGAGTAGTATTCCATTGTGTATATATATACCATATCTTCTTTATCCATTCATATGTTGGGCACTTGGGTTGCCCCCATGTCTTGGCTATTGTGAACAAGGCTACAGTGAACATAGGGGTGCATAAGTATTTTTGAATTTTTGTTTTCATATTCTTTGGATAAAATAACCAGTAGTGGGATAGCTGGATCATATAGCATTTCTATTTTTAGTTTTTTGAGAAGTATCTGTACTATTTTCCATAGTGGCTAGACCAGTTTGCATTCCCACCAGTAGTGTATGAGGGTTCCGTTTTCTCCACATCCTCTGTAACACTGGTTATTTCTTATGTTGTGAATTATACTCATTCTGACGGGTGTGAGGTGATATCTTATTGTAGTTTTGATTTGCATTTCCCTAGAAATTAGTGATATTGAACATCTTTTCATGTGCCTGTTGGCCATCTGTATATCTTCTTTGGAAAAATGTCTGTTCATATCCTCTGCCTATTTTTTTGATCGGGTTATTCATTCTTTGGTTGTTGAATTTCATGAGTTCTTTAAATATTTTGGAAATTAACCCCTTCTCAGATATATGATTTACAAATATTTTCTCCCATTTGGCAGGTTGTGTTTTCATTTTGTTGATGGTTTCCTTTGCTTTGCAGAAGCTTTTTAATCTGATCTAGTCCCATTTGTTTATTTTTTCTTTTGTTTCCCTTGCCTGAGTAGACATGATATTCAAAAAGACACTGCTCAGACTGATGCCAAATGGTATACTACCTATATTTTCTTCTAAGAGTTTTATGATTTCAGGTGTTATATTCCAGTCTTTAATCCATTTTGAGTTAATTTTTGCGTGTGGTGTAAGATAGTGGTCTACTTCCATTCTTTTGCATGTGGCTGTTCAGTTTTCCCATTATTGGAGACATTTGCTCTCTCCATTGTGTGTTCTTGGCTCCTTTGTCAAAGATTAGTTGTCCATAGACGTGTGGGTTTATATCTGGGCTCTCAGTTCTGTTCCATTGATCAATGGAATTTTCTTCTTCATCAGGGAAGCTTCAGCTCTGCTCTTCAGGCTTTTCAATTGATCAAATCAGGCCCACTCAGATGATCTAGGACCATCTCCCTTACTTAAAAAGAACTGATTATGGATTTTAATCTTACTACAAGATATCTTCACAGCAGAATCTAGATTAGTGTTATCAATAACTGAGGACCAGCCTAGCCAAGTTGATGTTTCAAAAAGCTATCACAGTGACTAATCTTCAGATTTGCCCTACTTGCTTCTAAAATCATTCTTCCAATGGAATGAAAGATTCTCTGCACTTTCTGAACTTTTAATTAGGAAGTCGTAAAGGCTTCTCCTACTTCTGTCTGGTGCTAAAAACATCCAACTCTGGCAAAGATGAAATGAAGCTGAGTATGGTTTCTACCTGTTTGTTTAAGTTCAGCACAGTATTGAAGGAATACCATTCTGTGTGATTCCGGGTGATAAAAATGAGAACTAATGTATGGGCGGTGTAGGGAGAGAGAATTCCTTCAGCTCAGTCAGTGAAGAGCATTCTGATCATCGTCTCTTGTATGGCACGCCCAAAGGTGAAATGGACGTGTGCAAGCAATGACTGGGAACAGTTGGCATAGTTGCTATACAGAAGATTCAAACTTTGAGAGTGTGACTGGCCCAGACAATTTTTAAGTTTCTTTCATACCTGAGAGTTCATAATTCTAATGCTGGGGGAATTGATGAAGTCTTTCAAAATCAGACCTGAATTTCATGGCCCAGGTCACTTGAGGAAATAAAGTAATTTAAATTGTAGGAAACCCAGACCAAAATTTTTCAAGACCATTTGAAAGTACTCAACAGATGAGGTTAGGGAGTGGGTGTTTTAAAAATGAGTAATGCTTTAACCTGATTTAAGGTTTTTGTCTCTATCTTTATCCCCCTGTTCATTATTTTGAGAAATTAGATAATAAACTTAAAACAATAGAACTTAGATATTTCATGCCTTTCTTGTTTATTTTTCTTTGTCTTAAAAAAGTTATAATTGTTGGCAGAAAGCGCATCAATTATTTCAGAATTAATTTAGTATTTTAATCTATTTTGAAAAAAGAATTTAGAACCAGTATAAACTTCAATGATTACAAATTTAATTTGAAGACTAATCATAAATTTTGAAGAGATTGTACTTTTTCCCTAAATTCTTGTAAAGAATTTTGATAAAGCAAATGTTGTACAATTGGCTTGGATAGTGAAATGTAAATACTGAGAGGAAATGATTAGCTAAAAAGTGAGGCATGCGGATAAATTTTGTTGTTACATGTTATTATTATAATAGAATATCTGTGGAATTATATTTTCAGAAACTGTATAAATTGGATATTGACATTTTCTTTTCTTTGCAATGAAATTAAAAGTAACAGTTAATTATTAGGCTATACATCCATGTGATTTTAGTACTGAGCAGTTTCCTAGATCATTCTAGAAAAATATTGTGCAAAGCAAATGGCAGGTACCCTGTTGCCATTGCAAGTTATGTGCATTATTAAGGAACTTATCTACAGAGTCTTTGAATCATGAAACTAAGTTGAATTCCTTTGAAAGGCATTGTAAGTTTCAGTTACATGAACAGAGTGATAGAGAAGAGAATATGCTGCAGGAAATTAAAGGCTCCTTTGTTTTCCAAAGTGTATTAGCTTTCCCCGTGTGTCTTTTAAAGTTAACGTTTCACCAGCTATCATTTTCTCGTGTTTGGTTTGGCAGTTGATGGATCACTTGAAGGCCGGAATTGAAGATGTGTGTGGGCAATGGAGCCACTACCAAGTGAGAGACAAGTAAGGAGGCCGAGGGTTTCACTATCTAGGAGGGATATTGTGGAATGGGAACTTCAAAAGATTACCTTGGAAGCTGAGCACAGAACTAGAAAGAAGCCAGAGGAGGGGGACCAGGAAGATAAAGGGCCTGGGAGCCATGCCATACCAGAAGCAGGTAGGAGTCCTGGGAACACCTAGCCTGGAAAATGGAGAACTGTCTGGTGGAGAAGTCTGTAGACTTGCGCTAAGTTGCTTTAGAGAAAACTAGTACGACTGATAGATGGAAATTAGAGAAGTCAGATTTAAATTTAAAACTAGGACAAGTTTCTCAATGATAAGAGGAGCTCAACCCGGGCATGGCTGGCTTCATGAGGCTGCAAAGGGAGTTTGGTAACTCATCAGGGATCCAGGGGAAGAGATTCCTCCATTGTGGGGGAGGCTGCAGTGGAAGAACTTGAAGGGTTCTTCCCACATAGTGATTCTATAAGAATGCCTAAGTCCCTCTTCTCTACCACATCACTCATTTCAGAACTCATTCTCTTCCTGCATTTAGTCTATAGCCATATATTAATTATGTGGCTCTGAGGAGAGTATCACTGAGGATGAGGAGGATGAGAGTTTTGGAGTTATACACAGCTGTTTGGAGAATTTAGGAGTTAGCAGTAGTTAAGTTAACCAAATGGTAGAAGTTTCCTCTTTAGGGCTTGCCAATGTGTTGATGTTGGTGATGCCAAGAGAGACTAGATCTTAAAAAGTCTGGCTGTTGTGGAGTGGTGCCACCTAAAAGGGAACTGAGAGCTCTTGAGTGGCCTCTTTTTGTGAGGTAGAAAGAAGGATAGTTTTTGCAGTCCTCGTTGCATTAAAGTAGAATTTAAATTATGTGAACATCCACCGATCTGGAACTCAGGCCAGGCATTTTTGAAGTCCGAATCCTATCATTTTCCCAAATGAAAATCATTTAATATTCTTCCATTTAGTGAAATCTATGCCTAATTTTCTAGACACAAAGGCAGATATCAAGAGCAGTGTGACACACTCAGTGCACTCAAGGTCCTCAAGATATAGCAGAAGGGCTCCTGGGGGATGAAAGAACCTGAACAAATAATTAAGACCAATATGGGAGATGCTATAACAGAGGTAAATGCATAAATCTATGATAATACAGAAATGGGAGTGCGTTTTGAAAAGAAATGAGGAGTTCTCCAGGAAAAGAAGAATGGAAAGCATGCGAAGTGTAGCAGTAGCAGTAGTGTATTTTGATACACAAAGGCAAGCAAGAGTATAGCATAATTTAGATACGGTCAGAGAGACTGATGTGGTGAGACAAGAGGTTGGAAAGACAAAGACATTGCTTTTATGATGCACTGCTGAGGAGCTCTATACAGCCATTAATACTGTAAAATTCGATTTGACCTTTAAAACTCATATGAAAGGCTTTTAAATAGAAGAGTGGCATGACCATACTTGGCTTTTGGAAGGCAAACTACAACAGCAATATGGAAACTGGATTAGAAAGAGAGAACGTGGTGAGGTAGAGCAGTAGGAGGATTTTCACATGCATGTAAAATTCTTTTAAAAAACAACTATCATCTTGTAAACATAAAATAAGCTCCAGGTACTATGAAAGCTGTTTCATATATTTTATCTTACGTGATCTCCTTAACAGTCCTGTGTTAGTGCTATTATTCTCATTTTAAAGATGAGGAAACCAACTCCAAGACGTCAGTTCAGCTATTCTGCAGTGGAACCTTGATTTGATTTCAGGACTGACTTTAAAACCTCTTTTGTTTTGAGTGAACCACAGAGCTTTCAGACCAGTAGGGATAAGGGACTAGCAGGAGGGGTACTGAAATATTTCTGAGGCAGACGTGGTGACTGGTGATGGGCACAGGGAGAGGAGGGTGAGGAAAGGGAAAATAAGAACGACTCTCAGAATCCCAGAGAGGGAGCCTAGGGAGACAGCACTGCCTACAGAACGATAGACTATGGAATAATATTTAGCGAATAGTAGACTGGAGAAGAATATTAAGTTAAATAGTAGATTCTCTTTAAGATGTCTCAAACCGATACTCAGCCCCATTTTGGAATTTCGTCTCAAGCTCAGAAGGAAGACCATGGCTAGAGACAAAGGCTGTCAGTGAGTATTTGGTAAGTGAAGCCGTGGGCACGGGTGAGGTAACTACAAGGAAGTGAAGAGGGGATGCTGAATGAGGACAGGACTCTGAGAAGCTTCCACTCTTACGGGGCAGGTAAGGAAGAGGAAGGGCAGGGGAGACTCAGAAGAAGTGGTTAGGGAGGCTGGAAAGGAAGAAAGTGTGAATCAGGATGTGGAGGGCATGGAGGAAGTGACCCAGTGGCACATCAGGAGAAGCCAAGTGGCTTGTAGGGCAAGGACAATGGCAACCAGTGGTGTTGAACAGCACAAGGTCAGGGGGAGCTCAGTGTGAAGAGTGTCAGAGAAGTCCTGATGGTTGGGGAGCCGATTATAGTGGAGTAAGGAATAAATGGGAACATGCCTTCTCATGAAGAAAAGCAGAAAACTAGAAGGCTGAGGGAGTGAGCGAGTTGCATCAAGAGTGGGCCTGGTATGAGCCAAACACAGAGCACAAGGCTCAAGGGATGGCAGCCCGCTAAACCCGGAGGAGACTTGACGATGCATCCGTCCTCCTCACAGACCAGGAAATCAATCACCAGATAATAAGCCAGCAGCCCGGGGAGTTATGTTCCCCTCCAGAAAATAAAGCAGGCTGACAAATTACTCTTTGAATGTAAAACGATTGGAAGTGTTAAAAATTCTACTCCAAACAAACGGCCGACTCTGAAGGCACCAAAGTCATATGTGCAGCTCGGTCTAATGGGTCCGCCAGAGATTTGCTACAACAGTCAGAGGCCACCAGCGGCTAGCCTATTCAGAGTCTCCATCATTCAGACTGTCGGGGTATATGTGGGTCTACCCTCCTTCATTGGCAGGATTTAAAATGATCTATACCATAATGGGCGAAATTACTGTAACTACTGGGCCATTTAAACTTCTTGGATTCTGGTTGAATAGGCCAGTAACACTGTAAGCGCAGCTGCCACTGTCATGAGCTGTTAGAAGGGAACACTTGCTCAAAAGCCTCAACCCCCTCATTCTTCTCTTACAATTGGAGCTGAGCTGGGCTGGGCCTCCCTCGCCTCCCACGTATGCACACTTTTTGCCCTGATTGCAGCTTGTCATTCCTTTTGTTGAGTTGATTTTCAATGTATTCAGGCCAGTAGGCCATTCTTTCTTTATTTTAAAAAATGTCTGAATTCTATGATTTCTTTAAAAAATGTATTCAAAATCTGTGAATTCCAGGCACTGTCCTGATGTTTTTCAGAATAAAGCTAAGTAGTAGTTTAAGCACGATACATACTTACGTAACATGCACAGAGATTAAAGATTTCCAACATGTTGGTTTTCATTTTTAGGTTTAAGAAGTTTGATCACAGATATTTACGGAAAATCCTAATCCGAAAGAACCTGCCAAAATCAAGCATTGTTTCTTTATACAAGAAGCTGGAAATGAAACAAGCCATCGAGATGGTAGAGACTGGGATACTGAGTTCTACAGCCTTTTCTGTACCCCAGCTGTAAGTCATGTCTGCCCTTTGATCTAGACTTTCAGTGTCAGAATTCCAAGGGACACTAACTCATTGTTCCATTTAGAGATACTACTAAGAGTGAAGAGGCAGATATGTGAGGAAGAAGTCATGAGAAAAAGATGATCTAAGTATTGGTATTTTATAGCTTGGGTCATGCTCAACCCATTTCACCTAGTTTCTGAAAATTACTTTATAGCAAAAGTTGCCTGCTATAGTTGTATGACATCTTTCTTTGGGAGGGAGAAGCCAGTGAATTGATAGAATTATAGCATATTTTGCAAGACTTTCTCTTTCTCTTCCTGATTGGAAATCTCTACCCTTTAATCTCCGCTCACTTGATTCTGCTAATCCTACTGCTGCATTTCTCCCATGAGTCGTGCCCCTTCCTCTCTTGCATGAGGAGAGACCGAGTCAGCATCCTGTGCCACTAACTTGGATTTGAGGATGAATGGTGGCAGCTACAGGTGTGGAGGTTGGTGGGCTATATAAAGAGGAAGCTGTGTTTATAATTGTGTCTAAAGCAAAGATCTGTGTGAGACGGTGAGACTTGCCTTGAGTCTGTGGGAGACTAGCTTCGAATAGGAGCAGGGAGGGCACCAGCTTTCAGCGGAACACAGGACCTTAGGGAGTTGACATCGAGGCAGGGTGTAGAGTGGGGTAAGACAGGCGTATAAATCCATCATTACAAGAGGATTCCCTTTGAAGCATAGTGCTTCTGTTGGAGCATCTGGAAACCAACTGTCTCAAGAGCTGGCAAGACATTTCTAAAGCTGCTTTAACTCTCTGACTTTTTATAAGAGCCCCTTTAATGTCACAAGAATTAACTCACTCACCCAAGATGCCTGGTTCTATTCCAAGAAACGGTTTCTGTTTTGGGAAAATTAGTCACAATGTACATTTAGGATAAGGAACACCAGCCCCTCCGTCCTGTCGTCTTCAGCAGGTAAAGACACTTGATCGTGAGCTTCAATTGTGTGCTCATGTTGGAAAAGCAGGCTGAAAGAAGGGCTAAGAATGGACAGCAAGAAAATTGTCACTAATGCCTGAGCGTTATTTCTCATCCCTTACGTGCTAATGAATCAGAAGCCTCATCACTTTCCTTCCACGGCCTGGGAAAAATCTAAAGTCACATCCCTGAGGGCATCTTGGTATAAACAGAAAGCTTTCTGCCTTATTTCTCAGTGAAACTGTTTTTGTGGTTTGTTTGTTTATTTTGGTGCTGCCCATTACATGGCTTTAAGGAAACTTCCGATACTCAAATGGAAATGTGAGAACAAGTATTTATTGGCAATGCCATGCTGAGCCATACCAGAGCCTGAGGCAGAAGGAAAAATCTCTAATATTGATCCTGTCTTTATTCAAAGTGTTGGTATTTTATTTATCATGGGGTTTTTTATTTTCATTGATCTTTATTTTCTAAAATATTGCATTCGAATCCTACTTGACTTGATTACTGAACTTCTTTCGCATGCCCTTAGTGCCTCACTCGCCTCACCTTAGGTCCGACTCTGTTCCTTGCTCACCTGTGATGTGCCAAGGAGCGTGAAAGCAGACATAGTCCCTGCTCATGAAGCTCACACTCCAGCAGGGTCACGACGTTGATAACAAGTCACACAGACGTAATCCTGAAGTCTAGGGAGCTATGAGAGAATCTAAGAGGTGACCTTCCTTTGGTCCCCACGTGTTTGACCTGCTCACCGAAGGATGGAGGCGCTGCAGGAGGGCAGGACAGGTGTAGGCAGTTTAGACCAGGAGGAACTTCCTCAATTGGTTTGCTTACTAGTTGTGTGAGCACTCGGTCTAGGAATGTAGGGGCGCTTATCTCAAATGAGAATCAGTCTGTCGTGCTAAACCACATTTCGAATCTCTATCTTCCATTGCACTAGTCATAAGCGGTTGCCCCAGTTTCTGACTTCAAGGCAATTTTTAAGCCAGCTTTGTTTGGAAAGGGCCTTTCCGTGGAGTCAATTATTTTTTCCAACATTGATTCAAGATTAGTAAGTAAGCCTTATAAGTTAGAGATAATTTTTTTGCCTCCTATAGCCCAAACCGGTTTGTTAACAGAGGTAGGAGAGGAGATTTTTAAACTGATATTTAATGCAAGTTTAGTATTTAAATTGCATTTATTTGATCTCATCAGAAATCTGTAGGACTTCAAGCAAAAAGGAATTCCTCTCCTAAGATCAAAGCAACTGATTTCTTAAAAAACAAACCTTCATACAATAATAGGAAAAAGAAGTGTGTACTCAGCTCGCTTTTTATTTTTCTGTAGGAGATGATAACAACAAAATGCACATAGATTTTTTTCTTTTAGAAGTTTAAGCAATTGTTCGACAAGAGGTTTAGATTGCCAGACTTTGTGACCTGCCGGAGAACACTACCGCCAGAAGTTGTCTATACCAACGCAGACCATGTTCACCCTCTGGCATTCCACGGCTTTTACATACTTCATTTTATTTGACCCTCAGAACAACCCAATGGACTAGGTAGAGTATGTACTTGGATTAGCCTGTTAAATATGAGGCACCTCATTTTGCCAATGAGGAGTAAGCTCTCAGGAATATCAGAAGATAGAGGCTCAAACTGGTTAAAAGTGTTGAAGCTTTAAAAAATATTGGTTAATGTTAAAGAGATATTAAAACATTTATAAATTTATAAGCATAACAAGCTACAAGTATACAAATTCAAAATATTATATTTTAAAACTCCCAAGTAATTTTAACACGTAATTTATTTTAAAAAGCATAAATTAATTTATTGCAGCTTAAGAATTTTTTAATTGATCACATATGGACAGGTGTAAGTTTACATTTATGCGTTCTTACACCGAAGACTCTGGAATGAAGATTCTGATGCCATTTTCACTTCTGTAAGGGAGCATTGTGTTGTGGGGAGCTGGGTCCTCTGCCACTCTTCACTCATTGTAAATGTTGGTCATCTTGGTGACCTTTCTAAAAAGACACAAGGCGGGGCTGGCCCCGTGGCCGAGTGGTTAAGTTCACGCTCTCTGCTACAGGTGGCCCAGTGTTTCATTGGTTCGAATCCTGGGCGCAGACATGGCACTGCTCATCAAGCCACGCTGAGGCAGCGTCCCACATGCCACAACTAGAAGGACCCACAATGAAGAATATACAGCTATGTACCGGGGGGGGCTTTGGGGAGAAAAAGGAAAAAAAATAAAATCTTTAAAAAGACACAAGGCAACCACACACATGGAAGAGCCGTCAGGTACCGTTGTTTGCTCAGTGGGCACATCCTTCGGTCGTCTTAGCATACGTTTCTCATGGCTTTCGTGCATAAAGCTATGAGAAGAGGATGCATTCTTCTAAATGAATTAGGGTGAAATATTAGATCTTTTGGGAATTCATATTATGACGGGGATAGAACATCCTCTAGATTGCATTCCTGTATTGCTGCGTTTAGAATTGAAGCCTCTTTTTACATTATTATAGCATATGATAAAAAAAAGTTAAGAGAAATGTGAGTTTTTTAATCAAATACATTTGAATTCGGATTTTCCTGGTTTGATTTTAATACCCATGAAATTACCAGAGGATTTTGATTTAAGGTGGCAGAGATTTCCTTTATGGATAATGAATGGAAGTTCCAGTGACAAGAGTCTTTCCGTTTATAATTCTACTTTTGTTCTTTTTAAAGCTTCAGTGTATGGTCGTGTATCCTAGTTGTTAGTTTTTAGTCCTCTCTGTGAGCCACTGCCACAGTATGACAACCAACAGACAGGTGGTGTGGTTCTACCATCGGGAAACGAACCCCGGGCTGCAGCGGTGAGAGCTCCAAATCTTAGCCACCAGACTACCAGGGCTGGCTCTATAATTCCACTTTTTTGACCTAGAGATTATTAACACTTAGTTTTACTAAGGAGTGTATCTTTCCTGTGTTCCCGATGTGATTATTTGGGAGGATTTTGCTGACCATGATTTTGCCAATGAAGTGGCATGTAGGGAATTCCAGGTATCATCTTGCCCAAGTGAATAATTCCTCTGTATACTTTTATAGCTGCAGCTTCTTAGTGTGCACCAATGGGAGACAGTGCTTCTGGGATGCTTATATCGCACATCCAGCCAGTAGCCTGAATGGACCTTGATTAAGTGGTCAGTTATAAACGGAGGAGAGTGCCAAGTTATAAGTAGACTTCTATCTCAAGTTTAACTTCGCTGTTTCCTTTACCAATGGTTTTTTTCCTATTTGCTTATTTTATCATAAACACAGAAAATGGAACTATTTGATTAACTGTTGTTTCTGCTTAGCAATAGGTGACTTCCACCGTAAAAAGGAATGTGTTCAGACGGTGGGAATGTGTGGGTGTATGAAAATCAAAATAAATTTTATCTGAAGGACATTTAACAGTTAGGTTGAAATGCCCTGATAATAATGTTTAAATCACCAAGGGTGGTAACTGAATATCAGTAGTGTTGACATTTGAAGCTCTGAGATACTGAAACTCTGATTTTAATGCTTTGTAGAAAGGGCATTAGTCAGTCTACAGATAGCATTGCTAAATAAATCCTGGCATACTGTGATATCCAGTATCCAAGTCCTTAAAAAAAAATCTTTTACCAATCGTACATTGCTTACAAAATGTTCTTGCTATTTATGGCTATACTGCTATTAACGTTTAGGGAAAAATACTTAAAAAGTGACCTGTATTGAAACTAACAACTGCTTATCTCTGATCAATTATCCTAAAATCTTTGCAAGTAGATATTAGCACAGCAGTGTCCTTATGTGTTCAGAAGAGCTGCAGCTAGAAAAGGAAAAATCAGAACTCTGTAAGCGTTTCTATCAAGGTGTTAAGGGAGGTGAAAGTATTAAAAGATGGGTTTAATATTCTTTAGTTTTCTCTTTTCTGTTCTTATGTTCTACAGTAGACATATATTATTCATACACTAAAAAGGTTTTAAAACTGCCACTAGATTGAAATCATTGAAATCAAATATATTTGTCGCCTGAGAATTCTGCACATAGCAATGTCATGACTTTGAAATGCTCAGAGGACAGTTGTGCATTGACTGCTAACCTGGGCGTGACTTGGGTTTGAACCCCTTCCGGGGGGTGGGGGAAGCCGTGGGGAGCTGGCCAGTGCCGAGGCTCTGAGCAGTCAGCTGCTTCTAAAATCTCACAGTGGCTGGTGTCTCAGAGCCGGCTGGCTTTCTCGGTGGACACGGTCTAATTCTCCTTGTAAAATGTGATTCCAGTTTCTTACAGTTATTCTTTAACCAAAGATAAAATCCATAAAAGGACAATTACAAGAAAAATGTAATCCTAAATGTACTCATAAAGTTGTAATACTCTCTTAGATCAATGCTACTCAAAGTGTGGTGTGTGGATGGTGATGTCCATGAGGTCGTTGTCACCTGTCCTTGGTGAGATAAATACAGACCTGACCAAGAGTCAGCCTTGACTGCGTAATCTTATTTGTGCTGCATCTAACAGTAAAACATTTAGTTTGCATTTTATGGTATCTCTTTAAAAACGTATTTTCTAATAATTGATTTTTATTGTATTTTACAAACATATCTGTCTATGACAGATACAGAGGAAAAAAATAACTTGTTTGTCACTACCTTTAATCCCTTTTTAAAAATGAGAATAATTCCCACATAAAAGCTATAGGCAAAGAAACCTTATTTTCAAAATGCAAGTTAAGACATGTGTACTGACATTTCACAGGAACTTACTAAAACAGTAGGAAAGATTATGTAAAAACAGAAGTTTTGAAACTTTGATCTCCCACAAGTACATTGATACTTCGTGGCACTCTTGCCAAGAGGGAAGAATAATGCTTGGCTTCTCTCCAATGACATTTCCAGGGCCCAGAGGATACAAGGAACCAAAAGGCTTTCCCCTGAAGATGTGGAGTCCATGAGGGACCTTCTGACACACAACATGTACCAAGTTCGACAAAGGGTGTGTATAAGCCATCTCACTTGTCCCTATTGCCTGTCCTTGGAATTGGTCCTGCAGGAATCAGTTCTTGGTTACATTATCTTCCCTAAAGCAGCCTTCTTGCTGAACAGTTTCTCTCTGCTTAGTTTGGAGAACAGAAAGATAATTGTTATGTTTCTGCTGCAAAATTGGCACCTGTGGTATAGAAAGAACTGCAAATCCAGTTGCTGGCCCTAGGGGTCAGGCTGCCCTAGCCCTGCAGCCTGGTGCCTTCCAGAACCAGGAGGTATCCCTCTCCCTCCAGAGTTGACAAGTGGTGGGGTTCACCCATTGAACCACAGAAAAAAGATGGCACCAGGACACCAATGATAGTCGAGTTGTCTCAATCTGACTAACTGTAATAGAACTTACAAAATTGACACAGTTTAGATTTGAATATTGAAACTGCAATGCTGAAAGCCTTGGGCATATTCCTTTTCAATTTTGAAAAAGGTGTGGAGTCTATACCAGCACTTGGAAACTGGTCCAAAGTACGTACGTAGTAAGAACATTTCAAGGGGTGGTGGGTGAGTCCTTCTGAAACTTTGATTTAGTCAAATGATATTTAAACTTGTGTCCTTTAATTAGGGGTTTTTGCAAGTTTGAGGATTCAATTGAACATCCCAATTCTTGAGTATGATTATAAGTGAATTCATTGTGAAAGCCTTGGTTTTGGTGACCATGTCATAGATCATAGTCTTGATGGAACCAAAAAATCATCTAGTCAAATCTCCTCATTTTCAAGTAGAAGATGCTGAGGTTGGCGAGTTGTTTATCCAACTTGTTTAAGGTCACAAAACAAATCCAAGTTAAGAACCCAGGTCTTCCAACCGCCTACCCAGTGCTCTTTCCCTGACTCCAGACTTACATGATCCAGTGAAAGTGAATGTGTTCTGGCATCCTGTTTCAGAAAGGCCAGTGAGTAAGGAGGACGTGGCAGTGAAAGGCCCTGCGCCTGCTGCAGGAATGTGGGTCAGCACCAGCCAGCATGCTTAGGCTCGGCGCAACAGCTTTCACATCATTCTGAGTGAAACGGCCTCAGTGAGATGATCACCTTCTGCCTTAGACAAACAGTGAGGAACTTCCTGGTTCAAAGAGTGTCGGCTAGCTCAGTGAGGACCAGAGCGCAAAGGCTGCCTGCTGCTCAGCCTTTCCTCAGTGTTAGGAAGGTTGAATGTGGGGAAAGGTCCAGAAAGGAAGATAGGGCTCCTCGGACTCCAACCCCATCGGCAGTGAGGTTAACTGCCCATTCTCTCTCTTTTTCTGCTTTTACGCGGGTTCCCAGATAGCCACCTTCTTTGTCTTTCACAAGGGTGCCTGTTTAGTCTGTCCTCCAGGTTCCTTCCTTCAAAGCTGTGCAGTAGCCCCCTTTCTTCTTGCCCCCAAATAAGCACATAGGCCTCTTTTAATTTAAGGAGTTTATTGCTGAGCACCATGGAAAGTCACATGGGGAGAACATAAATAATAAACAGATGGCTTTCTAAATAATAAACAGAGATGGCTTTTGCCTCCGTTTTTGTTACTTTGAAAGAGTGAAACTCACCAGTGCCCCTGCTTCCCGTTTTTCCTTTCTCATTGTCTTTTCCACAGGTCATGAGACTCGTCCCCTCCACCACGGGCCTCTTGCTGTCTTGTAGGGAAAACCCCTCCAAAGATGCAACCCAGGACAACTGTCTGTCTGCTTTGTTTCTAGTGGACAATCTACAATTTTAAGGATTGTCACAAAAGGTGACGTCTGTTGTCCTCTAGCCTGGGTGATTGGTCACTAGGCCTCACATGGCGCAGGGCTAGTGGTTGGAGCGTTGCTCACTGTGCACATTTTGGAAGAGGCCGTCTTGGGACTCAGGAGTCGCTTCAGGGCAAGGCTGGGATGAGTGCAGGGTTTGACTCTGGGGGATCCTAATAGATAGTTGTTCTGAAACTGAGCTGGCCCTGCGGGACCTGTTGCAACTGGGAGGGCTCCGGCCACCCCTGTCTGAAGTCTCAACCCTCAACTCATCCAGAACAGAATTGTCACTGGTGGGGAAGTTGGAGGACTAACCTCTGGAGGTCCTCAGTGGGACAACCACAGCAGAAGCTGTCTGGAATGCGGTGAGGATGGAGATTGAGAAACACTCTTTCTAAACTTATAAGTGAAGAACCTGGCCTCAGTCCAGACCCTAAGGATGGGTCAGAGACTGGTGGGCAATCCCTGGGATGGCCTAAATGATCAGATCACTCTCCGAATTTCTACATACTTTCAAAGGAGGAAAACGATTTATTCAACTTCACTTTCCTTCAGCAAATATTTAATGCATGTCTAGAATGCACATCTTTCTCCCATAGAACTCAAGTTTTAGGGGGAAATACAGGCTTTAAACAATCACCGGCTCCTTCATTAAAGGGCAGAAATGGAGGAAGGAGAGGAAAGAAACTTGCATATACATTATATGCACGGGACCTCCCGTCCTCTCTGCAGGTGGGCAGATTAGACAAGCACATGGGTGACATGACGTGTGGCGAAATAGAAGAAAAAATGTCCAGATATTCCTTAAAGTACAGCCTCCCCTCAAGTCAAAGTGTAGGAAATTTCTATCATTAGCATTCCTCTACATAGCTATATATATACACACACATGTAAAATTCCTATCATTAGCATTCTATACATAGCAACATGTTTAAGATGTACATGTGTGTAAACACAAACATGCACACTGAATTAAGTTTTGCATGAATCTAACATTGATAAAAAATTGTAAAAGTTTGTCTTGGTATTCTAGATGCTTAACTTTTAAAGATTTTTCATGATGGTGTCATAATGTCGTTCTTTAATATCTCAATGTACTAAATGCACTTAAGTTGAAGTCCCTTGTTAGTGATGGTGGATAAGAATCTATATTTTAAACTGTCTTCAAAATTCAATTTTTTGCCAAGTTCTTGTCAGACTGGTTAATTCGTCAAGACTGGCTGGTAAAGATCGCCTACAAGGAGGAGTGAAAGTTGGCTTGCTACCTCTTCATTCTTCCCTAGGCCCCCAAACTATGCCATCTGTGTGGAACTGCTTTTAGACAATTGTCTGTTATGTGACGATGAGTTTAGTTAATAGATAATAAAAGCCACAGATCTGCTTAAGTGGATGTACATATACTAAAACACAAACAATAAACTAAAAGCCAGTGAAACCCATGAGGACACGGTTGTCAATGGCTCCTTGTTATAAAGACCCTCTTCTCTTCTGACAGGAGACTTGACTATCTCATATTTCAACCAAGAGAGGGTCTATTATAAATCTGTATATTAAGTACCGATAAAGCTTAGTCTCTTTTCCATTTTTAATAAAAATAAGTGGAAACGTGAGCATTTTCTTTCTCACGTCAGGGATCATCTCGTGGCATCTGTCGGAGTGTGTGCTCCCCACCTGACACCCTGGCCTGAACGATGGGCCTCCTCTCTTGGCGGGTTGTGCCCAGCCCCTTCCTGCACCCATGGTCTCACCTCTCACCGTACTCTAAGTGCTTCCTTCTCCTGTGACAACAAATTCCCAGCTCTGCTTCAGTGGACCCTTCTCTCTCCCTCCCAAGTTGTTTCATAGCTGCGTTTTATCTCATGTGTTCCCTCTTCCTGGAGGGAGCATCCACTCATCCTTCAGGCCTCAGCTCAGGGCAGCGCACCTGTCCCACCCAAGACTGGGTTATGCATCCTGCCTGTGCTCCATGACTCCAGGCAGAAGCCAATGTCTTCTCTCTCACCTGAGCACATAGCGGGATATGCTTATTTGTTTGAGTTCCTAGATAGACTATAAGCCTTTTGGAGACCAGAATCCTAATTTATCCATTTTTTTTATTCCTGTGCCTACCATGGCAACTGGCACACAGAGCATTTGCTCTGTTGCTGAAAATCCTTCTTAAAGCATCCATTAACCGGGACGGGTAGTGCCTACCATTCTGATCCTGTTATCCAATGAGACCTACTGACCCAGAGGAAACTGGGCATTCACTGCAGACCCTTGAGTGAGCAGCAAGGGGGAGAAGTTGAGTGATTTGCAAACATCTGTCTGAGGACCAGTGCTGGTCTATGGTCCAAGACAAGTTTTCACTGGCCTTGGGTAAGGGCAAAGAAGAAATTTTTCATAAAGTTAAATTGATTCAATTTGAAGGACTGTTCTTTCTCTGAGATTATATCCTTCCTACTATTTTGGTTAAAAGACCACTTCCTTTTTGAACTGATGATGGTAATAGTAATTGGTTGATTTTTTTGTATGCATCTTTAATTGGCAAAATTAAAAAATAGCAACCTTACAGAAATTTCCAAAGTAGTTTTGACATTTTCCTGATCTATTAAATCCAAATGCTCAGTAACCACTGGCCTAGCATAAAAGACACGACTGGGAAAGAGAGTGTGTGGGGAGCCATGGAAGTCTGTGGGTACCCTAGGGGAGGACCCTGCCAGGCTCAGAGAGGGAGGGGACAGATGGAGGCCTCTGCTCCACCACCCAGAAGGCACAGGCTCCAACCACAGCTCTATCCTGATAGGGGTGGCCCTGGTCACAGACCTTTCTTCTCAGGGCCGCAGCTTGCTCCTTTGTAATGAGGCAAATGCTCAGATGACCTCCATGGTACTTTCCACCTCCAGCAGTCTTAGTCCATGATATTTCCATGGCCTCCTGAGGCTAAAAGTTGCACTGGAGATGTCCTTACATATTTGATGTTCTGTTCTTTCCGCAGACCCTGTCCTACAACAAATATAACCTCAAACCCCAAACAAGTGAGAAGCAGGCTAAAGAGATTCTGATCCGCCGCCAGAACACCTTGAGGGAGAGTATGCGGAAAGGCCACAGCCTGCCCTGGGGAGAGCCGGTAAGGTGGGGACGGTTGGCTCACCTGACACCTGGGCCCGTCCCTGTACAGGGCCTCCTCAGGTGACTGCCATCAATATTTAAACAAGCAAACAAAACTGCCACCTTGTTGCAAGAGAAATACAAAAGTCTGAGAATGTAGGACACCGGACAACCTGCTTCTCTGGGTCCAGGGCCTTAGGAAGCTGAGGCGTCTGTCCATGGGGTACATGGCAGCAAACTGCCCTCTGGGATGGGTCAGTGACCGGAACACACTCAATGGTCTGTGAGTCTAGACCAGATACCATGGTATCCAGGTACTGAACATTCCGGGGAACCTCCATGGGCCAGTCCCCTGGCTCTGGGAAGCTTACTTCTCTCTCAGGAAGATATGGGGAAGAACTTGTTCTTGCCAAGGCTCCTGGGCTCTGTCTTCACATCACCCGCTGTGCATCTGAACTATTCCATTCGAGGCCATATCCAAGCCATCTTACGGGGACTTCTGGATGGAGGTTGGGGCTGGAGTAGACCCTAACCTCTACCTTGATCTCCATGGGGCCGCGGGAGTAACTTTGAGGGGCTCGTAACGGTCCAGTTTATCATGCGAGGGAGAGGAAACACACACTGAAGGTTGAAGCATTCTGTTTTCTTTAAACGAAAGTAACTGCAAACCAGTAATCCAAACAAGATGCTGAAGTACAAGTCTGTCCTTCACCCCGTTTGCTGTGTGAAGCCCCAAATTGCAGTAGCTAACCCTGCTTATTTCTACTTGTTGCCCACAGGCCGGTGCCAAAAACATCCGCTACCTCTCCTTTCCCTACGGCCATCCTCAGCCAGCAAGCAGACACAGGAGGGTTGCTGAGTTCACAGGTAACCTGCCTGCCTGGCTGCTCTTCCTCTTTTCTGTAAAGGGTCAGATGGTCAATATTTTCATGGGCCAAAAGGCAAAATCAAGAATATTGTATAGCTACTTATATGACAAGAGAAAGGGAAAACAACTTTTTTATTAATCTAACTCAGAACTTTAATTATGGACATTGAAATTTGAATTTCATATAATTTTTACTTGTCAGGAAATATTCTTCTTTTAATCTTTTTTGAGTGATTGAAAAATGTACCAACCATTCTTAGCTCGTGGGCCATACATGGCTACAGCCAAAGGGCTTACAGAATGTAGAAATGTAAAGTGCGCACTTTTTTGAAGTTATATGATTCACCCATAGCTCAAAAACTAGCAAAATTCTTCAAGGTGGTTAAATTTTACTAAGATAATTTAATCAGATTTACTGATTAATGTTTCCCACTTAATATCTAATGCTTAAGGAGAATTCCTAGAACCACTGAAACTGCCTATTCTAATAAAAGCCAAGTTATTATTCTTAAAATGTGTACATAAGATAATTTTCTATTAGAAAAAGGTGATATGTATAATTCATATAATATGCTATGCTATTTTAATTTTCCTAAATTGTTTCTTTTTTAAAGATTGGCACCTGAGCTAACAGCATTGCCAATCTTTTTTTTTCTTCTGCTTTTTCTCCCCAAATCCCCCCGGTATATAGTTGTATATTTTTTAATTTTTAGTTGTGAGTCCTTTTAGTTGTGGCATGTGGGACACCACCTCAACATGGCCTAATGAGCGGTGCCATGTCCTCGCCCAGGATCCGAACCATTGAAACCCTGGGCCACCGAAGCGGAGCGAACGAACTTAACCACTCGGCGACGGGCCGACCTCAAATTTTCCTAAATTTTTAAGACTTAAAATCATCTTGGAAATTCACATAAAGTAAACACATAGAATTTGAGAATTAAATAATTGACTAAATATAATTATTCTTTAAGATCAAACTTTACTTTTTTCTGATTTGAAAACATGCTCGATATAAAATCAATCAATAGAGAAAAGCATACAAAAAAGTAAAAAGCATTTGAAACCCCAGCACCAAGATAGAATCATTAGAGAATATTTTGGGAAGCAGCCTTCTATAATTCTTTCTACCCCATCGTGATCCTTACTCTACTTGTACTTGATACCCAAAAAAACCCAAAAAACAAAAACACAAACATGCAGCATCATATTATATAAAATCATAGTATAGTCATTGTGTCGTAATTATTATAAATTGCCTAGTCAATCGTATAATGTGGACATATTTCCATGTCAATAGATATGAACCTAATGATCATTTTTAATGACTTAATAACAGCCAATTATATAAAAGCACCGTAGCTTATTTAGGTAAATTCTATTAGCAAGTATTTAAGATATTTCCAGTTTTTAGTGCGTATAAGCAATGATATCTCATAAGCACCTTGGATCACTTGTGATTGATCTTTGCACAGATAACCAATTACAGTCTCGTGCTGCATAACAACATTGTGGTCAACGACAGACTACATATACAGCAGTGGTCCCATAAAATTAGTACCATATGGCCTAGGTGTGTAGTAGGCTATACCATCTGGGTTTTGTAAGTACACTCTATGATGTTCGCACAATGATGGAATTACCTAATGATGCATTTCTCACAACATATCTCCATCGTTAAGCAATGCATGACTCTATTCCCTTAATACATTTTCCTGGAAGTAAAATTTTTAGGTTAAAAATTATATATATTTAGGGGCCAGCCCAGTGGCATATTAGTTAAGTTCACATGCTTCGCCTCGGCAGCCCGGGGTTTGCAGGTTCAGATCCTGGGCGTGGACCTACGCACTGCTCATCAAGCCGTGCTGTGGTGGTGTCCCATATAGAAGAACTAGAAGGACTTACAACTATGTACTGGGGCTTTGGGGAGAAAAAAAAAGAGAAAGATTGGCAACAGATGTTAGCTCAGGGCCAATCTTCCTCACCAAAAAAAACGATAATAAAAAAAATTATATATATTTAAATCTACTCTCACATCAGCAGTCTACGGGAAAGGTCATTTCTGAACACTTTTATCATCACTGGGATATTGTCAGACTTTTGAGTAATCTATGATATGACTGGATAAAATTTATATACCATATTTAATTTTCATATGAGTCTCTCTGATTTTTAGTGAGGTTGAACATATTTTCATATTTTTAGAGGCAATTGTATTTCTTTGGGGGAAGTTTTTATTTGTGCCTTTGCCCATCTTTTTTTATTTAGTTATTTGCTTTCTTAAAATGAATTTGAAGAACACGGTATAGCAAGGATATCATCCATCATCTCGTATTTGTTGCCAATGACTTTTCCTCAAGTTTCACATTTATCGTCTAGTTTTTAGACTTATTTGCCATTCAGAAATTTTTATTCTGATTAATCAAATCTGCTCGATCTTCCTTGCAAGTTACCTGCCCAAGCCTCTTCCTAGTACATGGAACCCACTTTCCATAACCAGAGGGTGGTCAGGAAACTGTGGCTCGAATCTGTTCGCTGATGGGGAGCTGACGCTCAGAGGAGCAGTTGGAAACCAGGAGGGGGAGCAGAGGAAAATGAGAGGGAGGAGTGGCTCTTGGGGGCAGAAGTATCCAGGCCGTTGTTTCCTTTGGTGGTGTTCCAGCACCAAAGGACCAAGAGGAATGCTGGTCCCAGGCCAGATCGTAGAGCACAAATTAAAGAGAAGTCATGAAAAAATGGACAAATATACTAACTAATGTGTTCTTTGTTCAAAGCAGTTGATTCTTGCCCCCTGCCCTCCTCAACCTCTAGGCCACGTTGTCAGGAGAACTTGCTCACACTTTGAAAAACATTATTGAACAGGGTATTCTAGGATTTTCTGATGTCCCACATTTTAAACACATCTTGTCAAGTATATACCTGTGTGCATATTAGTTCTACCTGTGGGGTTTTTGTTTTGTTTTTTTAGGAGAGAGGAGAGAGCAGGCAAAAGAAGCCTGCTTTTGGATTTAAATACAACAGTCTTAAAATACCTAAATTCTCAAGAGAATATTTAAAGGAGAATAAATTGATAAGGTTAAAACTTTGAAGAAATGAAAATAAAAGAGATTTTTGAAATATATTCTTTCAAAGATGTGTGCACAGTGAAGCAGGGAAAAGGCAGTGTCCCAAGCAGGGGTCAGATGTTTGGAAGGCCACCTCAGAGGATGCTTTACAGAGATGTCCAGTGGCTTCCTTCCTCTCATGCGGAGCCCTCCGAACCCACACGTGGCAAGGAGACAGTGACAGCCAGGTGAAGGGAAGATCACAGCTGGATAGGCTCTGCCCAAGCTCTACTCCCATCTTCATTGTGTGACACTGAAAGTCACTTCATCTCTTGAAACCTCAGCCTCTTTACCACTGAAATGAGGGTCATAATTTTACTCATTTCAAAGGGTTGTTATGAGGATTAAATGGCATAATAGATGTGAAAGGATTAGCACAGTGACATAGTAAGATCTCAGGAAATGGCCGTCACCATCATTGTCACTGCCATTGTGTGCCACCACAATCTGTTCACCTTCTTACTTCCTTTGAGAGAAGAGCTTCGAGTCAGGGTTGTCTTCCACACATGGCTCTCTCCTGTGACTCCCTCCCATCCCTGTTTCTCCATGATTGGCTATTTCAAGGTCAAAGGGATAAAACTCAGATTTACGGCTTTCTGGTAACCACTGATTAAAAAACAAACTAAGATAAAACCAATCATTTTCATATCACCATACGATGTAACCTTCAGTTTAGCATTGGTCTTTGACTACACAAAGTAGCTTTGTGCCTTATGGCCTAATGCCTATGGCCAATTGATCTCAGTTTGTACAAAAACACTCCCTTACTGACCTGGAAAAGACTAGCTTGATACACAGGTTTCCATGCATTTCTGTTTATTTATAACGTTGCGTGTATAGCTTCTTTTCCACTCCTCTCTTAGGGTAGCCACCTTGAAAGGGGAAAATCATGCTGATCAGAAAGTTGAGTATAAGAGCTAGAAGCTCAAGAATGACTCAGCTTCACTCTGAGTTCTTGCTGTCTGGATATTAAGTCTTAACTCTCTGATCTTAAGTCTTGTTCTTTCCTCCTCTTGTCATATTTTCTTAGACAATGACAGCAGTGACTCAGAACTCCCATCCATCATGTTCAAAGAACACTCTCAAAGAGATTTGCCTCAAGAAAGATACCCAACACAAGAAATAATCCCGATGAAGAGTTTATACAGAGGAAGGAAGCCGACCAACTTCCGTTATCAAAGAAATACAAGCCAAGAAGAGCATGTTGGCCAAGGAAGAAGGGCAGCTTTAAGGCCCAAACCACTGTTTCGTGCAGTAGATGAGGAGTACGAATCTGGAGAGGAGAGTGCGGAAGAGGCATCAGCGATTGGGCCCGGATGGCCACCTGAGCACAGACCCAGCAGGGAGCACCACAAGTCCCACAGTCCTTTGCTTAGAAGAAAATAGCTTTATTGTCCGCAAGATTGTTTCTGTGTTTTTCAGGAGCCTGTCTTCCTATTATTGTCAAAGAAGGATTTTCAGAGTTCTGAAGAAAGCTACCGAGTTTTCCTTTTTTGAAGATATCAGACATGCATCTACACCAGGCCGGGAGATTTTTCGGAGGCCTGAGAGCAACTTGTAGGCTCTGCCGTTCGTAGCTGATGTACTTAGTAGATGAATTCCCTGTGAGGGATAGAACTTAGTCACCCCCAAAATTATTCACTATGAATCACTAAGAGTGTGTGATCCATGTAATTCATTGAGATACAAGCGTGATTTGTCAGTAATTCACCTTGACCATATGCATGTGCGCCTTATAATCAAGTTAGAACTAGGAGAGGCCTTAGAAATCGTCTGGTCCAACCACCTCTGTTTATGGGTAAAAACACTTTGCCCAAGGTCACGTGGTGAGTTGCTGGCTTCACAAGCTAATTGTCCTCCCTCCCAAGTGAATACATTCGATTTGGATTTTGATATGCACTATGTAATAATTGTATTTCTGAGGAGAGGCACCATTTGTCATCACATTGCCATATTTAATCAGTAGCAATGACTGACAGAAGTGATACAGACTATAGGACTAGTCTGTGAACAGATTATTCTAGTAGATTAATCAGCAGTCTATTTTCTAATTGGAATATTTATTTTAAAAATAAATATTAGAAACAAAACAGCCATAACGGGCTTTAACAGCAATGACGCAGACGACAGGTATTCGTGAGATGTGCCGTGTAGGGTATGATATCTTGCTCTAGGGTTTCTTTTCTAGACTATAACAATGTTTATTATTTTTAGACCATTATCTAGTCATTTTTTTAACCAATGTATAGTTGACATACAATATTCTGTTAGTTTCAGGCGTACCTCCTAATGATTCAACATTTATATTCATGACAAAATGCTCACTACGGTATGTCTAGTTACCATCTGTCACCATACAAAGTTACTGCAATGTTATTGACTACGTTCCCTATGCCGTACATTTCATCCGTGTGACATTTATTCTATAACTGGAAGCTCGTACCTCTTAGTCCCCTTCACCTGTTTCACCCAACTCCCCACCCCCTCTCCTCTGGCAACCACCAGTTTGTTCTCTGTATCTAGAGCTAACAACTATTTTCCAATTTAATTTTCCATCCTCAACATCCCCAAACGTGACCTTGAACTTGGACTCCAGCTCATCAATTTTGCTAGATGGCTTTATCTTTCCTCACTCCTTCCCCTCTCTTCCTCTACTGTCTCTTCTGGCCACCTATAGATTAACAAATATTTATTAAGTGCTATTTATTATGCCAAATGGCTAATCTATATTAATCAATTAATCATAATATTCTTTATCATTGCCATTTTTGGTATCTGTAACCATTCCCAACTGATTTAATCCTATTCATCTTTAAAGGCCGTGACCCACTGCACTCTGCTCCCTAGGCCTGCCTTGATCCCCTGGATCAGAAGTGACCAAGTGATCACTCTCCTCCTTGGAGCCCCACACCACTTCAGACGTGTCACAGAACTTCTCTGGGAATTACGCTTATGCATGTGCGTGTGCATCCGATGGTCCGTGGTCAGACAGATGAGGAGGATAGTGTGTTCATTTTAATTTTTATCCCTTCATCAGCTGTATCTTTTATTTCTTGGCTTTATCTTTCTTCTACTTTTTTTTTTTTTTAGCTTTTATCAACTTTTTCTCTCAGTTATTATAGTAACTTGTACCTGGTAGATTGTCTATAAATGTTGAAGTGACACGACAATTTAGAGCTGGCAAGGACATTAGAGATGTTGTCAGATATTCTTATTTTCCAGGTGACAAAAACAAGGTCTGGAGAAGCTACCTGGTGCCCGTTCAGGGTCTGCTTTGCCCTGAAGGGCGTGGGCTTGTCCTGTAGTATAGCCCGTGGATGCCAGTGACTGTCAAAGGACATACGACTTTCCCTGGGTTTGTATTTTTGTGAACGCCATTCACTTAGGTTCCTCCTGCAGTGGAAGAAATGGCTGTCAAAGGAGGCTGCTTGTCTTTCTTCTTCTGAATCTGAAATAGAAGACTGCTTATGAGTTATCAAGAATACTTTGATTTTAGTGAAAATGACACACTACCAGATAATGGTAATCAGCCCAAAGGGATAGAAGCACCTATAAAATCCAGGGATCTCTGGGTTCTCCTTTTTCTTTAAACAAATAAGCAGTCAAAGTAACAGAAAAAACTTTATGCTCCATGAGGGGGAGTCAGTGAGTCATAATCCTTAAACTGTAGATGGAGATACAGAGACAGAGAGGAGTCGTCAGAAATCACCTTTCCAAAGCCATCTGTAAAGCTGATTCTCGAGAAGTGAAGAGCGCCTGTGTCCCTTGCTGGACTCTCCACAGAACAGCAGAAATCCACACTGTGAAAGCCCCTACGCAGAGTAGCCAGCAAGGGCCAAGGATTAGTGCAGTCTGTCTGACTCTCCTGTTTTTCTCTGAGATGCTGGTGCCTTTTCAGAAAAGGGGGGCGGGATTTAGTGAGTACTTCGGAACTTGCCCCTTTAATTAGTAGAAGCCACAATAGAGTCGTTTGCCCCGAGGTCATTTGTTCTTGTAGACACTGCCTCGACCGAGTCTGGGAAGAGGTCCTGGAGCTCCCACCTGAAAGGCGAGGCAGATTGAGGGCCCTCACCACCCGTCCTGGCAGCTCTCATAGACTTGCAGACCTCCTGGAGGAAATGTCCTCTTTGTTTATCATCCAGGATTTTTTCAAAGTGCAGTGTGATCTGATCTTCATTCCATCAGCCACAGCCCGCTTTGGGGATTGGTTGAGAGTGTCATGGATGCTGCCCCAGAATGGTCTTGGGTACCGGTTTCACATGATGAGTTTTTCCAACAGGCACCTAGCAGTGCAGCAGAGAAAGTTTCCTCTTGAGTGTGAGGACGATCTGGTTCTTGTTCCCTACTCACCTTGGGGTGGGGATGGGGTCCCATGAGGGGTGCCCTCCTGGGTCTGGCTGCTGTCCTCTGAGCCATCCACCTTCTCTGCCAGTGGTAGAATTTGCCCTTTTACTTCTTCAACTTTTACAACTTCAAAAAATTGGACACACAACCCACAAAGTCCTAATTTCCCTCTGTAAGCTTTTTGTTTGTTTTGTTTTGTGTTTTACTTTCTCAAAGCTGTTCATATTGCTGGCCTGAATGGTCTTGGGTTTCAGTGAATTCTGATGTTGGTAAAGTAGCACTTCCTTTGATTTGTGCTATACAGAAGCTTTCCACCGTAAAGATTTTCCACACATTTTCTGGTGTTTGGGATATGGGAAATGTTCTTATTTATCCTCCTCAACCCTAACATGATGTCATGGGCACCTCTCCTGTCTTTAATCAACCTGCTAAAAGAGAAGGATTGGCTGTAAAGGGAATCTGCTGTGACAAAATGGAGAAGACATTCTGGAACTTCATTATGCTTCCTTCACGCTCTTCCCTCTCTCATGAAGGCCACATACCCCTGTGTTTCTCTTCTTGGAAAAAGACAAAGGGTCATGGGAAGAAGGGCTGGAATTGCCATCTGAATTAGTGATAGAATCACCATTCCTATCTGTAAGGTGACTACTATGGCAGGTGTGTGGCAGAACTCAGGTCTCTAGCCGAGAGTGTTGGCTTCAGCCTTCATGGAAGCTTCCAGAATACTTCCTCACCTGTTTGGATGCCTGCCACTCAGATCATTTAGGTATTCAAATCCATATGGTCAGTTGAGGGCTCAGGCTCTGAAGTCAGACCACTTCAGCTGTGGGACCTAGGGCAACTTGATGTCTTCCCTAAGCTGAAATTCACCAATTGATAAAATAAGGTAATAATTTTATCTACCTCATATAATGATCATGAGGATTAAATGAGACAATATATGTAAAATTCTTGACTTAGTGCTTGTTTTATAGTAAGAGCTCGATCACTAAAGCTATAATTATTTAAAATACATAAACTCATGAGAGAGGACATACATTGATTTGATTACATGAAGAGGTATAAATAACAGATATCTGAGACTTTTCTGAGAAGCAGTTTGATTGACATAATAGAGGATATTTGGGGGGACTGGGGAGAGGATGTGACAGAAATAGCATTGAAAAACGTGATCATAGTTGCCCTTGGTCATGCCACTATCCAGCATCCGTCAATCAACAGAAAACCCACATAAGGTCTGGATGCCAATTCATGTTTTACAGTCAAAACTTGCTTATTTTTTTGTTCTTACCTCAAAAATTATTGCATTTTCCTACTTTTGGGATAGTTACTCAGGTGTACTATTGTAAGCATGGTTTATTCTCAAATATACAATGAATTCAGAGGCCCTGCCACTGCTTCTCATGATAGGCACCTAGTGAAGAAAGAGAAAATGTCTCTTTGCTGGGGAAATATTCAATGGAGTTTAATTCCTCAGTTTTCAACTTCTTTTCTATACAAGACCTCTCCTCCAAAAAGTGATTATCTTAACTTACGAATATTAGCTAGAGAGATAAGCGTTCAAGAATTTTCAGCACAGGAAAAAAAAATAGTTTCTAGTATGTTTCCTAACTTTCCAAAATTAGGAAAAGTAATTTCTTTTTCTTTTTAGCCAGGAAAGATTTGCCCTGGGCTAACATCTGTTGCCAATCTTCATCTTTTTTCACCCCTCCTGAAAGCACCAGTGCATGGTTGTATATCCTCGTTGTAAATCCTTTGACCGTCGTCTATGTGAGCCACCACCACAGCATGGTAACTGACAGACAGGAGGTGTGGTTCTGCAACCAGGAAGTGAACCTGGGCTGCCGAGGTGATGAGAGCACCAAACTTTAACCACTAGGCCATCAGGGCTGGCTCAGTAAATTTTTTTTTCTTTGAGGGAGATTAGCTCTGAGCTAACATCTGCTACCAATCCTCCTCTGTTTGCTGAGGAAGAGTGACTCTGAGCTAACATCTGTGCCCATCTTCCTCTACTTTATATGTTGGATGCCTACCACAGCATAGCTTGATGACCAATGGGTAGGTCTGCAGCCAGGATTGGAATGAGCAAACCCCAGGCTACCAAGGCGGAGTGTGCAAACTTAACTGCTATGCCACCAGGCTGGCCCGCAGTAAATTTTTTTAATAAATAAAGCCAGTGAATGCATTGGTGTTGTCTAGGGCTTTCGCAAGTATATTTTATCCACAAATAAAACAGGTGGTTTCTTGTAGGTTTTAATTTTTTTCCTGTTTAAACTCTGTCAAATATCTTATTTCTAACTCCTCCTGAGAAAACCCAGCAGTGCAGACAGAGAGCTTCCTTCTAGGACATCAGTCGCTGTTAATTGTTAATTGGGCCATAAGCCAAGGGGAATGAAAGAGATGCCCGCATCAGTGCTAGTGGCTCCTGCAATTAGCAAGTGATGTGTTGTTTCATCTGTGCACAAGATTTGATTTAAAAATTTTTTTCTTTCTGAGACTCTAATGAGCCAGGGGTGCTCAAGTAAGTATGGCGGGTTAATCTAAATTTTCATCGTCCGGCCTTCTGGGAGTCAGAGTTTATTCAACAAAGTAACTGGAACCAGGGCAGTGGCTACTCTGTTTCCAGGCACAGGAATACAGATGTAGAACCGAAGTGGGTGGTCCTGAAAGCAAGGTGTTTTCTCTGTGTTCTAGAATATCAGCCTCGAACAGAACCATAGCAGCCAACATGTAGAAAGTGCTTATTGTATCCCAGGCACTATTCAAAATGCTTTACATACGTCCATGTGGTATCACCATCTGAAAAGAAACAGGTTTAGGGAGATTAAGTAACAGCTCCAAGGTCTCCCTGCTTCCAGAGAAGATCTCGGAAACCAAGTCTGCCTGCTCCATCACCAGCGACCTGAACTCTCTCCCTGAGAAGAGCTGGGAATTTAGTGACCAGAGCCACACGTAGTTCTCTTTCTCACTTGGGAAAGATCCAACGGAAAGAAACAGAGAAGCTTCATCCTGCCAGAAAAGAGCTTTGCTTTAGAAGGGACAAATCAGTACAGATTTTGTATCGTGATTTTGAAAATCTGCTTTTACAAACCTAATGGATGACCTGAAAAGTGAGTGATGAGCAGGATTGATCATTTGTGTCATTAAGATTTGTTTTGAGGACTCAAATAAAATGTTTTGTGTCTGATTTTAAATTGTTTCTTTTGAATATCAGTTATATGTAGTTTCCAAGGAACTTTGTTTTTGGTCCTCAGATACAGTCCCACCCAGACAAGCTCCACGGTCCTGGGCAGCTCTGAAACACTGCACCGTGCTGTCGACTTATGATGGAAATATAAACCAGCAACCCACTGAAAGGATGGAAGGGGGTGGCAGAAGGACTTTGACTATTGAAGCATTCATATAATAATCAGAGAGGAATTTATATTCTTGGTAAGCACTGTACCATTAATTGAAAACATGCAACGTGCTCAGCTTTTTACTAAAGAACTTTACGTATACATTTTTTTAAGAATGTAATTCTCATAAGAGCTGTCTGACTCCAAAGGCATAACTCTATCCACTAAGCTGTAGTCATACCCTTATGGCTGTTGTGAAGAATAGAGTAACCTAAAACGTCAATCTGCCATATGCCACCATCATTTGAATTCTTAAGATCATGTCACTAAATCAAGAATAGTTTAGGTCTTGTTTATACACTGTTGCCACTGACACCAGTTTCCTTTCTGTTAACTTGGTATGGAAGTGCTAATTGAAGCTGACAGTGGCTTTGGCCAAATCATTGATTCAGAAGTCTTTAATTATAGTGAAGTGAGAACTTGAATTATCCTTTAACCGATTTTTTTAATTTAAATATTTTTATTCCTATTGGATTTTATCTTTGAGCTAATGAAAATACTAGACATAGAAGCCAGCTAGAAACTTTTAAAATAAGGGGTTACCTAGAACCATGGCCCTGGACCAGTTTAAAAGGAAGGAAGGCCCTCAATGTTTCATTTATTTTGTTTTCTTACGGGAATTTTTCTAGGTAAGAGAGCGAGTGAAACTCAGTCTCTGGGTTTCGCTGGTGTCCTGTTTCACGGGTGAAGGCTGCCTTTGTTGTGAGTTCTGCTTGTCCTGGACCTGGTTCAGCAGGCAGCCCTATTATCCAACTATGCCATCTTTAAAAGGGGCTGTGTGGATGGGAGGGTCCCCAAAGGTCTAAATGCAGAAGTTAAAAAAAACCGCCAATCAGAAAGAGGAAAGAAGGATAAATGTTCTCTCCTCCAGAAAGGGGATATTCTTAAAACAAGGGGACAAAAGGACAGATCCTCCCTCACCCAAGGGCACACCCAGAGGAAAGGCATACAGAGCAGGGCAGGACAAACCAGCAGTTTTAAGAGCACAGCGTTTAGCAAACAATGGTTGCTGTACTCCACCCACACCCCTGGTGCTGAATTTCAAGTTCTGAATTTAGACAAAACGACTGGAATTTCTGCAGGCTTACTCTACAATACATGGAGCTTTGGGCAGCTCTCTGTTAAAAATATCTGGACAAATATTGCAAGAATGAAAATGAATATTTGTAAGGTAAAATACGTCCATGGCGAATTGGGGTAAACAAATTCTTCCAGTCAGAATGAGCAGGACACAACTGTTTTGGGAGTAACTCACAAGTGGATTAATAGTTTCGTAATGACTTGAGGAGGTGGGAAGAATTTATTGGAGGAGAAAAGGTACAATTGTGATTAAATCATATTAGACCCAGCATGGTATCTAGGGTAGGCTAAGGAAACCATCATATAGAGGAAGATAATTTAAAATTTCGTATATTATTTGTAAGTGTTGGAATATTGCCCAGTGTTCTTTTCAAGACTATAAACTCTTTGAATGCCAGACACAAAGAAAGCCCTGGGGAAATGTTGCTGCACAATACGTCCTAATAAGTCCAAAGATCTAAATATCTCACAGCAATGGTCAAATCTTGGTTTAGCACTCCAGGAGCTTCTGAACTCTCTCTAGGATTACAGCGGGTATCGCTCACCTGGCAGTAGACTCTTTCCCACAGGGCATTACCACCTATCTGGGGATGACTGACAGCCTCCTCCTCCAACAGAGCAACAGAGAAGAATTCAGGATCAGAAGGTTTGGGGTGGAGTAGCAGCTCCATCGCTTAGTGCTTGTGTGATATTGACCAAGCTCTCTGACCTCTCGAGTTGGTTGCACATCACGAAATTGAGGTTAATGACATCTACTCTACCTGCCTCAAGAAGTGGTTGTGATTCTAGAATGAGGTCAACAGTTTAAAAAAACTCTGAAGTGTACAGCCCTGCATCGTCTCGAGCAAGAAGAAAATTTTTGTAGCTATGAAAGAACTTGGGGAGGAAATACAACACAGTGGTATAGAGTTGGAATATAGGAGTAAAACAGAGCTGAATTGGAATCCTGTGCTGTGGCTTTGTGAAACCTTACTTAGGGAACTTGTTTAACCTCTCTGCTGTCAGCAGTGTTTGTCATGTAGTTAACGTACAGTAAAGTTTAGCTATTACTGTAGTCATGGTCTTAGCATAGTTTTGTGGATAAGGAGGTGGGTTCTGGAGTCAGACTGCCTAGACCACGAGAAAGGGTAAATTTTTTTTTTTTTAATTAAAATCTTGACTCTCAAAAATAAAATGAACACTTATCAAAGATTATATTTTGCTTATTAATTAATGAGAGAACCAATACAATGTTTCAAAGGAAAATTCAAAATACCGTACATTTATAGGCAATCAGGAATGCGAAGATGAAATTACAAACAGATGCAAAACAAGCTTTTTACACAGTGGGAAAAGAAATCATTTGTCTCGCCACCTGACAGTATCTGCTTATACAATACGGACAAGAATTACCTGCAATGCTATCAGTTTTCTACAATTTACAGAGTTGTAATGAGCTGAAAGACAGCAAAATAATTCAAAGACAATGAAAATCTCAAACAACAGTGCTTGGAGCAGATTAAGTTGATCTAGAAGTGAGAGAAAATGACCTTTTTTGCACCCTAAAGTTGTGAACTTAAATTCCCATTTGCTAAAAATTCATGAGGAATACCCACTCAGAAAATTCCTCTTTCCCTGACAAAGGGCATCAGCCTCATCCAGATTATTGCCTACTGTACAAATTTGCATCTAGTTAAAATTTGACTCCTTTGTCCTGTGCTTTTCATAGATTTGACACACAAAGGCTCCTTGTAGTATACTGCCCCAGCTGATTCTCACGAGCCTGAGATCAGCCCTGGTCTTTGACTGATCGTCACTGACTGTCAGCAAGTACCTTTAGGATACAGGTCATTTTAGCTGTCTGTTTAAAACCCTTTCTTACCTCATGAATTGTCTTTATATTTTCTCTTAAGCTACTCCTGACTTTTGCAAAGCTGTCCTAAAATTACAAAGTTGTCTCCTTTTCCATTATTCAGACTGTCCATTTCATTTGATGTATTGGAAATAGCTTTGTTTTAAAGGTGTAAGTGATGTGGTATCAAATTACAGCTGTGTAACATCCACAGTATGGGAACTTAGACAAGTTACTGTAACTCTTTGAACCTCATTTATTGATATATAAAATAGGAACAATAATATTGCCACTGCTGTGATAAATCAACAAAGTGCATATAAACCCCAGGCAAAGCATCTATTGGGCCCTAATGAAAAAAAAAATAGTTACCCTTATCCTCTATTTATACAGAAATGTGTGTGTGTGTTTGTGTCTGAGAGAGGAGAAAGGGAAAGAGAGAGACACAAGAAGAAAGGGAGGAAGAGAAACTAAGGTAGTAACAATGTTTACTTTGTGTACCTGGTTCATGGACCTCGGAGCTCTTCCTTGAATGAGATTTCTGTACGTCCCCTTTTGGCCTCTAGGGCTTGGATGTGGCATAGGAAAGGAAGCAAATAATGGACAATTTTCGCCACTCTTCCTAAAGAGAGAGAGCTATTTAATTGTTGACAGCACTGCTGAAACTGAATCAGTATTTTTCAGCTTGTTTTTGATAGCTTTCAAGATAAAAAACAAACAAAATATAAGCTCTTTGGTATAAGATAACACATGATGACACTTAAGTGGGCACTTGGGTTAAAATAAAGACTTTGTAATATCAGAATTGTAATGTATACAAAACTAACAAGAAGATGATAATTAATCCTCACGTATCCATCACCAACTTCAATAAATATTAACTTATTTGTTTCAGCCAACTTTATTTCAGCTATACCTATACCCTGGCACTAATCAACCAGATATTACATCAATTTTTCTATAAATATTTGAATATTTATCACAAAAAATAGTATCAGCAGTATTTTGAAAACCAAGTAAAAAAATTTATTAGCACTTTACATAAAGATTGAGTAGGATTTGATCAGAGTAAAAAAATGTTTAAAGATTAAAATAATAAATCTTATTTGTTTTTTAAGTACATAAGATTTGATACATAAAAATATGTAACCAATGTAAGTTATTAAGCAAAACAGTAAAATTAACATACATGAACCTACAACCCATTTGAAGAAGTAGAACAATCCTGATATCATTGCATGCGTTCTTTCTTTATCCCACTTTCCGTTCTCCACTCTGTCCTGTGGTGACAAATGTTCTAAATCTTATACTTATTTTGCTATGTTTACGGTTTTATCCAAAATGTGTGCATTCCTATAGGATATATTGTGCCATTTTTGTTCATTTTCAAACTTTATAAAACTGATGTTATGCCATAGATAGTCTTCTGAAACTGACATTGTTCACTCCATAATATGCTTGTAAGATTCCTCTATGCTGTTGCATTTAGCTATATTTCATTCATTTTTACTTCTGCATAATATGCCATTGTGAAAATATACTACAGTTTATCCACTATGTATGAAAACTATCTAATATTCCCTAGGAAAATTCCTACAAAATACAATTGCTAAATCACAGAGTATGAGAAGACTAAATTTTAAAAGATGTTGTGAAATAGTTTATCAATTTGCATTATCACAAGAAGTGTGTTAATGTTCTCGTTATTTCATATTTACAGCATTACTTGGTATTATTGGACTTTTTTCCTCTAAAAAAATATTATACCTTTTTGGAGAAAATTATAAAACTTGTTGGAAAGATATTAATGAGGACCCAATTAAAGTGAGAGGACAGCTAAGAAGACTCAACATAATAAATACACTAACTTTTCTAAATGTATCAATGTATTTAATGAAATCTAAATAGAAATCTGATCAATGTACTTAATATGGAATTTGTCAAGATTTAAAAATTTTAAATTTAAGAGAAAATTTTAAAATTTATATGAATGTGCAAAGGGTCAAGAATAGACATGATACTCCCAAAGGAGGAGGAGAAAGAGAAGAAGGAGGGGAAAGGAGAAGGGGGAGGGGGCAGAGGAGATGATGATTTGGGGGACTAGTTAAATCAGATCTCAAGTCTTTTCATAAATCTACGTAATTAAGACAGCATAGCATTGGCAAAGGTGTAGATACACTGAGCGATAGAATAACACCAAAAGACTGCAGAAATGGACTCGCACATATATGGAAAGGTATTATCAATAAGTGATCATGAGACAACTGGCTGTCCATCAGGAAAAAAACTGGATTGCCATCTTTCATCACACATAAAAATCAATTCCTGATGCATTTAATACTTAAACATAGTAATACAGCGGACTGAGTTATTCTCTCACTGAAAATTACTAAAACTGCTGGAGGATACTTTTTTTCATCTTCTGAAAAGCATTGTTAAGCAAGAAAATGCAAAATACTTGGGACACAACCTAAGTGAAAGTCGGATTCCAGACAAGTAAGAAGAACAATGAATCCAGCTCTCATTTGAAAGGTATTTAACAAATCAGGGGAAGCTAACTTACTTTTAACAGCCTTATGGGAGACAAAGTAGAGAAAATAAAGCTCAGGATTCACCCAGTTACAAGTTAATAGATCTTTTCCCCCACAAAACTGGGACTCCATAATTCATTCTTGGTGTATGGATAAACAAGAAATAGACCCATACTGGAGCTGATAACAGGGAGATGAATCGCTGGTCACAGAGACTTTGCATATTCAGATTCCCCATGACAGTTCTCGTAAATTAACAAGGTCTGTGTTAAGTAGTCAATTCATGTTTGTCTGCTCCTGAGATGGGGGTTCATTCTCAATATGCTAAGTCTGATTTCTGAGGCTACAAGGCTAACAACCTGACTGACATTAGTTCATGGCAAATTCATCAGCAAAGCAAAATATTTTCCAGAGCACAATAGTTTAACATGTAATAGTAATTGTAACCAATATTCAAATAGTTGAGGATCCATTCTTGAAGCGTGGGTACATGTCAAAAAACGTTGAGTTCTGACTCTTATTGGAATGGAAAAGTATGCTATTAAAAATTACCACCAGGAAAGGAACCTCTGAGTTCTTACCATGAAACTCATTCATTTACAAAATTATGAAGACTGTCTTACTAGTCAAAGTCCAAAGGTAAACAATAAATGCAATTTCTCTAGTTTAATCAGAAAAAGGAGTTTATTAAAGCATGTTAAAAAGTTTGTGGAGGTTTTTGAGAGGGCTGTCAAATTAGCCTGGAAGTTAAGCTTCCAGGAAAAATTTCTATAACCAGGCATGGAACTAATGCCTAACTAAGAAGTCTCTGTTGCTGCTGCCACTACTGATGCCACTAAGCTCAAAATGTCAGAAATTTGTTCTTACAAAAATTACCTTTCTTTCTAGCCATTTCACTAACCATTCCGCTGCTGAATCAGGCACTTGACTTTGTTAAGCCCCAAAATCCAGACGCTGTGTTACTATTCTCACCCTGGGGAGCCTCCTGTCCAAATTCCTTCCATCTGAAACAGTCTCACTCGAGTATGCCCACTTGTTGGAGCCTGGATTATATTCCCACATCCTAGTAGTCAAAATTGTGTTTTGACCGCTATGTTGGGAGGACAGCATTCATGGGAATTTCCCTGTGCTATGGGGCCTCCAAGAGCAGATGCACAGATAAGATAGACATGCAAAAGATTTATTGGGGGAAACATCTATGAAGGATGAATAGGGAGGAAACAGGTGTAGAGGGGGTGAAACTTCAGACTACAATGCAGGATTTACACCTATGAAAGGAGAGAGGGGAGAAAGGATTGGGTAGAGAGAACCTTAGAGTGCAGCACAGTTCTGACAGTCTTGACCAGGGTAGTTGGGGATCCCTGAGCAAAAGTTGCTCCTTAAAAAAATTCACCATTGGGCAAAATGGCTATTTCAAATACACCTGCTGTGCTCACTCACTGGCTGAGAGGAGCCCAAGGGGAATAAGGCCCCGTGTAAACACCAAGATAGATCCAACGATACAGCAGCCTGAGTCTGTCGATGAGTTGAGCCCTACAGCAAGTTCCCTTAAAAGGATATCTGAGCACACACCTCCGTAACCACCACATATCTCAAACATGGAAATATTTAAAAGATAGTGAACTGCCATAAAAGTGAGAAATGGTACCCACCCTTCCTCTCTGATACTCAACATCAATATAACGCTTTTTCTATAACATGAAGTGGCCACAACAAATTGTTCCCATCAATGTTATCAGTTCTTATATGATCCATTTTTGTCCTTAAATTGAACTTGCATGAAAATTGATGCCAGGAGAGCCAAGGTCATGAGAATAGGAAAAATATATATATATGTATTATATATTTATATACATATATATATTTGCAAGTATAGCAATAGCAGGTGCAAAATATTTGTATTGAGTCTAATAGAGATAAGAGCCAATCTCACTTCTATCCTTGACCCCTGGATCCATGTATTCGGGTTACAATAAACACAGAATCACGTACTGGTGACTAGGTCAGCCTACATATCACATCCTCATAAGACTGTAAACAAATTCATAAGGTGGCTTCTTCCAGGTGGTTTCATAACTGAGTCTTCAATTGACTATTTCATTATCCTACTTCTGCGTGGTGGGGTATATGGTAAAACTAGTGAATTCTGTTGGTTTCAGCATATTGTATTACTTCTTTTGCTATAAAATACATTTCTTTGTCAAAAGGAATGTTTTGTGAAATATTATGACTATAAATAAATAAATCTCATGACTATAAATAACTGGTATGGCTGCCAGAAGGATGTAAAGGGAGGTAAGCAAACTCATATCCAGAATATGTGCCTAGAGAGTGGCAGAGGGAGGAGCTCCATAAATCTGCACTTTCAGAAAATCAATGAAAATACTGGCAAAATCACCAAAAGCAACTTCAGAATTCTGCACATTAACCCAAGGCTTACTACCATCTGAAGATCATTTAATCAAGAGAAACTACAGAACCTCCATGAGAACAACAGATTTTGTGGTGTTTAGTACAGCCTACTCCCATTCTCAGAAAAGCTCCATTACCAGAGTATTCTAATTGTCTGACAGCTCCCTGAAAAAGTCCAATTCATGGGGCTGGTATTTTCTGATGTGACCCAGAGCTTGCTCCATGAGGAACGCTCTACCTTCAGTGTGTTTGTAAAAAACAATCAGCAGCAAATGTTTTATATCATAGCTGCCTAAGACTATGTGATATGTGGGTATGTGATCCCAGTTGCAGCAAACAAGAACTAGCCAAAAATTTTAAAGGGAGATCTGGGAAATGAGACATCCATAGGGGCTTTGAAAAGCGATGAGAGGGGCCGGCCCGGTGGCGCAGCGGTTAAGTTCGCACGTTCCGCTTCTCGGCGGCCCGGAGTTCGCTGGTTCGGATCCCGGGTGCGGACATGGCACTGCTTGGCAGCCATGCTGTGGTAGGCGTCCCACGTATAAACTAGAGGAAGATGGGCACGGATGTTAGCTCAGAGCCAGGCTTCCTCAGCAAAAAGAGGAGGACTGGCAGTAGTTAGCTGAGGGCTAATCATCCTCCAAAAAAAAAAAAAGAAAAGAAAAGCGATGAGATATTACTAAAGATTTACAAGAACTCACACATGTGCAGGATAGAACTGAGAGGGCCTAGCCACCTCTGGCTGACTTTAAATTTCTGCATAAGCAGGAAATAAAAGCTGATGAAGACTCATAAACTGTTTGAGCACTGAAGGCATGAGTCAACAAACACCCAGATCTGCTGGAAGACTTACTGGATTAAGGCATTTAAGGAGATTTCTGACCAATCACCACTAAGCTAATAGAGCTTGCATATAACAAGATTAATTATAAGGAATTGGCTAATGTGATTATGGAGGCTGAGAAGTCCCACAATTTGCCATCTGCCAACTGGAGACCCAAGAAAGCCAGTGGTGTAGTTCCAGTCTCAGCCCAAAAGCCTGAGAACCAGGAGTGCTGACAATGGAAGTCCAGTCCAAGGGTAGGGAGGATGGATGTCTCAGTCCCAGCTTTCAGACATAAAGGGAGAGAGAATTTAACCTTTCTCCCCTTTTTTGTTCTATTTAGGCCATCAATGGATTGCACAATGCCCACTCACCTTGGAGAGCACAATCTGCTTTACTCAGTCAACGAATTCAAATGCTAACGTCCTCCAGAAACACCCTCTCAGACATGCCTGGAAATAATGCTTAGCCAGATATCCAGGCATCCTGTGGTCCAGTCAAGATGATACACAAAATTAATCATAATACTTCTGATGTCAGAAACTGCAAAATAAATTTGTGTTATTTTAAGCCACTCTATTTGTGGTAATTTGTTACTCAGCAGTTGAAAACCAGTACACCCTACATACCACTTCTATTTAATGGTTGGGTGCTGTTTGGCTTGGTGGTTCAGATAAAACTGAATTTATGATGGGCAATTCAGACAGCATGGGCACTTGTGTTCCGCAAGCAAGCACTCTCAAAAGAAATGCAATTACTTACTTAAAAGTTATTTGCATGGCTTAGTTCCAAACCCTTAGGTATTTTTTGCTGTGATTTTTTTACTTGGACTTGCCACAGGCTCTAAAGGGCTTCTGATGTTTCACAATATTTTAAGCCTCATTGAATTTGTGATCACATAATGGGTTTTTTATACCCTTAATTATCTGGAGAGTCTTCCGTCTCTCTGTACCTCACTCAGATTTGGCAGTGTTGTGAATCACTAGGCAAATATATCAATATATCAGAGACATGCTTACAAATAGAGCATGTATTTCCTGCAACATCCAGGGCAAATATGGTGATCAAGCTCTGGCCCGATTGAATAGTTGCAGAGTTACATCTCCAATTAAATGCTCAAGGCTACCAGCTTCCTTATGTTAAGAAAAGGGCAAGTGTAGAAATCTGAGAGCTGATATGGCAATATCTGGGTAGAGGCTCCTCTGACCATCCCTTAATAGCAGAGGCAGTCCCTGTCTTCTTCTCATTGAAGGAATCATCTTTCCCCTGAGTAAAAACAGTTCAATAACTTTACTTGTGATAGTTGCTTCTCAAGGGGATGACAATTTTCTGCCAGACACACTCCATCTCTCCTGAATACCTCTAGGACCATAATTAGATTTAGATGCCAGCACAGCCCAGAAAGAAAAGGACAAGGCCAGATTTGAGAGGAAATAACCTATACAGAGTTTCAGGGCTTTGCTAATTTGTTTTAATAGGAATCTGGAGACCATGATTAGGAGTGAATTCTAAGGGTATTTTATCAAGAAAGATAAAATACGACTAGATCTGGACAAATTATTGATATGAACACATTCACCTAGGACTATGGGTGCTGTAGGAGAGGGCTGTCCCAAGGGAGCACTCAGTATGTGTATTCCTCTACACTGCCAAGCCCAGCCCAGCTGCCAGATAGCTGGGGGAGTAAATACCCAGATCTTACCTCCTCTATCTCCTGTCTACTATTAGTGCCTTTTACTGGCTGAACACAATCAGAAGCCAGAGGGCAAGGCGTACCATTGATACAGCCCATAATGGTCATTTATCCAGGCCGATGAGAAAGGGGGAAAAGGGTAGAGAATATATTTAGAACTTGAAATGCAGTAGGAGAGGGAAGGAATCACCGTTCTTGTAGGGGTAATTAACTGATTATCAAGATACTATATGGCTGATCTTACACTTGGAGGCAGGAAAGAATATGTTTGGTTCCCTGGTGATCCACTGGGGCTTCTCTTGGTGCTTCTCTTACAAACACTTGTGGTAAACGGACAAGTGTAGCAGCCACAGCCTTAAAAGGGCACGGTGAGCAACGGCTCAAAGCCATCAGGGATGTGTGTCTGAACCAGCCCATGAGAAAAGCTACCTGGATGAGCAGAAGAGATAGATGACAATGAGAGGAATCTAGAATGAGTGATACAGCGGGGAGATGAGGGGTACTGGTTATTGTCCCCAGACCAGCTGCAGGGGTGGGGGCCACAGACCGTCCCACCGACTCTTAAGATTCCCTCAGAATCCTAGAGCAGCTGTTCCCAGATAGGGTCAACTTCTTCTACAAGGCCAGTGTGTCCAGGTGGGGCAAAGGGTGGACTCTATTGGATCCTATAGTAAACCACCCAGATTCCCCTTCGGAATTTCAGGACTCATTCTACCAGCTTTCAGGAGTGTTGCCTGTTGGCAGCTGAGTCTTTCCCCAAAATTGCCCTCGGAGGAAGAGAACTACCTTGCCAGTTTTCTCCCCATCCATAGGGCTGGCTGGATCTAGTGACTCATTCATATGGAGACAAAAAGGCCCATCCCTCTTGCTTAATTTAGAACATTTCTGGATTGTTCAACTTTTGAACACCCTCTGAAATTGGCTGAGGCGTTGTTGCAACTACATTGCAATTCAATTACTCTCTGTACCCCAACTTTCCTCACAAGTGTTGCTCCTGACACCACTCGCCGATAAATTTTCTGCACACAAATCATTGTCTTAGAGATTGTTTCCTGGAGAACCTGATCTAAGAAAATGGATCTGGGAAAGTAACAGTGGATTATCAAAGGCTGAATCATATCGTGTCTTAGATGGCAGCTGCTATTCCAGATTTGGTAATATAACCTTTGATATTTGGTATGTACCCATTTAATTAGAAAATGCTTTTCCCCTCTATTCCAATAAGCAGGGAACACCGACAGCAGTGTTTATCTTTTACTTGGAAGGGATAGTGCTATACTTTTGCCATGTTGTTGTAGATTATGACAACTTCAGTTCCGTTTCATAAATTATACCACAGGACTCTGATTATTTTACCATCCCACAGGGCATGCTGGTTCATTACCTTGATGACATGCTGATAAGGCTAGGTGACCAGGAAACAGCGAAGAACACTGATGTCTTGTTAAGATGTACACGTGCAAGAGAATGGGTGATTCATCCAACGGAATTTTTTTTTAATCCTCATCATTTTAATAGTCAATAGCTTCTTGTTGGCTTCACCCAATGAAAAGTTAAGGGTCATCCAAGTCAGTGGGTTTCTAGAGGTCACTAGTCTGAAGCAGGTTATTCTTTCTTATATTCATGAGGGTTATGTCAGGAAATCATGAACTCTTCAAATATTGGTAATTAAGGACTGCTGAATGAAGAACCTATTTAAAAGGTGAAGGCAAAGTTAGGAACATCAGAAAGCGATGGTGAAACACCTTTGGGCTAGCGAAGCTGGGCAGCCTTTCCCACCCCTGGACTGAAGGAACCGGGGTGCAGGGCCCATGCCATCTGCTCCTGCAGTTTCCTTGGGCCCTTAGGCCCTCTCATGCCTGATCCCAGATATGCCAATCTGATAGCTCTGATTGTTGCTTGGCCCCCTCAACTTCTGCTTCAGTCGGGGTCTGACAGAACTCAGCTCACGATAGGCAGTTTGGCAGCATAGTCACTTGATGAACTGTGGTCAGATGCTATAAGTCCCAGCAGCATGTCAACATTTTAAAAAGCCACTTTTAAAATGATGTGTAGTTTTCTGCTGCAGACGGCATGGCCTTGCTCCAGAATTTACGTGTCAATTCTGTGATTTTTCTACACAATCTTGCTGTAAACCCCAAATAGCCTCTTTTACTGCAACAGATCTCTCTGATGCCGTAGAGTTTGCTCCGTCCTCTGGCTCAAGTAGCAGAGCTGCTTGCACCCCTGCCTGGAGCTGCTGCAGAGTCCTTTTCTGATCTGAGTCCCATTCAAAGCTGGTGGCGTTTTGTGTTACTAGATAACTGGATCAGAGAAACATTCTTAGGTGTGGAATATGTTGCCTCTAGAACCCAGAGAGGTTTACAAGACCTTGTGCTTGCTTCTTAGTGATGAGAAATGCAAGACACAGCACCTTGTCCTTTATGTCGGAAGGGGTTGTCTTGGTGCCCAGATATTTGGGGCATAAAGCCTTCACTGATGTGGAAGTTCCCTGAATCTTCATATTGTTTATCTCCCAACTTCTGCGGTGCGCGCATCTTATCAAGGCCTCCAAAACACTCGCTCTTCCTTGCTCATCCAGGCCGGTTAGCGTGCTGTCCTTATGATGATGTATAAAGTCCAGAAGGCCCAGTTATGTGCAGAATATACCATGACAGAGGGATGAAGAGTTAGCACAGCCCTGGGGCAAGACCGTATAGGTTTACTGTTGTCCATTTCATGAGAATGAAAACTATGTCTGGCTCTCCTCCTGGACAGGGATGAAAATAACCGCATTCAACAATGAACAGCTGCGTACTTTACACCTCAGTCCATGTTCTCAGCTCTAGCAGATCAGAGCACATAGAGAGAGCTGTTGCAATTGGGACAACTATCTGTTTAAATTTGCAATAGTCCACTATTGACCTCTAGTATCCATATGCTTTTTGTAGCAACTAGGTTGGCAAATTAAATGGGAATATTATTGGGACAACATCCAACATATCACTTAAATCTTTAAGGGTGGAACCAATATCTGCCATTTGCCAATGGATACAATATTGGGTTTGGGGGGATTTTCTTTTAATTAAGCATTTATTAAGTGCCTACTGCATCCTTTAACATTGGATAAGATTTAAGTTTGTTAAAGACAAAGTTAGAGCAGTAATTACATACTGTTCCACCTCAAACACGATAGCAATTTCAAATATATAGATTCAAGGTAGTTTTTAAAAATTGTCTAATGTGTTTTTTATCATAATTTTTTCTTTTTTATCCAGTTTTATTGAGACATAATTGACATATAATATTACCTTTCTGTGTATGGTCTAAGATAGAGATCCAATTTCATTCTTTTGCATGTGTCTGCCCAATTTCCCAACATCATTTATTGAAGAGATGATCCTTTCCCCACTGTATATTGTTGGCTCCTTTGTCACTCATTAATTGACCGAATATTCATGGATGTTTTTCCGAGTTCTCTATTCCGTTCCATTGATCTATGTCTCTTTTTCTGCCAGTGCCATGTTGTTTTGATTACTATAGCTTTATAATATAGTTTGAAATCAGGAAGTGTGACACCTCCAGCTTGGTTCTCTTTCTCAAGATTACTTTGGCCATTAAGGGTCTTCTACAAATTTTAGGATTGTTTGTTCAATTTCTGTGAAAAAATGTCATTTGAATTTTGATAAGGATTGCACTGAATCTGTGGATTGTTTTGAGTAGTATGGATATTTTAACAACATTAATTCATCCAATCCATGAGCACAGAACATCTTTCTATTTATTTGTGTTTTCTTTAACTTTTCCATCAGTATCTTATAGATTTCAGTGCACAGATCTTTCACCTCTTTGATTAAATTTATTCCTAGGTATTTTATTCTTTTTGATGCAATTGTAAATGGGACCTTTTTTCTTAATTTCTCTCTCTGATAGTTCATTGTTAGTGGGTAGAAACGCAACTGATTTTTGTACATTGATTTTGTATTCTGCAACTTTACTGAATTTGTTTATCAGTTTGAACAGGTTTTTTTGTGGGTTCTTTAGAGTTTTCTATGTATAATGTCATGTCATCTGCAAATAGGGACAGTTTTACTTCTTCCTTTCCAATTTGGCTGCTTTTCATTTCTTTTTTCTTGCTAACAGCTCTGGCTAGGACCCCCAGTACTATGTCGAATAAAAGTGGCAAGAATGGGCATTCCTGTCTTGTTCCTGATCTTAGAGGAAATGCTTCCAGTTTTTCACTGCTGAGAATGATGTTAGCGGTGGGATTCTCATAAATGGCCCTTATTGTATTGAGGTACATTCCCTCTATACCCAGTTTATTGAGAGTTTTTATCACGAATGGATGTTGAATCTTGTCATACTTTTCATGCGTCTACTGAGATGGTTATATGATTTTTATCCTTTATTTTGTTAGTGTGGTGTATCACATTGATTTGTTTGCAGATGTTAAACCATCCCTGCATCTCTGGAATAAATCCTACTTTGTCATGGTGTATGATCCTTTTCTTGTATTGTTGAATTCAGTTTGCTGATATTTTGTTGAGGATTTTTCCACCTATGTTCATCAGGGATATTCTAGGACAACCTAGAAGAAATGGATAATTTCCTAGAAACTTACAACCTACCAAGATTGAATCATGAAGAAATAGAAAATCTGAACAGACTAATTACCAGTCAAGAGATTGAATCAGTGATCAAGAACCTCCCAAGAAATAAAAGTCCAGAACCAGATGGCTTTACTGGTGAATTCTACCAAACATTTAAAGAAGAGTTAGCACCAGTCCTTCTCAAACTCTTGCAAAAAATAGCACAGGAGGGAATACTTCCAAACTCATTTTACAAGGCATTACCCTGATACAAAAACCAGACAAGGCTGATAAATGAAAACACAATTACAATATTGTTTTAAATTTAATATCTTGGCCACAGGGCAGACATTTTAGAGATTTCACTTTGGCTTTTGTAGCTAGGCTAGCTCTCACTCCATGGGCCAAGGAAACAAATGTGCAGTTCTGCCAACCTCCAAATGTGTCCACTTCAATCATACATTTGGAGACTAGGGAAATGAGCACTAGTCTGTGTGGTGTTTGGATCCAGCGGGCCCTCAGCCAGCTGGATCTGGATTAGGAATCACTTTATTACCTTGCTCTTGTACATACCCACTTTAAGAGGTGGGTCATGGTGACCCTTCAGATCTCTGAGTGTTAATGTCAAATCAGACCCTGTTTCCAACAGTCCTTGAAATGTCTGTGTACTCCCCTCTTCCCAGTGGATGGTTCCCTGAGTAAATGACTCGAGATCCCTTTAGGGAAGGACTAGGAAATGCTCCCATATATACTTTCGTTAGTGTGGAAAAATCATTGCTTTGGGGGATCTGGCCCCTCCTTTAGTCTATAGTTTCTGGTTCTGAAATCGGGCTTAGTTCTCAAAACTGGCAAAGAATTGCCACGTTTGTCTGGGTAGCGTGGCAGACAGAGTAATAGCCCCAAAGATGTCCACGTTCTAATGCCCAGGACCTGTGAATATGTTAGCTTACAAGTCAAAAGAGACTTTGTCGGTGTCGCAATCCAATGCACACATCACGATAGATGCGGAGAGGGCTGATGGCCACTCTGGGTTTATTACAACCAGCGTTTCAATATATACATAGCTTACATCTGTTAAACATACACAGGTTTTCTGGATGAAGTAATTAGTGAATGCCAAGAATTCTTAGTGATTTCTCAAGGAGCCCTCCCTCGGCCTCTGTTTTGATATTATCATGTTTTTGCTGTGCTTGCATATTTTTATCTCAGAGCAGGCAAGGCCTCCTAGGCAACGGCTCCTCCTGCTCCTGATATGGATATGGATATCGTGTCTCCATCTGTGCCCCCAGGTGACCGATGCCTGGCTTAGGTTGCCTCCCCCTGGTGGTCTTACCTGTCATTGGCTAACGAGCCTGCTCACCTCCGGGTCACAGTTTGTTGGCAAGCCTTTTCCAGTGATTATTAACCCTTCCTGCATCAGGGGCGGCTACAGACTTTGCAGCTGCGATCAAGTCAAGAATCTTGATGTGGGAAGATGATCCTGGATTATCAGATGGGCCTAATGTAATCACAAAGGTCCTTATAAAGGGAGGCAAGAACTAAGAGTCAGAGAAAGAGATGAGACAATGGAAACAGAGGGTCAAGTCAGAGAGAAATTTAAAGATGCTGTGCTGCTGGCTTTGAAGATGGAAGAAGGGGCCACAAGCCAAAGAATGCAGGTGGCCTCTAGAAGCTAGAAAAGGCAAGGAAACAATTCTCCCTTAGAGCCTCCAGAGAGAACCAGCACTGCTGACACCTTGATTTTGACCCAGTGAGACCCATTAACCCACTTCAGACTTCTGACTTCTAGAATTATAAGAGAATAAATTTGTGTTTGTTTAATCCACTAAATTTGTGGTAATTTGTTACAGCAGCAATAGGAATCTAATACAGGAAGTTTCATCAGACTCCTGAATTATTCATCCTTGATATTTGGTTGTAAATATTGAACAATCTCTTTGTTACTGCCCATCTATCACGCCCCAAAGCAAGACAGATCTCCTCCTAAATACCTTCTCTGTAGCTCTCTGCAGCTCAGACCCATGGCCTGCCTCTCCAATCTTAATGCTTTCATCACAATTGTTTTTCCATCTCACCTCTCCTATTTTGGGAGCCTCCCACCTCATTGCCATCATGGAGTCTCCTATCATTAGTCCTCCCTATAAAGGACAATGACTACTGAGCTCTGCAGTGGGACTAGTGCCCTCTCACCAGTACATTTCTTATTGCTTAGTAAATGGAGTGTCTTCTAGGATGTCCAACAGAGAACAGAGTTGGCTGAGGCTGGGGTTTCGGGCCTTCCATGATACATCCACTCAAACATTCCCAATTCTTTGAGCCTTTTGACCCCTTCTTTTATCATCTACCATGGAAGTTCAGACATTTTTACTTCACTTAACATGGGACATCACTTTCTCCAGGTTTTCAAGAGCTGTCCTACTAGCATATTAGCACCACCTCCCCATGTCTTGCCAGGCTGTTAAATCTTGACTCCCAGGAGAGTGCTCCTGTATTGATAAATTCTCTCCTATCAAACTTTATGCACTATCCCTACCCTTGATGCAGCGCCCGCAGGACCTAGTCCCATGCATACTCTGCCAGCTCCTGCCAGGACAGGTGGTCCAGGTTCTGCAGCTCACGCAGGGTCTAGTCCCTTCCCCCCTTCTTAGGCCTAGCACTTCCCCAGCTAGGCAATGTTGAGTCTTAATAATATTCATTAGTCTGGTGGCCAGAGAGGGAGGCGATAGTGGATCATGAAGGGGGTGCAGGTGGTCTTGTAAAGCAGAGGCCCCAACATCATACTCAACTAAAGGGAGAGTGCTGGCATTTGACAAAATAATGGGCCATCTTGACAGGCCCAGAGAATCTGCCACTCAAGGTTTTCAAGTTCATTACCCCTGAAGTCTCAGGGTCAACTTCTTCCTAATCAGGGCCCTGATCTTGGTACAGCAGAATTACTGGGATTGAGAATTCAACCTTCTGGGGAGCTCTGCTACTTACATTATTAAGTTCTGGGCCTATCCTCATCTTTGTCTGCTTTCCAGCTGCAGGACATAAGAGTGTCTTTGTATGCTTCCAAGGAAGCCCCAGGCTTCATATCTAGTCTTAAATTGATTATTAATCACCCTCAGCATTTCCCCACCTTTTGCTAACACACTAATGGCCTTCAGCAGCAGCCATCTCAGTCCATTTTCCTGATAAGTACCACTTCTCCATGCCCCTCAAACACCTGAGCTATTGCACCAGTCTGTGTATCTCCCTCCACTGGTATACAATCCCCATACAAGACTAGTGACAGTTTTAATAACTGCACAATAGCAGTGTGCTTGGGGCTATATACATTCCACCTGCCACTACATGTGAGGTCCTTACTGCCAGATGATGGATGATACAGCTGCAAACACATTTTGAGTCTGATTCCTGGGACCAATCCTGGCGCCAACTTAGGTCTTAGGTCTGGTTCCCTGGGAAACAGACTCTGAAAAGGAGATTTGCCTGCAGAAATTTTAACAGAGAGTGTTCCTAGGAACACTTGTGAGGGAACAAGAGGGGATAGAGGTTAGGCAGGAGAGGTTTAACTGTGATAGAGTTGCAACAATGGCCTCTACCAAACTCAGGGCATTCTGAAGCTGAGACAGCCCTTCAGAGATGACCTGAACGGAAGCAAGAGGGCCAGGCCTTTTTACCTCCGCTAGTATCATCAATAGATGGGGCTGCCCTGGGAAGGGGTCATAACCTTAGATGAGGCCACTGTCTCAATTAAGGGTATTTCTGGAGAGGAAATCACTGCAAACCTTCAGTAGGCAACAGTCCTGACAGCTGTGCCTCAGTCCTGAAGGGGGTTCTGACTGGTGCACCACAGCACCCACTACCTCCGTAAATCCATGCACGGTCTGAACAGACAAGTGAAATGGGGACATAGCAGAGTCACCATCCTCGCATGTTCAAAGTTGTGAAAGTGGCACTAATATTTGTGCTTCCCCTAGGAATGTGGTAAGAATACTGGTTGACTATTTTGTGTAGTAGGAGATGCTTCACAGAGTGGCACCCACTTGCTCTCTCATGATGCGATAGCCTCCACTTGCTGAGCTAGGGAGCCAATTGCTGAGTAAGTCTATTTCATTCAGGATCTGGAAAATCAACCACAGATGGATCCAGAGACCTTAGTGGGTGACGGATAGTTGGACTCAGGCCAAAATTTCATGCAGTGTTTTACCCCATCATCTCCTATTTGGACTAATGTTCCACCGCAAAATTTTAGATTTGCGGAAATGAAACTTACTTCAAAGCCTGTGCCCAATAATTCCCTGGACTTTTCTTTTCCTTGGACACAATTAAAAGAAAAATATTTGCAATTTACTTTGGAAAATATTAGGTGGGAAATTTAATGTGTTTGGCATTGATTTATCCCAGGATGCTCAAGGGTACCTGGCCTCCCCTTTATTTAAGGGGCCCTGGGTTTGTGAACTGACTTAAGTCTGAGAATGGTAAGTGGCCATGAATCTACTGTGGTGATTTAAGTCGGAGCTCTGGTTGACAGTCCCAGAGTTTTAAGGGATTAAGAAGAATATCAGGGGGCCAGCCCCTTGGCTGAGTTGTTCAAGTTCTGTGCACTCCACTTTGGTGGCCCAGGGTTTGCAGGTTCACATCCCAGGTGCGGACCTACTCCACTCATCAGCCACACTGTGGAGTCATCCCACATATGAAGTAGAGGAAGACTGGCACGGATGTTAGCTCAGGGCTGATCTTCCTCAAGCAAAAAAAAGAGGAGGATCGGCAGTTAATGTTAGCTCAGGGTGAATCTTCCTCATCACAAAAAAAAAAGAAGAAGAAGAATATTGGAGGTTTCCTAGCTATTTCAGTCCCAGGAACCCAATGATCAGTCAATGACTGCCAAAGATCTCTGAAGAGTAGACCATTCTCATAACCACACCAACACGTCTGATGATGCTAGTGACAGCAACTATTTTGCATGTGGTTATTAAGGACTGCTACTTGGTCTCTGCCTTATCAAGAGTCTATCATCTACTTTGAAATCTGGGAGCCCATCTCAATGGCAGTATCTCCCAAATGCGTCCATGGCCTATGGGAAACAAACATTGAAGTGCTTTGCAAAGATGCTAGTGTTACCCTCATCATGGAGAAGAGAAGAATTTCAGAGTCTTCTTTCATGGACAGAGCTGAATGGGACAAAAAATAACACAGATACTTCCGCTACACTCTTCATGTCTTTGGAATCCTCCCCATAGAGGAAGAATTTGGAATCCTTCATTCAGTATAGACTGCTATTGAATTCATCTGACGTCTGAATTCAGATGTCAGAATGAGCATATAAAGAGCATTTCCAGTTGCTCAAGCAAGTACATTGAGTCTCAAATCTCCAGTAAGTGCTGCTGTATCAAAGTCATCTTGATCTAAAATTGTATTTCTACCTCCCTGGTCTGGAACCCTATGAATTCGTTGCCGTAAATATTTCCCATATTTAATCAATATAAACTAGAAAATATCTTGCAATTATTTTGGAGAGTAAATCTTTTCCTCCTACAATTGGACCCCTGTGCCATGCTAGGACATTATAAGGGCCTGTGGTGATAGAGGTGGCTTTACCTTGCAAAGCAGCTGCCCCAGAGAGGTCATTTAAGAGTCTTCAAACAAGGTGGGCCTTCGTCACGCAGAAGCGAAGGAATCGCTTCTTCTGTCCAGGAGATTCAGTGAAGTTTTTCAGTTTGGAGCGTTTTGAATCATTCAAATATTCCTTAATGTATCTACTCAAATTTTCTGCTTCTCACTCTTTCCCAAGCAAAGCCCATGGTCTCACATAAGAGAACTTGTGAGTTATGAATTGAACTGGTATTTTAATTAAGCAACTCATTTGGTTGTTAAAAACAAGACAACAGGCCCAAAATGGAATCACTTATACTAAGCCCCATGTCACCAAACCCAGAATTAACTTAGTTTCAGCTTCAGCTCTCCTAGAAGTGGAATCTTAAACCAGTCAGTCAGGAATCGCCTGGTCAGCACTAGTGAGGTCATCGGCCTGATACACCAGCCGGCCCCCAAAGGAAAGGACCTTGCAATAATCAACTCGTTCTTTTCCTGGTGTAACTTCCTTGTTCCCGTCTCCTTCTGCCTATGAAAGTCCTCATTTTCTACAGCTCTTGGAGCTCCTTTCTGTCTGCTGGATTGGATGCTGCCAGATTCATGAATCGTTGAATAAAGCCGGTAAAATCTTTAAAATTGGCTCAGTTGAATTTTGTATTTTAACCTGGTCAAAGAGTTCATACAATTTTCAGCTATGTTAGCTCTCTAGGTCTGTAGGCCCAAAACATCCTCTTAGGACACTCAGAGAAGATTTTCTGGCTCCCTGCCTATGCTGTATGCAGAGAATTTCAAGTGGAGCCTGACCTTGCCTTTGTTTACACTCTCCAGCACAGTTGGAAGCAGCAGCCCACCACGGTCCTGAGTTCCTCATGCCCTCCCCACTGTCCTAAGGCGGCATACGCTCTGTCTTCTGAGGCCTTGCCTACCACGACCATGTTATTCAAGGTGGGCACTGATGCTAATTAAAGTAACTCTTCTAGCATGACGTGAAATGGACTACCAGAATCCCATCTCCAAATTCTAATCAGGTTTTGTCTGTTTCAAACAGGCCAGATAAACAACGTCAGCTTCTCATTTCAGTAAGGGCCTGTTCCCTATACCCACTCCTGGTAACATTTACTGAATAGGTTAAGGATCTCAGTTTCAAGCAATAGAATCCACTGTCTAGTTTACAGGGAATTTATTGATTTTTTTTTTTTTTTTGAGAAAGATTAGCCCTGAACTAACTACTGTCAATCCTCCTCTTTTTGCTGAGGAAGACTGGTCCTGAACTAACATCTTGAAAATGTCCATCTTCCTCTACTATATACGTGAGACGCCTACATCAGCATGGCGTTTGCCAAGCAGTTCCATGTCCGCACCTGCACCCAGGATCCCAACCAGCGAACCCCAGACCGCCAAAGTGGAATGTGCACACTTAACTGCTACGCCACCGGGCAGCCCCAGGGAATATATTACTTGATATTCAATAGCTCCTTATATCACTGAGAGAGAAGGAGAAACGGGCTTGGGGGCTGAATGTCCACAAAGAACACCTGAACCCACAACAGAGCTGGCTCCTGCTGCTGCTGCCGCCGTCTTGGACAATAGGCACCGGAGGCCAGGACTCCACTTGCCTGCCACTGCCACTAACATTGATGCCACTTCTGTATCAGGGACTGGACTTTGCAGTCTCTAAAACACAGATGGCTTAACACCACCCTTACTAGCAAATAGGAGTGTCTGCAGAATCAGCTTCCTCCCTTTGCTCTCTTCCAACTGAATCCCACACTAGTGCACCTGATTGGAGGAGCCCAAGGCCACCTGTGTCACAGCTGGAAGGGTTACAGACTGGATGTACTCCAACACAGAAAGGCTTTTCAAAAGATACTGCATATTCTTGGGGCCAGCCTGGTGGTTAAGTTCCCGCACTCCACATCAGCAGCCTGGATTAGCAGGTTCGGATCCCGGGCACAGACCCAGCACGGCTCATCAAGCAACACTGTGGCACCATCCCAAATAAAACAGAGGAAGATGGGCAGCAGATGTTAGGTCAGGGCCAATCTTCCTCACCAGAAAAAAAAAAGATAACGTATCTTCTCAAATATTAAAAAAAGTATCCACCACATCTTTACAACGTGGAAAAAACATTTACAAGATGGTGCTAGTTGTAAAAAAGCAGAGTATGCTATGATCAGTATGCTTAATTTACTTGCTTGCATTTATTGTGTGTTTCTTCTGTCTACAGTGTGAGCTTCAAGAGGCCTACGAGTATCGTGTTCATGGATGTACTGCTAGCCCCTGCTAGGATGGAGTCTACACCACAATAAATATCCAGTAAACAGTTATTGAATGGATTAAGAAATGAATGACTAAATACTGTCTGGCTAGGCTTCTTGAGATATGGCCTGCTGTTGGCACACCAATAGATGCAATCTTTACTGTTAGTTTTTCTAGAGTCTAAAATAGTGCTTGAAACATAGTAGCTACTCAGTCAACATTAATTATTATTTTGAAATAGAACAAATACTATTGTTTTAGTTTTGGGAAAATAACTTGCCTGAGATTACCCAGTTAGTGAAGACACATATGATTTTGGTGTTTAAAATGCAGATTCTGCAATCAGAATACTTCTAGTGAAACTATGGTTTTATTTCCTAACAGCTGGGTGATTCTGAGCAAGTTACTCTACTTCTCTGCACCTCGATTTCCGTATCTGTGAAATGGGGATGGTGTTACTAATACTAGTAATAATGTCTACTTCATAAGATTGTGGTCATTTTTAAAAATTATACTTGAAGGTCTAAAATAATGTTTGTCATATAGTAGATATTCCACTGCTTTTTATTATTTTTACAAATGGCCCGTTCATCCGACCGCCATATATGGAGATGTGGTTCCTGTGGTTGCGGGGTTTCCGTCTGGAAGTCAGGCTCCTGCTTCTCTGGCTGGGTTTTCTTCTCTAGCACTTCTCTAAATCCATGGAATACCCAAGGGTCCATTCACAATTCTGCCACTGAATCATTTGCTGCTTGAGGGCAATCCCAAGCCCTAGTCCTCTTTATTTCTTTAAAGCCTGGTGCAGTACCTACTGCATTTATCCAAATGATATTCATCTTTGCTCCCTTAGATAAGAAGTCACACATACCAAGATTTTACTCCATCGGTGTTGGTTAAATACAAGAATTTTTTGAGTTTTCTGAGAGTGTTTGGTTGGTAAAAGAAGAGGATATGAGCCTGAGTTTCTCTGAAATTTAGATATCTCACGCAAAAGAGAATGAGGAAACCAAGAAATAACAATGATAAATATGACCCAGAGAGCCGTAACAAATCACAGTCAGCAAACGCAGCCGTCCCTCCCTGCAGACTGGTGACAAGGAAGCATGTGGGTTCAGTACAGGGTAGGGAAGTGTTTGCTAAAGGAGGATGGAAAAAAACAAGAATGGTGATTTTGATATTAATGTGACATTTAGAGAACTTGTGCCTCAGTATTTTGCAAATAATCCAATTACACTTTTTGCAGACTATAAATGGAGAGTAGATTGGGACAGAATTTTAGGAAAGCTTCTTCAGACACATATAAGTTACAGTTGTTGGTGCTTATTTTTAAGGTGGTGTCCCAAGTAGGAAACGTAACAAGAATTGCAAAGATCATGGGGAAATAAATGCCAAGAAAAGGTGTTGTTTTGGGGGAGGCAGATACAGACTAGCGTTTGAGTGTGGGCTCTAGAGCCCAACTGCCTGGGTTTTTATATCAGCTTTTACATTGATCATTTTTATGATGCTGTGAAGTGATCTTCATTTTTTCATCTCAAAAGTGGTGATGGGGGACCGGCCACATGGAGAGTGGTTAAGTTCTCGCACTCCGCTTTGGCGGCCCGGGGTTTTGCCGGTTCGGATCCTGGGCGCGGACATGGCACCGCTGGTCAGGCCACCCTGAGGTGGGGTCCCACATGCCACAACTGGAAGGACTCATAACTAAAATATATACAACTATGATCTAGGGGGATTAGGGGAGAAAAAGCAGGATAAAAAAAAGAAGATTGGCAACAGTCGTTAGCTCAGATGCCAATCTTTGAAAAAAAAAAAATGTGGTGATGACGGCCATGGGAGTTGTTGGGAAACTAAAAGATATAGTTCTTGGAAAGCATTTAAGATACTGCTCGTCAATAGTAACCGCTCAACACATGTTAACTGTTATGATTATTTCCGAACAAAATACGAAGCTCTTTTAACTGCCCCTTGGTCTTTCATAATACTGATAACTGGTGTACTGTCGTTTTTCACTCTCTGGTCTAAACTGGAATGCAATTAACTCCTTTGTCGAGGTGAATAATGAAAGGTGAACACTTAGGTCGGGAAGGAGACTTCTGCTGAGCAAACTCTGAAAACCCAGGCTTTTCTTGGCTCCTTACCTTCCACTCATCCCACGTAAAGACGTGTGTGTCACTGAAACACACTTTCTTTTTTCTTTTTTTTTTTTTTTGAGGAAGATTTGCCCTGAGCTAACTACTGCCAATCCTCCTCTTTTTGCTGAGGAAGACTGGCCCTGAGCTAACATCCATGCCCATCTTCCTCTACTTTATACACGGGATGCCTACCACACCACGGCTTTTGCCAGGTGGTGCCATGTCCACACCCGGCATCGAAACCGGCAAACCCGGGGCCGCCAAGCGGAACATTTGAACTTAAACGCTGCGCCACCAGGCCGCCCCCGAAACACATTTTCACACATCCGGTGTTTGAATTCCTAAGTCCACCCTTACAGATCCCACCTTGACCTACTTGATCTTGAATAAGTAGATCAAAAATCAGTAACTATATATGTGTGGGTCTATACCCGGACCCTCTCTTCTGTTGCATTGAATTACTGTCTATCCCCATTGCCAATATCACTGCCTTGATTTCTGTATCTTTATAGTAAATCTTAAAACCCAGAAACATAATTCCTCACGCTTTGTTGTTTTTTCAGTATAGTTATGGCTATTCCTGGCCTTTTGCACTTCCATATAACTTTTAGGATAAGCTGGATAAATATTTATGAATAAATATCCATAGAAAATTCCCACTGGAATCTTGATTAGTATAGCTGCTTTTGGTGGGAAATTTTATCTTAAAAATAATGAGTCTTCCAATTAATAAACGTGGTATATTTCCCCATTTATGTGTTCTTTTTTTTTTTTTTTTTTAAATTCAAACTTTTTTTTTTTTTTTAAGATTTTATTTTTTCCTTTTTCTCCCCAAAGCCCCCCGGTACATAGTTGTGTATTCTTCGTTGTGGGTTCCTCTAGTTGTGGCATGTGGGACGCTGCCTCAGCGTGGTCTGACGAGCAGTGCCATGTCCGCGCCCAGGATTCGAACCGACGAAACACCGGGCCGCCTGCAGCGGAGCGCACGAACTTAACCACTCGGCCACGGGGCCAGCCCCTCCATTTATGTGTTCTTTAATTTAACTTAGTAATATTTCATATCCTTTATATGTAGATGTTTTGCACATCTTTCATTAACTTTAGTACTCAGTATTTTAGTATTTTCGTGCTATGCCAGGTACTTTTATATTACTACAATTTGATTTTATTTTCCAATTATTTGTTGCTTGCATATACAAAGACAGTTGAATTCAAAATTGACCTTGCATCCTGTGGCTTTGATAAATTGACTTATTAGTTCTAGTATTTTGGGTATGTGGACTTAAGATTTTCTATGTACACAATCACATCTTCATATAAAGATAATTTTTCTTCTTTCCATTATTTATAGTTTTTATTCTTTTTTCTTAGCATATTGCACTGTCTAGCACCTCCAATACAATACTGAAAAGATCTGCAGAAAGGAGAAATTGGTCATTAATTAAGCATTAAGCATGAAATTGTGTGTAGGTTTTTTTTATAGACATCTGTTATCAAGTTGAATAAATTCTCTTTAATATCTAGTTTAAGAATTTCATCATGGATGAGTGTTGAATTATCTCAAGTGCTTTTTTGGCATCTAATAAAATAACCATATCAATTTTCTCCTTTATTTTGTTAATTTGGTAAATTGTATTGATTAATTTTAAAATGTTTAAAATTAGTTTTAAACATTGATTTTAAAATTTAAAATTTCAGACCATTGCATTCATGGGATAAACTCCACTTGTTCACGTAGTATCTTTTTTATATATTGCTGGATCCTACTTGCTAATATGTTGTTGAAGACTGATACATGCATGTCCATGAGTTATATTGGTCTGTATATATATAATAATATATATACTAGCTTACTCATATATAGCAGGAAGTATAACAGAGGGATATATTTGTTATTTTATTTATTTATTTTTTTAATTGCAGTATCATTGGATTATAACATTATACAGCTTTCAGATGTACATCATAATATATTTCAAATTCTGTGTAGATTAAATCATGTTCACCACCCAAAAACTAATTATAGTCCGTCCCCTCACATGTGAGCCTAGTCACCCCTTTTGCCCTCCCTCGCTTCCCCTATGGTAACCACTAATCCAATCTCCAATGCTCTGTGTTTGTTTGTTGTTCTTTTTATCTTCTACTTATGAGTGAGATCGTATGGTATTTGACTTTCACCCTCTGACTAATTTCACTCAGCATAATACCCTCAAGGTCCATCCATGTTGTCACAAATAGCCAGATTTCATCATTTCTTATGGCTGAGTAGTAGTCCATCGTGTATAAATACCACATCTTCTTTATCTATTTGTCCCTTGATGGGCACCTAGGTTGCTTCCAAATCTTGGTAATTGTGTATAATGCTGCAATGAACATAGGGGTGCAAGTATCTTTATGCCTTTGCATTTTCAAGTTCTTTGGATAAATGCTCGGCAGTGGGATAGGTGGGTCATATGGTAGATCTATTATTAATTTTCTGAGGATATTCCATACTGCTTTCCATAGCAGCTGCATCAGTTTGCATTCCCACAAGCAGTGTACAAAGGTTCCCTTCTCTCCATATCCTCTCCAACATTTGTTGTTTCCTGTCTTGTTAAGTATAGACATTCTGACCAGAGTGAGGTGATACCTCATTGTAGTTTTGATTTGCATTTCCCTGATAGCTAATGATATATAGTTTGCAAATATCTTCTTCCACTTGTTAGATTGTCTTTTCATTTTGTTGATGGTTTCCTTTGCTGTGCTTTTTAGTTGGATGTAGTCCCATTTGTTCATTTTTTCTTTCATTTCCTTTGCCTGGTCAGACATAGTACTTGAAAATATGCTGCTAAGACTGATGTCAAAGAGTGCACTGCCTATGTTTTCTTCTAGAAGTTTCATGGTTTTAGGTCTTACATTCAAGTCTTTAATCCATTTTGAGTTGATTTTTGTGCATGGTGTAAGATAATGGTCTTCTTTCATTCTTTTGCATGTGGCTGTCCAGTTTTCCCAACACTATTTGTTGAAGAGACTCTCCTTTCTCCATTATATGTGCTTGGCTCCCTTGTTGAATATTAGCTGTCCATAAATGTGTGGATTTACTTCTGGGCTCTCGATTCTGTTACACTGATCTGTGTGTCTGTTTTTATGCCAGTACCATGCTCTTTGGGTTACTATGGCTTTGTAGTATATTTTGAAATCAGGGAGTATGATACCTCCAGCTTTGTTCTTTTTCCTGAGGAGTCCTTTGGCTATTTGGGGTCTTTTGTTGTTCCATATAAATTTTAGGATTTTTTGTTCTATTTCTGTGAAAAGTGTTGTTGGAACTTTGATAGGGATTGCGTTGAATCTATAGATTGCTTTAGGAAGTATGCACATTTTAATGATGTTAATTCTTCCAATCCAAGAGTGTGGAATATCTTTCCATTTCTTTGTGTCTTCTTCTGTTTCTTTCAACAATGTTTTATAGTTTTGGTGAAGAGATCTTTCACCTCTTTGGTTAAGTTTATTCCTAGGTATTTTATTCTTTTTGTTGCAATTGTAAATGGGATTGTATTCTTAATTTCTCTTTCTGCTACTTTGTTGCTAGTGTATAGAAACACAATCAATTTTTGCATGTTGATTTTGTATCCCGTGACTTGACTGTATTTATTTATTGTTTCTAAAAGATTTTTAGTGGATTCTTTAGGGTTTTCTAGATATAAAATCATGTCGTCTGCAAAGAGTGACAGTTTCACTTCTTCTTTTCCAAAGTGGATCCCTTTTATTTCTTTTTCTTGCCTGATTTCTCTGGCTAGGACTTCCAATACTATGTTAAATAAAAGTGGTGGCAGTGGCATCCTTGTCTGCTTCCTGTTCTTAGAGGGATAGCTTTCAGTTTTTCTCCATTGAGAATGATATTTGCTGTGGGTTTGTCATATATGGCCTTTAGTATGTTGAGGTATTTTCCTTCTATACCCATTTTATTTAGAGTGTTTATCATAAATAGATGCTATGTCGTCAAATGCTTTCTTTGCATCTATTGAGATAATCATGTGATTTTTATTTTTCATTTTGTTAATGTGGTCTATCACGTTGATAGATTTGTGGATGTTGAACCATCCCTGCATCCCTGGAATGAAACCCACTTGATCATGATGTATGATCTTTTTAAGGTAGTGTTGTATTCGATTTGCTAGTATTTTGTTGAGGATTTTTGCATCGATATTCATAAGTGATATTGGCCTGTAATTTTCTTTTTTTGCCTTGTCCTTGTCTGGTTTCGGTATCAGGATGATGTTGGCTTCGTAGAAGGAGTTAGGAAGCCTCCCCTCCTCTTCAATTTTTTGGAAGAGTTTGAGAAGGATGGGTATTAAGTCTTCTTTGAATGTTGGTAGAATTCACCAGGGAAGCCATCTAGTCCTGGACTTTTATTTTTGGGGAGGTTTTTGATTGCTGTTTCGATCTCCTTACTGGTGATCGGTCTATTCAAATTTTCTACTTCTTCTTGGTCTGGTTTTGGAAGGTTGTATGTTTCTAAGAATTTATCCATTTCTTGTAGATTATCCAATTTGTTGGTGTATAGCCTTTCATAGTATTCTCTTATTATCTTTTGTATTTCTGAGGTGTCTGTTGTAATCTCACCTCTTTGATTTCTGATTTTATTTATTTGAGCCTGCTCTTTTTTTCTTGGTGAGTCTACCTAAGGGTTTCTTTATTTTGTTTATCTTTTCAAAGAACCAGCTTGTGGTTTCATTAATTTTTCTATTGTTTTTTTAGTCTCTATTTCATTTATTTCTGCTCTGATTTTTATTATTTCCTTCCTTCTGCTGATTTTGGGCTTTTTTTGTTGTTCTTTTTCCAGTACCTTTAGGTGTGCTTTTAGATTGTCTATTTGGGATTTTTCTTCTTTGTTGAGGTGGGCCTGAATTGCTATACACTTCCCTCTTAGAACTGCTTTTGCTGTATCCCACAGATTTTGGCATGTCGTATTTTCATTTTCATTTATCTCCAGGAATTTTTTGATTTCTCCTTTGATTTCTTCATTGACCAAATTGTTGTTCAGTAGCATTTTATTTAATCTCCACATTTTTGTGGCTTTCCTGGTTTTCTTCCTGTAGTTCATTTCTAGTTTTATACCTTTGTGGTCAGAAAAGATGCATGGTATTATTTTGATCTTCTTAAATTTATTGAGACTTGTTTTGTGGCCTAATATGTGATCAATCCTGGAGAATGTTCCATGGGCATTTGAAAAGAATGTGTATTCTTTGGTTTTTGGATAGAATCTTCTGTATATATCTACTAAGTCCATCTGGTCTAATGTGTCCTTTAAGGCTGGTGTTTCCTTATTGACTTTCTGTTTGGATGATCTATCCATTGGTGTAAGTGGAGTGTTAAAGTCCCCTACTATTATTGTGTTACTATTTCTCCTGTTATGTCTGTTAATAATTGCTTTATATATTTAGGCACTCCTATGTTGGGTGCATAGACATTTACAAGTGTTATCTTTTCTTGTTGGATTGTTCCCTTTATCATTATGTAGTGCCCGTCTTTGCCTGTTGTTACAGTTTTTGTTTTAAAGTCTATTTTGAGTGATACAAATATTGCTGCCCCCACTTTCTTTTCTTTGCCATTTGCATGGAATATCTTTTTCAATCCTTTCACTTTCAGTTTCTGAGTATCTTTAGGTCTGAAGCGTGTCTCTTGTATGCAGCATATACATGAGTCTTGTTTTTTTATCCAATTGGCCACCCTATGACATTTGATTAGAAAATTTAGTCCATTGACATTTAAAGTAGCTATTGATAAATATGTATTTATTGCCATTTTGTTACTTTTTTTTTCTGGGTGTTTTAGTAGTTCTTCTCTGTTCCTTTCTTTTTCTCTTGCTCTCTTCCCTTGTGGTTTGATGGCTATTTTAGCAATATGTTTGATTTCTTTTGTCTTACTTTTTTTCTTGCTTATTATTGGTTTTTGATTTGTGGTTACCATCAGGATCCTATTTAATATTCTATATATATAAAAGTCTATCCCGAGTTGATAGACTCTTTAGCTTGAGCTCTTCCTAAAAGCTCTGCTTTTTCACTCCCCTCTTCCCACATTTTATGTTTTTAAAATCATATGTAGTCTCTCGTTTAGTGTGTGTCTAGCCATTACCCTCTTATCATTGAAATAGGTGATTTTAGTACATTTGTCTTTTAAACTTCATATTATCTTCACATGTAGTTGATCTGCTACCTTTACTATATTTTTACATTTACAAGTGATTTTATTGACTGTTTCTTGTTGTTGTTTTGCTTTTTGATAATTTTTTTAAAAATCTCTATTTGTGGTCACTGCTTCAGTGGGATATATTTGTTATCCCAAATGTATTATTCTTTGAGATCAATTTGTGAGCTTTTCCTTCTCTCTCAGCAATACTAGGCTAGATACAATCTATGTCTCAAGGTTTAGTTGAACTATTTCTATCTCTTTCATGAATTTGGTCTCTAATTCTTCTATTCAAAATGAATCATTTCATCCTTTAACTAACTGTTTGATTTTGTTATGCTCTTTCTGTACAATAACATTTCCTATCTGGTACGTCCAGGATGTTTGAATATTTCCTCCACAAGGCTGCGATCCTGTTGAAGGAGAGACCTCTGTTTATAAACATTGCCTTTCTATCACCACACCTGGAACACAGCCAGCATTCAGCACACACTTCTTGAACTGGTTTGTGCCTCGTTTTGAGTATTTTTCATCCTGATGTGCTTGCTCTTCATTGCCTGAATTCACTTTCTTTGCCTGCATGGGTTCCATGATACCCTCTTGCTTTTCTCTATGAATCTGAAATTAAATAATGGTAAGAATGGTGGTGATGATAATGCTAATCATGTAATCTCTACGAAGCCAAAATGGCTTGTCCTGACCCCAGAACTCATCCTACCACAGACTTGGAGTCAAAGTAGCGCATCAGTAAAACAAAGAACTAAAACGCAATTTCGTTCTTTACTTTTCTCTTATGAAAAGGTTAAATATGGAGAACATTCAGAGACAGAGGCCTGAAAACACTTAAACAACCAATTTCATGTCTCTTCCTCTTAGGACCTATCACAGTGTGCTGGTGCCCGAAGTCATCCTTTCCTCCCACTTTCCCAAAAGGTTCCAAATCCTTGCAAGATCTAGATTCTTTTTTTCCTGCTTTCTTTCTTTATGTATCTAATCTTCCTTTTCTTCAACAAGTGATCTTTTTCCTCTTTTAAGATCTCCTCTCTTACTCTTTACACAGTATGCATACTATGCTCTAGGAATCAACCGGATAAGGCTGGTGCAGCTGAGGGAGGCCTGAATGGTATTAGTCAAGGGCAAAATTTTCCCCAACAGGTAGGTGTGGGCAAAGAAACTGTGAAACTCTTGTTTTATTTTAATTTTTTCTCCTTCTCACACTAAAAATTATTGACCACCTATGATAATTACCAAACTCTTAATTTTCACACAAATATAATTCTCATAATAACTATGGGAACTAAGCCAGATAATGACCTTTAGTGGCCCTATGGACTAAAAAAATTATGGTGAACACAAGATTAAACATCAAAATAATACTAATTATAAAATATGTGTAAGGAAATGCAGCAGAATCATGATTCATTTCCTTAATGCAACAATGATCATTTTTCTATTGAAGTATCAAATGTCATACCAACAAGACTAAACTTCTCTTTATTTTGGAGCACTCTTCTTTTCCTGGTGCCCTACGCATGTGACAAGCCTCCCTATTGGTCTATACATCTCTATGAGGTAGGTTTTGTTTCCATTTAACAAATAAATGAACTAAAGATCAGAGCAATTGTTGCCTGCCCAAAATCACAAAGTTGGTAAGTGGCAGAATAAGGATTGGAACGCAGGTATTTTGGTCATCTGAGACTAAGCTCACTGGCGGGTTTTTCTGCTTTCTCTTGTTTTGCTAGAGTTTTGGTTGGTTGGTTGTTTAATTGGTATTATTCCCTTCCATTTCATACTGCCAGTACCTGGAACTCATCTCACCATTGAAGTCAGCTCTGTCTTTGGACATTTCACAAACTCTACTTTTCAGACTGTATTAGCAGGGAATTTTTGCTCCCAGTAGACACTTCCATGTCTACCTGGCCCTTCAGAATTTAGCAAATCCTCTCTGTGAAACCAACTGGCTCTTCTCATTCTTGAGCTTCATTTTAACATGGTCCCTTATATTCATTTCTGGCAAAAGCAAAGATGATAGAGGGGAAAAAAATGAGGACTAAAATGACCAATTAAGTAGCATGGAAGATTGTTCAGCTCTTAGCAAAGGAGCTCTCTAGTTTACTGTCCACACATGTTCCAATCCATCAGTCTCAATAGCTCCCTAGGCAGCTTCTCAACTTGTTTGCAATGTTAACAGAATGACTATGAAAACTGTGATCAAGCACTCAAAGTCAGGAGAAGAGAGTTAGTATTCAAGCAGGTGTCATTTAATATCAGTAAGAGAGAGAAAATGTTTGAAGAAGAATGGAGGATCCCATCAGGTCCAAAGATCTTCAGAGTTAAATGAAAAAATATTATATGTCTTGAAAGCCAAATATACAATCTGATTAACACTCTGTATTATGGTGCAACTTCTTTCCCAAATAATTAGTCTTTACATAATTGATTCTGAGGCTGGGGCTACCTGATTACCTCTTTTGAGTAATGGAGTCATTGACTCAGCCGGCCCAAACAAGGTCAGGTTTAACGTATTATGGTCAGAGACAAGGATCTCTCATGTCCTGCCTGAAGTCTCTGGTCATTAAGAAACTTACCACGTTGAGAAAGCACCCCCTAAAATTGTATAGAAAAGTAATTCCCAACTTGTGTGGAATGCCTAATTGTTTCCTTAATGGATAAATATCTTTCAGTGATGGGAAGACAAAGCTAAATATAGAAAATATTTGTGAAATCTAATCTTTTGTGCTGATAACTTTAAATTAAGGAATCTGTGCATGATTGCTACTTTATGTATTTGTATTGTTTGGGATTTTAAACTGATTGGCCTTGTAATTCTAATACAAAATAAATATTTAAGCAATTGATATCATTCCATAATTTTTAAGTAGACATCTCAGAAAGAGTACAAATAACAATGGAAAGTTTAAGAGAATTTAAATTCCTCAATAATTATAAGTTTGATTCATCAAATGTGGACGAACCTTAAAAGGTTAGGGAAATTAGTGTTTGAATTTGAAATTTGTAACTTTAGTAAATTTATTATTAACTTTTTAACACCAAAGTAAACCTCTGAATTGCTTTTCCATGTACAATACTGCCCTGCAGGGCACCCAAAAGCACATATTTAATGTGAACTAATCTCTTGCCAAACTTTCTGCCTGTTTGACTTTCCAGTTGGCTTTTCTTCAAATCTTCCTAGGAAATGCCTTCAGGCTTGGGGATGGCGGTGTGGGAGTTGAGGACAGAATGACTAGGCGACATCTGAAGACCATGAAGAGTTAACCCGATGGGTAAGTGCTGCCAGGCTGTGAGCTACGACAGAACCAGGGAGCCGTTGGGAGTCAAAGGAAGGTTTTAAAGAGATTTCAGATGACCCCTGACTACAATTTGGAGAACACCAAGTTTGAGCCCAGCTACATACTGTGTACCCTCCCGCCTGAGGGATCCAGATCCCAGCGATTGGTCTTGTTATCTTCCATGATAAGGAATTAAGATCTGGAGTGTGTTTCACTCTGAACACCAGCGTGAGGACTTGTTTCTGAGGTTATCCTCTGTTAGTTAGTGTTGGGGTTTTGTCTTTCCCTAAGGGTAAATTCGCTGGCACAACCGCCCACTCCCTTCTCTACGCGGATGCTTTAGCTGGCAAAAGAACTGAGGTTGAAATTTGAGATTGGCTTTATGGGTGAGGTTCCTGTTTGTTCAAAGCCACCTCCTATCTTTCCCCTCTGAAGCCACCAAAGAAAACTGAAAATCCTGGAGTGACCCTTAATTAACTCAGCTCGGGGAGGAGGCGGGGAGTAGCTAAAATAGAACGCCTTTATTTTCCTGTATGGCAAATATAGCCTGGCTGAAGGGCTTTTACGGATTAATCAGTTTTCCCAGGTTTGATCTATTATCTGGGTAAGTGAAACAATCTTTCCTCTGTTCCTTTCGGGCAAGGAGCCAAATTGTGAGTGCGTGGTTCCTTTAGCTCCAGCAGCTATGGTTCTCGTAACAGCAGCCGTCATCTTCAAATGGCTGTTCCCCTCCCGTTGGGGGAAGGAAGTGGGAAAAGAGCAGGGCTGGTCCCACGAAATGATTTAGGGCTCCAGATCTTGTGCAGCGGTCCAGCCCCTTGTTGCCGGGCAGGCCCCTCCCCTCCTCCAGGTCTCCCCCTATCTCCCTTACTTTATCACAATCCCTTCTTGGGAAAGTTCTGAAGGAGCACCTTACGTTTTGCCGTGTTAGATTTCTCAGAGACCGAGCGTTTGAGCCTCATTTGAGAAAAAGTGAATTTTAGGCATCAAAGTGGTTGAGAGGGGTTTTTAGGGAAAGAGGGCCTTCCCTCTCACTGTCAGGGCGGCCTGCCTAAGAGAAATGGGGTGTGCTCAGACCTGTGCACCAACCCAAACCAACACAAACATCCGTCTGAACCAGAGCTTTAGCTGAGTTTGAACTGACTTAAGTCACCACTTTAAACCCAATCTATTGAAATAAAGACTAGAAAGCACTTATGAGTGTCTCTTTAAGCTTAGTTGAAAAGAATATGAAAATGTGCTATCTTCTTTTTGCCATGCAACTTCAAATTACCTCTTTTTTTGGGGGGGTGGGGAGGGAGGTCTTTCAATAGAGACTATTGGACAAGTAGAAAGGTGTAGAAGGTTATTGGCTGGACATTTGGACATAATGTTTTCTTAAGATCAAGGGTAATCACATGTAAAATAGTACTTGCTTGTTACAGCAACATTTTATCTTAGTGATTCTCAAACTTTATTGTGCCTGAGCGTCACCTGGGGGATTTCGCACAGATTTCAGCACACTCTCCTTCCCTTCTTCCCCTAAATGAGCCATTAGGTCTGCGCTGGGCCCAGGAATCTGCATTTTGAGAAATACATGGGTACACCAGAGGGTTTCATTTAACCTGCAGGACTGTCTAGCCAATTCTGATCTGAACGCTCCCCCTCTTTTTTTCTTGGCCTTGCTGGGCTGGGCTCCCCTAGCCCTTCTTTCTCCGCTCGCCTGCTCGGCTTCCTCCCCGGGGGGGCCGAGCTCTGGTGCACCCTGCATTGAATCCCTGGTTGTAACTTAGGTCCTTTGGGCGAGTGCTGGTCACCCAAGAAACAAATCCTCACTTGTGGCAGCTTCATTTCTCCCAGGATAAGCTTTATATCCTTGAGAAAATGACCCACTAGAATTACGTCTTGTGGATCTGGTTACCACACTTTAAGAAAAATATAGCAGATCTGGAAAAGAAATTTTAAGATTAAAACAGTACAGAAGGTTTTATATGAGGCAGAATAAGTTCATTAGAGTCTGTATATCTAGAAAGTCAAACATTCCCCAGGGGTAAGACCGTAGACTCGGACTAGTAGTACCAGTAGGTACCACGGGGATCACGGAGTGCCAGCCTCTCACGTCAGAGTCACAGAAAAGCATATAGAGTAACAGCAAAGCCACCTGACCTTACCTTCTAAAGATAAAGTCCTATCACAGCTGGCAGAAGATAGTTTTAGGAAAAGAAAAGCAATATGTTACCCAACAAGTTATGGATTAAGTATAGGCAACTTATTATTAACAAATAAATCATGTGAAAGATTTCAAGAACATTCTTGAGACATTTCTGCGTGTTAGATATATGAAGAAATAATCAAGGAAAATTAAGTACGTTCCCACTAATCTCTAACATTTGAAAGAGATCAGTATCATCTCTCCCAAAGGGATTTCCTTTTTCTTTACTTTTTTTTAGGCACTGATTTGCTAACACCATACATTGCCTCTTCAGTTAACGGGCTAAGCGAAGCCTCGGCACACCTGTAGGGCAACGTACGCGGGACGGCACGAAGCGTGGTGTGGGGAGGTCAGACTTACCCATGAGCAGAAAATAACTGAGCACAGCACAGCCGCTGGAATGGCTGTAGCTGGGGAGAGCGGCCCAGCACTGTGAGACGTCAGGAGTCTAGTTAGTCCATAGGGATACAAACCAGGATCAAGAGCCTCACTTCTCAATGGCTTTGTGCCTCAGTTTCTTTATCCATAACATAGCGATGACAGTGACGGTAGTAACACCAACTTCATAAGGTTATTGAAGATTTGATTAATGCATGCAAAAATGTATGACATTCAGTATAAGAGCTTAATAAATTATATGGTTTTTATTATCAATGTACACTTCCTTTTGGATATTTCCCCCCATTCCACACTTTCCTTTAATCTGGTTAACTCTTACTCACCTCTCAAAGCCCTGCTCAAATCACACCTCCTCAGGAAGCAGGCCCTGATTGCCCAATTTGGTTTGGAGTGCATTGCTGTCAGCACTGATCACTCAGTCCTTGGTCTCCTCCAGCAGACTTGACGCTCTTTGAGGACAGAGACAGGACTTATTTGACTGTGTCCCCAGGGCCTAGCAGCCTGCGCGACATATAGTAGGTACCAAGCAAATATTTCCTCATTCAATGAAGTGGCTTTTCTTAAATAGGGAAGGTGGGATTTTATACTAAATCTCAAAGTCCTGGTAGAATCCTAAAGGAGAAAAATGAGAGGAGAACAAAGTTTCATGGATGAAAAGCTCTTGGTTTATATGCATCTTCAAAGAATTTATAATTCACTCCTCCTGCTGGTCCTTATTCTTCTGTTGGAAAGTTACTTAAAGGAGGCCAATTTTAATTTTAATTTGGGTGTTGATATCAAGATTGTTGCTCCTTCACCAAACTAATTTAAAGGGGCCTGATGCAGAATTTCTACATCCTAAGGCTATTATTGTCATTAAATCTAACAATAATAATAATAATTGTTGTTGTTGTTGTCAGCTGTGAATGGATGCTGACTGCTAGCAACCCTGTGTCCTGCAGAGCAAAACTCTGCCTGGTCTTTTTGTGCCCTCCTCTCACCTTCTGGTGCTGTATCAGACAAAGCCCCACTGCTATTTGCAGGGTTCTCATGGCCAATTTATTCAGCAGTGGCTAGGTCCTTCTTTCTAGTCTGTGTGATCTGGAAGGTCCACTGAAACTTGTCCACCATGGGTGACGCTACTGGTATTTGAAATCCCAGTGGCATAGCTTTCAACATCACAGCAACGCACAGCAGCCACAGTATGAAAACCAACAGACGGGTGGTGTGGTTCCCTGATGGGGAAACAAACCCGGGTGGCAGCGGTGAGGGCGCTGAATCTTAACCACTAGACTGCCAGGGCTGGCTCGTAACAGTAACCGCTACCTGATATTAGTGCATCCAACATCAGTGTGCCCAATATAAGGGCATAACACTTCTATTAATCTAACGCTTCTTTTCTGTCTTTGCTTTGGAATATAAGCCCCATAAATGCAGAGACTGTGTCTTATTCACCACTATAACATAGACCTGGAAGTGTCTGGTCAAAGTAGCTGCTCAATAGACATTGGCCGATTGAAAGAGTGAGTGACTTACTGGGTAAGAGGGTATGAATTCTTTTTCTCAACAAAATGATTTATTTTTACTTCTCCAACACACCTTCTGCATACATGTATTTCTCCCTTTGATTGATCTGCATTCTACAGCTGGTTAACCTACTTGACACAAATATCTGCCTGCGGATATTGTCCTCTCAAATTTCTTTGCAGACGCTCCCTCCTTCATTCTAAAGCCTTACTAAATCCACCAATATAAATTATTGTCTCTCCATCTGAAGCCCCATAATTAGTATCACACGTATTATAGCAAAGGTTGCACGCTGCCTTTTTCTCATCCTTATTCAGTTCTTAAGTAACTCAGCTTCATACCTTGAGCTTTGAGTCAACTCGTTCTTGGTCACACGTGTGGCATGAGCTTTTTCTGCTACTTCACAAATAATTTTTAAATTATAAAACTAATGGTTTTAACAAATTCAACATATCTCAATAATACCTTATATGTAGATATAATTATTTATGTAATATATTATTAGACATTTAGATTCAATTATTTTCCAATTATTTTTATTTGTGGATATTCAAATAAATGTATACCGTTGCTGTATTTTCTAATTTTAATTTTGAGAAAAGATAGTACTTTTTGTGGATTTCCTCTGTATTCACAAATGGTTCTACAATTTTTAGAAATTCATTTTTCTCTCATAGCATTTAGCCATAATATCATAAGCATTGTGTGTTATATTAATATTACTTGATTGCTATTCCTTAGGGTATGAATTTTTTTAAAGCTCTTATAAGTATTGTCAAGCTACTTTTCAGACATTTCCTGCCACTTTACGTGGTCTCCAGCAATGGAGAGAAATACCACTTCCCTTTATATCTTCACCGGTAGCACACGGTATAATTTTTAAAATAATTTAATACAGGAAATGAAGCTCATTATTGCCTTCCTTGAGATCTTTTACTATAAGTGAAGTTGAACAATTTCCAGTTTACTTACCCATTTTTATTTACTTTTCATTTAGTTTGCCTATAACGTAGTGGAAAATATTTCAGCAATTTTTATGCATTAAAAATAATCACCACAGATTTCAATAAACTAAATTTTTAAAACAATCTTTTCAGTAATACCAATTCTCATCATGCAGTTAGCGTTCACATGGCTTAAAGCTCGCTTCAAAGAAAAGAGTAGTCATTTTGATGAGGACTTTTAGGCTGCTTAATTTTAAAACGGTTTATGATGAGGATTTTTAGGCTGGTTACTTTTAAAACTGCAGATGAGAAGCAGGCTCCGAGGACTGGAATTTTGCTTGCCCTTTTGAGAGACATTTGCATTTGTGAAGGAAGGGAGGATGACCTTGTAGGGACCTGAAATTGGCCACCCCAGGATATGTCTCTTTGGCATCAGGATTGTTTTGGGCTGATTGCTTTCGATAAACTGGGACAGGGAAGGAGGCTCTGGGGAATGGAACTTGCCCTTGTTGGGACACATTTACATTTGTAAGGTAAATCTCTATCTGTAAAAGGTGCCTCCCTCTCTGTACCAGGAAGAAGAAGAGAGATGACCTTGTCCCTAGAAGCTCTTAATGGGGAAGGCAAGAACTTAAGTTGGTTGCTGTCTGGCAATCTCATGTAACTGGTTTAGGGTGGTGGCGTCTAACATTTCTAACCTTTACTTAATCCAATTTGATTTTTGTCGAAAAGTTATGGGATCACCCAATGACCAGACCCCACCTGCACTGATACCATTTTAACTTTTTTTCATGTTCTTTCCTTTGTCTTGTAAAGAGATGAATCGTATATCTACGCCTTAAATTTAGCCCTAACCCTCAACTCGGGGCAGCAGCGGGAGCTCTGACTGCCCATGGGTCCTGTCCCCACGCACCAGCTCTGCCTGCCCATGGGTCCTGTCCCCATGCCAGCGGGGACAGCAGAAGCAGCGGCAGCAGAAGCTCTGCCTGCCCATGGGCCCTGTCCCCACGCTAGCGGGGGCAGCAGAAGCAGCGGCAGCAGAAGCTCTGACTGCCCATGGGTCCTGTCCCCATGCTACACTATTCTCTAAATAAAAGAGCACTACTGCTAGATCTTAAGAGTCTAAGAAATCTTTCTTTTGACTCCTCGGCTCACTGACCCCGCATCAATTTCACTTAAGAAAGGAGTAAAAATAAAATCATGCTCATGTGCTTGCTGGGATGAGAACCAGTGAGTATGCTGGGCAGTGAGGTCTCTCACAATCAGCACCTGTTATCAGTGACAAACCAGGGGTGGAGACAGGAGAGAGTTTCTGTTCTGGACCAAACTAGGAGAAAGGGAGGTCACATATCTCAGGTGGACACAGCCAGCCAAGCCCTGCTCCTTTCCCCAGTCCGCCCTTGTTTGCTTGTTTAACCAGGCGAAGGTATTTATCCACATAGAAAATACAGCTCCTACTGTATTGACATAAAACTCATTTCACATGACCCACAGATAATTGCGGGCAGCCTTCAAAAGGTACCAGCTCACGGCTCCACCATTTCCTCAAAACTTACCGCAGCAGCCCTGTATTCAGGCCGTGCAATCTTTTTATTTTTAGAACGAAATATCTCTCTGTTTGTCAAGCGGTTTCCATGAAATAGACATTTTTAAAAATCACTTACAAAATCTCATTTTCAGTGTTGGACAAAAACCCAATTTGATGAGGACAGCTGAAGACGCCTGAGGGCAGTGGCTCTCCATCTTGGCTCTCCATTGGACTTTCCTGGGAGCCCCATCCCGCCTCCCAAGGTTCTGATGTAACTGGCCTGGGAGGAGGCCTAGGCATGGGCATTCTTCAAAGACCCTCAACCAAGGCTGAGGACCCCTCAGACTCTAGGGGAGGAGGATGGATAGGGTTTGACTATTACCTGCTATATGGACTTCCATTCACAAAAAATGGATAATAGCACATATTAGTTTATTTCTCGAAGGGAGAGATTCTTGAGGATGTTTTTGGTCTATTTGCTTGTTTGAAGAAATGCCTACAAGGTATTTTGAAAGAAAGAAAAGATTTTGAAATATAAAAGGATTAAAATAGAGAAAGGAAAAAATATAAAAAAGACTAAAATCTCTCAAAGAAGTACTTCTTCATGTTTGAGACGTTACATAAATGCTGTTAAACACAATGCCTACCAAAGGTAAATAAAACATTGATGCTTTGCCAATGATCCAGCCCATATTTGTTGTTTTAGTTTGTTGAACTGCATCCTCTACTTTTCAGTGCTGTCCCGGCCACTTCTTTTATACACCTCTTTAATCCCTACCTGGCAGTAGCGTCTGATACCATTCAGCACGCGGTTGTTGACTGACTGCATTCTTCTGTTGTTTTGCCAGCTGGAGATTATTGTTATTAGTAGTAGTGCCACAGTGACCTCTCTTGATGAAACCAGAAAGTGCAGTGAGAGAAACTGCAGAAAGGAGTTTTAAGGACAGTCAAGTTGAGGTTGAAATGTAAGCTCTTGTCGTCTCAGATGGAACTGAAGAGGAAGTCATATGGAAGGCGAATGAGCTCAGGGCACGTGGAAAGAGCATCCCTATTGGTCTGGCTCTGTAAGGAGCTCGCGCCAGCAGTTTTCTTAATGGCTTGTCTGATTCTTTGTCTCCATGGCCATATTCCAGAGGCACAAGCTTAAATTCACTCTTTTAAATAATTTTACCAGTTTGTCATCATTCAAAGAATTGAATATTTCATACTGTACATTGAATTTTTGCAAAGCACCCAAGGCATTATAATTAAGGCAGTTTAAAAACTTCACGCCAGATTTTAGAAGAAAAAGTCAGTGCTTTAGAGTAGTTTTCCAAGTTGTTCTTACTTTTAATTTTTATTTATTCTTATTGTTTGCGTACTGCTGCGTGGAGCTGTCAATCTGCCTCTCCAGCTCCCACTTACTCCTTTGCTTGGTGTAAAACTCAGAGGGGAGAGGAAATGGAGTAGATTGCCTCTGATGACATGGTCAAAGCGACAACTATTTAAGAAATTAAATGCAAGAAAATGTAATGCTATGAAAGAAGCAAAAATGGGAACACTCACCAAATCATAAACACTTCTACTATTATAGGCTATCAGTCAGGTAAGAGTTAACTTGGGGAACCGAGCTCTAAACTATGTGTTCCAGTTTCAACCTCTGCACCGTCTGAATCAGTTAACTTTCTGCCTGATTAACTTGACTTTCAGATATGACTACACGTAAAGCATGCCATATGGACAGTAGTCCTATTTGCCCATCTAACAAGGAGGTATAAAATGCTTATCTGCATACTGATAACTTGGAGGCTAAAGAAAAAAACAGGAGGTACGGTGTTTATTTGAATAGAAATGTGATATTAATACAAATATTATTTGAAGAAAATGATGGTTTTAGAGATGGCAACAAAGAAAAGCATATACAAAAAGCCAAGTGAAGAATTAAAACCTTATCTTCCCTGAACGAAGAATGAAAACATGCTGGACCCTCACTCCATTGCCATCTCTGGGGCTTCAGCCGTGCGACCCCTTTCAAAGTGGGCCTGTGCTGTAGCCTCCTAATAGCAATAAATAAACCTTTAGCCGTAAAACCATTTTAGATGGAATTCAAAACAAAGAATTCCATATCAAATCATCAAACTATTTTTGTAAGACTGCAGGTTTAGTCTGTTTATTTTTCTTCACACACCCTGTCCCCAAGACTTTTGAAGAGTAGTAAAAATGATACAAAACCCAAGGAGATAAGAATAATAAAGTAGAAGCAACAGAATAAAGGAATCTAAAGACGAGGCCAGAAAATAGAGCCAGAAAAAATGCTAAAAATATGTGTAAGCATGGTACCTATCCTCTCTCTTACACATGTGTGGGCCACAAATGTGACTCTGAGCCTTCCAGCAGCCGAGGGGAAGAGGAGTCTGCCCAAGGATTCCTGTACTTATTCTGTGTCCTAAAAACAAATGAATTTCACAGAGGACAACCAACTCTTCCTGGGATGAAGACCAGAAAAAAACTTATGCTTGGTCTCTTTGTGAAAAAGAAACTACGGGGCAGAATAAACAATGTCCTCAACAATATCTTAACACAATGTTTCGTAGGACTTTTCCTTAAATTACTCCTCCAGACGGGGTGCCCGGTCTGATCTGAATTTCAGAAAAACAAGTGAGATGTACTTCTACTCAATAATTGTTCATAGTTTATCGTCATTCGGATTTACCTGGGCACACTATATTTTCATTTGCAAAGTCTGGCAACCCTGGGTGAAGCTTTCATATAGAAATGCAAATCCCTCATCCGTGCTTGTTTATATACTGATCAAAACACATGGCAGCATGCAGGGACCAGCAGTGGGCAGATCAGTCCTATAGCTTAACGATCTTAAGCGTCTAGGAGAAAAATACTCACCCAAACTCAGAAATGTAAACATTTGATTGGAAAGCACTTTTTGGGGTAAATGACCCTGGAGTAGTTTTTTTAAATTTATTTATTTTAAAATGCTTGCCAATATACTACCTAGCAGGTCATTACTGCTCACCTACAAACAATATTGGTAGAATATCAGTGTTTTTGCTTATTTTCTCTCCTTTTGGTGCCATATTAAATGATTGAACACTGATGTAGACTAATATCTTAAAATAGAGATTCCAATCAATATAATGGAATGTGAGAACCTGGTAAGATAGCCCAAATGCATTTCAGAGCATTAATTATTGATAAAAAGGCACCTGACAAAAATGACATTGCACAAATTTTTAAGGTTTTACTTAGAAGGCTTTAGATCTGGCTACATAATAGTCAGTATTTTAAAATAAAGCTCAAAAGTATTTCTGATTGCCATTAAACTATTTATTACCACATTTTAAAACTAAATTTTAGATGCTTAGGAAGAAAATGCTGTTATCAAAGCCATTTGATTTCCCTTTTGTTCTAGACGAATTGCTGCTCTCATGGTTAGTTTTCATATCAGGGAAAATAAACACAGCTACTGTAGTCATTTAATAAGTTATTCCATCAGTTTTAGTATGAAATAATTAAACATTGCATTTTCTCAATGCAGGTTCTCAAACACATGGTCAGGATGGGGGACATTTTCCCTTTCCCCACCTTCAACTCGATAAATATTCTTAACAGTAGTTTTAAAAATCTACTTGTAAAATTTTTCATCTATAATCATAAAATTTACTCCCAATACCTTAGAACTCAAAACTAATCCCAGATTTGACATTCAAGAACTTTATCAAATTCACAAAACAAAAATTTGGAATATAAAATTCCTTTCTGTTTACTCATCTGTTGAGAACCCGGTCAGTGGAAGGTGACGGCACTTTCAGGTTGATCGGCACCAAGTTCTTTACAAAGCTACAGGGAAATCAGTTATCAATATGGAGGGAAACAACACAAGTTATTCTGATTAAGTTTGTGTTGAAGCAGGTAGAAAACAAAGCAAGCTAATCTCTCAGGTCAGCAGTACCTCAGACAAGAAGGGAATTAGCAGCCTGATTAGGAGGCTGTAGAGCCCATGAAATTCTTGACCCCCTTTGGCTGGTTCTGATGTCTCAATCAGTTCACTTCTCTGAATCCCAGTTTCCAAATGACTAAGGTGGAGTTTCCTGTTAGTAAACATCAGGTATGCGATAAAATTTAATTTATATAGCTAAGATTATGTGCTTAAAGTTATTATGGATTTTGCAATAATCAATGTCTGCTTAAAGAATTTGACTATTTTTCTCTTACCAATTACTGCAGGTATTTCCTTCAGTAAAAGATAAGATGTTGCATATTCAGCTTACAAACATATGCAATGTAAAATTCCTCTTTTAAAAAAATTTAGTTGAGGGGCCAGCCCGTGGCGGAGTGGTTAAGTTCACACGCTCCACTTCGGCGGCCCAGGGTTTTGCTGGTTCGGATCCTGGGTGCAGACATGGCACTGCTCATTTGGCCACATTGAGGCGGAATCCCACATACCACAACTAGAAGGACCCACAACTAAAATATACAACTATGTACTTGGGGGATTTGGGGAGAAAAAGCAGAAAAAAAATTTAGTTGAAAAAGTAAAACGTATTTATGTTTTAAAAATGCTAAATAGAATTTACAATGAAAGGTCTCTTTCCTACTCTACACCTACAGTTCCCTTTCCAGAAGCAAAAGTGACTGATAGTTTCTTGGGGGTCCTTTAAGAAAATGTCTATGCATGTATATAAGTATTGATGTTATATATGCCTCCCTTTTATCCAATCTTTTGTTTTTAACATTTTTCCTTTAACAAATGTATGCATACTGTGCATGCAGTTTTCCAAGTTGCTTTTTTTTTTTTTTGCTGAGCGTGATTCTCCCTGATCTAACATCTGTTGCCAATCTTCCTCTTTTTGCTTGAGGAAGATTCACCCTGAGCTAACATCTGTGCCAATCCTCCTCTATTTTGCATGTGGGTCACCACCGCAGCATGGCTGCCAATGAGTGGTGTAGGTGCACCCCTGGGAACCGAGCCTGGGCTGCTAAAGTGGAGCATGCTGAACTTAACCACTAGGCCATGGGGCCAACCCCCCAACTTGCTTTTTAAATACTTCAGAAATTCCTTGAAGATCTTTTCATACCTACAAAAGTTTTTAAAAGGTATATATTGTTTTATTGTTTGGAGGTACACATAATTTACTTGACAATGTTTCTGTTGATGAACACAATGTAAATTGTTTCTCCTGCTTTATAAACAATGCTGCTGAGATCACCCTTGCAAATCCGTTTTGGAGGTATGTGTTAGGATAGGCAAAGTCCTAGAAAGTCAATTGTAGGGTCCAAGAGATTACAGTTTTAAGTTTGTCAGAAATTGCCAAATTTCCCCCTAAATAAATTCAATTTACCTGCCAACCCACAGAATAGGAGACTGCTTTCTATCACCCTTAGTAACAATCCTCACTATGGACGTTTTCATCTTTGCCAGTCTTATAGGTAAAAGAAACTACATCTCTGTATTGAATCAATTTGAAATTCATCAGTTAGAAATGAAGCTGTAGTTGACATTGTCCATTTTTGGCTGCCCAGCATCCATCCCCCAATGTCAGTCCTTTCTCACACCTCCCAGTCACCCAAGAATCACCCTGTGCAGGACTGTGCCATCCTGTGTCTTTGGCATAGGAGGTAGAGCCCAAATCTCTCTGTGGAAACTGTGAGGTCCAGATCCCCCTACTCGTCATCCAGCAAAGCAGGGGGTCCCAGGTGGGGGGACTATCCCTGGGACGGTCAGAACCTGTGGTGGATGCTGATTCTTGAGAGAGCGACCCAAGGGCAAGAGCACCAGTTGAAGCCACAGCCATCACAGTGGCAGCTACTGTGTGAGTGTCCGGAGCCTGCACTGTGACTTTGGCTGGGTTCTTCGCTTACATGCTCCTGAGCTCTGTGGCCGTGGTCTGGTTTGGAAAGTAAGCTGTTACTGCTCTGAGTCCCAGATATCTTTCCAATGCATTCACTTCCTCTTTGAGAAAAATCAGTGTATTCCTTCTGCTCACAACCAGGGACGCTGCCACAATTATATAGAGGTTCAGTATAATATTCCTCTAAAGAGTGAATCCTTTAAACACTGTCTTTCCAGTGCATGAAAATGATTTGATAATTGGTTATATTCAACTCCTCAGGAATTCATCTATGGTATCCAGCAAAGTAAATCTAGATTATAAGAGAAGAATTATTAGAGTGAACCCATCTAGAGGACAGTAATATCAGCTCTCATTAAGGACTGGGGAAATATTTTGACAAAAATATTACACTGTAGGGGCTGGCCCCGTGGCCGAGTGGTTAAGTTTGCGCGCTCTGCTGCAGGCGGCCCAGTGTTTCGTTGGTTCGAATCCTGGGCGCGGACATGGCACTGCTCATCAAACCACGCTGAGGCAGCATCCCACATGCCGCAACTAGAAGCACCCACAATGAAGAATATACAACTATGTACCGGGGGTCTTTGGGGAGAAAAAGGAAAAAATAAAATCTTAAAAAAAAAAAAATTACACTGTGGTATAAATTTGGAGGAGGACACACACACACACACACACACACAATGGTGTCCAAGGTTTAGAACATGGAACAGAATGATGAGAACTAAAGTTTGTTGATCTCTGGGTTCCAAGATTGGTAAAAATAAGGACTTGGGCCTCAATATAAATACTTTAATTTCAGTTTATTAACTAGTGTAGAGGTTCAAAATATGCTTTCCCAAAAACCCACTTTGGCATAAGGATTATTTTGAGTACAAGGCAAATGAGAATCAACAAAGGCAGAAAGAGGGCTTCTCAGATCCCCCTTTACCTGACAAAGCAGAAAGTTTTGAAAATGTGAACTGCCGTAAACCCCTCTCCTGGGGAAGTGTTAGAGCCGTGAAGAAGGGGGGAAGTCAGCGCTGAAATGGACTGGCAAACACACCTTGTTAAGACAGCCCTTATCTCCTCTTAGTTTCTCCTGTATATTCACCTACCCACAGTTTGCAGCCCGCAGAAGCCTAAAAACCTCTTTCTTTTTTCTTGTCACTTCCTTACAAATTTATCGGTTTTTGTTAAGATGCTATTTAAGTCCAAGTTCCTTGAGTTGCTCACCACTGAGTTTCTCCCGCATGTGTGCGCACTGTACACGTTAACAAATGCTGTTTTTCTCTTGTTAATCTGTTTTTTGTCAGTCTGATTTTCAGGCCCCAGCTGGAGAACCTAGGAGAGCAGAGGGAAATTATTTTTCCTGCTCTACACTAGCAAGTGAACAAGCAGAGTAAAGACTGTTTCAAGTAAAAATGTCCGCACATGAATCAGTAGATGGGGCTCCCGTGGTCTGGTGTTCTGCCAGGCGCAGCGCCCAGGGGTTTGCCGTTTACTCCTCAGAGCCCTGAAGGCTCGGAGTTGCATGTGTGCAGTGATGGGCGGGGAAGCATCGCGGCAGCCTGGCAGCCTCAAAGCTCGACCTAGCTCCTGCTACCTTGTCCTGCAGGGTCTGCTGTGCCACAATCGTAGTCTTCTGTGTCCTGCATGTGCCTCAGTGTTCTTCTTCGTGCAGCACCAGGTCTTCGGAAGATCTCGCTGTGGCTACCCCAGGACCATTTGTAGCATTCATCCATTTCACAGAGGCCATGTGTGAAAGCACTATTGCTTTTTGTTATTACTTTTTGTGTAGGGAGAGCACCTTCCCTTATCATATGGTTGTGACACAGAGCACTGCACCCCTGAAATATAGTTGGTTTTGGGTTTTTGAGTTTTTTTTTTTTTTTCACTGAGAAAGATTAGTCCTGAGCTAACATCTGTGCCAATCTTCCTCCACTTTATATGTGGGTTGCTGCCACAGCAGGGCCGCCAACGAGTGGTGTAGGTCTGCACCCGGGATCCAAACCTGTGAACCTGGGCTGCCAAAGAGGAGAGCACCAAACTTGACTGCTATACCATGGGACCAGCCCCTGAAATGTAGTTTTGAATTTTGATTCTTTTTTTTCTCTGTGTGTGTGTTTCTCTCTCTCTCTGTCTCCGTCTCTGTCTCTCTCTCATCTCACCCTACCCTCTTTGGCCATAAGGGACCATATTATTGATGTAGACATATAATTTACATACAGTAAAATCATAGATTTTGACTATTTAGTCTGAAGAGTTTTGTCAATTGTATACACCCCTTTAACCACCACCCACAGAAGATAGAAGACATTTCTAAAACCCCAGAAAATCCTCTCAAGCCCCTTTCTAGTCACTTCTGCTCCTCTTCCCCCAAAAACCTCTCTTTAATTTTTCTTACTTTAACTTCTACCATCTAGGTTTGTTTTGCCTATATTGAACTTCATATACATTGAATCATACCATTTGTGCCTTTTTTTTTTTTTTTTGCTTAATATAATGTCTTTGAAATTGACCCACATTGTTGTGTGGCAGTAGTTCCTTTCCTTTTATTGAGAAGAACTCCACTGCCTGAAGATACTACAGTGTGTTTATCCATTCACCTGTTGATGGGCATTTGGGTTGTTTCCAGTTTGAAGCAATTATGAATAAGGCTACTATAAACATTCTTCTCTAAGTCTTTCTTGTGAACACTTGGTCTTTACTTCTCTCGAGTAATACCTAGGAGTGAAATTTCTGTATCATGGGTAAGTTTAACTTTATGAGAAATTGCAAAGGAGTTCTCCAATGCGGTTGGACATTTCTAAACTTCTACCAGCAATAGATGAAAGCTCCAGTGCTTCACGTCCTCATTAACATTTGTTTTGTCAGGTTTCTTAATAATAGCCCCACCAGTGTGCATGAAATGTTATCTCACTGTGGTTTAGTTTGCATTTCCCTGATGGCTATGATGTTGAGTACCTTCTCTGTGCTTATTGGCTATTTGTATACCTTCTTTTGTGAAATGTTTATTCAAGAGTGGAGGGTTTTTTCCCATCTTATATTGGGTTGTTTGTCTTTTCTATTACTGCTTGCTGTGAGTTCTTTATGTATTCTGGATTCAACTCTTTAGTCCGATATATGTATTGTAAATATTTTTTCAAAAATTCCTTATTTTTTAGTGAACAATGGCAAGTATATAACAAAGCCATTCTCTTGTGTACCTACACCCAAACATTCAAGTGCCAGACATACCAAATAGTTATTACCACAAAAATTTGGTATAAAAAACTACCCCAAAACTCAATGGCTTAAAACAATAAGCACTTATATACCAGCCAAGGGTATAGATCAGTTGGCATCAGCTGACCTAGGCTGGGATGAAGCATCTTGGCTGGGGTAGCTCTGCTCCATGAGTCTCTCATTCCACTCCTGGAGTCGGTGGGTTAGCACAGCCAGATTCTTCACATGGTGATGGCTGAGGCCTTGCATGTGAAAGGACCAACATGCAAGGCCTCTTGAGTCTCAGACTGAGAACAACACAGTGCTATTTTCACATCAATCTATTGACTAAATTATGTCTCATGGTTGAGAGCAGAGTTAAGAGGTGGGGAAACATGCTCTGCCCACAATTACAGACCTTTGCAAAATTACTTGAAAAATGGCATAGATACAGGGAAGAGTGAAGAATGGAAATTAATGAAGTTTATTATAAGCATGTAAAAGTCAGAAGTTTGTAAATTCATTTTTAAAGAATTTATGGTAGAAAATAGACATTATGAATAATTTATAGAATATTTTACCCTCATTCATTGCCTTGCTGAGTGTTTGATTTCCCTCTCAACCCAATTTATTTCCATTTAGTCTTAACTAGTCCTAAAACAATTCACTCCTTTATGAAGTTATGAATTTATTTAATAATCAGAATATTTCCTATATGCCAGGTACTGTGTGCTAGGTTCTAGAAACATAGCAGTGAAAAAGACAGGCAGAGTTTCTGAAATTCAGACAGGATACAGGCACCTAAGTAGGAAATTTCAATTCCTTAGGATCCTATAGAAGCCACTGGAAGGGCAGTTTACCTAGGCTTATGGTATGAAGGAAGGTTTTACAAAGAAAATGATATCTAAGCTAAGCTTAATGAATAAATACGAGTTAAAAGGACAAAGGTGGAGAAGAGCTCACTGGCATGTGCAAGAGGTGTTGGAGGGCATGATGACAGAAGGTAAAGTAGTTAGATGTGGCACAGAGCTTGAGTGGGCAGATTACTATAGCACAGAATGGAGAGTGGATCACAGAAGTGGAGAAACAGGAGTCAGACAGGTTATCACAGTATCTAGGCTAGAGGTGATGGGAGAACAAACTGGGGTGGATTCAGTAAGGATGGAGCCATTGGAATGGATTCCAGTGATATTAGCGAGTTACAATGAGAAAAGTCTTGGAGGGGCTGGCCCCGTGGCGGAGTGGTTAAGTTCTCACACTCTGCTTCAGTGGCCCAGGGTTTCACTGGTTCAGATCCTGGGTGCAGACCTAGCACCGCTCATCAAGCCATGCTGAGGTGGTGTCCCAAATAGCAGAGCCAGAAGGACCTACAACTAGAATATATAACTATGTATTGGGGGGATTTGGGAAGAAGAAGAAGAAAAAAAAGAAGATTGGCAACAGATGTTAGCTCAGGTGCAAATAAAATACTTTAAAAAAATCTGTGTGTCTTTAAAAAAGGAGTCTTGGAGTTTGGTTTTCTGTAGGATGTAAGGGAAAGTAGGAAATAAAATATAATGCCAAAGTTTCTTGATCAATCAAATGACTGGTCTATCATTTAATGAAAAAGGATCAAAGGAAAAGGCTACATAGGATTGATAGGAAGAATAGATAATAAATTTTATTCTAAAAGTATTGAGTTAACTGGGGTTAAAAAATAAACCGAGGCATATTAAATATTTTAAGAGTTTGCTTGAGCAGAAATCAACTCAAATCGAGCAGCATCCAATGTAGCAGATAGAAAGGAGCTCCGAGGAGCTGTACAAAATGAAAGATTTCTACAGGCAGAACGGAGCAGGAACAGGGAAGTTACACTATGCATATACTATACTCTGTTAAGGGATGGCAGGAGTCTATCAGGTGGATTTTCTAATTAGTGTTGATCAGGTGATTCCTGATTGACTGGTTTAAGATTTCATTTCTGGGAGAGCCAAAACTGTAATCAAGTTAAGTCTTGGTTTGGTGATGTGGGGCTCACCATAAGCAACTCCATTTTAGGCCTGGCGTTTTTAACACCTGTGAAATATCCAGGAGGCATTGTCTTGCAGGTAGCAGTACCTACGAATCCGAAGTTCAGTAGAGAATTCAGGGCTGGTGGTAGAATTACATACCACAAGCAATGTCAGATTTGAACACCAAGGGAGAGGGTGAAAACACTCACGGAGAATATAAGAAGAGGGCAGGATGATGACGGCTACCAATCAACAGCTCAACAATTAAAGGGTGGACAGCTGAGGAGACCTTGCAGTCAAAGCCACGGGAGGAAGGCGACGGAGGAAGTGTGGATGCCCGCTTGTAGGGCGGGAGGGACTGAGCAGCAAAGAGCAAGGGAATAATCAGCCTAGTTATGTTTTCAGCAAGACCCAAGAGAATGAGAGTTGAAGCTCAGGTGGAAGAACAGCATTTAGATAGGAACTGAGGTCCTTGTCAGTAGGAAAAAAGATGGGGACAGAAGCAAATAAATGGTTCATCTGGTCTATGTGAGAGAGTTCTTGTTGATGGTTTTCCTTTTTTTAAAAAAAAAGGAAGGTAGAGTGTTATGGGGAGGAGGTGAAGTATCACTCTTGAAGAAAGTAGAGAAAGCTGAAAAAATCCGACAAAAACTGGAAAAGAAATCGAATTATTGTCCTGGCAGCATTAAGGGCCCCGGAGGAGTGGGATATTGTGAATTGATCGTGTCCCAAATCTTAACAGCTGTGCTGTTTTCCACCCACTTGTGGGCGCACCTACAGAGAAAGCAGACGTTTGGCTTGATCCAGGTAAGGGTTCTGCCAAGCGTGGTGCCTGCCAGAAGGACAATGGAGCAGGAGATTTGAGGATATTAGATTTATTTTGCTCAAAATCAACTCCTTATATGAAGAAGTTGGGAGCAATCTGAGGGCACTTTCTGACCAGCTGAAAATACAGTAAAGGGCCAGCCCGGTGGGTGACCGAGTAGTTAAGTTCGCGCGCTCTGCTTCAGCAGCCCAGGGTTTAGCAGTTTGGACCCTGGGCGTGGACATGGCACCACTCCTCAGGCCATGCTGAGGCGGCGTCCCACATAGCACAACCAGAGGCACTCACAACTAGAACATACAACTATGTACTGGGGGGCTTTGGAGAGAAGAAGAAGAAAAAAAAGAAGATTAGCAACAGATGTAAATTCAGGTGTTAATCTTTAAAAAAAAAAGAAAATACAGTAAAACCCTGGAGCACATTAGACTTGGATTGGATTATAAAGAAAAGGAAGCTCACCTCCTCGTTGAAAGGTGGAAAAGTTACGGGGATGGAGATAGATAGGTAGGTAGATAGGTAGATAGATAGATAGATAGATAGATAGATAGATAGATAGATGATGGAGTAAGCCAGATATCGATATATTCTCATCAGATAGAATCATTTAATTCTCTATACATGGCTCAGACTGAGGTGTGTGCATGTGTCTGTGTGCATGTGTGTGTGAAAGGAAAGAGAGAGGAGGAGCAAAAGGAAGAGGAAGAGGGAGGGGGAGGAAGATATACACTTACCTTGAGAAAAATCTATGAAAAGCACATAGCGCGGTCCCTACCTACTGTAAAGGATCGTTTTAGTTTCCTCACTCTCTTTTGAAAAACTATAAAGGGGAAGACAGAACACATAAACATACAGAATTGATGAAGAAATGAGTAATGTAAGAACCTGTATTATGCACTTAAATACAATTTGTGATACGGACCATACACAAAACTAGAGTCATCCAGGGGAGTGACTCCCTTTACTGGGGTGACCTTGGAGGTCAGGTCTCCATCAGAAAAACTTAATAGAAAAATGAGCTAATTATACAGGTAATTTAGGGGGGGAAAAGCATGATAATTGGCATACCATTTCTTTCCTTTTACTTGAATTCGTCCAGATGTAATTTTAAATTTTTCCACTTAGTGGACAGGCACCTGAAGTTTAAAAAATAGTAGGGACATCATTAAGTGAGTAAACAGAGAACAGGGGACAAAACTGGGTTGAGATTTCTGTCCGAATTCCGTCTCCTCCTTATCGACAACTGTAAGCTTCCTCTCACAGCTGACCTTTGTTCCTAAGCTCTACCACATGGGAACTGTGGCGCTTGGTCACTGCCGCCGCCTCTGCAGCTGTTTTCCCTCGGAGGGGCGGGCAGGGCTGTGGGAGGCTAGAAGACAGGGCATGAAGGACAGCAGGTGCTGCTGTCAGTAGAGGCCCTGCCTGGCTGCCCTGCTGAGAATCCGGGCCGCGGCTGAGCCAGGGGGGTGTGTGTGTGTGAGCGTGTGTGTGTACGTGTGGCTGTTACAAAATAAAGTTTCTTGGGTTTAGCTAGATTTTATTTCAGCTTCTGGGTGAGTCTATATTTTTGTGGAAAATCAACAAGAACTTTTCAGAAGTCTTTCTTTTCTGTCCATCAGGAGTATAGACCAGGCTGTTCCCGTATTCTTTGGGATGAGAAAAATCATTTGAGTTTCTCTTCTGTCCTTAGCTCTTTCCTCCTAAATCTCGTTTCCCCTGATAAAAATATATCATAATGACATTCCAGGAGTGTGGAATCTCATTATATCTAAACAACATCTGTGATTCTGTTTTATTCATGTAGAGTCTTTATTTAGACCACATATTCATACAGAGAATTTCCCAGTCAATCCCAGACAGACACCTGGAAATGTTTAAGGTACATTAGCCTTTTGCACCATCAAGCTACCAGGATCAGTAAGCTGAATGGGAAGAGACCAAGCTATGAGTCAGGAGGTCAGAATTCTTTACTTGGATATGGCACTGATTTTGATTGTCAGTGCATTTTTTTAGGACCGCATTCTCTTTCAGGTGTTGGAACGGAAAGATTGTGCATGCGTGTGTGTGTGTGTGTGTGTGTGTGTGTGTGTAATTTTCCCCCTGAAGAGGAAGACCCAGCTCTTTCTTTTTCAGTCTCTTCCTTTTCCAGTCAGTTACCCAGAGATTTGCTGATGAAAGCAGAGGACATGAAGATGCTATTCCCTCGGACTGGCATATGGACATTTCACTTCCTTGTTTTCTTACGATTTAGTACAGTGCAGACTGTCAACCCCACTCTTAGTATGACTAAAAAGGCATCTAAGCCCTGTCAGTTTCAGCGACTCATTTGGCTTCAGTTTATAAGCCTGGATCGTCTGGTTCACACTTTGATGTAGTAACTAAACATGAACATCTGGGAAAACAGTGTCCCAGGCCCGGGGGGACTTTCAGCCCCTTTGATGGCTATAGCGCACATATTCCAATAAGTTTTTGTTGAAAGTCCTTGCTGCTAACGTTTAATTGCAAGGACTATACAGGGTTCCTGGAACTCCTCAGCTTAGTAACCGTGTCAGAGTTTTCCAACAGTTGGAAATGAATCTGAGTAGACATGAATTTAATCTAGAACTCAAACCTGAATAGATCTGAATTTAAAACTAAATAGACCTGAAATTAAGTCGCGTAGAACTGAAATTGATTTCGTATTTACGTACTCAATAAGATTTAGCCTTTCTTGATGTCCAATGTTCCTATAGATTCAAAGGAAAATGGTAGATTGAGTACACGGTATAGACCAGTGCTTTGACCAATTGCCCCTCACCACCATTATTTTGATTTCCATCTGATTGCTTCCATAAGTGCCTAAGTAATTAGAAAAATACAAGTAAGATCACAATCACAATTAATTTTGAATGATTGACAATTTAAGTCCCTTGAATCCATAAAGATAAAGCATTCCATTTCCTAATCACACTTGTGAAGGAGTTATGTTTCCACCAGTTCAGACTGGCACCCCCTATGAAAGTGCAATGAGGCCTAGTCTAAATGTGTATTCTTATGGTTCCCTGGGATTCATATGGGACCCAAGTGTTATTGAACAATATCGATGGTCATTAAACAGTGCATTAGGTGATACAGAGAATCTTGGGGCTGGCAGGGACCTCCAGGGACCAAGTATGGGGGACACTTGTACCCTGTGCAGACCTACACTAGGTGCTTAAACACGCATTTTCACAATCAATCCTTGTAGCAGCTCTCTAAAGTAGACATTTTTACTCCGATTTCATAAAGAAATAAAGAAATCAAGGCCTGGGAAGCTGTAGAAATGGGCCCACATAAAGACCCACATAGGAATCAGGCACGTTCATGACAACTACTGTGTTTTCTTTGCCATTCCTTCATTTTTATGTGTGTCACTTTTTTTTCAACTAATTCTAGGATAAAAAAGATATTCACACTTGGAAAGTTAAAGAACAATTCAGACAAAAATATGATAAATATAAGTATAAAATTTATGTTGAATCATCAAAGGAATGGTCAAAGGTCACAATAATAAGCACTGATAAACAACCAAGTCTAATACTTGGTCAATTATTCCAGAAAAGGGACTATTTACAGAAGGATGAATTTATTGCCTCAGTGGAGTTCTCAGGGAGCCTCGCTGTGATGTCAAATTTCATTTCCAGGGCCAGTGAGCATGCATATTTGAGTCATTTATGTTGATGATACCATATTGCTTTTCATAAATGAATCACTCTTTGGGTGTTTATAGCCTGTTTGTGTAGTTTATTGGACACATACTTTTACAATCCACTAGAAAGGCATTATTATTATTGTTATCATTATTTCTAATACAGGAAACCATACATCTGCTACTTGGCCTAAGTTACAGTTATCTCTTCAAGGCTATTATAGTATTTTTCATAAAATTAAATCTATATTCTAACCTAGAAGAACATTAAATATATTAAACGCACATCACAAAATACACATTTGAAGGTGGTTTTAGGGAGTAAAACTTTCTTGACATTTGAAGCATAATTTGTGTGGAAGCCATGTTGTGTATCTTTGCAAACCATGTATCTGAATTACCTCAATTCTCTAAACCCAGAATGAGCAAAATTTCTCTCCCTGAGATTGTGGCATAAACAGGAAATATATGCTGTTTTCTAAAAACGTAAAAATTGAAGATGTAGATAGCATATTAATCAAATTAGAAGTAATGTGGAGTATGGTTTTGCCTTAATTTCCAATTCTCTTTCCAAAAGGGAACACATAGAACCCTTACATGAGATGGCAGGAAACATCCTTGTTCTGGTTTCCTATGGTCCTGATTTTATATTTATGAGGTTCATCCATTTTGTTTCTCCCTTTGACATAATAAATTTGAGATCTAATTTTTATATGTTTAATATTTAAAATCAAGGCTTTGACTCATCTGGAAAGATCTGTGAGGACCTACCCTACCACAGGCACCGTCCTGGCCTCTGAGACCCAGAAGGCACAGTCCTGGAACTCAGGCAGCCGATAAAGAGATGATTGCAATAGCAGATTCATTTTAGAAGGATTGGAGAGGTTGCATTTTGAATTGAAGATGTGTCATTTTCTGAAGGAAGCCTTGCAATAACTCTGTTGGAAAGGATAACATAGAGAGAGGGGCAAAGGTATTCACCTGAATTGTTGTGTGTAATTGCTTTTATACTTTTTGTTGAGGTTTTCTCATAAATTGACCCTTTCATTTCCTTTTAATTTACTCAATTGGCATCTTAAACCTAAACTTTAGTGTTGGCCCTCCTGAGGATAAGAAGAGAGAAGCCACCTGGTCCTTGGGGTGTAAGTGGAGCAGCGCTTGGCCGAGCCCCTGGTCTTGGATCAGCGAAGAGGACAGCTGTGACTGCAGAATCTTTGCTCACCTTCAGCCTCACTCGAGATGGCATTGGTCATTTGCCTCATAGTAGATTTGGACTGTGGGCAAACTCAATGACACACCAAGCAGTGTTGCTTTGAAGAACCTACTCTGTATGACATTGTAAACTCCTATTATTTTACTAATCATATGAAAAAGAACAGAAGGATGTTCTGGAAGACTCGTCATTTGCTTGAAGAAGACTGATCCCACCACTCCAGAAGTAGACCACTATAGTTCTTTGGCATTCCACAAAGTCACTTACACCGAAGGAGGGAAGCCATGACTGGGACAGTTAGAATTTGTGAGGACGTCCCCAGGGCTCCTGAGTAGAAAAAGCCAGTTTCAAGCCAGGAACTGCATATCATATGGCTCAATTTCCCCTTCTCATCTGTATACTTTACAAGGATGAGAAAAACATGTAAGAAAGACTGAAGGAGAGTTTAGACGAAACTGCAAGGAGCAAATATTTGACAGAACAATAAACAATCAAAAGGAATACTTTGAGAATTAAGGAAGAAGTGACCAGAGGGCAAATCAAGGGTTTTCACTGATTCTTTTCACTTGTTCAAACACTGACGGAGCATCCACAATGTGCGACCCTTCCACCAAACCCCACGGCCTCTGCTCTATGGGAGCTCCCACTTTAGAGAGGAGGCCCACACATCGATGGATGGGAATGTGCAAGTGTCATGGAGGAATACAGGAAAGAGAGCCATGGGTTAGCTTGTAAGCAACTAATTAAGGGCTGTATCATGCCTTCTGTAAGGATTTTTCTCTGTATAATATTCCTCAGAATTCCAGAATTGACAAAACTGTCTGTAAGTAATGTCTATGACCCAGAAGGAAGTAGGTTCCTAGAGCAATGTCGGGGTGATATCTTTTTAAACAGACTGGGTGAATTCTAGCTCAGATTAAACATGGGAAATTATTTGGAAATACTTTACTGAATTCAGCACTTTATGGTACTTAAATCTTGCTCTAAATTTGTATAGTTCTTAAAATATAAATGCTTATATTAGGGATAAGTTACTATTCAACACAAATAGCACATTTTACTCAAGTACAGAATTCTTAAGAAATCCCAGGCTGGGTCCCTGTGCAAAAGGCAATTGTGATTTACATCAGTTTATAGATTTGAGTTTCCAGGCCAGTATCTTATAGGCTGTTCATTTCTTTTTAGAGTCAGAAATCTCTTCAAACTTGAATCACCACGTAAGATTTATGCCAACCGATGAGAAAATGAGCTCCGTTAGTTAAAATACTTCATGTTGTACAATCCTGCTGTCTATCACAAAGTTAAAAAAATTCAGTTGAATAATCATTTGTTGAATGAATAAATCAATGGATGGACACATTTGACAAATTAATGACATCAACATTTTGCAGGCCTTTTGTCATAAACCGAAGTATTCATTAAAATAAACAAATTCATAAATAGATAAATTCAAATTTTAAACATTCCACTTTTTAATCCACCTTCTTATCTTTCCAGTTCACTTCCTCTAATGTCCCAACTGCATCACTCTTTGCCTCCACTGGCACCTGCAATCCATTGATCCTACCTGACTTGAATGACGTGACCCACCATTACACCATGCCCTTGCACAAGCACTCAACTTGCTCTTTCCTATATGCCTGATGAACCTACCATGTCGGTTAATCTGATCTCTGCCCACTGCATGCCTGCACCTGTACAAGAGTGGAGATACAGAAAACACACCATGGAGCTGACTTATCCCATTTTATATTCATGGTTATTAACCTCAAGTATGTTCTAATTCTGTTTGGAAGTCATAATTTATATGCCTAGTCATTCTCTCTTCCATTCTTCTTGACAAATATTTCATATTTTCATTTTTCTCCTCATATGTCCAGTGCCTCTTTCCCCATCCTCGCTCTCGCTGAAGAATTGAAGCGATTAGACCAGCATTTCGTAAGCCGCTCTCATCACAAATGCTCGCTGACCTGTATCTGTGCCCTTCTTCTCTTGCTGCTGTGGATAAACTCCTTGCTCCCAGCCAAGCCCAACCGCTGTCCCGGCACACTAGATACCATCCTCTCGTCTCACCAGGACAGTGCTTCAGCATTTCCCTTTTTTTCTGCTAAGTCATTCTTTTCCCATTTCACTGTATCATTCCCATCAATATGCAAATATGTTGTTATTAACCGAATCTTTACAGATTTTTCTTTTTTTGGCCCAGTGTTTCGCTCTGGCTCCTGTCCTATTTATTCCATCCCAATACAGTAAAATCCCTTGAAACAGATGTTGAAACTCACCACCTTCAACTTCTCTCTCTACTTCTCTCTTGAAACTGTCAGGATTTTACATCCACCGCTCTACAAAAATCATTCTTCTCAAGGTCCCTAAACCTCCATATTTATTTTTCAAAGGCCCTGTCCTCGTCCTTATCTTACTTGATGCATCAGTGGCATTTGATACAGTTAATCATGCTCCTGTCATGAAATACTCTCTTCCTTTGCCTTCCAGGATATAGCACCCACCTGGGTTTCCTTGTATTTTCTCAACGTTCATTCCCAATCTTTTTTTTTAACAGGTTCTTCATCAGCTCCCCCACCTCCAAGTGTTAGCGCGTCCTATGGTTCAGTCCTTGGACCTCACTTCTTTTCTCCTTCTACACTCTCTGCATAGGTGGTCTCAGTGCTACCATGGAAGAGGTGACCAGCTAACTGCCAAAGGCTACTGCACCCCTTCCTTAGTGACAGCTGTTGCTTAGGAAAAAACTGCCCAGCTAGAGATCATATTTCCAAGGTCTTCTCAGATCTATTTGTGACCACTAGTCTAGTTCTTGCCAACGGAATATGAGCAGAAATAATCTGTACTCCTCAAAATTTCCCGTGGGCATTATTTCTTTTTCCTCAGTACCAGTGGGGTGATGATACCAGTTGGCAACCTCAATTAGCCTAGGTCCCTGAATGACTTCATGTGAACCCCTCCTCCGAGCTTTCCCCATTCCCGACTGTGGTTTGGGCTTTAAAAGAAGGAGAAAATTCTATTAATTTAAGCCAGTAAGGTTTTAGGTTTGAGTTTCAGCTCTGTCACTTAGGGGCCTCTGTTTTTCTGTAATAACAACCAGTATTACCTTAATTAATACACCCATCTATTGGCTGATGACTCACAGATTTATGTATCTGTTCTAAGCCTCTCCCCTAAATCCTGAACCTAGATGTTCCACTGTCTTTGGCATCTCCACCTGGAGATTTAAGAGGCAGTCGAAGCTTAACATCTCCAAAAGTTCCTGAGAAACACCTCCCTAAACCAGCTCCTCCACAGCCTTCCCTGTCTGTGCTAAAGAAATGGAACTTTCTGAAGGCAAATCCATTCTTCCAGTGGCTCAGAGAAAAAAGCTTAAAGTTAATCTAGATTCTTCTTTTTCTCTGACTCTCCAAATCTGGTCTTTCAGGTAATAATGTTAGCTCTACCTTCAAAATACATCCAGAAGTCAAATATCTTCAGAATCCAACCACTTCTTACCACTCCTACTGCCAATACACTGAGTCAAACTAGCATCATCTGTTGTCCGGATTATTTTAAAAGCCTCCTAACCTGCATATCTGCTTTTGTCCTTGCTCCCCTAAAGTCCATTCTCAAGGCAAGAACTTGAGGAATCCTGCTAAAATGAAAGCCATATCCTCTCATTTGTTTCTGCTTAAACTTTTCAAAGACCTCCCACCCAAGTGTAAAGGCCAATGTCCTTGTCAGGGCCCCCAGAGCCCTCTGTGCAAAGGCACCTCTTTCCTCCCTATTCCCACAGCCACTCATAGATATTTCTCTTGTGGCTTCTATCACATTCGAGGCATGGCTATGTATGCACAGCCTAGAAGAGTGGAAGGGAACTTGTGCTCTAGTTTTAGCTCTGTCAGTTAGAGGCTGAAGAGCTTTTGATTACCTTTCTTAACTTTTCTGAGTTTCACATTTCTTATATCTAAACTGTGGGAAATAACACTCATCACGTAGAATTGTTGGTGACTAGTGAGTAAAAAAGACATACTGAAACCTCTAAATTCACGTTGACATCATAATTAACATCACCATCATCATTACCACCACCACCACCACCACCATCATCATCATCATCATCAGTACCATCATTCTTCACCATCATCATCATTATCACCACCGTCCATCATGATCATCACCATCGTCCATCATGATAATCACCATCGTCATCACCATCACTACCGTCACCATCACCACCATCACCATCATCACCACCACCACAATCATCATCCCCATTATCACCATCACTGTCATCATCATCATCAATGTTCTATAGTATTGTGTTTACGGTGTAGCCTCTGGGGTCAAATTACCTGTATTCAAAGCTTGATCACCTGTGTGACCTTGGGCAAGTTGCGTAACTTTTCTGTCTTTAGCTTCCCCATTTGTGAAATGGGCTGTATTAATAATATCTATAATTTTAAGGTATTATGAGTATTTAATGAGACAATAGATACAGTGTTTGAAAAAGAACCTTGTTCATTCCATGTGCTCAGTAAATGTGACCTATTGTTATTATTCTGTCTATTCTATCACACTATGTAGTTCTCAAGGGCAAGGTTCATATGGTCCATCTCTGTAACTCCTGCAAAAATGAATGCTTAGCACATTCTAGTTTAAACTAATGTTGTCTCTTCAAGATTTTTTCAGGTTTTAAGACTGATAAAAAGAATTATAGAAGCTCAGGACTGTAGGAAGCGTGGAGATTCAGAGGTATATATATTTTGCTCCTCCCCCTTGGGGAAGGCAACCATAGAAACAGTCCCCTGTGAGCAGTCTGGGCCAGAGTTCACACTGAAGCAGCTGATAAGATCTTCTCAGAGTGAACTCTTCTCAAATAAGGTCTCGCAAGCATGCTTTTTAGTCACCTTTGGACAGATAAATGGAAACTCAAAAGCTTTAAGGAATTACTCAAGAGCAAAAAGCAGTAGGTAGTGAATTAAGACGCTTGGAGGAAGACTGGTAGTTTAGACTCTGCTTTCTTTATTTCCAGCTTTGGTCAGATTTCTGTCTATTTCCGGTATTGTAGCAGTTGATTAAATTCAAGAATACTAAACAAAATCTACATTTGCAAAAGTACTCCTTGTTTTAAACTGTTTCTAGAAATGTCTTTGCCATGATCCTGAAGGGTAGCGGAATATGCCACCCCAAAATATGCCACTTTGGTGTATTGATGATTTTGAGCTGTAGGCACTTGAAAAACAGCAAATTCAGGGAGAGGCTGTCTCAGAACTCCCCTTCTCTGCCCAAAGACAGACCCTCCTAAGTACTCGACTCTCATAAATCTTCTCCCTGGAAGTTTCATCACCCGGGAAAGATGGACTCGTCACAGAACAGGAGACCAGAAGTTGGCACCAGACAAGCTGTGTCACAAACTATCATATCTCCCATCTATTCTTCTCAGGGCCCATTCATCTTTCCTAAAAGTCACTTACTCTTCCCTAAGAGGCTACAACCCCTCCCCTTCCCGACAAAGAGGATATTTCATCCTGAATTCTAAGCCGTCCCGGAGAGAGACTCATTTTCCCCTGGATATTTCCGAGGTATACATGAGGAATACATGTTAATAAACCTCTGTTTTCCTCTCGTTAACCTTTTATTACAGGGGTCTCAGCTACAAGGCCAGCCTTGGGGGTCTGGTGGTGAAGATTCAGCGCTCTCACCGCTGCGGCCTGGGTTCCTTTCCAGGTCAGGGAATCACACCACCTGTCTTTGGGTTGTCATACTGTGGTAGCTGCATGTTGCTATGATGTTGAAGGCTATGCCACTGGTATTTCAAACAGCAGCAGGGTCACCCATGGTGGACAGGTTTCAGCGGAACTTCCAGACTAAGACAGACTAGAAAGAAGGATCTGGCCAGCCACTTTCAAAAAGATTTGCCATGAAAATCCTGTGAATAGCAGCGGAGCATTGTCTGACACAGCACCGGAAGGTGAGAGGATGGAGCAAAAAGACCTGGCAGGACTCCGCTCTGCTATCTACAGGGTCCTAGGAGTTGGAACAGACTCGACGGCACTAACAACAACTCAGCTAGAAACTCAGAAGGGTAGAGGGAAAATTATTCTTCCTCCTCTACAATCACTTGAAATACTCTTGTTTATCGGGTCCCCAAAGTTACAAAGAGAATTTTAGTTGCAGGTGCCTACCAACCGTAGAAACTCTACAAACACTTGTTGAATTGCTGAATGAGTGTGCCTTGTATGTACTAAGGAGATACTGTTCAGAAGTTCCTAGGTGTTGTCTCTTTGCTTTCTCACTGTACTGCGCATCAGAATTCAGAGACAATGTGGCAGAGTTTAAAGGACAAGAGTCTCTCCTCCCACACGTGACATCACAATGCCTGAGGAGCGTGATGCAGGTGTGTGATGCAGGTGACCAGGAGAATGTAGGTGTGTGTCCCTTTTACGCAGATGTGTTGGATTCAAATTCTAGCTTCGTGAAGCCTTTTATAAAGAAATACAAAGTTTCTTATTCCAAGTCTCTTACCTTATGGAGGAAAACTGAGGCTCTGAAAAACTCAGTGGCTGAATATCTGAAGACAGTACCTTATTTTAAATATACTAGATTTCAATATTAAAAGTACCACTCTTATTTAGAAGCTTGAATTTGCAGAAAGTAGCTTTGCAGACAGCAAAACACTTCTCTGCTGAGATGAAACAAATATATCTGGCTAAAATGAGAGAAAAGCATTTAATTCCTTGCACGTCAATAAGACCTTCACAGCCTTGCCTGCTCCCTCACAGGGCTGCTCTCTAAGAACAGGGCTCCAGGTTTTTGCTGAGGACTAAATCTTTAAAAAAAAAATGAGGCTTATTTAGACTTTGAGACTTTCCAATATAATAATATAATCACCAAGTCAACAATACTATGAGTGCCGACTTTTCATAGGCAAGGATTTTGAACTGAAATATCATTACTATACAAAACTAAGTGTTAGTGGTTGTACAATGCAGATTTCAAAGAAGGGGGAGTTACAATATGAATATTTTTAAAAATAGTGTGAAATATCAGTTCTAACTATTTTCTATTACTAGGTACTCCCTTGAACATTAACCTAGTAACTAATGATGGAGCCATTTGCCCTCCCTATCTCCTGATCAAGTGCACACAGCCCACTGGATGCTAAGGGAGCCGCCGACGCTTGGAGAGGGTGCTGGCGCCGCCCTGTGGTGCAGGGGAGCCACTGCCACTTACGCACTGATGACTGCTCTCTGTCAGCCTCCAGGCTACATTTGCAAAATAGGGATAATACACTAAGCCTTCTGGAGTTGTTTGCTAGCAGGGTTAGATCCCTGCCTGCTCCTTCGCACACAAGTTCCTGGGGCTTCAACAGTCAACAAGGTCACTAAGATCCAAGCTCTGTGTGGCAAGAGATGCCAAGTCAAATCCCAGGTCGTCCCGAGCCTTCCAGGGCGGGAGGGAGATTTGAGACCAGGCTCGCGCTGGGCAATGATCCTAATCTCCTCTGCAGAGTTCATATTTTTATTTTTTAAGGTGCACTTCCTCTGAAGCTAAATTCCAAAACCTTTTGTGATTTTTAGTGACACCCGAGATCCTGTTCTGCCTGATGACTGGATGATTCAGGAGAGTTACTCCTGTGAGAGGATTCTATTACACACATTAAAATTCTAACAGACCACTTTAGATGAAAGGGAGAAGAGAAGATTTGCCAGTTTCTCTGAGAGGCTTCATGAGTTCCTAGTCAACACTTCTCCACTACTACCTGAAGCTCAGTCTCAAATCAGGCAGTTATTATGCAGGAAAATATTTAGAAATCCTGTCATGTGAATGGATTTCCACATCATTTGGATAGAAAGGAAAAAAGGAGATGTGAGATCTCAAATTTTGACTCAGGGACCATTGGAGGGAAGCATTTTGTGTGGAACTTCTCATAGATATCCTGCAACTGGTGCGACCATGAGAAAGGCCTGCAGCCCAGGTCCCCAAGGCAGGAGAGCTGTTAATCCCTGGTCAAAGCACACAGCCATTCATCCAACACACACTTGGTGCACACTCACTGTGCTCGAGGCTCAGTGCTAGGAATTAAGGATAAAAGAGTGAATCAGATTGTCCTCACCTTTGCGGAGCTTTCGGTGTAGCCAGAGAAAAGCAAAATGATTAAGTGCTAAGAAGAAAGGTATGGGAGACATCAAAGGGCGTAAAAGGGGACCCTAATTAGTCCAGACAGGCAGGGACCAGGTGAGGCTTCCTTGAGTTGGTCACCTTTGACTGAGACCCTAGGAGGAGTTAACAAGGTGAAAGGCGGAGAGGAGAAAAGGCTCCCCTGCACAGGGAACAGAATGTGCGAAGCACCGGAGGTGAGAGGGAGCCTGGAACATTGGTCAGAATAAATGGAGCACTGAGGAGGGGGGCAGGGTGTGTGTGTGTGTCTGTGTGAGTGTGTGTGTGAGTGAGGTAGTGGGTGGGGAAGGCAGAGGTCGTCAGGTAAGTCAGTGTAGGAATTTAGTCTTTCCAAATGGCCCTGAGAAGCCACTCCAGAATTTTAACTTCATAGAGACATGATCTTGCCTCCAGTCATTCCCCGGGACAGTAATGGGCGGTGTTGTCACTTTTAAAGCCTGAGCTCCTAGTCAGCCTGGGGTTTGATTTAACTCTTTCTTGTTTGCTTTAGGGGAAAGATGAAAAGAGTTTTTTAAACTAAGTCCTTCATCTTCCATTTATAAGAATAAACAAAAAAGAATTTTTCCATATCTAAGAAAAAGTTGATAGCCTCTAACTACAACAGCACAGATTTATAAAGTTAAAGTGACACTAGAGTCTGGACTCTCTACAGCCACTTGGGGAGAAAGGACCCAAAAACACAGATCTGTCATTCATCTTCTTGTTTATGATGCACTGTCAGTCTTAAAAGCCTTACATGACTCAAACTCCTAGAAATTACTGTCTGAATGGGCCCTTGTCCTACCATTATTTCACTAAACTTGCAGAACTGGCCTTATTCACTTACTGTAAATAAAACTTTATTCTGCTATGGCTTTGTGGACAATTCCTAAAATATTCTCTACTATTCTATTTAAAAGCACCTGAGAAAATAACCTGCAGTTTTTGGGCAACTAGTCCTGGGGTGGACAGTTGGATGGAACCAGTGTTAGCATGGACAGGCCTGACATGAATTCCTTCTGGACCCTTCTTTGACTTGTAAACGTGGGTACCTCTGTTTGCTGGTTCATTTTGAGGCATTTCTTGTCTATAATTCTTCACTTACGAAATGGGTACAAGAATGTCTGTCGATTTATTTGGATTCTTGTGATGATTAACAGAAAATACAAGTAAAGCGCCTTGCATGGAGCCTCTCATGTAGAAATACGCAATTAAAAAGAGCAGTTATTGTCCGCTGCTTCTTTCTCACAGGGAACGCTGAGCACATGCACATCCCTTTAGTGAACATTTCCAGGGAAGAGAGAAGGGGAGGTGGAGTTTTGGATGGCTCAATGGTTCTTTTTAAGAAGATACAGCACACTTGCATTCAATTCTCTTGCACTTTTGAAACGCTGATGCTGTATAAAATATTACCTGAGAGGCTCTGTGTCATCTCCCGGAATCCTTCTGCCATTTTACCCTGGACTTGTCCCTGCATTACTGTCAAGGTCCAAGATGACTGCTCCTGACGCTTCCATTCAGGTGGAGGATTTTTTTCCTGGACCCTCTGCTGACGTCTCATAGATTCCCTGTATTAGAACTTTGAAAAAAACACCTGCTTTGAATGTTGAACTGCCCGGTGTTTAATAGGGGGAGCCATCTTTTGATACATTAAAAATTTGAGAAAAGAAAAGGATTTTATTTCCGAAATATCGAAAGGAAAACTGTTTCGGTTGAGTGACAGCTGGTCTGCTATCATGTTCGTTTCAGTTTCTGGTGATAAAGATGCTGGGACAACAGGACGGCCACCGGGGAAGTACAGGACGCCCTTGTGAGGAGGCTGCGCTGGGAAGGCGAGGAGGTTGGCGCTGGAAGACCCAGCTTTTAGATCCAGGGAGAATCGCGCTTCCTCCCCTTGCCTCTCCTAACCACAAGCCGTCCTGTAATTAGCGGAGCAAGTCAATCCGAGCTAGGCAAATCACTGGTTTTCCACAAAATAATTATATTTCTGTTGCTGTCGGGCATGTACACCTCTAAGCCTGAAAACGGAGAAAGATGTTTTTCTTTTCCGTGACCGGGGGCAGGGAGAAGTAAAGTGGAAGCGACAGTGAGGACAATGAGCGAAACTGGCACAAGGTGGAAAAGAAAGGGTTCCGCGGGAGCGTGGGAACCCTGAGCTCTGCACAGGGAGTTTCAGCGCGCAGAGAGAATGCCTTGTACGCGATTTGATAACTCGGAGGGGGAACAAAATGAGGCTTTTCTCAATTTCTGTACCATCCACAGAGCTCAGTAGCGTGTCCCGACTGGGCTGGTGGCTCCCCCGCCCCGCGGCCCAGGCTTCTCCTCCCGACCCGAGCCCGCGGCGCCTCCCCGCTCGCCCGCAGACCGGGGTGTCCCCTCGCAGGAGCCTGCGGGGGAAAGGGCGCGACGCGTGGGGCGCGCCGGCCCCTTCACTGGATGGACGCCCGACGCTGCCTCCGGGGCGGGGACAGCTCGGGCCACCTTGCGCCCGGCCCGGCGAGTCCGCCCAGAACTCGCTGGCTCCGGGGGTGGCGGGTCTTGGCGCGCTGTGCTGGCAACAGGGAAGCGCGGCCGCCGCCCCCGCGGCCACCGGGGCTCCGCGCCGCCCGCGGGCCCGGGCAGGTGCGCGGGGCGCCGGCCCCGGCTCGCGCCGGGCCGCCCCGCCCCGGCCCGCCCCCGCCCGCCTGCGGGCCACCCGGGCCGGGCCTGCAGCGCGCCGGCGAGCCGCGCCCCGGGCATGGGCCGGCGGCCGGCGGCGGAGGGTGGCTGAGGGCGGCCGCGCGTCCGCGCAGTGGCCTCGAGTCGCCGTGCGCGCCCGGCCGGGCAGTGTGCCCGCTCGCAGCGCGGCCCGAGCCCCTCGGCTGCAGAGCCCCGGTTCCGCGGCGGCGGCGGGGGGCTGTCGCTGCCCCGCAGGGTGCGGGCCCGAGGGGCGGCGCTGCCCGGGGCGATGCGCTGAGCGCGCGGAGGGCAGAGCGCCCGACTCGTCGTCCGCGCCGGGAGCCGAGCCCATGGAGCCGGCAGGCACCGGGCGGAGCCTGAGGGCGCCACCGCCGCCGCCGCCGCTGCTGCTGCTGCTGCTCCTGCAGGTGGCGGGGCCGGTGGGCACCCTGGCTGAGACCCTGCTGGACGCGCCGAGAGCCATGGGCACCAGCTCCAGCCCGCCCAGCCCCGCGAGCGTGGTGGCTCCCGGAACGACGCCGTTCGAGGAGAGTCGATTACCCGTGTTCACCCTGGATTATCCCCACGTGCAGATCCCCTTCGAGATCACCCTGTGGATCCTGCTGGCCTCCCTGGCCAAGATAGGTGAGCCAGGTGGACCCGCGGGGTGGGGCGGGGGCCATCGGGAGGGGAGGCCCCGGACCATGTCCGGGTGGGCGAGTTGACCTCTGGTCGCGGACCAGGACAGGGGCAACAGATAGAGCAACTTCTTCTGGTCAAAAGGAACCTCTGGAGGATCAGTTTCCTGCTTTCGTTCTTAAGCGGGCATTGGCCTTGAAATTGCCCCTAGGTGTTAGCCCATAGGAACTTAGCGATTTGCTGCTTATTTCTGCCTCAGATGCCAAGTGAGACAGCCCTCTGCCACAGTCGAGGCCTGTTTATTGAGGGAGGAGGCGAGTAGGCTGAAGTTGATTGATCTCACCCACGGGGAGAGAGGCGCAGGCGAGCTCCTAGGCTAAAATGGTCAAAGCCCTGGATGCTGGAGGAGAGAGATGCGCCTTGGCAGTGGCACAGACCCTGGCGCGCCCCTGACTCATGAGGTGCGTGGAAGAGGACCAGGGACACCTGAGTGCCTGCAGCTGCGTCAGGAACGCCCTGTGTCCTCCTTCCTTTGGGCTGAGGCTGTCCCTCTCCAGGAAGCATTTTCTTAGGTGACTGAGGCCAGTGAGGCAAAATGCATTTTAAAAAATAAGTAACCCACTTTCAGTCCACCTTTAATGAGTTAACTCTCCTTTGGAAAGCAGAAGCCTCAGAATGTATTTTCTCATCTTCATTTTTCCCCCCACATAAACTTGTGTTATGATCATAGTGCTTTACATTATTTTTACTTTGTATCTCAAATACTTTTTAATCTTAAAATATGTCAACTACTGTTGTAAGGATTCAAAAAAGATATTAGGTCAAAAGAATTTTTGCATTATTACATACGTTTTATACATTTGCCGAGTGAAAGGCCCTGAGTTCTAAGGTGAGGCAGGTCTCCATAAAGGATGAGAAGACACATTGCCTGTCATCCTCGAGCTTGTTGCTTGGTGGGAGAGAGGGCATCCACGCCAGTGATCCATCATAATACAGGAAAGTGCCCGGTAGGGTGAGCAGTTTGGGAAGGATAATGCAGTAGTGTAGGGAGGCAGGAATCATTTCCTCATGCAGAGGCAGCATTTCAGCTGCGTTTTCAAGGATGACCAGGATATGGTCAGTTGGAGATGAAAGGCAACAACATTCCAGAGAGGAATAAACAGAAGCATAAATTGGGAGGGAAGCACAAAGCAGGTACAGGGATGGTTTAAAGGGTGGAAGTTGTGGGAGCTTCGCCTGAAGCGAACCTTCAATGTCAGATTGAATTAATTAGATTCTGTTAATGGTGACCAAAGGAGGCACATGCTATTTAATGATTTTGCAGTCGGTAATTGCCTGGCTTTGACATGGTTCTTCTCGTTGAGTGTTAAGTCCCCCTGAAAAGTGGAATCAAGGGACTTGGACTTCCCCTTCTACCAAGCAGATGCGCACATTTGCATAAACTCAGGTGCCATCTCCTCCTATGGTCCTCACAACCATCCTGCCACATGGGCACTCCCGCTTGGTAGAGGTGGAAATGGAAACTCAGAGAGTTTACAGGAGTTGCCCAGGGACACACAAAGTGGGGAGCCAAATGCAGGCTCTCTTCACTCCCTTTCTCTCCCGGAGTGAGTGCCTGCTGGTGGGTGCTTTTGTGCCCTGTTTCCATTACTGCTTCTTTATTGCCATTTCTATTCAATTACAACTCTTTCTTCTGTTCTTCACTTCTGATTATTTTAATCTGATTAATTACACTAATAACAGCCGCTGGTAGGCACTTAAGTTCATTATCTCTAATTTTCACAACCATCCCAGGTAGGGATGGTTACCGCGTTTCATATAGGAGGAAACTGAGAGATGGGGAGGCTCGCTTGCTGGGGTGTGGGAGCCAGAATTCCACCCAGGTCTGGCCGATGTCTCATCTTCATGTCTCTCTTGGATGCTTGTTTTGTTGTGAAGATTAAATGAGGGTAGATATGTGTAACATTCTTAGAACAGTGCTGGGCATTACTGATTTGCCCACTGGCAGTTTTCTTACCCAGTTGTATTTATCTTCCCTGGCACTTGCTGTTCTTCCCATCTGTCTGCCTCCCCCAAGTTCTGAACTTCTTTGGCTACTCTTCCCTCTTTCTTTCCTGCATCTAGGGTGGCACAGAGACAGAAACACAGACAGACATCCATGTCCCCTGGCCAGAAGGGTCTGAGCAGAGAGGGGTCTGAGTGGAGACTGCCATGGGTGGGGTGAAGGGTATAGTTCTGAGAGCAGAAAGTGTAGTTTTAAAGACCCAAAACTGGTATTTGGGGTCTTCTAGGTTCTTCCTGAATATAGTCCAACCCTGTCCTGCTGTAGCTCTGTTCCTCAGGAGCCCGGAAATGCCCAGAGATCCCCCACACCCTGGCTCCCAGGCCCTAAACTTTCTATTTGGCTTTGGCAAGACTTTCCTGGTACCATGGGACACTTTTATAGCCCATTAAACAGTCGTCTAGTTATTCAAATTCTATTTTAACTTTTGCACTGGAAAAACTGTTATTTTGGGGTTGCTTGTAGGACTTAATTTGCTCATATTTAAGTAGGATGCTAAATTGAGCTGTGCAGGGGGACGTGAGGCTATGAGGCAGCAGAAGGGTTAACTCCTGCAAAATGCCATGGTTTCTGTTTGGGACACTTTTATGCCGTGTACCTAGTGTACCTGAACTTACCTCCCCCCGGAGAACATGGAGAAACATTGCTAGTGATTAATTTAACAAGGACAGCACATTGCCCCAAATGGAGGTCCCTAATAACATTTCTAGGAGATTTAAATCATGCTTGATGGTGAATTCAGAATGATTTTCTAGATTGAAGCACAATATAATCCTAGAAATATTACAGTCAGAAGTGGGAAAATACATTTTTGGCCAAGTGTTGAATGATTCAACTTAACTTTTCATTCTTTTAGCTGATTATCAAGGAGTATCGACATCCTAATTATTTGGTCAAAAAGAAAGGTCTGAAGTTTTAAATTTTCCTAAAATGATGGTGACAACAACAATGATGTTGTGTATGTGTATGTGAAGTAGGTGAAATAAATAACAGAACGTAGCCAATTTAAATTTGGGCAAGAAAGATCTCCCAATTTGTTTTTCACTGAGATCCTCATACGCGTGAACTCTTGTTCTTTCATTTTGATTCTTTGTATTTTGAGTGACTTGACTTTTTTTGGAGTTGTAAATGCATGCTTTGCTTGGTAAATCCTGTACACAGGGATGGAGTTCTACAGCCTGCAATAATAGGTAGCAGAAGAATTCAGAAGAGAAGAATTTGCTGGAGTGTTCTAAGATGGCCTCTTCTGATTTCCTTGGCCATGAAGCTGGTCAGTGGGATTCGTCCTAAACTGGGTGGACTTGGGCATGCGCTCTGTTTCTGTTCAAGGTTCAGGGACACAGCACCGGTCTCCTGGTGTTTAAAGTGACAGAACTCCCTTCTTTGTCCTGAGTGGCTCCCCAGACCCCCCCCCTCACTTATCTTGTGGTCTTGTGGAGCTGGCCCATGTGCCTTGCCTTCCAGGTGTCAGCGCTCACCCTGCCCTCTTCATTTCCCTTGCCTTCAAACTTGGGGTTGGGATGCAGGATTTTTCACTTCCCTCCATCTGTTGTCTTGAAATTAGATAACTTGTACTATTATTTTAAGGGAAAGACAGAAAGCAATTTTGTTCATGAAGCCTTCTCCTCTGGGCTCCGGGTTATCTTGAATGTGAAATAGGAAACCAGAGAGTTTCTTTGGTTAATATCTTCCTGAATTAGCAAGATATTGATCTCTGGAAAAACCTATCCTTGTCCTTGATCTGTTTCTCTTTGTCATGTTTGGTTTTCCTGGAGCATATTCACCAGCTAGTTAGTCAGTGAATGAGGCTTATGATCTTCCCTGTTGTTTGAACCACATCTCTCTTCAAACACACTTCGAAAGCCAAGTCTTCTTAATGGCGTGTGTTTGTTCCTAATACAGCTAAAAGAGTTCTGATTCCTTCCTGGCTCAAAGCCTCCATCTCTTCCCATTGGGCTAACCATACATTTTCTCTTTTCTGTCTGAAACATGACTTCAACAGCTTTCTCGTATTCTTTCTAAGGACCATTTCGGATGCCTTCTAGAATTTTATCACTGTATCACAGAAATATGTTCGTACCTTTAAAAATAATAGCAGATAATTTTTCACCAAAAAAATGTTACTCTTTGTATCAACTTTACCAATGATAATAATATTTATCTTTAATGGGATGCTTTATTTCTTACCGAGTTCTTTCACAAGTCTTGAAGACCTAAAAAGTATACAAAGAACCTTTTGTATGAGCTTGTTTGTTCCTTGTGGGGTTGTAAAAACTCACCTGTAAAACCAAATGAATTTGATGGTTTGTATGTGGATAGATTTTCACCAATGATTCAATTGCTTTAAAATTTATGGTTCCATTTGGCATATCCATATCTTCTTAGGTCATTTTGGTATTTGTATTTTTGCTATTCTAGAAAGTCATTATTTCATTTGAATTTTTAAACTTATGGGAAGAAAGTTGTTTTTTATGATTTTAAAAATCTCTACTTTGTCTGTATTTATACTCTACTTTTTTATCCTAATATTGTTATTTTTGCCTTTCCTTACCTTGATCAAAATTCTCAGAAATTTATCCATTTTATACTTTTTCAAAGAATTTGATTTTGGTTGGATTCTAATTTATCACTTTCTGCTCTCTATTATTTGCTCAATCCTACTTTATTTGAGTGTATTCTATTATTTTTTAAATTCTTGAATAGAAAGCTTAGCTCATTAATTATTGAATTTACTTGTTTTCTAATATGTTGATTCCCACTTTACAAGGGTCATTAATCCCTGAAAAAACACTTATAGTTGAAAACATAATTAATATTATTTTCAGTTATTTCTGTGGTAAATATTTTTATGAAATCCTGAGCTCCAAAATTGGCATGCTCTTATGCTAAAATAACATTAGTCTTATTAAAATGGACAAAATTATTTCAATAATGTAGTTATCATAACTCCTAATAAGTCATTTTCCTTTCATAAATTTCTCCAAAATATGGTTAGTTACTTGTTCTTGTTGAATTCAAAGCTATGATAAACTGACACTTAAACCTATGTTACAAACAAAACATATTCATGATACTCTAGGTTTATGTAAATTCACATTTATTGCGAATTATAATAATACCAATAAAGAGAAAGGCAAGGACTAAAGACTAAAGAATTCAGGGAGATGATGCAAATGAAATTATACTTTCCTAATAGATTGCGTGAAATCATTTTTGCTATTAACTAGCAAACCATCTGTATTCTGAAAGGAGAATTTAACACAACATATCAGTGATAAACTGGAAAGATGACTGCTTAGTGTATCTCATCAAGGTGCTCAGCCACCAACTTAATGTTTATACCATCCAATTTGGTCTTTATGAAATCAAAGGAATGTCTCATGAGCTGAAATAGGAATATCAAATCAAACTCTTTTTGAAGATGAATTCCCATGATCCAAATGGGTACATCGTAGAGGAATGACAATATATGTATTTAAGGCCAGAAATGTATATTTCTGTTCTCCTTTAGTTGCATTGCATAATTTTGATACATAGAGTTTTCACTGTTCAGTTCTCAGTATTTTTAAATTCCCTTGTGATTTTTTATTCTAGCCCAATAATTATTTAGAATTGTAGTTTTTGGTTAATAAACATATGGAGATGCAGTTACTTTTTAATCTATCCATATTTTATTACATGTTGGTTAGATAGGCCTGATATTGATTTTTTATATTTATTGGGATGTCCTCTGTGGCTTGATATGTGGCCACTTTTTAACTGCATTTTCCATGCTTGCTTGAAAAAGATTGTGTATTCCCTGTTTATAGGGTGCAGGATTTTATGCAGGCACCTGTTCACATATACAGACACACACATACACAGACTAGCTCAAATTTCTAATTATGGTGGTCAAATCTTTAATTGCGTTACCAAATTTTTAGGCTACTTTATCTGTTAGGTTCTGGGGTACATTAAAATCAACCTCTAAGATTGTAAGTTAATAACTGTTATAACTTTGTCAATTTTTGCTTTATATATTTTGATGTTATGTTATTAGGTACAAACTAATTCAATATTGTTATATCTTCTGAGTAAATTCTTCCTTTAATTTATTAAGTTACTAACTTATCTATTTTCAGTAATTTTCTTCTGGCTCAGTCTATTTTTTCTTTTATTACTGTTGCTGTTCAAAATAAAACTGGCTTTTGCACATATGTTTTTTCCTTCTCTATGTCTTTCCACATATGTGTTTTCCAGACGTATCTTTTCTTATACCATTACTATAAAATCAACTGGATACTATTCCTTTAGATGTATCTCATTAAGTCACATATAGCTGGATTTTGTATCTTTAATTTAAATTTTCAAATGTCTGTAGTTTAAAAAGAAGTGTAATTACGTTTATTGTGAGTAACGATGTATTTACATTTACTTTGTTCTCTGTTTACTGTGCTTTGCTTGGTGTCTTTAGTTTTGTTTTCTTGCCGTATGTTGGCTTAGTCAATTGTTTTCTTCATTTATGTTTTCTACATTATTATACAATCTGTTTCTATCCCTTTTGTGGTTACTTTTCAATTTTAATATGATTACCTAATTTAACAGGAGCCAGGACAGACTGCTTTGGCTCACATCCCAGGTACATTTTCCTACATATTTTGCAGTTGTATAATTTTTGGTATGTAACTTAAACTCTCTGGGCTCATTTGCCCTGTTGGTAAAATAGGGATAATAAAAGTACCAAGTCGTAGGTTGTTGTGAAAATTAAATTAGTTAATATATGTAAAATGTTAAAATAATTTCCTGGAACATAGTAAACATAATATTTGTTATTTTTATTATTGTTTTATTTTTTTCCTGAATAATACTTAAACTTTAAAAAAAGTTAACTGCTATCTGCCTGTTTCAGAATTCTAATTTTTGCCTTGTAATTTAGACCTGGTTTATATTTAATTTCCCCCAAATTAGTTTTTAATTTTTGTAAGCAATGTTTACATAGATTTGGAAACGTGCTTACCAGGTCTTTTCATTGTGACTTCTTCTGTCTCTCCTTTTCTTTCAGATTGCCTTCCTTTTACTGAAATATGTCCTTTACTGGGTACTTCAGGGAGGGCCTTTGAATGATAAATTTTCTTGGTCTTTGTCTTAAAATGTCTTTATTTTGATTATTCTATTGAATGATTATATAACAGGTTGGAGTTTCCACTTATAATTTGGGAGATATTATTTCATCACTTTCTGTCCTCTTTTGTGCTAGGGAGAATTATCTCCTTACCCTCATTGTCCTTTGGCATTAACCTAACTTTTCTCTCTGCTTGTATTTAAGATTTTTTATTTGGTTATTTCTGATAGTGTGCTCTTTCCTCATTGTATATGGATTTATTTTATTTTTCTTGCTTGGAACTTGTTATGCTTTCATATTTCTTATCTGCTGGTTCATATTTTTAGCCTCTTTTCCGTTTCCTTATATCTCTTGGTGATTTTAACAGATTTTTTTCCAGCCTACCATATTACTCTCAGTGGGTTTCTAATCTGTGGTTAACCTACTCATTGGACTTTTGATTTTAATTATGTTTAATTATGTCATTTAAGCTTTTTTGGTTCTTTTTCAAGTCTATCTGCATTTTTTTTGTAGTGTTCTACTGTTTAATTATAGTTTTTATTCCTCCTTTCATTCTTTAATTTACTTAAACTATATTCATTTTATAGTCTTTTTTTTTCCAGACTTTTCTTTTGTTTTTAGTTGTTAGGTTGCTACTTCTTATGTTTACCACATTTACTGACTTTCCCTTTCGGATATTTACTTCCTTTATGGATTATATTTTCTCTTGTAAGCTTAGCTTCAGCAAAGGATGTTTACTTGGTAGTGGTCTGTTTTCCTTAAGTTGTGAGAGGTTCTCACAAAATAGTTTTGAGTGTTCTTGCTGAGACCCCGGGTTTCAGTGATTGGGTTTTAGTATTAGCTTGGTTTTAGTTGGTTCTTCGTTTAGGTTTCCCATATGATGCAAGTACTGTAATCGACCTTATACCTGTATGTGATGTAGACCGGGAATTTTTTACTTCACAGGTGAGTTTTCCCTCTGCCCAAGGCCATAAAGAGTTGATAGGTTTCCTTCCATTTTTCTCTGGCTATATGCATCTTTTACTTTTTATTTACTTATGATAAAGTAGCCCTTTGAGGCTCAGGAGTTTATGCATGAGTCCTTCCCTTACTGGTCTGAGGTCAGATTTCTTGTGCTCATGTAAGTGTTCCAATGTCAGGTCCTAGCCCATGAGGCAGGTATCTTGTGTGGTATCACCCTGGTTCACGGTGGCTTGAAATCCTACTGACATCTCTTGCTTTGATTTTTCTCCTTGTTTCTGGCTTCCTAGACATTTTCCTGTATTTTGAACATGGCTACCTGTTAATATTATATGTTTGTAATGAGAGGAGGCTCTATCTGTGTCCACGTTGTTGGATGGCTCCGTGGCCACCTTTTTAAAGAAATGCTTTCTATGTAATGTTTAAACTCCATGACTATGTTCTATGATATTAGTAGAATATTGTAATGGATTCTGTTTAAGGTGAAAATAGTACCTACTTTCCTAGTTTGTCTATCTGCAGGATGTGGAGGTGTGACTATTCTCCCTTTGTTTTATCTTCTACGTTTTCATGCTCCGATAGAAGAGAAATAGGTCAGCAGTTGAAGAATTATTGGACCTAAGTTTTGGAAAAGCTATCCCCAGATTAGAAGTAGGAAGACCCTGTTGCAATTCCAGTTCTGCCATTAACTTTGTCTTGTGACCTGACAAGTCTTCATCTGCTTGGTACCTGCATTTGATTAGTAGAAGCAGGGCTGGATATCAGCTCCATCTGTTTAATATCTCCGTAGGGATAATATGAGATACTCTGTAGTGGAGGAAATCATTTATAACAAAGATTTTACTTTTATAGCAAAAGGAACTTAAGCTAAGAGAAGCATGTGTTTATTATATTAAAGTGATGCGTAGACAGGGGCTTATTGTCATTCTAAATGAGACATGCAAAATTATAGGTTACTCTCTTGCAATTACATCTTTAAATGTAATGAATCATAATTGATGTACTTCCTGCAACAATCCTGCAAATCACTGTCCAAGGCCTTTCTAATCTTGATTTTTAAAGTTCATCCCTTGTTTGAAGATGTGTGTATTCCTCCCTCTCTCCAGTAATACAGGGGAGGGCACGAGAACTCCTCTAAGAGCTCTCCATGCGGCTGTGGCAGAATCATATTTTAAATGTGAGTTTCATGTTATTGCTTAGTGTTGGCATACAGAAACTCACATGTGAAAGACAGAAAAGAAAAATCAAATTCACAATTATATTTAGAAATTTCAACTGAAAATGAACCAGGTTTCCCATGCCCACCCTGCATATGAAAGCACTCTAAAGAAGTTTTGAGGTTTTGTTATCCACAGAAGGTTCCTCATGGAGTCACAAGGCAGCAAAACAATTCTGTTGCCGTATTTCTGCGACTCCGCCACTGGCAATCCTGCTCCTCCCTATTCCTGAGCTTGTTTCCCGGGGATCCACAGGCTGGGAAACCTGAGCAGTGTAATGCAACCGAGTGAAGTCTTGTATTGTGGCCTTGGAGGGTGGAGATGGGTGAGACTGGGTAATCCCTCTATTACGGTTTCTTTAGTAAAATAATAATAGCTAGTAAAGACAGAGCTTTATCCCATACCACGTATTTGGGCCACGTGCTTGACACCCATCGTCTTATTTAGTCCTCGCAGTCACCCTGGGAGGTAGGCACCGTGATTATTCCCAGTTTTAAGAGATACATGAGGAAACAGGTTTAGAGAGCTTAAGTAGCTTGTCCACGGCATCACAGCTGCTAAGTGGTAGAGATGGGGTCCTCGGCTAGTGTCCTTCATCACTCCGCTGTGTCTCACCCTGCCACCCTACCTCTCCTGGAGAGTAAAGTTCTAGCTATCTGTCTGTGGTCTCCAGAGTGCCTGGATGTGCCTGGGTCACCCACTCTTAACCTGGAGCCACAAGCCTGCACTTGAATCTTGTGCTCGACCCTTATGACCTCATTTTGACTGTCTCAGATTTCCATTGTAAAATCAGGCAATAATGATTAGAACACCCTGCCTACTTCGCAGGAGCGCTGTGTGGACCACTGAAATAATATATGAAAGCAAATTGTGACTCTAAAGTTAAGATTTGCAGGACCTCCCAACAACTCTGGAAGCTGGATAGGACAGAAAGAGCTAAGGAAAAGGCAAGGTGGGATAACACCTAAGTGGTATCTGCTGGAACTTGAGTCTAGATGTCTAAATCTCAGTCTAGTCTTTTCCACCATCCACACCTTAGAGAATGTAGAGTTCTAATGCTTTTGAAATATATATATTTGACATGTTAAGAATTCATAGGTTAAAGGTTCAACACATATAACTTGGGCTACCATGTAAATTTTGATAGGCCAAAGTTCAACCCCAACAGATTTACAGAAGGAAAGCTGTTTAATCTGCTTCACTGTTGCACAGCCATACACACATTGAATTGCACACGCACACATGCACTCATAAATGACATTCATCAGGGCGTAACCTCCGTGAGAGAAGGCACTCTTATCTCTTTGGCTTACTGTCTAGAACACATAGATACTCTATGTCCTGACGTGTGGTAGGTACTCAATAAATAATTACTGAGTAAATGAATATTTAGAGACACTTTTTGTTTCATCTCAATTTAATCATATGGTAATTAAGGTAACCATACCTCCTGGTTTGTCCATTATATCCATGGTTTACATTTCTGTCCTAGCAACATATCAATCAATAGTATGCCCTTTCACTCTCAAATATCCTAGTTTGGATGATAATTTATTGGTCACTGTACTTATCGTGCATATGCTATTATTATGTATACTTGGAGTGCTAACTTAAGCTCTGTAGTCCAAAATCCCAGCTCTGACACTTCTTAGCTGTGGATGTTGGGTGAGTTAATAAACTTCTCTAACAGTTATTTCATCTGTAAAATGGGATAATAATAGTAGCTTCCTCATTAGGTTGTTGTGAGGATGAAGTTAATGCACTTAGAAAACTTGCTATCTTATAGGCCTTGCAAATCTGGTCAGCCCTTGGATGAGAACAGACGTCTTGCTTCCTTCCCCAAAGCGTAATAGCATTATACCATGAAAGTCTATTTTGCCCAGTTGCTCCGTAGCAAGTTGTCAGATTGTCTAGTTCCTGTCTCCTGCTGTTGTTGTCATGTGTAGGTTTCTCTCTATGTCATACATATTTGGGTTTCCAGTGTTGCATAAATTTAAAAATCATCTTCCTGCCTTTTTAAGTTAGTTTGCAAGGAAAATGAAAGGTGGTGCAGACTCGTTGCTTTATCCCAGTTCCTGATGGGATGCTGAAGGGCCAGCAGCCGGACCTAATAGGTAGAGGGCAGCAGAGAAGGCTCGGCACGCGGGGCTCCCAGGCAGGGGAGACCCCCCATGGGAGCAGGCCCTCTTCTGGACCGTCCTGCTGATCCCCTGAGCTGCTGGGTCTCTACTCAGTGTCATCAGTCCCCAGACATGTCAACTCACGCACAGGCAGGAGAGATGCGGTTTTCAGCAGATGGTTTCCAAGTCCCCTTGTACTTTTTGTCCAAATGGACTTTTATTAGGAACTAGGTAGGAAAGAAATTTACAGCAAAATGCTGCCAAAAGTAATTATTGCTATTTTAAAACTGTTAACTGGCTTTCTTCATCACCTGTATTCTAAGGCAGAATCACACATTGCTGGGTGTATTTTCTCTAACTAAACACTAAAACAATGACGAGAAATGATAATGAGAAATTGTGGCCTCTGCTTTTCTATCTGGTTGGAATTTCTGGTCCTCAGGGTTGGTAGAGATGTCCTCACTCTGAGTGTCAGTTAGTCCTCTTAGGAGAATGGCATTTTTCTTTGTGTATTCTCTTGTGAGTTGTCTGGAAGAGTGTGAAGATGCTGCCTCTAGCTTGAGGAGCTCACATTTTTAAGGGAATTCGAAAATACGGCTGCCTGCTTGAAATAGCTCCTGCCTCCATCTCTCTGTGCCCTGGTGCCCAGGCTTACTTTCTTCAATGCTTTTATCACTGTCTGACGTGTGATTGTTTCTTTATTGGTCTGCGGGCTGTGTGCTCACGTCCCTCCCTCTTCAAGGAGAGGCTCTGGGGGCAGGGTCTGGTGTTTCTGAGAGGTGTGCCTCTGTGGAGCTGAGAATGCACACAGCTAACGCTACTGATGTCTACAAGCTCAATACTGTGTGATATTTTCAGTTGTAATCTGCATCTGTAATCTATTTTCATTCTCAGAAGAGTCTTTATTTTGTTTTGTTTTACTGTTGGCATTCATTCATGGGCTCACACTCTTAAGCTCAGCTCACAAGCGCTAAGGGTTGATAAGATAGCTAATTTATGTATTTAATGACTTTACTCCCTCTGCGGTGATTTTTTTTTTTTTGTCTTTTTCTTTTCATTTCGTCTTGATGTTGCAGTTTTGTGTTTTGAGGCCACTGAAACCAGGGGAGCTGTTAGTATTCTGACAAATCTCTGAACAAACGCATATAATTGGCAGGACTCCAGTCCGCCATTTTTCCGCTAAATGTATTAGTAGGTTTGACTATTATTTTAATGAAACATAATAAGTATGATAAAGGTAGAACCATAAGAATCTACATAAGAAGCCTTAAGACGTGTGCATCCTCGTACCCGTTGAAACCCCTTTGGTCTTTGCAGTGATGGGGACATGTGGAGGTACAGAGACCACTGAGCTGGTAATCAGAAGCCAGAAAGGAAGCAAAGTGAATGGAAATGTTATGATTCTAGGAAGTTTAGAAAATAAGTGTAATTTACCAAATAGCGTAGTTTTTTAGGTTAGCCCAAGCCACCAGCATGCAAGTAGTTCCCCTCCAAGTAAGTCACTGGTGACTGCAGTTGAGTCTTAGCAACCACTTATTTGAAAAATGAAATTAGGTAGCGATTACTGGCCATTGTGGGTTCCTTTACTACACTTTGATGTATTTATTTTAAGCAAGTGCTAAATTTGTTTAGAAGGCAGGCTCTTAAAAGAATAAAAGCCAAACAGAAAATAAAGCTCCAAGACAAGGTGGTGGGGTGGGTGGGGTCGGCTGCCTGGATAACGTGGTACAGCTTAATGATAGCAGTGGGCAAACAACGAAACTAGAATTGGCATAAATCATTTACTAACACATGGGTTCAAAGACAAATCCCAGGATTTAACATCTAGCCTGGGGCGATGGAGTAAAAATGGCTTTCAACTGTTGGCCTGCGTGGAAAGTTTCGACTCTAGGTGACAGTACGCCAGAGTCCTTATCACCGCTCCCCCAGCCAAGTGCTCCCCGCCTGCCCTTGTCAGCTTGACTGCGCAAAGGGTCTATTCAGAAATAGTCACCTACCACTCCCTGGATCTGTCATTCCTCCTAAATAATGCCTAGTCACTGGAAAGTTCTTACCCTTGGAATGATCTCCTTTCTTGAATGATAATCCTTTCTTGGTCAAAACCTTTCGGTTACTAAAATGGAAAAAGAAGAAAAAGAAAAAGGTGGGGGCTGAGAGGCACGCAGAGATGAAACTCAATAAAGTTAAAGATACTTAGAATCAGATGACGGCCGTTGAATCGGCTCCTTCGCTGGGAAATCTCATCCTGCAGTCCTGACAGGCTCAGAACGAGTTCTGTGACGACTTTACGCTGTGCTTCCCATGAAACATGAGTCGAAGACTTTTCTAAATAAGAATACTCGGTGTGTCCAAGGGCCGCACTCAGCATTTTACAGCATGGATCTTGTTTCCCACCTAGCTGTATTAGAAATTCCCCTGGTATCTGTGGATTACCTTACTGGGCTTGGGGAGGCACATATTTCACACCCAGACGTAATACATGCTGAAATCATGCTTAGAAAACTATCCGATGTCATTATTATTTCCAGGGCAGAGTTGCTGCCTCGGTGGGCAGTGAGGGTGCAGTTATGAGCCAGTTATAATTTCTGGGCTATTTGGACGGTGCAGTGTGTGTATTCCATCTTGGTTGCCCTTGGCTCACGGAGTGTGTTGCAAAAATTCGTGACACAAACCTCACGTTGTTCTTCTGCTGGCTGCCATAGAATCTGAGCGTGTGGATAGCAAGAACTGAACATCTTTGGAATGCATCCTCCCGGCCTGTGCCACCTGTAGCTTCAGAAAGGAGAATGTGACCCTTTAACAGAGTAATCTAAGATGGTCTACTTCAGCAGGAAGTCGCCACGGCAGTAGAGTACATAATTGGTTTGGTTTTTTGAAAGCCGGTTAGTGATAAGGGATCTAATGTAAAGTTCCAAACCATGAAAAACTCTAAATAAAAACTGAGAAATATCGTTTACAGAAAAGTACAGTGTTTATTTATTTTCTATTTCTTCACTGGCTTCCCTCAAACTTATCTTGGAAAGGAAGAAATTGATTTGTTTTTTACAAGAGCAATACGCAAAATAATTATGATGTGTGTGCTTTACATAGGTGCTCATTAGTCAGTCTTTTGCATGTCAATCTCTTTGAAAATTCCTTGAAAAATAGTGAGTTTTGTACTACAGAAGTAGCCATCTAGCAGCCGTAGCCTGTGATTGTCACTTCATTGGAATAGATTTTGCAGAGATGTTGGAGGAATATAGAGATGCTATTAGATCCAAGATGGGAGCAGCATCAGTGGAGTTGTTCATCTCGCACTGTGCCTCGTGTGCTCACCGCTGTAGCTCAGCCTCTTTAAAGCCAGGAGAACTTCTCTTGTGACTGGCCTGCCCAAAGTTGATTCGGACAGCAGAAAACTGAGAGACTCTGGGCCTGTTTGTTCACCCTGCAGGTCGCTGTGAGCCTCAGGATTTGTGCCAGGAGCATCTTCCCAGGCCCCTGATTCCTGCTTAGAGCGTGGTTCCTATAGAACAACTCCAAGTGTGGAACCAAAGAACTCTTTCTATCATTTGATGGGATAGCTTGCTTTTTTTTTCAATATGTGACTTTCCTTGAAATCCAGACAGATATGGTCTTTTTTCTTCATATCAAATTCCTGAGAGCAGCCTCTCCGGCCACCTGTGCCTTTGGCACCAGGAGATGTGTCTGTTTGTATGACAGGAAACTCCCTGTCACCATGGATACAGCATCTTTCTTGAAGCGCCATGAACTAGCAGGGTTTATGGATGACTCTGTGTGTGTGTATTAGTCTGCATGTGTGATGCACACTGCTGCACACACCCACACATACACTTACAACTTTAAGTTGTCATGAGTAATTACAAGGATGCTAGTTAAGATCTAATAGGAAATTTCTACTTATGGATGATTGCAAGTCTTCCCCAGCAAAAATACTTTTCCAGCTCATTAGATGTAGGCTAATTCTTTGGGCCCAACTTCTTGTGGGGAGAAAAATATATACTGAGAATTGATGTTATCTTGCTGATGGCCCTGGAATAGAAATGATGAAGCTGAGATTGAAGAAAGGATTTTAATGCAGGTGGTAATAAGGCAAGGGCATGAGTCAAATCCTGTGCCCAGCCCTGGCTCAGGGATCAGATTAGCATTCACCTGTTTCCAATGAGGAGGAAACGCCCAACCTGGCAGTGTAGCCTCTAAATTCTCTCAGCCTGCAGACGTGAACTCACCAAATCTGTGTGCTGCCTAGGACCTGTCAGAGAACTCGCACCGTTGACAGAACCCAGCCATGGGGCCCAGAAGAGACAGGGAGGCAGCCCCAGCCCCTGAGGAGCTAAGTCCTCATTCATTTACTTAAGTGATGGGAGGCGAGTCCTGTAATTCATGGAATCCCAGTGCCTAAGTTGTGTTCTCATTGCTGTGGTTCAGATTTGAAGTCAGGAGTGTAAAAAGAACAGTGATGAGAAACAGAACGGAAGCTTCCCCCACCCCAGTGTCCACTGCAGTCTCAGTAGCATCTGAAGATTGGCTTTTGGACTTGAGGTCCAGACGGGTAGCAGACAGTATGGGCCTAGCAGTGTGTGTGCGTGCCCCATGAGATGGGGGGAGGGTGGTGGGGGATGGGGAGCAGGAAGCTGGCAGGCGAGCTGCAGAACCAGCACCTGCCCTGACTGGAGGAACCCCTGCCCGGCTGATTGCCACCTTGCACAAATTGGCGTGAGTGGGGACAGAGGGCGCAGTCTGCTGACCTGTCAAGATACACCAGACAGAAGAATGTGAAAACTTTCAGTTTCTGAAGAGTAGCTCAATATTCAGAAACACCAGATAAGCCAAACAAAATAGGTGTATAGGCCGTAATGGCCGGTGGCCTGCCAGTTTGCAGTCTCTGGTCCAGACTTTTTCATGTTGCATGAAATTTTGTTTCCAGTATTTATACCTGGTTATATGTCAGGGAGCTGAGTCTGTGGATCGCGATACTTATGCACTCAGAATCGGTAGGAATTTGTCAAGTTAATATACCGTTCTTAGAATGTGATCCTAGTACAAAAAGAGAAAGAAAGAGGAGCCGGCCCAGTGGCGTAGTGGTTAAGTTTGTGTGCTTGGCTTTAGTGGCCCAGGGTTCACAGGTTCGGATCCTGGATGCAGACCTAGCACCACTCGTCAGGCCACGCTGTGGTGGCATCTCACATAAAATAGGGGAAAATTGGCATACATGTTGGCTCAGGGACAGTCTTCCTCAAGCAAAAGGAGAAGGATTGGCAACAGATGTTAGCTCAGGGCCAATCTTCCTCACAAAAAAAGAAAGAAAGAAAGAAAGAAAAATGGTGACATACTCTTATCGTTGATAAACGTGGGAAGGCTGTCATGGGATGTCTGAGTGGAAGTGTTCATGTTTTACACCTTGAATAAGGAGCACAGGCGTGGGAAGCAGTGTTGGCAGAGACCAGAGGCTGCCTCAGGCATGGAGTTAAGTCGCTCAGCAACTCCATCATCTACGAAAGGTAAACTCTACGAGTAAACCAGTGTCATCCTGACGGTGCTTGATATCCTAATGAAATGTTACTGACCCTCACTAAAATGTCTCTGTTTTGTCAATTTAAATAAGAATATCATATCTGGTCTTAGAGTCTAAGTAGATTCTCAGGTCCCATAAAAGAGGCACTTTTCTTAAAAAAATATATCTATGAATAAAATCAATGAATTTAACAGTTTTTTTTTTTTGAGGAAGATTAGCCCTGAGCTAACATCTGCTGCTGATCCTTCTCTTTTTTGCTGAGGAAGACTGGCCCTGAGCTAACATCCATGCCGATCTTCCTCTACTTTATACGTGGGACACCTGCCACAGCATGGCTTGATAAGTGGTGCCATGTCTGCCCCCGGGATCTGAACCGGCGAACCCTGGGCCACCAAAGTGGAGCGTGCGAACTTAACTGCTGTGCCACTGGGCCAGCCCTGGATTTAACAGTTTTAAATATAATTAAGACACTATTGTGACTGTTCTGGTGCTCATTCACTGAACATTATTTTGAATAAACACTTAAAAGTACTGATATATTAAACATGCTGTGGTAGATTGTTGCACTGTGTTAACATGCTATAATTTGCTCAACTGTTTTCCTCTTGACATTTTTCTATGAGCATATTTGTTAAAATTACTTATTTTACCCTTCGAAGTTCAGAAAATTCTGATTTTTTGCTTTTTATTTGTGAACAGTCCGTGCTTTGCACATTTTGTAAGACCACTCAGAGAGGCCTTTTCGAGGCCCAGTTTGGTGGCCTGGACCAGTTGATGAGTCAGTGTTTTGGGGGATATGCATGGTGACAGTGCCTGGCAGCAGAGATCAGTTTTAGCAACGTCATCTTTTTGTGCTTGTTTAGTAGTATTTATGCAGTTATGTCAATAGTTCATTTTACTTTGTCATAATTAATTTATAAGAATAAGTAGGAGAGTGAAAAATGAAAGTGAAGATTTTTTCCATGGGGGTAAAACAGGCATAACATAAAATTTACCATTTTCACCATTTTGAGTGTACAATTTAGTAGCATTAAGTACATTCACAATGTTGTGCACCCATCACCGCTATCCATTTCAGAACTTTCTCATCTTCCCAAACAGAAACTGTGCCCATTAAGCAATAGCTCCCCCACCCTGCCCCCCGCCCTGCTAACCACCATTCTACTTTCCGTCTCTATGAATTTGACCGCTCGAGCTACTTCATGTAAGTGGGATTGTACAGTATTTGTTCTTTTGTGTTTGGTGAAAGTGGAGATTTTAAGGAGGAACAGTGTACTTTTACAGCCTTAACGAAACTGAGACAAACGTGGAAATTACCAGCAGTGATAAAAGCATAGACCTTTAGCACAATTCGATGCAAACCAGTTGATTGTACATTCCATTGGGAAATAAAAGAGTAAAATTAAAGATTGAAGAAAACAGAAACGTTGGAAGTAGGAATGCGAGGACTGTGATGAAAGGCGAGCACAGATCTTTAGCTTTCAGGTCTCGGAACCCCCAGTGATAATGCGCCCCCCGATGCATTTTCCCCGTGTGTCTCTCCATAGCGTGGAGGATAGCCGGATCAAAGGGAAGGTTAAGAGCTTTTCTCTTTATTGCCATTTTTGTCCACCTGCTACGCACTATATGGGGCAATGGAAGTGCAAAGTGAGTAACACTTGCTACAGCCCTGTGAACGTGTTCTAGTGGGTGAAACAGACCCTCAGGGGGATCTGTGGACTCTAGTGCCATAGGTGCTCTTTATGTACTTAGACACTCATTGAGCTTAGACACTCAGTGTCTGCTAAAGACGTTGGCACAGTGCTACTGAGGGCAGAGAGCCACATGGGTCACTCACTGTCCACTCAACACACTGAGTGAATGTCTTCAATGAAAAACGTTTGTGTTTTCTCATATCCTTGCCCATGTTGGGTGTTATTACTTCCCTCTACCTTCAGATGAATCCAAACTGTGTGTGACAAGGCCCAGGATAAGTTACTTTCACCCTGTCTCTTGGATTTCTTGCAGCACCTCCGATGGGCCACACCTGTGCCCTCTCTAGTGAGTTTTGTATGTGCTGTTCCCTCTGCCTGGAAGAGCCTCATACCCCTCTTGGCTTTGACAATTTCTGATTCTCTTCTCTTCTCTGGTGAAGCATTGTTTCATTCAGGGGCCCCTCCTTCATGGGGCAGACAAGATTAGGGACCCTGTGATGTGGTTCCATCATGACTTTCCCCTCTCTATAATAAGCACTACTTTTGTAATGACCTCCTTGACATCCTTCATCCCCATAGATGGTAAACTTCCTGAGGACAGGGCCATGTCTGTCTTGGTTGTTGCTGTGTCTCTAGTGACTTGCACACTTCCTGATGGTGAGTGCTTGGATATGCTTGTGAGTCAATGAATGAAAGAGTAAGTAATGATATAAGTTATTTATCAGTTTCTAGGAAGGATGAGTATTTTCTTTGCAATGATTTTCCCATAATATATACGATTTTCATCTAATGATTTATAGGCTAGTCAATCATTTTTTCAACATATGTGTCTTGAGCACCAACTTGGGGTTTTAAAAGTGAGCAGGCCACCTTTGTGCCATCTGAGCACTTTTGTGCATGGTAGTTAAAACTTGGCATTTGGAATTGGTCAGGTTTTCGTAGATGATCTTTATCGAGTTCAGGACGTTCCTTTCTGTTGCTAGTTTGCAGAGGCTTTTTATCATGAATGGAGATTGAACTTTTGCCACATGCTTTTTCTGCATTGATTGGTATAATCATGTAATTTTTCTTCTTTAGTACGTTGATAGGATGAATTACATTGATTAGTCTTTGAATATTTAACCAGCCTTGTATCCCTGGAATACACCTCACTTGGTGATAGTGTATAATTTTTTTTATATTTTGCTGAATTCTTTGCTAATATTTCGGTAATGATTTTTGCATCTGCACTGTAATTCTGCACCCAATTCCAAGGTGTGGGTTTATCCCACACACCACTAAGCAATTCTTGGACATCAGCTGGGTTTCCCACACTTCAACTCAATTCTGACACTTTGTACCCGGAGAGAGCATCGGATCCCACAGGTTAAGAGTTTGGTCCCAAAGGACTGCCTTCTATTTCAGATGCCAGCCGCAAGTCCAGGTTGTCACCTGTGTTTCTGACTGACCGGCTATAGATTAGAGGTTCCAACAAACCCCATCCTTGGATTCGATTAATTTACGAGTGGTTTGGAGATCTCAGACAAACATTTTACTTACTAGATTACCCATTTATTATAAAAGGCTGTAACTCAGTAACAGGCAGATGGAAGAGATGCACAGGGCAGGTATGGGGCAAGGGCGCAGAGCTTCCATGCTTCTCCGGGTGTGCCACTCTCCCCGAATCTCCACGTGTTCACCAACCTGGGAGCTCTCCAAACCAAGTCCTTTTGGGTTTTTATGGAGGGTTCATTATGCAGGCGCGATTGCTTAGATCTCTGGCCATTGGTGGGTGATTCAGTCTCCAGCCCCTCCCCCCTCCCTGAGGTCAGGGTGGGTGGGCCTGAAAGTTCCAACCCTCTAATCACATGGCTGGTTCTCCTGGCAACCAGCCCCATCCTTAGGTGACCTAGGGACATTCCAAAGTCACCTCATTAACATAGTAAAGGACATTGGTCTGTTGCTTTCTTTTTTGTACTGTCATTGGTTTTGATATCAGGGTAGTACTAGCTTCATAAAATGAACTGGATGTTCCTCCCTCCTCTGTTTTCTGGAAGAGATTGTGTAGAATTAGTGTTGTTTTGTAGAATTCAGTAGTGAAACCATCTGGGCCTAGAGTTTTCTTTTGTGAGGAGTTTTAAGTTACAGATTAAATTCTTTTTGCTAGTTATTGGGCTATTCAAATTGTCTCCATATGAGGTGAGTTGCGGCCGTTTGTGTTTTTAGAGGAATCAGTCCGTTTCATCTAAGATGTCAAGTATGTGTGTAGAGTACTTTCTAGTATTCCCTTATCATCCCTTTGATGTCACCAGGGTCTGAATGATATCGCTGTTTGACTCCCAATATAAATAATTTGTGTCTTCTCTTTTTTTTAACAGTCTTGCTAGAGGTTTGTCAATTTTAATGGTCTTTTCAAAGATACAGCTTTTTATATCATTGAAGTTTTTTCTAGTTTTCTGGTTTCAATTTCACTGACCTGCTGTTTTCTTTATAATTTCCTTCCTTCTGCTTCCTTTGGGTTTATTTTGCTCTTCTTTGTCTAGATTCTTGAAGTAGAAGGCTAGATTATTGATTTGAGACTTTTCCTCTTCTCTAATAAATGCGTTTAGTGCTATACATTTCTCTCAGCACTACTTTAACCATATCCCACATTTTTTTTGTTCTGTTTTTTGTGAGGAAGCTTCGCCCTGAGCTAACATCCATGACCAATCCTCTTCTTTTTTTGCCTGAGGAAGATTAGCCAAGCTGACATCCGTGCCAGTCTTCTTCTGTTTTGTATGTGGGATGCTTCCACAGCATGGCTGATGAGTGGAGTAGGTCCTCACCCAGGATCTGAACCCGAGAACCCCGGCCCCCAAAGCAGAGTGCACAGAACTTTAACCACTTAGCCATGGGGCTGGCCTCTGGATCCCATATTTTGATATGTTATGTTTTCATTTTTATTCAGTTCAGAGTACTTTTTGGTTTCCCTTGAGACTTCCTCTTTGACCCATGGATTATTTGTTTGTAATAACACTATTAAGTTATAATTTGCATAATATATTTCACCCATTTACAGAATGCGATTTGATGGTCTTTAGTATATTCACAGTTGTGCAACCATCACTACAATAAAATTTAGAATATTTTCATCACCCTCCAAAGAAATCCCATATACTTTAGCTATGACTATGTGATTCCCCCATCCTGCACCAGCCCTAGGAAATCCCTAATCTACTTTCTGTCTTTGTAGTTTTGCCTATTCTGGACATTTCATATAAATAGAATCAAATCATATGTATGTGGTTTTTTGTGACTGGCTTCTTTCACTTAGCACAATGTTTTTGAGGTTCATCCACGTTGTTGCATCTATCAGTGTGTCATTCCTTTTTATGGCCAAATATTCCTTTGTGAGGTTTTGCCACATTTTGTTTATCCATTCATCATTTCATGGGCATTTGGGTTGTTTCCAACCTCTTGGCTATTATGAATAATGCTGTTATGAACATTTTGTCTATAAGTTTTTGCGTGCACAGATTCTCATTTCTTTTGAGTGAAATTTGTAGGCCAAATGATAAGTCTATGTTTAACTTTTTGAGGAACTGCCAGGCTTTTTGCCAGAGTGGCTGTACAATTTATATTCCCACCAGCAGTGTATGAGGGTTCTGATTGCTCCACATCCTTGCGAACATTTGTTATTATCTGTCTTTTTGATTACAGCCATCCTAATGGATGTGAAGACTCATAGATTATTTAGAAGTGTGTTGCTGAGTCTCCAAGTTTAGAGATTCTGCTGCTTTCTGTTTGTTATTGATTTCTAATTTGACTTTGTTGTGGTTAGAGAATATACTCTGTTTGATTTCAGTTCTTTTAAGTTTGTTGAGGTTTGTTTTTATGGCCCAGGATATGTTTTCTTGGTACATGTTCCGTGGAGTCTTGACAAGAATGTGTAATCTGTTGGTGGTTGGCATCTTCTATAGAATTCGATGCTGTTGGTTGATGGTCTAGTTATTCCATCAATTATTGAGAGAGGGGTGTTGAAGTCTTTAGCTGGAGTTGTGTGTTTGTCTATTTCTCCTTTTCATTCTATCAGTTTTTGTTTCATGTATTTTGTAGTTCTGTTGTTTGGTGCATACACATTTAAGCTTGCTCTGTCTCCTTGGTGGACTGACCCTTTAGCCTTATGTAGTGTCTTTCCCTGTCTCTAGTAATTTTCTTTGCTCTGAAGCTTACTTCACTGCATGTTAATGTAGTCACTCCTGCTTTCTTTTGATTAATGTTTTAATGATGTAACTTTTTCCACTCTTTTATTTTCAACATGCCTATGTCATTGTGTTTGAAGTGGGATTTTGGTAGACAGCATAAAGTTGGGTCATATTTTTTGTTAATCCATTCTGCTGACAGCTGTCTTTTAATTGATACATTTCGACTATTTACGTTTTATGTAACGATTGATATGTTGGGGTTTAAATCTGCCCCTTTATTTTTTGTATTGTTTGTTCACTGTTTTTGTTTCTCTGTTTTCTTTTCCTGCCTTCCCATGGGTTACTTGAACACTTTTTAGAACTCCATTTTAATTTATCTATTGTGTTTTGGAGGGTATCTCTTTGTATAGCTTCTTTAGTGGTTCCTCTAGATATTACATTATATATACATAACAATATCAGTTTCCTGCTGTAGTCATTTACCAGTGTGAGGGAACTACAGAAACCTTACCTCCTTTTACATCTTTTTATCCTTGCCCACTCATAATATAATTGTCCTGAACATTTTCTCTATATACCTTGAGAACCATATCAAACGGTGTTAGAATTTTGGCTTCAGCAGTCAAACTTAATTTAGAAAGTAAGTTTAGAGAAGGAAAACTTATTGAATTTGCTCAGATTTTTACTCTTTCTGCCTTTCTTTCTTACTTCCTGATGTTCCAAGATTCCATTGCTTTCCATGAGAATTTCCATTAGCCATTATTTTGGGGCAGGTCGGCTGGTAACAAATGTTCTTAGTTTTCCTTCACCTGAGAATGTCTTGATTTCCTCTGCATTACTGAGGGACGCTTTCTCTGGATATAGAATTCTGGGCTGGCAGTTCCTTTGTCTGCACATAAACAATATTGTGCCACTTCCTTATAGCTCCCCTAATTTCTATTGGGAAATCTGCTAACATTCTGTTTTCCCTCCTGTAGATAAGATGTCCTTTCTCTTTACCTGCTATCAAGGCTTTTTCTTTTTCTATATTTTTGGAACTTTGACTATGATGTGTCTTGATGTGAATTTCTTTGGGTTTATTCTATTTGAGGCTCACTCATCTTGATTCTGTAGCTTAATGTCTTTTGCCGAATTTGGGAAGTTTTAGCTATTATTTCTTTGAGTACTTTTCCAGCCTCTCTCTCTCTCTTTTTTTCTCTATGGGACTCTGATGACATGAATGCTAGATTTTTTGTTATAGTTCCACAGGTCCCTTAGGCCCTAAGTCAGTTTTCTCTCTGTTGTTCACATTGGGTAATTTCTATCATTTTATCTTGCATTTTACTAATTCTTTCCTGTCTACTCCATTCTGCTGTCGAGCCTAGACAATTGAAATTTTTATTTCAATTATTCTATTTTTCAGTTCTAAAATTTCCATAGAGTTCTTCTTTATATCTTTTATTTCTTTGCACAGGTGTTTTATTTCTTTGCTCCAACTTTCTATTTTTTTCTCATTTGTTTCAAGTGTGTTTGTAATTGGTCATGAAACATTTTTATCTTGGCAGTATTAAAATTTTGCCAGATAAATCAAGCATCTCTGTTATCATGACAGTGGCATCTATGGATTGTCTTTTTTCATTAAGTTTGAGATCTTCCTTGTTGCTGATGTGATGAGTGATTTTCTATTGAAGCATGTACATTTCAGGTCTTATATTATGAGACCCTGGATCTTATTCATACCTCCTGTTTTAAATGACCTCCTAGGACACAACTCTGCTGGTGGGGTGGAGGGAGATGCCGTATCATTACTGCCAGCTGGGGGTAGGTTTTCAGACTTCCCACTTTGCTTCCATTGACCACCTGAGGGGGATGCTCCTCCTTGGTGCTGCATGGGGCGGGAGTTCTGGATCCTTACCAGGTCTCCACTGACACCTCCTTGCTGCTCCCTTGTGGCCTCCACTGACACCACAGGGAAGGCCTGGCTTCATTACTGTTGGGTGGAAGTGAAAGTCCTGACTCGCTACTAAGCCTCTGACTTACCAGGGGCAGGGCGTGGTGCCTCATTATTACAGGGTGGTGAAAGTCCAGGTTTCCCACGTAGTCTTCACTGGCAGCAGGAGGGAGAGGGGTGTCATTACCACCCAGTAGTGGAGACAGTCCCACCTCCCTGCTTTTTCTTTTCTGACACCACCCTAATAGGGAGGCTGAGGTGTCCCTTACAGTCTAGACTCCCCACTCAGACTTTGCTGGGGCTGGGGCCTCAGCTTCTTCTGTGGTGTTTTCCTGGAGTGCAGCTGTGATTATCTAAGAGGTTTCTGTCTTGCTAGGCTGGCTTTCTCCTGGTCTTTCTCTAAAGAGAGCAGGCTTTTGTTGTGTGTGCCCATTGGCGTTTCCAGGTTGCTGCCTTCTTCGACTCCAAGTCTGAGATCTTAGAGGCAAAAGGAAAACCTGGGAAATTCCTTGTCATGTCGTTCTCCAGATCTGGAGTCCCTAGCTGGTCTTCCTTCTTCTCTCCGCCTTCCAGGGTCTTCCTAGAGTGGGAATAGAGAAAAATAAATACTCCATCTTCCTAGAAGCAAAAGTCAGTTCTTTTGGTTTCTCTTCATTTTCTTACCTTTTTTTTGTTTTTCTGCACAAACTTTAAAAAGGTGAATTCAGAAGAAGAAACCTGTCTTCTACCTTAATATACTTTATTTTTGGGTCACTGATTCTATCATGTTGTAAGTGAGATGATTACAGCATAAGATTTCCTTCTGTTTTAATAGATTTTTAAAAACTGTTAAACTCTTTGACCTTCACAGAACTTTTCACAGTTGTAAAAGTAAAAAAGAAACACGTAGGTGTGTGATTTTTCTTTATCTCCTCCAATACCACTGATTAAATTTTGCTTTCTTTCCCCGTGGTTATATAGCTTCTTACTTTATATGATATTCTTGTATCACTACATGCCATTGTCTGGACTTACTATTGGGCTTAATGAAAACAAGCAGCAATATTTTTGGCAGTGGCGTAGGGCAAGTCTGACATCATACCCTTTAAGAAGAGACAGCTCTTCTATAATATTCGTTCTGTAGAAACTGTCTGCCATTTCTTCCAGCTAAATCTTGCTATCAATTTGTTAACCTCCATGATATTTTTCAAGGAGATTCTGATTGGCGTTTATAATCTTCATTATCTCCTTTGAGATCTTCTCTTTTCTCATTGTTCTCTATCTCACTGAATAATCCCACTCTACACCCAGTTGTTTGAGCCAAAAACCTTGAATTCATCTTTGATTCCTCTTTCTCACTTCATCCAACGCTGGGTCGCTCAGTGCCTTGTACAGAGAAGCTACTCAACAAGTATCCGATTGAGGGTCTAACTATGTTCCTTTCCAAAATTCTTCATGGCCAGACTGCACTCGTTATGTTTTTCTTTTTCTTTGCAAGTGGTCAAGTCATTTGGAAATATTAAATACCATGTAAGTTCTGCTTTGGAATAATCCCAATAAATTTTTGATGTTTCATTTACATTTTCAATTATTTTATTAAGTCTTTTGCAAACCATATAAGTGGAACACTTTTAAAACCTCTATATTCACAGCTGCACTAGTTTTTGGTGTGGTGAATGTTAAATTATCTTTCAGTCCGCGTATAGGACTAAATGTTGTGAGAAATCTATATTCACACGTTAGTAAGTTATTGACATAGATCAGTTAATTCTACTTTATTGGTTGAATCTTATTCTATTTATTTTATTTATTTGCTTATCTTTATTATTTATTTTTATTATTTTCTCAATTCGATTCTATTTAATTTTGGAATTTAATTCTATCACTGTCTTTGTCCACTAGAGTTATCATGCAGTGATAGCAGCTTATTGATGTATGTGATCAAAACGGTATTTCTTACTATTTTCTCTCTGTTTCTATCTATTGCTCATTAACATTCTATTTTTTAAAATGTATATTTGGTGCTATGTGAATTGGAATACATAAAATCAGCAATTCTAGGCTTGAATGAACTTGTTATTTCTCTTAATACTTCAAAACAAGTTTAATGTATTCCATAAATATTTACCTTTTTGCCCCCAGCCAAATAGGCATGACTTATTTTGGACTACACTTTACTTGAAATCCAGCTTTTCCCAGAGTTGCTTGGAGAATGACCAGCCCAGAAGCTGGTTCTGGGTCAGGTAGCCTGAATGGCTGGCTGTGCTGACATTGCTCCCAAGGGTACTTGTCCTCCACTTAACATGGGCTTGGCAAATATTTATGGATCTAATAAATGTCATTCTTTTTTCTTTAACCTTTATAAAATATGGAGTATCAATTAGAAGGTTTGTGTTTATTTTCACCTAGAGTTAGTGCTCTCTCTCCCGGGGTTTGTCCTTCCTCACCTCTGCTGGGGTCCCTTTTCCTTACTACTTGTGAATTAAAACTGTATTTTTTTTGATTGAGACTTGTTTTGTATGGTTTTTGTTGGTGGTGGTGGTGATGATTTTCTCTGACTCAGATTTTTACATTGTTGCTCTTTTGTGATCCTGCTTATCTGGAAGCTTCCTGTGTTGTTTCTCACTTTGCTCTCTTCCCAGAATTTAACAAATAGCTTATTTTAAGTATAATGAGAAAATGTAGTGAATTAGTTGTATTGCCCTTAGTTATGCATAGATCTACAGATTTTAAGCTCAGTGAATTTCCACAATGTATGCAGAGAGAAATTAAGACAGATTCCCTCTAAAAGGGGAATGTCTTAACTGTATTTTGTACAAGAGACCTCTAGTCCTGCCTGCCTTCCCACTGAGTGAATTTCTATTGCGATTAAAATAAAATAAATTTTAAAGCATCCATTCTCACAGACTTTTATGTGGTAGTAATGAAAAGTGAATGACACAAGTACAATGCCCCAGACACTGTAAATGGAAGTTAGCAGGAAATACAAAGAACAGACTAAGCTGGGGGTAGCCACAGCCTGGGGGCCACATGGGGCCCTTAGCCTCGTTTTGTATGGTCCAGGGGTCGAGAATGATTTTACATTTTTAAATGGTTAGACAAAATCAAAAGAATATATTTCGTGACGTATAAAATTGTATTTTTGTTTCCATGTCCGTAAATAAAATTTTGTTAGAATACAGCCACGCTCGTTCATTTAGGTGTTATCTCGTTATCTCGGGTGACTTTTGTACCACAGCAGACAGTAAAGTATGGTCTGCAAGCCAAGAACGTTTACTGTCTGTCCCTTTGCAGAGAAAAGCTGACTCCTGGACCAAACAGTAGATTGTACCTGCAGTAGCTCATGTTCAGCCGCAGTAGCTCATGTTCAGCCTTGTAAAAATCATCAAAAAGTTCATTTTGGGGCTGGCCCGGTGGCGCAGTGGTTAAGTTTGCACGTTCCACTTCAGCGGCCCAGGGTTTGCAGGTTTGGATCCTGGGTGCGGACCCATGCGCCCACTGCTTATCAAGCCATGCTGTAGCAGGCATCCCACATACAAAACAGAGGAAGATGGGCACGGATGTTAGCTCAGGGCCAGTCTTCCTCAGTAAAAAGAGGAGGATTGGCGGCAGATGTTAACTCAGGGCTAATCTTCCTCCAAAAAAAAAAAGTTCATTTTATTTTTTGCCCAATAACTGACATATTTCTCAATAATATTGGGTGGGATAATGACCCTGGAAAGGCGAAGTCTGTCTATTCAAGTTCATTTCCCCATCAAGAAATCCTTGCTGGTAGGGTAGGGGAGAGGCATAAATGCATGCATATTTGTAAATGTTGATTGATTTGTTTTATTCTGTGAACAATGAATTTTAAGAAGCTTTTTAAAATTTTGTTTTGACTATTTATTTTGCTGATAAGTTTGGCTCTGTCATTCATAAAAGCATAGACACCTATATACAAAACCTTTGATGCCAGCAGAGAATGTGTTATAAAATTCATTGTCTCTCTTTATGTTCACCAAAAAACATTGAACTAAGATCCCTTGTGACCACCCTTAATTTAATCCCTTCTTGCCTGTGGAACAACTGGGCAGATCCAGTAACTGCTCTCCAATTTCAAGCAAGGGTCAGTCAGACCAGTTCTGAATGGCCTAAGCATTCATAAAAGAAAGGAGAACAGCCTTTTCAAAATATGGACACTGTTTTCCATAGTGGTTGCACCAGCTTGCAGTCCCACCAGAAGTGTATGAGGGTTCTCTATTCTCCACATCTTCTCCAATGTTTGTTATTTCTTGTCTTGTTAATTAAGTCAACAATTCAAATAGATTTCTGCACCCCAATGTTCATCACAGCATTATTCACGACAGCCAAGATGTGGAAGCAACCCAAGTGCCCATGAAGGGATGAATATCTAAAGAAGATGTAGTATATATACACAATGGAATACTACTGAGCCATGAAAAAGACAAAATCATGCCTTTTGTGACAACATGGATTGACCTTGAGGGTATTATGCTAAGTGAAATAAGTCAGATGGAGAAAGACAAACACCATATGATTTTACTCTTATGTGGAAGATAAATAAACACATAGAAAAGGAGGACAGATTAATGGGTATCAGAGGAGAAGGGGGTGGGAGGTGGGCAAAAGGGGTAAAGGGGCACGCATATGGTGATGGATAAAAACTAGACTGTTGGTGATGAACACAAGGAAATCTATATACAAACTGACATATAGTAGTGTACACCTGAAATTTACACAATATTATAAGCAAATATGACCTCAATAAAATAATTAAAAGATAAAATATAAGCACATGATTTCTTAAACAAATGACTCAGTCTGTTGCTGTTCTTTTTCTGATATTTGCTACTACCAGATTTTCTCCTCCTCATTTCCACCACGCCTCCTTCAGCCCTCTGTCTTGGTGGCTCTTCCGTCTAACTGCATACTGCATTGATGTTGCTGCATTTCATTGGCTTCTACTGGGTGGATTCCTGCTCGCTTGCCTGGGTTCCTGGTCAGGATCAGTCACACTGCATGAGCAAGGCTGTCATTGGCCTGTATGGTGCATTTAAGCCATCTCTCTTTTATCCTACCTCCCAGATACCTGGTTTCCATCTTCCGTTCTTCGGAAGAAGAATCTCCTTTCAACACAGTGAGAGATGTCTTGCCAATGTGAGAGCATTGGGAACCTGAGACTGGCTGGCAGGAAAAGGAAAGAAAGAGAAAAGAAGAGGAAGTGGGAGTCGCCCTGAACTGGCCTCACCCATTTTCAGTTTGTCTTGCTTCTGTGCATTTCTTTAGAACTCTTTTCTCTTGCTTTTTCATGTAGAATAGGGGGAGAAAACAAAAATTTGGGGGCATCTGTGATGTTGCAGGCACAGTGGTTAGTGCTGTGCAGCCGACAGCTCTGTTATTGTTAAAGTTCTTCATATGGTGGGTGCACCTGTCGCCATTCTGCAGATGAGCAGACTGGGCCTCGGCCTGTTCGTAACCCAAACACCGCCACAGGCAGCGAGTCGGGGAGCTGGATCCGAAGCCAGGGAGCAGTCGCAGACGGCAGCCAAGGAGCTGATTGCGCTCGGAGCCTGGGGGACCAGGGAGGCTGCTGGAGCACATCCTAACGGGAAAGTCACGTGTAGAAGCAGGAGGCAGCGTGAGGAAAGTTACAAAGATACAGTTTTCACTGAGCTTTTTTAACTTCTCTGTTTAACAGAGAGGGTCGCAGGCCAGAGGTTGTGGGTAAAGAGAGGCCCAAAGAGCTGAATACATCTATTCTCCAACAGTGACTGGAGCCTGTTATAATATGAATAATAAAATAACCAAAGCTGGAGTGATGATTTGAATACCGACGTAAAGAAGTCCACTGTATTATTTAGAAATTAGTTCTTTAAATCTCTTCAAATTATCATGCTTACATTTTTTTGGTTCACAAACTATTTCACGCTGCAAGTTTAGTACATTTTATAGACTTCTAAGGATTTACTTATTAAAACTTATGGAATTGTAAGATTCTAAGGACTTATTCTGTCATTTTAATATTATGTTCCTGTAATTCAGATAATTTTTGTATGCTGCTTTAATTCTAAAACGTGTGAAACGCCTTCAGGATGACGCGCCGTTGCCTTGTAAATAAGGGTTGTCCTCAGCAAAGGCCTGTCAAGTGCCTTCGTGTGTGGAGTTGCGTCCCACGTTGCCCTGTGTGCTGGTCAACCCACGTTCCCCTCCTCCTTTCCTGCTACAGCCCTCCCTTCACAGTCTCTGCATTAAAGCTACAGTGGGCTCCACCTCCAAGTAGGAGACAGGGATTTTCCTCCATCTCCTCCCTTTCTAGGGGGTCTTCGTGCCTCCTCTATGTGTTTCATGCCTGTCTGTCCTTTATGAAGCCCTGCCAGATGCTGCCTCCTCCACGGTGTCCTCACCAGGTTTCCTCCTTCTCTAGTCCTGTAGCACTTGACTGGGGCTCTGTCACGCGGTGCCGTGGGTTAGAGTCGGTCCTAACCACAGCTGTTCCTTTGCTTCCATTGGAAGCTCTTCGAGATTGGCGATCATGGCGTGTTTATATCCCTCATGTGGTAGGCCCCCAATGTACCTTTGATGAATTGGTTTGGCTGTCTCTGAAGGAGCAGACATCTGAAAAATTAAACTTAGCCTTCCAAATGAAAGAATCTGAAATTAAGACTATTAAATAAGTTACGAACTCTTCTCAGTATTAGGGGTGACAGCAGTAGTCTGAAAACTGGCATGTGATCTGGCCACCTTGGCAAGACCTTGTACCTCTTTGAGCCTCAGTTTCCACTTAAATTAAAAAGGGGTGAGAGTAATTGCCTTGCCTACTCCTTCAGGTTTTTATGAGGATGAAATGAGATGTTACATTTGAAAATGTGTTGGAAATCACAAAATTGCTTCAAATATAAAATTGCATTCTTATTTAAGAAAAGTTAATGGGAGTTTAGACACAAACCGTACTGTATAAATACTGTGCACTTAGAGCCCTCAACTTCTGATATAGTTACACTTGTGCCTAAGTGTGCTTTGTGGTTAGTTTTGAGGGGATCATCTGACTTTTACGTCGAAGTCTGTAAAGCCATCTACGATCAATTATGCTGAGGGGGAGATTTGGAAATAGGATCCACTGGGTCTGTCGGAGAGAACCAGTTTATCTTCCACATGATTCCTGCATATCCTAAATCTTGTGTCTATTTGTTCCTTAATAGGCTTCCATCTCTATCACAAGTTGCCCACCATCGTGCCTGAGAGCTGCCTTCTTATAATGGTTGGACTTCTGCTAGGCGGGATTATTTTCGGAGTTGATGAAAAGTCCCCCCCTGCCATGAAGACTGATGTGTTCTTCTTATATCTCCTGCCACCCATCGTGCTTGATGCGGGCTACTTCATGCCCACGCGCCCGTTCTTTGAGAACTTCGGCACCATTTTCTGGTATGCTGTGGTGGGGACACTGTGGAATTCCATTGGCATTGGGGTGTCTTTGTTTGGTATCTGCCAGATTGAAGCCTTTGGCCTGAGTGACATCACTTTGCTCCAGAATCTGCTCTTCGGCAGCTTAATCTCCGCTGTGGATCCCGTGGCTGTGCTGGCCGTTTTTGAGAACATTCACGTCAACGAGCAGCTCTACATCCTGGTCTTTGGAGAGTCCCTGCTGAATGATGCAGTGACAGTGGTGAGTAACTCCAACATGGGGGCCGCCCACCGATTTGCATCAGCTTTCTGACAGTACCGCCTTAAGTGAGACCCTGTAGGCAGAGCATGCACCTGTGTGGTCACACAGCCCTGTGTTTAGAAGGGCTCCTTATTTGGTTTAATGCTCTATGGTCACTGTCTTGAAATGCTTAGTAAATTTTTTAATTTATTATATTCAGTTATTTATTTAGTTAGTTTCGTGTGTGTGTGTGAGGAAGATTGGCCCTGAGCTATTGATCTGTGCCAATCTTCCTCTATTTTGTATATGGGATTCCATCACAGCATGGCTTGATGAGCCGTGTGTAAGTCCACACCCGGGATCTGAACCTGCAAGCCCTTGGCTGGCAAAGTGGATTGTGCAAACCCAACCTCTTCACCACCGGGCCGGCCCTACTTATTTATTTATCATTATACAGTGGGCCCTCGTTTTCATTTTGCACTGGATTGCACCAGCTATGTAACTGTTCTTTGCTTGCAAGGCTCTGCTAATGCCAGAGGAGCATGAACCTGATCGTGACCTTTGTGTCTGAGGATTGCTCATTTAGCATTTTCAAAAGTAATGGTCTTTGATAAGAATTTAAAGGACTTCAGGTCCCAGAATTCGTCTTGAGAAATAATTCTGTCGTGTACAATGTCTGTAATACAAGTGAAGTGGTAATACCTACTAGGTGCCATTCTCCATCGGTTTATTTATTATTTTGTGACTTTAGGCAAATTTGTCATCATGCGCTCACTTCCTGTTACTATTCAGCCAGCATCTCTGGTCCTCACTATTTCCCTGTCTGTGGATATTTGTTCAGAAAATGCAAATTATTTTTAATTCTCACTAATTAACACGTAATTAGAGTCAGAGGCTGTTGTGATCTTAATGTTAGCAGAAGTTACCTCCACCCTGACTTCTGAGCTCAGGCAAGGTGTGGAGGGAAGGGGTGAGGCAGTCTCCCCCTCACTCACAGGCCTGCAAAGAGCTCCCCGCACTGTGAAGGACATTCGGGTCACCGGGAGGTTAACCACTATGCGCATCGGTGACGCTGTTTCACATTCGCCAAGATTCTGTGGTGGTGGTGGTGATATAACCATAGCCATTAAGCTTTTGGGAATGCTTACCTTGTGCCCAGGTCTTTATGACAAACTAGGAAGTAGTTATTCTTTCCATTTTGCAGATAAGAAAATTCAGGTAGAGAAAGATTAATCAGAATGTATTTAAGTAACTTTAGTAATTTATATTACCCTCTGCCTTAGTTCCTATCATTGAAATGTTATTCTTGATTCATTTAAAAGTTAACATAGAAACCAACATTATTCTCTGACAGCCTATATTCAGACCCTCGGATGGAATAAAATATCGTCTTTAAGGATGTCGATTAACTCCATATGTAGTTAGGGAAAACTATGTGTAGAAAATAATTTGTTGGTAAGGAAATCCCGTATCTCAGAATAGCTGCTTAGACAACTGTGTTAAGACAACTAAGTCACCTCACTCAAGTAACAAAATCCACTTCATTTATTCCATTATTCATTAGCAGTGGTTAGTCATTAACTCACCAAGATTAAATTTTAACTGGGAAACTGCCATAGCAATGAAGACATTTTATGACTCATTCTAATGTCCGGAGGCAGCAAGTTTTCCATTGGGACTTATGTTTAATATTACATTTTACCCTTGTTGAGGGAGATTGTGGACACTTCAGTGTGGAATTCTCGTAGTGGAAAGCAAACTTGACAATGAAATAATGACACCATGCCGCATTCCTCCCGGGGCAGTGTAGCAGTCAGGTCAGTTTCAGAGTGGGACACCACGCCTCTACCCTGCTGCTGCTTCTCTTGTAAGAGCGCTCATTCGCACACCTCAGTGGTCCATTCTTTGAATTTGTCAAGAGTCGATCTCAGGAAAGGATCTGGCTCAACTCCAGTTTAAAGTGCACAAGGGCCCCAGGCCTCCCAGAGGCACATCCTGTGCTTCCTCTCAAGAGGCACAAAGCCATCAAATGTGGTTTTATGGATGGAGGGAGGGCTGACTCAGAGCGGGCAGTGGGCCAAATTGAGAGCCTGCCATTCCAGTGCAGGAAGGAGGACAAGGACAGAGAAAGGGTATGGCTGCTCTGTAGATGGGGAAGCCCTGGTTACAAGGCCAAAGCCGGTAAGTCAGGACCCTGCAGGGTTTCACATGGACAAGCCTTCCTCCCTAGGTTCTGTACCTGGGCTAAAAGCTGTGGACCCTCCAAGCCACACCCACAAGATACCAGGGCATGCCCAGGGGGTTTGCCCACCTAACAGCAGAAAATAAACCACCCCATATTTCTTTTACTGAATTAGCTGAATAGTGGACTTAATTGACCAGGTGTTAGGCATAATTAGAACAATGGTGTAAAAAATTATAATTTTGCCTCCTAGTCTAGAACCCTCAAAGAACAGAGGTCAAAATGTTTTATGGGAGATTCTTTGATTCAATTATCTGGCCCTATCTCCAGGAGAGGTGTAAGGAACTCATGGGATGCGGAAAGGTATGAAAAATATGGACCACACTGTGTACAATGAAGATGATGAGTCACTAGGAGTTGCAATTAGGAGAGCAGAGATTAAACAGAGACAATTAATGTTAAAAATGTAGTCTGGAGGATGAGTGAAATAGTAGGTCAGTGCAGTTTAAATTCCTTCCCCAAATCATTGTAAATTCAGTATTGAGCTAGAAGAGTTGAAGGGGAGAAAACATACCGTAAAAATGTCTCAAAGCAAAGAGAAATTGATAAGATATAAATTACAGTCAGACTCTTTGTGTTGTGGTCCAGGGCTATGGTAGATTGTGATTAACGGGAGAAATGACAGTTGAAAAAATAAAGGTGAGACTTTTAAATAGGATTATTGTGCCTTCCCTTATAACAAATATTTTAGGAAAATTTTTCAAAATTTCTCCTATTAGGCAAAGCTTGTGTAGCTTCTCAGTTATCTGAGAAGCCCTGCTGTTTCCACGGTAGTCCGTAATCAAATGACACACTCTCATGCTAATTTCCAGCGTCGTTTCTAGAATATGTTAATGCAACCATTGAATATTCTAGTACATTTTCCAAGAGCGCTTAGAGAGTTTCCTCACTCTGTCATGAGAAGTAGGCTTGGTTAAGGAGAGCAGGCTCTGTGGAAAGAGGTTAGGGATGTCCCCTAATGGCCATCACAGGCTGTGCAGTGGAAGTTAAGTTCAGGAGGTTGGAAGGTGAACAGTGACCAGGTGCAACTTAAATTTTGCTCTTGCAAATAGCAGAATAGATTTAAAACTCCTTAGGCAAAAATTATTCTTCTTTGTGTTTAATATCACAAAAAGTGACTTGAAAGCTGTTTTTCTGGAGCAAAGCTATTCTGATAAAGTGTATTGTGTGCATCCTTGTGGTACATGATTTCACTGAATTATTGCATCTTTGAAATCAAAGTTTAAAATAATTTCTAATTTTAATGTATGTTAGTGTTTTAAAAATTAAAATAATGACTAGAGAGATTTAAAGGTACTCAGCTGTCAAATGAGCCCATTACAGAATTTAGCAGTGAGGCATCCCGGCATTTCAGTCTTGCAAAAATACAGTTGTCAAGTTGAGGTCAACTTTGCACAGACCCACTAAAGACATAACTGTAGCCAACATACATAATACATATATATGTACATATGCATATACATATACATATATAAATTATAACTCCACAAGCGCTTTATAGATTCCTTTATGTACAATTAAACAGTTTAACTGGAATGAACAACTATGGGTTATGGCCAGTTGTAACTCAAAGAATTTTACCTTGTGTAGATTACTAGGTATCAGGTTCAGTGTAAAACAGGTGGGAGGTTGTAGAAAGCTCTCTGGTTGTCAAGGTAACGTCTCTCCCTGAGATATTTCCTCAGAATGTTGCCCTGGCATCTGAGGCAGCAGAGCCATCGAGTGGAGCTTCTGATCGGTGCACTGAGAGTCAAGTGCCTGTGACTCAGCTTTGCTTTTGGCAAAACCTAAAGGGGTATTAAACACAGAATGTACCTTTGATAGAATTGATGGATCGAGTTGCCAGGATAATGGCTCTGGAAAGATTATGACTATTTGCTGGTTGTCCCTTAGGCCTGAGTTCCTGAGCTTCCTTCGGAGGCCTCCTCACTGTGCTAGATGGGGCAGGGCTGGGGAGCTAAGCAAGAGGGGAGCAGAAGGAGGCTTAGGTTCTGTGCACGAGGAGTTCCTCATTTTGCTGGAAATGAGGTAGGCGCTCCAGAGGCAGCATCAACAATACAGGGTTGCCTATCAGCAAATGCTGAATGGTTTGGGGGATCCTCTGTGTTGTGGGAGGGTAGAGGAAAGGGCGGTTTGCAAGGGCTGTAGGAATCCGGGAAGGCTCCTGAGAGAAGAGCAGCTTCAGGTGGGCCATGGAAGACAGATAAAGTTTCTTAAGGTTTAGGGGCTGGGTTTCTGCCGAGAGAGACCACAGGAGGGAAATCAGGGGCAGAGATGAATAAATATGGTGTGTTTTGCGGAGCAATGATGAGACCCTCTCTTGGTCTGAAGGGGCTTGGAAAGCAGTGAAAAAAAATGTGCCAGGTGTATTGAATGTTCCCAAAGTCAGGCAGTCAAAGATTTGAAACTTGAGAGTGAAAAATGGAACAGTAGTGTTTAAAGGAAGTAAGTATTGTGGTGGCTGTAGGAGACATTAGAACAACAGAGAGGTGAGATGTGCTCTGCAAGCTGGAGGCAGGGAGAGCAGAAGCTGTGGAATCTGGAGACAGAACTGTGATGCTCAAGTGGCCTGCAGGAGGCTGTCTGTGCAGAGACCAGAGACGGTCGGCCAGGAAATCTGTCTCCTCGCGGAGCAGGTGACTGCCACCTTTTGGCCTTGGCTGTTTGGAGGCAAGGGGTATATATAGCGCATCTCTGATCCCCTCTCAGGAAGCAATTGTGGCATGTTGATGCTATGAAATCCCGCATGTGCAGCAAGCCCCTGGTTGAATGTAGGAAGCAGCTGCTTCTTGAAGCCAGTTTCTTTGCTGGCAAATGATGATACCGTCAAGATATTTAAGTCCTCAGGGGAGCGAGTTGCTTTTGTTGTCTCTTCCTCAAGTCACCTCTTGGTGGTACAGTACCAAATGCTCTTGAGTGTTACCCCAACAATTAGGAGAAAGGAAAAGCTCGCTTGTTTCTAACTAATAATCCACCGCTTTTTTTCAAACCCAGCAGACATTTATTGTCTCTACTAGGCAGCAGGGGAGACGTCAGTCATGATAGGTGTGATCCTTGACCATCAGGAGTTTATGATCCTCTAGAAAAGAGGAAAAAATTACACAAAAGCTGCGATGTAGTGGGCTGTAAGGGACCGTAAGTGAAGGAGAAGTGAGTGAGTGACGTTTCCAGGACACACTCTGGTGAGCGAGCAGAATCTGACTCATTCTCCACGGTGGAACCTTGAACAGCTTACCTGGAAGGTCAGGAGACTGGATTCTGATATCGCCTCTGACATTTTATGTGACTGTGGGCAAATGGGTTCCATGCTGAGTTTCTCAGAACCCAAATAAAGGTGTAGCACAGCCTGCACCCTAAAACACCTTTGTCCCCAACGTCCTGTCAACTGGCCTTCCTGAAGATTCCAGCTGTAAATGTCACAATGAAAAGAAAAGAAGCAGGGCACCTGCTTGGCTTGTATTTTACTTGTTGATTTTGTGAAAAAAGTGGTAGAGCATGAGCCATCACTCCCCGTTTCGGTTGGTACAGTGACCCTTAGACGCCAGTTTGAAAGCGTATCCCCCAGCAGAGTGAAGTGCCTGGCATTTCTGAAGCCTTAATTAAACCAGGACTATGTAAAGGCTGTGCTGATTTTAAAAAACTGGGCAACAAGGTAGGCTCATTACTTTAGAGGGACAAAATATGGATGAAGTTACACCATGTGCGCACACACACGCACACAACACAGGTTCCTGTCTCTTTGCTTTAGGAAGATTCCTTCAGGTCTCATGTTACAGCAGACAGGAGTATATGTCGGTGAGGTAAGGAGGGGAGTGAAGAGTGAGGATCTCAGTGATTTGGGAGGAGGGTATCTTCAGGTGGGGTACCTGTACTGATGGGTGAGTCCCTTTCATGGTGTGACCCCACAATAGGGCCTTGAAAGGTAACGAAATTCACAGCAACACTGACCAGCTTTCTCTGTGACACACGACTTCCCAAGCATCGGTAATGCAAGCAGAGTGTGTTGATGGCAACCAAGTCTTTTAAAATAATCTTTTCGATGGTATCTAAAAATAAGGTTTTAGGAGTAAATCGTATAATAATTTTGAAGTCTCCTCTCCCTCAACCTTAGAAATAGTTTTCTTGACAGCACACTTTTACCTAAGCTTTTTGTTTAAAGGTATTAAAGACAATATAAAATATGAGACAAGTAAATATACAGTTATTGACACTGATCATCACTTTAGTACACAGAAGAAATGTCCTTATTAGAAGGCCAGGTAGATGTTTCTGTGGCCACCATGAACATGGGGAAGTTGGAAGGGGTCTTGACAGTGTGCTGCCTTTCTCCCACAGGTCCTGTACAACTTGTTCAAGTCTTTTTGCCAGATGAAGACCATTGAGACCATTGACGTGTTTGCTGGAATCGCGAACTTCTTTGTTGTGGGAATTGGTGGGGTGTTGATTGGTGTCTTCCTGGGATTTATAGCGGCGTTTACGACTCGGTTCACACACAACATCCGAGTGATCGAGCCGCTCTTTGTCTTCCTGTACAGCTATTTGTCCTATATAACAGCCGAAATGTTTCACCTCTCGGGTATCATGGCGTAAGTATCGAATTCTTTGTTAAGAGCACTTCTTGATGACATTCATTGAATTCACGTATTCTAAGCTAAGATGTCAAAGTTGAATAAGTTATAAAAAAAAGTAGGTTTTCTCAAATTCTTAAAAAAAAATTAAAAGTAAGTTTTCCTTACTCTTTGTTTCAAAGAAATGAAAATATGTATCAGCCAAATTTATACTAAAGTGATCTGGTGCTAAGATGGAAACCTACTTAAAAGTTACCCCTTGGTCTCATGTGAAATATGACGGTAAACTGTTGGGCACCAAGAATTGTCCGAGTTTGGTGCCCATTCAGTGTTGGCCATGTGGGAGGCTATAAACTTGTTCCAATAAGATTGTCACCCAAACTGCACCTGGAGTTCTGGAATTGCTTGTGTGTGTGCCTTTGAATAATGTGAGGACTTATAGAAAACCTTCACTTTGTATGAGAGATTTGGTTTGATATAACAGCTTTAAGTCATTGAAAGCAAAGCTCAGTGAATAAGGCATGTAGTCATGTAATTGTAGTGTAGCTTTTTAAATGAAGAGGTATGATTATGAAGCCAGAAATATCTAAAGCAAGAAATTTGTCATTTATTAAAGGTACGGTTAGTGTATCATTCACTGACTGATTCAGAAGGACATCCTGAGACAGGTCTGCAAGGGGGCTGAGAGCGATGGAGTTTGGTTCCAGGTTTAGCCTCTGGAGGGTCACTCGGAAGGAGGCTGCTTGTTGGGTGTGTTATTTTTGTAGCTTCTCAAAACAAGCCTATTATATTATGGTCGCACCGTCATAGGGATGGTGAGAAATACTGAGTAATGGACTGTCTTTAGAAGTTTTTCTTTTGACAAATATTTATCTATAGCTTAATGCATGCTAGACTCTATACCAGGGTGTGCCATACCTATGTAGAGTTTCGGTGTTGTAAACATAGGCTAGTTCTTCTTGAAGTTTTCTCCTGTAAGCCAGTTTAGGTGGTGCTTTGATTAGGGACTGTTTGTTTTCTGCCTCCCAGAAGCCCTTTCATGTCAGACGCAGGTTAGGTTTGTGGTGGAAGGAGTCAAATGCCTCTCCACGAGGAGACTGGAGCCCATTGTAGTGAACACGTGGGTTAAAGGCAGTGCAGTTTTCGGTTTCACAGAGAACCTAAATAAAGCAACATATTAATCCAGTTTGACCCAGTAATGAAATGTCCTGCATCTTCCTGGTTGCTATTCATATCATTTGTATGACTTCCAGTTTCCTCACTGTTCTGTGACCAGTGTCACCGGAAGTGTGTGATCAGCTACTTACAAGGTCTCTAAAAGGATATAGGGGGCGAGACTGTGTCTAGTTTCCCAGCAGCGTTCTAGCAACAGTGGAAGAATCTTGAATATATTTTAACCGCATGCATGTATACAAGTTCTAGAACACCCACACAGTTATCTAACGTGTTTCTCGATTTGCCTGATGCTCAAGGGCAGGAATTGGGACGAGACGATCCAGAGTAGGGGAGATAGTTGAGGTGTCAGATGAGGTTGGAGTCCTGGTGCAGCTCTGCTTAGAAATGTCCCTGAGGATCAGAGTCCACAGAGGTGGGAAGGCTTGTGCCGCATCAAGTCCCCGACCTGCTGTGAGGACAAGACCATGGGTTTGCTTCTCTGGGAATTAGGAAATCAGGGATAAGTAGGGCCACACATTCCTGGTAAATAGCACAGGTGATTCTCTGCTGTGGTTCGTTGGTGGATGACAAATATCGCCTTTGTTTCCAACTTCAGAGTGAACGTTTATTTTACAGCAAAGTCCTTCATTACATTCAAACTAATATTGTCATTGCGCATAGTGCACTAAAATAATAAAATAACCATGTAACAAGGCAGTACAGGACATTTAAACATTTTTGGACTTGGAATTACCACGCACACCCATTATCCTATGATAGCCAGTGAAGGGACAGGTTGATAGTGGAGTGAGTTTGTTGTCAGAAGTCACACCATTTTCTAACGTGGGGTGATTAGTATGCTATTCAAAGCCTGACCACGTGCGACACCTCATAGATGTGCGTGGCCCTCTTTGAAAAGTGCATTGTATGCGCTTCCACGTTGTAATTACTGTAGTTACCTTGGGATGTTAGTCCAGGGGATCCAGTTAATGATGTAATTAAAATTGCACATCCATGTGCACCTCTTTTATAGAACTAGTAATTACTTTTGCATTTAAATTGTACCGAGTTTAGAAATTCCTGTCATACTTCATTGCTAATTTCACTTTCTTTTGCCATTTAAAACCAGATTTTAAGGTTAATGGGAGTGAAGGCATGTGATGTGCTGAGCATGCTCGGTAGTTTCCCTTGTTTGTTTCAGAGAAATGGGCAGCCATCTAGAAAGCGAAACAGGCAGAGAGGTTAGGCAGCTGGTGAGCTGGGAGGAAGAATGAAACATCTCTCAGAATTTGTACAACACTGTAGACTTGTGAAGCTTGTCCACCTGGGGTTTGCGTGCTGTCTTCCCTCTTTCACCACTACCTTCTTCCATCCATTTCTCCTTCTTCTCCCTTCTTCTGATTGCTTTTTCTTTCTTTCTTTCTTTCTTTTTTTGCTTGAGGAAGGTTATCCCTGAGTTAACATCCGTGCCAATCCTCCTCTCTTTTGTATGTGGGATGCCACCACAGCGTGACTTGATTGCAGTATGTAGATCCACGCCCGGGATCCAAACCCATGAACCGCAGGCTGCCAAAGCAGGGCGCGTGAACTTCACTACGCCACTGGGCCAGCCCCTCTGGTTGCTTTTCAGATCCTGTAACCCTCTGCTTCAACTCTGTCTCGAGTAGACTCTTGGGTAGCCTGTCCTAGAATGAGATCACTTAATGAGCAAGTAGTTCATACAAAAATTAGATTAAAAATGAAACATCCTTCTATATAAGAGAAGACCTGGCTTTGCATTCAAACCACCATCCGTCTTTTAGGCAGGAAAGTACTGGGCGGGATTTCAGCATTGTGATTTCTTTGGAAAGATGTTGGAAGTGGTGTATCTCGGGCATTCACAAAGCCTACCATTGCTGCTGTTTATTTTATGTCATGAAATTGTGGTTTGATACGATTTTCACTGACAAGTAACTTACTCAAAATGAGGTGGAGTTATATCTGTCTTCTCTTCTGTCCTGTTAGCTACTGGGACAGCTGACTTCTGGGCATCCTTAGATTTGGTTTCTCTTTTGTGGTCTCTCTTAATACTTCAAAACCTAATTTCATGTTAAGGACTTATTTACGCTCATGTCTTCCTGTGCGTTCAGGAGGGTTTTATCTTCAGACACTAAGAGAGATGAAATTCCCCGTTTTCTAATATTCTTCTCCTTTCTATCCTGGCATAACTCATTGCAGTAGGCACAGCGTGTGCGTGTGCGTGTGTTTCAGAGTGCATTTCCACAGCACTAGAGCTAAAGGTAAGGGAACAAGAAAGGTCACATCTCCATAGCACCGGACACCTTCAAGGATCACAGCACTGCAGTAGAGGCCATAGAGGTGGCTCGTAGCTAATGATTTTAGAAATTCGTGTCTTGGCTCGTGTGTTTGGGCTTTATGTTCAGAAAGTGCTCAGAGATAAAGCACTAATGGTTCCCCGTTGCCCTCTTTCTGTCCCCAAGGACACTAGTAGATGCCTAAGATGATTCCTAAAGCAGACCCACACAGAACTGAACTGATAGGGGGCTTTGTTGCCCCCTGTGGACATCAGGCACCTTCTGGGCCCCACCTTATGCCACACAGTGCCCCATGCTCCAGTCAGTGGGACGTTGAAAACACACTGTCTCCAAAAGTGGGGTGCTTGGTCTCCACAGCAGCTTGCAGCCTGCCGAGCAGATGCTGTTTCTCTTTGACGTGCTCCAGGAACTTCAAAACCTGGCCAACTCTTGCTTCAGACGGGACAGTTGGCACCCAATGGTTCTTAGTTTTGTTTTCATGGATTAATAATTCCTAGTCTCTCTTCCCTCAAGCGTACTTCAGAATTTTCTGTTTGCTGTGTCAATTATTCTAGCAGCATTATTACAAAGAAAGTAGGAGATGGTCGTTATTAGCCTCATCTCATGAATGAGTAAATTGAGGCCCAGACGGGCAAAAACATGGCCGTAGGGCTACTCTGTGGAAAGTGGGACTTGTACCTGTGTCTCCAGTTGTCAGGCCAGTCCAGGATATGTCTCAATGTCCACATTAGAAATAAAACCGAGCACATTTCAATGAAATTTTTAAAATGAGACTTCCACGGGAATTTCCAGAACAATAGTCTCAGGAATGAAGTCTGGGAGCAGACCAAGCTAGCCGGACTGAGGCAGTCACTGCCGAAGATGTGAAGATCGTGTTCTTTCTTCTGTTTTTCCTTGTATGAGTTGCTAATTCTCATCTATTTAAAACTTTGAGCAAAGTAGCCATGCATGCCTTCGTTTGTCATCTTGTAGCGTCTATCCTGGTTCCCTTTGGTGTGCCCAGCATGTGTAGCATTGAGGAGACCGTCTCTTCAAGATGCAGTCATAGCAATCATAACCCTATGTGCCACAATGGTTAGTCCATGGCTACTAGTCTTCTCAAAAGACTGAGAAAAATGAGCACGTAACAGTGCAGGACATTGATAACACATTACACAAAGCATCATGTTTGGTTGTTTCTTTTGAGCGTAAGACAGGTTTTCTATTAATTTTTGCTAACGTGCTTCTTAGTGTGAGAATGTGACCTGGAGCTTTAACAAAACAATCTGGATAAACAAGCTGGATGAATGCTTGTCTGCATACAAATCATCAGGTATCACACACTCTCTGGCCTGGCCACCTGTAGATCCAGTTGGTCTTAAAACCTGTTTAAACAGAGAGCAAGCAGACCACATCAGCTTATTTCCAGTTTGAACTTTAAACCTCAAATTCACAGCGCCACCCCCCCCCCCCCCCGCCATGCTCCCTGGCACACACACAAAATTTTTAGAGGAAATGGCCATTAAGGACTGAGTCACTTGCATAAGAATTGGCTTAATCCTGCAGGCAGCGCTTCAAAGTAGCTGTTGGCCTCCAGGCAGGCCAGCTGGAACTCTTGAAGTGTGTCAGGTAGAGGATGGATGGAGCATGCTCTAAGCACAGGCCCAAGTCTGGGTACCATGAGGCTTCCATGCTTATGCACCAACTGACATGTCCTTCCACCTTCCTCCTCCCCGAGCAGTGTTTCTCCATAGCACTTTAGAACTTAGAACAGTCTCACATTTTTTAGTGTAGGGATAAACAGAAACTGATTCTAAATAAGCAAAGTATAATCTGATTTCTAACAATATAGGCTGAAATGAACAGAGAGGCACTCTGTTATACAAAATATCAATTATTACAAAGATCCAAAATGTAACCAACAAAGCTTGTAACAATTTCTAAGGCAGGTATCCATCCTGGCTCCCAGTAGGGGCTTCCCTTGGAGTTTCCCAAAGGCCTCACTCCCAAGAAGGCTGTCCTGAGGGCAGTCACCGGGATGCTACGGTTCCTTGTTCATCCTGGACTGAGGAGACTGATGTCGTATCTCTAGGAAGTGACAGAGCTGACAGAGCTACAGCAAAAAAAAAAAAAAAAAGAAGTCAAAGCCTCTGTGAGGAAAGGAAAAATGTCACCCCAAGATCCGCAGTTAGGGATTTTGATGTGAACATCTTCACAGCTTGGCTGAGGGGTGGGACTCTCCCTGAGGAAAAGTTGTCCTCCTACAATAATGAGCCAAGTCCCTTAAAATAGATTCCTGGCTTTGAGTATTTTGTATTTTTCACCAACTAAAATCGTAATATTCAGTGTTCAAACAAGTATAGTTTCATGCCTCATCTTCTTAGAGATAAAGCATTATTTTAACCTGTGTTTTTGTCTGTATTTGCTCTGCAGACTAACTGAAAAAAACCAATAGAGCCTTTATATTGCAGCCTGTATGGGGAATTTAATTTATACAGCCTGTGAATTCTCAATTACGCGAGTCATATATGATTCAGTTAGCTTGTAATTAAGTACTTTAAGGTATGTTAAGAATTAGGAAACAGCATATGGAATATTTCATAGTAGTTCTTAAAAAAGTAGTCTAAAAATTTAAAATAGCTATCATAATAGATGCCACCATGAAGGCGTTTCATTTTGTGGAATGCATTTTACAGATTTCTTTTTAAGAGCAAATGATATAATTTGGGGCCTTCCTCACCAAAGGTTTGTGGTAGCTTCTCAGGTTTGTCATTCCAGGCAGCTTTATTCTAGATAGTCTCAAAGTATACTTGATTTTTTGTTTGTTTGTTTTTTTTTTAAGATTGGCCCTGAGCTAACATCTGTTGCCAATCTTCCTTTTTTTTTTTCCTTCTCCCCAAAGGTCCCCAGTACACAGTTGGATATTCTAGTTGTGACTGCCTCTGGTTGTGGTATGTGGGACCCTGCCTCAGTGTGGCCTGATGAGCGGTGCCATGTCCACGCCCAGGATCCGAACGGGTGGAACCCTGGGCCGCCGAAGCAGAGCGCTCGAACTTAACCACTGGGCCACAGGGCCGGCCTCCAGATACTTGATTTTTGATGGAGGCGAAAAACCAAACCAAACCAAACAGAAACCTCTAAGTAAAATTAGATATTCCATTGTTGAAGATTATCGTGGGTAGATTTTTAAAGCTACTCAGTCTCCGAACGTGTTTCTGAGTCTCTTCTTGGGTTTATCAGCTTGAACTAAAGGAATAATCCTTTTAGTTTAAGTGAAACAGCAAACAGAAAAGTTAATTTTCTAGGAAGCATGGATACAGTGTATAATAAATCTAATAAATGCTGTATTTGACCGGCTTATCAAAATCAATTCATTACATTCTCAGAATGACATTTAGCTAAAAGACAGAGAATATCAGTGTTGTTTTTCTTGTTCTTGAGGACTCCTTGTGGTAGAGATCTTCTCAGTTAGTGTATATAATAGAGTAGATTTTAGGGGTGGGTTGGGAATTCCTGGGCAGGAAAATATTTGGTGTTTGCCTGCTAAATTTAAATTCCACGAAACTTTAATAGTTTGCTCCTGGGTCAAGAACTGATTCCCCGAGATCTGTGTGAAGAATGGAGATTGTGGCATAATTGAATAATACTGGTTCTGTCGTCACTGCTCTTTTGACTGTTTCTTGACTATTCTTTGTGTTTATATAAAACGATTATATCGTTGCTGGCCTATGCTTCAGATATATTGTGGAAGATGACTTGATGATCAAATCGTCAGTAGATTACTCTTGGTCCAGTGCTTACTATTTTAAGTGGCATTTTCCTCTCTTAGACTCTCAGGTATGAGCGAGTTGCAATAGTAAGGCTAAAATTATTTGCTAGTAATGTGTAGGCCTAAATGTCAAACAAGATTATAAATCAGAAATGTCAATATTGTATAATTGCTGAGAAAAAATGACCTTTTCTGTTTTAATGAAATTTTTTTCAGAAAACTGATACTGAAATGAAGTGTATAGTCACCACCTGGCTAGTACTTCTGAGTATGACACCTTTGGACACATGGCTAAAATCCATTTTCCGTTCCTTTCGTGAGGGTGTTCGAACAAGGAATTCACCTGCAGGGGACGAGGCTTGCTCTTCTGAGAACAGGATGGGTGCTCTAAGGCAAACCTGTAACGACTTGGCCTTGATTTAACAGATCTTTGCGTACATCTCAGCAGGTCTCTGTGGAGGAGAGGAGGCCAGCCTCCCATGAACCCAGAGACTTCCGCTGTTGGTTTCCTTGGCAAGAAGAGGCTGTGAGCGGCTCCTCTTGATGCCATAGTGTGTCTCTTAGTGTACTCTCTCTTTCTGCTGCCAGTTTTTCCTTACCTCAGTCAAACCTGAGGTCTGACCTTTTCAGTGTTACCAGGGGAGCTGGCCAAGTGGCCAAGATTCTATTTTCGCATGTGTTCTCACAGTTAATCTCTGATTATTTGAGACAGCTTGAGTCTCCGGGGGTCCTTGTACCCAGGAGCCCAGCTTAAACTGTACAGAGAGGCTCTGTGTTAGTAAGGGAAACCAACATCAAACCACATTACGCCACAAAGGGGAATTTGTTGGCTCATATAAATAAATACTTGTAGATTTGGCCTTGGGGTGATGAGGCCAGGGGCATCCATGTCACCAGGATCATCTTTCTCTCTCAACTTTGTCTTCCTCCATGTGATGACTTCCTTAGGCCAGCCATCTCTAAAACATCAAACAAAGGTCACAGGCAAGTTGGGGTTTATATCTCTGTAACCTTGTTGCTATAAAGAGAAATCCACTCTGCCAGCTGTTGTTGAAAGACGAGTCAAAGGAAGGACTGTGATTGGTCCAGGTATTTGGAAAACTGTGATTGGCTCAGACTGTGTCACATGACCAGCCCTGTTGTATGAGAAGTAGGGTCTGTTACCAGAAGGCAGTGAACTTAGGCTCACTGGAGTGAGACTGCCGTCCCAATCTGTCTTGACTGCAAGTTACCAAGGAAAACTCAGTCCTTTATAGTAAAGTATATGGGGGTGGGACTGGTGAGGCCTGAGTTGAAGCCTCAATGATGAAGACAAGGGCATTCTGGGTAGAAGAAGTGTAGCTCCAAGAAGAAATGCTCTGCTCCATCCAAGGAACTGAGCTCTAGGGTGGTGAGAACGGCAGCTGCCTAGTCTTGACTTGTTTGGTTCTGTAGGCAGTCAGGAGCCTTTGGACACTGTAAGCCGAGAGGTGACACAATTCATTTCTGTTTTGTGGTGAATACGTGATTAGTGTGCTTCTGAAACCTTTTTACACCATCACACATAAAAAGGATGATATTTTAATAGTTTACTCTGGGGTGAAAAATATTTACTCTAGGGTAAAGGCTGGAGGTCCTGGCCCCGGGCTCACTGGACGCCCCAGGGCTGAGGGGTCGCTGTCTGGGCTGGAGGGTAGGGAAGAGCTGCTGGCAGCAGGGACAAGGGGCCTCCGTGGAGACTCGGGCAGGAAAAACGGATGTGTGAAGGCACCTGCATGCTAGTCTAGGCAAGAGGAGATGGGAGCCTACAGCCAGAACTGAGTAATGTCTCAAGAGGGAGAGAAGGGCAGGTGAATAGCCGGCAAAATGTAGTGAAACCCACCAGAGTCCTCAAATTTCACATTAGTCCTTATTTTCACTCTCCAATAAAGTTGTAAATAAAATGATTAAAGTTTCAGCTCTTTTTCTCATTCATTCTTCCTCCTCTGAACCTTCTGCCTGTACTCCCACTTGCTTTCCTCAAACTCGATGTATTTAGGAATCACCTGGAAGGGTTGTCCCATATACAGAATCCCAGGTCCCCACCAGAGATTCTGATTCCATAGGTCTGAGATAGGGTGCAGGCATTTGTGTTTTTCCAAGGATTTCTCATAATTATGTAGTTCACAAGCCTTACCCTTAAAAATACTGCTCTGATATTCGTGCTGGGAGCAGTAAGAACTTCTGGAATGCAGTGACTCTTACTGATGTTGCCTGTGCTCATGTCGAGTCCTGAAAATACGCTGGACATTCATCGGCGTAGTGTTGTCTCATGGCCGTTTCTCATACCCAGGTCCCTCCCGCAGCCCACCCCCAACACAAGGAGTTCTCCAGCTGGAAAACGTTAATTCCATCGTCATGATCTTGGTCTGGTGTTTCTGCCTCTGGGGCCTTTGTCAACACTCCCCAACTAGAGTCAGTGGGCTCCATGGGTCCCTTAGTGCCTTGCATTTCATTGCACTTTTGACAGTGAATTTTGATCCTTTATGTGGTCTCTCCACAAAACCGTGACTGCTTTAGGTGCCAGTACGTGATCTATACAGAGTAGTTGAATTGAATTGAAAGCTTATAAGGAGAACAAACCAAAAGATGTGGAAAATCCATGAATGGGCAAGACCACATGAATAATCAAGCATCTATAATAGTTTGAATTTACTTTATTTCATTTTTGATATCTTAAGAAAAGTTGTTCAGTTTCTATGCTTGGATCCTCCTTTGAAAAACAGTTTTGTTTACATTTTCTCATATGTCAAACTTACTCTTTTGATTGTCAGGTTTCTGGGAAGAGGCAATCCGTTATATGGTAAATTCATCCCCTGGAATAATTAATTTACCTCACATGAATGAGTACTTTATTCTGAGAACACGCAGTGTACCCTGAGTCACCACAAGACCCGGCTTTAATCAGCACAGAGAAAGCTTTTTAATTGTTCTTTGTCCTTGCTAGGGCTTGGCGCTGATTAGTGGAAGATGCTTTCATATTGGGCAAAGTCTTTATTGAGAATATACAACTAGTATTTGGGCTGTATTTTCCTGCAATGAATGAATGAATGAAAGTGAAAGAATTTTACAACATTCTTTCTATCAGTTTAAGTTTAATTCTAAGCAGTTCAGATTACAGAAAAAGTCTCTTAACATGGGATTAGAGATTAAATTGACCACTCTTTAAAAAGATAAAAACACTTGTATTTATAAACTGAATTAATAGAGGCATGGCTTCACATAGGTATGTAAACACGGACAGGATGGATATATTTTTCATCTTCACAACCAGACATCTGCCTTCACCCCTGCCTTCTCTGTGCATACCTCGTCTTTTTGGTTCTAGAGAGCATGACCGTCTGGATGAAGGGCTTTGGGTCTTCATTAATCCAGACTCAGCCAGCATTCGTTCAACATGCTCGGTGCCACTGTATGCAGGGAGCCGTGCTAAGCTTGGATGAATGCTAGCCCCTCTTCTCTCACAGCATACATCCTGATGGAAAGGAAATGAACATCCATAGAAGGCAGGCTTCATTGACAGCCACAACGCAGCCATGGAGTACTCTAGAAAAAAGTATTTGTTGGCATTTTCTATTCACAAAATAGTCAGATGACAGATCATCTAAGTAGAACTGTTTTTCCCCCTTAAGATTCTGTTGAGATAGTATTAGCTGGGCTGAATGTTTTCTGTGCTGAATTTAGGGTAACATAATGATGAAGAAAACATCAAGTGCTGACGAATGTAAAAACCACTAATTATAGTGCTTTAGCTTCTCCATCTCTAAATTGATGATAATCACTATACATTTATGTTAAAATATAACGTGAGGCACGATAATAACAAAGCAGAATGCACCAGTGAATTCTATACGTATGGTACCTCTATGTGGTCCCATGGAATGGAACCTAGCACCTAATATGGACGTGTTTTGGAGTGTTATATGGGTCAGATGCTGCAACGGATTTTGAAAACAAAATGACAAACCATTGCGGGAAACAAATTTACTCCAACCTCTAGGTTCATGTCTCTCCAAATCTATCTACCAGATGTCCTTCAGAGTTTTCTTTCTAAAACACAGATCTGTCTGTACCCACCACATGCCTGTTAACAGTTCACCATGTCATTGATTCGAAACACACTAATGACCTTCCAGACACTATGCTAAGCATTGATGACACTTGTTTTTTTCCTCATGAAGCTTCCAGTCGGGTTGGGGAAATAGATATTAACTATATATGATCAAAGATATAATCTCTCATTTTTCCCTCTAGCCTATAGAATAAAATTTAACCTCCGAAGTATAACATATAACAGTGTCATTTGTCATTATCTGGCCCCTCATTTCTTTTGTCCTCATCTCTTAACATTATCATTCCCTTCTCTCCAGCTAACAGAATCATTCCGCCATTGCCTGAATGTGCCATCCTGTTTATTTCTTTCATGCCTTTGCACATGGCTCTTCTTTTCCTTGACTTACTTCCCTCTTCTTCCTGCATGGTGAGCTCTTCACTTATCCATAAAGATTTTGCTCAAAAGGCCCCTTTTTTTGTGGCAGAAGTAGTGACTCCCTTTCTTGCACTCCCAAAGCATCATTTTCATTCCCCATTTAGAGCACTTGCAGAGTTGTGTTACAATGATCTCTTCGTGACTCTTTCTCCTCTTAGACTGTGAACTCTTGAAATAAGAAGCTGCATTTTATTTGCTTGCATCTTCCTAGATCCTAGCACAGAACTTGACCCAGAGTAGATGCTAAGAAAATGTTGGTTGCTATTAAATTGTTATTCCCAATCATATTAACTGAATATGATGATTAGGGAAGAGAGACATGCATGGAAAGGGAGAAAAAAAGATGATTCAATGACACAAACTAATAAAAGTAAGGTCACACTGAGACTACTAAAGGCTGATAGTTTTATGTTGGAAGGAACTTTAGAATTAAGAAATTCAACTAGAATCTTCTAAAATGTAATGAGTCTATTTAGGTTATTTTCGTTGGGTATTATCATATTGATGTTTAGAATGAGGATGAGAGGCTGTGGACTTCAGGCGTGAAATCTTCATTTGTTTGCATGATGATGGAGGAAGAAAGCTCACCTCTCTGTAATGTGCAGTGCTGCTGTGATGGGATGTGGCCTCGTACCCAAGGACCCTCCTGGCCACATAGTCCAAATCCAGTGAGGCTGAGGACAGTGAGGCACCAGCCTGCACCATTCCCCAGCTCTGTAAGTTTCTTGTGCTTCTTTTAGGAAACTGAAGGAGACTCAAATTTATGGTGATAGTTAAGACCGTCAGATGTAGTCATGATCTACGAAGGGAACAGAGAAGGTTTTATCCTTCTCAATTCCTGACAGGTGTGCACCTCCCTAATTGGAGGGAGACTAGCTCCTTTCTAGTTTTGTGAACTTGTGATGTTGTTGAAGTGAGGTGCCTTGCCTTCAGGTCAGAGTCACACAGCAAAATACCTCTTTGCAATGAAAACACCTCCTGGCTTTTGCTTGAGAGGCCACATGTGTTAAACTGTACAGGACAGATCAGAACGGGACAATGGGACATTTGGAACATCTGTCCCCAGCCCGTAGGGTACATCAATGTCACAGTCATGCTCACACTTCCTAAACGGGGCCCTGCCAGGCACCGGGGCTTCCCGTACCCACTGAGGGCACTCTTACCTCAGGTATCTCACATGTGCTGGTAGGAAATGCCTTCCGTTACAGCGCAGGGCCCGCCCGCAGCTGCGAGCAATCACTCCTGGGGTCGTGTTTCGGATACAAAGCAACAGAAATTGATCCCGTAGACATTCATGTAAAATTCATTTAGTTTTTGTTCCGACACCAAAGCTATATTTTTCAGTCATTTCTGAATAGAAATTTTTGTTAAATGGCTCATGTGGCGAACGGAAGATGGCTTTTTGCCTGTATGCTTTGCGTCTCACCCGGTGACTGAAGTGAACACTGTCTCAGGGGGAAAAGTTTGGCATGTTCACAAAAATGATACTCTCCAGCCTTTTAAAAATCACTTCTTTGGTTGATAAACCAAAAAATCCAAAGCCAAGAGGGAGAGAGGGAAATAGATTCGTATGAGAAATGTAGGGATTTCACCTCTATAGTTGTTTTATTTTAAAAAATAAAAGTGATTGGAAAAAGCTGGGTGGAGGGTACTGTGGTGTTTTCCATTCTCCGCATTTGTCTCAAAGCTTAAATGCTTTATAATAAAAAGATTTTTGAGCATCTTTTCCATAGGATTAGAGAATTTCAGGAAGTAATATGGCTGTTATAAATTGTTTTTGTTACAGATTTTCAACTTGGCACCATTTAAGAAAAGCTCATTAGTTTGTGTTACTGTGTATATGTCTTTTCTTTATAAAACTTATTATAGTTCAGATTCTTAATCAGTTTAATCTGGCTTTTGCCCTCAGTGCTTTGTATTGTGCAAATCTTACTTTGTAAAGACTGGTTAAAGAAAAATTAAACCAAAATATAAAAGATGAAGATGTTCAGAAATGTAGTTAATGAATGGTTTCCATCCAGGTGGGGGCTGGCGAGATGGCCTGTGTGGGCTCGCTCAGAGCAGTGCCACTCTCCACTCTGTTCTCCCCAGCTCTAGTGCCTGCTAGTGGAGATGCCACTATTTCATGTCAAATCAGTGTGACAGAGCTCCCACTAGCTTCTGTCACCAAGCACATGTGAGCAGCTCTGGCCACAATCATTTGGGGACAAGCACTTGGTTGTGGCCACCACACAAGGGAGATCAATGCCAGCACCAGTGTGGTTGGCTGAATAATGGCCCTCAAAGATCCCAATCCCCAGAACCTCCAAATCTGTTCCCTTACATGATAAAAGGGACTTAGCCAGGGTCATTAAGTTAGGGTCTTGAGATGGGGAGGTGGCAGGGTCATCCAGGTGGGCTTGATGAAATCACAAGGATCCTCTGGAGAGGGAGGCAGAGTCAGAGAAGGAGATGTGGCCAGGGAGGCAGAGATTGGCATGATGCGAGCACGAGCCAAGAAATGTAAGCAGCCTCGAGAAACTAGAAAAGGCAAGGAACAGGTTCTCCCCAGAGCCTCCAGAAGGAATACAATCCTATTAGCACCTTGATTTTAGCCCCAAATCAAGATGAAAGTGAAAGTGATTTTGAATTTCTGACATCTGGAAGTGTACGATGATAAATTTGTGTTGTTGTAAACCACTCAGTTCTTGCTAATTTCTTACAGAAGCTGAAGGAAACTCATACAAACAGGCTTGTGCTGGAGAAAGGGCTTGGCAGGGGATTAAGACCTCTCTCTCACCTGAGATAATCGGGTTCACTGAGAGTTTGGGAAGGGCAAGGTTTAAGTCCTCAACTGTGCTGGCTTTGAGTCAGATTGCCTGGGTTAAAATCCTGGCACCATCATTTATGAGCACTGTCATCTTGAGTGAGTGGACCCCTGTCTGCCTTTGTTCTCTCGTCTGTAAAATGGAATGGTAGTAGAGCCTGCCTCAGACGCTTGTTATGAGGTTGAACTGACATAATCCACGTGAAGTGTTTGCACAGTACATGCACAGAGTAGAGGTGCTGTAAACGTTGACTGTTACTGCCTCCGCCCTCAGCTATTCAAAGGCTTTGCTGTGTGCTTGTGGCTGCTGAATTGTATTAACCCATTTAATAAGGCACTCTTTCTTTTGGGAGCCACATGAATTATGCATTCTTATATAAATCTAAAGGAAATACCCGCTCATTCCGGGGACAGTGACATTGTGGCTAAATACATGGTCCTTGGGTTGGTGAGATTTTTATTTTGTTTTAATGGGGACACAAAAATAAATATACACGTTTTCTATGTAAGGAATAGGTCTGTTCCTGGTGGTGACCTGTTTAGATCTTAACTCAGGGAGCCTTTAGGTTGCGTTCTTCTGCCTATCCTTGTGCTCACAGTAGGGGGTTTTCGTGAAACATCAGGAATCTCAGGGTAAGGTAGTCTCCTTTACCCTGAGACTGACTTACCTGCAGCCACCCTTAGTGGTTGGAGGCAGCAGGAGGAGTGCTCTCAGAAACATTGTAGTCCTAGCCTGATGAGAATGTGGAAGAGTTCCTAGATGGTGACCTATACTTGGTTTATGGCATGGTTGTCACTCAGTGGAGGGCATGAGGCTCACTAGCATTCTGTCTTTCTGTGTCATCCTATAGCACCTTCTGATAATGAAGTCCTTTTGGTACCTTACAGTAACTGTGTCTCTTTTGGTGGAACCTAGTATGAGCTATCACCCAGCTCATACTAAATTTCCCTCTGTGGGTGGCATTTGAGTTGGTCAAGGGTAGCATTCCAGACAGAGAGGAGTGTCTGTGTGCAAGGGGGCAGGAAGACAGCAAAGAGCAGGGCACGTTTGGGCCATTACAGACAGTCGAGGCACATGGTGTGTGCGGGCTGAAGAGAGGGGAGGATGTGAAGCTGGATTATCCACTGAGGGAAGAGTGTGAAGAGCTTCAGGTGTCCAACTTCGGAGTGTGGACTTGATCTTAGAGCCCTTCCTTCACAGAGTGTGCAGAGGTGCTGTATTGCAGTAGATCTCATGGGAGGGGAAAGCAAGAGCTCTGTGGTTCCAGAGTTTGGGAAACACTGGGGAAAACGAGCAAGAGAGTTTCTTTCCTTTAGGAGTTCTCAGAGCCTACCAATTCATTTTGAATTTCCCAGAAGCAGATACAGTAGAAAAATAGAAATGATACCCAGAACTAAGGCATTGGGATAAAAAAAGAGTGAGTGGGTCCAAGATATTCGAGGTGAGGGATCAAAAACAATTGGTGACCAATTAGATGGTGATGGAGGGGGGGCACTGAGGAGACGTGGCAGGGAGGAGAAGTCCAGCACCACCACAGTTTGAAGTTTAGGATTTTAGGCAATAGCTTGGCATTTTAGACGATAGAGGAATAGAGAATATGGAAGTGGTTTCATAGGCAGATAATGAGTTTTGAAATTATTATGTATTTGTTTTATTTGTGTTGCTGACAGCATAGCTGATGGTGCCAGTGTCCACAGATTTTTGAGAATGTGGCTCTGCGGTAAGAAGAGCTGAGGGGGACTAAAAAGCTGGGTGGAGCCTGCTCTCTAGTTCTGGGTGGAACTACTTGAATAGTTTAAGCCATGGGTACTGATGAAGAACTCCAGAAATAGTAGGGTTTCTAAGGATGCAAATGACATTCGCTTGTAAAAAATCAATCAATCATGTTGTAATCCTGGGCAGAGGGTAGAGCTGTAATTTAGCTCTTAAGTGCTGACTCTGATATTCTGATTAGGATCATTGTCATGTTTAAATAGAAGCTGTATCCCTTCTTGCAGAATCACTGCATGTGCAATGACTATGAATAAGTACGTGGAAGAAAATGTATCTCAAAAATCCTACACCACCATCAAGTATTTCATGAAGATGCTGAGCAGTGTCAGCGAGACCCTGATCTTCATCTTCATGGGCGTGTCCACCGTTGGGAAGAACCACGAGTGGAACTGGGCCTTCGTCTGCTTCACCCTGGCCTTCTGTCTCATCTGGCGAGCACTGGGTAACGAGCTCTTATTTCCCAAGGAAACATTCAGCACCGCTCAGTAAACGATGCGGCTTGCTTCTCGTCCTTCCCCTTTGCTGCTGCTGCTTCCTCTTCTTCGTCTTCTTTGTTTCTTCTTCTTCCTGATCTCCTTCTTCCTCCTCCTCCTCCTCCTCGTCTTCCTTAACTTGTTCTTCCTCTTCTCCTCTTTCTCCTCCTCTCCCCGACTTCCTGGTGTCTTCTTTCCTTCCCTCAGTATCTTCATGCTTTTGCTACAAATCAAATTAACCTCTCTTGGCTTCTGTGATTCCACATTTTCACCCACTATCTTGGAACAACAAAGGCCCAGGGGCTGGTAGTACTAGTAAGGCAGGGGAGAAGGGAAAAGATCTTGGGGGCTCTTCTTAAAGACTTTGCCCTGTCACAGAGGAACGTCAAACGAGTCTCCGTGTTTTCATGTTCTGGCCTCACAGTCTGTTCTCTTTGGTTTTGTTTTTCTTCTCAGGTGTCTTTGTCTTGACTCAGGTCATTAATTGGTTCCGGACAATTCCCTTGACCTTCAAGGATCAGTTCATCATTGCCTACGGAGGGCTGCGAGGTGCCATCTGCTTTGCGCTGGTGTTTCTCCTTCCTGCTGCCGTGTTTCCTCGTAAAAAGCTGTTCATTACGGCTGCGATTGTAGTCATTTTCTTTACTGTCTTCATCCTGGTGAGTAGAGGTCTTCTGCCAGCAAAGTCTCTCCCTTTCCAGGAGGAAACAAGATCTTTCAGACTATCTCAGTGAATTCCTTTTAAAGGATGCAGCATCGCAAAGGTGTGTTGAAGCTTTGGTAGTTATGATATTAGGGAAAATGGTATTTCCTCATGTCACTAGATTGTGCAGGGGCCTAAGAGGGTCCAATTTGGCCACCTGACCTACATAGAGGAATTATTATTTAAGGAAACTCAGCTAAGTGATCTAAGCTTAGCACCGGAAACTTACAAACTGTGATTGCTAATCCTTGTCATTTGTCCTACTCTCTGACCTAGTGAATGTACTCATTAGATGCTAGTTGTGTGATGACCTTCCAACAGCTCATTGACATGAATGGATGCTTAGCAGTGTGTGCCTTGGCACGGTGGGATGAGTGAATACAAGTTTAATATTGGGAGGCAGAAAGTGTGGTAGGAAGAACGTGGGTCTGTGTCAGGATCCCGACTTTGCAGGTTAATCGATCTCTTTAAGTTAATAAGCCAGCCCTTAGGAGATTCCATTTTGCAGATATTGATTTAGTAAATATGTATTGGACTCCTGCTGTGCGCCAGACAGGGCTCTGGGAGCTTAGGATCCAAAACAGAGAAGTAACCCCGTTCCTGCAAAGCTCACATCTCAGGGGGGAAGGCAGATGCCAGACAGTAAATATAATAAGTAAGTAAATGATAGCATATGGTAGGGGTGAACGGTGCTGTACAGTAAGGGGTAGGGGCTCAGGCATGGTGAGGGTGGAGTAGTGAGAGGGGGTTACAAGTGTAAATAGAGTTGTCATGGAAGACAACAATGAAAAAAATGACATTTGAGCAAAGGCTTGTGGGAGGTGACGGAATTAGCTAAGCCAAAATCCATTCCAGGCAAATAGGAGGAAAGGGCCCAAGTGTGAAGGCAGTGCGTGCTTGGCTGGTGTGGCTGGAGGGGCGGGAGGGGTGAGGTGAGGGATATTCTAGAGTCCTTGGTCCTGTGGGGTATGCAGGCTGGTGGCAGGACTTTGGCTCTTCTCTAAGTGAAATGGAAGCCATCAGAAGGATTGGTGCAGAAGCGTGATGTGTTTTGACTTATTCGTAAAAGGATCACCCTGGCCGCTGTGAGAAGAGTCTGTTAAGAGGAAGGGGGAGAAGTGGAAAGCAGTGTGGGGTCGATGCAGTCATCAGGCAAGACCAGGTGGTGGCAGTAGAGAGGGTGAGAGCCTCGAATACATTCTGAGGGGGAGCCTGTAGGATTCCCCAATGGGCTGCACGTCGGGTGTGAGGGAAGGAGGGGTCACGGAGGACTCCAGGGCTTTTGGTCTGAGCAGCTGGAACGATGGACTTGCCCTCCAGTGAGAAGGGGGAGGCTGTGGGTGGAGGAGATGGGAGCAGGAGATGGGTGGCTCAGTTTGAGCACATTGGGTTAGGGGTGGCTGTTAGACCCACAGCGGGAGGTGATGAAAAGACAGGGTCTGTGAGTCTGGAGGTCGGGAAGGAGCTCAGTCCTCAGCAAACAGCTGGTATTTGAGGCCATGAAACTGGAAGGGATTGCCAAGCAAGTGAAAATACATGTTGAGGAAACCAAAACAGGGGACCAAGAAGTGGGCTCTGGGGCAGCCCAATCTTAAGACATGGGGGAGGAGACGGGAGCAGCCAAGGGGACTGAGAACGAGGGATGACTGAGGAAGGAGGAAAAGCAGGAGATTTTTTTTTTTTTTTTTAACAGTTAGTCACAGAATGCTTGCTCAGTGCCTGACTCAGGTGTGAGCACCTTTCAAGTTAAGTCATTTAATCCTCCTAACAATTCTCTGGCTTGAAACTCTAGGAGGAGTCACTGTTATTGTTCCCATTTCATAGATGAGGAGACTGAGGTTAAGTACTTTTCCCAAGTTTACACAGTCAGTAGAAGGTGGAGCAGGGAGTCAAAACTAGTTTGGTGTTCACTGTAAGTCAAGCGTCTGGTGGAGTGCCTGGTGCATGGTAAGTACTCAGATTTGTAACTCATTGTGCTTCTCCTCACTCCTTCTAGTCAATTCTCCAAAAAGCAGTTCATTCATTTATACTCCCAACACCAGGAACATGGGTGGTCCTGTCCAGGGAATCCTGGAGAAGGATGCTTTGGAGACTTTCTCTAAGTTTAGAAATGACCACTTTCCATCCTCCTCTTTGTCCTCACACCTTTATAATGCCGTTCCCCATGGTGATGGCTTCCAGGTGTCAGCACTCAGACAAGGGCTTTCCTATATGCACGATCTCATGTCATCCTTAAAACAAATCTATGAGAAAGAGACCAGTGTTACCCCAGCTAAGGAAACTGAGGTTTAAAGAGAGAAAGCAGCCTGATGAGAGACATACGTTGGTAATTGATGGAAGCCGAGGTTGACCTGGGACGCTAACTCCATAGACAAGATCGGAACCATTGAGCTCTATTGACCACACCGAAAAAAAAAAAAATTATTTACCAGGTTATGGTTTTAACAGTTTGTTTTAGAATATATATACTAGTTTTGGTTCAACCATCCCATGTTGGTTTGAGTTCCCTTCTTATGCTCAGGGAGATGCCTGGGTGTGAGGAGAAGCAAATTTTCTTGTCTTCATCTTGTTTCTGTAGTGTTTATAGGATCTTGTAACAATTCATCCAGTTTGCTACTATCGCACTTTGCCTGAGGCAAGATTGGGAAGTGAATCGATTTTGCCTTGAGCATTTTAATCTCTCAGGAGCATCCTAGGGCACTGTGCTTAAGAGGGAAAGTCAGGCAGGGGTGAGTGACTCAGCACCTCTTCCTAGGCCGGCTGCCCTGTCCTTACGACCCACAGCAAACCCTGCCAAGGCCTGGTCAGTGCTCTGCACTCCTCTCCATGCTCTCAGAACTTAAGGTGTCACATATGAGTATCAAATACGAAATAGAACCATGTCAATCTAATGCGACTAGGAACTGGGTCACTTGGAGATGACTGTGTCAGCCATTATTATCTACACGAGAGCTTCTCAAATGTCTTCAGTGCAAAACCAAAGCCCCCCGCCCCCACCCCACCGCCAATGTCGTGTACATGTGCATTGGTAAAATACAATAAAAATGGCTTATAAGAAAGATGTAATGCAAGAGAGGATATACCAAATGCAAGCTTAAATTTTTTAGTTGTTAGATTCAACAGACATAAAATTACATTTCTACAATCAGAACAAACATAGCATGGGAGAAAAGAAAAGTATTACAAAAAAGTATACTATTGTTCATTGAATGTTACACTCATAGTATTTTGGTTTTTTAGAACCATAACTCAACCAAAAGATATAAGTGAATTTTTGATTCCCCTCATTCAAAGCCTACACACCGGCTTTGAGTGGACACCATGTATATCAATATTTGACATTAACAAAGTTTTTAATGTAACAAATTAAAAACAGCAAAGGCAACAAATGAAATAGTTTAGCATGGATTGTCTGTATTTTGTATTGTAAAACTATCAAGTTAACTCTTTGGTGATGGAGACTTTGGGGGGTCAGTATTTGGAGTGTGCGAGCAAACCTCGTGAACAGTCCTCCTCTGATTAGGTTGAAGGATCTGCTGGCGGAGCTCACTGTGATGCTTGGGGAGAGGAATTGCTGTAGCTGCACACCTTCTGCCCTCTCCCCTTCATTGTCATCTGCCCCACCCTTTTGTGTGCAGAGTGGAGACTGAGGGATGTTGCTTGGGTCCTTAACTCTGACCCCTTTCTCTCCCTCTCATTCTCTTACCCATCATTGGCTATTAAGAGATTGTGAACACACACATTCACACACATGCAAATACACATATGCTCCCCTCAAAAAGGATCTTTTTTCCAGGACACATCAATAATTTAAAAATTCAGGGGCCAGCCCCGTGGCCGAGTGGTTAAGTTCATGCACTCCACTTTGGCGGCCCAGGGTTTTGCCGGTTTGGATCCTGAGTGCGGACATGGCACCGCTGGTCAGGCCATGCTGAGGCGGTGTCCCACGTGCACCAACTAGCAGGACCCACAATTGAAATATACAACCATGTACTGGAGCGATTTGGGGAGAGCAAGCAGGGTCGGAGGGGTGGGAAGAAGATTGGCAACAGTTGTTAGCTCAGGTGCCAATCTTTAAAAAAAAAATTCAGGGAAGAAAGCCTGGAAGGAGATACCTAATGGGTGACAAACATAGTAGAAATAATTAATTATAATTCAGGTGTAAAATTTTGCCTTCTGATTAAGAGCTATACATTCTTCTTCCAATGACAACTTTTATGTTGATGGGCCTATCATTAAACTTTAAAATGGCTTTCCCCCTTATTTCATTATTTCTTATATGATAAGCTCTCTCACCCTGATCCTGTTGAATTAGCACTATCTTCTGAAATAGAATCCCATGTGACGCATGGTTGATTATCAGATACCAAGATTTATAATGAGAATTTTAACATTCTTTGAATCACGTTGATAATTAGAGAAAGTGGCCTCTTAATGAGGCACGTTAACTGTTCCTAGAATACTGTCTTGCTTGTGGAATATAGAATGAGTAAACAGTTCTGATTCCTTGGACGTGTAAATTCATTTTCTTTTAAATAAGATTGGTGATGTTACGGAAAATATAAGCTGTCTCTCTTATTTTAAAGTAATACTCAAGATTGGGAGCGAGGTAGAGGCCACTAGTAGAGAACTCAGGCATTGGATTGGAGTAAGGCTGTTCTGGGTTGGTATCCCGGTCCAGCTCCCCAATAGCCTCTGTGAGCCTCAGTTTACTGAGCTGTAACATCTGGATAATGGTTCCTCCCTCCCAGGCAGTAGGGAGGAAATAGTGTATGTAAACACAGTACCTGATGCAAGGTTTTAACCTGATGATTTACTGTGTTTTAATGATAACATTAAGTAAAATGGTACTAGAAGAAAAAAAAGCTAACGGCTTTCAATGCGCTTTTCTTTGAGAGGAAGAATGATTAGAATACGTTAGTTATTATTTCATTTATCGCTGTGTCAGATAGCAGATGCTCAGAATTCAGGAAATCCACTCAGTGGTCCTCTAGAAGTCCATCAGGTCCTTTGAGTAGCAAGACTGACTGGATTTCGAGAGCCGGCAGTCGCTCTTTGCCTCCGTGGCACAGTAGTGTTGTATCTGCTCTAGCTCATTCTCCAAAATGGGGAGGCACCTGGGATCTTACCCCACTTGCCAGTTAACAAATCAGCCTGTTAAATTTTCATGGATGCTTTCAGAAGACACCTGACACCTGGGTTGGAGACAAAGGACTTCATCTTTATTACTCATGGCAAAAGCAGTAGCCAGACCTTCCTGTTGGTTTCTGTCAGTTTTCCATACTCCTTGTCCCGTGGGGGTGACATCATGGGCCCATGATGGATGTTTGCATATGCAGTGGGCTGCGTTACAGGAGACAGACCCTGAGCTGGAGGACCTGTCACTCTTTGTCTGGGGCTGATATTGCCTCATCTCTCAAGCTTCTTCATTGCAAACACAGCCCTGAGAAATAGCCTGGGTAAACAGCAGTCAGGGCCTTGCCTTATGGGGTGCCCCTTGTGGGAATGTGTGGGAACACTCAGGACACATGGTGGGGTGGCCTTTCCCAACAATCAAATACACTTTGCTGACTTAGCCTCTCAAACTGAAATGATGATGCCACCTATTTTATAGACATTGTGAGGGCCTTCAAATGTGCTTTAATTTGTTAAATAAATGGTCATTTGTTTTATATATATATATATATAATGAAAAATCTCTATATTTAATTAACATAAACCATTACTAGGTAGCATTCCCTGGAATTCAGAAAAATTTATTTTGTTCCTACAATAAATGGCAAGGATTTTTTTAAGATGGAAAAATGTAGGTAAATAATTTAAGATGTGATAAAAAAACAATAAATGATAGTTCTATGGGGTTTTGACTGAGCAACTAGGTAACAGAAGGTGAAATTTAATTTTGTACCAGGGGAGTGTTGGGTTTGAAGGATGAGAAATCAGGTGTTTGGTTTTGGACATGTACATTTCGGACATGCATATTTGCCTATTTGATGTCAAATGGAGATGTTGAATAGGCAAATGTATATATAGGTCAAGAATTTATGGGAGAAGACAGAGGGGAGATATAAATTTGAATCTTATCAGTATACACAAGTCAGCTCCGGTGGTCTAGTGGTTAAGATTCAGAGCCCACCACAGCCTGGGTTCGTTTCCCCATCAGAGAACCACACCATCCATCTGTCACTTGTCATACAGTGGCAGCTGAGTGTTGCTGTGATGCTGAAAGCTATGCTACCGGTATTTCAAATACCAGCAGGGTCACCCATGGTGGGCAGGTTTCAGTGGACCTTCCAGACTAAGACAGACTCGGAAGAAGGACCACATACCCATTTCCAAAAAAGCTGGCTATGAAAACTCTGTGAAGAGCAGTGGAGCATTGTCTGATAGAGTGCCGGAAGGTGAGAGGATGGCAGAGAAAGACTGAGCAGGGCTCCACTATGCTATACACAGGGGCGCTAGGAGTCAGAATGGACTTGATGGCAATAAGAACAACAGCATATAGATGGTTTTAAAAGCATGAGTCTGGAAGAAACTATTCAGGGAGTGAGTGTAGAAAGAGCATAGTAAAGAGTGCATGCCAATATTTAGAAGTCGAGAAAATGTTGAGGAACTAGCGTTGGAGACTGGAAAAGGTGAAGAATAAAGTGGGAGGAAGATCAGGGGGTCTATGCAGCACTTAAGTGAAGCAAGTGTTAAGGAAGTTGCTAGAAACTGTGACAAATGCGTCGGCAAGGTCAGGTGAGCTAGGGACAGAGAAGGGACTGTGGGATGCAGCACTGGGTGATGAGTGGCCATGTCACCGAGCACTTGCGGCAGATGGTGAGGACGAAACCCCCGTTGATTGGATTCCAGGGAGAAGGATAAGAGAGAAATTGGGGGTGGGAGATCCGGGCAACCCTGTTGAGATCTGATAGAAGAAGGAGGTGGTAGCCAGAGGGAATACGTGCCCAAAAAGGGCTTTTGTTTCTGGTTTTTGCAGATGGGAGCCATAGCAGGGTGTCTGAACACTGGTGGTACAGGAGAGAGAGAGACATTGATGACACAGTAAAAGGAAAGCATGGTTTAGGGGAAGAGACAGACATATGACAGCTGGTGACTGTGCAAGATGATAAGTCCTGAAAGAAAGAGAGACAGAGGGGGCTGAGACCACGGAGTGAGGGGTGTGGGCACCCACAGGGACACTTTTATGATTCTCCTTCCATTCCCCTATTCCAAAACAAATAGTGTACCGCTGGGCTCATGACCTCTGTGACCGGCTTTGTAATGTGAGAAAAGCCTTGTGGAGGATAGCATAGCAATGATAGTGATATTTTTTAATAAAATAGTTTCTTTAGGTTTTCCTGGAAATTGTCTACTAAGTCAGCAAAGAAATATAAGACAGTTCCTCCCACCTCTTTTTTTTTTCTTTTTGCAAAATTTAATGCCAAAGAAAACAAAAGAAGAAATTATTGTCTTCCGAAAGAAGGCTCAGTGTCTGTTCTCATGGCAGTTCTTTGTCCTTCCTCGTGTTACTGAGAGCAGAAGGGTGCAGGGTGGGCAGAAAGTAGAGGTGGAACAAGGTAGAAAAGGAGTCTTCCTGGCTGGCTGTTGCGCGGCGGGGCCGGCTGGTGGCTGAGCCCCTTCCCTCAGGCCTGGCTCCCAGGTGCTCTGTTTATTGTGCCGAAGCGGAATGAATGCTGAAAATTTAACTTGTGTTTTGCAAATATGTTTTTCAGTGGTTTGATGGAAAACTAAGGGGTTTCTTTATATTTTTGACCTATGTAGATGGTTACAAGCTGTTTTCTAAGCCTTATCAGGTTTCTCCCCAGGTGACCTAAATTAGGAATTTTCCAACGTGGTAAAATAAGGTGACTTCTCAAAGGTTTTTTTTTTCTCTCTCTCCCAACCAGACACACAAGCTCCTAGAATATAACATGGAGCTTGGGGAACTTTCTATAATGTACACAGATGCCACGCACTCTACCGCCACTATAGATAGCTTGAAGAACGAAGGAAGGGGAGAAGGGAGGGCGAGGAAGGAAGGCAGAAGCCATCCCCTAGGTCCTACTGAGCATGACATGACGACAGTAAATAACTCAGAGGAAGGGGTGACTATTAAAAGGAACTGTTTAAACAAATACATATTTTTAAAAGACAGTGTCAATCTCCATTGCATATAATCAATATGTTTTATTAATTATAAACTAAAATATGTGGTATTTTTAGAAACTCGATTGATCTGGGCACCAGGCCACACTGGCTTCCATAGTAGATCAGTCTAGTTTTATGTGTGACAGTGTGTTCACTTCTAGATTATCCGTCTAGTGGAAGGAATCCACATAAGGATTAGGGCAGGCCCTATGTCCTTTCCTTATTTTTATCTCCTATATTTACAAATACCAGGCACTCATTATTACTTACTAAATGAATATTGATAGAAACAAAGCATGTGAAACAATACTTAGTGTCCTTAGAACACATTATATAGTATTAAAAATTTTATTGATTTTGTTAATTTTTTTCCTGGAGCTATTATTAAACTGGTGGCGTCATGGAATCTGGAACTCAGTAAAATCACCCATCTCCATAAACCCCATGTTTAGACCCATTTTCATTTACATAAGTGAAAAATTACAGAATATGTGTTGGTTGGAAAACTGTTATTACCTCCTATGTTATTTCAAAGTGGCAGACTGAAATGCAAATAGAACACAAGGTATGTCTTATCCCAAACTGGTCAAAATCAGTTCATACTTCAGAAAGCTAAAGTTAAGCTGAAAAAGGCCCAAAGGTAGATTGATGGAACAAAATGACGATCTCCTGTAAAAAATGTGTGCGTGAGTATCACAGTTAGTTTATATTATCAAAGCATTCTTGAAAACTTGAAGACATGCAGAAAGGTGAGACAGAAATCAAATGCATGGCAGGGAGGGTCTCTCACCTCACCCGCCACAGTCCGGTAACCCCTTTGATACATGGATTCTTCGTACCAAGTGGTGGCAGCCATCTACCAACCAAGCAAGAAACTTGGGGGATCTTCCTTGACCCCACATTCTCACTCATTTTAGTGCCAGTATCATATATCAGTATCATATATTAGCTGATTATTTGTTTTGACATCTAGAAGTTCCGTATCAGTATTCTTTTTCTAAATTTTTCCGATTACATTTACTCTTCCAGACTAATTTAGAACTAACCTCTCAGGTTCTGTTAAAAACACTTTGGAATATGTTACTGGAATTATATTGCATATACATTGAGAGAAAATTTTCATCATAATATTGTTAAGTAATCCCGTCTAGGAACTGTATGTGTCTTCTTAAAACTCAAATCTTTTTAATATCTTAATTTAGTTAAGTTTTATGGTTCTTTTTGTAAAGGGTTTTGCGTTTCATGTAGGATTATGTATATATATACATGTGTAGAGAGAGTGTATAAGTATAAATAGATATTTAGTATCTATCTAGTATACTATTATATATTAGTATTTTATTTTATATATTCTCTATCCAGTTTTCATTGCTATTGTTTAGGTGTTTATTTTGTTTCTTTTTTTAAATTAGTATATGGGATGAATTTGTGCATGTTGATTTTATGTCATTACTTCTCTAAAGTTGTTATTTTTAAATGAAAAAGAATTGTAGATTTTTTAGGACCAAAAATAGGTCATCCCTGAGCCACAAAAATCTTGTCATCTGTTTTCGGTATCTGTGCTCCTGCCTTTGTCTCTTATGTAATTGGCTGGGACGAGCAGAGCTGGGTCAGACCGCAGATCGGGAGTCTCCTTGCGTTGTTCCCAGTTCTAGAGGAAGTAATTTTAATGTTTCACTGTTAAGTCGGATGTTCACTATAGATTTCTGGCAGGTATTTTTTATCCTATTAAGGAATTCTTTTCCTCTTCCTACCTTACTGAAAAGCTTGTTTCTCTCCCCTTTCTAAGTTCACGATGAACATGCCCACACCACTCTGTGCTCTTGTCATCTTTTGCTGGTGTTTGGTCTCTGCTGGGATATGCTTCCGACATCTTTTAAGACTCCTATTCAGTGCTCCCTCTCTACGAAGCCTTTGTGGACCCTCCCTGTGCATCTCTCTCATTCCTCCTTTCCCCACTTGTAGCTGTTTTTGGTTAAGTCCTTCTTCCCATAAGACTGCGAGGTCCTGAAGCTGAGGTCCTTAGCTCTCCAGCTTTGTGTCCCTATCCTCAAGCTGCTGACATGTATGCAGAAGCAGCTCGATTAAAATTGTTCTAATAAATGAAAGAATCATTGAAAAGTTTTCTATGGCTAATGCAACAAGTGGGTGATTCCTCTGACTTGGATAGTACTTTATGATTTTTTAGAATTGCTTTGTTTTTCTATTTTTCAGAATTACTTTTCACTCTCCTGCATATTGTCCATTATTTTGTTTCTAATAGCAGGTGTTGGGACATGGCCCTCTGGAGATATGCCAGCTATTAAAGAGGAAGAAAAAATTAACAAAATGTTGCATATACTGTCTTAAATCTTGGGAGCAGGATATTTTTTGTTGGTTATCAAAGCTTAGGAGAATAAAAGTTATTCTTGAATTTTTAATTTTATTTTTTAAGAAACTTCGCTTTTTTTCCTGTGAAGGGAATAACTATCCGACCACTGGTGGAGTTTCTTGATGTGAAGAGGTCCAATAAGAAACAGCAAGCTGTGAGTGAAGAAATCCATTGTCGGGTAGGTGTTAATGTGGAATAACTATTTAAGTGAGAAAAGAAAAATTGTTGGAATAAGTCAAACAGCTTGGCACCGAGGTCCTCATCTCCTAAAGAAGAGGGAAATGGCCGAGGGTACGAGAGAGGGAGGCTGAGAAAGGCCTGCACTGGGGGAGGAGAGTGGAGGGGGCCCCACACTGGCTTCTCCAGGTTCGCCTGCCCAACTCCCACACGAGCAGAGGGACAAGGAACCCCCTTTTACTGCTTCTTTCCACCTGAAAATGTTTGTACTTGAACATTATTACCATAGTTCATGTTTTCCAAAATTATGAACAAATTGTTATGATGAGAAAAATAATCTAAGAATTGCATAATATTAGTATGAAAAACATCAATTTGTTTGAAGAGAAATTGTTTTTTATTGCTTTCAGTAAAAACAAACAAACAAAAAAACCAAAGAGCAAAAACTATCAGGGTCTTTGAAGTGTCTTTTGTTGTTAGTGCCATCGAGTCAGCAGCGCCCCTGTGGACAGCAGAGCGGACCCCTGCCTGGTTTTTTTGCGCCATCCTCTCTCCTTCCGGCGCTATATCAGACAATGCTGCACTGCTATTCACAGGGTTTTCATGTCCAGTTTTTTTGGAGGTGGGTGGCCAGGTCCTTCTTCCTAGTCTGTCTTCGTCCAGGAGCTCCGCTGAAACCTGCCCACCATGTGTCCCTGCTGGTATTCGAAATCCTGGTGGCAGAGCTTTCAGCTTCACAGCCACAGGCAGCCGCCACAGTGCAACAACCAACAGATGAGTGTTGTGGTTCCCTGACCAGGAAATGAACCCAGGCTGCTGCGGTGAGGGCACCGAATCTTCACCACTAGCCCACCAGGGCTGGCTCTTTGAAATTTAGACATGATATAAATAGAGTGGAAATTACTGATTTCAGGTAAAAATTAATCAATTAGCCTGCTTTTTCTGTTTTAGTTTTTTGATCATGTGAAGACTGGGATTGAAGATGTTTGTGGACATTGGGGTCACAACTTTTGGAGAGACAAGTAAGAAGGCCTTGTGCCATTATATTGTGAAGTGGCTCTGGATCACTCTGGAAGCGAGACTTATTGACTTGTGGTATTTTTCAGAGTTGCAAATCTTTCTTATGTTGTGCCATAGTACCTCCTTCAAGATAAATTTCAGCTATAACACACCTGGAACGATAGTAGCTTTAACAAGATGGCAGCTTATTTCTCTCTTTTGTAATTAGCCAGAGGTGGCACTGTGGGTTAATAGATGCCCTATGTTCCATGGACTCCTCGTGGTGTCAGGACCTTTCTGTCTGCTTGATTCCACCAAGAATCTCCATTTCCCAGGGTTCCTCTTGGAACAAAATGGCTGCTCCAGCATTAGCCATCATGTGCCCATTCCAGGCTGCATGCATGTAGGAGTAAAGATAATGAAGAGGCAAAAAATACGTATTAGCTTCCTCCTAACCAGAGTTCTCAGAAGCTTCCACACAATTCTTGGGGTTATATCTCAGGGCCTGGCTCTATAAGGCCAGGACTCAGTCCGATGGGCATTTTTCCCTGCAGAGGAAGCTGAGGAATGCAGTCTGCTTAAAAACTGGGGGTTTCATTCCTGTTGGTTCTGCCACACGTGTTGAGGGGCTTTGTCAAACGCAGAGCTTCAGAGCACCCGAGGGTGTGAACATACAAAGAGAAATAACAAACGTTCTTAAAGCTACATTCTCTGAAAGATTGTGTGCGTTTATATAAATGTTTCTATCTATCCAGCTATATCTGTCTATATGTATTTTTTTTTTACCTTTAAAGGCTCTGTGGTGAATAAATAAGATTCAGTGTCTCTCTTCAAGGATCTTATAGTTGAAGTGGAAAACGTAGGCTAGCCGGGCAGGATTAGGTCCATGCTTTAATATACACTGAAAAACAGACTTACAGGATCAAGAAGTAAGGGCTAATTCTGACAGCAGGGCTGGGACAGTGGGTCAGGAGCCAGCTCACACTGGCTGGTGGCAGCTGACTGTGCGCCTCTCCCCCTGACTCTATGTTCAGTGCCGTCCACGTTGGTAGTTTGGATCAGCCAAGGCAGAGTGTACCATGGAACTGGCAAATGCCTCAAAAATCAGGGCCTTTTTTTTTTTTTTCCATAAAGCAATTTGTAAACATTTACCAGCACATCACTGGCTAAGAAAGACTTGAAGGAGGCCGCATTTCAGCTGGTCCCTGGAGACAGAGGGACAGGTTCTAAACCATGGATAGTGAATTCCTCTTAGTCCTCTTGCCTTTTCTTTCCTAACTTGCTGACAGATTTTTCCCCTCCTGCTGATTTACTTGAAGTTGCCCAAACTACTAATTTATGTAATTTCACATAAGGGAATCTTCAAGTGCTTACTCTTTGCTCACATGTTCTGACCTGATATTGTCTACAGAAGGCAGATACACTCAGGCCTCTACAATTTTGCAATATAATAAAGGCAACAAAACAGTCACACAGCAAACAGGTGTGCATGTGTGTGTATGTGTGTGTGTGATATCATTAAGTAATAAAATGAGTTATGAAGACTTTTAGGGCTAGAAAAACTTTTACAAGCCCGACCACACTATTTACTAATGTAGAAAGGTCCCTTGGATCTAGCCTTACTTCCTAAGTAAAGGAAAAATATTTTATTTGTATGGAGAGTATCCAATTCGCCGCACGAAGGCAAAAAAGTAAAAAAAATATGGCAAACTAAAATCTCCATTGTAAAACTACACACAAAAAAATGACCATTAATCTTGGGCAGTAGTCGTGTTTTTGGAGGCAGGAGGTAGACCAGAGAACCCTCACCATCTGTCTGCCTCGTGACTTTCTGTGCTACCCAACTTTATGTCCCGGGGACCTTCCTAACAAAGACGGATCCTGGTCTGTGCCCCGCCGGGGATACAGAGCTCTCTGCCCCTGGTTCTCTATTGTTTTCATAGTCATGCCTATTTTCCACCCACCTCCTTACTTTCAACTCAGTCACTGTCTCCTTATCTCTGGCATCCTGTCTGGCCTTCCCTGAAGTGATAAGGGAGAGTAGTAGCCCAGAATGGTTTGTTCCTTTTCAAAAGTGAGGATTGGACTAAAGATTTATACCCGTCCTCTGCCTCCTGAAAAAAAATAGGGATGAGTAGGTGTAGGATTCAGGTCAGCAGGCCCTGGGGCAGCGTTAGCAGAAGGGAGAGATGGACCCTGTGGTCTGGTGGATTTGGTCTGGAACTCAGGCGAAAGAACATCAGAGAAAGTCTGGCTACGTCCTCTGTATCTTAAGCAGAGACAGTCTATCTGTAGGTACGTGAGTCTGTTCCAGGCCAACATCCACAGGCTGCTAGGCTTGTTGCATGATAAATAAAGGCGGCAGAGCCAACTTTGCCCTATCTGAAAGGTAATCTTATTCCATATCTAACATTTTTCCCTGCAGTGTACATACTTCATTTAGTAATTTCATAACCCTTATATATGTCTATTCATGATGTTTTCCGGTTAAATTTGAAATAATGTTCTGAATCGTCAGGTACACTGTATATGGCAGGTAGAGCAGGGAAGTTGGTGTGGAGGGATTTGGTGCTGGCACACGCCATTTATAAAATTAGTTCTGCTCAGATCCCATTTCTGGGGTGTACATAATTGTTGATGTTACTAGAAATGACATAAAATAGAAGTGATTGTTTTAGGTGTGTTTGGTGTCTTTCCCTCTCCTCTGAAATCCTTCTGCTATGGGTTTCTGGTGGTCCTGCCAGAGAAGTCTTGAGGCATTTGATGCTTTGAGAATGAAATGGGAGGGTCATGCTGTAGGGACGTTCCTCGAACTTGGCAAAAGAGTCTAATGATGGAAAAGGAAGCGCCTCTCTGTAACTTGGCGCAGAAATGAAAGGTGTGGCAATAAAGCAAAGAAAGAGGGTGCACAGTTCCTACACTGAATAGATCAGATGTCATTGTCCTTAGTGTTTATTCTTCCTTTTGTTTATCACTTGTGAAAAGTTAAAACAATAATAATAATAAAAGAAGTTTAAAAAGATGTCGTGTTGCTGCCAGAAGTCCTGGCTTAATGGACCTAACATAAAATTTAAAATAAACTTAGAAAGAAGTAGGCCCACTGTTTAGTGTCCTGGCCAGTCAATAGCAAAGCACTTTAAGGGTGACTCTCTTTAATTATTCATAGCCCTCCAGCATTTAGAACAAAGGACTAGCATCAAGAATATGGGTTAGTGCTGTTTTCTTCATAAGACAGGTATGTCTATAAACCTCCTTGGGCTTATGATGATCGCTGTAATACACTTATTTCTTTCTCAACAAATATTTATTGCATGCTGTTTCACTTATATATTGGCACAGTAATGTTACATAACGAGCCACCCCAATCCTTAGCTGTTCAAAGTAGCAGTCACTTATTATAAAAGTACATGAGTTGAGAGGCTGAGAGTCAACTGGTCTGGACTGGGCTTCGTTGATCTGGGCTGGTCTTGCTCATGTTTCAGTGGTTGGCTAGTTGTCAGCTGATCCTGGCTGGCCTTCTCTGATGTGACTGAATATCTTAACTCTGCTTCATGTGACATTCACCTTTGTCCTTGGACTGATGACTCACTCCATGTATATTTTTCTTGTGGTAATTGTGAAAGCACAAGAGGCAAGCTCTAATGAATAGTCCCATTTTAAGCCTCTGCTCCCATCATCATGTCTGCTAGTAGCCCATTGACCAAAGCAAGTAACATTATTGAGCCCAGTGGCAGGAAGCACGACAAGGCAGGTCACCTAGGCCATGGTGGAAGGATGTTGCCAAGTAATATGGCAGAGGGTGTGGATATAGGGAGGGAATTGGGACCGAATGATCCATTCTCCCATATATGCCTACAGTGTGCTAGGCTCAGTTTAGGCACAGGTGACACGGGGAAATAAAAACAAAACCAAACTGCTATGGAGCAAAATATATCTGGGAAGCAGAATAGGAAGTGCTGCAGGGGGTGACATGCAGTTTTAATGGGATGGATAGGAAAGGCTCTTTTGAGAAAATGGCTGTCAAGGAAAGACCTAAAGGAGGTCCGTGAATGGGCCCTGCAGGTGTGTGGGGGGGAAGAGTGTTCCTAGTAGAAAGGATAGGAAGTATGAAGGCCCAGAGATGGAGCATGGCTGCAAGTTTCCAGGACAGGAAGGAGGCCGATGAGCGGGACCTGAGTGAGAGGAGCACAGTACCAAGAGGTGCAGCCCCAAATGGTGGAGGGCCTCCAGGTCATTGTACTTTTTACTCAAGTGAGATGCAGACGAGTGATATAGTGTGAAGACGTTTTAACAGGATCGCTCTGGCTTCTGTATGGAAGATAAGCTGTAGGAATGCACTGGTGGAAGCAAGGAGACCAATTAGGTGCCCACTGGAAGAATCCATTGGGAGCCAATGGTGCACCAGGGTGATGTCAGAGGAATTGTGGGAAACAGCTGGATCCTGTATATATTTTGCTGGTGGAACCAACAGGAATTGCTGATGGAGTAGACATGAGTCTTACTTTGCTAGAGCTGCTATAACAAAGCACCACAGATTGGGCGGCTTAAATAATGGAAATGCATTTTCTCACAGTTCTCGGGGCTAGAAATCCCAAGACCAAAGTGTGAGTAGACTTATTTCCTTCTAAGGGCTGTGAGGGTAGGATCTGTTACAGGTCTCTCGCCTTGGCTTACAAATGGCCTTCTTCTTCCTGCCTGTTCACAGTGTCTTCCCTCTGTACGTGTCTGTGTCCAAATTTCCTCGTATTATATAAAAACCAGTCACACTGGATCCGGGCCCACCCTCATGACCTCATTTAACTTAATAAAGACCCTGTCTCCAAATACAGTCACATTCTGAAGTCCTTCAACATGTGAATTTGGGGGGGGGTGGGGGGAGGGAGGAACATTTCAGGCCATAACATGGAATATGAGAGAAAGAGAAGGATCAAAGGTGAAATTAGCGTTTTTGACCTGGTAACGTTGTCTGAGATGGGGAAAACTGTGGGAGAAGATCAGTTCAGTTTGAGCATGTCAAGCTTGAGATGCCCCTTAGATACCCAAGTGGAGATATTGAGTAGGAAGATGAAGATTCGTTTCTGGGGTTTAGGAAAGAGTTTGGAGCTGGAGATGCAAATGTGGGAGTTATTGGCATAGAGATGCTATTAAAATCCATGGGACTGGGCAAGATGGCCAGGGGCATGAGTGGAGGTAGAGAAGAGGACCAGGAACTGAACCCCAGGGCACTCCTACATTAAGAGACCAGAAAGAAGAAAAAGACCCAAAAAAGAGGCTGAGAAGGAAGTGGCAGGGAACCCAGGGCAATGTGGTGTCCTGAAAGACGATGCTTTAAGCAGGAGAGGTCAGGAAAGGTGAAGACTAATAGTTGGCTGTTGGATTTGTATGGTGGGGGTCACTGATGACCACCATATGCTAGCCTCAGTGGAGTATTAGAGGCAAAGGTCTGGTTTGTGGATGTTCAAGAGAGAATCTGAGGAGAAGAATTGCACATAGGGAGTATTAACAACACTTTTGAGTCATTTTACTGAAAGGGGAAGCAGAGAAATAGGAAATATAGAAATATATGTATTTTAATCTATAATTAGGGAATTTTAGACGTATGTATGTCATGGCTATATACAAAGTTGTACCAATATGTGCCATATGTATGTGGTGTGTGTATATCTGTATGTGTGTGTGTGTCTGTGTGTGTGTGTATACTTATTTTATATATACACATATATTCTGGTATGCAAACATATATATATATATACATATATGTGTGTGTGTGTGTGTGTGTGTGTGTGTGTGTGTGTATATATATATATGTATAATGATTGGAATAACTAAACAGTGCTACTAAATTTTTTCCCTGGGAATAGTGGAAATGATTTTATTGGTAAAGACAGGTTTTTTTCTTAGTCAGTTTAGCATTAATTCATTGAAGCTTTGATTATCTTTATTTCCAGGTTTAAGAAGTTTGATGACAAATACCTGCGTAAGCTTTTGATTCGGGAAAACCAACCCAAGTCAAGCATTGTGTCCTTATATAAAAAGCTTGAAATAAAACATGCCATTGAGATGGCAGAGACTGGGATGATAAGTACTGTCCCGTCTTACGCATCTCTAAAGTAAGTACTGTTTTGTAAATAAAAGTTAGTATCACTAAGTATGTCCTTATAATCTTTCAAAATCAGTAATAATAACAAACTTGACCTATGTCCAAGAGAGATACCTGATGACCTCACAGCAGAATGAGATTCTGGTTAAAATGTGAAAGCCTAGAAATGTGGACATTATATTATGTTATGTCATGTCACTTCGTGTCACATTACATTATGTTATTTTAGAATTGATTAGTCAGAAAATACTTTGTCATGTTTAGGATAATTATGCGTTTATTATATTTGCTTTGGGTAATTCCATGCTTTTTGAAAGTAAATTAAAGCCTTTTTAGCAGGCATTTTGAAAGGGAATATTTTAAGATGTGTTATATTTGTTATTTCAAATATGCATGTAATTATATAGCTATTTCCTCATAGATTATTCACAGAATCATAGTTTAAGGCTTGGAAAGAACATTAGTGATCATCTGTTGCAGTGGTTCTCAGCCCAGGCTGAACATCAGAAACACCTTGAGAGCATTTAAATAATACAGATGCCTGGGCTCCAGCCAGACCAATAAAATCAGGATCTTTTGGTGTTGAGGCCCAGGAATAGGCATATTTATAAGTTCTTCAGATGTTTCTAATTCACAGCCAGGATTGAGACTCTAAGACTATATGGCTTCATTTGTGAATTCTACCAAAAATTTAAGAAAGAAACAATACCATCTTACACAAACTCTTTCAGAAAGTAGAAAAAGAAGGAAAGCTTCCCAAATAGCCTTATTAGACCACCATAATTTTGATAGGGAACCTGACAAAGACACTTATAAGAAAGAAAAATTGCAGATATAATATGTCTGTAAAAATTCTAAACAAAATATTAGCAAACCAAATCCAGAGATAGATTAAAAAGGATATGAATCACAATAATTTTCAGTTTATTACAGAAATACAAAGATGGCTTAATGGTAGAAAATCAAAGTTATTCACCACTTTTATAGCATAAAGAAGAAAAATCATAGGTTATCATTTATCTGAAATAGAGGCAGAAAAATTGTTTGATGAAATTCAATATCGTCTTAGTTATTTTAAAAAATGTCTAAACAAAGAATAAAAGAAACTCTTTCTTAAGGTGATAAAGTTTATTCACAAAACACAATCTTAGCAAATATAGTTTTTAATGTTGAAAGATTTAACCTGAGATCTGGAAGAAGGATGACTATTATTACTATTTCTATAAATATTTTACCAATGCTAGGCGGGAAAAAGAATAAAAAGATTAAGGACAGGAAACAAATAAGTAAAGCTATCGTTATTCACAAATAGCTTGATCGTTTTTACGGAAAATCCAAAAGAACCTGCAGATAAATAATTAGACATAATACGCAAATGTATCCAAGTTTCTGAATACATGGCAAGAAAGCAAATCAGGGGTAGTTTTATGAGTATCAACAAACAGAAGATGGCATTAAAAAAATGCTTAATGTAGAATAACATCATGAAACATCATGTATATCAGCATCAAACAATCATCAAAAAACACCAAACAGCAACATGAAATTTAGAGAATATTTGCAAAACCTCTCACAGAAAGGCCAAAAAAGATAAGTTAAAGATTAAGAGAAAGCCTCAATATTGTAAAATTTTCCATTCTCTTCAAGTTGACCTATGAATTCAAAGCACTTCCATTCAGAATCCCAGGGTTTGTGTGTGTGTGTGTGTGAGATTAGACAATCTTGTCCTAAAATTTCTCTGTAAATGTAAAGGGCCAAAGTTAATCAAGATAATTTTGAAGAACAAATTTGGAAGATTTACTCTATTAAGTAACAAGACTTACTACAGAGCTACCATGATTGAGACAATGTGATACTGGGCCAAGACAAAAGGACATACAGATCAGATCAAAATAAGAGTTTGGAAGAGACCCACCTGTATGTGGCCACTTAATTAATGACAAAGTCTACAGTACAAAGCAGTGGAGAAAAGATGGCTTTAAAAAAAATCGTCCTGGGTCATTTGATAATTAGGAAGTAAAATGACATTGAACAGTATTTCACATCGTATCAAGTCAAGGGATATTGTATATCTCAATGTGAGGAGTGAAACAATAAAGTGAAGATTATATAGAGAATGTCCTCTTAATGTTGTGATAGGGGAAGATTTCATTAAAGGAATGAAAAAGCAAACCACAAAGTGGGAAAAGATACTTGCCTCACAGAAAACTGACAAAGGTCTAAAAAAAAAGACAATCCTAAAAAAAAAATGGACAAGAGACTTGTTCAGGCATTTTACAAAATAGGATATTCAAATGTTCAATAATCATATGTGTTCCAAAATATATATATGAGATATCTTCATCGAAGCATTGTTTTTAATATCTGAAAATTGGAAATAAGCTAAATACCCATCAACAGTAAAATGGATAAATTTGGTATATCCGTGTATTGGAATATTATACAATGATTAAAATGAATTAACTACAGCTACGTGCGATAAGACAGATGAATCTCCAACATAGTGCTAAACAAAAGAAGGTAAATTTAAAAGACCACATATTGTATTTAAAAGACTCCATTTATATAGAATTCAAATTCAGACACATCTATGAAATTAGATGTTAGGAGAATGGTTATCTTTGGCAAAGAGGGAGTAGTGATTGGTTAGGGGACCACGAGTGGTTTCTGGGATTCTAGTTAATGTTCTGTTTTTTGGCTTGAGCAGTAGTTGCATAAGTACATTCACTTTGTGACAATTCATTGAGGTGTACATGTAAGATTCATGCACTTTTCTTTCTTTGTATTTTATTCTAATAAAAAGGTGTTAAGTATAAACAAGGGAAGTACTTGTGCACTTATCAGTAGAGTTATGCAAACATATGCTTGCAAAGACCTGATGGGAACATTGTACAAAAGAATCAGATGCCAAAAAGATTGTTATGTACTAACCTTATTTGTTTCTTCCAACTCTAAAATTCTGTGAATTAAATTTGCTAATCAAAAAACCTTACTAGAAAGCCGGAAAGCTGTCTAAACAACAATGTCTCAATCTAAAAATAAGCTTTTTAAAAATCATCTGAGCAATTGAGGTTGAGGCAAAAATGAATGATCTATATCTAGATAAGTCTGTCCTGCTGAAGCCAGAAATTTCTGTGTCCATTCCTTTGTGTGTATCCATTACCCATTGTGCATAGGTGCTTGCACCTAAGTAATTAGTTTTATAGTTGGTACACAGTAATAGCAAGTTTGCACTTAAAAAAATGTAAGAGAACTATGCTCCTTAATTTGTGTGTCCTTGGCCCATCTTCTGTAAGATCTGCATTTATATATATTAACCTTCCTAACTTTAATTTATTTTCCTAATTTATCTTCTTATCTATTTATTTTATTTTTATCTATTTATATATTTTTGGAGGCCCCCTCAAAGCCTTTTTGAAGGAGTTAAACTATATAAATACAGTTGAATATCATTGGGTTTTTTACAGTCGTTATATTCTACAAAGTTTCTGTCAACACTGATTTGTGACCATTGAGTGATTGCTCCTAGGGGGAATACAGAAAATCCTGTGAGTCTCTAGTCACAATGTTTTCATCAGCTGATTAATACATAATCTTGTTTTATATATATTTCTGTTTAAAGACACCTTATTTAATAGATACTGTTGATTCATTATCATTGCACTCATGGCCAACAGCACCATAACTCATGCTTTAACAAAGCTTACCTAACACACATTTTCTCCAGAAGGCACATCACAGCCTTCTTTCACTTAGGAACATTAGACAGCACTTCAGAACTATGCTTAGGACCTAAAGCTCTAAAGGGAGAAATAGAGAGCAATACAGTGATAGTAGGGGATTTTAATACGCCACTTACATCAGTGGATAGAGCATCCAGACAGCAAATCATTAAGGAAACATTGGCCTTAAATGACATATTAGCCAGATAGACTTAAATACAGAATGTTCCATCCAAAAACAGCACAATATGCATTCTTGTCAAGTGCACATGGAACATTTTCCACGATAGACCATGTGTTAGGCCACAAAACAAGTCTTAATAAATTTAAGAGGATTGAAATATCAAGCATCTTTTCCCAACCACAATGATGTGAAACTAAAAATTAATTACGTGAAGAAAACTGGAAAATTCACAAATATATGGAGGTTAAAAAACATACAGTTTGTTTGCATGAACAGCCAATTGGTCAAAGAAGAAATTAAAAAATACTTTGAGACAAACAAAAATGGAAATATAACATACCAAAATTTGTGGGATGCAGCAAGAGCAGTTCTAAGAGAGAAGTTCATAGCAATAAATGCCTACCTCAAGACACAAGAAAAGTCTCAAATTAAAAAACCTAACTTTACACCTCAAAGAACTAGAAGAAGAAAAACCAACAAAGTCTGAAGTTAGCAGAAGGACAAAGGTTAGAAAGAATAGCAAAGATTAGCAGAATAACAAAGATTAGAACAGAGAAATAAATGAAATAGAGCCTAAAAAGACAATAGAGAGGATCAATGAAACTAAGAGCTGGTACTTTGAAAAGATAAACAAAATTGACAAGCCTTTAGCGAGACTCACCAGAAAAAAAAGAGAGAGGACTCAAATAAATAAAATCAGAAATGAAAGAGGAGGTGTTACAGTTGATACCACAGAAATACAAAGGATCATAAGAGAATGCTATGAACAATTATACACCAACAAGTTGGACAACCTGGAAAAAATAGATACATTCCTAGAAATATACAACCTACCAAGACTGAATCATGATGAAATAGAAAATCCAAACAAACAGTTACTAGTAAGGAGATTGAATCTGTAATCAAAAACCTCCCAATAAACAAAAGTCCAGAACCAGACAGCTCATTGGTAAATTCTACTAAACATTCTAGGAAGAATAAACCCCAATCCTTCTCAAACTTTTCTAAAAAATAGAAGAGGAAGGAATTCTTCCAAACTCATTTTATGAGGCCAGCATTATTCTGATATCAAAACCAGACGAGGAAACCACAACAAAAGAAAATTGCAAGCTTGCTTCGTTTTATTGTGCTTTGCTTGATTTGCTTCACAGATATTGCATTTTTTACAAGATTCCCCACCAGCAAATAGATTGTGACTCACTGAAGGCTCAGATAATGGTTAGCATGTTTTAGCAATAAAGTATTTTTAATTGAGATATGTGCATTGTTTTTTTAGACATAATGCTATTGCACACTTAGACTACAGTGTAGTGTAGACATAACTTTTATATGCACTAGGAAACCAAAGAATTTGTGTGACTCACTTTATTGTGATGTTGGTTTTACTGCAGTGTTCTGGAACTGAACCTGCAATATATCCAAGGTCTGCCTGTACAGGCCAATATCCTTGATGAATAAAGATGCAAAATCTCGCAAGAAAATATTAGGGAATTCAACAGTATATTTAAAAGGTCATACACCATGATCAAGTGGGATTTATTCCAGGGATGCAAAGATGGTTTAACGTCAGCAAGTCAGTCAATGTGATATACCACATTAACAAAATGAAGGATAAAAATAACATGATCATTTTAAGAGGTAATAATTTTAATAGTTAATAATTAATGATAATAATAATAATAAAAACTCCCACGTAGCCAAAGCATTCTTGAGAAAGAAGAACAAAGCTGGAGGCATCATACTCCCTGATTTCAAACTATATTACAAAGCTATAGTGATTAAATCAGTATGGTATCAGCATAAAAACAGACACATAGATCAACGGGACAGAATAGAGAGCCCAGAAATAAACCTGAGCATATAGGGGCAATTAATTCACAACAAAGGAGCCAAGAATATACAATGGGGAAAGGACAGTCTCTTCAATAAATGATGTTGCGAAAACTGGACAGCCACATGTAAAAGAATAAAATTCAGCCACTGTCTTATACCATACACAAAAATTAACTCAAAATGGATTAAAAATGAACATAAGACCTGAAGCCATAAAGCTCGTAGAAGAAAACCTTGGCAGTAAGCTCTTTGACATAGGTCTTGGTGACAGTTTTTTGAATCTGACGTGAAAAGCAAGAGCCACAAAAGCAATAATAAACAAGTGGGCCTACATCAGACTAAAAAGCTTCTGCACAGCAAAGGAAACCATCAACAAAACGGAAAGGCAGCCTACTGAATGGTGTAAAATATTTGCAAATCATATCCAAAAGACATGCAAAACTCATACAACTCAATAGCAGAAACGCAATCCAATTAAAAAATGAGCAGAAGATCTGAATAGACATTTTTCCAAAGAAGAAATACAAATGGCTATCAGGCACATGAAAAGATGCTCAACATCGTTAATCATCAGGGAAATGCAAATAAAAACTACAATGAGATGTTACCTCACCCCTGTTAAAATGGCTATTAACAAAAAGAAAAAGAAATACAGGTGTTGATGAGGATGTGGAGAAAAGGGAACCCTTGTGCACTGTTGGTGGAAAGTAAATTTGTGCAGCCACTATGGAAAATAGTAAGGAGGTTCCTCATTAAATTAAAAATATGATTCAGCAATTCCACTTCTGGGTATTTATTGGAAGAAATGAAAACACTAACAAAAAAGTATACACACCTCCATGTTTGCTGCAGTATTATTTACAATAGCCAAGGTATAGAAACAACCTGTGTCCATTGATAGATGAATGGATAAAGAAATTGTGGTGTGTGTGTGTATACACACACACACACACATATATATATATATGTATGTATGTATATATACAATGGAATATTATTCAGCCATAAAAAAAGAATGCAATCTTGCAACAACATGGATGAAACTTGAGGGCATTATGCTGAGTGAAATAGATCAGACAGAGAAAGACAAATACCGTATGATCTCTCTTATATGTGGAATCTAAAAAAAAAAAACAAAAACCAGGGCCAGCCATGTGGCCCAGTGCTTAAGTTCAGCATGTTCTGCTCCTGCGGCCTGGGTTCATGGGTTCAGATCCTGGGTGCAGACCTATACCACTCATCAGCCATGCTGTGGTGGACACCCACATGTAAAGTAGAGGAAGATTGGCATAGATGTTCACTCAGGGCCAATCTTCCTCACCAAAAAAGAAAGAAAGAAAGAAAAAAAAAGTTGCATAAATAGACTCTGAAAACTTGTCCATGATTAAACCTATCGTGAATAATTGTGGCACTCAAATAAAAATTTCAGAATTTTGAATTATTTTAAAATATTGAATAATTCCTATGTTATTCTTTAAACTGATTCTTTTTCTTAAATAATATTATATCTCTAAGAAAGAAAACTGATGATTCCAATATTTGTGGAATAGTAAAATATTCTTCTTCTAAACTTTCACAGTGACTGTCGTGAAGAAAAAATAAGGAAGCTGACACCTGGTGAAATGGATGAAATTCGAGAGATATTATCAAGAAATCTTTATCAAATCCGTCAGCGAGTGAGAATATTTTATTTAGCGAAATGTTTACTGAACTTTGGCTGAAAATCTGTCTTCTGATTTCATACTATCCAATTTTAGTGGATATTGCCCAACCATTATGCCATCCTCTGCAGGCCCCTCACCAGGCATCTTCTCTTCTATCAGACTCCGCTTCACAGTGTCTTGTCTCGTCAGGGTACCATTCTCCTCCCAGACTCCAGGGGTAAAACCTGGAGTTGCCTTGAAGTTCTGCTACTATTGGCTTAGAGATACAAAAAAAAATGTGTTAACCAATGGCGAAGAAAGTAATTGATTGCTCTTTTTATTTTTTTTTAATGATATAATAGCTTTATAGCTTGGAAGACTTTTAAAAATGTATTTAATCTTCTTTGTTATTTGTATGATGCTATAGTTTCTTCCTTTAATGTATCTTCTGAGTCACTTTTTTCCCTGCATTTCCATTGTTAACACCTCATTCTAATAATTTGCTAGTAATCTAGCTAACACGTAGAGAGTGGTGGGTTTTTTTTTTTTCTTTTGCTAAGCCCCGTTTCTTGCATTGCGTCTATTAACTCGTTTAATCCTTAACAAGTGGTATTTCTATTGTCTCCTTTTTATGGATGAAGAAATTGGGGTACAGAGACATTCAGTGGCACAAGGGCCACATCACCTGTCAGGAGTCCTCCTCACTCCTTTCGGGGTCATTTCTGTAGCTTCTTATCTGATCTCCCCAAAGGCTGTCCCCATTCCATCCTACATTACTGTTGCTCCACCCTTTTCCTAAAGCACCTTTTAATGGCAGCATTCTCCTGCTTAAAATGAAACAGGACAACAGTTGTGGCTTCCAGGCTAGATATTCTTTCAGAGTTTGGGATCTCTATTTCCAGGTTCCACTTTATGCAACCTTATTTGCACGTCTCCCTCACCCACCCACCCCAAACCCCGTGGAGGGTGCTGTCTTCATTCCTTGGCCTGTGTTGCTCTCTTTTCTGTCTCCACTTGGAATGTCCCACTGCTTCCTGTCAGCCGATCCATATTCTCCAATTGTTAAGCTTTCCCGAACACCCTCATATCGCTGCCAGCCTTGGGGAATAAATGCGATAGCACTTGGAGCTTGTGGTGTATCACATAATTTTAGTGCTCAATTTCAGGAGTTCATACTATTTTGTTAGCTTTAGATGCCCAACTAGATAGTCAATTTTTCAAGGCAGGAATTGAGTATTGTTCTATATTACTTTCGGGTATCTCTACTAGGCCTAAGATAGTTCTGGACACGTGGATATTTCCAAGAAGTAGACATTAATTCTATCAGAAAATGAACTTAGTTACTAATTATAACGTATTATAGGAAAGAGATTTCTATATAGCTTATAAAACAAAAGGCATGCTATGGACAGCCCTAGTTTATACATTTTGCTGCTTCAAATACTAGGACGTGGTCATTGCTGGTGGTGGCAGCGGCCTTTTCAATTTGACAACCCCGTTGAGAAGAGGAAATGTTCTTAGAAGTTAATCAAAGGGACATGGCTCCACCAAGTGGTTCAAAGTGGTTTGTTTTTATGCCAGTAATTACTATTCAACAGAGAATGTATGAAGATCGCTTGTATCATTTTTCCCCAGATGCTAATGATGGGTCAATACATATAAAGTACTTCCGGGTAGACAGAAGTGCTTGATGAGTTCAACTGCTTTTCTCATTTATAAAGATCATACTTTTCAATGAAAAACAAACTTATTCACTGACTTTTATTAGAAGATGAATGCTTTCAAAATTTGAAAGAATGTGAACTTTCATACTTTTTCTTTGCTCTGCACGTGAGTTGTTAAGTGGCTAGCTGAGGGGCAAGTCCACAGAAACATAGTGGATTCTGGAATTTCTGGAGCAGTGATCAGTTCTTTGTAACATTTCGCTTGTGTTTTCATTTCAGACTTTGTCCTACAACAGACACAATCTGACGGCCGACACGAGTGAGAGACAAGCCAAGGAGATTCTGATCCGCCGAAGGCACAGTTTGCGAGAGAGCATTAGGAAAGACAGCAGCTTGAACCGGCAGCACAGGGTAACTGGAGCTTGTGCCTCTGGGGTGGAGACGGCGTCCAAGAGCAGAGCCCGCAGCTGTGCCAGAGGCTGTGTGGGCAGAATGGCTGCTGAGGGTTGATTCACAGGAGTTCCGGAATGGGGTTAATGATAAAGTCTGTTCAGACATTTCTTGAACACTGACTGTGTTCCAGGCACTGGCCCAGGCACTTGGAATACTTGGTGAACAAAACTGACAAAGATCCCTTACCTTGTAGGATTCATATTCTAATGGGGAGAAAGCGATCAGCAATAGACAGGATAAATAAATTATCTGTTGTGTTAGAAGGCGGTAAGTGCTCTGGAGAAAAACAAACCAAAAAGAGCTGAGGAAGGAAGTTGGGAGCGCAGGGAAGTTACAGTTTTAAACAGACAGGCTGGGCCAAGCTTCATTTGGGAAGTGATATTTGTGCTTTCCAGGGCGAGGTCCAGCCCGAGGCGGGGCAGCCGGCGTGCATGTGGTGGGATTCCAGGAGGGCCCCAGGGCCTGGGGGAGCACTGTTCCCAGTGCAGTTTGCTCAGCATTTCATGTGGTCCAGGGCATCGTCAATAGATGAGGAAAGCCCTTTCAAAATGATACTATGATTGACTGATGTAACATAGCAGGCATTGCATCTCCTTTTTAATAATATTCTGTATTGGGTCATCACAGATGAAAGAGGTTATGTGTCAACAAGATTATCCTCTTTTTATGTGTGAAATGTGGTAGCATCCATTAAAAATTAATTTCTGGAGACTGTGGTATTAGAAATGTGAGCGAGTTAGCTATAGAAATACTTTTTGTTTGATTTTCAAGAGAACAAAATAAATAAAACTTAACTATGCTACATTTTTCATATATCTTCTTCCCCATACATACAGGTTCGGAGTCTTTTTTAGTAATACTCCTGTAAACAGGTGTTTCCGTAGCTTTTCTTGAAGAAAACCCAGTGGTTTTCACACCTTGTTTCTAATGGTCCCATTTTATTTCCCTTTTCCTTAGGACTGATCTTCATTATATTTTAGAAGAGATTTAGTTATTTTAAATAAAATAGCTATTGCTGAAAACTTTATTCCTCATCCTACAGCCCCTCACAAAATAATTCTGGAATCAGAACTAAAATTTTAGTTTTTAACAACGTTTGCCATAAAATTTTAAATAATAAATTAACAATAAAATTAAATGATAAATGACATCTGCATGGTCTAAATAAGGTTTTCTATTTCTTTTACAGGCTTCCACTTCGACCTCCCGGTATTTATCCTTACCAAAAAATACAAAGCTTCCAGAAAAGCTACAGAAGAAAAAGAACGTTTCTAATGCAGGTAATGAATACAGTCAGAGTAGACTTTAAACTTCTTTACTAATGTTTATAAAATAAAAAAATTTCCCCCTTCTTCTTCATTAAGGACAATGACTTCAGTAGTTTGCAAATCTGAAATAATAATATGCTGACCTTTTATTAGCATTACATGATTTTTGAGTGGAGTTCTGTGCACATGATAAATAGTTCAGTTGTTTATTTTCCATGATGATTCTATCTGATAGAGCAAAAGCAAATATTGTCACCATGTGGTTAGTGAACAGGTAGATAGAAAGTTTTAAATCTTCAACGGTTTAAATTTAATTCAATAATTCTTACAATATTTCTAATGTAAATGTTTACAATAATTCTAACGTATTTTCCTAAAGGCAACCATAAATTTTACTTCTGGCTATAATGATTAAAGCTTTGACATGATTGCTAAGACCTCTTTCTTTGATGGTAATCTTTATGTGGACTCCAACCCATTTTATGTGAGCCCCAGAAGACATGTTAGGGTATCATGTTATTAAAATGTGGGATGTAAGAATAATAGCCCTCCCCTCTTTTTTTTACTTGTTTATTTAATTAACCAAGAAGAGAAAAGTCTAATGATGGCTAGTGGTATTGGAGGGTGAGATGACAAATGAGAAGGGAGGAAAAGGGAGCACTGACTATTTGAACAGTGGGTCATGTTACCACCGTGTGTCTATCAAAAATGCTCTCAGGGCCGGCCCCTTGGCCGAGTGGTTAAGTTTGTGCGCTCTGCTGCAGGCGGCTCAGTGTTTCGTTGGTTTGAATCCTGGGCACGGACATGGCACTGCTCATCAAACCACGCTGAGGCAGCGTCCCACATGCCACAAGTAGAAGGACCCAAAATGAAGAATATACAACTATGTACTAATAGTTTTGGGGAGAAAAAGGAAAAAAATAAAATCTCTAAAATAAAAAATGCTCTCGGTTCCCAAGAATCTCAGGTCCCGGGCCAGCACCCATCGCTCTCCTACCCACAGGACTCGAGGACTTCAATTTTGACGATCACCTGGTTCTCAGCATGCCTCGCCTCCTTCCATATTTGGAAGGTGCACCTTGTTGTGTTGACCCTTTTATGAAAACATAAAGGAAATAAACAAGGCTGTGTATGAGATTCCAGATCAAGACAAGAATCTTCATAAGAGCAGCTGATTATTGGCCTGCTTCCTGTGTGCCAGACACTAAGCTCAGCCCTTCTGGGGTCCTGCCTGTGGGGCGGGGAGAGCACAGCTGCTGCCGCACATAGTTGTAGTTTGATATGCGGTTCCACCACGTGCTACTGTCTCTTGAACCTCAGTTACTTCATCGGTAAAATGGGTGATTGTGAGGATTAAATAGGTTAATACATTTGAAGTGCTTTTACAGTGTCTGGCACATAGTAAGTGCCTCAAAATTAGTATGAACACACTCTGTGGACAAAATGCTCAGGGAGATTATTCTCAGCTAGAGTTCTGGTGGGCCCTCTGACCGCTGCCCCCTCACGCCCAACCCCAGAGCCCGAGGGCACAGCTGTTGCAGGACCCATTGATGTGTTGCTTAGTCAGTCTCTTGTAGCACCATCTCCCTAAAATGCTAGCCTATGTCGTCCTTCTTTTGCTCTGTGGCAGATGGCAACAGCAGCGACTCCGACACGGATGCCGGGACCACCGTCCTCAACCTGCAGCCCCGAGCGAGGCGCTTCTTGCCAGAACAGTTCTCCAAGAAAGCGCCCCAGTCCTACAAAATGGAGTGGAAGAACGAGGTGGACGCGGATGCCGGCCGCCGGCAGCCCGGCACTCCCCCCGCTGCCCGCAGCAGAGACGACGGCACGCAGACCCCCGCCGTGCTCCGGCAGCCCCTCCTCTCCGATGGCGACATCGGCCCGGCGGGGGAGGACAGTGAGGCTGAAGGCCTCCCCCCCAAGCCGCCACCCAGGCTGGTCCGAAGGGCGTCGGAGCCTGGAAACCGGAAAGCCCGATTCGGGAGTGAGAAGCCTTAATGGAAATGGCCAGCGCAGCCCGGGCGGGGTGACCGAGCGGCGCCTGTGCTTGGTCCCTCGGCAGCCTGATACAGCAGTGGACTCCACGTAGAACCCTCTAGGCATCGAAATACTTTGGGTAGTAGAGTCATGCCGTTGATTAAGGGACGAATGCTTATTCCAAGAAGAAGAAAATTCAAAGAAAGTGTCTTATGATTTGTTGCTAGAAATTGTATTCTTTGCAAGCCTAAAGAAAAAAAAATGTGTGCCTTTATTGAACTTGAATGACAGAACTTGAAATTTTTAACACACCCTTGTTGGTGAAAATTTTAATATATACATATATGTCAAATTTTATTTATGAAAAAATATGTATATGTAATATAAAAACTATAAATTAGTTTTTAAGTGAATGGCACTAAAAATTCTCAGAACATCTTTCCAAGGTGTAAAGGGCGGCTCCTGGGGGGCTGGTGGGCCACCAGCTCAGAGTCAGGCATTTTCCTCTCCTGAGCTGATGACCAGTTGGTAAAGGAAGGCACAGCAAGGAGCCGAGACTCAGACTGGGAGACAGTCGGAACATGGAGGCAGGTGAGGTGGCCTGGCTCCCAGAGTGCAGATTCCTGTGAAAAGATTCAGCTGCTTTTTAATTTGTTCCTCATTCTACCATGTGTTTGGGGGTGACAGATAGATTCCATCTTCCTTTTGTGTTTAAATGGGGCAGATAGAAAGGCTGGGTGAAACCAGCTTAAGGTGTGTAACAGACTTGGTGGCAGCTTTTGATGAAGTTCCACCTGGGGAGAGGTAGGGCAGAGCCTGCTTACAACTTGTTGGCAGGTTTTATATTGTGCAATACTGGGAGGAGGATGCAGGAGATTCCCTTTCATGCTTACCTACGACCACCTACTTTAGAATTTTTCTGTAGAACATTCTAGAACTTTGAACCCAGGTCAGAGGCTTTAAGCAGACAAGGATGAACCTTTATATAAGCAGTATTCCAATGTGTAACAAATTGATGAGATTTCAGGTTTTGGATTTTGTTCAGGAAGCACTTTGGAAAATGTGGGAGGTTTATTTTTTTGCACTAGTCTCTGATTTGTTACCTCACCCCCTCAATAAAGTAGTAACTCAGATTCGTCCTGTAAAAATGGATTCTACTCATCTGAGCACTTTTTAAAAGTACAACAGAAAGACAAGATGTGGAACATAATCCTTCAAGGTTAGTATTTGAATCTCTGTCTCTTAAACTGTAGATTTCATTGGCCTGTCATTCTTTCTGAAAACCCTTCTTTAAAACTTGACTAGAACAAGACTAAATTTCTGAGTTTAGATATGAAATGAAGCCACTCATGTAGTCCCTTGAATTCACATTGGGGATACAGCAAAGGACACAAGTGACCACAGTACTATTGGTGGGAAAACATGAAATAATTAAACAAAACGATACAGGACTTCGAGATTCCTGTCACTGGCTCTCTATCCCCACTTCTACCCCACAATGTGGAGAAGTAAATTTTCTAGCCTTTTTTCTCAAGTTCTAAAATCTTGGAATACTGCTGGATTGTTGGGCATGGGACTGAAGGATGGATAAACACAAGGCACAAATTTGTAAAGAACACCGTTTCTTTCCCAAACTCTCCCAAGCTGATTAGTGGAAAGCAGTGTAGGCACAATTTGAAAACAACAAGCTTAGAACTCTGTGCCAAAAATCTTAATTTTAAATAAAAATATGTAAAGATATATATTTCATCTGCTGAAAAGAAACTGACTTTTAATTTAGAATTTTATTATAGGAATATGATTCATCAAGAGATATGATGTATATTTTTGAGAATGCCAAAACTAAATTTTCAGAAGTTGTAGTTTATGAAATCTAAAAAGGAAGGTTGAAATGGAAAATGACCTTAAAGATAAATTTTCTGATTTTTCCTGGTGTCCTATATTAATAAATACTATGAGTCTGACTTTCTGAAACTGAAGGAGAAAACATGAAAATTTTTTCTAACACTTCTTCTTGTTAAGCAGATAAACGAAATTCAGCTTTTGCTAATTAAAAGTTAGATAAAGAATTTGGATGACGTGTAAATTTCTAAAAAGGAGCACTTCTGTCATTTTATCTTTATTATCAGTTTAAATTTTTCTTTGTTGAATGACAAAAGCAATGAAAAATAAATTTGACTTCATTTAGCTTTTTCTCTATACTTTCTTCTTTTTTATAAAATCATCAAATTCTAGACACTGTGGACGCTGGAGCTGAAACCCTTTACTAACTATCATGACAATTTAAATTTCTGTAGCACAGAAACATCCCCAACCCTTTGTAAATGGCTCCCTTCATTCAAACAACACTTGACCCACCCCAAGTTCCCGTGTGAATATAGAGTTCTGATGGGTCTTTGGTGTTTGTTGTAACAAATTTGATTTGAACGACCTATAAGTGCAAAGCTAGGGCTTATTTCTTTATATTTAATGCTCAGGACCGACTGTTGGGAACAGTTACGTCAGTTAGCCAACGACTAGAAATTGGCCCCAAAGTCTGATACTTTTTAAAAACGTGTTTTGGGGGCCAGCCCAGTGGTGTAGCGGTTAAATTTGAGTGCTCTGCTTCGGTAGCCCAGGGTTCACAGGTTTGAATCCCGGACGTGCATATAGACCAGGCTGTGCTGGCGTCCCATGTAAAATAGAGGAAGACTGGCATAGATATTAGCTCAGTGACAATCTGCCTCAAGCAAAAAGAGGCAACATTTATTTATATAAAAAGCATAGAGAAGCACAGTTATTTATTACATGTCTCAGCATGTTTTGCATTTGTTGCACTGCCCAAATCATGTTTATGTTAAAACCGGCATTTCATAAACAATTATGAGAACTGTAATATTTTGTTAGTTCAAAGTTCACACTTGACTTTATTCTTTTTTTTCCAGTTTTATTGAGAAATAATTGATATACATCACATACACCATAAACTTATACATGTCTAAGTTTAAGGCATACAGCATGATGGTTTATTTACATATATTGTGAAATGATTATCATGATAGGTTCAGCTAACATCCATTTTCTTATACACAGTAAAAAGAGAAGAAAGATGTACAAAGGAAAAAAAAATTCTCCTTGTGATGAGAACTCTTAGGACTTACTCTCTTAACGACTTTCCTGTATATGACACAGCGTTAGCTATAGTCATCATGTTGTACATTACATCCCTAGCACTTATTTATCGTTTAACTGGAAGTATGTACCTTTTGACCATCTTTCTCCAACTGTCTCTACTCCCAGCTCCCACTTCTGGCAACCCCAATCTGTTTTTTTATCTATGGGCTCATTTTATTTTTAGTTTTATATTCCACATATAAGTGAGATCATTCTGTAACTGTCTTTCTCTGTCTGACATTTCACTTAGCATAATGCTCTCAAGGTCCACCCATGTTGTCACAAATGGTAGGATTTCCTCATGTTTTATGGCTGAATAATATTCCATTGTGTGTGTGTGTGCATATACACACGTATGTATATACTATGACATCTTTATCCATTCATCCATCGATGGACACTTCGGTGGTTTCCATTTCTTGGCTTTTGTATATAATGCTGCTAGGAACAGTGGGCTACAGATATCTCTTTGAGTTAGTGTTTTCATTACCTTTGGATATATTCCCGGAAGTAGGATTGCTGGATCATAAGGTACTTCTATTTTAAAATTTTGAGGATCCTCCATACTGTTTTCCATAATAGCTGGACCAGCTTACAGTCCCACCAACAGTGCACAAGGGTTGCTTTTCTCCACATCCACACTAGCGTTTGTGATCTCTTGTCTTTTTGATGATGGTCATTCTAATAGGAGTGAGATGACATCTCATTGTGGTTTTAATTTGCATTTCCCTAATGACTAGTGATGTTGAGCATCTTTTCATGTACCTGGTGGCCTTTTGTATATCTTCTATGGAGAAATGTCTATTCAAGACCTTTACCCATTTTTTAATTGGGTTATTTGATTTTTGCTGTTGAGTTGTATGAGTTCTTTATATGTTTTGGATATTAACCCCTTATCAGATACATGGTTTACAAATATTTTTTCCCATTCTGTAGGTTGTCTTTTCACTTTATTGATGGTTTCTTTTGCTGTGCAGAAGATTTCTAGTTTGATATAGTCCCACTTGTTTACTTTTTATTTTGTTGCTTGTACTTTAGGTGTCATATCCAAAAAATCATTATGAAGAGTCATGTTAAGGAGTTTGTTCTTATGTTTTCTTCTAGGAGTTTCATGGTTTCAGGTCTTACATTTAAGTCTTTAATCCATTTCAAGTTAGTTTTTGTGAATGGTGTAAGATATGGATGGGTCGTTTCATTCGTTTGCATGTGACTATCCGAGTACCCCAGCACCATTTATTGAAGAGACTATCTTTTCTCCATTGAGAAATTCTTGGCTATTGGTATTCTTGGCTCCCTTGTCCAGTATTAGTTGACCAAATATGCTTGGATTTATCTCTGGGCTCTCGATGCTGTTTTATTGGTCTACTTGCATGTTTTTATGCCAGTACTTTACTGTTTTGATGACTGTAGCTTTATAGTATAGCTTAAAATCAGGAAGTGTGATACCTTCTGCTTTGTTCTTCTTTCCCATGACTTCATAGGCTATGCAGGGTTTTTTCTGATTCCATATAAATGTTAGGAGTGTTTTTACTTCTGTAAAAAATGCCATTGGAATTTTGATAGGGATTGCATTGAATCTATGGATGGCTTTTGGTAGTATTGACATTTTAACAATGTTAATTTTTCCAATCCATGAACACAAGATACCTTTCCATTTTTTGTGTCTTCTTCTGTTTCTTTCATCAATGCCTTGTAGTTTTCAGCATAGAGATCTTCCACTTCCTTAGTTAAATTTATTTCTAAGTATTTTATTGGTTTTGATGCTATTGTAAATGGAATCAATTTCTTTATTTCTTTTCCAGAAATGTTGTTGTGTATAGAAATGCTACTGATTTTTGTGTTAATTTTGTATCCAACTTTACTGAATTCATTGATTAGATCTAAGTTTTTTGGTTGAGTCTTTCTTTGGGATTTTCTACATAGAAAATCGTCATCTGCGAATAGAGATGATTTTCCTTCTTCCTTTCCAATTCTGATAACTTGTATTTCTTTTACTTGCCTGATTGCTCTAGCTAGAACTTTAGTACTATGTTGATTAGGAGTGATGAGAGTATACAGACTTGTCTCGTTCCTGATCTTAGAGGAAAAAACTTTATTTTCTAAAGAGTGAGATTCAAGAGATTTCTTTGTCCAGTTGAGTTGTTAGCATCATCTGTTGAGACCTGAGTACTGTATGTTGATTCCCTTCATCAACCTGAACAAGAAAGCCTCATGAGTCAGGACTGTCTGGCGATCAGGAGTTTTTCTGTTCATTTTTTCACTATTAGAGCAAACACGTAGCTTGCTGGTACTTTATAGTCCTCATTTTAACCAGGCCCTTTCTTCAACCCACTTGTCAGGCAAGCAAGAGCTCTGTTTGGGTAACTGCTGCCCAGCAGTCACCACAGCTTTGTCCAAGAGAAATCGCACTTCCCTTTAGAATTCTTTCCAATGTCATTCTGGCACCACAGAGATGTGATGAAACACCCACATGGCTTTTGAAAATCTTTAGTGTTGTGCTGGCACATAGTTTTTCAATCCCTTTTGTTTTGTTTTCTAATTTTTTCAAATAGAATTTTACTGCCTCTAAGAATAAACTGTGGGTCAGTTCTCTTACCTGTACCGTCAGGGAATGAGTTTTTTGCATATAGTTAACATACCTAATGCAAAGAGATTATCAACTTTTCAGTATAGACAGCATATGATTTTGAATGGTTCAGAACCGACTTGTGGGTACTTCTGTATGTTACAGTAGTTTTATGGGGTTCTGTTATCCTTGTAGGGTATAGAAATGTCCCTCGATGAGATGCCCACTAGACAGAATGACAGACACCAGAATGACAGACACACTGATGGTGTTTTTTTTTTTATTTTCACTACTATGACAGAATTTTTTCAATTAGTCAAATGTTTTTCTTTTTTCTTTCATTGGATCCTGTTGAGTCATAAGTACAAGTGGTAACTAAATGTCTAATTTAAATGCGGCTCTCTGCATCCAGTTATGGTAACTCTGCTTGCCAAACAGAAATTTGATATATGTACACTGATGAAGGAGAATTTTTCCTGGTCTCAGTGACATGTCATACAAAACTTTAAATATTGAATCATATGGAAATATTTGATTAAACAATTACGGAGAAAATTAATACATCACATGAAACCAGGACATCTCGAGAAATTCCAATTTTTATATTTATATATCAAAACCATTCACACGAGGTCACAATAGCTGAAATTTGTGAGAGGTAAGAATTTAAGTTTTAAAAATTTCAATTCTATTAGTTTCGGATACATACAGTATCTCAAACTAGGCTAACACTGTTACTGTGTTAGAGAACCTGATTGATTAGAGAAATAAAGATTGTAATTGGTCCATCAACTTTCTATATGTAAATAGGCTCTTGCAGAGGGCTCAAAAATAACATATGCTCTGAAATATGAAATGCTGCCTTTTCGAGCCAATCCAAACAGAAAAGTCAGGTTAATGCCAACCATTGTCTTAGCAAATGGTTTTCAAAGATTATGCAATGTTATCAACTCACCAAATTTTAGGTTTTCACTAACACAGTTTTTGGCACCTGATCAAAACTGTTTACTATATTTGCTACCATGATTACCTCTTACTGTTGGGCATCTAGTCTAAGTTCTTACCTTTAGCTAGAAAGTTATTTTGAATGGCAGTTGCAACTTGGCATGTTTTAGTGTGTTGTTTATTCCAAAGAGATGGCACGGTGAATGTGTGTTGAAGGGGACCAGAGGAAAATGCTCACCCCTGTCAGGGGCATCACTGCCTGGCACTGTCAGAAGCTGGACTTCGTGATGCACAGGCCTGTGCTTCAGCCAAAGGACAGACTACAGCACACACAGAGCACACACCCATCCGTGTGCACACAGACCCACACGGCCAGGCCCATAGTCAGCTCAGAACACATTACATTCGGTTCATGTTGGATATTTCACATGGTTTCAATTTCATTAAGCAAACTAAGGATAGGTTTAGGTAGGCAAGCTACCACAAACAAAAGTAATTCTCAGTCTGGATAAGAACCTGGGTCCCAGCCATTCCAAAGGGAATATAGATTCTTTGATAAGCCCCAAGAAAGGTCATCTCCTGTCCCACGTTGTGAATTGCAACTATTAATAGGTATTTTAACTACTATTTTCCCTCCAGTGTATGCTTTGGAAAAAGGATTTTTATTTATCAAGACGTAGTATAGTTTAAATTGAGTGATCAAAATACTATTCTTTGTTTAACAAGATCCTTACAGTCCACTTTTATGCTATATAAGTTAGTAATTAACACTCCGTCCTTAATGTTTATAATTATCTTTCCCCTCCAGGACCAACAGCAGCTGTTTGAGAGTATCCATTTTCAAAATAAGAATCAGCACTCTTATTCACAATATATTGAGTCAGGAAAACAGTAGAAATTTTATTTTTATTGTTTTCCCAGTCAACTATTTGTAAAATGGTCAGTTTAGACAATCTGGATAAAACGAGAGATCTAAAGTAAAATGTTTTAAAAATAAGTTAGTATTTGTGCACTTGATGAGAAATAAATTGGACCATGATGAGATGTTATCTTGAAACTATTTGCTTGACATCAGTGTAGAATAAATTTCAGATTATGTCTATATTTGGTATTAGCATATGGTTTTACATGCCAAAGGCTTGTTGTGTTTACTATTAAGATACATTTTAGCACAAAGGAGGTTAAAATTTTCAAGCACTTCAGGACCCTGAATTAAAATAAACATCAGGACACAACAATGACTTCTAAAAATTACAACTTATTAGAAGAAATCATAACACTTTATTACAATTTTAAAGAGATTTTACTATTAAAGAAAATTGTTATATAACTGGCAAGTTCTTCAGGAAAAAAAATTTGAGGCTGAAAAATAGTTTTGTAAGTCCATCACCGTTCCGAGAAGAGCTGCATGATACATCAGCCTGGCTAGATCTGTGGTCACCTTCTTTCAGAGACTTCGTAAAGGCTGAGGTTAGCTTCTAGGCGAACAGGGCATGGAGAATCCCACATCGGCTCTCACTGTGTATTCCAAATCAAGAGCTATTCTCCCACAGCAGCTGCCCAAATGCCTGAAATTTTCCCTATAGTGGACTGACTCTCACTCCCAACAGATTTTTACATATCTGACAGAAGTGTCCAGGAAAAGACGCCTTCTTGATGTTCTGAATGTTCGGGGAATGAACTCCCACAAATGCCCACACATTCTCCGCCAGCTAACACAGGACGGGGCTAGAATGTGCTCAACACTCATTACCAGACTTTCTTACCCTGCCTGAGCTCTGCTAGACCAGACACCTGGGTGTCACCACAGGCCCCCGGGAATCTCTCTGGAGGCCACAACCTGCGAGTCACCAGGCCTCTCGGATTTTGTCCCCTCCCTCCTCTCCGACCCGCTTCCCTGAATCCCAGGGACAAGCTCTCCCTCATGCCCCTCTGGATTACTGACCCCAAAGTCCAGACTCTCTCGGCCTCCAATCACTCCTCCTTGCTGTGGCCAAAGGGCTCTTTCTCAAGCATGAAGGTCCTTAGAGCACTCTCCGGCAGGAATTTTTGGGGCTCCCCACCTGTCAGAATGAAAGCTCACCAGAGTGTGGTCGATGAGGCCCTTCATGGCCTGTCCCAGTGATTCTCAATTCTGGGTGCACATTAGAAACACCTGGGGCACTTCAGAGTCTGGCTCCCGAGCTCTAGGGCAGGCTCTGGACATCGGGGGACCCTAATATGGCAGCCAGGGTAGAGAACCACTGTTTCTAGCCCTTTTCGTTTGCTCCAGGCATAACTCTTGCCAGACTTCACTGCTCCAGGAGGCCCACGGCCTGGGATTTGGAGCCCTGCACTGTTACTCCCACCGCCAGTCATTCCCTGCTCCCCTTCTGAATCTTGCTCATCCCTCTGGACACGAGGGCAGAGATGCACTTTCTCTTTGTGGAAAAGGACCATTTCCTTTATAAACTTCTCAGGCAAGTTCAATGCCTCTAAAATAAGATTCCATATAATATTGAAGCACATTAAACTGCAGACATTTGTAACCTATAAAAAGAGCAATTTCACGTGGCTCAGGCTAATACATTAGGAAGAATTACACAAGTTTTGTTGTTAGTGCTGTTGAGTGGATTCCGACTCCCAGTGCCCCTGTGGACAGCAGAACGGAACCCTGCTCAGTCCCCTTCCAGCGCTGTATCAGACAATGCTCCACTGCTATTCATGAGGTTTTCAGTGCCAATTTTCCTGGAAGTGGATGGCCAGGTCCTTCTTCCTAGTCTGTCTAGTCTGGAAGCTCTGCTGAAACCTGTCCACCACGGGTGACCCTGCTGGTATTTGAAGTCCTGGTGGCAGAGTTTTCAGCATCACAGCAACACGCAGCCATTATGACAGTATGACAACGGACAGACAGGTGGTGTGGTTCCCTGACTGGGGCACAAACCCAGGCCATAGTGGTGAGAACATCGAATGGTAACCACTAGGCCACCAGGGCTGGCCCCTTACAGAAATTACTCTAGAGAATTTCAAAAACAAAACAACGCAAACTTTAATTGAGCAGATTTAATTTCCCTGAGATCATATTCCATAAACTATACAAACACTGTCCATTAGACCAGTGGGCTTCAAACTTTACCATGCACACAAAGCAGCTAGGAACCTTGTGACAACAGTCCCCGCAGGTCTGAGGGGGACCTGTCTGCATGTCTGACAAGCCCCAGGGAAGCTGACGCTCTGGTCCCAGACCACACTTTAAGGAGCAACACATCAGGCTGTTTAAGAGGAACCATAAGAAAATATTTATCTAAAAAAATCACAGGAACAAAATACTAACATCAGGAGTGGAAAATAACAAAAACGTTTCCCTACTTATACTAAGATCAATCTTCAGCTCTTAGTATTTCCATGTGTATGATTAATTATAGAGCCTCACTAAGTTTATAGGCTTTTTTTAACTTCACAAAGTGCTGTGATTTTAAAAATAAAAACATGGTTATATTTAAGATCATCTAAGAAACTTGCCTATTTCTGAAAATGAAAAAAAGACAAATTTTGGAGAAAATTCTTCTGAAGTTCTACTTTGCTGCATAAACTCTTATTTACTGTCCTTTTGAGTCTAACTTCCACCACAATTTGATATGCTCCTTAAGGGCAAGGCCATTTTACATCATATTTCGGTCACTTTAAAAGCACTTAGCACTTGTATAAAAGTCCACAATTACAATATTTAATAAAAAGTTAATACTTTTCTTGTAGCTAGACAGGAAAAGGAGAACTTTCAAACCTCCAATTAATTCTCTATCACAAATATTTGAGTTTACCCCATATACAACTTCTAAAACTATGGAAATATTTTTTCTGCTTTACATACAGTATTAAAGTTATAACAAATTAGCATATTAAAATACCATTTACAATTATATCCGTGTTAGGTTGGAAACAGGAATGATATCCCAGTGGACTCATTAGAGGACTGAAAGAATCTGGGCATTGGTCATCTGCGTGGGGAAAAGAGAGGGAGCCCCTAAATAATTTTTATTAGTAATTGTCATCCAAACAGCCAGCAAGTACCCTGCACGTCCTCCCTGCGAGCCGGTGCTGCCCTCGGCTGGCCCCTCGGGGCTGCTTCTGGAGTGGCAATTCAGGCCCAGGACAAGGCCCAAAACACTTCCCTGTAGATGACATGGCTCTTCTGTTTGCAGGTGTGACAGTGAAGTGAGATAAAGGAAACGATTTTCAACACACGACACTGTCGAATAAGTTGCCACTGATATCGTATGACCCCTGACTCTCCTCCTTACTCTGCATGAAATGTTCGTCTTAAAAGCATTCCTGCGCTTTGGCTTCTCCACTGGGTCCCATCACCCCCAGGCTGCTGCCGCCCGAAGGAGCGCCGGCTTCTGGGAGCAGATCGTCAGGCCCAACACCCCGGCAGATGGGCTCAGACTGACAAGCTCAGCTCCTCGCAGCGTGTGGCCTCAGAGCGAATGGACACAGGGAGCAGGCCCCAGGAACCTGCTTCTCCTGTTACGAGGTATAACTGCTAAGAGCTGGGGAAAATGTAACACACTGTGCATAATTTTAACAGACAGTTCAAACTGAGTTAGCTATCAACAAAAACAATCAAGTCTCTGGCTTTTGCTTTAATCAAAACTAGTACGTCTCAGAATCTCCCTTTTTCTACCTCCATGGAAGTGGCGCTTACGAAATACACTAGATTTCTGGCCTCACGGAGGCCCACGGACTCAGGCTCAGGCGTGAGGCCGCGCATCTGATTTTTAACCAGCTGCCCAGGTGGAACCATTCATAACCTTGTTAGGACTTGTGAAAGCAACAGGCTGGGTTTAATAAGGCAGCTTCTTCAAGCTCTAGGATTCTGACAGCAGAAAAGCTCCCTCTTAGCTTATGGAATTGAACAGGAAACCCGTGTCCCAGCTGGTTGACATTTTATTAACTGTTACCCTATCCTTACCTAGTTGGGAAATCCTTGTGGTCTCCTCTTGCATATATATCACGTTCTGTCATCCCACCACTGTTTCCCTACCCTGCAGCTGGCAGCTTTTTCCCCTTGAAAATTTTAACCTCAGCGGCCCAGGTGGGAAGAGGAGACTCTCAGGTAGACATAAAATACCTTCCCCTTTGGCGAAGCTTTGCTGCAATCCTAATCTTCCTCCGGGCCATTGTGACTTCCTGATCATCGCACAGGCCTAAATGCAGAGCTGAGGGCTGACCTGGACGTGACCAACAAAGGACACCCACCCGGAAGGAAGTGATTTCACTGACACCACCTGCCCTCCCCAAAGCACGCTCTCACCACAGCCTCTGTCCCTCACCAACACTCAGATTGATGCCTTGTGTTGTCCAAATCCAGTCTACTCACTTTTTAATTTATCACTCCCATCACCACCACAGCGAGGTCTGCTTACTGACATTACGATAATAGCCACCAAGGCTAAGGCAGCCCCCAGGCTGGGAGGGCCACAAGGGCTAACCTCCTGGGCCACTCCCGAGAGGAGGGGGGCGATGACCCGGCCCACGGCCGTCACAGACTGCCCCATGCCGATGAGGGTGCCACTGGCCTGGGCCCCGCCCACGGTCAGCTGGAGGTCCGTGATGCAAGTCCTGCCAATGGCAGTGGAGAAGGACAGGAGCGTGGAGGAGAAGACGACAATGCCCATGGTGTGGGCCGTTGAGTAGAGCAACAGCAGCGTGAAGGTGAGCACGCTGGAGTGCAGCAGGACTGCGTGGGAATTGTGCTTGTACAGACGCAGGATGGGCCCCAGGGTGAAGCCAGCCAGGGCCCCCAGGGCGCTGCTGTAACTGATGAGGTAGCCCGTCGTCTTGGGCCTCACCCCAAAGCGCTCCTCGAGGGCCAAGACAAAGTTACTGTAGTACAGCATGACCGCCACCCCCATCAGCAAGCGCACAAGAAATATGTCCCACATTTCAGAAACAATCAGGCTCTTCATGTCCCGCAACGTTGACACGACTTCCATCCAGGGCAGCCGGGCAGGCTTCCCACTCACTGTGGTCCCACGGCGGGTGGCTGCTTCCTGCACCTCACGGTCCGTCTTGCCCAAAAGTGCATGGCTCTTACCCAGTCGCAGGCCATGCTTCGTACTGTTGAGTTTTACTTCACTCCATGGAAATAGCCAAACGAGACCTGTTAAAATGGCATCAGATGTGTTACAGTAGGCTAATGCACTGAATTCATCTCCATGGGGGATAAGCAATTATTTGTATTAGATTACTGTTCTATATTTTCGTATTAGTAAATTTACTAATCTGTATTTTTGAATCCAGTTTTTAACCATTCCCACAGCTACTTATGCTCCATTTCGATGTAAGAATTCTGCTATTCATCTTAAGGAAAAACCCATACTACAGAAGACTCACTTTGTTGCCCAGCTCAAGTGCCTACGATGGTTTCCTCTAGCCCATCATTTCACATCTAAATTCTTACACTTTACATTTAAATCCGTTGCTTCGTTACCTTTCTAATTCTCTTCCTATCTGCCACCTGCCTACCCTTTCATTCACCATCCATCCTTCATCCATCCAAACAGTGATTACTTATGCTTTCTAAATGCTAAATCCTATGCTAAACACTAGAAATATATTAAAAAACAAGACAAGGCCCAATAAATCTGTGCCTGCAAGGAACTGACATCTAAAAGGGGGTTTGGACAAGAGGACAAATTAGATTACAAGGTGAGTGCTATGCTGAGGGCGGCACCCCCAGAGGTTGTGAGGCGGGGCATGCACAAGTCAGTAGCTCCGATCCTATTCAGATAATCCTACCCCCACCCTCATGTGACCAGCACGTTCCTGCCTCAGGTATTTTATCTGCCATCCAAGCAGAATGACCTCTTGCCAATCCATGCCCCCAAATTTTCTTAAAACTAAATTCAAGCTTGCCATTCTCGGACATCTTCCAAACTTATCCCCACTTTTTTTTCGGGTTTTCAGTCCTTCAGCTCTTAAGTCCAACCTGGACCCGTGGCTGTTCAGTGCTGCTTCGTGATGTTTTCAGCAACTACAGTTGTGGACGTGCTTTCTTCAAATATAGTGTAGCTGGACTATTAGCCAGGGAGCAGTTTATGATGGAAAACTGCACGAGAATGCAGGCCTTATTTTTCATCTGTTCTTATCTTTAAAAGGGCCCTTCGACATTTCACAGAATCTTGATAAAATGTGAAAGAACTGTCACTGATAGACTAAACAAAGAGTGTAATTAAAATAATAGTAAAAATGATAATGTGACAGCAACTAACATTTATTGAGTGCTTACCATATGTAAGGCAGTGGGGTCAAGTGCTTATACGCCAAACTCTCCTAGTCACCGTTACAGGTCTATGAGTGGTGGTACCCCGTTTTATAGATGAGGAAAGTGAGGCAACTCACCCAAGGCCTGCACTGAAAAGTGGCAGAGCAGGGATTTGAACCCAAGCCTGTTGCACTCCAGAGTCTGAACTGTTAATCACGAAAAGAGAAATCATGGACAAAAGACATGAAAGGCCTTTCTCAGGCAAAGCGGCAGATCAGAAGGAGGACCTGAGACGCTGAAGGGGGAGAAGGGCTGTGGAAACAGCGCCGTTGTTGAGGAGGCCAGCACAGCAGAATGGGAGTACGGAGCAGTCCCTGTGCTCACTGCACTGGGAGGCGGCGGCCCGCCGGGAGGCGCTGCTGGGTCCAATCCCATCGCTCTCCTCCTCCTCCTCTGCTCTTCCCTGCATCAGCCTCGGCCTGCCTACCCCGCTGTTTTCCAGACGGGGAAATTAAGCCATTGTACTTGGGAACACTTGCAGCAGAATGTCTTCCTAACTGACTCAGTCATTCACAGGCTTAGTTTAGGGCAAAATACTAAACAGCACTAAAGTTAGGGAATCCAAAACACAACTCCATAATATGAGAACTCCATAATATGAGAACTCCATAATATGAGAACTCCATAATATGAGAACTCCATAATATGGGAATATAGAACTCCATAGCTTCCGACTTCTAGTGATATGACGTTCATGCGCCTTCCATTATGTGGGAAGGTACCTGGCCACGCCAACTGGCCATGTGCTTGAAGGCATTTTATCTAGATTTATACTACTCCATCAGACCTCACCTCCTGGCTGATGTTACAGGTTAAAGTTGGGCAGAAAATCATAAAGCATTCCTGTAAGGATTGAGATTAAACTCACGAACTTTGCTTTCTGAGTCTGATATCCTAACCCAGCAGGGAATTCATCACTCAACGTGGAGCCTTGAATACGAAGATTCAACAAGTTGCAGTATAGTAGAATATCATCAAATTTAACAAAAACTGAACAGCATCAATCCTCTTGTTTACCAAGTTGTTTTTCTAAGGGTCAGCCATGTACCAGTCTGTGGGCACAGGTTCATCCTCTTCGCTTTGAGAAACTAGTCTTGTAACCGAGGAATTCACAGTCCCACATGTATTCTTTTAGTCATCAAATACTTTTGAACATGGGCTGTAGGACTGGTTCTGGGCAGGGGTGACAGCAGCGAGCAAATCCGTACCCTTGTGGAGTTGACTTTCTAATTGTGTGGGGTTTTTCAGGGGGAGGGGTTGGGACAGACAGAACATAAACAAGAAAACAAATTAAAAATCAATTTCAGAAGTGTTATGAAGAAAACTGAGTTATTTTAGACAAAAAATAACCTCAGGGGAGGTCTAAGAAAGCAAATATTTGCGATTTGAACGATAAGAAGAGCCAGTACAGATGTGTGGGAAGAATGTTGCATGCGGAGGAAAGAGCAAAGGACCATGCCCCCGGGGGAACAAGCCTGGCATGCCCGGGACTGACCAGGACGCCAGAGCGGCTGAGCACACAGACGGGACAGCGGGGCGGGGGCGCCCACCACCATGCTGGCTGCACCTCAGCGTGATGGAAGTCACGAGGGGTCAGCAGCAAGAGCGGCATGGGCTGACGTGCAATTCAAATAATAGTGTGCCTATTCTAAGACAAACAAATCGTAAGGAGCTAAGAGAAAAGTAGGTAGATTGGTCAGCATGAACATATAAACCAAACAATCTTGTCATGATTAAATGTCAACTTACCAGCATTGAGAATGAAGACAGAAAAACAGATGAAGGCTGTTAGATAAAATCCATCATCTAATTCAGTGAGATATCCACCGACCATGGGGCCCAAGATGAAGCCCACACTGGATGCTGTATTGAATCGTCCAATTACTAGTGGCCGTTCCTTCTCTGCAACCAGATCAGAAAGCAGAGCCCTTGAAATGGAGAGAGTGTGTTTAAAAATACCTGCAAGAGGACAAGAAACGTGCTCTGTAACATTTTCCACATCAAAAGTGTCTCGCTTGTGATCTTGCACTCCATTTCTACCCATGATGGAGTTCTGACCTCCATTTTCTTTGAACCTCTACAGCCTGCAGGTTCCAGCCCACGGTGACTGGACTCCTCGTCTAGCCCCATGACCCTAGGTCATCAGCTTCTCTCTGGTAACCAAGCTCCTGAACCCTCAGCTTGCACAACTCCCATCATGACATCCCCGTATCTCCAGTCCTCCCTGTTATCCAAGTGCAATTCATGCTGCTTTCTATGTAGAGACTTATCTTTCTTTGTCCATTCAATCAGCGAATAAACATTTACTGATGCCTACTACATGTCCAGCACTAACCCTGACCCTGACCCTGAGCATAAGGCAAGGAATAGAGGGCAAAAAATAAGACAAATATCCCTGTGCTCAAGAGCCTGTAAATGTCGGCGTGTATACACATGTAAAGGTGGTAAGTACAATGGAGAGCATTAGAGCAGGCAAGGATAGGGAGCAAAAACATAAAGACATGAGGACATGCTCATCTAACCAATACAACTGACTTTCTATTGACAAGAGGCTTGTGAATGTGTTGACTAAACAAGCTGAAAGCTGTGACATGACTTAATAAGAGAGTAAAGTGTATGAACAGCTTTATATCCCTCATACTTCCGATGTATCTGACTTGTATGCACCCCTCCACCCATATGCTGGATGAACACGCTCACAGACCAATGGATTCTGGTGACAGAGACTGTCCATTATTTTGATCAATACACAATAGGAACTCAATAAACGCTGTTGGTGTGTCTGCCTGAATTGCTCCTAACGGTGATGTGACACAATGGTTTCCGGTGATCTCCTGGAAGGGAGTACCACTCTGTACATCACTAGGCGCCTGTGTGCTTGAGCACAGGAATTCTGGGTTCTACACCCAGCTCTGCCTCAAGATGAGACTGGGCAGTGCCTGATAACCAGCCTCTTTGAGAAGCAAACTTCTAAGTCCCTTTTGGACTTAGGTAGACTGACTCTTTAGATCCATTTCCTTAAATGTGAGAAAGGAATGGGCTGGAAGATGATTCCTAAAAGATCTTACAGGAATTCTGTGATTATTTTTGAAATGATATTGATATTGGGTTCACCTTACACACCTGAGGGAAGAGGACTGTGGTAAGCATCCTGTGAGCAACCCAGACTAGCCTCCTCTTGCCCTTCAGAGGTTGGGATGGTGGACAGAGAGAGGAGGGGAAAAGCACGTGTCTCATTCTGGTACTTCAACCTCAGGCTCACTTTCAGGATACAGGACAGTGTGCAGCAGAACCCTGGCAAAGCTCTCCAGGGCTCCCTCAATTTCAGGGACCACCAAACACTATAGGGATGCCAACGGCAAGAAAGAATTTTTATGTACAGCTCTCCTGTTGGCAAAGAGCATGATGTTCATATAACAGAACTATCACTACTTAAACCAGGCTCATTTCATATTATGTAAAATCATTTTAATCCTCCCCATAAATCTCTACCTATTCTGTAACAAATGTAGGTTCTACTCCTCTCAGCTGTTTCTTTAGAGTTATGAACAGCCTCACCACTCAATGGTGGAGTGTATTATACTGTAGAAATGCACACTGCTGCTCAAACAAAGAGCAAACAATAACTTGGACACCAGATGCACACGGAACGGCCATCAGCTGGATTGTGCGTGTGGTAGTGGGGCTTGTTAGGACGACCGATCACATTTAAAGCAAAGTCCTTCAAGAGCATTTTCTTAAGTCAACAACAACGCACAGCATGAAGTTTGGAGGATGAACCCAAAAGACTTTCAGAGTAAGCATGCATGTTACAGAAACGGGGCAGAAATCCCAAATACGCTGATCAGCGTGACTGTATGTTAAAACAACTTGTGTTATGCTCTGTTCCTTTGAGGTGTTAGTTAAAGACGAGCAGCTTAACTGAATGTGGGCAGAGGTCCAGTGCTGCGAACTTGTCCACCAGGCAGCAGAGTCTGTCAGCGCTCTAATGAGGAAGGTGAGAAAGAAACACTGAAACTTCAGGGCTCTACTCACTAAGAAAGGTGAAGAGAGAAGGAACAGCGTCCCCAGCACCCGCCTACCCAGAACACTGACAGCGTGCACAGGTGGTGTCTCAAAGAATAGACAAAATGTTTCAATGAACGGACAAAATAAAAGCTATTTCAAAACGGCAGAAACATTCAAGACCAGTCTGGAAACAGAAAACTAACCCAGGATCCACCACATCATAGTCCTAGCATCCCCAGCAGCAATAGCCAGATTTACAGACAGCTGCAGGAGACCTATGGCGGTAAATCTCAATTTCAAGTCAGGAAGCCCAGTGTCAAAATTCTAAGCTCACCGAGGAAGAGAAGAGAAACCACAGTGCTGGCCAAAGACACTTAACAAATTCTTACTGACTGAACGTAGAGAGAGAGCGACAGGAAGGAGACAGGCCCCGCCGCAGGAGCACAGCTGTTCCCACTGACAGGCGCCGAGGGCTCCAGGCCCTGCTGTGTACAAGGTTCGTAGCTCAGGACTAGTCAGCAGAGCCTGACTGAGGCGAAGTGCTGAATCAACACAGCTGCTGGGGTTCCGGCCACAACTGCTATTGTTATTACGCTCTCTTTACACAAACTCTAATCAAAGAGGCACTGGCACGCAGGGACAGGTTCCCTCAACATATACATATACATATAATTGATTTATTTTGAATGAAAACACACACACACAGGGGCAAGAACTCACCCACAGGAACTCTAGCAAGGGCAAACAGGAACACACTGGTAGATGCTCCAAGAATAAGATAACCCAAGGCACTGAGCAGAATGCATGCCAGCAAAGACGACCGCCTTCCGACCACATCGCTCCAGCAGCCCTGAGGAAAGCAAGGAACAGCCAAGGTCTGACTCACTGCAAAATCACCACCACCATGGAAATGCCCCCAAATGTGACCCTGTGGAAAACATCAGGAAACTTGGTTTAAGATCCTTAGATGCTCAATTCCGTTATGTTATTTTTACCCAGAAAAAGCCTAAGATACCAAAGAAAGCATCTACGATGATCTGGTAGCTAAGAATGGCTGGAGAAATGAAGTATAATTTATAAAGCTTCATTTTTGTCTTATTTCTTGTCACTTTCTACAGCTCAAATCCTTAGTAACCATATTCACTGTTCAGAAATATAGAAATTACTGAAAAACAAAATGAATATAAAAATACTTCATAATCCTGAAATACTTTTTGTTTTTTTTGGTGAGGAAGATTGGCCCTGAGCTAACATCTGTGCCAATTTCCCTCTATTATTTTTGTATGTGGGACATGACCACAGTGTAGGTCAGCACCAGGGATCTGAACCCATGAATCACAGGCTGCGGAAGTGGAGCACATGAACTTAACCACTATGCTACTGGGCCCATGCTACATGATATATTTTTAACAAAATGGTCATACAGTACACTGTATTTTGTAACTTGCCTTTCCACTTAACAATACACCTGAACATTATCCCATGTCATTAAAAATTTGCCTTTTTTTTGCTTAAGTGTCTCTTCCCCACCATCACTGACAACTGTGAATTTTAACACTAATTCTGTCAATCTGACAGATTAAAATGACTTCTCATTGCTCTAATTTGAATTTCTTTGATTACCATTGAGATGTAATGTTGCCCAGATTACTTTTTTGTTTTATTGAGATAGAATTGACATAAAAGCACTGTGTAAGTTTAAGGTGTACAGCATAATCATTTGACTTACATACATTTTGAAATGATTACCACAGTAAAATCCATGATCTCATATAGATACTAAAAAAGAAAAAAATGCTGTTTTTTCCTTGGGATGAGAACTTTTAGCATCTACTCTCTCAGCAACTTTCAAACGTACCCTACAGCAGCCTTAGCTATAGCCATCACGTTGTACGTCACGTCCCTAGTCCTTGTTTATCGTGTAACTGAAGTTTGTACCTTTGACCACCTTCCTCTGTTTCCCCCACCCCCTCCTGCTGCCTTTGGTAACCACAAATCTGATCTCTTTTTCCATGAGTTTGGTGGGGTTTTTCTTTTTAGATTCCACATGTTAGTGAGAACCTTCAGTATTTGTTTTCCTCTACCTGACTTACATCTTTAGCACAATGCCCTCAAGGTCCATCCATGTTGTCACGAATGGCAGGATTTCCTTCTTTTTATGGCTGAATGGTATTCCACATAATACACCACATTTTCTTCATCCATTCATCTGTTGACGGACACTTAGCTTGCTTCCAGGTCTTGCCTATTGTGAATAATGCTGCAATGAACATGGGGGTACAGAGACCTCTTCGAGATAGTGCTTTCTTTCTTTTGATATATACCCAGCAGTGGGATTGCTGGATCATATAGTAACTCTATTTTTAATTTTTTAAGGAACCTCCATGTGTTGTCCATACTGGCTGCACCAATTCACATTTCCACCAACAGTGTATAAGGGTTCCCTTTTCTCCACATCCTCACCAGCATTTGGTATCTCTTGTCTTTCGATGACAGTCATTCCAACAGGTTTGAGTTGATACTCATAGTGGTTTTGATTTGCATTTCCCTAATGATTAGTGATGTGGAGCATCTTTTCATGTACCTGTTGGCCACTTGAATATCTTCTTTGAAAAAATGTCTATTCAATGCCTTTGCCCATTTTTTTAATTGGATTGTTTTTCTGCTACTGAGTTGTATGAGTTATTTATATACTCTAGATATTAAACCTCTTATCAGATATATCATTTGCAAATTTTTTCTCCCATTGTGTAGGTTGCCTTTTCATTTTGTTGGTGTCCTTTGCTGTGCACAAGCTTTTTATTTTGATGTAGTCTCACTTGTTTATTTTTGATTTTGTTGCCGGTACTCTGTCATATCCAAAAAATTGTTTTCTTCTATGAGTTCTATGGTTTCGGACTTACATTTAAGTCTGCCAGTTACAATGCCCACTTCTGGGAAGCCTCAGAGTCCTGCCAGGCAGGGGCTCCCTTCTGAATCTTTCTTGTTCCGAGTAAGAAAGTTTGGCAACACTGCGGAGGCAGCCCAGGCTGCAGCTGGCCCAGAGAGTGACTAGCTGAGCCCCTCGGTGCCTCTCTGAGAGTTGGAATGCGAGGCGCACACAGTACGGTGGGACCCACGGGGAGCAAAAGCTGAGAGGCACGCAAGCGAAGACCTAAGCAGAAGCCAGTGGGGAAGAAAAGCACAGAGAAAGGTGGTGTGCCGCATGGAGTCCCCGGGGAGGATCACAGAGACATCCCTCAGGGGATAAAGGGCAGCAAAGAGAGCAGAGCTCCAGGGCCACCTTTCTAGATCATTCTTTACTTGCATATTTTTCAGTACTGCAGAGCAACACACTTAGCCAAAACAAACCACCCTTACAGGTTGAAAGTGCTGGCCCACAAAGATGCATCCAGAAGTCACGGTTGAGGCTTCTTGGAAAGTTCTTTAGAGGTGGGGGAAGGGAGAGGCAAACAGCCTTTCCCTCTTCATCCTTCCCTCTTCCTGCTGGGAGCATTCTCACGGCGCTGTGGGCTGGGCGGCCATCCAGCTAAGGAGGGCTGAGCAGGAAGACGGTGGGAACTGGGTCTCCAGCAGCACCTCAGACACGTGGGGAGCCCTGGGCAGTGGGCTTCACTCCGTCTCCTTATGCTCTGGAAGTGCTCTGATCTACGCAGATGGGCAGATGGACACGAGCCTAACTGACAAGCCCAGCTTAACGACAGCATCTCCACGTTGACTCATTTTATATATTTTTGGTTCTGGGTGAGGCTGTTGCATAAAAAAGTAACTGGCTTAAAATAAAAAATGCTATAACATATAATATTACATTCTTCACTATAATAGTGATAGAGTGTTGTCTGACAAGGGTCAAAAACAGGGTCCCTGGTGCTGGGTGACATCCTGGATGACCCCTACTTCCATCACCTGGCTGGAAGGTGGGCAATACACTGCATCAGCCTCCCTCATTCCTCAGCGATGCTCCACAACTCTTCTCCTCCCTCCCCAATGCACCATGTCATCTGCGCCTGCCTCTCTTCCTCGCCAAAGGCCAGCTATACTTGTTCATGCCCTTTCCCCATTTTTATTGATGTGTTATCTTTCTCGTAAGGACCCAAAAGATCTCCTTACATAAGGATATAAGCCGTTATAAAACTCCACATTTGAGGGTAAATCCTCCAAAACAGTGTTATCCTTCTACAAATGTCATCAATCCTTTTCCTCGATTTTCATTTCCATGGATTTTTGAAATTCTGTACACTCTCAATCTGGGTAAGAGGTCACTGGCCTCCTAGCGTTCATAGGGCAGTGACAGAACCTGGTCGTTACACCCCGGGCCCTGGGCCAGGCTGTCTGGGTTCAACTCTGAACTCCTATCATTCCACAGACCGCAGAGATAATACTAGCTAATGTAATTACATACAGAGGCAGGGCTCAATGCTTCAGTTTCCCTATCTGTAAAACAGGAGTAACAGCAGTATCTGCTCTGACTCTGTTCCATCCTCAACACTGGCTATGTGCTTTACATAAAATGAGTCATTAAAGACCCATAACCACCAGACTAGTGGTTGAGACTAGTTATTATGAGGATGAAATGTAATAAGGTGCTCAGGACAGGGCCTGACACATAAGTAATGAATAAATGGTAGTCATTTTTATTAAAATATATATATTTAAAAATATTAGCCAAATCTGACATGGTACAGCTTTTGTTCATAAAGATTTGTTTTTCAAATTAACAAGTTTTCGTGAAACTTATAATTAAAATATGTATTTATAAAAGTATCGGTTAAAAAGAAAATTTTAACTAGGAATTCCTCTCTCTGAAGAATTTCTAAGGAAGGTTCTCATTAAATTACAGCCACAAGATATATGAAATATGCTTCGTCAGCACAAGCATAATAAAGCAAAGGATCAATCTGAAAAAGAGGGGTGGGCCAAAGCCGACAATAAAAATTCCCATTCATAAAATGCTGCTCTGTGCCAGGTGCTCTGATAACTCCTAAACAGACATAAAGAAAGAACTCAAGCCTGGTCTTTACTGTCAGGGAGGTCAGAGTCCAGTAGGAGAAAGGCGCCTGAATGATTAAAATACACTGTGAATTAACTGGTCTAGCATAAACACATATATCAAGTATTCTGGTAGTGAATTTCCAAATAAAACAGAGAAGACGTTTACTAAGATGTGGTCCAAATTCTTCTCTCACAGAGAGAATGTGAAATATGACACGCTGCCTACAAGCAAGTGCGTCAGTCTCCCGTACAATCTGATACTCAGTATCTATTTGCTTTTTTAGATCATTAAGGCAATGACAGATGACTTTTAGGAAAAAAATACGGGCTTAGAGTCTAGATACTGAGACTAGGTGACTTCACCAAATTATTTAAACTTTGTGAGTCTTAATTTCCTCCTATATAATTTCCTTCCAGCAAACTACTTTGCTGGGTCATTGTAAAGGTTACCTGAGAATAAAACTATCATTGTTACGCAAATTTAGTAAATGAAAGACTTTAAAAAAGATAAATGTGGGAGTAGCTATTTTTATTTAAGAATTCATTATGGAATCTGACAAAACTTCTTTTATATTATAAAATATATTTTATAAGCAAACCACTTTAGGGAAACCGAGGACCCCAGGTCCTGTTCACAAGCCGTGCGACCACTAGCCAGCTCTTCAGACCGAGGTCGCAGCTGATCAATCGGTGGGACTAAAGTGACCGTTCTGTTGGAACGCCTGAACACTGGATGCACAGGTCTCCGGTCCAGAGTGGCCAGAATGGAGCGCACAGCGGAGTGCTCAGAGAGGGCAGGGACAGACCAGTCAAGAATTCTGAATTCCAAAGACTGAGTGGTCAGAAGCAGGAGTGACAAGAAGCTCTGGGTCTTTCTACTCCATGTTGTCCATATACAAACAACCACTTCGAATGGCTCCTCTGTCTATACACTTAAGTTTTACAATTAATAAGCCACATAGTTCAAAATGAACAACTTCAAATTGAACCCTAGAAGTCCAAATGGATTTGATTCTTGTCAACTAATTGAAAAAAACAAAATTGGTAATAACTTTTGGTTACATTCTTTTCTCCTAGTAAAAAGTTTACAGGGAATCATGGGGAGAACATGTTAAAATTTGGAAAGTGGGTTCTCATTCGGACTCAGTGTGTTCTTTCCAGAATAAGCTATCTAACCCTTTCAGGCCTACATCTTCTAAGATATCAAATAAGGATGAGAGACGCCTGCAGGACCCTTCTTGATCTAACGCCACCATGTATCTTAATCGCCCACACCTCAAGCCCTGGCTTTAACTCCGCCATGATGGTGGCCTTCAGAAGTGGATGCTTACGCTTTCAAGAAGCCAGATGGAGGGTTACTCACCACCACTGCGCTGGAGAAGAGCTGCAAAATGCCATAGGAGGAGCCTGCAGAAAACATCAACGGTGTCAAGAAAGTCTGCTAGAGCCATCACAAAAAGGGATTAATGTGGTAACGATCATATAGAAATTAACAGGAAAACATGAGCGAAAGAAGACCTTTTTTAAGAAGGAAATTACCCCATATTTTTTTCTCAGTTGAAAGAGTCTAAGTAATACAGTTTTTAATAAAAGGCCTTCAAAATAAAACTGAGGGTAAGCAGGAGAGAGATTGAAGGCCAGGGCCGCCTTTGGGGCCTTGCGGGAGAGTCCTTCCACTGTGAGGAGCCCGTAGCTCTGAGAGGACTGCAGAGTCCTCAGGGGAGGGGACATCTGAATCCTAGAGCAATTCTAATGAGTCAAAGTGTTAACATTATCTCCTATGCCTCTAACATTTCACAGCTTTATACAAGGCTTTAGTTTTATAAAGAACCCAGAGTTTTCTGGACCGCATTACCTCCTTTCTAACACGTCCCTTCTGCTCTCATAAATCCCTTCACGCTGCAGGCTGGTCCAGGATAATTCCAAGGATACTTTTCGAGGGAAATACAAATCATGGCGAGGACCAGGACTGACCAAATATTATGTACCAAACTGTCCCAAAACATCTGCTTATCCAGCTTGTGAATGATTGAGGGCTGCTGGCCTTAACAATTTCTCATTAATTAGCACAGTCCTAACCCCTGCTATTTCGTGCCTCTTTGGTAAATCAATGACTTCTGGGTGGAGACTCGACACTGCACAGGTGGAGAAACCCTGCAGCCTCTAAGAAGTAGATGGTGGTGCAGGAAGTCTGCAACCGATTTACCAAGGCTCTCCCCAAATCCCCTTCCTGCCGGGTATCACGTCCAGAGATGACAGGTCTCCGGTCTCTCTCACTTGGTGACAGGCTCCTGTAGGCAGAGTCCATACCCACGCTTACACAGCCAGCCGGCTCCTCGCAGAGGCTCAGTAAGCGTCCTACCGTCCCTGGTGGCACGGGGAAAATGCTAAACCTCGAAACCTCTCTGAACATAGGTCGTCTAGAAAAAGACGAATTACATTCGCTCCAGGGCAATATTTTTCAATATTCTGGAAATCCATTTTATCCCATTTTCCATTTGCCTTTGGCTAACATTTACCTGTAAGTCTGATTTGTTTTCAGGTAGGTAGTTCGGGGGGTTTAAGATTCAGTGCTCTGAAAATGTGCAGTATCAACCACTCACCTACTACGCCAGCAACTGTTGGACTTGCTCCAAGAGACTTGACATGAAGACTCAATAAAGGGACAACCATGCTGACACCAAACAAGTCCTAAACAATACAACACCAATTAGCTCCAATTAGAAACTGAAGCCTAGGCATTCTTAAAGTGGTGATCCTAATCATAAACTGATTTTGAAAATAAAACCAATATCTAAAATTTTGAGCAAACAAGAAATAATAATTGTATTCTATTGTATGCTATACTCATCAGGTTAAAGTTATCAAGGACTCTAAACACGTGTTATAACAGCTGCCACCTGGAAACGCCTGCATCGCCCTCACTTAGAAGCCATCTTAACTTCAGCTTCTTCAGAATTGCTCCTTAACAGTCAAGGAGGAGGTGCTACAGAAGTTCCTCAAACAAAAACCAAAAATCTTTTTGTGGGTAATGAAGTAAGAAAGGAGGTGAGGATACTGCATATCTCTTGGGAAAGTGGCACTTGCTTAGTAAGATGAATTTCCTCCTAGAGTTAGGGAAGGCAGCTAATCCATGGTTTTGACCTTGCAAGGTAATAACACTTGAAAGTCTCAGTAAAGCAGGAAGGAGAGAGAAGGCTGGTGGAGTGAGGCAAGGCCAGGTTCTGCAGGAAAGTCACAGCAAGTGCATGGGCTCTGGCTCAGACAGTTCTCAATTCCAGCTCCATCACTTCCCAACCACGCGTCCTTGGAAAGGGTTTTAATGTTACCAGGCATCAGTGCTGTCATCTGTAAAAAATGGGGATAATATCTGCCTGGTAAAAAAATGATGAACATTAAGAAACATAATGGCTGAGAAAGGTCTGCCACATGATAGAAGCCCAAATATATTTTCTCTTTTCTTCAGCTCTGGGGATAAGGACTGATCCTTTTTGCTAATAATCTGAGTTACCAGAAAGACTTAATTTTTCCTTTAAGTTTTGTTCTCATTTCTACTCCACTTGGTTACCCACTATGACTGGTTTAGAAGAAAAACACATCGCATATCGACAGTTTTCTTTAGATTCGACCTGAATTCCTTTTCCTATAATCCTAGTCAAATAGAAAAAAAGAATATGCATGAAAAGCATACTTTCTTTGGGCGCATAATTAATCTTTAGCTTCCCCCTTCTCCTCGTGGCTATACATTCACCTAATTGCAGAAATGTGAACTTCCAAATATACTCTTCAGTGGCCCTTTTCCATGGTGACATATTTAGATGGTCATATATATAATATCCAGTAATCTTAAACAGCTTATAAATTTACACTACCTGAATTACGGTTTATTAGTTTGACTTTAACATTATTTAAAATTTCTTTTGGGTCTGAGTTAATTTCTTTTGGGCTTAACTGTCAGCTTTGTCCCATCAGCCTACTGATGTTCTATTTAACTTAAAAGACTCAAAATACATCAGCTACCTGTTGAGTTTTCTGGATCTTTCAGAAAAGGAAACTCAATTGTCCAACAAAGATTTTTTTTTCTAAAACAATTTCTAGTATCACATGTCATTTAATATTCAAACAGTTATTCTGAATAAAAGACAGGAAATAAATATTTAAGTAGGTAGGCTGAAATTTACGGGATATAAATATGAACATATAGGCTAAGCTATTTAAGACCATCATCTGAAAACTGATGGTCAGCATTATTTTAGCACTTTGTGAGCTTGAAAAATATGTTTTTCCAAAGATGCCAGCTACTAGTTCCTTCCTCTCGGGAAGTTCTGTTCTAAAGCTGTCTTCTCCTGTACTATAAAAGGCAACTCCTCTCTTCTTCTGAATCCAGTATCTTCTTCAAAACTGCTCTCTTTGAGCACTTTGAATTTCACAACTGGTCACCTGTTTGTAACCATTTATAAGGAAATCAGGCCAGAGGGGTCCACTTAAACCTTTCAGGGAACATCTACATCTCTCAATGAGAACTGATGAATACATTCAAAAGTTTCAGAACCTTTTACAGGGTAGGAACCCAAATTTTTCTTGATTAGTGGATTACCTAAAAAAAAAAATTATCACCTGACTAAAGCTGATGAAATGGAATTCAAATCACACCAGGAAACTGGAGGAAAAAAGGGATCAAAATCACAGATCTTAGCAGCATCTTAGTATGCCAGCTAAAAAGGGCCTAAAGGGTCATCTTTGTCTTCCTTCCTAAATAAACTAAAACCTGGAAGCACAGGCAAGAGCTAAAAACAGAATATTTTGGCAAATGACTTCTTTAATCTTGTTCCCTTCCTCTCCCAATCAGAAACCATTTTCCCAAAAGTCTTAGGGGTCTTTACAGCTCTAAATATATTAAATATTATAACTAGTTACATATAATATTCCTTAGATGTTACCTAACAAAGAGCCATTAGACGCTTCAGGATATCCAAAGTTGCACATATTTTATTTGTTTACAGCATTTTCCATTACAAAAAATCCCTACTTTCTTTTAACTTTTGGGAAATCTTATTTTTCCCCTTAAGATATTAGAGACCTGGGGGCCAGCCAGGTCACGTAGCAGTCAAGGTCGTGTGCTCTGCTTTGGCGGCCTGGGGTTCACAGGTTTGGATCCCAGGCGCAGATCTACACACTGCTCATCAAGCTATGTTGTGGTGTTGTTCCACATACAAAATAGAGGAAGACAGGCACAGATGTTAGCTCAGGGCCAATCTTCCTCACCCAAAAAAAAAAAAAAAACTTAGAGACCTAACGATTCTCTTGAATAATTAAAATTTTACATCAGGCTTGCTAGATTAGACTCACCATGTACACAGCACACAGAAGACACAAGAGAAGCTCTGAATATTCAAATCTGCATTGGAAGGCTGACTATAATGAATGATCTGTGAATTTCTTTACTGTAAAACTCAAATTAACTATTTTGAATTCTAGGTCATGTTGGGTTCCAAAAGTCTAGGAACTCTAGTCTGGACTTTCCAGGTGAGGACCTGAATCGTTTTCATCTGGCAGAACCACACAGTAGTACCACCTGAGGGAGGGCAGCAGTAGCTGGGGTCTGCATCTCCTTCCAGAGGGGGCATGGCAGTCAACACCCTTTCCAAATTTGAAGAGCCACCCCCACTCACTCGTACTAAATTCTGGGTGACTGGACCGGAGAGTGGAAGGGCACCTGCATCCTGAGACTGAACAAAGGAAAAGATGAAAGGAACAGAGGTCAGGAGTGCCAGACTCTCAACTCCAAGGCACTGAGCCTGGGGGTGGGGTCTGCAATGTTAACTGGAGGGAGAGAGCCTACAGCAATGTGGCAAACAGGCTTTCATCACTGTCTTAAGAACTATTATTAAACCTTTACAGACAGCTGAAAGTCCTGCACTGAGGAGCCGAAAGGGAGACTGCCTCCCCTTCCTCTCCTAGCTAAGCATGGCTCAGGATCCAGACTCTAGTGAGGCATGAGACCGGGAAGAAGTGGTGGTCTGACCCTGCATCTGAGGAGAAAACAGTAATTCCTCTTTGCGGTGCCACTGGGGACTCTCTTCACAGGGTCAAGAGACAGTCTCCTCCCACTGACACTGAACCTGACCAGGTCCTTTTGTTCTCAAGATGCAGTCTCATGCTCAGCTAAGAGGAAATCCTACTGGGCACTTTCCCAATTCTGTCCTAACCTAGTTTAGCTCACAACCAGGGCAAGTGAACCAGCCTAGACTTGGACAGAGGAGTGAAGAGGTGATCGAGGGTTCGCACAAATAGTGGCCCACAAATTACCAGCATAAGCTTACTAGTAAGGCTGTAAATTCTTCTGGGCAGGGCTGTGTATTAGTGATTGGAGCTCCACAGCACCTACCACGTAGCAGGTTTTCAAAAATTCTAGGAGTAATAATTCTAGGATGGATGGATGGATGACTACCCTACCATACACTCAGCTTTCTAAGCTTTCCACTCTATGTGCAAAAGCAATAATAATTGTCCTTATTAAATCAGGACACACACACAAACCAGGACCAAACCAAACCTGCATCGTGCAATACACCAACAATCTGTCGAAAGGCAGGTGTGTATAATCCACTGTAATTTGCATTTTTTAATGTTCCAGTCTACCAGGAGCCATAATGAAAAGACGCTTAATTCTGTCCAAGTGGGGTCATCGATAGCGCCTTCCCCTGCCTGGCCGGCCTGGTAACAAGGCCTGCGGGTTGCGACCACACAGCAGCCACCCGAGAACTGGCCTTGCCCCAGCTCGTCCAGAAGCCCGACTCTCCGCCCCGCAGGCGTTGCACCTGCCCCACCTCTCACATCTGGGGTCACAGGTGAGGCTGCGCTGGAGCGTCACAAACCGCAGGGGGGGCAGGCCGCCGCCGGCCGGGCCAAGGGACGGCGGGAGGGGCAACAAGGCCGTGTGGCCAAGTAGCCAAGTGCAGAGGGAAGGGCGTCACGGGGCAAGAGGAGGCGTGACAGGTAGGAGGCACCACAGGCGGATCGCAGGTTCCCAGCCCCGGCTGAGACTTACAACCGGCCCCCCTTCCACCTCCTCACCCCAGAGCTTCAAGAAAAAACCACCCTTCCTGGGGCTCGAGGTCTCCGCTGGGGTCGGCACTCCGCCTCCAGCCCAGTACTCACCAAGAAGCCCACCAGGTAGAGACAGAGCACGAAGCGGCGGGCTCGGACAGCCCCAGGAGCCCCCGCCCCCGCCCCCGCCCCCGCCCCGGCCCCTGGCCTCGGCTCCTGCCCCGGCTTTGCGGGGGCCGGGGCCAGCCCGAGGGCCGAGCCCAGGTCGCGGCGACGCCCGAGCTCCATGCGGACGCAGGCGGGAGCACCGAGGCCAGCAGTCGCCGCCAGGACGTCCCGGCGCCCCAGCCCCGCCCCGCGCGGGAGAGGGCCGCGCGCGCCTGCGTAGAGGGAGCGCCGCGGGAGGGGCGGGGCGGAGCGGGGCGCGGGGCGGCCGGGAGGGCGCGTGCGTCCCCGGCGCGTGGAGGACGCGCGGGTGATGGGAGGGGCGTGATGATGGTTTGCGTCGTCTTGGGTTCCTGCTGTCCCTGCCGTCGGAGAGCGGGGGGGACCTGTGATGAGCTTCACCGCAGAGTTTGGGGTCGTCCTTGGTGGGACCACCTCCAGCGGGAAGACTCGCGGACTGAGGGTAGTGATTGCCTGTGACTGACGGGGAATAAGTTCATTTGGCCCCTCCAAGCTTCGGTTTGCCAACTTGAAAAACAGGAGGAAATAATGTGGGCTAACCTTACAGAGTTGTGAGACTTCTTCAGATGCTTACGGAGCACTCTGATGCTGTGCAGTGTGAACAGGACCGAGATCGTTTCTGCCTGAGTTGAGGGGACAGTTTCCTGGAGTAATCATAATAAGCACACAATAAAGACACGCGATAGATAAAAAATAATAAACTTACAATAAGTAAAAGAATAAATAAAAATGTCCTGACAAGTGACGTAAGCATGGTCTCGATATGGAGACCCAGCGCTGTGCCTGACGCGTGGTAAGTACTTAATGAATATTATCTATGGTTACTAGTCCCTCTTTCGTTCAGGAACTTATCTCTTCTCATCACTTCTCTCTCACTCTGGTATAAAGAAAAGTCAGATTTTACTAAGATTTTGATGAAAATCTGCATTTAATTGTGCAGGTTGCTGAATTACAACGTCTGTTGAATTCAGTCTTGCCAAGTTTCTCATGTGAAAAGTAGGGTACTGTTTAGGAAAGAATGAGATACTGAAATTTAGAATGGAGACATGTGGTTGGGTCCAGATGAAACTGACAATCTTGAACTCCCAAGTCACACTCAGCCTCCTTTGCTACTAGAAGTAGTTTGCCCTCCTGTATCTGAGGATACTAGCCTTCCTGTGCTTGAAAATTTTGTGATTACCCACCTGGGGTAGATGCCTTGAAGGGGGATACTCGTGTTCCTCCAGACCTATCAACACCATAGACTGTGGCCACTAGATAAATAGGGTGAAATCTTAGCATGCTCTCGGGGGCAAGTAGACACTATGACCTTGGAGGAAATTTCTTATACACCAAAAGAATTGAAAGATTCTGCTAATATATAATCAGTGGAGACCTTGGAGGTCTCTTGGCCTCTTGGGAAGTTCCTTACCACCAGCTGACTGAGGAAGAAAAAACTTGAGGCTGGCTTACAAATAGATCTGCATGATATTCTCATACCTTCTGAAAGTAGACAGCTGTAGCGCTACAGTACTACAAAGGGGTGACTCTGAAGGATAATGGTGAAGGACAATGACTATTGGTTGTAACTTAAAGTGGCACTTTGGCTGTTCACTTTGCCTGGAGTAAGTGGTGGCCAAAAATAAAGTACACTGTTCGTGAGGTTTCAGAATACAAGGTCTATACAAATAACAGTTTTATTCATATATGCTAGCAATAAACAATTAGAAATTGGAGTTTAAAAAGAAACCCATTTTGAAGACATTAAATATGAAATAAAGATACATTTGAGCAAAAAAAATGTGCAAAGAAACTATCCTCTTTGGACTTATTGAACTCTTATGCTTCTCAGTGAGTATGCCAAGATGGTAGGCCTCTAACCATTCTTTTATTTGTGCCATTTTCTGAGGACTGATTATATAACTGGTAACCTGGCAAGCTGAGGTAACGTGTCCTCACTGGTCAAAGAGAAAGCTTACTTACAGCTTACAAAAGTGATAATGCTCCAAGCTCAGTCTTCCTCACTTGCAATGAAAAACTGCTACGTGTGCAGGATCCACATGGGTCCATGGCATCACTCCAATGGGATGGAGAAGCAAGAGAAACTGAGGCAAACATGCTGATGTTTACGCTGCTTACTGCATCATGAGTAATAAAGGTCTTCTGTCTCTGACTCAAGAGTCGTGCATCTTCTCCTGACATTTAGGAAAGTGTAGTGTGCTGACTTAATTTTTAGATAAGCTAACGTCAAATTAAAGACCCAAGAAAGACCTGTACACTGAAACTACAAAACACTGCAGAGAGGTATGAAAAAACCTAAATAAATGGAGAGATACCATGATCATTAACTGCAAGACTGAATATGATTAAGATAATCATTCTCATTTATATTACACTACGTTGAGATACAACTGTTTATCATTAGGATGGTTACAGATGAAAAAACTCTACCAAGATTTGCTGGGCTATGGAATAGTAACTCTAGTGGGAGTGTGTAATGACACAACCAATTTGGAAAATAGATAGGAAATTTCTTAAAAAGTTAAACATACACCTACCGTATAACTCAAAAATTATACTCTGAGATATTTACCCAAGAGATGTGAAAGCATATACCCAAAGTTTTGTACACAAATATTCATAGAAGCTTTATTTGTAATAGCCCCAAACTGGAAACAACCAAAATACCATCAACAGGTGACTTGCTAAACAAATTGTGGTAAATCCATACAATAGAGTACCACTTAGCAACAAAACTAAAGAACTATGAATTCATACCACAACATGGATGAATCTCAAAATAATTATGCTGACTGAAGAGGCTACATGAGAAGGAATACATGCTGTATGATTCCATTCATATAAAAATTTTAGAGAACTCTGGTTTCGGCTCCAATATGTAAAGAGCCTGGAAGTTGCTACTCCCATTCTTACAACAAGAAAAAAAGATGGAAAAACTAAAAACCAACAACTTTCTTAGATGCATCAGAGAATTGAGGTCACAGGGCAAGCCATTATCTGGAAATCTCGAGAGACAGACAAATACAGAGAATTACCTTTGAGGTCAGCATAACGGGAGCAGAAGTTACTGGAACCAGTGGGAACACTTCCATGGTGATTTTGATGAATTCATGAAGGCTGAAAGTGGACTGGCATGAGAGTTAAAACTTCTTGGTGGCCCAGTCTTAGGGATGCTCCTGGTTTCATTATATTTATCACCAGAAGCTCCACCAGATTCTTATGGTGAAGATCTGAGAAAAGGCCCTGCATGTTTCCAGCAAGGAGAGGATAAAAATAACCATTTGAAAATACATCCAGGAAAAATTAACTATTTTGGGATACATCCAGGGCATTCTCCATAACAAAGGTGTACTTTCTAAGGGAAACTACTTTACCAGAGTCTTATCTGACCTGGGAAAAGGACAGTTAGACCACTCCAGCAGTCTGTAACCATTTTTCTCTCACGTTAAGGGAGAAAAAAAGGCTAAGAAATGCTTCTGGAAGTCATAATACAAGGACTCAAACACACTAAAATACTAAGATGTAATCAAGCTGATAGAAATTTTCCCCTCCCCAACATCTTATGAAAATATCAATAGGGCTCCAGTATTATAACAGTGAATTATAACTGAGAAAGATGTAAGACACAGGCCCTATTTAAGAAGGAGTTTCTAGGGAAGCCTAAAGACAGCAGGGAAGAAAAAAACAAAACAAGAGAACCAGAGGAAACTGAAGCCTCAGGCACTTTAGTTATGAAAATATACAGCCCAGCTCCTAGCCAGATTAACATAAAACATCGTGCTAAAGGCCTAATTCCCTGAGTTTCTATTACCCAATACATGCATGTGCAGCTTTCAACACAAAAACTTATGACTTTTTATCAGGAAAAAACAGTCTGAGGGCTGGCCCACTGGCGTAGTGGTTAAGTTTGCGTGCTCCACTTTGGCAGCCCAGGGTTTGCAGGTTCAGATCCTGGGCATGGAAATACACACCACTCATCAAGCCATATTGTAGTGGTGTCCCACATACAAAATAGAGGAGTATTGGCACAGATGTTAGCTCAGGGACAATCTTCCTCAGCACACACACACACACACACAAAGTCTGAATAGACAAAGCAGGCATCAGAACCACATGGATATGACACAGGTCTTGGAATTATCAAGCAGAGAATTTAAAGTAATGTGGTTAATATGTTAAAGGCTCTAATGGAAGGTAGGCAAGAACAGAGGGGTAATCTAGACATGAAAATTCTAAGAAAGAATCAAAAGGGAATGATAGAAATCAAGACCACTGAAATAGAAATGAAAATTATCTTTGATGGGCTCATCAGCAGGCTGGACTCAGCCAAGGAAAGAAGCACTGAGACTGAAGACAGGCCAATAGAAAATTCCCAAACCGGAAAACAAAGGCACAAAATAATGAACATTTTTTGAAGATCAGAATATTGAAGAACTATGGGGCAATTAAAAAAATTGTAAGATATGCATAATTGGAATACCAGAAGAAGAAACAATTATTTGAAGTAACAATGGCCTAGAATTTCCCAAAATTAATGACAGACACCATGCCCACAGGTACAGGAAGCACAGAGAACACCAACCAGGATAAAACCAAACATCCTACATGAAGCGTATCCTATTCAAATGCAGAAAACCAAAGAACAGCACCAGCACTCAACTGGATCTGATTGACACTTATGAAATACTTCATCTTACATCAGTAGAATACCCATTTATCTCAAGATCACGCTGCCATTCCCCAAGAGAGACCACATTCTGGGCCATAAAATAGACCTTAACAAATTAAAAAAAAATAGAAACTATGAAATATGCTCTCAGACCACATGGAAATAAACTAGAAACTGTGAACATAAAATAGTTGGAACACCCAAAATTATCTGAAGGTTAATAACACACCTAAATAAGACATGGTTCAAAGGTGAAGTCTCAAGAGAAATTTAAAAATAGGTTTAAACGAAAATGAAAACTTATCAAACTTGTAAGATGTAATAAATGTGGTACTTAGAGGGAAATTTATAGCATTGAATGCAAATGTCAGAAGAAAGATCTAAAATCAATAATCTGATCTTCTATTTTAGGAAACTAGAAGAGCAATTTTAATTTCTTTGTTTAGAGTCAAGTTTCTCATTTATATCACATTCCTTCTTCCTGAAGAACTTTCTTTAACATTTTTTATAAAATATATATGCTGGCAATGAATTCCTTCTGTTTTTGTTGTATGACCAGGCTTGATTTTTCCTTCACTTCTAAAGGGTATGGAATCCCAGATTGATATGTGGAGTTTTTTCACTTCATTGTCTTTATCCTTGAATATTTTCTGAGGAGAAGTCTGCTGTAACTCCTATTCTTCTGTGGGTAACTTGTCCTTTTTTCCTCTGGCCACCTTTAAGATTGTCTCTTTAATATTGTCTCTTTGTCTTTGCTGTTCAGCAGTGTGAATATGATAGGCCTGCTTGTGTGTTTTTTCTATTTTGGTATTAATCCTACTTGGTATTCTCTGAGTTTCTTGGATCTGTTGTTTCGTGTGTCTCTAATTTAGGAAAACTCTCAGCTGTTATTTCTGTAGATTTTTCTCCTGTCCCATTCTCTGTCTTCTACTTCCGGGATTCCAACGATATAGATATTAGACCATTTGCTATTGCCCATCAGATCTTGAATGGTGTGTTCTGTTTATTTTTTTTCTCACTCTTTTTTTCTTTTTGTATTTCAGTTTGAATAATTTCTATTGACCTGTCTTCAAGTTCATTGATTCTTTCCTTGTCTGTGTTTAGTCTGCTGATGAAATTGTCGATGGCAATCCTCATCTTTGTTATTGTGTTTTGATGTCTAGAATTTGCATTTGATTCTTATTGTTTACATCTCTCTGCTGAGGATGCCTGTTGGGTCTTAAATGTTGTCTACTTTTTCCATGATAAGCTTTAACATATTTATCATAGTTATTTTAATTCCCTTGTATGATCATTTCAATATCTGGGTTTGGTTGTGGCGATTGCTTTGTCTCTTCAGACTGTGTTTTTTCTTTCTTTTTTTTTTAAAACAACATTATTGAGAGATAATTCATATACTATGCAATTAACCTATTTAACATTTACAATTCAGTAGCTTTTAGAATACTCATGGAGTTGTGCAGCCATCACCACAATCAATTTTAGATCATTTTAATCACTCCCAAAAGAAAACCTGTCCACTTTAGGCATCGCCCTGCAAACCTGCAGCCCTCCTCAGCCTTAGGAAACCACTAATCTCCTTTCTGATTCTATGTATTTGCCTATTCTGGACATGTCATAATAAATGGAATCATACAATATGCGTTTCTTCGTGGCTGACTTTTTTCTCTTAGCATAATGATTTCAAGCTTTATCCATACTATAGCCTGGATGTTAAATAGCATTAATTGCACAGATATACCACTTTTTTTTATTCATTAGTCAGTTGGTGGACATTTGGGTTGTTTCCAATTTTTGGAAATTATGAATAATGCTGCTATGAACATTTGTGTACAAGTTTTTGGGTAGATATATGTTTCTATTTCTCTTGAAGTGGAACTGCTGGGTCATATGGTGATTCTGTTTAAACATTGGAGGAACTGTCAAACTGTTTTCAAAGTGGCTACACCATTTTGTATTCCCACCAGCGGTGTATGAGGGTTCTAATTTCTCCACATCCTCACCAACACTTAGTATCTAATGGATGTGGGATTTATATTTCTCTGATAGATAGTAACATTGAACATCTTTTCATTTGCTCATTGGCCATTTGTCTGTCTTCTTTGGAGAAATGTCTGTTCAGATACTTTGCCCATTTTTAAATTGGGTTGTATGTCTTTTTATTATTGAATTGTAAGTTCTTTATATATTCTAAATACAAGTCCTTTATCAGATGTATGATTTGCAAATATTTCATTCTTCAGGTTATCTTTTCACTCTCTGACAGTGTCTTTTAATGAACAAAAGTTTTTAATGTTGGTGATGTCATGTTTATCTATTTTTGCTTTTGTTGCTTGTGCTTTTGCTGTGATATCTAAGAAACCATTGCCTAATCCATGGTCATGAATATTTAGGCCCGTGTTTTCTTCTAAGAGTTTTATAGTTTTAGCTCTTACATGTAGGCCTCTGATCTGTTGTGAATTAATTTTGTGTATATTTTGTGAGGGAGAGAGGGAGTGAGCCATGGCTCAAATGCCAAGGACTCTTGGGAGGGTGTGTGTTCATCTAGTTGAGAGTGGGTCTGAATTTGAACTTTGTAGTTGCTGAGGTTACCCTCAGTGCACCACAGCTTGACATTTTTCTAGTGCAGTGGTTCTCAACTGAGGGAGATTTTGCCTACTGGTGGACGTTTGGCACTGCTTGGGACATTTTTGATGGCCACAACTGGGGGTATGCTACTAGTATCGAGCAAGTAGACACCGGAGATTCTGCTCACTGTCCTACAGCTCATAAGACAGCACCCTGCCCCCAACAGCAGAGAATCAGCCAGTCCATAATGTCCCTAAGTTGGAACTAAGAAACACTGTTCTAGTGCTACCTTATGTTTAAGGTGTGGGCTGGTTTGCTAGAGCATTTTTTATTATATCTGCTCCTCTCTTGGCTGTGGGTCTTCCCTCTGCACTATCCCTCAGAGAGTCTTCCTTTTGCAGTTCTCCTGGGTGTATTCCACTGGTAACTCTACTTGACACATGTTGGCACCTTGGTGATCGGCAGGGGAGGGGAGCATTCTCTGACATTCTGACTATGTCTCAGCCGGGCGTAATCATAGACGGGCCCTGGCTCACGCAGGGCTGTGAACCTGAGTCTTGGGGGTGTGGCCTTCACAAGCGCTCACATCCCTCTTTCAGCTGTTGCCCTGGCCCTGACACCACATGTTCTGCTTCCTCTCTTTGGGAGAAAGAAAGATTTTTTTTAGTAGACATTATTTTTTTAAAGCAGTTTTAAGTTCATAGAAAAATGGAGCATAAAGTACAGAGAGTTCCTGCGTATTCCCTGCCTCCACACATGCACAGCTTCCCCAACTATCAACATCCTGTACCTCGGTGGTATATTTGTTATACTCAGCGAACGCACACTGACACATCATTGTCACCCAAAGTCCATAGTTTATGTTAGGGTTCGCTCTTGCTGTTGTACATTCTATGGGTTTGGACAAATGTATAATGACATATATCCATCACTGTAGTATCATACAGAATAGTTCCACTGCTCCAAAAATTCTGTGTGCTCTGTATACCTGTTTTTCTCTCAGGAGGAAAGTTCCTTCCTTTCTCTCTTTCTCCTTCCCTTTCTTGCTTTTTAAAAATCTCTTGTCTTCCTCAGCTACCAAGGCTTTCCACCAGTGCCCTGCAGTGACAGTGTCGTTGTTCTTCGCCATGCAGATGAGAGCTTTTGCTGTAGGGGAGATGGGTTGGTTGAGTTTGGCAGAGGCTACTTTCTGCTCCCCCAGCCAACACCAGGATGGGAGAGGATTCTTAAGATTCGCCCAGTCTTCTTTGTAAGCAGCCAGTAGGGTTTATGAAGGAAAAGCAAGTTGGTACAAATGCCCCTTTGTATGGGACCTGCAGGGCCTTCCTACTAGCCACACTCAGCCTGTAGTGATTCCTTAGAAATTTTTAGCTGAATAGTCTTAGGACCGTAAATGCCATTCAGCATCATCCACTGTAGGTTAGCATATGCTTGGGTCCGTTTTCTCCCTAAAAGAACTTGTTTTTCCCCAGAAAGACAAGTTGATTGGTTGTTCACCTGAGACCTCAAGTCTCTAATAAGTTCAAGAAAAGTCATTAATTTGAAGTTTGTCTAGCCTTTTGTTTGTGGAACGGTGGGCACAATGTTCTTTCCGACTCTACACCTCCAACGTGAAAATAGAAGTCTTCTTACATTTTTACATTGTAATAATTCTTTAACAACTGATGTTGAACTGAAATCTCCCCAGAGCATCTAACTCCTGGCCTTAGTTCCAAGTTCTGTGGTGACACATTAGGGTCCCACCCTTATGACATCATTTTATCTTAATTGCCTCCAAATGGGCCCTGTGTCCAAAAACGGTCATATTGGGGGTTAGAGATTCAACATATGAATTTGGGGGACACAAATCAGTCGTAAATAGGAAGCCCTGCCATGGAGAGGTTCGGAGTTGCCTCAGTTTCCTCAATGAGAAAATGGGGAAATCATAGCACTTATTGCGGTGGGTTATTGTGGAGGTTAAGCGAGTTGATAAACCCAAAGCAATTAGAATAGAGCTCAGGACAAAGTAAGTGCTCTGCGAGTGGTTGGGTATTGTTATTTTATCACTGTTGTCATTTTTGTTATTTGAATAAACTGGTATGTCCTGATGTCAAGCGCTTACCTTGTACTGCATATGTGGGTAAATTAAACAGAACTTAAAGAACTCAGCTAAGCAAAACATGAAGAGCAGCCCGTGGAGCTGCCTGTGCAGACTCTGGTGGCTCTTCTGCAATCTGCAGACAAGGGCCTCTCCATGGGCAGCTTCTGACTGTATTTTCACATCAACGCAACACCAGCTGTTTTCTCCACTTGGAGACCGGGTGGCACTAGGGTCACACAGATGTGTCTCCCCACCCGCCATTGTCTTACTCATGGATTGAATTATCTTTCTTTGGGGGCACATGACCTGAACTGGCTGGTAGACCCAGGGCTCATTTGAGCCTCTTACAAGTCCCTCCTTGGGAAAGTCATCCAGAATAGACGTTAAAAGTCCGTCTTCCTTTTTATGGATAAAGAAGGATCCAGTGGCAAAAGTATTTAAGGAGAAGATGAAATACCCTAGTGCCTAGGACAAATAAAAACGTCTTTCTCTAAATTAAGACTCAAGTCTTAATTGCACACAAGATTCATACAAAGCACTTGCACAAACAAGGACAGGAGAGGGGAACCCTTTCATTTGAACAGTTTCTGGCATAAGGAGTGTAACGTGTACCCTCAGAAAGAATTACAACTAAACAAAGGGATGAGTAAATTAAATCAAAATTACAATCGTTTAAAATGTGTGCTTGTACAATAGATATATTCCTATAAGTTAGATAATTTTGATTTCTAGTTTTTTGTATGAAAAAAATTCCCCTTTGGTCCCATTTTGTTTCTGAAATGTTTTGTTGTGTGTTGATTGCAATTGAAGGTAGTTTTGTAACAAATAATTTCCAAGTTTTTTGCCTCTTTCAAGAGTTAATACACTTAGTGCACTAATAGAGTTCTTTATGGAATCGAACATGGAGCTAGGCAGCAAACCCATTTTCAAAGTGAAGGATGTGGGCCGGCCCAGTGGCTCAGCAGTTATGTGCACACGTTCCTCTTTGGCGGCCCAGGGTTCGCAGGCCTGGATCCTGGGTGCAGACATGGCACCACTTGGCAAGCCATGCTGTGGCAGGCGTCCCACATATAAAGTAGAGGAAGATGGGCACGGTTGTTAGCTCAGGGCCAGTCTTCCTCAGCAAAAAAAAAAAAAAAAAGAGGAGGATTGGTGGCAGTTAGCTCAGGGCTAATCTTCCTCAAAAAAAAAAAGCGAAGGATGTTTTTGTAATATAAGTCCCTTTGTGTGAGTTACTTGTGTAAGTACCTCTCAATTCAGTGGAAAGTAAACTGCTCCAATTAATGAGGTGAATGAGCCTATGGTCTTGCTCCAGTTGTAATTAAATGTAAGACATTCATCAGGACCTTGGTATTTTGATGGCACTATCTTAGTTAAGGCTGCTCAGCATCAAATACTGTGAAAATAGTAAGGCCTTGCACTACAGTATTTGCCTTATATGAAAAGCCCAGCAGCTGACCTTAGTGTACAATGGAAGGCGAGTTTTACCTGTGGCCAGCAGATGGCAGTGTTCAACCCAATTCAATTCAACTCAATAAATTTGATATTTGGTCAGCTAAGATTTTACTGAGCATCTACCTCAAGCATTATGCTGGTGTTAGGGATGCAGCAGTAAACAAAAATAGACCTGCTCATCACCCCCATAGAGTTTAATTGTTGTTCTTGTGCTATGCATAAGATGAGAAGGCCTGTGAATAATCTCTGAAAATTATGGGATGCGGTCCTGTTGTCATATTGGTGGATGGGGGTGGGGGGGGGGGAAGTGGGAAGGATGTCATGCAAGAACCAAGGCCAATAATACAAAACAGAGATTTAAGAAGTCATTAGAGTGACAGAGACACATGGTGATGGTTCACTGACAGTAAAAATCTGTTTCAATAACAATCAGAGGGAAGCAAATGATTTTAGGGTCATCACTCAGTCTATTGTCTTATGTCTAGGACTATGGGACCACAATCCCTTATCTGTAACCATTAGGGCCAGATGCGTTTAGTACTCAGAAGTTTGGGGATTTTATAAAAGTAACAACGTGTATATACTGGACGTTACCTAACACCCTCAGTGGGACCTGAGGAGCTCTGTAATCAAAGACATTCCAAATGATGCAACAAACTAGATGAGGTTTCACACTGTAGTATATATACATTCCTGTGCCAATCAGGTCTGCTTTACCAAAAGCTTTTTGTTTTCAGAGATTTCAGATGTTGGAATGATAGATAAGAACTGTGGATCCATGACAAAAAAGAATCCACCCTAAAATCTCCAAAAACCATTCTAGTTTTCTGGAACATGGGTTCCTAGTCTGCAGAGGCTGTGAGAGTTTGATTTCTATATCTTTTACAAATTTGTTCAGCATCATTGGGTGCTGGGCATTGTCATTCTTGTATTTTTTTAAACTAACATGAATCAGAATTAATTTTTTTTGAGACTGTTTAGTTTCGTTAGATATTTTGAGATAATTAAGACAATTGCAATATTAGGATTGGAAGTTATGACCTTAGAAAAAAGAATGTTTTGCTCATCATCACTCACAAATTAAATATGACTTGAGGTTTCTGCTGAGTTTCAGTGTATTTAGCAATAAAAAAACACAGTTAATCAAATAAAAACACATTGGATCAAAACAGGGAAAGGCTTCTATGATCCAGCCTTGGGTTGTCAACTTTTATTTAACCTGTGAAAAACAAGGGGGAAATTACGGCACTGTCTTGAAATGCTAATGATCTTAGTATACTCTAGATTTTAAAAGATTGATTTTTTAAAACTGGTCTTAATTTAAAAAATTAAGTTAAAAACATTTTTGCCGCAATTTCTCTAAGTAACAAGAGACTCTAACAGGGAACTTATTTCCAGGAAGTCAGGAGGATCTCTGACTGTAATTCTGACAGTAGACATAATCAGGATGAGGGGGAAAAAGGCAGGTTGACCACAGAGTTCAAAGGGCTTTCAAAATGGAGAAAGAAAACAAAACAAAATCCAGAGGAATTGTCTTGCACGTCTTGTTTTCTTGATCTTCCAAACTTGACGAAACTGCCAACGTTCGAAGAAGTCAGTAAGGATAAGAATATCCTGTTGGTAAGGACTGATAAAACTGGACTCTGCTGGTGACTGAAATGCTAACCGATCAATGAAATACAAGTCTAGCCTTTTGCCTGATAACTGAATCTCAAGCCAACCTATGAAGTACAAATCTAAGCCTGACCTCCTCTAGCACCAATGAACTCTTTCTCAATACAACTCGCCTCATCCTCCCTTTTGCCCATAACACGTTTGAGGATTCTACCTGAATCTGTGTCTCCCAAATTGCAGTTCTAATTGCCCAAATAGGTACCTGCTGTTTAAATTGTGGTAATTTCTCCTCGGTCAACAGTTCTTAGCTGGACACACTATGCCTTCGCCTATCTGATTTCACAGAGTGCCTAAGTTTGTTTGCTTCATTGTTTAGTCTTTACTTTGTTCTTAAAAGTATTTGAAGGGGTGCCTCTCCAGGACCTGGTGTCCTTGGCTCCACTGTCGGAGTCACTAGGAGATGTGGACATGTGCACCCAGGTTGTCACCCTCCTCCTTCTTTGTAGTGGTCTGGGCTGCTCTGTCCTGAGGGGCTGCCCACGTTGAATGATGACCTGGACCTGGGAATCCCAGTGCACCCCACCCCAAAGGAAAATCCCAGTTAAAAAAAGAGGATTTGAAGTAGCATACATAAACACATACAAAACAACAGGTTAAAAATGTGTATGTGAGAGAGAGAATGTCAGGGGCATGTGGGAAGGAAACTAAGGAAGTCAGGGTAGGGGCGGGGAGCTACACTTGCCTCTGAGCTTTCCAGGCCTCTCAGGTCCACGAGAATATAAGCTTGTTTTATTCACTGTCACCACTCTAGGAATAGACAACTCCATCTTAGAACAAGCAAGTGCTAAATATTTGTCAAATGAATCAAGATTTATAGTGTCTCTAAGATCAAAAATAGCAGTCCTGGTCTGTGAAAACACAACTTCTTTTTAGTATTCAGAAACTTCCTCCTTGTCTTCATAAGGGGACACCATAGGTGTAGGGACCCACATCCTCAGTATAATCTTGAAGAATAATGGGTCAAATTTTATATAGGACTTTCATTCATTATTAAATTAATTTGTTCATTAAACAAATATTTCTTGACTCAATTTTTCCAAGACACAGGAACTTAAAAACTGTCTCGAATAGTAAGAGGGTAATTAAACAAATATGGGCAAGTGTTACAGGTTATGTAATACAGTCTCCTTGGAGCGTGCTGCTGCGAACTCAACACCTGGAAGAGCATGTAGCACATAGTGGCAAGTTGGTCAGTATTCTTTGAATGGATTAAGGAAGAGTTCATCAGACAGATGGAAGGGAAAGGCCTTCTAATCAGAGGAGAGCGGAACAGGCAAAGATTTGGGAAACTGCCAATGGCCTCGGAGGGAGGATGTACATGGGTGTGGGGAGGGCTGGGGGCACTTGGTGAGGAGTTAGTCTCTTGAAATAAACCTGAGTCAGATCTGGAATACTGGCATAGGGAGTTTTGTTTTTTAATTTTTCATCAAGAATGACCTTCAGCTAAGGGTGAGATAGAAGAGAAGCCTAAGTGTATGATGCACCAACTCGTTTGACACCCTCATCTTACTTAATACTCCCAATCATCCTCTGAAGCATTGTTCCCATTTTCCATATAAAGAAACTGAGACTTTGAGAGTTGAACAGTTTGCCCAATATCAGTTATCTATGAAAGGAAACTCCAATTCTTCTTAATTCAATGAAATCCTCACTATAAAAGACCAGCAATGAGGGAGAACGTGGGGAAGGGAGCTGGTACCTGCAGTTCCTATTCTTGTCCCCAGGTTCATCGTATCCTGGAGGATCAGACCCGAGTCCCCACTCAGCCACCTTGCCTCCTCATTTCGCCTTAGGGCCACAGAGAACAGGTAGAAAGTTGTAACAAAGCTATGGGGTAACATTTAGAATATAAACATAGAAACACAACCCGTAAATTATTGTGGATTGCCTTTGGCAGTGAGACCTCATGCAGATCTCTCTTGGCTTACCTCTGGCCTTCTTCATGTGACCAAGAACATCTTTAGCTCCTACCATCAAGAAGACTCTTAGATACTAAAATTCCTGCCCAGGAGAGTGGACGCCCACAGAGAAACTGGTTGTTTCATATTCTCCCTACTTATTCAAGGTATTTAATGTAGGCTGGTAACTGCCACATGGTAGATGTTCATGAATATTAGCTATTATTATTCACCTCAGTTTGCATTTTTGACAATCAAGCTCCCCCACAGGGTTGAACCTGAGATGCCATGCTTATGCTCATGGCCTTCCAGATTCAGTGTATCATCATATCGACATGAAAATAGATTCAATATTCACATAAAGAGTAGGTCCAGACAGTAGTAATGCAGTTGTTTTATTATAGGATTATTATGAGTTGAGGTTGATGCTCAGGTATGTCTGTCTCCCCTTGTCTTGGGCCTTTCACTAGAAAAGATGGTAAAAGGAAAAAGAACCTAGGACCAAATTTGTAAAGAGATCACAAGAACACATCAGCTGTTTAGCAATCTTCCTGGTGCATGGACAATTTTTCAGTCCGCTGGGAGAACTTGGGGAAGAAACACTGACTAGCTGTTGGAAATATTTTAGGAGTGATGGAAAAGTAGTGGAGTTTGAAATGACAGGTAAGTGGCCCAATTTTCTGAGGAAAAAAAAACCTTTTTGACCCTTCATGGTAAGTTCCCTTTCATTTCTCAATAAGAGTCTAATATAGATTTGTTAAACAAATGTTTTGTGAACATCTGCAGAGGAAGCACACCCCCTGTTAAAATCCATCTCTCCAAGTTCACAAGGAGCAGGCCAGGCCAGGCCAGCCCAGGGCCGTGTCTTCTGGGCTGGATTGCTAGGTAGATGACTCAGGAGGTCGTGTATTTGCATCTCAGCCACGAGTGCTAATACACATTCATTTTTATCTTCGTTCAGTCCCTGTTGTGTGTCAAGCGCTATGATAAGCACTGGGGAGAATCGAGCTAAAGGAGTTCAGTTGTATGATGTCTAAGTATTTTATGATGTTTTTCTCAAACAGATGCACACAAATGGTTGGAAATAGTTGCATTAATAACTGGTTTAATAAATATACATTTTCACGATGATGTTTATACATTCTTGGATAAACCAAAAACGGTGAGAAAGTGTTATTAGTTGATAAACCTTTTCAAAAAGATGACTTTTTTTGTGAAAAGACCAAAATTGAGATGAATTGTAACAACAAAGCCCTATGCTTTTTTCTATTTATTTTAAAAATCTAGTTGTTTGTATGTGTGTATGTTTATGAAAGTATGTGTTAAAGATTTAGTATTAATGCATAGATTTTTACCATAAGCGATTGAGATGTAAATAAAATAAATAAAACCTTCCTAAGAAGATTCCTCCTCCTCTTCAAACAGCGTTGTCACCAACAACCGCTACTGCACAACCACAAGCACGCTAATCCTGGGGGGCATGTGTCTAGGGTGGCCAGAAGCGCGTTATCACAACTTTGATGTATTTTGTTCTAATGAATAATTTTTTCCCACAAGCTCATGAACTCCTCAAGGTCAGGGCCTGTGTATTGTAACCGTAATAGCTGATAAATGCCTGGACTTTCACAAGTTCTCAATAAGCACTTCTTGAAGAGGTATTTCCTACCTCTCTCAAAAAAGCCTTCATTTGATCTGATATTGCATTAATTGTAGAATAGCATCTGCATTTGTTTCCTATTGCTGCTGTAACCAATTAACACAAAGTTAGTGGCTTAAAACAACACAAATTTACTATCTTATCATTCCAGAGGTCAGAAATCCCAACAACGAAGGTGTTGCTAGGGCTGTGTCCCTTTCTCAGGGCTCTTGGGGAGGACTGTTTTCCTTCCTCTTTCAGCCTCTAGAAACTGCCCACATTCCTTGGCTTGTGGCCTTCTTCCTCCATCCTCAAACCAGAACTCTTCAACCCTTTTTCTGAGTCAAATTTCTTTCTCTGACCACTCTGTCAGGAAAGATTCTCTTCTTTTAAGGACTCATGTGATTAGATTGGGCCTACCTGTAAAATCCAAGATATTGCCATGTAAGTAACATAGTCAGAGATTATGTGATTATGTTTAGGATTAGGGTGTGGATGTCTTTGGGAGGCCATTATTTTGCTTATCACAGCATCCAAATAAGAAAAGTGGTGGTATTAACTTGTTTGACTATACCAGAATATTTTACTATGTCTCACTTCAATCAAGTATGTGAAAATTATAGCAAAAATCCAGAACAGCAAGATGTGGAGTTGTGCCAGTCTAAGGGATGCTTAAAGGAATAGGATGTTTAGCTTAGAATAAAGAAGACCTATATTTTGGGGTGGAGTGGGGGTTGTGGTCTGAGGAGGCATCAGATGATTGCTTCTTCAAAACAGAAAGTTCTGTTGCCTAACAGAGGGTTTAAACCTGTGCAGTCTCAGAGGACAGAATCGGATTAATACTGCAAACTCTAGAGAAGCAGCTTTTGGCAGAAATTAAGGCAGTGTGGTATGGACATCATTGACATCCTTGAATGTGACAGGCTGGAAATGGCATGGCTGATGAATGGAGATTTCAGCATTAGATGAGGGATCGGCTACGATGTACTCTCAAACTCCATTCAACCCAGCAGTCACTGCTTCTATGACTTAAAATTCCATTCGTGACCTTTGGGCACCTCTGATTGTGTATAGCCAGAGATGACCAAGGCCCGACAGCCTGACTAAGGAGTCATCTTTCGCCTTCTCCAAATCTGTATCTAAGAATCGCTCTATCCCATGCCAAACAAAAGAAGTGGTGAAGGAAGCTGGTAGAGTTCAGATGCTTCTTTAGAAGGTACAATGGCCCATGTCACTATTGAGAATATAAAATACAATAACCATAGGGGCAGGACAAGTTTTACAATATTACACAAATACTTAAAAAAATACTCTCTGGCATATTCAGACATGAAACGACAACCAATGAACTGTAGAGACAAGGGATGAAGAAGTGTAGTTTCATTGCTATGAGGTGATGTCGGTATCAAGTATGACATATTTTGAGGAAGTAGGATATTTAAAATGAAGAAAACAAAAGAAAGAGTAGACCAGATTCTTTCATCTGACTCTGGAAAACAGTGTAGTTTTAAGACTTTTTTTCATCAGGCCACTTTTGGGATGAGCATTTGGAATAAACTGTACAAGATCTGGGAGCTGCTGTAGAAAGAGCTGTTTTTATGTCAATAGGGTATGCTGCATAAAAGTGCGTTTTTATATTTTAAATCATTTATGTTATTATATTCTTGATCTTTTAAGTACACATCTGAATGTCTGGGTTGTAAACCCGAACTGTACTCAGTGTTATGTTAGACCATTTGACCCATAAATTATTTTCTGTCCCAAAAATGTCCAAAAGGAATTTAAAAATTAATTGTAACTTCAATTGTATTCACGAGAAGTCTTTGTGGTTCTGTTTGGCCATGATTTATATATCTTCAAAGAGAGTCTGAAGTGTCTTTGGGGTTGTAATGGTCATTCTAGACTAAAAGGAGCTTGTTCAGACACTGAAGGCTTTGGGCCAATACTGTCAATGACTTCATACCATTTCGTCTTCTTTCCACTTCTATGGATTACCCAGAGCAATAATGATAATTCTAGCCAGCTCCTGATCCTCTCTCTACTGTCAGGGCAAGGTCAGCTATTTTTTGATCCCCAAGGGAGAGAGACAGCTCCTCCATCAGTATCCTAAAATAGCCGGCCATTCTCAGCTGCTGGGCTGGAGTGCCTCCAGGGGAGAGTACAGGGAGTACAGATCCCCCCGCGGGAGCCAGGGAGACGCCACCAACACACCAGCTGGGAGAGGCTTCTCAAGAAGATTCCGCCCACTCAAAAAGTTTTATGTATTTTTGGTTGAGAAGCTAGGTGTCTGCCATTTTTAAATTCTTGTTTATTTAAAGGGAAACCAGTGACTTGAAAATGAGACTAAATATCGCCATCTTCTTTGGGGCTCTCTTTGGTGCTTTGGGAGTTTTACTCTTTTTGGTGGCTTTTGGATCGGATTATTGGCTTCTTGCGACTGAAGTGGGGAAGTGTTCAGGTGAACAGAATGTGCGTTTCTTCTTCAAAATATTGATGTGTTTGTTACTGATGAGGATGGCCTTATATATCTTCTTGAAATCAGAGAATAGTAATGGAGTGTCTGTTTCTTCATAGAAGACGTTTGTAGAAAGCTATTGATCCTCAGTATTTGAGATAAAATACATTGCTTAAAAAATCTCCTGGATGTAATAGTCTAGATTACGTTCCTTGCGTTGACAGCAAGTTACTTCGTTTGTGTTCTGTGCAGATAGAGAACGTCACCTTCCACCATGAAGGCTTCTTCTGGAGATGCTGGTTTAATGGGATTGTGGAAGGGAATGATTCCAATATCTGGAAGTTCTGGTACAGTAAGTACAGTTTAGCTTTATTTTCCTTCTTCTCTTTAAAGTACAAATGAACAACTTCTTGTTTAGTACATGTCACTTACGAAATAGGATTGAGTTCTTAGCGATAGAATCTCAGTAGGGTGTCTTCAAAAGGTTCATGAAGTGATTCCTGTTCAGAAAGTAGAAATGGCTATAGAAATAATTATTTTATTCTAACATAAAATAGGAGTCTGGATATTTATGGCAAAACTGAGTTATCTGCTGTTTCCTTGCTCATATTTAAAATACACTAACCCTAACAAACAAAACAGATGTATGCATGGTAGTATTTTCGAGTGTCTGGTGTTGCTGTGTTGCAAGCAAATGTTTTAGGTTTTTTGGCTATAAACCCCTGAAAGCTCAAATTTAAAAATCAAGAAATAGAGATGTATTATTTCATATTCATGGCTTCAAAGTTAAAAAAAAGTCTCTTTTATAATGGAACTTAATTACCAGCAGTGGTAGATGAAAGCTTGCTCTCTTTGGGCTGAAACCAAGTTTGTGGGCAATATCAAGAAATGCCTTGCTTTTGATGTTTACATCTTCTCGTAGAAACTCTGAAGTTCTTTTTTGAAATAGAATGGGTTTTAAAAATATGTGTTCTTTCAACTTATTTCCTATATTGTATTAATCTTTGAAAATCTATTTATTGAAAATAGCTAGCCTTTATCTTATTGCATCCAACGACAAAAGAACTGTTTATTACCCTAAAGTTTATTGTGGGTTGAAAGAATTAGTCTCCTTATCAAATACTCCTGTGGTAGATCAAAGAACGGTATTTACACAAAAGTCAAGATTATGGGAATATATAGTAAAAATATCTCTCGGAAGACTTAAGCCAGCTGGTGCAAGTTGGCATATGTAGAAGGAACAAAGTAACTATAAAATGACGTTGAGATGAATACGTGCTAGACTATCTTAGAGTCATTTTGGGGAGGAGAATAAGCATGCAGTCTGCCAATGAAAATTATTTAGTCTTTGGTGAAGTAGAGTAAGTCAGACTGTGCAAGAGGAAGATTTTGCCAAGGACTTAGAGAAAGGAAGAATAGTTCACTCCTCCTTAAAATGTACACAATGAAATCTTCAAGTTTTCAAACAACTTAAAGGTTCTCTCTTGTGGTTTCTTCAAATGCTAAAAATGTATTTGAATTATTAACTTGTATGATGTATCATGTATCTTTTCCCTAAAAATAGAATATAGAAGAAATTTTATATTAATTGGAACGGATCAAATTTAAATCTAAGTTTTTTAGATTTTGAATACGATTATTTTTTGAATACTCACTAAGTGCTGGGCATTATGTTAGGAACTGGGGAGTATGGTTATGAAAATAAATGAAACTTGGTGCCTTCAGTTTTAAGGTGATGTTAAGGGCATTCTCTGCGCTTAATTACGTCATGAGCTGGATGTTTTGGATGCGTCCCCTTTCCAGATCTCCTGTACCCCTCAGTATGAGTTTGTTAAGGAAGTCTTACCCCTCCCTCGAGAATTCTCTGAATTTGTTGATCTAACTGGCGGTTTTATTTAGGTTTGCTGCTTTACTTATAGTCTATTAATTATAAATGGTAATCACATCTAAAAAGTACCTTCACAGCAACATCTAGCCGAGTGTTTGACCAAACAACTAGGCACCATGATCTAACCAAGTTGATACATAAAATTAACCATCTTAGAACTTGTGTATCCCCCAGATCCCATATCTCTGTTCTATTAGGACCAAAGGTCTTCACTTAGCTTCCGGTAATACCATCGTTTTGGTCTCCTTCCTAGCCAACCAGCCACCATCGAAGAACTGTACACACGCTTACCTGTCGCCATATCCCTTCCTGAGAGGCGAGCACAATTCGACCTCCTACGACTCTGCAGTGAGTAAGTACTCTCAAAATGTCTCTGAGAAGGACTTGTCTTTCTGAAACGTGCCCACCACAAAATTTTTGTGGGCAACGAAAAATAGTTTAATGTCTATAATTTCAACATTTTCTCTGATATCAATCTGTTATGTATGAAAAAATAGGATATCATTTTTAACACACCATTTATAATTCTGATAGAATATAACTTTGGTCTAAAAGTAAAGCCTTTCTAATTTAGTTGCTACTTATAGAGATAATTTTTTAAAAGTGTGTTTTCTGATAGGGAAATAGTGATCCTCTTTAGGAAAAACTGCTTCTTAAGGGTTTAACTGACCTAAAACTAGTTTTACTTGAAAATATTGTAATATACACCCTGCTTTTAAAACATTTCTTTTTGCAATTGTTATGCATGAGAATATGATTATGCTTCTGTGTTTCTACAAAATGACTGAACTTTGTTGTGTGTGATTTGCCACAGAAGGATAGGCAGAGGTCATTGACTCAGGGTCAGGATTACCTAGCTTCTTTTGTATTTTCATACTATTTGTTCCACAAAAAGTATACAAACTGAGTTTCCATGGGAAGTACAAAATATGTAGTACATAAATCCAGTTTTATAGAAAGTACATAAGCTCAATGTATCAACTTAATTCTCAGCTGGTCATGAAATTTTAAATAAAGGGTGTTTATCCCAATCTTAAAACCAAAGATTTGTATAGAATTTACCAATGTCATAAACAGAGCAAAAAAAATATTTGTGTTTCAAAGAGAATATCTAATATATTTAATGTTCTGAATAAACTTATATTAGTCAGGATTCTCCAGAGTCAATAGGAGATATATAGGAGGGAGCAGGGGGAAGAGAGAGGGAGACAAAGAAATGGATTGATTGCTTGATGGAGGGAGAGATTTTAAGGAATTGGATTATGGGATTGTGGAGGCTGGCAAGTCTGAAGTCTGTAGGGTAAGCCTGCAGGCTGGAGATTCAGATAAAAGTGATATTGTGGTCTTGCGTCTAAAGACTGGAAACTCTGGTAGACTTTCTATGTTGTAGTCTTGAGGAGAATTGCTTTTTCTTCAGGAAACCTTACTCTTTGCTCTTAAGGCCTTCAACTGGTTGGATGAGGCCGACCCCATTGTGGCGGATAATCTGTTTTACTTTCAGTCCACTAATTATAAATGCTATTCACATCTGAAAAGGTCCTTTACAGCAACATCTAGACAAGTGTTTGACCAAACAACTAGGCACCATAGTCTAACCAAGTTGGTACATAAAATTAACCATCACAGAACTTAACGAGTCTTTACATCATTCATCCATTTTTTCATCTTTTTGTAAAATATGTATTTCCACACATTATAATTTTGTCTTAAGTTTGTCAAAGAATATAGCATTTACTTATATTCCATCATTAACATGACATTTTCTGGAGTGGATGTGGGCTCTGGATAGGAAAAGTGGTGAGCTGACACACACCTCTGCCTGTCCACCAGCATTGCTTGTGCTCAAAAGGACTGCGGCTGCTGGTCTTGAAAATGTGTGTCGTGTGGATACTCTTTCCCATTAAAAACTGCATGAAGCATCTCATTCACATTTGTCGGAACCTCGTGCGTCATGTATCATGTGGAACTTCTCACTGATAAGAGAAGAGATGGCATAGGAAAGAGTAAGATAAACCACTTTATATTACTAAAAGTTACAGAAAAGATATCCTATCCTGACATTCTTACTTTCATAAAATGAACTAAGAAGTAGTGCAAGGTTGGCTTTCCAGAAGATGAGGTATTTGCATAAATATTAGCATTGTTGTTGTGGATGTTCATGTGTTGAGGTCCTGTGATGAGATAGGTATTGTGGGCACCGTATGTTTTCAAATGAACCTACCTATTTGAAAAGTCTGCTCCTCAAGGAGAGAGTGAAGAACATGAAAAACAAGGTAACATAATCTATATGTAATAATCATAAGAGTGATGGATAGTAAATGCATGTCATAAAAATTCTACTGCAGTTACATTTAGAATTATTTTGTAGCACTGCGTATAATTGTGTCAATTTTTGGATCTAGTGACAAAAACATATTCCAATTTTTTTTTAATTATCAAACTCCTCCTTGGCACTCATGTTGTAACATTCGCTTTAAGCCACTTTATCAAACACTGTAAGTAGAAATGACTGAGATAGGAAGAGGTATATCACACAACAGAAATAGTATATACACATTTCATTTATCTTTATAATAATGTATAATGATATCTGATGTTATATTTGGGTGATTTTTTTTTATTGTTTCCGTTATCCAAAAGAAGGGCGTAGATGTCATCAAAGGATTCTACCTGACTGAAAATGTGTGTTTCCTAGTCAAGGAGGCCGCATAGGCCTTCCTAGACCTCAGACTTCATGTAGCTTCATAATTATCAGGCGTTATACATTTGCCAATTTATCTTGGGTAAATTCAAAGTGTTGTTTGTAAAATCTGATGTATCCTGGCCTGGCAAATTATTGGTAAAATGTCTTTGTGTTCTCTTGAGTTTTTACAATTACAATTAACCAAAATTGAAATCAGTAAGAATAATATAGTGTACATGATTTTTCTGGAAAAAACTGTTTTACAATCATTGGATGCTAGTGATGAAATTATTCCATTTCATAATGTGGAAAGTGAGCCTCAGAGAGACTGTCTGCCTCTGTTGTCACACAGCTGATCATTGGCAGAACTAATACAAAGGGCCAAGTTTCCAGATTTTTTATTGATAATGTTATAAAGTAAAGTGAATGGAAAGGCTAATTTTAATGCTTACTATTAAATCTCTTTAAGTATAAATCTTTTACTTGAATCTCAACAAAAGAACAAATTAAACTTAAGTTAGCTTTTTCTACCTTTCTATCTAATTCTGATCTGTGTATAAAGTCAGGTCTAATTCATTGTCTCCTCTACTTTTTTTTAAATCTCAATTACATATTCTCAAATTCAGTTGTGCTCAAATCTAGTTATTTGAATGGTTGCCTAAGCCTAGAAGGGGTCATCTAATTCTCAGAATTGTTTTGTGAGGTAGGATTGTGTACTTTGAAGTCCACCAAACAATTCTATTACCTTTTGATATATGTCAGAATTTAGATTTTCTGGTTTGTTTCATGCTTAAACTCAGTCACTGTTCATTTCTTTGGTATCATTTGCTAATGACGTACTGAACATAGATTAATTTTCAAGATAATTCAACCCCTGAGTGAATTAATCATTTCATTTTGTTGTCCCCATAGCCTTTGACCACACCTCCATCAATGTGCTCATTATACTTAATTATAATTGTTTGTTTACCTCAGTTTCTTCATTATTTATTGCAACTCCCTAAAGGCATAGAATGTAACCAACTCATATTTATAATCCCAGAGCTTAGTATAGTGTCTGGTACTTAGTAGATGCTTAAATATTTGTATAGAATGACAATGCAAAAATTACAGATAGTCTTTTCAGCAATAAACTATTTTAACTTCATTTTTCTAAGTGGAAAATTTTCAAAACTAAATTTCGTGCTTGGCTGTCTTCTTAAGTAGGATATATTGAATATAGTTTTACCTTTTCTTGATGAGTGGGAATAAAAACACACACATGGGCGAGTCACCATGACCTTCTTTGAGTTCCTGAGAATCAGTATTTGTCCTCTTGTCCCAGGGCCTTTGCATGTGCCATCCCTCCTCCCCAGTGCTGTTCCTCTCTTCCCAAGCCCTCCTCCCTCATTTCTCTAACAAAGAGGTTAATCCTCTGAGGTGGTTCAAACTTTAGTTTTCTGAAGAAAGCTTCCTTGCTGGCTCTGTCCTCCTAACGCTTGGGCTAGACTAGGTTCTCCTTTATAAAACCCATGTTTTAATTTGGTAATTTTAGCATAGTTTTATTTACTTGTGTAATTATTTTGTTCATCTACTTTCTTCCCAACTCAACTCTGAGCTCCATGGCAGTGAAGTCTTTTTATGTTTGAATCATTCATTCTTTTACTGTAGACTGAATATTTTTTGTAGGATGAATATTTCTTCAGAGTCTCCATTACTATACTGTTCTGTGGTACTAATATTGATGCCCTAAGTAATTGTTGACGTATGTAGGAATTTTTTAAATCTTTACTAAATGGATCTAGATTCTTCTTTAAAATTTTTTTGATTGTTTTTATAATTTTTAGGCCTTCAACTTTGTTCACATGTCAGCTGTCCTTTGCTTTTATTGTCAATGTTTATCTGTTTAGTATTCTTTTCTGGTCTTTTCATTCTTCACCCTTATATAAAAGATGTAGAGTGAAGTGAATGAAATAAGACTCGAAGCAGGAAGGTAGGTAGGCAAGATATTAGTCAGTAACACATTAGGCTGTCAGTGAAGGAAAACAAACAGCAGGTAAAAAATAAGGGCCATTTTTCCCCCACAATAAGAAGTTCAGAAGCAGCTGCCATAATGATGTTGTCCAGGACCCAGGCCCTTTCAAGCTTTTCTTTCCCCATCCTTGGCAGGTGGACAGTCACTGTGATGTCCTCCTATCTTCAGAAGAGCGGAAGTGTCCTAGAACTCTCCAGTAGATTCCTGCCAATGCTTTCTTCATCAGAGAAAGGCTGGGACGAGGCGCTGTTGGCTGTGTAGCCACTGTAGCAGAGCAGGAGAAGGGAGACGGGCCGGGAGTGAGTGTTGAGTGGATCAACAAAGGATCCTCGTATTCAAGGGGAAGCATCATAATCCTGCCTGAAAGTCATCAGTGCTTGGCGAGGGTGGGACAGCAGAGATGAGAAGGAAATAATGGATATCGATGACATTTGAAGAGTTAATGTATAAAACTCGGTAGCCAAACAAAAGAAAGCTGGAGGAATCTGAGATGGTGAAGAAATTTCCTTTTGAAGAAGGTGTAATTCGTATTAAACAATATACAATTAAAGGTAATGTGGTCACTTTCCTACAAACATCAAATATTATTTTAGTGTATTTCTTTCTAGTCCTTTTTATATGCATATTATACATAGTTTTAATTATTGTAAATACAGATGTATATCTCACTTGTCTATTTTTAAGTTGGCACACATTTCTCCATGTTTTTACCTAATGGTTTTGCAAATTTTAAATATGTTAATTGTTACCTCCACATTAAAAATAATTTTATGCGTGTAACATTTTTCATAATTTGTATTAATTCTTTGGATTACATTTACAGAAGTGTGAATGGTGAATCAAAAGATAGGAATAGGTTTTTTTAATGGTTATTGTGTCACAGTGCCAAGTTGCTTGCCAACAAGTACTGAACTGTGAATGATTTCAACTAAGAAAATTTGGTAAGGAGGACAGAAATAGGAGAATCAAGAAGAGGGGACATGTTTTGAAGTGGAGGACGGGGATTTACTTTGGATTTAAACACATTAAAATTGAGTTGATGGTGGAACACTAGTTTGAAATAAATAATTCAATAAGTAGCTTGATGTGCAAAACTGACTTTCCTGAAAGACATGAATTAGCACAGCAGATACTGATGAGGAAATGCAGAGGTAGTTTTTGATATCAGACATAATCTTTAAGAAAAAAATAATCATGGGAAATAAGCTGGTAAAATATGAGTTATACTTAGCGGGAGAGGGAAAGAAGCAAAGACAGTTCACAAACGAGAAAGAGAAAGAAGCCTTGAGAAGCAAGCTAATTAGCAAGCTGGTGTGCTGTCAAAGGGGCTGGTGGAGGAGAAGGTTTGGGGAAGGAGGTGGTGGTCCTCAATGATAAGTGCAGAATGAATGAGAATGAGAAGGGAGAAGAAGGAATTGGATATTACACTGATAATGCAAAAGTCCTGGTGGCCCTGCCAGCTTCCTCCCCATAACTGCTCAGCTATAGAGGCCCCAAAGGGCAGCTCTTTCCAGGCGCCTCCTTCTAAATCTAAGCCCGCATGCCCTGCTGATCTGACTTGAGATAATCAGACCTTCTGCTCTGTGTCCCACTTTTGCTCACTGCCTATTTCCTCGGATTGGACCTGAGGGCCCTGGCCTCTTTTCCTGGCAACGCTCTTCCTCTCCCAGGAAACCATTCCATTTTCCTGCACATTCTGTTGCCACTGATCCTCCTGAGAGTCAAGCCCTACCCAGGCTTCCTCGTCCTTGTCATCACAGGAGAGGAGAGGTCAGGAAGCAATGATCCTCGTAAAGGGGTGGAGCAACAGAATGATGGGAATGTGAAACCTCACACTGGCTGTTTAGGGAGTGGGCCGTGAGGAAGTTGAGACCTTTGCAATTAGCCAACACTTGGACTTGGAATAGCTACCGAGCCATTCCAAGAGCACAGCATTACAGAGTCCAAAGTCCTCACAAAAACAGTCAGGTGCACACACAAAATGCTTTACTATACTAGCGAAATAAAATATAAAAATGAATGCCCTTATATTGAACAGTTTTAAACAGCATGGAAATGAATTGAAATTTGAGTCTAGAGTTAATATAAATATAAATCCTTAAATAATTGAGGCGACATATCAACATGTCACAAGTATCTAATCTTGTTGGGACAACCGCCCCCCTCCCCAAACTTACAGATCAATTATACTGATGTAGCTGGATCTTATATACCATTTTTTTGTGTGGTCCTATATGTTAATTCTGGACATTGTCTTGAATTTCCCAGATAGTTTTAAACATTTCTGCTCTGCTTTAGTTGTGTAGAAAAAAATCATACCCTGCAAAATTTAATGGAAAATACGATTCAATCTCTCTTTTTTTTGTCGTAAATTTCAAGGACCTAGATATTTGGAAATACCTTAACATCCGCTTAGTTTCCTACTATTCATTCAGACGTTTGGGATCACACAGCCATGACCGAAGATGTTACAGGGTGGCTGCTATCCCGATTTCTGGCTGACGTTTCCTCTGCGAGCCCAGCATAGGCTCCCTTGTGCTCAGGCTGGAGTGCCACCCTCAGGGAAGCTTGCTCAACTTTCACATGCTGCAACTCATGAGGAGACAGTTGGCTTTTCAGTTCCAGGACCCAACATCAAAGCTGTGACAATTTATTCATGGGCATCTAAGGATTGGTTGGCAGTTTAGGTAACATCCCTCCAGTAATGAGGGGGATAGCTTTCTGTAAACAAAGCTGTATGGTTATCGACAATGGTGTAGCTCGACTTCCCCTCACAGAAGACAGGCTCCAGCCTCTACAGAGGGTGCTGGTGATGTCTATGCAATTGTCAGCCACACTCAGAAGCAGAAATCTCCTCTAATGATAGGGAACCTCCTGGTGCTCTAGACCAGGGATTCTCAGCCTCGGCACTATTGACATTTTGGGCTAGATAATTCTTTGTTGTGGGACTGTCTATCGTAGAATGTTTAGTCGCATCCCTAGCCTTTACCCGCTAGATGCCGGTAGTACCCCTCAGTTGTGACAATCAAAACTGTCTCCAAATATTGCCACATGTCCTGGGATGGGTGGGCACAAAATCACCTCAGATGAGAACCACAGGGATAGTCTAGACATTCATTCCCAACACTTCTGACCAGGGCCAAGCTCTTCTTTGAAGTTATACTCGTACTGCCTACACTCTGTGCACAGCTCCAGTTCTGGACCCCAGAGCACATAAATAATAGGTAAATTCCTTCCACCTTCTTTCACGCAGATTATTTAAGCCAAAAAGGAGCAAGGAGCTCATTTAGACCTCTCTTATCTCTAAACATTATGGCTTCTGCCCCATGCTTCAGATCTTTTCTCAGAAGAGGGAATTAACTAGATTTGAGGACGAAAATTATTGTGTGCCTACTGTATGTTGGGCACTGTTCTGAGTGCTTCAGATCAGCCCTAAATTCTTGTCCTCATTGAGCTTTCATTATAGTGGGAAGGCAGAAAATAAAGAAAATAGGTCCATCAAGTACTTGGAGAGAAATAAAAGGGGAGAGGAGTGTATAGAGGGATCTCAATATTAAACGGGGTGACCAGGGAGGCCTGGAAGGTGATGTCTGTTTTGAGTTGGACAGCGCGGGGTTGAGTGGGGTTCCGCCATCCAGCTAAACGGTCTTGGTTCCCTAATCCATCTTTTGGGGACTAGATGGATGCTGTACGGAGAGTGCTGGGCACAGGGACTAGCTCTTGGTAAAGTTTCTATGGGAGTTACAAGCTGGGCTTTCAGGCAGCCTGTCTGTGTTCACTACTTGCAGCCACCACTCCCTGGCTCTGCTTCTTGAGCTCCACAAAATTCACTCCACTCATTTGTAAAAGGAAGATAAGTATAGCATCAACCTCATACAGTTGTTAATAGATAATAGTACAAACGCTTAGCAGAGTGGTTGCCATGTAGCTGGTATTCAATAAATGTCAGCTATTCCTATGGCGCAATACACCAACTTAGAGCGCCCAAAGTAAGTCATCATCAGGACGCATGAATTCATCATAGCTTCTTCCTAGTGAAATGCTGCCTGTTGTCTGAAGGTGTGTGTGTGTGTGTGTGTGTGTGTGTGTGTAGCCGCATCAAGTATTTTTCAGAGTTTCTGGCAAAGAGTAAGCACTTGATAAATAATGTTCATTATCAGTATAATGATCACCATCATCCTACTACAGGATAGTTAATATTACCATCTATACTGGCCAGGATTTACCACTATTTGCCTGGTAATATTGATTAAAATTCACTCAGTAAATATTTATTAAGCACGTACTAAAAAGAAATGAGCTATCAAGCCATGAAAAGACATGGAGGAGTCTTTTGTACTATCTTTCTCTGGGTTTAGATCGGGGTAGTAATGATTTCATCAAGTGAACTAGGAAGTATCCTCTCTTCTATTTTCGGGAAGAGATTGTGGAGAATTGGTGTTAATTCTTCTTTACATGTAAATGTTTTGTAGAATTCACCAGTGAAACCATCTGAGCCAGATTTAACTTCAGCGAATTATGTGTTTAATATATGTGAATTGAATTCAATAGTTTGTGTTTTTCTAAGAATTAATCCGTTTCATCTAAGCTGTCAAATTTATGTGTATAGAGATGTTCATAATATTCCCTTATTATCCTTTTTATGTATGCAGTATCTGTGGTGATAGCCCCTGTTTCTTTCCTGATGTTGGTAATTTATGTCTTATTTTTTGTCAATATTGTTAGGGGCTTGTTAATTTTATGAACTTTCAAAGATCCTGCTTTCTTTTCATTGTTTTTTTCTATTAGTTTTCTGTTTTGAATTTCGTTTATTTTTTGCTCTGATCTTTATTATTTCCTTTGTTCTGCTTGCTTTAGGTTTATCTTGCTCTTCTTTTCGTAGTTTCTTGAGGTGAAAGGGTAGATTATTGATCTTTTTCCCTCTTTTCTAATGTCTTTATTGGTGTAGAATTCACCTTAGCACTGCTTTAGCTGCTTTCCACTCTTGATGTGTTTTATTTTTATTTTCATTCAATTCAGTGTGTTTCTAAATTTCTCTCGAGACAACGTCTTTGACTCAGATTATTTAGACGTGTGTTGTTTAGTTTCCAAGAGTTTGGAGATTTTCCTTTGGTCTTTCTGATATCAATTTTTAGTTAGATTCTATTGTGATCAAAGACAGTACTCTGTCTGATTTAAATTCTTTTAAATTGAATAAGCTTTGTTTTGTGGCCCAGGATATGGTCTACTTTGCTATATGTTCCACGGCACTTGAAAGAATGTGTGGACTCTGTGTTGTTGGATGGAATGCGCTATGAATGTCAGTTAGAAACCATTGACTGACGGCATTTTTGAGTTCTTCCATATCCTGGCTGATTTTCTGTCTGGTTGTTCTATTAATTGTTGAGAGGGGGTATAGAAGTCTCCAACTATAATTGTGGATTTATGTATTTCTCTGTTCAAGTCTATCAGTTTTTCTTCACGTATTTGCAGCTCTGTTTTCAGATGCATACACATTTAGCATTGTTATGTCTTCTTGGTAGAGTGACCCTTTTATCATTGTGTAATGTTGCCAGTAACTTTCTTTATTCTAACATCTACTTTACCTGATATTGGTGCAGCTACTCCTTCATTCTTTGGATTAATATTTACATGGCATATACTTTTTTCATTCTTTTTACTTTCAGCATTCCTATATCGTTCTATTTGAAGTGAGTGTCTAATAGACAGCATGTAGTCGGATGATTTTTTTAATCAAGTCTGCTAAGCTGTCTCTATTTTTTTTAAATTTTAAGACAATTTTTTTTAAAAGTTTTAGTTTCACAGGGAAATTGAGAGGAAAGTACAGAGATCTCTCATGTACCCCTTTCCCCCACACATGCAGGGCTCCCGTATTATCAACATCCCAAATCAGAGTGGTACATTTGTTACAATTGACGAATGTGCATTGACACATCATAACCACCCAAAGTCTATATTTTACCTTAGGGCTCATTCTTGGCATTGTACACTCTATGGTTTTGGACAAATGTTTAATGACATGTGTCCATTATTGCAGTGTCATATAGAGTAGTTTCATGCCCTAAAAATCTTCTGTGTGCTACCTGTTCATACCTCCCCTCCACCTCAACATCTGGCAACCACTGATCTTTTTACTGTCTCCCTAGTTTTGCCTTTTACAGAATGTCATATTGTGGGAATTGTGTTGCCTTTTCAGATTGATTTCTTTTACTTAGTAACATGCGTTTAAGTTTCCTCCATGTCTTTTCATGGCTTGATAGCTCATTTCTTTTTAGTACTGAATAATATTCCATTGGCAGTTATTTTATCCATTGAAGGACAACTTGGTTGCTACCAAGTTTGGGCAATTATGAATAAAGCTGCTATAAACATCTGTGCGCAGGTTTTTGTGTGGACATAAATTTTCAGCTCTTTTGGGTGAATACCAAGGAGAGTGATTGCAGGATTGTATGGCAAGAGTATCTTTAGTTTTATAAAATTCTACTAAATCTTCCACAGTGGTTGAACCATTTTACATTCCCACCAGCAATGAGAGTTCTTATTGCTCTAATCCTCTCCAGCATTTGGGGTTGTCAATGATCTGGATTTTGGCCATTTTAATAGGTGTGTAATGGTATCTCATTGCTTTAATTTGCATTTCCCTGATGACGTATGATGTGGAGCCTCTTTTCATATGCTCATTTGCTATCTTTATATCTTCTTTGATGGGGTGTCTGTTAAGTAAGGTCTTTGCCCCATTTTTTAATTGGGTTGTTTCTTTTCTTATTTTTGAATTTTAAAAGTTCTTTGTATATTTTGGATCACAGCCCTTTATCAGATGTGTCTTTTGCAAATATTTTCTCCCAGTCTGTGGCTTGTCTTCTCGTTTTCTTGACATTGTCTTTTGCAGAGGAGAAATTTTTAATTTTAATGAGGTCCAGCTTATCAATTATTTCTTTCATGGATTGTGCCTTTAATGTTGTATCTAAAAAGTAATCACCTACCCAAGGACACCTAGGTTTTCTCCTTATATTATCTTCTAGGAGTGTTATAGATTTATGTTTTACTTGTAGGTCTATGATCCTTTTTGAGTTAATTTTTGTGAAGGGTGTAAGGTCTGTATCTAGATTCAGTTTATTGCATGCAGATGTCTACTTGGTCCTGCAGCATTTTCTTTGCTCCATTTTATTATCTTTTCTCCTTTGTCAAAGATCAGTTGACTATATTTATACACATCTATTTCTCTGAGTTTTTTTTGTTGATTCTTTTAGGTTTTCTACAGAGGTGATTTCCACATTGATGACCTCAATCAATAAACAAAGACAATTTTATTTCTTCCTTTCCAACCTGTATACCTTTCATTTCCTTTTCTTGTCTAATTGTATTAGCAAGGACTTTCAGTGATGTTAAAAAGGAGTAGTGAGAGGGGATATCCTTGCCTTGTTCCTGACGTTAGTGGAAGAGCTTTGAGTTTCTCACCACTAAGTATATTAGTTGTAGAGTTTTTGTACATATGCATTATTAATTTGAGAAATTTCCCTTCTATTCCTAGTTTCCTGAGAGTTTTCTGTCATGAATGAGTGTTGGATTTTGTCAAAAGCTTTTTCTGCAGCTATTGATATGATCATGTGATTTTTTTTTAGATTGTTGATGTGATGGATTACATTAATTGATTTTTGTATATTGAACCAACCTTGCATACCTGGGATAAATCCCACATGATCATGTAGATTTCCCTCTCAGCACTGCTTTCCCTGCTTCCCATATATTTTGATAAGTTGTACTTTCATTTTCATTTAGTTGAAAATATTTTTTAATTTCTATTGAGATTTCTTCTTTGATGCATGTGCTATTTAGAAGTGTTTTTTGTTTCAGTTTCCACATATTTTGAGATTTTCCCATTATCTTCTTCTTATTAATTTCTGATTTACTTCCACTGTGGTCTGAGAGCAGACATTGTTTGATTTCTATTCTTTTAAATTTGTTAAGGTGTGTTTTGTGGCCCAGAACGTGGTCTGTCTTGGTGAATGTTCCATGTGAGCTTGAGAAAAATGTGTACTCTGCTGTTGTTGGGTGAAGTATCCTATAGATATCTATTCTATCAAGTTGATTGAGTGTTCTTGAGTCTAGCTAGGTTCTTTCTGATTTCCTGCCTGATGGATCTGTCCATTTCTGATAGAGGGGTGTTGAAGTTTCCAACCAGAATAGTGGATTCATCCTTTCTTCATTTTGGTTCTATCAGTTTTTGCCTCACATAGTTTGATACTCTGTTGCTGGGTGCATGCACATTAAAGCAAAGCTGTCTTTTAATTAGTGTATTTATACTATTTATACTTAATATCATTACTGATATGTTAGGCCTTAGCCCCGCCATTTTAATTTTTGTACTCTGTTTGTTCTATCTGTTTTTCATTTCTGTTTTCTTTTTCCTGACTTCCTATGGGTTAATTGAATTTTTTTACAATTCCTTTCCATTTTGATTTATCTATTGTTTTTGAGTATATCTCCTCTCTCTTCCTGTTTAGACTATCCACTGAATTTTATTTTTGGCTACTATATTTTTCATTTCTAAAATATCATTTTGGTTCTTTTTTTGGGGTTTTTTTTTTTGTTTGTTTCTTTGCCAATACATTTTTTTTTCTCTTTGGTTTGGTTCAAGCATGTCCATATTGTTCTTTGAAATGTTTTTATCATGAGTCATTCAAAATCCTTGTTCGATAGTTTTAACATCTCTACTCTATCTGTTGACATCTATTGAGTGATCTTTTGCACTGAAGTTGAGATTTTCATGATTCTTGGTAGGACTAGTCATTTTTTTAAATTAAAATCTGAAATTTGGGGGTATTATTTTCTGAGACTCTGGATCTTCTGTTTGGGGCAGCTGTTTTGATACTGTTCCTGTAGGAGAAGAGGTGGGCATTGCCTCAATAAAATCAGGTGGGGGTGGAATTCTAGGTTTCCCATTTAGTCTGTGTTGACTTGTGGAGGAGCCATCCTTGGTACTGCTGGACAGTCATGAGAGTTCTGGCTTTTCGCTATGCTTCCATTGGTAACATCCTGGCCAGGAGGGGCAGGATTGAATCATTACAGCTTCTACCATGGCTTCCACTGATATGGTGGGTATGCAAGGGTGGCCTCATTACTACTGGGGTGGTGAAAATCCTAAATCTCCTCTAGGCTTCTTCTCATATCACTCTGGAGGGAAGGGATGTTTAATTTCCACCTTGTAGGGGTAGAAGTCCAGGCTCTCCACATGGTCTCCACTGTCTCTGTGAATGGTGGCCTCATTATCCCTGCAGAGGTGGAAGTCCTGACTGCTTATTCAGCTTTCTCTGACACAGCCTTGTGCGTGTGTATATGTGTATGTCAGGGGTGGGGTGAGATGGGGCATGTTATTATAGTCTATCAAGGGTTGAAGTCTAGGCTCCCCTCTTGGTTTTTGCTGATGAGAGTGCAGTTAGGGGCAAAAGTTTTATTCCGTGGTGTTTGGCTGGTATAGAGTGCTTATTTTCTAAAAGTGTCTTGCCTTGCTAGGTGGCCCTTTACTTGGTCCTTTGGATAAACAGTTTTTGTTGGGGTGCTTTTTTGTCTCTGATTATTTGGAATTTCTGGGTTTCTGGCTTTTCCATCTCCACTCACACCATAGGATGGGGGCTGAACGTTACCACTTGGTGGTAATAAAAATTTCACCTTCCTTTCCTCTCTGACGCCACCCCAGGAGGGAGGCTGGAGTGTTCCTTATAGTCTGGTGAAGGTGGAATCTGGACTCTTCACTCAGACTTTGCTGACATTTTCTTTTGTGGTGTTTGACTGCAGTAGAACAGCTATTGTCTAAATGTTTTTTGTCTCGATAGGCTGCCTTTTTACAGGTACTTGGTCTAGACTGACCAGTCTTGTGTTGTCTGTGTCCATTGCCATTTCCTGGTTATTGGCTCCTCTAGCTCCAAGTATGGGATGAATGAGACACAGAAAAAGCCCAAGGAGCTCACCACCACATCGTTCCTTGGATTCCAAGTTCCCTGGGTGGTCTGGCTCTTTTCTCCTTCTTTCTGAATCTTCTTCTGTTCGTTTCATAGATAATCTCCAGGGATTTTAGTTGTGATTAAAAGAAGCAATAGAGAAAAGTATGTCTGCTTCGTCTCCCTGGCAGCAGTTCACTTTATCTGGTGGTATTATGAGGGAACAGCTGACAGGATTTGCTGATGGATTGAGTGTGGGGTGTGAGGGAAAGAAGAGTCAATGATGACTCTTTTTCTCCTTAGCAACTGGAAGGATGAAATCGCTATTATTAGAGACGAGGAAGGCTGAAGTAGAACTGATTTCTAAGAGGAAGTTTTGGCAGTTTTTGGACATGTTATGTTGAGGACACCTAGTGGAGATGTTATGTAGGCTTTTGGATCGCAGAGTCTGGAGTTCAAGCTGGAGGTCTGGGCAGGAAATGTACATTTGGGAGTCGTTTCATGGAGGTATATTTAAAGCCGTGGGAAAAGATGAGACCATTTTGGAGAGAAACAGAGAGAGATAGATGTGTAGAGAGAAAGGAGATGGGTCCAAGTATTGAGCCCTAGGATGCTTTATTGTTAAGAGATCAGGGAGAAGAGGAGGGGCCCACAGATGAGACTGAAGATGGGTAGCTAGGGAAGCAGAAAGAAAACCAGGGGAGTGTGGTGTTTTGCAAGTTGGACAGAGAAAGTTTTTCTCAGAGAGGGGAGTGATAAGTTTGGCCAATGCTGCCAAGAAGTAGAGTAAGGCATGGACTGAGACCTGACCTTTGGATTTGGCAGGCTGTCCACAGCAATTTGACCTCATGTGTTCCAACTGGATTTCTTTCTTCTTAGGCTCGCTATCACCATTTCCCTTTAACAGATCACATTTTGTGTAATCTCTTTTTTCTTTCTTCTATCTGTAGATAGTAATATATGAATGATAAACATAAGCACTGTTTCATAAATTTCAGTGCTGGCATGAAGAATTAGACTCAGTGAATTTATCAATACCATAAATTGCTCAGAGGCACCATGATAATTTCTTCAAAGCTATTCACTTCTATCCATACTTTTTGTTTCTGCGTATTGAAATCTACTAATCTATTGACAAATATATAAAAGAGAAAAATTTTATTTATCTTGTAAAAGTCATTAATATCACAACAAAATGACTTATTTCATTACTTCTTGCAAGCTCCTATTCTGTGCAATCCTTGTGCTAGCCCACCCACTTTACTTTACAAATATTGCCTCTTTGGATCTTGATTACAGCACTATGAGGTAGGACATATAGCTGCCATTTTAAAGCCAAGGAAACTGAGAGCATTCAGGTTTCTCAACTCAAAGATCATGCTCTGCAGTGAGCTGTGTCTATTTCCATAATCACATCCTTGATAACATTGTAAGGGAAATTGTTTCATTTTCTTAACAAGCAGTATATACTTTAAAACAAAATCTGTTTGTTGATTAGAGAAGAATTGGTAGGTTCTGTTATTTTACTTTTTAATTTTGGTATGATCAGTCAATATCAGTTTTTCTTTTACTATTTATTACTCTTCACAAACAAGTTTGGGGGTATAGAAGTAAAACCAAAATGATTTTTAAATATAGTTATTTTAAAATACGGTTGATTTTTATAATGTGATTTTCCCAGTACTCATATTCATTGCTTCCAGTCTGTTTGTGGAAGTGACACATTTTATGGAAAGCAAAGTGTTAACTTGTTTCCAGAGCAACAGCTGTTGTTATGCAATATGGAGGGTATTTGCTGTAACAGCTTGCTATGTTGAGTAGCTAGAAAGGGAAGTCTTCCAAAGATGTATCCTATCACTGCAAATAAATAAATAAAACCAAATCCTCCACTAGACCACATATAGAGTAGCTATGGGAATGCTGTGTTTGATCTTTTCAATGATTTTCTGTTTAAAATGGACAGTTTTAGAAGACTGGACTTTTCAAGCAGAGATTTGGAAGTTCAACCTATGAAGTTCATTATCAAAGGGGAATATTGACCATCCAATTGCTGGAACTCTAACCAGAACAGTTGAAAGTGACTTCTGAGACCACTGGTTCTACCTGTTTAGCAAGAAACACACAGAAAACTAGGAAGGCTGGTTAAGTGACTTGCTTGGAAAGAACACACAGCAAATAGTAGGCAGGTCAGTGAGGAGAACTCGAGGCTGCCAGTAGGCGTTTCTACCACATTCCTTCAGATCGATCCCTAGAAGAGGCCAACTCAATGAAAGATGCCCATGGGGGGTTTAGGTACTATACTTGGTAGATGCTGATTGTGAACAACAAAGACCATGTTTCCTGCTCGGTGGAGAAAATGTGACTCTGAGTCTGTTCGTGAATAAGCAATGTGCGAAAGTTTGTTCCGGAGTAAACGAGGAGTGCTTGCCCTGCCAGAGATGCCTGCTATGTCCCAGCTATCTTCTCTGTCCCCACGAGACACTCATCTTACACTGGCTGTGCTAGCACTCCTTGCATGTGTGCTTTGCATCCAAAACTACGTAGGTGCTTATTCTGAGCTGGCCGAGTATCTTTCCAAGGCATTTGCTGGCAAGGACAAGCCACTACTTGCCACACAGCCCTCTCCCCCAGCAGCCAGTGGTCACTCTCATCTCTATACCTTTATGTTCTTCTTAGAAACTTTTTAGCTTCCTTTCTTTTTCATTACAATTCCTTGATAAGTCTCCTTGCCCATTTCATTTTCCCCACAAGGCAGGCTAGTTTCCTGGAAGTAGTGTCAGATTTTCCATTGCCTTTATCTCGTGGTATTTTACCCCTTAAGAAAAAAAATCAGGAAAATATATTATTTCTATAAGAAAGAAAAGGGGGAATGTGTTTTTCTGCCTTTTTCTTTTCTAGCTTTCTCACTGAAAACACCCTCCCCCCCAAAAAAAAAACTAGACTTCCAACCTTTTGCCAGTGGTTTGATTATCAATAGATTGAAGCTCCATGTGGACAAAAAGCCTCTTGTAAGTTAATCTGTGATTTTTCTTATCATTTGTAGGGAAAGTTTTACACAATGTGGGCCAGAATGTTCCACTGGGAGATGACTATACCCTACATCTGCCTCTCACTCTAGCCTCCTCCTGCCTCTAGCCGCTTCCCTTAACACCAAAGCTTTTCACTCTCTGTGCCTTCACACTGAGCTCCTTGCACATACCTGCTTTCCTCCCGGGTTTCCTTTCTTTGTGCTTTCTGCTCTCTGCCTCCGTTTCCTGCATCCCTGCTCTCCCTTTTGAGAATCACCTCCTCCAAGAAGACTTCTGCCATATGCCAAGATTGGGTTAATACTCTTCCTCTATTCTTGTATAGTATACTATAGAGTTCTGTCCTTACACTTGACCTGCTGGTAGTCATCTGATTGTGTATTTCTCTCCTATTAGATTGCTTGATGGCGATTGTGTCTTTCTTTCTTATTAGACTGCTTGATGGCACATACTGTACTTTTTTTCATGTCATGTCACCAGTAAATGTTTACCTAGCACAGTGCCTGATACAAGGTAGATTTTTCAATCAATGTTTGAGTACGGGTGAATGAAAGAGTGGAATTCAATTTAGTTGTTAATCATTGCTTTCGTTGGGTGTTTTATAATAAAAGTAGAGGGAGGAAATATTAAATCATTTCAGTGCTGTGGAATCCTAAACTAACTTTTCTGATGCAGAAATAGTAGAAAGTGCTTTTGAGTCACAGGTCTAAGAAGATTTTTGGATGTATGGTTGTAATATGAGAAAAGATCATAAAATTCCCTGGAGAAATGTGATTTCTAGGATGTAAGAGATTTGTAGAGGCAATCACCTGAAGATGTGAAAATGAAGACTTGGGGGTCCTAGACTGCTCACGACAGAAAACTTACAACTAAGTATGCGAGGCTTTGCTGTAATTATTGTCCATTGTCTGTACAAAAGCTTTGGATAAACAGGTTCAACTTTAACATTTAGAAAAGCATATAAAGAAAGTGGGCCTAAAAATGTTCCTTTCATGGCTTAATATAAAGGATAGCTAGTCTTCTCGGGTATAGATCAGATTTTTTAAAAGGGATTGGTGAAAGATGAAATTTGTCTCAATTCTGGTATTTTTAGAGTTGAGCAGGAACACTTACAGAAATCCCCAATGATCTTGATTCGTTTCTCTGCACTGGGTATTCAGGAGCTTGGACAGGGTGATTGCATAGTCCTCAGTATTCATACTTAGTACCCAAGTGTTAGCGTCTCATTACTTGATTCCTCAGCTCTTCTTGTTTCTTCCTAGTAGGGATTTAGGTGATAAAGATTCTCCAACTATTGTGGGAATGAGGCCAAGATCATGGATTTATTTCCATTTGAGTGAGTTTGCTTAATTCTGATCCATGGCCATTAAAGATCCCACCAACCTTAAGATTTCAGTGGAGACTGAGTGATAAATTATTGATGATTCACTCATTCGTATTTTATTGAGCATCTATCACATGCCAGGCATAAAGCTTCCTGTAGGGTTAGAAACATGAGCCAGACTGAGTCTTTGCCCTAAAGGAGTTCACAGTGAAGAAGTGAAGGTGGATGTGCAAGGAAAGAAAAATGATACAGAGGGCTGAGTTCAGGGACTCGTGCGTGTCCAGAACACTGATTGAGTATGAAGGCCAGGCACTACGCTCAGTGTTTACCTACGGTAACTCAGTCCTGTTAACACCACCATAAGACAGGTATCATTATTATCACATTTTCGGGAAGGAAACTCAGGCATGAGAGGCTAATAAGTAACTTGCCCAAGGTCACACAGCTGGTAAGGGGATCAACTCTTGAGTCTGTATACACTTCTACTGATTCTGGGCTCTCCTGCCTTTTGGTGAAGGTGAGGAAATAACTCCACTCTGTCCTTTCAAGGAGGGAAGGATGTTTGAGAGGACCTAGAATGACAAATAGGAGGGCTGTTTATTCTAGCTAAGTGAAGCGCTCTTGCAAAAGCCTGGAGGCTTGATAACAGCATACCCCCCATCCATGCCCCAGGAAACTTCAGTATAATTCCAGCGGTTTCTGGAGGATGAAGTTGGAGGAGCCAGAATGGGAGGATTTGAGCCTAGAAGGCTTCAATGAAGCAATGGCAATTTATTTGAAAAAACACAACAAACCTGGAGACTAATGGTGTCTGAGACTGTGTTCAAATCTTGACCATGTCATTTACTGCCTGTTTAATTTTTGGACCTTTGTTCAAACTCTCTGAGCCTCATCTGTAAAATATAAACTAGGGAGTGCTGTGATGGTAGAGGAAAGAATACCTGTAAAGGCTGAGCCGCTGCGGAGCATACAGCACCTTCTCAATGCAATCAGCAGCTCCTGAGAGACCCAAAGGCCCAGTGGTTCTCAAGCTGGCTGTACATTTCATTCTCCTAGGGGGCTTTTAAAAATACAGTTGCTTGTGCCCACCATCAGAGATTCTCATTTAGCTGGTCTGCTTTGGAATCCCGGTTTGGATATGCTGTTAAAGTCCTCCAACGCGCTCTGATGCTGGGGCAGGGGTGGGAACTGCCAATCCAGGCCTCCGAGGCTGCAGGGGTCAGAGGAAGACCTGGGAGCTGGAGTTAATCCCAGGGTGCTCACCTGGCCCCTGCCTTAGGATCTGAGTGGCTTTGTGCACAACACCACTGGAGGGGAGGAGACAAGTTTTTCCTCAGCCACCTTAGGTTCAGTGACTGGTGTCTTGCAAATTAGACTGTGAAAAGATACAGGAAAAATGTATTATTATGTATGTATATGGAGGCCTTTATAGAAAAATGAAGACCCAAAGATAGGCCTGAGAGCCTATATATCTTTTTAACAAAGAAAGATGAATGTGGAGGTGTGACAAGACAAAGGAAAAATGAGTTTGGTCTAGGGGCAGAAAATTGTGGGAAAATGACCAGGAAATGTCGGGGGAAACTGATGATAAGGGTTGTTTTAATAGATTTGTTGGTAGACCCATCTTGGTGTTGATTTTCTGTTCTTCTTCAAGGCCACAAAAACTCCCCTGGAAGAAAGGATTTGTGGCAGTCATTTCTCAGAAGTTTCTGCTTTTAGTCAGACAAGGAAAACTAGATGGTTTCTTTCTGTATGCACTGAGTCTCATTTGCTTCCAGCTCAAAATAATCCTTACGCCAAAGTGGCATATTTTGGGGTAGAATATTCTGATCCCCTTTACCCCTTCTGAGAGCCTTGGTTTCCTTGCTCCTGTGACCTTGAGGCTGCTGGTTGCTGTGTCGTCAAGCTGCATTCCACTATTACGCCTATCACTGCAGCCACCACCATGCCTGCCTCTAATACTGCACTGCCATCCTCCCAGCACCTGGCAAACCTCCCTTCCTACCCCCCAGGATCCTTAGGAGAGCAGATGAGGTAATGACCATGGATGCACTCTCAAACCTGGAAAGCTCTCTACCCATGTGCGGAAACCCGTTCTTCTCCTGCTTCAGGGACTTTCCCAAGGTCACAGCAGCATGGAAGGTGAGGGCCCTGGCCCTCCTGCCCATGGCACTTCCCCCTCTCAGCTATGCCTTCGCTGCCAGTATTTACAGTGGGGAGGTAAATAAACTCCATTGGCTCTCTCAAAAAAATCTGAAAAAAATCAATGGACTGTGCAGAGCATGTGACTTGGCTTGGCACTTCCTCAGTGGCGGAGCTCAGACACGGACACACTGTACAGCCTGTCCTTCTGCTGTGGTGCAGGCATTCCTGTATTTTTAGACCTGCCTGACACTGCCAAGACAAGTAGTATACGGAGATGCAGGACAGGCTTGCTGGCCTGTGCAACAGAAGCCTCTCGCCTAAAGCTATGGCAGCATATGCCGGAGGCTCTCGTTTGCCGCTGAGGATGGTGGAGGGGGCGGGCGTGTTTTGTTTTGGCTTCATTTAGAACATTTTATAGCACTTCACACTGTGTGTGCTCGGGGATGTGTCGAAACATGGGATTAGCTTTATGAACTAGCTTTGTGAGGTGTCTGAGGCAAGATAGCAAGTTTTGGAAAATGAATAACACTTAAGTTTATCTTTAAACTGCAAATACAATATTTACATTTTTATATACACAACAAACTAATTTATCAAAACACTACGAATTTGGGATTGTGATCATTTGGGTTGAATTTTCCCTGTATACTCTGTATGGAAGAGGGTTTGTTGTGTAAATTAAAATATTACAAAATCTAGAGGAGATTTGGTAATATCTTAACCGAACAAACAGTTTTGGCATACAAATGAAAACCCAGGAAGACAGCCTTTATTCTTGCTGGTGTCTTACCGCCCGTAACAACAGTATTACTGAAGCTTATTCCTTCTCTGTCCACACTGCCCAGCATTAGACCCCACTTGGGTTGCTATAGCAATGACCCAACAGGTTATCCTTGCTGTATCCTTTCTCCTGCCAGTTCATTCTCAAGACATAGGAGTGACAGTCTGATATAAAAGTGGCTAGAATTTCTGATCACTGAGCTTTAGGGGCTCCCTAGGATCCCTATGATAAAGGACCAGCCCTTTTCAAGTGGCATGTAACACCTTGACCACCTTTCTGGATTCCTTATCTTCTGTTCCCTTTGTCCACCTGGGCAGCAGCTGCAGGGAGCTGGCCTCCGGGCCCCCATCCGTGGAACTCTCCTCCCGCCTTCTGCCTGATGAATTCCTGGGCGAAGACTCCGTATGGCAGGGCTTTTCTCACTATCGTCCAGCCCTGTGCAATAGTCCACTTGGCTCTGGGATATCTGTGCACGCCTCCGCAAGGCCCTTATCACACAGTGATGAACTTATTTGCTTTTTCCTCATTGGGCTGAACATGAGACAGCGAAGATTATGTCTTACTCTAGGAGTTTTTGGTGCCTGGCATCTAGAGAGCGATCAAAGTATGTTTGCTAAATTAGGTGGCTTCTGGTTGTCAGCAGCGTGCCCGTTCACCAAGCAAGCCTGGCAGGGTCCCTCTGAGAGGTCCCTTGTGAGACCCCAGTTCAGGAGGTTGGATGGATGTGAATGGCTTGGAATGGAACTGGTTCTAAAATAATCCAGAGTGAAAAATTCAGGCTGCTTTTGCGCATCTAAATTAGTGAGGTTTTAGTGCATTTTTATTATATTCCTAGCAGGAAAAGAAAGACTGTAGGGCTTTATTTTTCTAACCCTGTACATGGAATTCAGAACAGATGCTGATTCTGCCATTAGCCTCTCACCTCTGGCCTATGGTAATCTGCACACACACACACATATGTACACGTACACACGTGTGCACACATGCACATGCACACATATTAATGTGCATAATTAATAGTCCAATTTATTTCATGGCCTTCACTGTCCTGGTGTTTTAGATGATTTTTATGTTTCCTCCCTGAAGGATTCTTAATAGATGTCTCCCTGCGCTTCCTGTTTGTGTAACTGTGGAATTTCCCCTTTCAGGTGCACCCCGAGATATGAGCTCCTCTGACATAAATTGGCATCTGAACTTGAATTGTCAATACAGCTAATATGTTATGTACTTTTTATGAATAAACTGAGACATCGTGAACATAGTTTTGCATTCCATGTACACCTTTATTTAACAAATTGCACAATCTCTAATGACTTCATGTCTCTTTTCTTTATTAAAAAACAACAGGATAGTCCTCAAGTGAAAATTAAAAATACTGTGTATAGGTGAAAATATTATACAAACATGAAATGATATACCACTCAGAATATGTTGATATGACATTTCAGTATACTCTGGGCTGATGATTTTCAACCAAGATCCACTAGAATGAAGTTACTAAGTAAATTGGTGGTGAAAGTAATACTGTAAATAGAAAAGTTTAATCTATTAAGGAAAATAAACTGAGTACTCTAGAAGGACCATTTCTACGCCATCCGTTGTTAGACTGATCACTAGTCATCCTCATTACAACACCTGACCCAGGGGCGCTTTGTTAGGTCAATAAACCAAATTATTTAGAATCAACAGAACTTCATTTCTTTGAAAATAATCGAAATAGTCATTAATTGTGGCCTCTCACAGATTCAGATGAAGCTTTCCTTTAATTAATCCAAATTGTGATGATAAAGATTACATGTAAATCTATTTATATTGTGAATCTTGCTTCACATTCTGCTAGGAATTAATAGAAATTCAATATTGTTTAAGTTAAGCACTATTTAATGGTACAAATGGATTTTTAGAGATGTTTTCACTTGCACAGTCCACAGTTTACAAAGACAAAGCTTTGCGGTTTCCATGGCTCAGATAAAGATGGAGGGAACAAACAAAGCGTTCCTGAGATACATTCAAGATCTAGGAGTTTTAAACAATATACACCCCTCATCAAACAAAAATATCCTTCCCACCAAAATTTTAAAGTTGTGCAAATGTTACAATTGAAAGCTGGTCCTCATCCTAGATCCACGAGATAGAAGATATCTTTTAAATGTCAACGGTGTTGTTTGCAAGAACATTTTATTAAAAAGTGTATAATTCGTGATACTAATGAGTGCTTACTACATGCAGCTCCTTTTCACATATTTTCTCAATCCTTACTCTATGTGAAGGATACTGTTTTCCATGTTAGAAAATTGTGGTCTATCGGAGTCCCACAGTTAGTGAGAGGAAGGGCCCCAATATCATATTTGACTCCCCAGACACATGCACTTACATCGCTTCATGTTGAAGATTCTCTGGTTGCCTCAGTTGCACTTCAGACAGTGACAGAACTCTACCCAATTCCACAAGACAGTTCTTCCTTACAACTGAGCATTTTAATTCTGGAATCACAGTGTGCCACATATGCAAACTAGGTAGTATAATTAGCTAAGAAACAGGAAGTTCCAAGAAATTTTGCAATAGGCTTGAAGTTATGCACTTTGGAGTGCTGAAGCACACGCAGAAAAAGAAAGCACACAGGGACTGCAGGAAGGATCTCACTTGGGAGCTATTTCTGTATGGTCACAACGCTCCAGGCAGCCAGGTACCCCCTTCCCTTAAATACAAATCTGTTGCTCCTGCCTTTTATGGGGACTCAGAATCAAAAGTCAGACTGTTTTGCTAGAGCAAAGCAAAGAACAGGAAGTTGCAGTTGTCAGGAATGACAGCCGCTCTGGGGAGCATTTATCCCCCAACTCTGTCTGGCTCTCTTTCTCTCCCTTTCTTACCAGGAGGTTTCTCTCTTTCTTACCATCCCTCTGCTTCTCTCTGTGGAAAGGCTCCTCTGCTTTTTCTGCCCTCTCTGTGCCTGATTCATAATTCCTGCCCTCTTGCTTGCGTATGGCCTTGGCTTACTGTGACTCTTCTGGACACTGCTACCAGTGCTTCCTGTGAGCTCCAACTCTGCTGCTAATCCCCTCACTTTTCCAGTTCTCAAGGAGTCAAACTGATTAGCCCAACTCATCTTTTCAACACACAGGTCCTAGAGCATGGGTCACAGGTCACCGTCTTTTGGCTGTCAGGGGTTTGACTCCATTTGTTTGTATTTTGGGTATTTAGGAGTGGAGGCACATGGTATAAGACATGGCTGGTGCCTTCTTACAGGTTAATGGACAGGGACATTTCCCATGGAAGACAGTATGAGAACTTTGTGGAACTTTCTGTATTGGCAGTCTACTTTGCTCAAACAACTTCTCTACTGCACTGCAAACCATAATCTAAAGGGATTTCCAAATGTCAGTGGTACAGAAAAAACAGTGTGCGGCGCTCTCTGAGGCAAGTAATTCACTTTCCTATTACTGAACACAATACCACCTGCTATGTAGCATTAATGAAATTTTAACAATAACAGCAATAAAAGCAACCACAAAATAAATGCCATTCTTTGTCTCTTATTATATGCCACACACTTCACATACATTATTAATAATTCTTCCAATAGCCCTAGAGGATGGATACAAGCATCCCTATTTTACAGAAGAAGTGATAGAGGTTCAGGAAGCTTAAGTAACCGGTCCAAGGTTACATAGAAAATACCTGGTAAATACTCAGGCCACTCTGATTCTAAAACCCACATTTCTTTACTGCATTATGCTGACAAGATTTTTTTTATTTTAATAGTCAAACATATTTAAAAGAAATTAAGATAAGAAAAATGGCCTCCTATATTTATGCAGATATTCACCTTTTGTGTTTCTCTTCCTTCCTTCCTGAAGTTTCAAGTGAACTCTGGAGTCATCTCCCTTCAACCTAAAGAAATTCCTTGAGCATTTTTTTATAGAGCAGGTCTGCTGGTGACAAATTCTATGTTTTCCTCCTTGAGAAATGGCTTTATTTCACCTTCATCCCTCAGATATTTTTGCTAGAAGCAGAATTTCAGTCTGATAGTCTTTTCTTTTGGCACCTTGAAGATGTTCTTCAACTGTCTTCCGGCTTCCATCGTTTCTGATGAGAAACTTGCAGTCTTTGGAATTGTTCCCCATATGTAATCCATCATTTCCCCTCCCCCAACCCCTGGCTGCTTTCAAGACTTTTTCTTTGTCTGTGGTTTTCAGTAATTTTATTATTTTGTGTCTGGGCTGATTTCTTTGGGTTTATTCTCTCTGGAGTTCGTTGAGTTTCTTGTATCTGTAAATTTGTCTTTCACCAAATATGGGAAGTTTCCAGGCACTATTTCCACGACTGTTCTTTCCGTATCAGTATCTTTTCCCTCTGCTTTAGGGACTCCAGTGTCGCAAATGTGAGATCTTTTGATAATGTCCCACAAGTCTCTGAGACTCTAGTCATTTTTTTCAATCTCTTTCCTTTCTGTTGTTCAGACTGGATAAATTCTCTTGCTCTATCTTCAAGTTCACTTGCTTCTTTTTTCATCTCTGTTCTGCTATTGAGCTCATCTAATGGATTTTTACATTCCAATTATATGTTTCAGTTCTAAAATTTCAATTTAGTTCTTTTTTAATAGACTATTTTTCTTCAGAGAATTTCTATCTTCCTATTCATTTCAAGAGCATTTACCTTAGTTCATAAAAAGTGGTTCTAAAAGCTGCTTTAAAGTCTATCTGATAATTCACATATCTGAATCATCTTTGAGCTGGCATCTGCTGATTGCTTATTCCTTTGAGAATTGGTCAGATTTTTGTGGTTGTTGGTATATCAAATAATTTTGGATTGTATCCTGAACATTTTGAATATTATATTGTCAGACCCTTCATACTGTTAAAATTCTCTAGAGAATATTAATTTGTTGTTTGAACAAGGCACTCAACCTGCATATTCTGTCTTTTTCTTCTGTGGTAGTAGTTTCAATGTCAATTCAGTTTGCAAAGCTTTTGCTATGCTGTTTGGGTCTGCCTGGGCATGCACGCTCAGGGCTTGCTCTGGTACTTGGATAGTTTTTATACTGTCATTTGATTCTCAAAGCCTTTGCTAGACTTCTCTGGGCATTTTCTGTGCATGTGCAACTTGGGGTGTCAGCTCGTTACAGATTCAAACACAGGATTAGAGCTTCTCTTCTCCAGCCCTCTCTCATCTGTGGGATTTCCCCCACACCCTTTGGCTTCTAGGGCCCCTTTTTCCCAGTTTCTCTGGAAGGAATTATTGGGTTCTTTCAGAGCTTTGGCCTCCTGTGCTGCGGCACAGTTCCATGGAGTTGCACTACAGTGCGAAGCAGCAAGAGAAAAAGGAAAATATATAAGATTTATTCCCACACTCTTTGCACAACGGGAGGCCCTTTATAGGATCCTTCTATCCGAAGGATTGGATCACTTTTGGTAACTTAAATGCCCCTGCCTCCACTGGGGTAGCAGTGCACACCTACTTTTGAAGCTGGCCTTGAGGCAGGACTGGGAGAATAAAAAGAGAAAAATAAACATGAGGATTTTCTCCATACCATGGCTTGCAGGGGCTCCCTTTCCTGCTTTTCTAGCAAGAATGATGACAATGAGTGGGTTTTTTTTGCTGTTTGCCTTTTACAAATTTCCCCATTTGGCTTGCCTTCAGGCCAAATCCAGGAAGAGAGAAAAAAAGGGAAAACCTAGAAAACTCTTTGAAGCTGAGTTGATCTTTCTTTAAGGTTTGACTTTCCTCCTTAACCCATGTGTTTTTGTTTACTTTTCAGAATCCTCAGAGTGTTTGCCATGTTTGTCCAGGTTTAGTGTGATCAAGGGAGTGTTAGAATGGGCTCCTTATTTCCTGGACTGCCTCTTACGAATGCTTATACCCCTCGCACTTGCCACAGAACCTGCCACGTGATAGGCAATGAAGTAAATGAGGTGAATGAAAGTGTAAAATGGAAAGCTCACCGATTATCTAGTAAACTCTGGTAGGACTGGTGTGGCAAATATTTGGCTCACAGCCTGTCTCTCTTACTTCTACACTCAAAGCTGATCTATACCTTACTGCTCTGCTGCCTGCGGAGCCTGAATACAACCGCAGAATACTTCCTAACACAGCAAACCTGGAATTCACTGCCAAATGAACAGCGTTGGCCTGTGAGGTGAAAGCCTACGTTTTATTCCTGTCTTCAAGACCTGGTTATTCACACAAAAAGTCCAGCATTCCTTTCCCGTTTAACTCCAGTGACTCCTCTCTGCAAGTTTCCATCTTCCCATCCTCTTTTGTCTCTTTAAGTTTCTAGTTGATTGACATATTTTATTTTTGCCACGTGGGTTTGTTGAGAAAAATTATTCTTTGCTTTCTTATAAAGTTTCTGTATTTTCGTAAAAAATTGTAATTTGACTAATCTACTTCACTGTGCTTTCCCTCATTTACACCAAAAGAAATTTATTTTAGTGTTTAGCCTTTGGGAAATGATGAATTTGTTTAATAGATCGGTAATTATCCCATTTAAAAATGATCATTAGAATTCCTCTTTATTTGATTACTGCATATCACCAACCCACAACCCATTTATCACCAGTCGCGTCCATTAATTCAGCCTTGCTGGTCCTTGACTGAGAGACTGTTATGTTTTCTTCGGGTTTTGAATCTTTCTAGGAACAAATTAATAGAAAGTAGTATGCCTTGAATATATCTGATTTAAAATCTCAGCCTGTACAAACCTTTTTTTTTGTTTTGCTTGCCATTTTTATTACCTTAAGACTATTTTCCAATAGAGTCACAATCCAAATAGAAGTGTACTTTTTTGTTAGGGAAAGGGGTGACTATTATCAGTTTCCAAGGGATCGCTGTGTGATCTTAGCAGGAAGCAAGAGGCAGTGTTTGTAAATGTGACTCTCTTTTCACGTACATTTGGTATGAAACACCTGTCTGTGACCCAACTGGGTACTTACTCAAGAGGACTCTTTCTAGAACTCTAGTGTTGCCACTTCTAAGATAGAAAATCTGGTGAAAAATAAGCTTCCAGAGTAGATTAGCATGTGCGTGGTGCAAATACCAAGCGCGAGTTGATTGAAGATTGACATCATCGAGTCCGAAGTCATCTAGTAAGGGATCCTTTTGAAGGTAATTCAGGACCCATAGCTCGGGATGCCACCTAGCAGTGCAACGGCTGAAATTAGAAAAACCGTGAGGAAAGAAACTGTATGACAGTCTGCTGTGTTCACAGTCTAAGTGTGTTTTTCTTTTCTCCTTTTCTCCTGGGGTCTCCAGTTTACCGTGGTTTCTGGGCAGTCCTGATGCTTCTCGGGGTAGTCGCTGTGGTGACTGCAAGCTTTTTGATCATCTGTGCAGCTCCCTTTGCCAGCCATTTCCTCTATAAAGCCGGTGGAGGCTCGTATATTGCTGCAGGTATGTACAATACAAAGGGTATGATTTCCAACCATGAGGTTTTTCCCTCCATATCCTCATATTTTCCGTTTCTAGTTTCCGATATCAGGCTTCTAGGAGTAGTAAGACAATGATATTCATATACAGTATTTCTTGAGAGATAACTATATGACATGCTTTTTCAGGGACTTTCCATTTTCCGTGTGCTAACACATTTAGCACGCAGTCTTTGTTGACTGTGTCTGCATTGTATGAAAGAGGACACTAGAAGCGAAAGTTCTGTGGCAAGAGCCTTTTAATCTCTCTTACCCATTAATATTCTATCTGTAAATTGGGGGTCATAACATGTCTGTCTGTAACATCAGGATATAGGTAAAAGTTTTTGTATGCTCTTAAAAAGATAGCCCCCATAATGATGTTACAAACCCTCCGGATTTATCACAGGTAAAAAGCATCTTTTTCTACAATGTCACCATTCAATTTTCTTAATTGTGGTTCATGTGCATTATCTAAACACACTCTCTTCTTTGTAAAACTTGAATTTATTTTAGTCAGTTTTCCGACCAGTCTGTAATTTCTGCTAAAATGATCATAGTACAAATAGAAAAATAATTGAATAGGTGAGTCTTGTGAATTTTAAGTCTTTCCATTTAATTAGGAAGTAAAAGGCAGAATACTAACCTGAAAACATAAGCACAAGGTTATTTATAAAGATAACAATTCTAGAAAATTAGACAGACTTCAGTATGACCGAGAGCAGACTGGACATGACTGTCCTGTGTCATAACATCGGATGGGAAGGGCAGAATGGCTCCTTGAGACTGTAGAGACCATAAAGGAGAGCAGCGGAGTGGATGGCTTTATGGCCTTTTATTCCACAAAGACAGCTTATGACGTTGCCCATCATCATTTAATCAATGGTCAACTAACAAAGAGTTCCTTTAAATACTCTTTTTCCATAATATTGCGCTTAATTCTGCAGAGGGAATGAAAAGAATAGTCAGATGTGGATCCTCTGCTCAAAGTGCTGGAAAAGCCCCACTCCGAGAACAAGAGCCATGTTTAACCTATTCTTTCTTTCTTTTGTCTTTTATTTCAACTCTTTTATTCACTGGTGTTTCAAAGGCCTTTCTCAAGGGCCTGGATTTACCCATTTGAGCTCATAATACTTTTAATAACTTAAAAAAGTTGGGATATAATTCACATACCAAAAAGTATACCTCTTTAAAGTATATAATGCAGTGGTTTTTACTGTATTTACAGAGTTGTGCAAATATCACCACTATCTGATTCTAGCATATTTTGATCACCCCACAGAGAAACCTCCTCCTCTCCTGTCCTCTCCTCCCCGAGCCCGGAGAGCCACTACTCTACTTTTGGTCTCTCTGGATTTGCCTATTCTGGATATTTCCTATAAATGGAATTACACAATATGTGGCCTTTGCGTCTGCCTCCTTTCACTTAGATCTCATAATTTATGCCTTCTATTCTTTACTTCATAATTCCATAAGAACAAACCGCTTATATGCCTTAAAACTGAGCATCTTCATGCCAAATGTTTTTTCTCCCCCAAACCACATTCTACCCTCACTTCAGTCAAAGATCTAGTTAAGGTGCATATTTTTCCATGGTCTTCCCGGAAATAACAGCTTTCTGCTAAAATGTGTAAATATTTCTTTCTTCTCATTCCTCGATTTTCTTTTTTAATCTTTGTCAATAAAAGGAATACGTAAACGCAGTGGTTCAGTACTGACACCTTATGGGCAGCACGATTGTTTTAAACTCAGAAGTGCTCTGATCCTGGGTTTGGTCTTATTAGGGAATTGCGTGTGCGTTTACTGCTTTTGAAAAAAAAATGTTGGCCATTTTTCCATTTTATAATTTTCACAAGACAGTAGTATATCCAAAGAATTACATTTGGCTGAGAACTCTGTAGGGAGATAAGAATTTTTATGCATACGCGTAGCCCTGTGACCAGTGGATTTTCTTTTTATAGTGAATCTTTTGCTGCATGTGGGTATGGGGCTGAGATCCTCGTTGCTCAGGTCTTAATGTAAAAGTTCCCTGGGAGTTGAGAGGTGTCCCAGGTGTTCTGGGAGCCCATTCTGAAAGCCATTAAGCTAGATGATTATGAGGATACTTTCTTTCAAACTTGACTTTTAATTTCCTTCATGGAACAATTCCTTATTGTTTGTGTAAGACTGTATGTTTCCCAAGAACAGAGAGAAGTCTTCTGTTGGATGAGATAGAATATTACTGTTCATTTTATCAGTTTGGATAGGAGAAGTGATGTTCTCAGGAATAACTAAAGTTTACTGTCCAGTAGTAATTTCCACCATGAAACGCAATCTTTTAAAGCAGTTATAGGGCCAATAAATCATCCTTAAACTTGAGTATTTATTGACAAAAGACTTTTTAAAATCTCACAATTGTCTATTATTAACCTTCCCAGATAATGTTAATAGGCAACTTATTCTTTCAAAGTTGAAGATGGAAATTTACATGCTATGTTATACAAAGATGAGGAAAATACAAATAGACACTAAGTTTGTTGCCGGGCAAGGTTTTTCTGTGCCATATTTAACACAGAATCATGCATGTGGTCATTTACTGAGTTAAACTGAGTTGAATTTATGACCCTTTCTTTGGTTAGATTTTGTATTTTCAAAATGAAGAGATCTCATTCCAGGCACCGAGTATTCCAAAGTCTCCTTCATCTTGGGGTTTGCCTCATCATTTTCTGCCTACCTGAGTCTCCGTGCTGACCTGTGCCAACATGCTGTGCTCTGCCAAGCTGTTAGCAACAGGCACCACTTGGCCCCTGGTTGCCGTGGCTGCTTTGTCAGTGCCACAAACAAGATTGGACATGCTTTATTTGGACAGATGGCCTTAGGATAAGGCAGAACCAAATTCTCAATGGCCAGTGCTGGGGGTGTACTCATAGAAAGACTCTTTGTCATCAGCAGGAAGTGTGTTTTTGGGCATTCCACACATGGTTGAGGCATGCTGATGTCACAGCTCTTGCTGTGAGTAAGGAGTGAGGTCCGTGGTATTCCTCTTGCTGTGTGAACAGGGTTAGAGCAAGGCTTGGAAGGCATGTGTTGCCACACCCCGTGCTTGGGCAGATACCTCCCCTGACCAGCCATGCCATGTGTTCCCCGTGGAAGTTCAGTGCTGGACCAAGTGTGTGGTAATCGTCAGGACGGTATGACGCTGAGTCTGTATTTCAGTGACTTTCCTCCCACACCCCCACAGTGCCTAAACCATTGCTGACATTTGCTTTCATGTGGACTCCTAGAGAACTCTTAGCTACAAAGGGGCTAACACTGTCTTCTCCTAACCCTGTGATGTTGGAGAGGATAGGAAAGATGCAGGAAGAGTTAGAGGGGGTAGTCATGGCATTACAGGACGTTTGAGTTGTATGGAGAAAATTATCATCCAGCTGAATATTCCTAATGCCTGGGCAAAGCAACATCAATACAGGAATTGCTGTGCATGAGTGAGACCTCTAAGTGTACAAGAAAGAATAATGATGTTGTTTGGATGTCCCGGGACACTGGCGTTGAGTGATAAGCCATAAAAACTGGACATCGGTATTTTACCAGCGTATCATGGTAGAAAGATTTTTCTTCCGCAATTGGAATCATCTTTTCCTGACTGAGAAACTGGGATATATTTTTCTGCTGAATATAGAGCTAGACAGATTCTCACCTGGGGAGAGGTGCCTGAAAAGCTTCTGAATCTTGGCTAAATCCCTCGTTAGACCCTCAAGTTGGTGAGACTGCGTAGACACCTCGTAAGTCAGAGGACTACAGCAGCCTTGTTCTAGGCCCCAGATGCATTCATGGGAGGAAACGATACCTTGCAGTGCAATCAGTCCTCGGGAGCATGGTGGGCACCAAGTGTTGGTTTGACTCCCGCCCGGTTCTGTGACCACAGTGGGTGCTCCTCGCCCAGAGAGCTGTTTCCCAACTGCTGTTGGTTACCAGCAATATGAGCTGAATAACTTGGGGTGAATGGTATAAATCGTTTGCCATGTGGGTCGAACAGCCTGAAGCACGTCTCTCTATGGCTCGCCCCTGCTCCCTTCTGGACTGGAGGACACTGCTTTCTAAAAGTACCATGGCGTGAGCCCTCTAACTTAAGAGAGTAGTGCAGGAAACGTAAGTGGATCTGAAGGGAATAGAAAATTCTCATATCTAGCAGGTAATGCTGAAATCAGAAGTAAATTGGGTTTGTGGTTTGTTTTCCCTTTTTCTTTCAAAAGAGCAATGCAATTCGTAGTGGTGCACCAGCACCCACATCTATTTCTACATGAGACAAGAGGGACATGATGGGTGCATAATACAAGAGACTTTTTGCCTTAATCCTAGAAAAAATACCTCACAGAAGCCAAGGGACATATTTCAGACTTTCGCTTTCTTTGGCTGGGACTGAACCCATGGCTCACAGGAGATGCTGGGCGTCATGCCTTGCTCCTCACGTCTTTCTCCAGATAAAGCAGAACGTGGCAGCGGTCGGACCAAGAGAAGAGTTTGTGGAGGAAACAGAAGACCAAGAGCAGGAAGGGATTAGGAAAGAATTGCTGACAGCCTAGAGGCAGGCGTTCTAAACTTACAGGCAGATGCGTGCGCCTGCTTGCACCTGCTGTCTCCACGTCTATACAGTGAAAGATTCGGGCTATGAACAGCCGCTTACCCTGGACCAGCAAAGGGGCCCCTGTGTCAGGAGAACAGGCCTGGAAGGCCAGTGAACGCTTGCCAGAATGGCTTTCTAAAGCTTCTGTGTGTTTCTTGGGGCGTAAGAAACAGACTTTCCGGAGAAGATCACAAACATAATTTCCCAATAGGGAACAGAATATTTCGCCAAAGTCCAGGACTTAACATTTTATTCAGAGCTCTGATTTGTTGGAGGTGGGTGATGGAAAGAAAAAAGTGATTAATAAAAACTATAGATTACTCATGTATCAGCCAAATTACTTCTGGTAGTAGAATGAATTTCTCCCATTTCTATGAGGTTATAGGACGGCCGTTTGGATTTCCCTTTTCTCGGTTAAAAGGCTTGCGTATGTTAGATCTGCTTTCTCAATAGCACTAGAAGAATGAGTCACCCTGCTATTTCTGGAAACACTTGCTTTGTGCACTTGCTTTGTGCCTTCAGTTGTCCTATTTAGGAATTTGGTCAGGAAAACTATTGTTTTGGATATTGGCACCATTATAATGTGGGAAGACCTGTCTTCAAGATTTTGATGTGGAATTTTAATGTCCTCCATCTGACATTTTATGTAAATGTCAAGTGCTAGAATAAGTCAACCTTGGTTAATATTAAATAGAAAGGAGCTGTGTAGAGTTTTTGTTTACAAAAATATTTTAAAGCCTTATTGCTTTGCTTTCTCAGATACTTGTTTGAAAGTTTATTTCTTCCCACATTGCTTATCATTTGAAATCTGTGTAACAAGCTGTTGGGATCAGACTTGTTCTGACTCAGCTTCAAAGGGGGCACCAATATGGTAGATATATGGTGGTAAAATGAGGAGACAAGTCCCCAGAGGAAGAACTCAAAAGCGACATGTCAAGTGGAACCCTGTGAGTCTCTAACATCTCAGCCAGAGGCAGGCTGTGCAAGGGAGAGAGGGTGTGGACAGGAGCAAGGAGACCCAGGATGAGTTCTTTGGAGGGAACTGTTGTGTTCCTGAGTCTCCATGCTAACCTGGGCTCGTTACACATATCCTTGCTGGAGACGTTCTGGGCTGTGGTCTAGCTCCTGCCCGGAGAAATCTAGGGTGTGAGAGGCTGGCTCAGTAATAGCTTCGGTGGGACTTTTCTGGAAATCTTTGAACTTCAAACTTAAATAAATGTTCCCCACCCCTCTTAAAAAATGTACCTGTGCTGTTGCTTTTCTTCTGAGAACTAGAGCTACAGGCCTAGCAAATGAAAGCTTCGCCTCACAGGACATATTAGCGTAGGGGATAATTAATCTCCACCCTGAAATGGAGTTTTCAGATGTGGGAGGTGACAAAAGTCTTTCTGGCCTATAAATAGGACCTCTGGTATGGGATTAGGTTTTGTCATGGTGGAAAAGCAGAATGAGTTTCCATCTGCCTCATTCTCCTTTCCCAGAGTGTGTGTATCATTAACAACTACTAATTACTCAGCACTCTAAGTCATTTAATTTCTTTGCAAATATTCTTTTTCATTACATACCCTTCCCCCAAGTAGTCACTTTGCTCAGAAATTGCTAGTAACAAGTGGCTAAGGCATGTTGGTTTCTGTACTAAATTTTGTTATGCATTTTCTGAGGCCTTTTTGTTTCCTTTACACTTTCTTGTGTAGAAAGAGAAGCACATTAGGTACAGACTCCTCTGAATGACCGACTGACGTCTGCTAACGGTCTGTCCTAGAAAGAATGTTTATTTCCTGTAACCAGGGGGCTGTTGTGGTGGGGCGGGAGGTTTTCTAGACTGGGCGCTTAAAACAGAAAATGCCCTTAATTGAGCAAGCGCAAGTCTAGACTCACCTGATGTTATTCTTTCCAAAATGTTCAGCCATGGGACTACGGGGCGACGGGTGCCACCTGGTGGAGAATTCCAGTCAGACGTTGGCCTACATGTTTGAAGCAATCTTTCCCTCGCTTCTCTCATGAAATCTCAGAACTGGAAGGCACCCCGGCAAGTTTATTCTCTTGTCTTTTGGCCTGTCTCGAAATAGCCCAGTCATATGAGAAGCTCTGGTGCTTTAAAAGATTTCAGAGAAGAATATTTGCTAGCCGTTAGCAGGCGCTCTTGCCAAAGCGTAATAATAACAATGAAAATAAGAGAACTAGCCCAGCTTATTATGTGCTTGCCGCGTCCCAGGCACCCTGCTAACTGTCTTGCCTCCACTAATTCCTCGTGACTGCTTTCTGCATTCTCTCTGTTTTACCAGTGAAGAAACTGAGAAAAGGAGAAGTGAACACCTTGCTCAAGGTTACTCAGCTGGTAAAGTGTAAAACTTTCTAGACAGTAAAGCTTTGACGCAAGATTTGATCCAGGTCAGAATCCGGGCCTGTCCTCTACAATCACTTCCTACTTTCCAAAACTCAGTTATTGTGTGTAAACACATCCTTGGCATTAAATGAAACACTTACTTTTCAGATTAAATCCCTAATGACTTGTAGAGATGGATAAACCCTCATGATCATTCTCTATCAATAATTGTTTCTCCAGAGAATATGGAGTATTGAATATACAGGACGTTTAATATCTAAAATTATTATGCCAATCTAAGAAAGTAATAAATATTTGAGAAATCTGCTAGAGGTTATATAGGTTCGGTTGACTAAATAAAAACGTGAAGCCAAGAAAGTGAAAGGGAAGAGGCAATTAGTGTATTTGGAAAGTAGTGTGATAAAGTGTGGGCAGCAATGAATATTTGGAAATCAGATAGGTGTAACGAAAATCTAATCAGGACATTATAACTATATAAGGTTTTCAGGCTATCTTAGAAAACTGGAGAAAAATCAGTGAAAAGTCAATATGAGAAAATGAAAAATGGAGATAAGCCAAGAATGTTTACGGTTGACCATTATACATTAGTAGTTTTATAATTTCTGAAATATGATATATAAAAATGAGCATGATTGAATTATAAAAGAAAGCAATCGCATTTTAATGTAAAGAAAATATTAGAAAAATAAAATTGAAATTATTTTTGAGTCTCAGGCTTATTTTCCCAGAAAAACTAATTTTTTAATGAATGAACTAGCAAATATGAGACTACTTTGAAAATATGTTACAGTGTAATGACAAGTACCACTTTTTAGAAAATGTAGAATTGGCAAATTTTCCTTTGCTCATCATGTAATGTTTAGAAAAGTAAGAATACAGTTTAGACTCTGGAATGGACCTGTGAGAATAGCTTCAGCCTGCTTTGTCCCCATGTTTCCTCCTCTAACATGACACGCATGGCTCCTTAGAAGTTGAGAAAGACCTCAAACACTGCAATTCTTAAGATTCCTAGTGTATTAAAAGTGAATACATGTTGGTTTGCAAATATTGTGGCATTTTTAAGTGTTTACATTTAATGCATTAACGCTTTATGCTTTTAAAATACATACATAAATGTAATGAGCCCACTATAACTTAATTTGCAGATATTATCCAAAGTCGTTTCTGAGTGTGTCATCCAGATTATGAGGGAACAGTATGATTTCATCCCAACAGCTTAAAACCCTTGCGCATTCTCAGAGAGAGTCTAGCTCTCTCTCCTGAGTTGTAATTTTTATCCTCTGAATTAAAGCCTCGAGATGCTCCCTAAACAGCTGAGGAACGGCTCCCTTTCCAAAGGGATCCCAGAAAGAAACAGTACGAGAGTGGGGAGCAGTTCACAGGGGTTCATGATATAACGAAACTTCATGACATTCACTTATGTGTCATATTTTATATGTTTTGAATAATACACAAAGTTAAAAAAACGAATTAAAAAACTGAAAACAACCAGTCACAAAAGATCCCTGTGCTCTAGGCACCTGGAGAGTTTAATTGCCCAGTGACCGCTATTGAACAACAATCAAGTTTTGTTGACAAAGTTAACATTTGAGGAACATAAGGTAAGGCAGTATCTTTTTTTAAAACACTGTGTTCTTAGCAGCACTTAGCAAGTCTACCAGCGTATAGCGGGTACACTGGAGCAGGTGTGCCTCAGGTCACGGCCACAGCATCGGTGAGCCCAGCGCCATTTCATCCGTTTTGTATAAGATGGTGTTTCATAAAAAGATTTTGTTGCCAATTTTCTTTTCAAACCATTTATGTAAGGAAATGTATCCGTCATTTCACGACTCTATGTTTGAGTTAGAACTTCACAAACCAAAATATTCATAGGAGCTTAATTCATAATAGCCAAAACCTAGAAAGAACCCAAATGTTCACCAATAGATAAATGGATAAACCAAACTTGGTATATTCATGTGATGGAACACTGCTCAGCAGTAAAAAGGAGTGAACTGCTAACATACGCAACAACATGGGTGAATTCTCAGTCATCATGTTGTGTAGAAACAGTCAGAGACAAAAGACTGCGTACTGTCATGATTTCATTTCCATGAAGTTCTAAGGGCAAAACTATGCTAGAGTGACAGATGCATTGCCGGGGGGCGGGGTGGGGGGGGGTGCGGTGGGCTAGTGAGGAGGCATGAAGAACCTCTCTGGAGTGACAGTGATGAATATGTTCTATTGTTAACGGGGTTGTGGTTACACTGATGTTTACATTTATCAATACTCATCAAACCGTACACTTAAAACGCGTACATTTTGTTCTATGTAAATTATGCCTCAGTTAAAAGAATGAGAAAGAGAAACAAGAAATCTGGAATGATTTTTACCCATTAGTAAAACCTTCAAACCATTGAAACTTAATATAATACCTTCAAATACTAGTATGGGCTAATTTAAGAAATATTTATGTGAAGACTATTTGTGTATCTTCTTCTAAATCCCCTTGTGGGGATGTTGTCAGTTATGCTGTTCAGTGTCCTGTGCACATCTTCTGTGCACTCATTATGTATTTCTTGATGAATTGCTATGTTTCCTTTTAGAAACTGATAGTAAATACATAGCTTATCAAGTTTCCTTTCTGTTCTTTCTTCTGGGTGTGTCGGATGTAGGCTTACCATTCCAAGAATGCTGCTATCCTTACTCTCTTACTCATGCTCCAGACTTTTTCCTTCTGTAGCGAGTATGAACTCTCCCCTTGCCTTCCAGGGAGCTCGACCTGGAAAAGGAACGTGGTCTCCCACCACCTTCTTGGAATATTTTCCCTGTTGTAGGATGTTTTCAAATGTCTTCAGCCTAACGAGTTGCACCTGCTATCAGGGTTTTGGTTTGAATTATGCCTCAGGCTAAACTTTCAGCCGTGCTTAGACGGTTAACTACAGCAGACTTCGTTTTCATCCTCTGCAAATAGACACAATGCGTAAGCTGATGCTGTCGTCCCTAAAATTTTATGAAGCCTACTTTCTAGTTCTATGTAGATGCCCTTGCTGTGTATTGCTCTATTAGATTGTGTGTCCTCCAGATAGAGAAAAGACGAATTTTTCTGATTCTAATTTACTATTCACTTTAACTTCCTTTGTAGTGCATTTTTTTTGACTATGGAATTCTGTGGCCTTTCCCATGCCCATTGGAGGCTGAAATGAGTTGCCACTGAATTTGTGTGGAAGCATGACTAAAAGAGGCCAATGAATCAGCCTGAATTTATCATTCTTCCCCAAGCAGCCAATAACTGCCCATGGTTCAAGGTGTTAAAGCATGTTTCAAAGGCAGTTTAGTTACGTCTAAACACTTAAAGATGAAGATTATTGGTTTTCAGTAACTCCAAAAGGCTATTTTTTTAAAGATTTTTTAAAATTGTTTTCCTTTTTCTCCCCAAACCCCCCAGTACATAGTTGTATATTCTTCGTTGTGGGTCCTTCTAGTTGTGGCATGTGGGACGCTGCCTCAGCGTGGTTTGATGAGCAGTGCCATGTCCGCGCCCAGGATTCGAACCAATGAAACACTGAGCCTCCTGCAGCAGAGCACTTGAACTTAACCACTCAGCCACGGGGCCAGCCCCCAAAAGGCTTTTTTTTTAAATACAAGTTTATGTATTTCAAGGCAAGAATATAAGGGCTTGACATTGGACTGCCCTTTTGAAGAAGAAAGTTTTCATCGCTGTGGCTAACTTTTCCCTAGAAATATGTTTTTAAATCGGGTTTTTATAAGATGGTATAACAGATCTTTATAGTATGCCTTCTTTTTCCATTCTTGTTTCTGTGAAATATTGAGGACACGCATTTTGATTTCTCAGTCTGTGACTTGGTGCTTGGGAAATTCTTTTTTGTTTCCATATTATGATTGTTTCCATACTGTTTATCATTAGCAGTTACCTTCCTAATGGCCCTTTGTGACTAAATTTTTTTCTTCCTGAGGAATATTTGCCGTGAGTTAACATGCCTTTCCAATCCTCCTCTTTTTTTTAAATGTGAGCTGCCACCACAACATGGCCACTGACCTACCAGTGCTGTCGGTCTGTGGCCTGGAACTGAACCCAGGCTGCCAAAGTGGAGCAGGCTGAACTTAGCCACTAGGCTACCAGGGCTGGCCCATTTGTGACTAAATTTTATGTGACCTTTGTTTCAGAAAAAGTACTTTCCAAATTGAATTGATGATATTTGGAGGGAAAAGTTTTCAACTTTGTGAGAGGATCCATGCCAAATCATAAGCTTGAATGGCCCTTCCCCACACGGCCGGTGAGAAGAGACCGGTGTGTTCTTGGTGTGACTTAATCATTCGTCCTTGGTTTTCTTATGATCACAAATCTTCATGGGATCTGGAGCCATATTTTGATTATGCCTCCAGTGAGCTCTTCTCTGAATTTCTGTTGGACTTCAAAAAATAGGTATTATAAAATTTCATTGGAAATAAATTGTGCATTCAAAATGTATGACCAAATTTAAATATAACTTCATTACAAATTATTGCCTAAATATTAGCAATATTTTCTATTCCTGCTAAAATCAATCTGACAAGTGGGTTTGAAATGTAACTCACTTGTTGCTCAAGAGAGTTATTGCTTATGTCTTTATGAGTGAGGGTCTTAAGGTACCAAGGGATAATACTTAAGATTTTTCCGTAGAGTTAATATTGCCCCAGAGAAGACTCTCCACTTGGTAGGTGGACCAAACCAATAATATTACTAGTCAATATCCCACCAAAAGAGGATGTATCTTTCTGGTGTATGAACACACATACTCTCCTCCCATCCCCACAATGTATGTATTTTCCAACACACATAGCCCTAGACTTCCACTACACTTTTGTTTTGAGTCATTCATTTTGTTTTTGTTTTGAAATATTTTCAGATTTACGTAGAAGTTGCAAGTCCCTTCACCCAGAGACTCCTTTCAAATTTCAATAATTGTTCCAATAATATCTTTTATAATAAAATGATCTAGTATTGGAAGATGCTTTGCATTTAGTTGGTGTGTTATTTGAGTCTCCATCAAACCAGAATAAGTTCTTTAACCTTCATGACCTTGACTCTTTTGAAGAGTACAGGCCTGCAATTTTCTAGAATGTTCCTGAATTTGGTTGTCTTATGTTTCCTCATGATTGGATATAGGCTTTTCATTTTTGGCTGCCGTATCATAGCAGTGATGCTATGTTCTGCTCATTGCATCTCATGAGGTGTTAGGTAACATCAATTTGTCATGTCACTGGTGATGTTAACTTGGATCATTTGAGTAAGGTGGTATTTGCCAGGTTTCTTTAGTATAAAGTTAGTATTCCCCCTTTACAATTAATAAGTGTTTTGTGGCAAGAGACTTTGAGCCTCTGTAAATATTTATTTCTCATCTAAATTGCATCCACTAGTTTTAGCATCCATTTTTGTTTCTTCCAATAATTGTAACTTAAATGATTCCCAAATGGTGATTTCTAATTCAACTATTCCTTCTACATTTATAAGTTAGCATTCTGTAAGGAAAAGCTTTCCCTTCTCCCCACTTATTTATTCATTCATTTATTTACATCACTGTGGGATCATGGATTCAATCTATTTTATTCAATGAGATATAATATGGCACTATCATTTGTTTGATAATCAAATGGTCTCAGAATCGGCTCAGGGAAGCGCCATCAAACTGACTTCTGAAACACCCCCATTATCCTTTGAGCATGTTTTTGCTATTTGGTATAACAAGACATTCCAGACTCATCACTTTCTGTCCCAGCCTGGATTCAACTATTTCTTTGAGACGCCCTGGTTTCTGGTATTTAGAAGCCATGATCTGGATACCTGGTGTCCTCCATGCTGCTGAGGTGTTGCTGCTCCCAGACCCTCCCAGGGAACAGAATTAGGAAATATATCTAGGTATATATTTTAAAACACACACACTTTTTCTTCTATATTCATTCATTTATCTATCTATCTATCTATCTATATACCTATCTATCTATCTACCTATCTATCTAAAACTGTAAATCCACACTGATACATTCAATTACAAACAAATACCATAGAGTTCATTCTAGCTGTCCCCCTTTTCAGATTTGTAACTCTATTTCAGGCAGTGAAGAACGTGACTGCAATTAGCCTCAATACATTTATTTATTTGATCAGTCTACCTGTATGTAACAGTATCCTGACTCCTCTCTTAGCCATATACCTCATGCAGGCTCCCGTCATAAATTCTTGGTGCCATATCAGCTAAACCCTTGGCCTTTGGTGTAAATAATTTCCCCATGTTTGTTACTTCATTTTCCTTCTCTCTCTGTCTGTCTCTCTGCACACATATACACACACACACACTCACACACATATGTATAAAACATTGGCAATTTAATGGGTAGGAAAACACTGTCTTTTGTTTTTTTTTTTTTGAGGAAGATTAGCCCTGAGCTAACTGCCGCCAATCCTCCTCTTTTTGCTGAGGAAGCCTGGCCCTGAGCTAACATCCGTGCCCATCTTCCTCTGCTTTATATGTGGGACGCCTACCACAGCATGGTGTGCCAAGTGGTGCCATGTCCACACCCGGGATCCGAACTGGCGAACCCCAGGCCGCTGAGATGCGGAACGTGCAAACTTAACCGCTGCGCTACAGGGCCAGCCCCGGAAAACACTGTCTTACCCCATGGGTAAGATATAATCATAAATTGATGTGATATGAATTAAATAATGGACTGCATCTTCAATCAGTGAACAAGTTAAAGACTCTAGTGATAGAAACACCTATTATTTATTGCTTTTAGGATGTGATTGCTCTTCAAATGACAGTAATATTTATATATAAGTTAATTCTTCCTTATTAAGACTCATCTACATGATTACCTCCAATACATCTTTTTAAATACTCTAAACTCAGTGATAGGTTTTGCAACTTTTGAAAAATTGTGTATGAGGCTACTGGTTTTTCCCAAAGGCAATTTTCTTTTTTTTATAAAAATATCTGAAAGCACAAGAGCTTCACGTGATACAAGGAAGATAAAAACCAAATCAACAAATAATAACAAAGGTTTGCAGTGTGTTTGCATAAGGCAAATAGCATGCAAATAACTAAGCCAACCTTTCCATTAGCAGAGAACACTGTCTATATATCTGCTGAAAAAGCGTATTGAAATGCACACAGTTGCTAGACAACACATGGCATTGCCATATTGTTGTCAAAATCTGAGGTACGGCTCTGTAAGGAGTATGCTCGCCGGCTATGACTTTAGTATTTCTCTGTGATAGAGTTGTTGTTCAGTGGTTAAATTGCTCTATTCCGTGCTCCAGTATTTGCATTTACATTAGAGACCACGGTGTGAAGGATGTTTCTTCTTAGTGAAGCGTCCAGGTTGACTCTTCATTGCTCTGTAGCTTGTATCATGATTATGAGAAAGTTTAAGCTCTGATACTGACACACCTCGACATATTTATGAGGCCTTCTTTTGTGTTTACGTCTCAAGATTCTTTATGAAATTGATGGCCCGAGAGAGAGCACATCCCAAAAACTGTGTGAGCACAATTAACCTAGAGGGGTAATTGATGGCTAGGCTCTTAAAAGCTCCTCTCTCCTGCTGTGATGCCTCTGGCTCTGCTCCTGGTCACAGGGCCATGTTTGCCTTTCACACAGACTAGCAATTAGAATATAGAGATTTTATACCTGAGGGTTCCATCCGTTAATTCAAAGTTATAATTAATTATTAATTCAAAATCTATTATAGATCTTTGACATGTTTGATTGAACTTTTAGACAAATAGCAAGTGACCTCAAGTATGTTTTGCTGAGGGACAAATTTGAACCCCTCGGGCTGTGTGGCTTGTCTGTGGGACTTGCCTCTCACTCACTACTCAATCAGCTTAGCTGACTCTCCTGAGGCTCAGAGCGCTGGGATCGCTCCCTTCTGTTATTGCAGTCACAGTCACATGGAAAACTATATACTTTATACTTAGTGGTAGTCTCAAATTTGAGCATTCATTATGCTCCTCTGTATATTCCTTGTTACGGTCAAGGGTCCAACACTATAATACTTTCTCTACTTTTATAATTTTAGCAGCATTTTTGAACAGGTGGATTACAGTTACACTGAAACTATTGATAAATTGTGATGTTGCCTTCTAGTTAGTGTCTAAGCATTGTTTTTCCTTTCTTCCTTGCTTTCTCCCTCCCTCCCCTCCCTTCTTCCTTCCTTTCTTTTGTTTAATAAGGCTCTTGATCTCAAACCTGCGCTTCTGTGTTCCACAGAATCTTTTATTATCAGCCCCCTCCCTCATTCTTTCAAGGCAATATTTCCTTTATGCTGTAATCAATCTTCGGCATATATGTTTCAACTTTAAAGAATCATGTATATTCTTTTACATTGTAGTCATGCATCACTTGATGGGGTTACATTCTGACAAATGTGTCGTTAGGCGATTTCGTCATTGTTTGAACATCATAGAGTGTCCTTACACAAACCCAGATGGCATAGCCCACTACACGCCTAGGCTGTATGGTACTAATCTTATGGGACCACTGTCGCATACACAGTTCATTGTTGACTGAAACATCGTTATGCTGCGCACGACTGTAGTTCAGTGCTTTCATCTCTGTTCTGGTTTGGTACTTACCTTGGCTCCTATTTCCATTGCCATATTTAACTGCAGCACTGGTTAGCTTTATTATAATACTATAACAATAGTTAGAAAGTGCACAGCAAAGGAAACCATCAACAAAATGAAAAGACAACCTAACAATTGGGAGAAGATATTTGCAAACCATATATCAGATAAGGGGTTAATATCCAAAATATACAAAGAACTCATACAGCTCAACAACAAAAAAACCAACAATCCAATTAGAAAATGGGCAAAAGATCTGGACAGAGATTTCTCCAAAGAAGATATACAGATGGCCAACAGGCATATGAAAAGATGCTCAACATCATTAGCTGTCAGGGAAATGCAAATCAAAACTACAATGAGGTATCACCTCACTCCGGTCAGAACGGCTATAATTAACAAGACAGGAAATAACAAATGTTGGAGAGGGTGTGGAGAGAAGGGAACCCTTGTTCACTGCTGGTGGCCGTGCAAACTTGTGCAGCCACTATGGAAAGCAGTTTGGAGTATCCTCAGAAAATTAAGGATAGATCTACCATATGATCCAGCTATTCCACTGCTGGGTATTTATCCAAAAAACTTGAAAACACAAAGGCATAAAGATACTTGCACCCCTACGTTCATTGCAGCATTATACACAATAGCCAAGACTTGGAATCAACATAGGTGCCCATCAAGGGGCGAATGGATAAAGCAGATGTGGTATTTATACACGATGGACTACTACTCAGCCGTAAGAAATGATGAAATCCGGCCATTTGTGACAACATGGATGGACCTTGAGGGTATTATGCTGAGTGAAATAAGTCAGAGGGAGAAAGTCAAATACCATATGATCTCACTCATAAGTAGAAGATAAAAACGACAAAAAAAAAATCACATAGCATTGGAGATTGGACTGGTGGTTACCATTGGGGAAGGGGGAAGGGGGGAGGGCAAAAGGGGTCATTAGGGTCACATGTGAGGGGATGCACTATAATTAGTGTTCGGGTGCTGAACACGATGTAATGTACACAGAATTCGAAATATGATGTACATCCAGAAAAAATAAAAATTAAAAAAGAAAAAAAAAGAAAGACCTGAGCTGAAAATCAGCTCTGAAAACTACTAGCTATGTTTACACATACTTAAAGCTTGGGGTTAATAGTACCTACTTTGCCAGTTTATTGTGTATATTGAAAGAAATGATGTAATACAGTGCTCATTGCACACCAGGCATATGGTAAAAGATGGACAAACATTAGAAAATAAGTTCCACTGGGCAAGGATCTTTGACTCATGTTCACAAGCACCTAACACAGTGTCTGGTACACAGTAAGTATTCAATAAGTACATGTCAGCTGTTGCATTGTTCTTAGGTTCTCTATGGCCCTCACCTCAATGTTTGGAAAATTAAAGATAAAGGGTGTGCGTATAAAGCACATAATAAAGGGTCTAACACAAAGTAGGTGATTTAGCTGGAATCACATTTTGAGAGACATATCATCAGGCAAATGATTGGTTAGTGTTCTTGGGAAAACATCTTCAGAAAGTCTAAAGGTCTTTTGTTTTATCCTTCTCAGGCATCCTGTTTTCGCTGGTGGTGATGCTATATGTCATCTGGGTCCAGGCGGTGGCTGACATGGAAAGCTACAAAAACATGAAAATGAAAGACTGTGTGGATTTCACCCCTTCTGTTCTGTATGGCTGGTCATTTTTTCTGGCCCCGGCAGGGATATTTTTTTCTTTGCTAGCTGGGTTACTATTTCTAGTTGTTGGACGGCATATTCAGATACATCACTAATCCACCTGTTGCCACCGGTGTTTTCTTGGGAGATTTTAAATCACAGCATATTTTTTTCATTTTGTTTCAGTCATCCCAGAGTAGAATTACTTGATGTAACTTTTTAGTTGCTATTTGAATTAACCATTTTACTTGCCATTTCCTCTAATAAGAAGGTCCTAGAATCTCTCCAGAGACCAACAAGTGTCCATCTTCTCAAAGTGTTATCAAGACTCTGGTTCTTTAGGGAGCAGGTAACGTGGGCCTCCCTTTCATTGCACTTGTGTGAGTTCACGCAGGTTGCAAAGTCCTGGTAAGAGCATAATACCATCACCTGGGGCAAATCAGGATTTGATTGAAAGCATCCTTGGCATTCACTTCTGTTGCTCTTAAAAAAAATCTTTGCACAATAATTAAGGACAGAAAACAAATGTTTTCAGAGAATTTACTCCATTTCTTCTCTACTCATGTACATATCCACATACACATTCACTGACACCTGGCCTAATTATTCATTATTTAAAAATAGATAGAAGTTGTTCTTGTAGCAAGAGCCCTGCAAACTCATTACTTAAAATGGGCCACAACAAAACTCACAATGTGAACTTATTCCAGTTCACTGTAAAATGTGTAAAAACCAAGAACCTTAGCTTAGTACATAATTCTATTTGGTATTTTAAAATTCCCATTTAAAATTATATTGTTAATATGTTCAGCATGTGAAAATTTACTGATGAAATGTGCTTTTAATATGCACTAGCTATAAACTTTCAAAATACTTCCATATGAGGATAATCTCCTTGTTTTATTAAAGACTATGAAATAATGAACTTTTCCCAAGATTTCATGGGTTGTACTTTTTTGATCATTTGATTCCCTTCATTGTTGTCCCTCAATTTCTTCTTCTTTACAGTAGGTATATTAACATTTACAGACCTGCTATTTCCTTTAACATCTTGGAAGAAAACTTTTTGCAGGGGAGTTGAGCGAGGGGACTGAGGGGTCTAATTCTTTATTATTTACTAGTGTAGACATTTTGCATATCAAAGATGTTTGTTTGGCACTAATTTTGATTGAAATCAAATCCATCTGAGAAATCTAGGTCGTATTTGCATTTTGGAAGCCTCCCCCGGTGGGAGTTTGGTGTTAGTGAAGGAACAGAGAACCCGCTTGGTAAGGGGCTTTGTTCCAGGGGCGGCATTTGCCTCCGCAGCTGTTGTGAATACCAAAGACGGGACTCAGAGGTAAATGAAGAATGACCACCTAGAAGATGCTGTGCGATAGAGGGACTGTTTTGCTTTCCATCCAGCTGTTCCTGTGGTGGAGAAATTGCCCAAGTATTCTCTACACATCCCATACTTTCCATTAAACCTTGTTTCAATGGGAGGAATTTCTGGAGGACGAGCAGAGGTACGAGCTATCTACGGAATCATGAGGGCAGTTTAGTATTTACTGACGGGACTTGCCTGTAATTAAAAAAAAACCCCACAAAGCCTTAGGGGTTTAACTGGTTTCTCAAGCCATTTCAATTATATCACACAAGATTTTGTGGTACTTTCCTTTGTCTTTGTCTTTTTCTGTTTCATTTTTATATTGCTTCATTTATTTCTTTGCTTTTGGCTTGATTATTAGAAAAATAATTATGAGCTCTGTTATGCATATTGACTGTGATATTAAGTTATGGCATGCCGTTAAGCTTTTCCAGACGATGCTAGATGTATTTGATTAGTTCATGTCATCTGTAAATACAATTCCTCTTTGTAGAACTTTGGAATAGAGCCTTTTTCTGGTGTATTATATGTCATTTAAATTTCACATACGAGCTGCTTTCAGTAAAGGTTTGAATATTTATAAATTTCAGATGGCTATCCTCACTTTCTAATACCCTTGTGCGGCTACCGTATATTTCTCATAAGGCAGTTGGCTGACTATGTGATGTGTGTGACACTTTTACACAGATCCACACTTCAGAAGTATTTCCTAGTTGTAATGCATCAATCACATTAATTCAAACGCATTTCCTGATCTACTTACCAGCAATCCACGGAAGGAAGGAAGGTGAGTTGTGTTTGCTGTGTCAAGGAGTAGAATATCCTTAAAAACAGCAGAGATATGCGGTGTATTCTCGTAACAGCCTTCTATCTGATTTGGGAAAGCGTGTTTCCTTATATTTTTCTCTTCAGTATATCGATTAATTTTCAGAAGCTTCCAAAGTGATAAAATCTTTTTTAAGAGGGTTGATTTTGCATCATAAAGTTTTGATTTAACAAAGAAGATAAGGTGGCCTTTCTAGAAAGAGTGAGATAAGAGGGCAGTGAGTTATGCCTGTGGACCTTGGTGACAGCCGTGGTCTCTCCACATTGTATTTGTTCAGTGGCTTTAGTTCAGTCGGGCATCTGGTAGCACGTGCTCTGAAACTGGCTGGGAAAACCATGCAGAGAAGCTGAATGATGGTGTTCAATGTGGGGGCCGAGGGGAGGGCTTTAAAATGCTATTAGACGTGTACCTGCTGGTCATGGAGTCACTTCAATGACTAATCTATGAAATACATTTATTGAATTTGAAGAGTAAAGCCACTTATCAGGGTATATGATAGAGGGGGCGTCAGTATTTGGTGATTATCCATCTATCGTTAATGCTTACATGTGTGTGTTACAATGATAAGGTTGGGTAGAAAGAGATAAAGTGAATGATAGAAATCAATATATTTGAGATAAGCAAATTTTAGAAAATCATTTTCTCCGGGGACAGTAATATAGCTGTGTTTCCCTGAGTGCCACTTTAACTATTTTACTCAATTGATGATGGTCTATTCAGTTCAACACATAATTTGGTTTATATTTCCATGAAAGTAACCAAATTAGGCTTACAAAGAGACTTAGAAGGTCAGAAGGGTTTGGCAGGTATGGATGCTAGTAAACATAAGCTGGACATGTGCCCGCAGGTGGGTAGCATTGTGGGGAAAGACCAATAGTGCTGGGGTTACATGACAATAAATATATCAATGAGTAAGAAGCTTGATCCCCAATTCAATTTTGATGAAACTCTACCAGGAATGGGGGGCTCATACAAAAGAGATGAAATAGAAACTAAATTTTTGTTCATTGTCTGAAGGAGTTAAATATTTCCTCCATGATGATCAAGTGTAGAGAAATTCCAACAAAAATTTAAGACAGTATATTAGAAATGTTAAAAACCAAGGAGGTGGGGACATGTTTAACATCATGCGTATTATAATAAGCATAAACTAAGGAAGGGAACATTTAACCTGGTTAGCAGGAAAAGAGGAAGGAAAGAAAAATGTGCAGTTAGAGCTTAGAGTTTCTGAACTAGCCAACCAAGGCAGGTGCTAGGAGCTCTATTTTCAGCAACTTTAACATCAGCCTGGGCCAGTCTGTGGGGGTGGGAAGTATTCCAGAGAACAAGTCTCAAATGACAATGGACAGGCACTGAGTCTCACTGTGGCTTGGGCAGGGCCGTTTTTCCCGCTAGTGTGTAGCTATGACTATGAAAAGTTGAAGGGGCAATTGGACAGTTGAACTACCTCCGGATATAAAGAATCATACGCTGTGTCTAATAATTCTATTCTGCACATATATGTAATTTATCTATAAAGTATCTATAAGTAAATAAATGAGTGATTTTGAATTTTTCAAGTAATGATGATTATTCTGCTTTGCACAAATGACAAATAGTCTAAACTGGCTTTATGAAATGTGTGGTTGGAGTCATTGGCATCCTACACTGATCCTGAGTTTTATGCAGATAATTTATGGGGGGAGAGACTCACTGGGATAAAATAAGTACACACGCAGCAAAAATTTTAATATTTTTTATATTCTCATTCTTCTGGGAGTCCAGGAGTTATTGTGATGTAATTCACTGGAAATGTAGATGGTTCCCCCTTTACAGGGCAATTCCTTTTTTCTTTTCTTAGCATTTCTTTTTTCATTCATTTTAAAAAGAGACTGCCGCTGTTAAAAAATTCACCAGTGCTTGTAAATAACATTTGCATTGAAAATGATCTAAACAAATAGGTATTTAAACATTATAGCTTAAAAAAGAGTGATATGTAAAGAATAATGCTTATTGCTTCATATTTTGGTGTGGCATATACAAAGACACTATAAGAAATATTGATATATTGTCTTCAACACCCACCCCAAAATTACAAAAGGCGTTTTTTTCTCAAGAACTTGATGAGTGTACGTGAATATCTGGAGAGATGTCAAACAGAAAGTTAGATTAACCTGTGTGTGTGTGTATGTACATATATGGTTGTATGCATATGTATATATGGATTTGGATAAAACTATACATGTGTTTGTCAATAGATATACATCTGAATACATGCACATATATACATAATGTATGCATATTTATAAAAATATTTTGTACATCTATAATGTATATATGTATGTATATAAGAAAATCTGACATTTACATTATATGTGCACATACATATATCCAAATATTTGTCTCAGGCATACCTGAGTTCTTAAGGTTTGCTGAAAAAGAGAGCCCCTTTTATCTTTATGCCCTTGTATGCTTGTCCTAGTGGTTAGTGGGGTGTACAGAGGAGACTCAATAAGGGCTATCACGGCCTCGCTCTCTTGAATCCAGGGCATATGTGGTAATGCATGTGCAATGGACTGGTCATGACTTCCCCTATGAATGCCCAATGGCAATGACCTTGTTTTTGAACATCTTCTAGCAACTGATACCTAGCAATTGATAGCTGTTGATGAATATTTATTTAAGAGTTATAAACTTTTTGGATAAAAGAATTCCTTTCTAAAACAGCATGCCTTGCTTAATACATTCATTTAATCCCCCTGTAGAAAATTAAGCCATCTGGATTCCCCGTGAACTCTGCATTTGGGTCACCTGTAGGAAGGGTCCTATGGTGTGGTAGGAAAGGTTATCTGTGTCTGAAGGTCTGCATTCCAATCCTGGATTTTAAACTTATAATTTGACAAGTTATTCTACCTCACTTTGGCTCAGTTTCTTCATCTAAAATATTTACTAGTTTATTCAGCAGCTAGTAATTGTGTGTGTACTATGTGTCACAAATGGTGCTCTACGTTGGGTATATATTGCTAAACAGGACAAACATGGTATTTTCATTCTTCAAGCTAGGATTCAAGGAAGGAATATAGACACAAACAAGTGAACAAAAAATAACTATGAATTTATACATTGTGAGAAATCCTTTCTAGGAAAAAACACAAGACACAATGACAGATAAAACCATGATTGTGAAATAGTCAGGGAAATTCTTTGTAAGGTGAGAATTCTGAGTATTCTGATACAATAGAAGATACAAAGGGACCATCTGGGTGAAAAGTGGCAGTAAGAAGTTTTCAGGGAGGGGGACTAGTGGGAGAGAAGACCTGAAGGTAGAAAAGAACTTGACATGTTCTACCAACAGCAAGGTGGCTGGACGAGGAAGGGCAGAGGTTTGTGATGAAGTTGGAGAAGTAAGAAAATCCCCAATCCTTCAGAGCCCTTGCACCATTATAGTATATTTTGAAAGGTAAAATGGAAAGAACTTGCTGGTGGATTGGATATGGGATGAGGAGAGGGACAAGTTAAGAATGGCTCTCATATTTCTAGCTTAGGCAAATGGGTAGATGGAGAAGTCTGGAATAGGGAAGACAGGAGGGGAACAGACTTGGGGGAGAAAGTAATCCTTGGTTCATTTTGGTGATGTAGTGTTTGAGATGCTTGTAAAATATCCAGGTTGAAACACTGGTGGACAATTGGATACGGCGCTCAGGAGATCAGAGGAGCAATCTGAGCTGGAGACTCATGTTTGGGAGTCACCAAATTTAAAGCCATGGGAAAGATGAGACCACTAGGGAGGACGGCTGGAGAGAGTAACTCTCCTTACAGTGGAGAACCCCACATTTAGAGGATGAGTAGATGATTGAGGTTGAGGAGAAGCCAGAAATAGGAGCGGAAGGATTGATGGGAAATGGGATATCAAGGAAGCCCGGAGGGCAGAATGCTTTGAGAAGAGACTGAGTTTTGATTTTTACCAACTCTGCTGAGAAGATGACTAAGGGAAAGAAAGGAGACCATTGGCTTGGAGGTTGTTTGTTACAATGACAACAGAAATCTTGGCATAGTAGGAGGAACAGAAGCCAGATTTGATTGGTATGAGGAGTTAATGAGGGGTGAGAAAGTGGAGGAAACTTGTTGTGCAACTTCTAGAAGATGACTATCTCTTAAGGAGGACAAAGAGTCATGGATCTGGGTAGAAGAGAATGTAAGGTCCAGAGAAAGCATTCTTTTTTTTATTTTTGAAGAAGTTTAGCTCTGAGCTAACATCCGTGCCCATCTTCCTCTATTTTATATGTGGGACGCCTGCCACAGCATGGCTTGATGAGCATGATGAGTTAAGTCCACACCTGGGATCTGAACGGGTAAACCGGAGGCCGTCGAAGTGGAACGTACAGACTTAACTGCTGTGCCACCAGGCTGGCCCCGGGAAAGCATTTGTAAGACCTGGGAAAATGAGAGCAAGTTTGTGTATTTTGAAAATTCTTCTGTTGAGAGGAGAAGTTGAGGATGTGAGAAAGGACCATGACCAGGGTGGAGTCATAGAGTATGCCAGTGTATGTGTGGAGGGACAAGGGAACCTGACTCATCTCAAAGGAGGTCACACATTTGAACATACCCAGAATGTAGAAAGCACTCATTACATTAAATTTGACAAAAAAACAAAAACAAAACAAAAATCTCATTGTACGTTTACCACGTAGTAGTTCCAACGTTAGGCACTGGGGTTACAGAAAGTTTGGCAATTCACCTTGTAAGGTCAAATGTAGTACTCTTCATTGCTTATCAGCCAGGCATATACATAAAACCCCAGGGAGTCAACATAGCTGAAAGATAGATCTGCTAAAATTTTGAGCTGGAATAGAAAATAACAGCAGACTCAGGATGTTACTGCCCATCTAGAAGATTCCACCTGGCTATTGAAGTTAAATGCTCCCTGACTTCCTTCTCTAGATAAGTATCTGAGAAGGAGATTTCTTGCTTATATCTGATGGCATTAGTTTTATTCTATCTAGAAGAATCCCAGTGACTGTCAGAAAGCTATCCCCTACTATGATGGGAATACTCAGCTTCCTGCTTCAGGACAATCAGCAGACATGTTGGATACTGCACTAGAACCCTGGATCTGGATTCTATATTATTTGTTTTAGATTGTCTGTTTTTGATCTGGGAAAAGACCTTAAGATAAAAGGAAAACTACAGTAAATGAAACAGGAGTGATGAAATAAAATGATCAGAAAGGGTTTTAAAAATTGGCTCAATTTGGATTCTAAGAAATTCCTGTGTTTCTTAATTCATCACTAATATAATTAGAAGAATTTATTTTTCAAAGGGAATATAGAAAAAGAGTTGTTTTTACTACTCTACGTATAATTGGCCCGACCGACTACTAGCACAATCAGTGAAACATCTTAAAGTCCCTGGGAATAAGGGCTACAGAGTTATGCTTGTAAATACTATAGCTTTTGATTGATTACCAGCAGTGTCAACACAGTTTATGATTTCTCGTTCTTTTACTTGTGTACATGATTGTTCATAAATAGCAAGATGTTTGATTAATCTTGTTACTTCATAATGTCGTTGTTTTAATCATAACATGGTGAACCCCAAAGCTTACAATTTCACTACCTCCCAAGCTTTCAGAAAAATTCCGTTTCCAAGGTCTGTTACTGCCTATTGACAGACACAATAGGACAGAAAAAAAAGAAAGACGTTAAAGAAATCTTTTAATTCTCCAAGCTGTTTCTCTTTACAAAAGCAATACATATTCATTAGACAATCCTGAAAGTACAAATGAGCAAAGAGAAAGAAACAAATTTCACCCATAATTCCATCACCAGAGTCAAGTGGCATAAATAGTTCTAATAGAACTCGAAGAGGGTGTTACAGAACAAAGTTTTGTAAACTTAGTTTATTACTTAATACTATCGCTTTAACATTTTTGTGTCATTAAATATTTCAGAGATTATCTATACTCTCTCAATAACAGCCAAGCCAGACAGCTCAGAAGCATGCCAACCTGGCCTGTGTTTGAATCTTTGGCTTTAAAGAATCCACTGGTTGTTGGAGTCACTTTGCTGTTCTCCATGTGGACATCGTTTAAAATGGAGGAATACTAGTGACCATCCACGCTAAGTTATCGTGAGTTAAATAATCGTGGAGGATTGAAAATCATATTAGAAAAATAAAGGGTACTCTCTAAATTCCTACTGAATGAAAATCAAGGCAAGATTAACAATAGTGATGATTCTGATTTTTGAGCACATCCAGGAGCCATGTGCCAGGAGCTTTTTGTACATCCCGTGGTGGTGTCATTCCCATTGGGGAGTTGGAGGAACTGGAACTGAGAGGGTATGTAACTTGTTCAAGGCTACACATCTAGGAAGGGTTGGCAATATAACTGGGTAAAGCCACCAGACCACCAAACAAGAGAAGTTATCTCAGAAATTACTTGGGTGGGTTTCCATATGTGGTTGGCTGACCAAAAAAAGAAAAATCCAAATTGAATTAGTGCCCTTTTACAACAAGGGAATACATTTAAATATGTATAAAAAGGAAACCACAGGAGGATCATGACAAAGGGCTCTCCTGCGTCTCAGCTGTACTTGCCCCTTTGTTATGGGGTTTCACTGGGAAACAGATCGCTCTCATTGCAACACGTAGCTTGCTGCCAGCCACCACATGGCTAGTTGGCAGCTATTTAAAGCACAGATCATATTACTGCACTTCAGTGCTAGGCACCCATGTTCCAACTGCTATACAACTGATCTAAACAGAAACCAACTTCCGGTCTTCTCTGAAATTAAATGTGAAGGCATGATCTCTATGATGCTCTTTGCCTCTCTTTAGCATTCTTTCTTTTTGGAACAGTGTCTTGCTTGCACCACAGGGGAAATTCAGTTGGGTTGTCAGTCTGATATACTGTATTATTAGATATGTTAGCTTTTCCTCCCTTCTGCATTTGCTTAAGAGCTTCTAAACGTAGAGAATAAAAAGTGCTAAATGGAATGAAATGACCTGTCAAGGGTAGATCGAGCATTTGTGAATGACTTCAAAAAATTCGCCAGCTTCAAGGCCCTCCAGTCTGAGCTGCTTTTTCCTTCGCTTTCCTCTCTTCGTCTCTTTTCGAACCAAAGTACTTTGTGCATCATTGATCTTGGAAGATTGTTTCTTGAAAAGAAACCATTTGGCTCCTGCCTAAGGAGCCTTAGACAAGATTTGGAAGTGCGGCTGAGTGTTGAGCATTAGAAGCAAAGATTTAAGCCTCACCTTCATTATTATACAATATTTATATTTCACAAAATATTCAAGAATGACAAACAAGCAAGTTCCAAAAGATTTGGCTAATGCATACCCTGGATAACAGTGACTTGTGGCTTTAGGATTAGAGAAATAAAAATGTTTTGGAATGTGACTTGGTTAGGAGATACTGCTCTGTGCAGCTGTTAACCAGAGAGGAGAATTCAAATTCCTACCTGTGAATGATCAGAGCGTTCAATGGGTCTCCGACCACGTGTAATAGAGTTATCCCAGGTGGAACAAACTAATAGGATTGACCGTGTTTATGGGAAAGTGGGGTGAGGACACTGCTTCTACTCGTGGCTGATACATGTTGTAATCTTAGGATAGACATTACTTATTTTTTCTATCTGTGAAATTGCAATAGTCATTTAGAGAGCTTGAAAAACAAGGTAGCCAGCTCATTTTCCAGGTTTTCACATGTTATCTTTGCAAAAAAGCCACCAGGAAAACTGGTCATGATTTTGACATCCCTTCTGGTTCCGGTGCAACGTGACCTTTGGGTCATGGTAGTTAACTCTCTTGAGTGATCACCAAGATAAGGCAAGTGTTAACGTTAATGCCTCTCTGACCGTGTCTCCACAGTAAGTGTTCAGTAAACATTGGCTGAATGAGTGACCGAGTGAAGTGAAGGGGTCAGGCTGCTGTGAAGTTTTGGCAGAGCAAGGTCACTTTTACTGATGACTAAGAAGAACCTGAAGCAGCACGTAAATATTTATGTTACACAAATATTCTGTGGCCTATTTATGGTCATTTTGAAAAATCAAAGGCATTCCTTTAAACAGCTGGAACAGAGCAGAAGTTAGCAAATATACTGGATTCTTTCTCTGTTAATGTATGCTAATTAGCAAGTTATTCCTTCAATTCCCAGCAGGAGAAGTTTCAGTGCAAGGCTGAGGTTATGGGGTAGCTGATGTTTCTCACCAGGTAGTGCTAGTTCCATCATCTACACTGAGCATTACCGGATTAAATTTCTTTCTCACTTGGAGCACTTTGGTAAAATGTACTTCATAAGGAAAGGTACTAATCATGTCACGGAGCTGGCTCCTGCTAGGCTTTCTAGGGAGCAGGTCCCTTGTTTATGCCACAGCACAAGTACAGCTAATTGTCTCACGGTGGGGGCCCTGGCCCAAGGACAGTCAACGCTGCTACTCATGACTTATGACCTCTAGCCCAGGGCAAAAGGTGGGCGGTTGGGTCCTTCTCCGGCTCCCCACCCTCTTTCTTTCTGGCTTCTTCCTCTCCCGTTACCCTCCCAGTGATCTACACTGGGGGCATATTGAAAGGTGCTAGGAAGAAGTAGAGGCAGAAGCCTGAAAGATACACCAACAGTCACCTTGGGAACAGTAGAGTCAGTGATGGGCCACACACAGTCAGAAGGCTGGCGGGTACAGAGACCCTTAGAAAGCATATGATTTTTGCCAGCAGGTCAGAAAGCCACCCACATTGATAGTGTAGAGGAGTCCCATTAATACCAGATGGCTGTCATGAGACCCAGAGGCTTTTGCTGCAGTGGCCATCCACCTCCAGGATGCAGGCAGCCTAGGTCTTTCTGTGTCCCATTCTTGGCTTTTTGTGAGAGCTTCCCTTCTTGCACCATGTAATTAGCTGGAACACTCCCCTCCCCATTTAAACTAGACTGAAGGTGTTCCCATTCTTGGCAACCCAAAGAGCCAACCAAAACAGACAAGGCAAATTTAGGGGCAGTTTTCCCCGCCAATAGGTCAATGTCCATGTTAGCTGTAAGAGTAATAGTTGAAGAGTAATAGGAAGTGTGTTCATAGTGCTTGCATACCGCTGAGAGAATCAAGAAAGCTGTGGCAGTTGAAAACTTACTACAAATTTACCCAGTTCTAAGAGTTCATGTCTCTCACAGAATAATTGATTTTTAATCTGCTCCCCATGTGTTGTTGTTATGATATAGACGTCTTATTACTGTTGCTAATTTCGTGTGTCTGAACCTTTACCTATTATTTTCAACACCATAATCCTCAGACTTAATAAATAATCAATTTTTAACAGTCATTTCATACAAATGACCATTCTCATCCTATAGACTCGGGACTGAGTGTCCAGAAATGTTGGATTGCTGGCATTAAGCCCTGACAGTCTGTGAACTGAGGCAGCTTTCAGCACTTAGGTTTTAAGCATTCTGCATATGGAGGTGGTCAAGGCCATGATACCAGCTCTAATAATGAGCTCAAGGGCTTTTGTGACCTACCCTGGGAAGTGAGCTATTGTCTACAACACTGGAACTTTGGGAAAATGTGTTGTAAGTTTTAACCAACTGACAAACGAAATTTTGCAACACAAACCATTTATAAGCAGGATCCTGTTTGCATACATTTTCCATGCAGTCATGATAAAAGAAGAGTGATGAAGGATTTCAAATGCAGAACTTCTGGTTCTTGGGATATGCTTCTTAGTGTGAGTTTCTGCCATGACTTATCGCAGACGTGATGTGGCCAACCGATATGGTACTTGTATAGAAGGGTTAGGCATAGTTTTGGCTACAATGCTCCTTTTCTTTCATAGTACACAGACCTACATTTTCTTGCGTATTACATGAAGGTGAAGTGTGTATACTAAGTAGAGAGAACTTAAGAAAAATGGAAAATGTTGACATATTTCATGATACCATGTCCAGTTTCCCTATGCCCAGCATGGAAGAGTAACAGACAAATATCTGGTCTTGATGGAGGCAGTGGTCACATATTTCACTGGAGTTTATCTGCTTACATCCTTTATTCTGCCAAGTTTCCACTTTTTACATAATCAAAACATATTCCAAGGATGTATTTCTGGGCTACGAATTAACCATTCCATTTAAATGATTCTCCTCAATCTTTCTCCAAGTTCTATTCACTGAAAATGTTATTATTGTAGTTGTTGTTGTCATTTCTTTTGGATTTATATGTCAATATGTACATCGTAGTCATTTCACAATTCTGATTGGAAAAGCCCTCAACCAACTCGATAAGATACAATGGCTTGAGTATCATAAGTCCTTTGGAGGGTTTCTTTCTAGCATTCATTCTCGGGGAAGGTAGACACTGGGGTTTGGATATCTGAGCCAAAGGCAGATTCATATACAACTGTGTTCAAGTCCAGCACTTAAATATAAGCCAGAAGAAGCTGGAACTACTGCAAACCATATTTATAATATCATTTGAGGGACAGCTGGGGTCAGTGCTAAATTTTAAATTATCAGATGCAGAGAGGCAACTCTTGCATAACAATAAGCACAGCCTGTCACATTGAATGGAAAATAACCACATTTTCACCTTGGAAAATATATTCCAAATAGATCAGTAATTGTTTTTAGGAAGCTATTCATGACTTACTTTTTTTTTCCCCTACCCTCAAGAATCACCCAGGAATAAGGTAAACTTTTTACCATAATTTATACAATGTGGTAATTTTTTGAATAGTTTAGAATTTTTATAGCCTGATAACGGATCTGCCAAATTGCACACAGCCATCCTGCACTGGCAGGGAGACGGGCTTGGATGACCTGCTGGGTCCTTCTCATCTCTAATGTCTGTGAGTCTTTGAAATACATCCCGGAGCTTAATTATGACAGCGGTCTTTATTATTCTGAGCCCCTAACGGCATACTTCACGAGAACAATGTAAAAAGAAAAGAGGTGGTGCCTTTGCAGTGGTTGACACAAAAATTGGAACATGCAATGATTTCGTGGAGAAGTGCCCCTTTTTCAGGCAGGTGGGAGGTTGGAGGGGGAGTGGTGGGTTAGGATTGCTGGCAGGAGCTTATCAAACTAATTCTCAGTTATTTGTTCACAGTCTGGTATAAATTAATTATGAATACACTTTATGTAGAAATACCAACCATGTTAATTTTGACCCTTTGCATCAATTTAAGCAACGTAGATATCATTCCCCTCCCCCCACCACATCCAATCCTGGCTCCACACCTCTCTGGAATTGTTGTGCAAGGGGACTGGAAAATCAAGCACCATGCCTTTTTTTTTTTCCCAACTCTTTATTTTGAAACAAACTTAAATTTACAGAGCAGTTACAAAGATAGAACAGAAAACTCCCATGCACACCCTTACCTACTCCTTCCAAAGTTAACTTCACATGAAACTTTCAAGAAATTAACCTTGGTACAATAGCACTAACTAAAACCACATACCTTTTTTGGATCTCACGAGTCTTTCCTCCGATGTCATTCTCTGTTCTGGGATCCGATGCAGGATTGCACATTGCATTTAGCTGCAGTGTCTCTTTAGCCTCCTCCAGTCTGTGACCTTTCTCAGTCCTTCCTTGTCTTTCATGACCTTGACACTTTGGAAGAGTACTGGTCAAGTACCTTGTCAAGTGTCTCTTGTTTCGGTTGTGTTGGATGTTTTGACAAATTGGAGCCATGGATTTTGGGAAAGTGTACTACAGAAATGGTGTACCCTTCTCAGAGCATCATATCATAAGGCACAGGACATTAGTATATCCCATTACTGCTAATGGTAACCTTAATCAAGGTGGAGTCTGCTAAGTCAATGACATAACATTCTATTTCTGTGGGGCTTCAGTTAGCAAAGGAACCTAGCTAACCTTATGTTAACTATTAGCTTAGCAGACATATAGTTTAAACAGCATGTATGTGCACTGAGCAAGTATTCAATGCTTTAAATCATTGATTTGGCTTGCATATTTCATTTCCGTGCTCTATGATTTGTGACCATCATGATGTATTTAGGTCTAGATACATCTCTGGTAATATTATATCTGTTTGTAGCCATCAGTGAGTCACCCTCTGACTCCACTTTGCCTTGGCTCTAATTCTAAGGCTGAAAGATTATCCATTGAAGGGTTTTATGTACAAGAGTCCACCTAAAGAAAGAAGCTCTGGTCCAGTTACCATATCAGGAGTTGTCTTTTTTATCTGCAGATGCCACATTTATCTTTTTCTCCTTAGACCTGGGAGGTAGAAAAATCAGAGAGGGTGTTATCTCCACTCTACAAATTGAAACAAACTGGTGAACTGATGCTTACAAAGCTTCAAGGACTTGGTTATCTGGCTGTGGTGTGCAGAGTCAGTTATAGGATCCAGGTTCTCTGATACTTAGTCCACTGAACTGCCTCCACGCTCAATTCACTCCAGCAAAAGAGGCTCAGGACCCCTGTGGGTCCAGAGCAGTCCAATCTATAAGCAGGTGGTGCAAACTGTGAATTTACTACCAAGGTATTATGAAAACCAAGGAACATTAGTTAATCACTCTGGTTTTTCCACTTGGTGGTGGTTATTTCAGGAATAAAATATTCTTGGGATCTATTTCTAATTTGATGCCAAGATGCAAATTGTGCCTCACCTGTTTCACCTGAGGTGTTATTTATGCCAAAATAACACCTTCTAGATGAGGACCCATTGTGCCTGTTTCCTCCTTTAGAAATTAAGGATAATAATAGTAATCAGCTGCACACAAAGCAATTGTTGGAGGTGAGGGTGGGAAAGGTTCAGTAATTGTAAGAGCTTAGAGAAAACTCAAATCAGGGAAAAGTGCTATGTAAATGCTAAATGCAGTAGTAAGAATTATGACATCTCTGCAAATTCACCACCAGAGGCCAGGATAACATAAATGCTTGGTAAACATTAACTTCATCCAACAAATACATATTGGCTACATATAACAAACGAATGTAACGCTAGGAGGGGTTTTAGATAACGATAACCACGGATAAAATTTTTTTAATAAGCTTTGTTTTTTTAAGAGCAGCTTTAGGTTCATAGAAATATTAAGCAGGACGTACAGAGATTTCCCACATACCCCGTCTCCCCACAGCTTCCCCCATTATTAACATCCCCCATCAGAGTGGGACATTTGTTACAATTGATGAACCTACGTTGACTCATAATCACCCAGAGTCCATAGTTTACATTAGGGTTCACTCTTGGTGATGTACATTCTATGGGTTTGGACAAATCTATAATGACACATATCCACCATTTTAGGATCATACAGAAGAGTTTCACTGCCCTAAAAATCCCCTGTGCTCCACCTATTCATCTCTCCTTCCCCACTAAATCCTGGCAACTACTCATCTTTTTACTGGCTTCATAGTTTTGCCTAGTCCAGAAAGTCAAATAGTTGGAATCATACAGTTATGTAGCCTTTTCAGATGGGCTTCTTTCGCTTAGTAATATGCATTTACGTTTCCTTCATGTCTTTTCTTGGCTTGATAACTCATTTCTTTACAGCATTGAATAATATTCCATTGTGTGGATGGACCACCATTTTTTTTTATCTATTCACTCGCTGAAGGACATCTTGGTCGCTTCCAAGGTTTGACAGTTATGAATAAAGCTGCTATAAACATCTGTGTGCAGGTTTCTATGTGGACATAAGTTTTCAGTTCCTTTGAGTAAATGCCAAGGAGCCTTGTTGCTGGATTGTATGATAAGAGTATGTTTAGTTTTGTAAGAAACTGACAAACTATCATCCAAAGTGGCTGAAGCATCTTGCATTCCCACCAGCAGTGTATAAAAGCTCCTGTTGCTCTAATTCTCTCCAGCATTTGGTGTTGTCAGTGTTCTGGGTTTGGGCCATTCTAATACGTGTGTAGTGTCATTATGTTAAACGTTTTTGAGTGCCTCATATGTGCCAGACACTGGGCTGAGTGCTTCAAACCATGATCTCATTGAATCCTTACAAAAATCCTACGAGGTAAAGGGTATGATCTTGTCTTCCCACTTTACAGAGAAGTAAAGGGAAGTGTCGAAGGCTACATATCTTGCCCAAGGTCCTATAAACAGCAAGCACAAAGCCAAGTGCTCCTCGGAGCTCCTCGGGAACGTGAAGCAGCTTGTGTTCTTGTGACAGTGCTGGTCTGTTCATCCACAGCCCCCTTTTACAGAGGAAGACATTGATTCCAGATCTGTGAAAGGACACACAGGAAGTCATGGCTATTCAGAATAAGACACAGGAAGAAAACCTGATCTCTGTCATCCTTGCCCTCTATACCACACAGCTTCTCAGCGGTTAATCATATCAAGATTGGCCTCCAACATGAGGCGTGCATCCTTGGCTTTACACTGAGGAATCCTGCTATACGATGGCCAGTTCAAGTTTCTCGGATCCAGTGCTTATTTTGAATACATTTAATGCTCAGATTAGAAACAGAGGACCTCTCATGAGTGCAACACATAACCTTCCATTGCCTTGCTATCTAGCTGAAATACGCTGCCCACCCTGTGCATGAACACGAGCCACGGATGAGAGCTTTGTGTCATACGGTACCTCCCTCCAGTGCTCATTGTTTCCTTAGGCAGTTTCCATTTCCAGTTCTATAATACCCCGTGGTGTTTCTAATTTTTTCATACATAATAGAGAACTCTTAGGACATTAGTTCCAACCCAATTCAATTTTAAAAACAAATGTTAGGCATAAGAAGGTGAAAGTTGCGGATTTTTTTTCAATTTAGGGAGTTGTAATTCTAAAAGTGTCAAGAATTATAAAGTTGCTCATTAAGACGAGTAAGAAAAATGATTTGTTTTTAACGTGAATTAGAGAATAGAAAAGCATGAGCAGGAAAGCGGTAACTAACTTCTACAGACATTCCATAGTACGATTTGCTGCTGTTGAGAGGGTAGAGATTCTGTTCTTGAACACATGAGAACTCTTAAAACTGACAGCAGAGTTAGGGTGTAAGAGGCCAGGGCAGGCCTTGTAGAATCTTTGTGTGGCCATGCTGCTGAGGGCTCCGTTGGGCTCCAGAGCTGTTGTGATGCCACCTTGATGGAACCACGGGTACCCACTTGTGAAACACGGTTAATAAAGCAGTGGTGGAGACTGGAGCAAATGAGCCATGATGCAGGGTCAGCTGCACACTTGACTTGGTAGCAGAATAGGGGCTGAGGCGCTGTTAGTGCCGCAAGTGGATTCGGTTCTAGCTACACTCTTGTGCTTTCTTGAGACCCGGCGATGCAGGCTGGTTTTGGTCTCTCTCTCTGCTCTAGGCAGAGGACTTCCACGGAAGTTGCCACGGAAGTTGAGGGAGACAGAAGTGGCCTCTGAGAGGTCCTCGCTGCGGGATTGGCCACATAATCTGTGGAGTCCAGTGCGAAATGGAAACGTGGAGCCGCTTGTTGAAAAGTTATTAAAAATTTCAAGAGCAGAACAGTAAACCAAGTGGAGGTCCTTCTAAGTGTGGGGCCCTTTTGACAGCACAGGTCATTCACCTGGGAAACTGGCCCCGCTCCCGCCTTAGCGTCTCTTCTTATCTTTGTACCAAATCTCTGTCACATAGGTGATAGCCCTCCACCTTAACCTACACCTTCATTTTATCAGATAAAACTAAGTGCAAATGAAGAAGGCACATTGTTTCAGCTCCTTATATTACAGTAAGAAGAAATAACTAGTGGAATTCCACTCTTGGGCTACAAACCCCTTTACAGTGAAATTAATATTACTAAGAAATGCTAATTAATATTTTCAGATGATCATTTACAGATTCAAAAAGTCTTATTTCCTTCTACTTGATAAGCCTACTCTGAGCCAAATTATCCAATTCTGCCTCCATAAATGGCATTGTGCTTCTGTTTCCCCAGTTTGATTTAGATTCCGTAAGTCTTAAATTTCAAAACAGAAAACTATGAAGCTCGGTCATCACTTTTGACAAACAGCTCTAGTTTGAACACAGAGTCTAACTTTCTTGATTCAAGAAAGTTGTTATGTTTTTTCTTAGCTCTACAAAATGATTGGACATAGTCCCTGCCTTCAAGGACTCATGTCGTAACAGCACTTAACTGCATTAGTGTTACGCCATGGGGTGAGTGAGGATAGCATGAAACGGATGTGCAGAGGAGGGAAACTTAATCCATCTGCAGGTGGTCATGGAAGGCTTTCCGAGCACTCCAGGGTGGGAGCGCCCATGTGCTGTCTCTATCTTTCCCTCTGTCCCACTCAGTAATTCGCAATGCACAGCTGCCATTTCCCACATAGAGAACCCCTTCTCACTTGTCAGAGGTACCATCTTGAGGAGTCAAACTCCTGAAAACACTTTGGAAACTGTTGTAGAGGACAACAGGGGGTCACCGATGACTTTTAAAGCAGGGAAGAGATCAGACATACATTTTAGAAACAGTTCTGGGGCTCTTGGAGAAAGGATGAAGGACCTGAGGTGAAATAATGAAGGAATCTGAGCCCATGGGAGTCCCACAGCTGTTCAGGCAAAGATCTTGAGACCTCAGCCAAGCCATTGGCAGAGGAAGGGTGGGAAGAGAATGAATTTGAGCTACACTGTGGATGGAAAAATGAGGGAGAGAGAGAGAAGTCGAGAATGGTTGAGGACCTGCTGTCTTCTCCAAGGTAATGTAAACCACGTCGTGTATTTCATCCGAGGGAACAGCAGGCGTTCTTAGTAGTAATAGCCCACACAGCACTGAGTCCCTCACGGTAATCGTGCTCGTTCCTACGCTTCTGATCAACAGGCTCTCATCTGATTCCATCTGTTTGTTTGCTCCCTCCTTCGTTTGATGCTGAGCACTCTGGTCACTGGGATTCTTGTTTTTGCCTTGTAACTGCACTTGTTTCACATAGTGTAAACAGTGGGTGCTAAATACATGCCACTTTCTGACTGATTAAGATCCCAAGGAGAACATGAAAGCTCTTTAAAGGACTATGTGGATTTTCTCTATTATTTCAATGCCTGGAAGAGAAGGAGATAGGGCAATCTGCAGCTGCTGCCGAGCACATCTGACTTAGCAAATCTCAGTCAGCACATCTGAGCCCCAATTTCTGATTTCTTTGCTTTTCGCAACTTCATGTCATGCCCATCGTGAGCGTCTAAAGTTTCACCACTTCCCAGCAACCTATCCTAAACAGTCACAATTAGTCTGTTAAGCTCGTTTAGAGTACGATAAAAGCAGAAATGTCGCTGTTATATATGAGTGACATGGCAGACGATACGACTTTTTGGGTAAATATTGAAAGATCTTGGAACTCAGATGCACTGTAGCTGCCATTCCTGGCCAAACCGTGAGACAAGTCTTGTGTGAGGAGGGCCGTGTGTGCGTTACATTTCTGTTCAAAGAGAAGTGTTGTTAGCCCACCTGAAGGATTGCCACTGTGTTGTTATTATTCTCAGCATACGACTTGTGAAGTCAAGAGGCCAGCAGTTCTACAGCAGAGAAGCGCGCGAGCTCAGGGCATCCCTGACTGATGCTCCGGCAGCCAGTCAGTGAGAATGAGTTGCACAGATTTTAATAGACAAAAGAAAGATTCTCAGGGATGCTGCAAACTGCGGAAAAGAGTGTAGAGTTGTTTTGAAGGACAAGTACAAAGAATGGGATTTACATCCTATTTACATCCTGTAGAGAGAACTAGCTGGGTGTGACTTGAGAATAAAGAAGAAACTGAACCAGCATCCTCAAAATCATAAAAATAGAGGCTGTAATTTGCAAAATTGCCACTAGGGGGCTCATTTCATCTATAAAGAAATCTTCCCATTGAAAACCCAAGGAACTTTCCAAAAATCCTTTGAGCACATCTCTAAGGGTGGTAGGAATTGGGTGGGGGGGGGTTGTGACATGACATAGAGAGTGATATCCTTGGGTAACTTTGGGGCAAGGTGTGTGCCTGAGTGTCAAGTCACCGCAGCTTAAGATACTGTATACTCCTGATTGTTGTGGCCTCAAAACATACAGCACATTCTAGGGGGAAATTAAAGACTATTTATTCCAATGTAACTCTTCTGTGGAGGGGATCCAGATTTCACACATGCTCCATTGTGCTCCAAAGGGTCCATCCACCTAAAATGGGGCGTGAACCAAAGTAAATATTGGGGTATTTCTAGGTCTGGTAAATGACATGCTTGCACAGAGAACAGAGGGCACTGAGTTAGTGTCAGGCCACCTCAACGTCACAGAGAAGCTGAAATAGAGAACTGAGGGATAAAAATAAAAATGAAGAAAGGTGATTTAAAAAAAGAACATCTGACAATGTATAACTCCAATTCCTTTCACAGAAAGCAAAGTATTCCCAGAAAGTAGAAAATTCCCAGCGATAGGGGGAGTCAGAACTCAAATAGAGCTCCGATTTTAGGCATTCTCTGTTGGTAATCCTTCAATTTTTATAACGTTTTCCAGATCTGCTACTGCTTGAACTACATAACTGACAAATCTTTAACTCACATTGTATTTAAGTGGTTTCCCCCATCACTTCTCACAGTTAAAAATACATTACATAAATTACTATCCTGCCTGGTGAAATATGCAACGACTCCGTTGTCTGCCGTTTATTTCTAAAACATTTTGGCACTTTCCGCGGAAGTCGTCTTCTTCTCAGTTATGCCAGGGGACTTTTTTTCAATTTTACTTTGTTATTAAGTACAGTACCACAGAGATCCACGGAGAAACAAACAGTCGTGTCAAGGATGGGGTGTGTGGAGGGAGCAAACGACTACAAGCAGAGGCAGGAAAGGGAATTACGGTAGTCACAGGGCGATTGCGAAAATGTAGGATGTCCCCTTCACTCGCCAGTCCCGTGGAGGTCTTGCGCTTTGGGACCCGGCTGGAACCCCGGCCCGGCTCTGAGAGGAACCAGAATCGGGTAGTAATCATCCAGGCGGAGCGCCCCTCTCATGTGACACAGGAGCGGCCGCGTGGGGAAGGACAGAAGGACCAGGCGCTCGTTGCCTCGGGCCGGCGCGCACCGCGCTCTCCGCAGCCGCGGGGCTCTCCTGCGGGGACCCGGGCCCAGCCGTTCTTTCCTTCCAGCAGGTGTCACTGTGGAATTATTAAAACCGGGAGAAGAAAAGGAGCTGCGCTTTAGCGAGCTGAGCCCCAAATAAAAGACCTTGGACCAAAACTGCACATAGGCTACGCAGCAATGACACAGAGGAATTAAAACACACTCCTCCCACTGCCTCCAGGGCTGTGACTGTGCAATGATTGTTGTCTCTGTTCACCTGGATTGTCAAGTTATAAGGGGCCGAACAGTTCTCCACATGGATGTTGAAAACATAGGTCCCTCCATTTCAAAGTGTCAAGAATGATAGAAATGTTTGTCCTATTTGCTGGCTGTCTGGCTAGGTATATTTTTGTTTGTTTTTTAATTGGGTGGGGTGGTAACTTGATGTCAAGGAAAGAACTCAGGAATCCAAAAATCTGGATTCAGATTCTCACTCCCTCATTGCCACGTGTGTTACTTTGGACAATTTACATAATTTAGAGCTTTGCGGCTCCGTTCCATGACAGGGTAATTGAGAAGGTTAAATAAAATAATATTCATGAAAGCTCCTAGTACGGTTAGTTAAGTCTGAATCCAGATGTGTCACTGAAATACTGTTTAGATTCCATTATTATCCTAATATTTTAATTTCACTTTGAATAGGTTCTGTTCCTACATTGTCAGCCATGTATAAATGATAACCTCTGGGAAGATAACCCGCTCATCTCGCCTGGGCCCCAATGCCTACTGACCGTCTCTGCTCAGATGTCCTGTTAGGACACCAATGCGACATCATTATCTCCGTGGTCCACCGTCCCTTTCTGCCTGCTTTATTCCATTGGATGGTGCTGCTCCCTTTCCCTGAGCCTTGAAATGTGGGATGCCCTCAGCTTCTCCTTAGCCACTCTCTTCCTCATCCAGACAGACCCTGCGCTGGCAATGTCCTTCCGAACACTGCACCACCTCCCCTGTCTGCCTGCTCCTTCTGCATTGCCGCTTGGCAGGAATACTAGGCTGGTTTACTACCTCAGGGACTCCTGAGTATGCTGGGGAGCTTTCCCCAAACACCAGTTCCAGGGCCCCACCCTAGACCCTTGTCCTCAGAATTGTAGAGAGTGCCGGCCCAGGCTGACGTGGCTTTAACATACACTCCGGCTTTTGTTGGGAATCACCGTGACATCCATCTCTGACCTCAAGTCAGCCCTACCTTTAAATCCAAAGTGCACTTTACTGACAGAGAGCTCTCCTTAAAGCCATATGGGCAGGCATTTTGTTTCAGGAATGTTGTTTCTTCCCTGCTGCACATCTTCATGACTTCCCATCCCAGAATGGATGGAACTGCATACTCAGGTGATGTCATCAAATAGCAAAGTGCCTGGCACCAGGCACGTATTTGCTTATAATAAATACCTCTCGGTGGTAGCCTGCATCACAGCCATCTCCCTTTCTCCAGGGACTGTCCTAATACATAGAAGTGCCACTGCCACCATCCCTTGGCCATAGCTGTTGACACAGAGTGCAGGCTTCTGATCCAGTGTATGCAGAAAAATGCTGTTTCCAAGGAATATGACATCTGAAGTGGAGAGACGTGGAGATCTGAAGTCACGGACACTGAGTCTCATGAATGGTAATCCTTCTCCTTAAGAACTCTTGGTGCTGAGGTTGCCAGACATTGCCTGTCCTGCCCATCCTGAGGCTTGGCTGCGCAGGTCTACCCCATCATAAGATATCCTGGCATCCTCCAATAAATAGTCTTTTCTTTTTTCCTTTTTATTAAAGTCACCCAGAGTCAATTTCTCTTGTTAGCAATGACAGAGCATAATCTGATACACGATTGGAGATTTAGCCTGTTCATGATATAGTTCCAATCTACCTAATTCATGTTATTTCTCACAATTCCCTGAGAAATTTCTCCTTTAAAACCAGGTGATTCTCCTGATGAATTTAACTCTTTTCCACACGGAATTTCCTCTCCTCTCTGTTATTCAAGTCTCTTACGTCCCAGCCCCTTCCTGAAACTTCTTCCGTTGCCAATAACATCTCATTCCTCCAGGCTCTCACACCATTGCTGGTCTGAACCATTGACGGAACGTTCATCACACGTGGGTTTATTGCCATGTATCTTTTCACTTGTGTATAATGCATCGTCCCAATTAGTCGCAAGCCACTTGGAAGCAGTGAACAAGTCTTGAATTTATTTTTAAATGTTTTTCTCTTAAATGCTAAATGTTTAAATGTTTCTCTACCACTCTTACTACTAAATGCTTATTGTGTAAATGTTCCTCCCTTACTATACTATGTCTTATAAATATTTATTGAATGGATGGAGGAAATCTATACCTGCTTATATTTATAATTAAAGGGAACTGAGGATTATAGTATTTGTTTTTCCAAAAATGCTTCCAATTATCCATTCCCTCATCAGTTCACATGCAGCAGAGAAACGCAACATTTCCTTTGTAGAACGTCTGCTTTGTAATTGCTCCTGTCAGGGTGATTAATGGATAGTGGTTTGTGACCAGGAACCTCTCTGGTGACCTGGTGGTCAGCAGAGGCCACCTTGTCTCAGATATTTCTATCCCTGCATGAGGTTTTTTTAAAAACAAAATTATGGCTTTGGAAAATAACGAAGATTGCATTATGGGTACATTTGCATACGGATTCCCGGAGCCTGTCGATGGCTAATTGCATCCAGGCGGGAGGGCTGATTTGCTTACCAGGCCCTCCTGACTGGGAGAGGGGACGGTCACTACAGGCTGGAGCCAGGCCCGTGCCTTGGGCCAAATGTGTTTTCTTCCTGTGGCTGGCTTCTGCCTGCGCCTGCCTTGCCTTCTGCGGACATCTCAGTTGAGGATCTTGTACAAGGTTGCCCATGGCAGGAAGACAGGGATGGGGGTGTGGAGGAGGGTGATGGGGAGCAGGGGTTCCCCAATCCTCTGGCATTGACCCAGGTCCAGTCACTAAGGGTCAAGGGCTTTCCACCCTAACAATGACTTCTTCATGCTGCTGCTGGGAGGGTCCTGTTTCTCTTCGGAGACCCCAGAGTTACTCTTGGGTACAACTGCTCTGGTCACTTGACGGAAAGCAACAAATCTTCTTCGAGGAGGAAAACAGCAAGGCTGGAGCCAAGGTTGGGAAGGCTACCTATTTCCTGGAAACAGAGAAAGTGTGGCTTTGAGAGGTGACATTCAAAGGCTGTGCTCCCTAGGAAAGCCAAAGGGCTGTCTTCTGATGTTGTCCCTGTTCCCTCCTTCTAGCTCTTGGGAGCTGCTAGTGTACCAGTACTAGTGTACTGGTGACATAACTGAGCGATTGCTGTGCAGTGTTACACATAGTCAGAGGATTTTCTTGCTTAACCCTCACAACAACCACCCAAGGCAGGAACTCTCATTAATCCCACTTTGCAGTGACAGAAACTGAGGCACAGAGAAGTTAAGTAACTTGTAGCTGTTACACAGCTCCTATTTTTATAACAAACATTCTTAGAAGAATAATAAGAATTCTAAGAATACTCTTAGAAGTACTTTTACTAGTTAATTCTCTCCTAGTAATTATAGAAAGCTTGCAGTGATTTGTCAGGAACCAATTTAGCAGTGTGTTAGGTAAGAGCCTTCTACTTGATCATTTAATAGTTATTTATGAAGCACCTATTAACGTAGCCCTGTTCTACAAGCTGAAGGAAATAACCAAAAAAATTAAGTGCTTACAATACGGGTTGGGAGGAAAGCCCTGCTGCTTGCTGCATGTCTGTCCTGTCAGCCTGTCTTGGCCGCCGTCCTGTGCAGCTGCAGACCCCCCTGTGGATGGAGCTCCTTGCAGGTTCCGGCTTGGGTAGCACGTTAGTTCAGCACGGTGGAAGGCGAGCAAGGGGAGCAGTCCCGTTTCCGAGTTTTTCCATGAATGGCTCCCTGCTCACTAGCAGTGCGACCTTGACGTTCATTTAATTTCCCTGCCTCTCAACTGTCTCATCTGTAAAGCGGGAATCATCGTAATTCTGATTTCTTCAGGACTGCACAGGAGAGCGCTGGCCACGCGTGAGCCATCAGTCACCTGCCGCCACTGCTGCCCCCCCTCTCTCCTGCCTCCCCACGTGTGTCCCCAGCTGGCAGGAACGCACCTCTCCGGGAAGCCTCCCACACCGCGGCCTCCTCCCCGCGCCTTCCCCACGGCGTGGCCCGCCTGTCCTTCCGGCAGGTTTCTGTAAAACCACGTCTTTCCTCCGTAGACCGCAAGTTCCTGCCACACATGCTTGTTCAGGACCTACTATGTGCCAAGCACTGGGCGTAGCAGTGGCTACAACAGGCAGTTTCCTTCCCTGCTGGACGGTGCTTAACTGAACAACTACTGTCACCTGCCATTGAACACCGGAAACCCAAGTCTCCTCAGGAGCCCTTCAGGGGCTTGCACCTTCTCGGGAGCAGGGGCAATTGGGGGTAAAGGAAGCCTTCCCCGAGGGGCCGACGGGGAAGCAGCTGGCGGGTGGAGCAGGCAGAGCGGGCGGTCTCCAGGCCGAGGGACGGGCGGCGCGGAGGCGGGGCCCGGGGAAGGACCGGTCGAGGGAGGACCTGCAGGGGAAGGGCCCGGCCTGGGCATGGACTGACCCGGGGAAGCACCCGGCCGAGGGAAGGGTCGGCCGGCCACAGGGAGGCGCGCGCGGGGGGCGCGTGCCCGGGGCGGGGTGCGGGGGTGCCTGCCCGGGGCGGGGTCGGGCGCGCGCCCGGGGCGGCGGAGCTCGGCGGGGCTCCGCCCTGTTGTTTCCCACCCCCGGAGCACTTTGACGGTGTGGGGTCGCCTCGATCCTCACGGTGGTATGATTTATGCCCATTTTAAACCGAGGAAACCCAGAGAAGAAATAAAGTGCTCTGCTCGCCGAGTGGGTAGATGACCGAGCGGGGGTGTGCGCCCGGCTGCAGCGCGGAGCCCCTGTCCCCTGTCCTCTGGGGGGGTCATCCATCAGCTTCCCGCTTCAGAGAGTCCGGAGGGGGCTCGCGAGTCTCTCCGCAGAGTGTCTGATGGAGATGCAGACCGTCCTGCAAGCTGTGAGGCAGACCAGTACTCTTCTCTTGCCTTGAGGGAGGTGGCAATTTGAGGGAAACTGAAATATATCCAATGATTTTTTCGTACCTTTTAGTCACCTGAAGTGATCTTGATTCAGACACATAAAATGCATTAACAAGGGGCGTTACTATTGCACTGATCATATTTAGTATGTTTACTTATGCCCCACCCCCACCCACCCTCAAGCAAAATAAAACAGTGCGCCAAAAACTAAGAGATGTTTTTGGAGAGCGGTATGTTTTGTAGCTACTTTTTTGTGGAATTTTTTTAATTCCGTGGAAAAAAGTCTTTATTACCTCTCCATGTTTGGAAAATTTCCCTCATCCTTCAGAGCTCTAACCTTTTGTAAACCAGTGGCTGTACTCTGGTTGTCATTCTTGTTCTTAGAAAATTCAAACCAGAAAATGGCAGCTGACTGGCGCCCAATTTCATGAGAATGCTCTGATTTGTTTTACTTCCTGGACATATAAATGAGGTCTTGTTGTGAGCATGCAACAAAAAAGTTGAATACAAAGTGGAATTGGAATACAAAATGTTAATTTGACTTTCCGAGTTCAGATACTGTGTTATATTGTTATCAAAGATGGTTGGTTTTTTCCCCAAGTCCTAGAGAAATATGTTAAGATATATTCAAGGAATGAGATATTTAAAAAGGGAAATAATCTCATATGCTTGTTTTCTATCTTTTCATGTCATGGAAATGAATGAAGAGGAAAATGTATGCCTTACAGAGTTTAAAGTGTTTCATGAGAAAAGCCTTTAACCAGAGAAGAGGAAATGGACTCCTTATATTGTTAGACTTTTAAAGTGGAGTTGTAGACGTTTGGCTTAATGAAGTTGTGGTGTCAAAAGCCAATTTGTATTGTAGGATTTGATGTATAGTATTTACTGTAACACATGTGACATGCAATAGCAACTGATATGGTAAATATGTGCATCTGTGTGTGTGAAGAGCATAAGCTGATGATAATTTGCCTCAGGATGGATAAAAATATATATTTTTATACAGCATTATATTTAACTTAGAATTAGCAATAATTTTCCCTGTAAATTAGCAGAGCAAAAAAAAGTTTTGTTGAAGATATTTCCAAACATACAAGTATAAAGGACAGTATAATAAACTCTTACGTGCCCATCCCCTGGAATCCACAGATATCAACATTCTTCCAATCCCCTTTCATCTGTTCCCAGCCCCACTTTTTTCTGGAATATTTTCAAACAAATCCCTGATACTATATTATTTCACCAATGGATACTATCTATCTGTGAGTTAAAGGGCCCCTCTTTTAAAAATAAACCTCAATACTATTATCAGCAAAATTAGCAATAATTCCTTAATATCATCTGATATCCAGGCTATATCCAGTTGTTCCCAACTGACTCAAAAATGTCTTTTTACAGTTGATTTGTTTGAATCAGGATCTAACTGAGATGAACACACTGTGTGCATTTCATTGGTATACCTCTTAAGTGTCTTTTAGTCGTTTCCCCCCACCTCCCTGCCTGCCTCCAACCTCCTGTCATTCTTTTTTTCTTCCTGCCATTAATTTGTTGAAGAAAGTGGGTTATTTGTCCTGAAGCTCCATGCCTTCTGGAGTTGGTGATTGATGCCTCCAGAGCCATTTGGCATGTAAACTGATGACAGAACTGAGACTTAATTAGCTTCTGATCATTTGCAAGATAAACTCAGAGGAGGTTTTTGTTTGTATTTTAATAAATCTCTCCCAGGGAGGACCACCTGGTGGCACTGTTAGGCACAACATTTCCTTTCTGGGTGAGTCTCCACGTTGTAACTGACCTTGCCCCTCCTGTACCTTAAGTTCTCTGCATTTTCCTGGCACCCGCCTGCCACAGCAGCGTCTGCATAGGCAAAATGAATAGCGTCAGGCCAGCTGGCAGCTCGTCTTGTCCGTAGCCCGTCTCCCTGACGTCTGCTCGGGTGGCTGACAAGATCTGACCAGCCTGGTTTGCCTGGCTTGTCATAGAAATCACCACCTCTCCTCCAGATTAGTTAGTTCAAAAGTATAAGGAAGTGTTTTGGCGGAGACTGAAGGTTTTCAGTGTGTGTTAAAATAAGCACTAAGACATTCGGGATGTTTTGGCTAATTTGATAGAAAATGATGGCAGCCTAGGTGTTTATTTCAGCCATGACCCCCTTATCCAACTCCCCTTTCCTGCTTTCTCCACAAAAGAGAATAATCGACTTTGTCGGTTTCACCTTCGATTACTAAGATAGTTTCAGGGGAACAGGAAGTGCCCATTTTTTTCATCTTGATATTAGGCAATTCCTGGATTGATCAGCTACATCTTTCCAAAGTTTCTTCATCAGAGACCCAGCAGAGTGACAGGCCCACACAGGGAGCAGCAGTGTTGACTGGGAAGTGGGTTCTAGATCAAGGCTCTGGCACCAGGTCACTGAGTCGTACTCAGCCTCAGTGTATTCATCTGTAGAATGCGAGCAACTATCCCAAGGTGACATTATGAGGATTAAAGGAGTTAATGGGTGCACCTGTCAAGTAGTTGCTGTCAATTAACATCCGTACAACAAGCAAGCAAACTCAGCTTAATTAGACTGGGCCTTCAGAGTTGGAGTTTGGTGAATTTCAGGCCATTTTTAAATTTGAATGATCACATTTACCTAGAAGCCTGACATTAGAATGATGGAGTAGGGCTGTGTTTGAACTATTGCAAAATGAATAAATGAGGAGAAAGTAACTCACTAGCATACGAGTAGTGCACACGCAAGCTCTAAACCGGATAGTCGCAATTTATTTTTAGTTAAAATTGGTTAAGAGCTATTTTACCTGGAGTATTTCCTTCTTTGTAATTTAAAATTAAACCTTCAGCCGAGGCAAGTGACTGTAATTTGCAGGGATTTCAGACTCTTGCTACGATTCCGATTTCCCTCTGGTCTTCTGGCTGTGGTGTCGCTGTGCGTTAGAGCATCTCTGCTGAGGGGTCAGCTCACTAAAGCCATTTATTTTCTTAACAATTTTGAGTACGTTATTTAGAGCATTTAAACTGCTTTTAGAGAAATTACTGACAAGAGTATTTAAACCCAGGCCCGGGTCACCGTAAAGAAGAGAAAGAGGAAGAGGAAAAACACCCTGTTCGACATCCAAAAACCATAATTATGGCCATAAGTAATCATGTGCTCCTCTAATAAATTATTGGATTTAAGCCAATATAACTTGTGCAAAATCGTTTAAAACGTTTCCTGAAGTGAAAAAAAAAAAAATCAATCATATGGTTCTTTCTGTCACATTTTGGGTTTGAACTAATTTATTTGATGATATACCAATGATGAGAAGAAAACAAGAATATTTAAGGAATTAATGATATAGTGCCATGAGAACTCTGCCAACCACTGAAAAAAAGAAGCCAAAATATTAACGGTAGAAAATATGTTTATATACATTCAGAATTTTAATGAGATTTCCGTGATGTGTTATCAGTTAAATGCCAAATTTCTCTGTACTTAAGCAGATCATACAGGTATTAAAGAGAATTTAGGTAATATGTTTTAAAAAAGTTCATATTTAGAGAATTTTAGTTAAACTGCATTCCTCAGCTGAACAGGTAAAATCCTTAGAGATTATTCATTTTGTGTGCAATGAAAAACAAAAGTTAAGGAGTTTTATGCTTAGCTGAGAAAAGCTGTGGGTTTTTTATCATAGATTTTTCCCCCTATTTAGACTGTTGCTGGCTGATTCTCATTTCTACACTGTAATTTCCAGCTTATCCTAAATATAGACACTGGATTTGAGCCATCCTAATTAAACTGTGAAGTTCTTTTGTAGTGAGCGCTGATGCTTCTGAAATCAATTTCAAGGTTTACACAAGCAGTGTACCCACCTTCCTGGTTTTCTTTCGCTTTATGAACTTATCTAGAAATGATAAATCGCAAATAATATTTTAGTGGCAAATTTGTACTATTCTTTTGCCCAGGCTGGTTTTTTAAAAATATGTCATTATAAACTTCCTTCTGTGCTGTAGAGATTTACTTCCTTCTTTCAAAAGTTTCCCACCCCAAAGTACCTACCTCTCTCTGCAAGAAGTTTAGTCTTTATATTATAGATGAAGAAAGTGAGATAAAATGGTTTTGCCTAAGGCTACCTGGGAAAACAAGTATGGTATCCTTCTGTTGTTACACAAAATTCATGTCTTTTCTTGACACACAGCTGTTAGAGGTAATGGGCTTTTCACTCGGGGAATAGAAGTGAGAATCAAACACAAACATTTCAGCGCAAACCAATGCATAGGATAGGGCTGAAGGCTGGGGTGTGGAATCTAGGGTGCTGCCTCAGGGGGGCCTGTGTCTCTGCAGCCTTCCTGAGAGGCCGCTCCCAACACCCTGAGATTGCATCCAGGAGCTGTGTGGAGGAGATGGTTCATGTTCCAGGCTAGCGTGCAGACCCCTCCCACACTGCCGTCTACCTTGGAGAATACCAGGTTGCAGTGTTGGGGTTGGGATTATTGCAGACCGTTACATGACGACAGCATGGAGCAGGGAATACAAGAGGCAACAGCAATTCCCTGAGAAGGTTGCAAAGCATTTTTAACGAAATCCCAAGTCCTAGATCTATTGGGGGTACAGTTTGAGAGTAATTTTAAATGGACTGATTTGTCCTTTGACTTCAACGTCTAGAACATGATTTTACTAGAACTCTTCATGATGGTTGTGAGGTTTTGGTAGTAGTGGCTGTCCTTTTAAATTGCCTTTGGAAGGCAGAAACACAGGAAATAGTGTGTTTGCTCTGGGGCTTATGGGGCCAAGAAGCAAAACGCAAGCATACTGTGAGCTAGACTTGGCCTCAAAGTCTTTCTCAACCCTAGTTATATATTCGACTACCCCCTCGGGGCTTTTGAGATAGACAATACCTAGTTCCCACCCCTAGACCAACTAAATCAGTTTCTTTGGGCTGGGCCCAATGCATGCGTATAATTTAAAAGCTCCCCAGGTGAGTCTAACATGCACCCAGGGGACTGAGGAGAGCAGGTGTTCTAAAGCTTGATGTGTCTGGTCAACAGCCCAGGGGTCTCTATGGATCTCCAGGAGTGTTGCAAAAGTCTAAAAATTAGTTTTAATATGCTTTATTTAAAATAAAGTCGTTATTATTTTAGAAAGCTCTCAGAGAGTAGAGCAAGAAGGAAGGGTGTGATGAGAGGTAAAATAAATTTCACAACAGAAGGATGGTCCCATTCTAAAAATCAGGAGCATTGATCTGGAGGGCTGAGTTTCTTCTGTGTTGGTCTAAGTTATGAAGAAACAAAATAAAAGAAAGGGTTTAAAAAGCAGAAGTCATGACAAATTTGATATGTAGTATTTCTTTTTTCATTTGAGCTGGTACTATGTCAGAAATATTCTATTTTAGCTCCTAGACTATATACCATTATACTGTCATCAAGTTAACATCATGAATATCACCTAAGAAATGGTCCATCCTTGAGCTAGGCGTCTAGAGTACTGTTGTAACCATACCCTACTAGGACCAGTTCAACTGACCCCATCTTGTCAACATGGTAACTAAGAGTTGTCTTTCAGGAACTGAGAGTCCTCCTTTATCTAGTTCAGGCTGGTTGAGATGGCTGACCTATCAACTGGGCCTGTGAAAATACCTGGTAAGTGACTATTGATGTCCAAGGGCTGAAAACTCCACCCTCAGGTCATGCTAACACCACCATTTTGTGAACATGCGTTGTATGAAGAGGCATGAAGCTTGACCATGCTTGCATGAATCATCAGCTACCTCACTTCTCCTTACCTCCAATCATGTGTCTCCACACTTCAGACTGCCCTGCCCTTCATCCCATAAATTTTGCCCCAAGCCCTGGGGAGATATCTGAGGGCACATGCCCCCTGTGTTCTTGCAGACTGATCTAGCAATAAAGTTGTTTTCTTTTCCTAAAAGCTGATGGCATAAAATTTACTTTTTTTATGTGCATCAGGTAGGACAACCCCAATTTTCCATGGTGACACTGTCATGTTTTATAAAGGAAGAAGCTTTTTCCAGTTCTAATGGCCAGTTTAAAGCAGTGGTTCTCAAACTTGCGTGTGAGAGAATCATCTGTAATGCTTGTTAAAACAGATTGCTGGGTCCCATCCGTAGAGTTTCTGACTTGCTAGTTCTGGAGTGGGACTGAGAATTTGCATTTCTAACAATTCCACAAATGATGCTGGTCTGCAGCCCACATTTTGAGAACAACTTGTCTAAAGCATTAGAAAAGCATTTCTTGAGTTCATTTTAAATAATATATATCTTGGTCCAGTTTCTCAAGAAACAGAGCCTGAGGCAAAATCTTATTTGCTAATACTTTGTTGGGGTATGCAGTCTCTGGGAAGCTGGCATGAGGGGAAGAAGAAACAGGAAGCAGGGAAGGAGAGCAGGCAGATATGGGGGTGTGTTCCATTGGACTGCTGAGCTGGACCTCACTTTGTAACAAGCTCAGCTTCTCGCCTTGGGGGAGAAAGGCAAAAGCATTTATCTGCTAGCTCTCTCTAGTCTCTCATCTCCAATTTATTAATACTACCTCAGGGGATGTTCCCTCCACTTCTGGGTTGTGTCCCGTCCTGTCTAGGTAGCCACTGGAGAAGCCAGCCTCCCTGGATATAGACCTGCCGGAGCTGGCACCATGCATATGCTTCTAGATCAGTCCAAGATTCAGGCACTGCTAGGGCGACTCATGAGAAAGCAAAGCAAGGGTGCCAACTCAGTAGCGCATAAACCTACCCCAGTAAATGATCAGTGCTTCTCAAATTACTTGCTGTGAAAGACATGGTTTTAAAATTTCCAGGGGTTCATGGACTCCTGTCCTACTGTGTCCTACTGTGCCAGGCTAGCATGTGCTATGCCACATGTGACTCAGCAAATCTGAAATCTTATCTGAGCTCAGCAAATCCCAGATAAATCTAAACTTGTTCAAGCAGTGGAGGCCACGGCCACACACTGGATGTTGTGGCAATCCCAAATTTCTGTACAGGTTTCTGAATGCTTGCTCTCAACTTTCTGCCCTTTTCTCCTTGTGAACTGGAAATAACTAGCAGACCAGGCTGTCTGCAGTCTACTCTTAAAGTAGCATGAGTATAGGTTATTCTTGACCGGATTCTACAATTATGACTTTGTCTCTCCCTTTATTATGGAATGTCATATGTCATAAGAAGCAGAGTTTATCAGAGGCTCAGCAAAGTGGATTATTGCTTATTGTGTTTTTTGCATCTAAAATGTTGAAAATATTTCTTTTCTAACTCTAATGGAGGCCTAAGGAGAGGTTAGCATAGGGAGCATATACAGGTTCTGCACCCAATTCCAACGTGTGTGTGTACGGGGCGGGGGGCAGGGGGGAGGCGGGTTCCATACCAACAAGCAATTCTCTAACACCGGAGCTGTCCTACATCTGGTCCTACATTGGGTGTTCTACAATTCAATGCAATTCTGACACTATCTATCCAGAAAGAGCATCAGATCCCACAAGTTAAGGGCTCAGTCCCACAACATGGCCCTCCACTTCAGATGCCAATGGCAAGTCCAGGTTGTTACCTATACTTCTGACCAACTGGCTATAAATCAGAGGTTCCCATGACCCCCTCCTTGGGTTCAATTAATTTGCTCAGTGGCTTACCAAACTCAGGAAACTAGTTTACTCACTAGATTACTGGTGTATTACAAAGGATATTAAAGGATATGGATCAACAGCCAGATAGATGTATATGGTGAGGTCTGGAACAAAGGAGCTTCTGTCCTCATGGAGTCTGGGGCCTGGCACAGTGGCACATAGAAACATTCTAGTTCCTCAACCTGGAAGCTCTCTGAATCCTGTCTTTTTTGGTTTTTATGGAGGCTTCATTACATAGGCATGATTGATTAAATCATTGCCTTTGCTGACTGATTCAATCTCCAGCCCCTCTCCCCTCCCTGGAAATCAGGGATTTGGAATAAAGGTTCCAACCCTCTATTCATGGTTGGTTCCCCTGGCAAGCAGCCCCCATCCTTAGGGTGCTGTCCAAGTTACCTCATTAACATAAACCCAGTTGTGGTGGGAAGGGGCTTGTTATGAATAGCAAGGTACCCATTTCACCTTTATGGCTCTGAAGCAATTTCAGGAACTGAGGACAAGAGACCAAATATTATAAGAAAAGATGCTCCTATGACTCTCACTTCTCAGGAAATTCCAAAGGTTTTGGTTGCTGTGAGGCAAGAACTAAGGACAAAGATCAAATATATAAGAGAAAACTATTTTGGTCATCTAAATGACCAAATGTATATTTCTTATAAATCACAGTATCGCAGCATGGTAGAAACTGGGTTGTTGAAGTCAGACAAACTTGATATACAAACTCTATTTCTGCCATTTGCTGACTGTAATCCTAGGCAAGTCATTAATCACTATGAAACTCAGGTTTTCTTATGTAAAAATAAGAATAAAGAATTACCTTACAGATCACTTTTTTTTTTGAAGAGTATGAGATGTTGTAGAGTAAACATGAGGCACCTAGTAGTTGCTCACGGATGTTAGTTCCTTTCCCCTTGCCTCTGTATGATCCAAATGAGCTTCCTATTAATGTTTTGGTAATGACATAATCATTTATATTGTGGCTTGGAATTAAAGGGAGGACAGAGGTCTAAAGAGTTGACATTGGCTTTGGCCATCTTTTCACCAAACGACAAATAATGATTGATAAGGGAGAGACTGAAAGAGGGGGAGACTGAGCATTGCTTTTGACAACATCCTGGGACTAAGAAAACAGGGAGTGGTATCCAGGACCTGCTTGAAGAGGGGATGCTCTGCTGAACCACCACGGCTTTGGGTTTGGACCCTCAGTTGCTACAACTGAGGAGAAATGTACTTGTGAGGATGGCTCCTCGGTCACTGAAATTGTAGTGAATCCCAGAGCATGAGTGTCCCCAGGTACCTGGGAAAAGAAAACATTGAACATCTGTGAAGGCCTAGACTTATTTCTGTATGTAATTTTGCAAAGCTAATACCCAGAAAACAGTAAGAGTTTGATTAATTTATCTGATTAAAACTTGGAGGTATAAGACAACCTGAACTTCAAACCAAAGTAAAGAACAGACTATCCAGGGGTCAGAATATTGGAGTTGTCAGTGACAGGTGGACATTCTGGAATTTGAAATATAATAGCAACTGAAATTTGAGTCTCAGTAGATGGTTTTATGAACAGATTAGACACTGCTAAAGAGAGAAGAATAAATTGGGTGATAGCTCACAAGAAATCATCAGATTCAACCACAGAAAGACAAAAGGTTAGAAAAGTTAGAAAAGAGGATAAGAGACAGAGTTTACACTGTGAAGTTTTAATACATTTTTAATTGGAATCTCACAGGAAGTAGAGGAGAAAATGAGTCAGAAGCAAAATTCAAAGGGATAATGACTGAGAGTTTTTTACAGATACAAAAGTCACTCAAAAACTGCAGAATGTGTGTGTATGTTTGAGCATGATGTAACATTAACAAAATTAATTTATTCTAGTCCATAAAGCAATATTATCAGTTAGCTTGAGTTATATTCATTATCTACTGTTGTATAATAAATTACGCCAAAACTTAGTGGCTTAAATGAATATTTATTACCTTATGGTTTCTGTGGATCCAGAATCAGGGAATGGCCTAACTGGGGGCCTGGGGGAGGGGTGCTCTGACTCAGGGTCTCCTACAAGGCTGCAATCAAGGTATTGGCCAAAGCTGTAATCAACTCAAGGCTTGACTGAGGGAGGGCCCACTTCCAAAATCACTCATGTGGCTGTTGGTGGGCCTCAGGTCTTCCTTGGCTTTTGGCCAGACATAAGTTCCTTACCATATGGACCTCTCCTTAGGGCACCTCACCATATGGCAGCAGGTGTCCTCAGAGCAAGTAACCAAGAGAGTGAGAGAGGGTGCTCAACACAGAAGCCACCATCTTTTATGAAATATCCTTTCAAAAGTGACATCCCATCAACTCTGTCACACTCTCTGCAATGGAAGCGAGTCACTAAATCCAGCTCATACTCAAGGGAAAGAGATTACACGAGGATGTGCTTACCAGGAAGTGGAGATAACTGGGGCCATCTTATAGTTTGCCTAATACAATCTTCCCTGTGGCCTCCAATGATTCTTTTCTCTCTAACCTACAAAATACCTCCACACCCTCTCAAGACTCACAAAAGTTTCATCCCATTATAACCTCAGCTCTAAGTTCAGAATGCCACTATTTGAATCAGGCCCAGATCTAGATGAGGTGCCTCAGGTATAGTTCTTTAAGTATAACTCCTCGAGTAGAGCTCCTCTGCATCTTTAAATCTGTGAAACTAAGGAGAGAGGTTATCTGTCCTCCCACATAGCCACATATCCAACATACAACGGTGGGTCAGGCATAGGATAATTGCTATAGACATTCTTGTTCAAAACTGGGGGAAACGGGGGCCATAAAGAAGTCACTGGTCCATATCAATTTTGAAAGCTAATTGGAAAAAATATTAGAAGCTCCTTGATTAGGTCTCAAGGCCTTGAAAAAATTCTCCATGGCTCTTTATTCCATTCTTGAAATCATTCTTCTTTTTTATGAACTGTAGCTCTTGTTTGCATCTGAGTAGTTATCTCAGCCTGCTTCCTACCAGTAGCATTGGCGGGGGAGGTGTCCAGATACCTCTTTTTATTTCATACTGTCTCTGACTCTTTTAATCCAAGCCAATCATATTTCTCCTAACATAATTCTCTCAAAAACTTTGTAGACCTCCTTAGACTCTGTGTGGTTCACTCCATTAAACAAAAGCTACACCTCCAAACCCCTTTCAAATAAGACCGTAAGCTTTCCAGAGGTCCTATTTTTCAGTTGAGAGGATCTTTGAGGTACACCCTTAATCTTTTTAAATGGCCTTTTGTGTGACTGAATAGTACTCCAGAGTACCAACTTTGATCTATCTGAGGTCTTAACAGAAGATTTTAGGATCCCACCTTCAGCTTCAACTCTAGACCATGTTTTGCTGACTGGGCCCTGGATTTGAACTTTACTTGGAAATCATTTCTTGACTTTGGCACCATTTTTCATCTTGAGGGTCTGAGAATTTTAAAATCCAGCAAGTCCTGGCTCCTTTGTGATTAACAGTCCTTCCCACAATTTCTCTCTCTCCTTTTGCGTTTTACTATAAGCAGCAAAAAGAAACCATTTGGTACCTTCAACAACTTGCTTGGAAGTCTCCTTAGTTCATTTCACATATGTTCTACTTTCCATGTTACTGCAGGTGATAATGTTGCAAACCTTTCCACCACTATATAACTAGGATCCCCTTCCTCCAGTTTCCAGAAATATGCGTGTCATTTCCTTATAGGTCCTCACTCAGTGTCCTCAACATCTAGAGTGCTACTAACAGTCTGTTCAAGGAAATGTATGCTTGTCTAAATGCTCCTAAAAACCCTTCCAGCTTCCACCAACTGTCTGGTTCCAAAGCTATTCCCACATTTTTTTATGGCAGCACCCCATATCCAGGTACCAAAATATGTATTTTTTTGCTATTGCTACATAAGAAATTACCCCAAAACTTAGTGTCTTAAATCAACAAACACTTCTTTCATAGATTCTGTGGGTCAGGGGTCTAGGAGTGACAGAGTGGGATGGTTCTGGCTCAGGGAATGTCATGAGGTTACAAGCAAGATATTTTCTGGGGCTGCGATCATCTCAAGTCTCAACTGGGGCTAAAGAATCCACTTCCTAAGTCACTTATGTGCCTGGCTCAGATCTGTTCCAAGCTCACTTATGTAGCTGCTGGCAAGGCCTCAGTTCCTTGCCATGTGGATCTCTGCATAGGCTTCCTGGGTGTCGTCATGATATGGCAGCTGCTGATAACAGAGAGACAGAGAGAGGGAGACAGGAAGAGACAGAGAGAGAAACAGAGGATAGGAGAGGTGGCCAAGATGGAAGCCATGTTCTTTTTGTAACCTAATCTCAGGAAGTGACATCCCATCACCTTTGCTGCATTCTGTTTACAGGAAACAAGTCCTTAAATTCTCAAGGTGAGGCATTGCACAAGCGCATGAATTCCAGGAGGCAGAGGTCACAGAAGGCTATCCTAGCATCTGCCTATCACTCTAGACTATGCTGTAGTCACAAATGACCCCAAATATCATTAAGAATGCCTCTGGCTCTTCTCCATGTCTTCATTATATGACTCAGGCTGGCATAGCTGCCTCTCTCTGGGACACTGACTATCTTTTGGCAGAGGGAAAAGAGACCGCGGAAGTATCTCATGTCACTTCCAATTACATTTGGTTGGATAAAGCAGGTTATATGGCTGAAGAGTGACATCAGTGGTACAGGAATGTAATTCAGCTGCAGAGAGGAGCACCAGAGGAAGGGGCTGGAAATTTTGAGCAATAATGCAATCTTCCACAGCAAGTCTCAGGGATTTCAAGGGACTGAAATCATGCAGCATATATTTTTGACCACAATGCAATTAAGCTGGAAAGCAATAACAACAATAACAAAAAAACCACAAAAACCACAAAGTCCTCATAAGTTTGGAAGTAAACAAAACAAAACAGTCTGAAAAATCTTTGTATCAAAAGAATCACAAGGTCAGATAATGAGTGATGAGATTACTATCTATATCGAACTTCTGAAATACAACTAAAGCCACACTTAGAAATTTATAGCAGTAAGTGCCTTTGTTAGAAAAGAAGATTTGAAAATACATGAACTAAACAAATGTTCAAGCCAAACATTTGAAAAAGAATAACAAATTGAACTCAAATAAAGAGAAATAAAAGCTGAAAATATAAAAAAGAAAGCAAACAAAACTAGGATAATTAATAATTAATTGAGGGGCCGGCCATGGCCGAGTAGGTTAAGGTAGAGAGCTCTGCTTTGGCGGCCCAGGATTTCGCTGGTTCGAATCCTGGTCGCCTACATGGCACCGCTCATCAGGCCACGCTGAGGCGGTGTCCCACATAGCACAACCAGAGGCACTCACAGCTGGAATATACAACTCTGTACTGGGGGGCTTTGAGGAGAAGAAGAAGCAGAAGAAGAAGAAGGAAAAGGAGAAAGATTGGCAACAGATGTTAGCACAGGTGCCACTCTTTGAAAAAAAATTAATTGAAATATTAACAAATAATAATAATTAATTGAAAAGGGTTTGTAACTTTAATAACACCTCTGAAACAGATCTAGAAAACGGTGGGAAGGCACAAATAAGCAGTAACAGGAATGCCAAAGATTACCTCAGGAGAAACCCTACAGTTATTAAAAATATCATAGCAGAAGATCATAAACAAATTTATGTGAATACATTTGGAAATTTTTATGAAATGGTTAAAATTGTAGGAAAGTGCAAGTTACCAAAATGACTAAAGCAGAAATATAGAACCTTAAGCATCCTTTCACTTTTGAAGAAATTGAAGAGTAATTATAAACCTTACTACAAATAAAACTCCAGGTCCAAATGGCTTAAGATTTAGGTTTTATTAAGCATTTAAAGAATAAATATTATTGATATTTCATAAAATTCTTACAGAGCCTAGGGGAGAAAAGAGAGAATATTCCAGAACTAATTTTAAGATGCCAGTGTAACCTTGATATCACAAGTTGGTAAGGACAATATGAGAAAGGAAGAGTCTGGGTCCTTGTTACTCATTAACATAGATGCAAAACTTCTAAACGAAACAATATTAAATCTATTCCTATAAACTATAAAAAAAGATAATCCATTATGATGAGTTAGCTATATTCCAGGAATGTAAAGTTGATTTAACATTTGAAAATAAATCAATGTAATTTAGCATATTAATAGGGTAAAGGAGAAAAATCATATGATCATCTGCATAGAAGCAGACATTTTTAAATAAAATTTGACTTAAATTCATAAGTTTAGAAAAACTCAGCAAACTGGCAATAGAATAAAACTTTCTTAACTTGCAAAGAATCTATAAAAAGCCTACAGCAAAGACCATAATTTAGGGTGAAACATGAAAGCTTTCTCTTTGAGATCTGAAAATGACAAGAGTTTTGCTGTCACCATTTCTATTGCATTTTATACTTGACGTACTCAAATGATAGAAGAGGCAAAGAAAAATAAATAAGTGTGATAGTCGGAAAGGAATATATAAAAAGCCACAATTATATGATATAAATATGATTGCATATGTGGGAATTTTAGAAGAATCTATAGATAAATTATTATAATTAAGAAGTAAGTTCAGCAAGAGAGCTGAACAGTATATGTGTCAGTCAATGCAGGCTGCCATCATAAAACACTGTAGACTGGGGAACTTAAACAGCAGGTATTTATTTCTCACAGTTTTGGAAGTTGGGGAGTCCAAGATCAAAGTGCCAGCGACTCTGTTCTTGGCAAAAGCTCTCTTCCTGACTTGTATACAGCTACCTTCTGGCTGCAGACTCACAAGGCCTTTCCTTGGTGTGTGGGTGCAGAGAGACAGAGAGAGAGTCAGCGAGGGAGGGAGGAAGGGAGGGAGAGAGAGAAAGGGAGACAGAGAAGTAGATATCTCTAGTCCTCTGCTTGTAAGGGCACTAATTCCATCATGAGAGTCCTACTCTCATGACCTCATCTAAATCTAATCACTTCCCGGAGTCCCCACCTCCAAATACCATCACATTGCAGGTTAGGGCTTCAATACATGAATTTGAGGGGAACACAACAAACATTTAGTCTATAAAACATAAAAATATATAAACACACAAAGTACTTATATAATATACAAAATATTCATAAATAAATTGCATGTTTTACTTACCAACAACAGATCATTAGAAAATTAAAATGAAAAAGATACTATTTAGAATAATATAATTATACCCAAAATACATCTAACAGAAGATGTCCAAGACCTCTACACAAAAAACTGTAAAACCTTATCGAGAGAAATTAAAGGAGACCTAAATAAATGGAGTGCTGTATCAAGCTTGTGAATTGGAAGGTCCAATTTCATAAATACCCCAATTGTTTCCAAACGGATCTAGAGTTTCAAGCAATTGCAATCAAAATTCAGCTTTCATTTTTGTGGAACTTTATTGTTTTGTTTTACAATGGCTATGAAATGCAAAGGCCTAAGAATGGCTAAGGCGTTATTGGAAAAAATAACGAGGTGGTAGAACTTACAAGACATAAGACCATTAAAAAATTACACCTTAAGGTAATGTTTATTATCACAAAGATAGATGGCCATACAAATGAAGTAGAACAGAGTGATGATTTTAAATTTCAAAAATTCTTTTCCTCAAAAGACATTCATCAAGGGCTGAAAAGAAATGTCACAGAGTTGGAGCACATATTTGTACTATATATAATCCCAAAAGTTCGTATGGAAAATATAGAAGGAACTCTTATATGTCAGTAAGAGAAAGATAGACAATCCAGTCAAAATATGAGAGACTTGGAAAGACACCTCTCAAAGTGTCTGATAAATCTATTAAAACATACTTAACCTCATTTGCAATTGGAAACATCCACACACGTGCACACAGAATGAAATATACCAGGCACATAACCTCCAGGATGGCTGAAATTTTAAAAGGCTGATAATGTCTTCGAGGAAAAGAAGCAACATTAATTCTTACACACTGTTAATGAGGGTAAATCTCAGTAGAACCACTTTGGAAAATAACATAGAATTATCTACTAAAGTTAAAGATAATCAAAACTTCTGACCCAGGAATTACATGCCTAGATATATACCCCCAAAATACATGCCTATATGCACTAGAAATAGATATATATATATATAGACAGAAGAATGTTTTTAACAGTATTATGAATATTATCTCAAACAGGAAGAAAACCCGCATTATCATCATCAATAAAATGGGTAAATACGCAGCTGGCCCCATGGTGCTGAGGTTAAGTCGCGCATTCCACTTCAGCGGCCAGGTTCACTGGTTCAGATCCCAGGCATGGACCTACACACCACTTATCAAGCCATGCTGTGGCAGGCGTCCCACATATAAAGTAGAGGAAGATGGGCACAGATGTTAGGACCCATCTTCCTCAGCAAAAAGAGGATTGGCGGCGAATGTTAGCTCAGGGCTAATCTTCCTCAAAAAAAAATGATAAATAAATTGTGTACATTTATATAGTGGCATAATATACAGCACTTCAAACAAAAAAACTTACACTTGGAAACAAACCCATGGATGAATCTCACAAACATAATGTTGAGCAAAAGAAGTTCCAAAACAGGTGAAACTAAACCATAATATTTAGCAATATGCAGGTTCGTGTGGTGCAAGTATAAAGAGAAGCAGAGATGTGGTTTCCGCGAAAGTCAAGACAGTGTTCACCTTTGATGAGCGTAGGGAGTGCTTCTGAGGAGATGCGATGCTCTATTTCTTCATCAGGCTGCTTTAAATTTATTAAACTCTTCATTATTTGTTCAGTCAACCCTAGAGCATGGAGCTGATGTCACAATTCTTTCTTCTAAACTTTTGAGATCCCACACTGGAGAAATTGGAAAGCAGAAGGAAAGGGGCTGGCAGTGTTACCAACATTAACAGCTGATTACAATTCTACTTGAGGGCCCATTCCACTGTGACTGCAACTCGGGCCCTTGAGCTTTCTTTCCTATGGCTAGTGTTGCCTTATCGTCGTCCCCACTGTGGTCATCATCACCAATGGTATTATTCCCCAAGGAGCCTGTTAGAGGCAAGAGCTGAAGTTCCCTAGTATTTCATCACCAATTCAGAGCACAGTTGGGATGTAAGAAAGTAAATATTTTTTGTTCTGCCACCTGGTAATAGTACGTGGCTATAAATTAAAGTTTTCAAATTCCAGACGGATACTTTCACATCCCATTTTTAGATTTGAAGGCCTAATCTTCAATTCTTAATTTAGAGTCGGCATATATCCTTATAAATCAGGATTGAGACTGTTGCTCTGTAGAATAAAGACATATGTGCTTTGAAGAATGTGATTAAATCATCTGCACCTACTGAATAACTCTTTTATGTTGACTGCTTTCCTCATCTGTTAAAAAAAAAATTTGCACTAGATCGTCAGTCCATAAACACTGTGCTTTGGTACAATGAAAGTCTGATGCTGGGTGCTACAGTGAGGAGGAAGAGGGCGAGATCATCCCTACTCTTTCAAGGCACCTACAGTCAAGGAAACACATGAAATCCAGATGCAGCTAGATTACAGAGTAGACTGGGATATTTTAAAGCCCTATTTGAAAAAAATCAGTTATCGATGTTCACCCATATGGTCGGAGAAGCTTAGCAGGTGCTCATGGGCAACGTGACTGGGGAGCTCTACCTTGAAAAATGGGGAGACAGCAAGCCCTCCAAGCAGAGGAATGCTGTAGCATGCTCTTTAATGGTCTCTGAGTCCTGTCAATGCTGGCATTTTTTGATTCCATATTTCTGTGAGGGGACATTTTCTTTAATGATAGCTTGCACGCGACACCTTCATTTACATGGTGCAAATAAATGAACTTACTCTACAGGGACAAGTGCCACCACTAATGTCACATGAAACCGGTTTAATCCAATATTTCAAATAAGTATTTGCAACACTCTGACAGGTGCTGTCATGCTCTAACACCTCTTTTTTTGTTATGGCAATCTAATAGACTAAAATGATATCACATTAATGCGATATGAGATGACAGAGAGTTGAGAATGTAATACACTGGTCCCTCAATCTGTGTGATAAAAAAATGAGTGCTGAGAGGAACTGCCAGAGGACAGACACGTAGCCGCTCCAGGTCCCCGAGTGCGGAGGGAAGGTTTAGGCGGTCGAGCGTGAAGATGCCTTCAGCCATCATACTGGAATTCAGCTGCAGGGTGAGGTGGCCTGTTGCTGGTCCGCTGATGTGGTAGGAAAGGGCTAGGCCCACAGGGAAGCTGCAGGGATGCAGAAAGAATAGTCCCCCCAGTGGATATTTCTTCCCAGGGTGATTCACATGGGATTATTTGCATCCAAACAATTGGAAGAAGCCCGGACTGAGAGTCAGCTGCCTGGAATAGTTATTTTTCTACAGTCTCTGGTTACTTTACTTTTCTTGGTTCCTGCTTCCTAATATGTAAAGTAAAGGATCTGGATTAGAATAAATCAGTTATTGCAATTTCGGATCTGTAAGAAGCCAGGCAGGTACTGAAACGAGTACAGCGAGCCTGGTATACAAGAACAGGGTGCTTGAGGCGGAGGCAAAGTGGAGACATATGAGTCCCAATTAAGAGAGTTAAAATTTGTTTTTCACACTATGCAGGTTTTAGCAAATGGATATCCAGTTTGTCTATTAAATAAATTGTGAAGTTTCTTCCCACTTTAAAGTATAAATTCAAATTTTCCCCAAAGTATCTGGTAATTACATGACATCTCTGTTTCATTCTAGCTGTGTAAATCAGGTATATTAATTAGGATTACATTCAGCTGCAAGGAGAAAAAAACCTCAAAGAATAACGACCTAAATGAAATTTATTTCTCACACCCATGAAAGTCAGTAGATGGACAGTTCAGGGCGGGTCCAGCAGCTCTGCTCCACAGCAGCCCCGGGTCCTTTTCAACCATTGTCAAGGTGTGACCCTCATCCCTACAGTCTTTGTTCCAGGCTGAGGGATGGAGGAAGGGATGAAGAAGCAGGAACAAAGGGCTGTTTCTTGAAGTTGGTTCCCAGAAACTGTCCCATGATTCTTCATTTTCTATCTCATTGACGAGAACTTAGACTTAGTTTCAAAGGAGGCTGGGAAACGTAGTGTTCTTCACATTAAGCAATTGTGTACTGTTATGGACTGAATTGTGCGTCCCCCCCCGCCCCCCCAGATTAATATGTTGAAGCCTAACTCCCAATATGATGGTGTTTGCTGCTTTTAGGGAGGTCATTAAGGTTTAAGGCAGTCCTAAGGGTGGGTCCTTAATCCAGTACGATTGGTGTCCTTATAAGAAGAGCAAGAGAGACCAGAGCTCTGTCCCTCCACATGCACATAGAAGGCAGGCCACATGAGGACACAGTGAGGAGGCTGTCTGCAAGCCAGAGAGAGAGCCCTCACTAGACAGAGAATTTGCTGGCACTTTGATCACGGACTTCTAGCCTCCAGAACTGTGAGAAAATAAAAGTCTATTGTTTAAGCTACCCATTTTGTGGTATTTTGTCATGGCAGTCCATGAAGACTAATACATGTACCTAACATTGTAGCCATATATGGTATATATAGAGAGAGACAGACATACTATCTGTGTGTGTGTATGTATATATACATATATATATAGAGAGAGAGAGAGAGAGAGACACTTATAAGAAATTGACTCATGCAATTTTGGAGGCTGAGAAGTTCCATGATCTGCCATCTCCAAGCTGGAGACCCACGAAAGTCTGTGGTGTAACTCTAATCCAAGTACAAAGGCCAGAGAACCAGGGGAACTGATGGCATAAATCCTAGTCCAAGGGCAGAAGACTGATGTCTCACACTTCTACCCTGGAAACAATTAAAAAGGAATATAATTCCATATAGCATTACCTTTAAAGACAAGTGATAGGGCAAAAAGCGTTATTTGAATTTAGAGGAGGAAAGTTCAATGGGTCAAGAGTAATACAGGAAACATCAAATGGGAGATCTTAAGTGGCTGGTTGGATTTAGTGACATAGGAGACGCCAAGCAGGATGTGTCACTAAGTTGCGGGCTGTTCTGACACGCTGAGAATTTTCGTCATTGATACACATTGAAGATGACACAATGCTCTGTTTCAATCGACTTTACCCAACTACGCAGTGTGTGGTCTCACCTGCTTCATGTAGAGCCCTTCAGCATCATAATTTGATAAATTTTATGAATATCAGAGATGGCGATATTGAAAATTGAGGTTGTAATCTCATTAATAGGTCAAATGTCAATCTTCAAAGTAATACAAAATAGGTTTTATCCCATTATCCTCACTGTGATATTAATGTCTCATGAAGAAATTGCATGTGCACAGTTTCAATAAAGTACTACAAATATTAAAAACAAAACCAAACAAACAAAAATCTCAACAACCTCTCTTTGTCATTAACCTAATGGAGTCACCTAACATATTATTTGCCATGAAAGCATTCTTTACAAAGTTCGTTGAATTAAACTGAAGGAGAGAAAACTTGTGAGTATTAATAACTGTCATTCTTGTGCAGACAGAGATTTAGAAAGGTAAAATAATGCCTGGTACTAATGTCAATATAATACTTAGAGATTATGGGATTTAAGAGTTATATAAAAAAATGATACTTCTTCTAAGATATCATGGGTTTGTTTCATAATCATCTCATTTTTCTCATTAATAACACCACAGAAGCAAACAGATAAATTCTTTCTATTGAAGCATAATTTTTCTTTTCAATTAAGAAAATTCAAATGACAGTATTACTGGAAAAAAAGAAGATAAAAATTAAAAATGGATGTTGTAATTATATCCTATACAAAAACATTTTCAAAAAATGTTGGTCTCTAAAAGCTTTTACCTTTGTGAAATTTATCTTAATTCATCAAAACTAGAAGTCAATTTGTACTTTTTCAGTGGAAAAGAAGGAATACAGAATAAGGCTAACAATCTCATTTGAACATACAACTTATCTTCTTATGGTCTGGCACATGTCTCAGAAGAAAGAAAGAAAAGATATTTACTTGAAAGACAAGATCAGTTTCTAAACAAAAAGAGTACAAATTATACATGGCTCTTCTGAACAGCAGTCCATGGCTTTAGTTTCCTTACACGTAGTTCATCCACTTTCCAAATTCAAAAGTAATTTTCATTGATGTTATTTCATTTATATTTATTGACTTATGAAAATCGTCATCAGTAAATACTTAATTTTGGTGTTAGAGTATTTAGATTGTTTAACATATTCTCTTAAACTGATTTTCTAATTGACCTTTTCAGGAGGCAGAAACTTTTGTATTCTCAAAATATACAATGTCAGGAGGAGTGAGAAAACAAACCGAAACAAAAGGGCTATTTGAGCCTCTCCCAGTCAAGCAAGACAGTGGGGTCTTCGTCTCCCTAATGTAATAAGTGCTGAACCTGACAGAGCGGAAAGCTTTGAAGACATCCTAAGGCTAGAGAATAAGCAGACGTTTTACGAACCTGAAGTGAAATAGATTCAGAGGTTAATTTTTCTTCAAAATCATTGCATTAAGGTCATGCCTATGTGATACTGAAAATACTGGAATTGAGTGAATTTTATCAATAAAATCCAAATTGGTTATTTGATGTCTTGTTAGACAATGTAGTTATTTGAAAAAAAATTGTTTCTTTCAATCCTAAAACAAATTATCAACCAGTTCTTTTGGTGTCTTGCTGCCCCAGCATCACTCTGAGCAGCATAGCTGATTCCCATTTCTCCAGGGTCACCCGCATTCCCAGCACGGAGGAGCCTTGTGAGCTATTCCTGACGTGCCTCACATACTGACGCACCAGCGTGTGGGGCGTGGTGATGATGACATTTGAGACTGGTGTCAGGATGAATCCACACTCCAAATCCTGGGGGCAGCTTTCTTACCTTCTGTGGACCTCCATTCCTCCTTCAGTAAAAGCCCCACAGGTTGTTGTGAGTAAGCAAGATAGAGATGAACGTGACTTACAATAGTAGTGGCAGCAACAATAAGGATAGGTGACATTCATTGAACTCTTAACTACGCACGTGCCAAGCACAAACTTCTACCAATGGGGACTTTCATCTCCCCCCCTCATTACTGATGGAGGACAGAGCCTTTGGTAAGAAGGGCAGATTAGGAGCCCTCGGGACTAGACTTGCGGTTGCTGAGGCACAGACACTCTCCTCTCCTGGCCTCAGTTGGGGGAGACGGTGAGAGCCGGAAGGGCTGCAGGGAGAAGGGTGACCCTGGGGTTGGCAGCTACATGCCTAGACGGTTCCTCTCTACCCTAGTCCTGGATTTAACATTTTGATAAGACAGTTTGGGTCAAATATCTTTCACTTACAAACAAGCCCATAGGCACATCTTACGTAATATGTATCAAAACTGTGAGGGCAGAACTAATATAATTTCCATTTTAAAGATGAGAAAACTAAGGTTTAGACAAGCTAAGTAACTTGCCTAAAGTTACGTAGCTGCTGACAGGGCAGGGATTCAAAAAAGCTTTCTGGTCTCCCAAAGCTCAGTGCTTAGCCACCTCTGCACATTTCCCCCCACTGACGTTAATTTCTGACGGGCTGCACCAAGAGGAGGGGGCACAGTTATTTGGCTCAAGGCCATGACCAGATTGAAAGTGGATCACGGGTGGCACTAGAGGGCCCCAAGGCCAAGAGTGGCTCATGAGGCAATTTTGGAATGCTATCCTAGTAAAGGGCTGGATTAATTAGAAGCTGGGCAGTTTCTCTGTGGGAATTTTCACTGGAATTTGGAAAGAAATGAAGCAAGTGTTCCAGCTCTGTCCCACGTGGAGAGGAGGTCAAGAAAGAAGAGCTGGTCAAACATTGGAAACTGGCATCCCTAAGCTGTTTGCACACTTCTTAGCTTTTTCATCCCTGCCTTTCCTCCAGAAATCATGGGTTTTCTAAGCCTACAAATACTCATCTCTCTTTCCCCTGTCCCTTCCAACATTATCAGTCTGCAAAATTATCCAGTTATAGGACATAACGCCTAATTTCTCTGGATCTTGGTGGCCATGAAGATCCCCAACCCTAAGTGTTACCGATCAACTCACAGTGTCCTGAGTTGATCTGACCTCGATGTGACCATGAGACCAGTCAAGCCCCTGGACCTCATTAGACCTCCCTCCCTTTAGATCTAGGAAGACAGCAAATTAGGTCATTAGTAAGACCACTTCCTGACCTAAGAGTCTGTGGTTCTTCTGTCACAAAAAGAAATCCTAAATTATAGTGAGTCAATGAAGGCTTGATGGATCATTCTGGAAGGTTGCTGACCTCTAGTGTCAGCACAGATCTAGAAGGAAAATTCAAACCTCCGTGTTAGTTTCATGTTCCTGCCAAGACTTCCATATCTTCCTGTCCTTTTTCCTTCAGGAGGGGAAGAAAATGTAAAATACTTCCAATTAAAGTTCTGTTAATTAAAGCTTCATTTACAGAATAAAAATATTTCTGCCGACATTTGACTGATTACATCAGTTTTGAACTTCAAATTTTAATGAGGTATTAACAAGCCCAAGAATAAACAAGTTAATCATGCCCCGTTTCCTATTTCCTCCTTTGTATTAAATGATAAGTGAATTTAAAGCAATGCTTTGTCTTCTTAATATCTGCTAAATGTGGATGAATTACTGAGTATATATTTATTCTTAAACTCATTTGGAGGCAAATATTTACAAGGCTTTTCGGTTATAATCTGATTTTAACATCCCAACTGAAACTGACGTATAGCACGTGACTTTAAATGTGGCGTGAGTTGAAGAGGCCAGAATTAATTAGCTAATTCTATCAAGGGTTTCTTGAAACTGATTTTGAAAGGAAAAAAACTCTTACTTTTTCAAGTCAAGTTTTAATTGTAGGAATTTGCATGGCAAATATCAGAGTCTCACGTGAATAAAGTTTAATAATTTTGGGTGTACATGTATTTGATTTTACCATATTGTTAACTGAGTTAGAATCTTACCTTAATATTCTGTGCCATCAAGTGAACACCATTTCTAGCATGCAGGTGGGTTTCTTCATTATTTATTCTGGAATTAATTACTGAGAAAGTTAGTAAAATTTGCTTAGAAATCTTTAAAATTTGCCAGGAATGAGACATGGTGGGGGCAAGGAGGTGGAGATTGGTGGAAGCCATCAAATGCCTGTCTTTTTCTGGTTATTAGCTAAGGAATGCTGTTCATCGCCAATTTGCACTTAGAGCACACAGCTTGCTGGATGCATAGGAGAGCGTAGGAACTCTTTGTGCACCTAGGTGACAATGATGTTGTAGAGACAACAGAACAATTTCCTTGGAAAGCAGTGGGATAGATGATTAATTGGCAAACTTTTGTCACTGACAAAGTGCTCACTGTGTGTGGGGCAGTAAACAATCTCAGATATTCTCACAGTTTCCTCCTCCCAGAGTTTTGTACTGGTCAATTGTTAATTTAATGCTTATGACATAAAGTGAAATAAGCATTAATATGTACATTAACAAGTACATATAAGGAGGGCCTGCCTGGTGGTGTGGTGGTTAAGTTCACAGGCTCTGTTTTGGTGGCAGGGTGTTCATGGGTTTGGATCCTGGGCATGAACCTATACACCGCTCATCAAGCCATGCTGTGGTGGCATCCCACATACAAAATAGAGGAAGAGGGCCGGCCTGGTGGTGCAGCAGTTAAGTGCGCACGTTCCGCTTCTCAGCAGCCTGGGGTTGGCTGGTTCGGAGCCTGGGTGCGGACATGGCACTGATTGGCACGCCATGCTGTGGTAGGCGTCCCACATATGAAATAGAGGAAGATGGGCACGGATGTTAGCTCAGGGCCAGTCTTCCTCAGCAAAAAGAGGAGGACTGGCAGTAGTTAGCTCAGGGCTAATCTTCCTTGAAAAAAAAAAAATAGAGGAAGAGTGGCATGGATGTTAGCTCAGGGCTAATCTTCCTCAAGCAAAAAGAGGAAGATTGGCAACAGATGTTAGCTCGGGCAATCTTCCTCAAACACACACACATGAAATACATATAAGGATTGTTTAAAGACCAGGACACTTATTTTGGAAGAGAAGTATTTTAGATACTAGGCCCATTTGTGCCATGATCCCCTCCCCCAGTTTATGAGTCAAGGTCCTCCAGAACAGCAGAACCAGCTCATGCATTGTTGGGGTTGGTGAGTCTGAAATGTGCAGGGCAGGCTGACAGGCTAGAAATTCTAGCAGAAGTCAATGGTGTGTGTAGTCTTGAGTTTGAACACAGTCTGGAGGCAGAATTCCCGCTTCCTCAGGTGATGTCAGTCTCTTTTCTTAAGGCCTTCACCTGATTGGATGAGGCCCAGCCACATTATGGAGGGTAATCTGTTTTACTCAAAGTCTGCTTGTTTAAATGTTAATCACATCTAAAAATACCTTTGTAGCATCATCTAGACTTGGCAGTATAGTGTAGCTAAGTTGACACATAAAATGAACCATCGCACAATTTACACATGGGCTTGATTTAATACTTTATTTATAAAAGTCTTTTGTTTTCCTCATATAGTTACCCACTTGGCCCAATTTGAAAACGTTGAAATGTTAAAGTGATTTTATTGTGTGAAGACATCATTCTTCCTGACTGGTCCCACAACAACTTCCTTCTCTTCTCCAGGACCAGGGACTTAGAGGAGTCCCTTTCTAGCTGCAGATTTATTTAATTTCTTTTATCTTTTCTCTGAAAATGATGCCACTGCTTTTTGCCCAGGTACTCAGTCAACTGGGTCTCAAGTGCTGAGTCCGTTCAGAGGTTGTGATGGTTAATTTTATGTGTCACTTTGGCTGGGTCACCACACACACCTATTTGCTCAAACATTCTGGATGTTTCTGTGAAGGTGTTTTTGGATGAGATTAACATTTAAATTGGTGGACTTCAAGTAAAGCAGATTACTCTCCCTAGTGTGGTGGGCCTCATCCAATCGGTTGAAGGCACAAATAGGACAAAGCCCTACTTCCTCCCAGCAGGAAAGAATTCTGAACAGCTCACAGCCTTTTGATTGGGACTGCAACTCTTTCCTGCATCTTCGGGCTGACAACCCACCCTCGAAGAGTTTGGAGTTGCATCTCCACAATCCTGAGAGCTAATTCCTCAAAACGAATCTCTCTTTATATATATACACACACACACTTTCTCTCTTTATACACACACACGTTCCTTCTTTTGGTTCTGTTTCTACTCTGACTAACACAGAGGTAGCTGGAGCAACCAATGGAGGAGAAATATACCTTCTTTATTTGGGATTTCCATTGTTCTGAGCCCTTTAAAGGATAGTTTGTGTTTTGCATACAAATATAGTTTTATTTTTAAAAATGTAATAAAGCAGTACTAAAATTTAGAAGGGTTCAAGCAAGGCCCAAGGAAGTTTTCAATATTTTAGATAGAAGCATTTGAATCCTGCAGGGTTTGGTGCTGTTCTCTGTCTGGAACATCACAGAGCCGATGCTGAGGTTCCTGGAGGCCAAGGAGAGGAGGGTCGTTTACAACATGGACGGTCGGGAAGGGTAGTTCCCCAAGGCAGGCCAGCTGAAACTGAGAACCAGGAGCAGGCACCCGGTGCCCAAATTGTGCCCACCATGAGGACGTGTGGCTCGGATCTTCTGCTGTGGGGAAGAAAGTTTACCCCAAGGCCCCAGAGGCTGTGCTCCGCATCCTTCACTTCACACACGCGCCACCGTCGTGGTCCCACCAACAACCCAGCATGGCAAAATACTGTTACCAGATGTAGGTCTCTTCTGATGACCGGCTTCGGCTCAGGGACACTGACTGGCACAGCCGAACCTTCTTAGACCCTCTCTGCAGTCTAAGCCCTCCTCTCTTTGTGACTTTCCTCTCCTGTGCAACGTCACACCCACGTTGTGGTCTGCGGGCGCTCGCAGCCTCCTCCCCGCCCTCCACGTTTTCCTTCGTGTACTTTCTCCTCAACGCAGCTCTTGCGTGCCTAACTCCGTCTCGGTGTCTGCTTTCAGAGCACTCAGACGATGCATGTGGGGCGTTGCAGCCTCGTGTTTTACAGCTATGAGGAGGGAGTGTCAAGTCCCAGATCCATCAGTGTTCACGATGTGGTCTCGAGTGCAAGGGCCCTCCTACATGGTAGCTGGTCTATGGACGTTTACGAGGACCAGCTCAGGGACTCCAATGAATGGAACTGACTTTAAGATTTCCCGATCCGATAAACTAGTTCCCAAATGGAACTTCTTGGAACAATGGTTTTGATTTATATATATATATATATATATATTTTTTTTTACCAACTAATAGTTATTTATTGTTTGTTTCTATACAGCAGAAGCCTCTTTCTTATGGGGGTGTGTGGGGAGGTTGATGTATTTTGGAAAAAGCTTATAAAAAATTTTTGAGGAAGAGTTAATAATGCTATAAGCATCTTTGATACATTTCAGTGCAAATATTTAATAGCAACTACTGTGTGTAGAGTGTCACGCGGGTTTAGGAAAGATGAATGAATTTTTGTCTCTGACTTCATGTAAGTGAGAAAATATGGAAAGCAAAGCCGAATGGGATGATCATTACAAGAAAAGACAACGCAAGACTAGATGGTCTGGAAGAAAAAATGGGGGAAAGTCACAGCCTGCTTGGAAAATAAGGAAGTTTATGGAGAATGTGTGATTAGAACTGTACCTCCCAGGATGAGAAGGTGTTACAGGAGGGAAGCCGGTGGCCGTCCTTTGATGGAGAGAAAACAGGGTGAGCTGTGCACAGAGGCTGGGGAGCCAGCAAGTTCAGAAGGGCCGGAGCAGCCTAAGTGGAGAGAAGGGTGTTTTCAATGAGGGAGAACGAGGAAGTCATGCCGGAATGGGAGACAGCAGCCTGTCCCTGGGGTTACCTGACGCCGGGTGAGGACTTAGGAATTAATTCCTGGCACAAGGTTTTGAGGAAAGGTGTGCTTGCATATTTTACACATTGATTACTAATCTACAGTGTCTGAGCGTGGGCCAGATCTTGAGCTGGTTCCTCTGTGAATCGCCTGGTGTCCTAGCATATTTTCTCACTCACACCCTGTTATCTGTCCCGTATGTGGCACAACCTTTCCTCACGTTACTTGATTTATATGTATTTCTAACTCCTTTATCTTTTAAATAAGGAGCAAAATAAGGCAAAAATAGTTATAATCATATAATTGGAGTAACACAAGTATAACTGGACCAGAAATTCCTCTGAAAGATAACTTGACCAAAAAAAGGAGGGTAGTAGGGGAGAATGATAGTAAATAGAGACCTCCCTCCCAAAAAAATCCCCCATGGCAAATTGACCTCTCAAGGAATTATTTGATAAATTCCTGAAGACAAGCATTTGACAAACGTGCTCGAGAGGAATGTTCTCTATTTAAAATAAATATAAGGTTAAGACACACCCACTTTAGTCTTAATAAAACAAAGGACTTTTTCATGATGCATAAGCAGTCCCCAGCGGGTTCACAAATGAACTTGGCAGCATAGACATTGCCAGAGTGAGCTCGTTCAAGACCAAAGTAAAAACCGAGAACAAATACAATGTAATTAAGGAAAGTCTGGTTTGTAAAAATAATAATTTTGTGATTATGAAATGTTATAGTAAGGTTAACACAATACATATTAATTAACTTTATACATGTTTTAGATTTATTAACTTTTTTAAAGTAATTATTTATTGATGTATAACTCTTTTAAATTTTGAAAATATTCAAACCACAGAGAAGTTGAAAAGGTGATACAATGAACACCTTTATGTCTCTCAACTAGATGCACCATCTCTTAGCGTCTTGTCACACCTGTTCTCTCCATCACTCTCTCTTTTTACCCTTTTGCCAAACCCTCCAAAAGTAGCTAGCAGATATGATGGCAAATCACCACAATGTGTCCAAATTACCCTCCACAACCACTAACCTATGACCACACCCAAGGAAATCTTAATGTAAAAACATGATCTAACACATGCTCCATACTCAGATTTCCTAGTTGTCCCCAAATGTCTTTCTAACTGTTTTATTTGTATTGAGGTTTGATTCAAAATGTGTTTGAGACTCACCCATGACGTTTGACTGCTGGATTTTTTCACTGTCCCCTAATCTAGGACATAGCCCTACCCCCACCCTGTGTTCTTCAGTACATGGGAGACTTTAAGATGTCCTGCATTCTAGATCCATCCGACTTTTCCCCCTTATTAGAGACCAGCACTCATGTGCTTGTGGGAAGCCATCATTGGACCACATCAGGATGCAAGATGCAGGATTTGCCTGACGTCAGGCTGACTCAGGATTGACTTCTCTTAGCAAGCTGGACCTCTTGCCCAGACTGCTAGATCTACCCATTGTGAAAACACATTTCCCTTTTCTAATTACTAGTTAATTGGAGGGATGATATTAATTCATGTACTACTTCATAGTTTTTAAAGCTCTGAGTTGTTCTTGGGGAATGGGATACAGGGGAGACTCTTCTAGACAATTTTTGCATAACTTTTCCAAGTAAGGAGCTGCCTTTTTCCACGAGCGTAAAGACAGCAGGAAGTTAGGACCGGAAGGGATCCGAGTGATGATCTGGCTCAATGCCTTTTTGTTTTGTTTACAGAAGAGGAGCCAAAGTCATCTCAGTGAAATGGTGGGAACCATTCTCCAGATCCCCTCATTTCTGTCCTATTTTCTTTCTATTATTTTCAAAGCATATTAACTTAGTCTTTCAAGAACAAAGAGCAAAATCTTAGACAATCAGAAGAAGATACGAGAGCAATATGGAAGAGGATGGATTATGCTATTCTTGGGGATATGTCTTGGAGATAGTAACACCACCATGGGTCTGTTCTATAATAAATAAATAAATAAATAAATATAATGTGAGCCACATATGTAATTTTAAGTTTTCTAATGGCCACTTAAAATAAGTAAAAAGAAACAAAAGGAATTAATATAATAACATATTTTATTTAACCCATATTCCAAATATGATCATTTCAACACATAATTTAAAAACTTATTTACAAAATAGTTTTCATTCCTTTCTTTTTTTAACAATCTGTGTGTATTTTGTATTTACAGCACAGCTCAATTCAGATGAGCCACATTTCAAGGTCTCAAAATAGTCTCATTTGGCCAGTGGCTACCGTGTTGAACAGCATTGCTCTAGAACAATGAAGAAATGTAAAATAGAAGTTTCCACTGACTGCTCCTGATATTTCAAAAGTCTGTTTAATATTATACATTTATCCAAAAATAGGCCATCAGACTAACTGCAATGACAATCATGTCATTAAATGAGGAAGGTTAATAGCCATGGCTGGCTTCAGTGCAGTCACACAGGGCCCAGTACTGAGAGGGGTTTAATGCTCTGTGATCACCACATTGAACTTCTTAACATTTTATCTTTGGATTTGTGTTTTGAGAGTGAAGTTGGGTGAGACTATGAAGTCTGTGCCTGTCACTTGCCACCTGCCTTCCCAGGCGGTTCCAGGTCGCCTTCTGGCTCCACCAGGCTGCGTCCGCGAGCCTCACACAGTGTTGTCTGCATTCCCCCGGCAAGTGCCATCCTGCCAGAGGGAGCACAGCCTCAAATAACAGTGAAAACATACCAGGACAGCTCACCAGAGAGACGGAGAAAGAAGAGAGAAGCTTGTTTCTTGATTTTGACTCAGGGCTCCTCGTTTGCGTTTTGCACTGGGCCCTACCATAGCTGTTATTAATTCCTATCGCTAATAACTGTTTTGTAGCACTTGCAATTGCTGCCCTTTTAAAAAACAAAATTGTTGAAAAAGTCTTTCTTCCTAAAGGCAGTTTGGTAGACAAACTCTTTGAAAAGATGTGATCCATGGGTAATGTAGCAAGTTGGATATATTTCCTTACAGAGATAATGTAACAAACTGGGTCTTTCATGTAGAAAATATTGGAAACCCCTGATATTGATTCAGGATGTATTTTAAAACAATTAAATCAGGCAACTCAACAGAAAGCCAAGTCATTGTGTGGTCATTCGGGAAGGAAGGTGACTCTATTTTGGTTTGTTTTATGTAATGTAACCAGTTAATTTACTAAAGTTTTCATTATGTTGGATGTTACAGTGGCATCCTATACATAGTCTGCCAAATAAAGTTCTGTTTAATGAAATGTAATGTAACCAGTTAATTTACTAAAGTTTTCATTATGTTGGATGTTACAGTGGCATCCTATACATAGTCTGCCAAATAAAGTTCTGTTTAATGAAATGTGGCTTATTATCTATGCCGAGATTTAGCAACCAGAGCTATTGGACAATATTTTAAATTGTGATGGGTAAGAATGAAAATAAACCCCAAATGATGAGATACTATTAATAAATATAGTCTATTGATCCAAGAGGGCTAGAGCTGCATTGCAAGGTCTTTGGAATGAAAAGTGACAAAACCCTGAGTGGACAATTCTGGCAAGACCCACGCAGACCGGTATCCTGGGAGTCGGGCAGTGCACAGGAGTACTGGGAGTTTGCTAGAGCAGTGGTCTGTGCCCGGAGTGCATGTGTGGCAAAGCAGACGAAGGGGGCTCGGGCTCTGCCTCTGACCAGCCAACCTTGAGAAGGGGTGCCTTTCTTCATTTGCAAGCCCCAGCAGCTAAGCCTGCTAACCCTTAATATCCCTTTCAATTCTAAGCTTCATAAAGACTACAAACAGAAATGTGGTGAGAATTTGGATCATTTTCCCAGTACAGAAGGACCTATCTCTATCCTATTGACATTGTCCTCTCCTGACACTTGGAGAAAGAGGCACCACACTTTAAGAAGTCCCCTCAGGGGACTCTCTACCCAGTATTTCATGAAAGGGGAATCCTGGCGTGGTCAGTTTTCTTTTCTATTCCATGTTTTTCCTTTCTTTCCTCCTCCTCCTCCTTTTTTGGATGACCAGCTAAATGATTGTCAATTTGTTAGCACTGTTTAGACATTAGATTAGCATCCCTGTTCGGGGCATTCATTCCAGGCCCTCAGGAATCTCAGCTATGGATGGCCTGATGCTTCCTCAGCCTGCAGGCCTGCTTTGCTTGGAGGAGTCCATATTTTTCCCTCTTTGGTGTCTGATTGTGCCATCATAGTCTTTATCACACACATTCTGTGAAACTAATAAAAGAAACTTTGATTGAATTGGAGTCAGGAATGCCTGTAGGGGGGCCTCTCATGCCCTATCATGTATCATCAATTACCCCGATCAGGAGGAGACTAAGCTTCCATCTCTAACAAGGAGTGCAGCTACTTTACTACTCCAGCAGGAGGACCCAGGATTTCCCTCCTTGCTGGCAACAGCCCAGCCCATGAGAGGCTGCTGTAACCCAACCAGTGAGTCACCTTGTACCCTGGATTCCCAGTTGCCTCCAATGGACTTTCTGTTTATTACAGCCCCTCTCAACTCTCCTCTTTCCTCTATAAAAGCGAGCCTCTTCCTTAGTTTCTCTGGATTTGCCAATGGTCTGGCATAGGCTACATATCCTGAATTGCAATTTCTCTGATTACTCCCGGATTAACTTGTTTTCCAGATAAAACAACTGGCCAATTTACTTTTTAAGTTGACAATACTTTGAGAATCTAAGTGGTTAAAATAAGCTGACTATGAAAAGTCTGCTTCCCAGGAGAATGCTAGTAACCTCTAGGGATGGCTTTGAGGCATGTCCTCACAAGTTTTTATAACCTTAATCTTCCTGGTGGCCAGCAGGTTTCCAAAATATGTGTACAGTCGTGCGTCATTTAACAACAGGGATATGTTCTGAGAAATGCATCGTTAGGGAATTTTGTCATTGTGGGAATATCACAGAGTGCACTTACACAGACCTAGGTGACATAGCCTGCCACACACCTAGGCTGCGTGGTATAATCTGAGTGGGTCACCATTGTACATACAGGCTGTCATTGACCAAAATGCCGTTATGTGGTGCGTGACTGTGTCTGTTTGAAATTTTTCGAAAAGCAAGTTTAGAAATTAAAGATCGGCTCTTGTTTAGGCCATTGGAAAGGCTGATCTCGAGACTTGACTGAGACCTGTCTAGATCGTGGGCTGTGAATGCCCTGGCCAACAGGTGCTAGCGAGTTCCATCACCGAGCCCAGAGCACAGCAGCTCACGTCCCCCAGGGGCCGTGATCGACACAATCCATTTTTAATGCCTTGTGTCAGGCATCCCTGCTGCCCTCTAACCATTCTTAATAATAAGACAAAAGTGATATTTTAGGGTAACAGTTAATAAATAATGTGACTTATCCAATCACACCTTTCACTAAAATATTATTATCTTTTGGCAGATTCATTACTGTAGAGACATCAGGATCTGATGAAACATTCTCTAATTCTACCACTAGTACATTTTCCAGAGTTGTCTTTCTTTTAATTTAATTCTCCCACTCTGAAAGCATACTGTCCGTTGCAATTACTGAATGAGCATTTAATCTCGCGTAACTAAGGCATTTTAATCTTTTCTTATGGAGAGACGATTAAAAGGTCCTAATATTGCTATGATATGGATACATTTCATCCCAACCTAGTGAATCAAAGTTTCCTTTGTTCTCATAACTGTGAGTTAAGACAAATCAAGCCGCCAGGCACTTTGCTGCCATGGTTAAGCCACCTTATCACAACGTGTGATAAATGTTTCAAAACACAGTCTATTGAATAGAAGGGTTTCCAGATCTTTCTTGGGCAGAGGTGAGCCTAGAGGTGGAGAATCGAAGTTTTTATAGGCGTTATAGTAGCTTGATTTATAGTCTATTATATTTGTCTCAAAGCAATAAATCTTGGCACTTTTTAAATGTTGTGTTGCTAAGAGAGATTTCGGATCACTTTAAAACTGTAAGGGGTGATTTTCTTATACTATAGCATTTCTACATTGCTAATTTCAAGTGTTTAGCTATAATATTAGTACTACACTAGTATAAAAATAAAAGAAAATTTATGAATTTTTAAACTTTTTTCAAAATCAAGACCTTTTCCTGATTATTACTTTCATATCACTGTTCTATTTCCTTGGCACATAGCATGTCATGTTAAAAGGATTTTATACCCTGAATGTTTGCAAGGTACATAAACCTTAGCCTATTATCAACTCTAGTGAAAATACATAAATATAAATCTGCAATGTGTTGTTTGTCTAAGAAGGTAATTTCCCCATGACTATTTTGCCTGGCCTCTAACCACTGACACTGGTATATTTATTTCAGTTGTACTGGTCGCTGTTTTACGAGGAAGGACCTCACACTGCATTAGGGATTTTCATAATACCTTGGGCTTGGCTGAGAAATGTCACATCCTTCTTCTTCAACCTCCATTTCTCAGTCACATCCATTCATGACCTAATTCTCCCCTTCAGAGTTGTGGTGATATAAATGGGTCACAGATTAGCAAGTTTGCGTTTGGGAAACACGGCAGCTCCAATTTGATTTTTATTACACATTTATTCCTCAAGGATCATTTCATGTTTATCGAAAGTTAGTAAAACAACAATTCTTTCCAGACTGATAATGAGCTGGTAATCAATGTGAAATATATTTGTAAAACAAATAGGAATTTGTCTTTTTCCCTATGAAAACATTCAGACACTGACATAGCCATTTTAATGGTTATATTTGAACTTTTTAAAGATAGCCTTTAAAAAGAGAATGTGTTCGGGGCTCGCCACGTGGCTGAGTGGTTAAGTTCGCTCGTTCCGCTGCAGGCGGCCCAGTGTTTCGTTGGTTCGAATCCTGGGCGCGGACAATGGCACTGCTCATCAAACCACGCTGAGGCAGCGTCCCACCTGCCACAACTAGAAGGACCCACAATGAAGAATGTACAGCTATGTACTGGGGGCCTTTGGGGAGAAAAAGGAAAAAAATAAAATCTTAAAAAAAAAGAGAACGTTTTCTTTAATAATCTATCTATGCTGCTTTGTTACATTTTCTTATGAGGATTTTTTTTTTAACATTACATAAAAGGTTTATCAAGTGTTTAGATTGTATGTAAATGACAGAAACTGGCATAAGAAACTATTCATGGATATTTCACTTTTTTGGGGGTGGGGAATAATGATTAAATCAGAAATTCACGGGAAGAATATCTGAGAACTTCTAGCCATACATAAATTCATAAGGACATAGATGTCCTTTGTTTGTATATTGTTTCCTTATTAACCAGGAGCTGCTTTGATTATTGGGGCCGAGGTGTTGACAGCCCAAGGTGTACTCCTTGATTGCACAGGTAAAGGCATATACATTACGCTGAATAGAAAGCTGATAGCAATGTAGGCTAAGTGCTTTTAATTAGCTGCTTATTCAAATATACTATTCATTATTTCTCTAAGAATGAGATTGGTGTGCATGTGTGCTTGTGTGTGTGTGTGCTGGGACCAGGGAGGTGAGGAATGATATTGGTACAAGTTTTTGGAGGAGTCCTGGAGAAGAGAAGAGAGAAAACTTCCATTTACAGTTATGTAAACAATTGAACATTTCCAAGCGGACCAAAAGGCATTTCTACATTGATAATTTGAATTTGCTAGTTGCAAATGTTAATGCCACACTAGTGTAAATAGAAAGCTATCATAATATCAACATGTCACTACAGAGCTCTAGCGGTTTAGAGGAGCTTTGCTTGGGGGAAAATGGGGGCAGCCACTCTCTTCCTTATTATCCAAGATTCCCTTAAGGTGAAATAGAATTGGGATAGAAATGGTCATTTGAGGTTTTTAGTTTTGTCTTTTGAAATGTGACTTATTTTCTAAGACTCTTGGCAAAAGTAAAGCAAATGACAAGCAATAAATAGCTATAACAGTATTGTTTTTAAACATCATCCTTTGACTGAACATGATAGTAGGGAAGGAAATGCAAATCTCATTTCGTTATCTGAGTCAATTCACCTCAAAAATACAGTTCAGTCACAAAGTTGCACAATAATTAAGATAAAGAGATTTGGAGTCAAGACTGACCTGAAATCAAATCGCAGCTCTGTGTCTTAGCAGTTACGTCAACGATTTGGAAATTTTCTAATTTCCAGTATGAAAATGAGAATGGTGATGAAGTATCTTCTCCATGTGGTTATTGTGAAAGCTGAAGAAGATAACATACGTAAAGTTCTTCACAGAGTACCTGGCATATAATAACAATGATCCCAAACATGCAGGCTTAAAGAAACCCAGGGTAAAAAAAGAATAAGATATTTAAGAAAAACAGACATTTTTGTCATTTGCCACCTCTTCACCCTGGGCTGTTGGTTTTTCCCTAGAGCTACATAGCTATTTCTCTCTCTGTCTCTCAGCAAAACTCCCCCAAACCCAAAAAGAAAACATTTCAGAAATAAATGACGTGTTGAACATACTAAAAAGTCATGCCCCGACCTTGAAGCGGAGTTTATGAATTTTGAAAGGGTGAAGAAAAATAGAATAATTGACTACATATCTACCCATCCAAACAGTTACTGTGGAAGTTCTGGTCCAACTGTTTTTACCACAGCTTTGCAGGTTTCACGGGCTGCGGCACTGAGTGGTAGAGCCTTCGGGGAGGCTGGCATGGGCAGGACTAAAGTTACCACCAACAGTGTTTCTCCTCACACTCCAGGATTCAGAGTCTTTTTGAGAAAAGGAAATGCAATTGAGCTAAACTGTTTGTTCCCTCTGAAGGAAATGTCATAAAGGCTGAGGGTGCGAGGACTTTTAACCCACGTTTTCTGCTCTGGGCTCATTTTGTGATTAAAGTCACGCCGATGCCAAATCACTATAAAGACCGGACCTGGCACTATTTTTGTTTCACTGAACTGCTGCATTGCTAGGCATTTATGTCGGTGTCCAAGATGCAGTAATAATGGAACTTGCTTTGCCCAAAACTATAATTTTGTGTGTATGTGTGTGTGTGAGGAAGATTGGCCCTGAGCTAACATCTGTTGCCAATCTTCCTCTTTTTCCTTGAGGAAGATAGTCACTGAGCTAACATCTGTGCCAATCTTCCTCTGTTTTATGTGGGATGCCACCACAGCATGGCTTGATGAGCAGTGCTAGGTCCACGCCCAGGATCTGAACCCGCAAAGCCCGGGCCGCCGAAGCAGAGCATGTGAACTTAACCACTACGCCACAGGGCCGGCCCCCCCCAAAACTATAATTTTACTTGTGTAGACATTGTCAAATTAGGAAACCCTTTAATAGGAGTTCCATATTCTCCACCCCATTTCAGTAGGCAACTCCCATCATTTCCTTTGCATTAACCATGTCACAATATACCTTGAACTCCTCATAAAAATAAAGGGGCTGGTTCTCCTCCTCCCACATGCGTCTTTCCTGCTTGTTGACTTGCATTGGACTGATTTAGAACCATGTTTGATGCATCTAGACTGGCAAGCCCAAGACGGTAAGAAGCTAGGCATGTGTACGGTGTGGGCCATTTGGCATATATTTGATTGTGAAAATAATTTTTCTCCCTTCTCTCTTCCAAAGGAAGAATCTGTGGAGATGAGACTGTGATGTGACTTCCGAAGGTTTGTTGGTGCTCTGAGACAACCTTCAAGTTGTTGCTTTCCTGTAATGGATAAACAGCACTGTGTGTTTTTTCTATGTATCCAATCTTTTATCTTTGATTTTAAATAACTAAGAAGAAAATCTAATAGTTCTTAGTCAGAACAGGGATATACTTATTTTTAACAATGTATATTCAGAAGATCCTGTGTTTTCATTTGACACCTTTTTTCCTCATGGGGCACGATAAGCAGTAGAGAAATGATTTTGGAAGAAGGAGTAGTAACATATAGAGTGTAAAATGTCACTTTGACTTCAGAAGAAGACTCTTTCCCTCCCTCTCCCTCTTTCTCTCTCTCCCCCTCCTCTCTTTCTCTGACACAAGCACACACACAATAATTAAAACTTCCAAATAGGTTTAATTAACGTGGACGACTATATTTAATTTGTGGTTTTAGAATAATCTCTGTTATTTACGCAGCTTTTTAATCTCAAACACCTGATTTCGAAGATATTAAATGCTGAGGTGAAATATAAAATCTTTCCTGGAAAACAGGACAAACATGCAAATTTTATTTTGTGCCCTAAATTGACAAATTAGTCTTTACTATTTGAATTTTTACAATATTAAAACTGCACACGTGGGACTCTGCTGATAGAAATCCCTCGATTTTGCAGAAGTAGATCATTGCACTTGTCACGTGTTGCTGAGCCCCGTCTCTGCTTGTCCGGGGGCCCAGAGTCGAGTGCCAGCTCTGGCTGTGCAGTGTGTGAGGGGGGAGCCTGGGGCTCTCACTGAGGGTGCTTTGCTCTGTGATGCTGACTGCCCCTTTAGTGCACACATTCGATCTGGGCCTTTCCGGTGCTTCCTAGCAGCCCCACTGTTCTCATGTCCATGACGGGGTGATTCCTGGGCTCAAGGAAGAATTTGGGTGGCTGGGGTCCTCTACCTCCCATACTCTCCTTCCCTCCCCTACTCTCCCTCAGCTTCTCCATTCTCTTGCACCCTTAGAACAAGAGAGAAGTCAAAATCAAAGTGGCTTTTTCTGAGCCACTGGCCTTTAAGGAGTCTTTATGGGGAGGCTGAAATTCAATCCACTTTTAAGAAAAAGACTGTTTCTTTATACAAACACGATCTGGCCGGCTGTAGGTGTTCCAGGAGAGAACACGTACTCAAAATTCTTGGAAAATGGTCTATAAAGGATTGAACAATAACCACCAGGGTCTGGGAGATTTCCTGGGGGTTAATGAGTAGCAGGGAGGAATTGGAGGCCTTCAACTGTACTCTGGGCAGTTAACCTCAGCTGGTCAGTGCTTGCTAAGCCACGCCTGCACTGTGGTGGTGATTGCTATTGTGATATATAAACACACAAGAACACTCAGTGTGATTTCATTTCAATATGCCCTTTGCTTCTGAAAGGCTGTGCAGCATCGTGCGGCGCGTTTGTTGGCTAAGCACACGGCGCTTGTTACCCCTCCATACATGCCTCGTCACATTAACCAAGGTGATGGGAACAACGTTTAAAAGGGAAAAATTAATATTTTATCGTGGTAAAAAAAAAAATTGGAGAAAACCTGTTAAAATGCTTAATAGGCAGCCAAGATTGTATTGAATTTGGAGCAGACCAGGTAGCTTTTATCACAAGTCCAATGTAACATTTCTCTTAAGAGTGAAGGTTTTTTTTCATGGTGATGAGATCACCTCAAAAACTTTATAAAAGCCTTCTATCCTTTTCTGGCTAAACTTTATCCCAGCAAAATAGTTTACTAGCTAAAAGATTCCTGATCCAAATTCACTTTGGTTTTAATTTCAAGGGGGAAATATGGCAAAATTATTTTTAACCTGACATTCTCAGATAACTTCAATTTTTCCACTTATCATTGTGATTCTCAGTTCACTGCATCTTTAGAACGCTTATCCCAGCAGGTTAAAAACTGGCTTTGTCATTTCTGTTGTTTACATCTTAAATGAACCAAGTTGGAGATTAGAGGTTGGTGCTAACGTCACTAACATTCCAAAGGACCTCGGTCTCTCATCTACCAGTGTCTCCGCGACACTGTTCAGGGTGACTTGTGAGCTAACTCCCTGCTGGTTCCTGAAACCTCGACGATACCTTGTCCTTTACTCCCCTCCAATTCTTTTGCCTCTGGAAGTCCAGACATCAGTGTTCAGGCTGGGCAATAATGGGATCAAGAGACATGTTCTTTAGTTCTGTTTCCTAACTGAACGTAATTTTAAAGTAACTGCTTCTAGAAAATGTGAAAATACACAGAAGCCAGTGAGGAAGTATATATTTCCAGATACATCCCTCCCAAGAAGGGCAAGTACCAGGAAGAGATAGGCAGGAAGTGCAGGACCTGGGGTGCAGCTTGTGGGGTCAGGCTGATATCTGAGGTCAGAACAGGTGGAAGTGAGTTGTCCTATGTACGCACCTTGCAGTGTGGCTCAGAGGCTGGGTCCTGGGGTCCTTGCATGCTCTTTGAGTCTACTCTGTGGATGGGCTCAGCTTCTGAGTGGGGCAGGGACTGAATGTTAGAGGCAAAACAGTGAACTTCCTCTGCCTATAAAGAAGGAGTCTCCTCCAGGCTCATGCCAGATAAATATGATGGAGCTCCCCCAGAGCATCGGTGTGGTCTCACTTTCTAATTCCATTATGTGAAAGCTCATGTGTTAATGGGAGTAAAACAGAGCTAGCTACAGCAGTAACAAATTTTGAAATACATAAAGCAAAAGTGAGAAGTCCAAACTTATTCAATTGATAGATAAATATGTAAATAAGAAGAAAATTAGAGAACAAGCAGCACTACTAAAAAAATATGAATGACTTAAATTAAGGTGAGTAGAAATCCAGGCTCAAGTTTTGAACTTCATGTTATAAGTTCTCGTGTAGTGTTCCATCCATGATTCCTGGCAGCTGGGGCTCACCATAGGTGACAATTCTATGCACATCCAAGGAAGGCACAGCGAGTTGTAGTGGCTAAGCACGTGAGCTCTGGAGTCAGGCGCCTACTGGGCTGTGTGTGACCCTGAGCAGATCATTTCAGTGCCCTCCTCTTTAGCAGAGTTGTTGTTTATCTAAATATTTGGGAGAGCATGAGTTGCAGTTTGTTCTTTGGTTTTGTCAGTAGGATCTGGGCTTTGTTGTCTTCTCTAAAAAGGGGACGAAGATATCTTGCAGGACTGCTGTGGAGATTTAAGGATGATAATGATAAGCCAGAAGTTAAAATAGCATGTTTAATTCAATCCTCACTACAACTAGGCAGGTAAGATTAATATCCTTGTTTCACAGATGGAAACACTGAGGCATAGCGGTACCGGTGTGGTGCTCTTTCACGTGATGAGCATTCAATAAATGTTAGGCTTACAGATTTTGGTTAAGAAAATATTCTTTTATTGGAATTGCAAAAGAAGAGTGTGTTAATTTGCTAGGGCTACCATAGCCAAGTACCACAGACTAGGTGGCTTCAACAATAAAAATTTATTTTCTCACAATACTCGAGGCTGGAAGTCCAAGTCAAGGTGTTGGCAGGCTTGGTTTCTTCTGAGGCCTCTCTCCTTGGCTTGTGAATGGCTGTCTTCTCACTGGGTCTTCACATGGTTGTCCCTCTGTGTGTGTCTGTGTCCTGGTCTCCTCTTGTAAGGGCGTCTATCATATTGGATTAGGGCCGGTGCTCATGACTTCATTTATTACATGTTTAAAGACGTCATTTCCAAATACAGTTATGTTCTGGGTTATGGGGTAAGAACTTCAATATATGATTTTTCGGGGGGACACAATTCAGGCCATCAAAAAGTGCAAGTGAAAACATTAAGAGAGTAAACTTAGTCCAGTCTAGGTTTTATTGTAGAGACAATAAAAACCAGGGGTCCAGAGCTGTCTCCAGCCATGCCCTTAGGCTCAGTGCTTTGGCAAGTAATTAAGAATACATATAACTCTGACCTCCCCGAGCTACATAAATGAACCACTGCCCAAGTTCCCTTCCCTCAACGGGAGGACTTCCATCCCTTGAAACTCTCTCTAAAAATAAAAAAAGCAACAACAACAACAAAAACCTTCCTTTGCCACAGATCTTTGCTTATATTTTAGTAACAAAGAGGTGCATATTATCAGGGAATTCTCACAATAAGGTGGTTAAGTTATAAAGGATTATTTCTTCCCTCTACCGTCGATCCACCCAAGACTGAATCCTGTTGCCATTTTCTGTTTTTCAGATAAGGAAGAGATGGCTTGAAAGTATGGCATCACTTTGGTATTTAGTGCAGTGATGGGATTGTCATCACACTCAATGTTTTGTAGCTGTTCCTGGTGCCTAGGGGATATTTAGCGAAGGCAAGGGAAAGGGAAGATTTCAAGCAACAGACGGATGGGAAGCCTTGAAAATTTCGCCAAACCCGCCAGGTCAGAGTGGGGCAGCACAGGTTAGATGCTTCATTCTGTTGCTGATGATTCCCTGACAGAAGTTCTCGTTTGGGATTCACTATTGCTAGTTTAAAATTTGTTCTTTTGACATTATTCTTTATACTTTGATGCCATTGCTTTTGTACATAAATAAATTTGTCTTTTCTATTGTACCCTTTTGGGACGTTGCACATTGATAAAGAACCTAGAAGAGAACATTTAGCCATTCATGCAACAGGCAGTGCTAAAAGAGCCTTCCAGGGAACACACAGTTCCATTTTCCTCCGAAAAGCTAGAAACAGACTGAATGTTGGTATCAATTTTTAAATGGTTTTAAAAATGGTTAGTTTCAGAATTCTGAAGAAGTATTCCTTAATTTTTATCTTTTAGCACAATGATAAATGTCAGTGTTGTACTTATTACTTTTATGGCAATATTCCATTTTTCTATAACATTGTTCTCTAATTTTTTATGACATCATAGGACACAAGCAGTAAAAACCTGCTATTTCATGTTACTCCCTTTCTTTGTTTCTCCTTTCAACTTGCAACCATGAAAATGTTGACTACTTGACAAATTGGACTTTTAAAAAAACTCCAAGTCCCTCGCATTCCTGTTTCTCGTGTTTCTTTGGTTAAAGCTTGGAAGCCGTTTGCAATGGAAAGAGGCTGAGATTTTAGAGGAAGGGGTTCAAACTCTTGCTCCTCCATTCAAGACTTTTGTTGAGGAGCCGGCCTGGTGGCGCAGCGGTTAAGTTCGCACGTTCTGCTTCTCAGCGGCCCGGGGTTGGCCGGTTCGGATCCTGGGTGTGGACATGGCACCGCTTGGCACACCATGCTGTGGTAGGTGTCACACATATAAAGTAGAAGAAGATGGGCATGATGTTAGCTCAGAGCCAGTCTTCCTCAGCAAAAAGAGGAGGACTGGCAGCAGTTAGCTCAGGGCTAGTCTTCCTCAAAAAAAAAAAAAAAAAGATTTTTGTTGACTTAGGCAAGATTCCTCACCTCCCTCAGCCTTCAAGTCCTCATCTGTAAAAGGAAAAAGAACAGGAGAACTCCTGGAAGGTCCATACCAGACGCTGCAGACACTTGCTCAGTTGCCTGCGGATGGATTTGCTCTGGCTGCGGGTAAGGTGTGTGTCTTCTCCACACTTCCGTTCTCTCCACTTTCTCTTTGAAACGCCTCAGGGATAATTCTCAGGAATAAATGCTAATAAAAATAGCAACAGCAATAAAACCACTGCAACGACAATAATAAAAGCTAATATTTATTTACAACCTGCCAGGCACCAGGCTAAATGCTTTACCCGGGACTCCTTCTTTGCTCGTCACCACCATTTTGCAAGGGAGCAGCTGTTCGCCCCATATTACTGATAAGAGACCAAGATGAGTTAAGAAACTTGATCAAGATCACACCGTTATGCTTCTAAGTGGCAGTAAGAACTTGTTTCACAGGATGTCTCAGATAGATGCTAATAAAGCCTTTTGGATACATAAAGGAATAAATTATGGTTAATCTCTACTTCAAAATGAAAAAGAACTGAAAGGAAATGGAAAGAAAGAAAATTTTAACTACAGAATTAAATAAATGAAAAGAATTTCCTGTAACCTCTAGTCAACTGATTGGTCATTTTCAAATAAGGTGTTAATTCAAGTTGGACATAGACTGAAGATTATCTAGACAGCTGTCTGTCAGCTTCTTGTGACGAAACTCTTGGTGGACACATGGCAAGGTTTTTAAAGTCATGAATTTCCTGCCCCTAGCCAGAAGGATAAGTAATAAAGTATTTCTAGGGAGGAAAAAAGACCAACAGAAATGTTTTAGATCTTTGTAATTCTTCAAATTGTAAAAGAAGAGATATTGTACAAGCAATTATAATTATAATTTAAATTTCATAAACTTGAACAGAAACTTATTTTATACAGGTATGATTACAGAGATGCAGTCTAGATATATGAACAAGCTAAATTCCTTTAAAAACCTTATTCCATTCAGAGACGCATTTAATCTTTTTTGGTTTGTGGCTGAGTGTTTTAATAGCTCGGTGTTATTGAAATTCTGCCCTTAGGACCTGTGGAGTTAGACAGGATTAAAACAATCACAGTCCCACTGTCAGAACAGTGGATCCTTCCCTTAGGGATAATTATCCACAAAACGGGGGTGGCATATACTTAAAAAGGGGACTGCATATATTTAAGTGAAATTCACACAGCATCTTTATCATTTGGTAATAATTTTAAAATAATGCAAAGAGATTCTTTGAAATATTGTAGACAAAACACATGCTATTTAAAGCCGGGCATATGCCTTCTTTGCATCATTCCCGTTTCAGGAAGATTTCAGTGCATTGTGGGAAGACTGTCACAGTATCTGAATTTTGAATAGTTTTTGGCTGAATGTAAACATGACAAAATTTGACGGATGGAGTATCTGGCCTGGCTTGCTGTGACTTGAGGAAATTGAACTTCTTTATTCTTCTTCTCACAGATTCTACGGGACAGGCTGAGGCTCATTGGTAATATCAAGTAGCAGGCTCATTGGTAGTATCAACTAGCAATATCAAATTCTGCAGGTACACACCTAGAAATTCCTTTTCTGTCGGCCATGCTACAAAGTTGGATCAAGTCAGTATTACACATCTTTGGTGAGATCTATATTCTGAGAATTGAGTTTCTCAATCATCAGCAGACTGAGAGCTGGCCTCAGGACTCAGGGACCGTGTCAGTCAGCTTAGGCTAAATTATGTCATAGTAACAAACATCTCCTGGCTCTCAGTGGTTTACAAAAATCCAAATTAATTTTTGAGTCATGCTACTTATTCATTACGGGTCAGTCGTATTTCTTGGACCCAGGATAAGGGAGGAGCTCCTCTTTGGAACATTGCCAGTTTCATGGCAGAGGGAAAAGAGAATATGACAGAGCCATACCTGTGTCTTTAAAGCTTTTGCTCACAAGTGTCATATGCTACTTTCTCTCACATTTTAGATGGCCAAAGGAAGTCATATGGATAAGACTGGTGTCACTGGGGCAGGAATGCATAATCTTTTTATAGAGAAGGGCATTCTAATTCACATGGCTAAACCTGATGTCAATGGGTTGAAGATGTATAATCTTCCTATAGGGAAAGGTAGTGAATATTTTAAACAGTAATAGAACTACCCCAGTTACCTAAGAAGCAATTAGTAATGTAGCTTTCCCCAGAACATGGCATCTTAGCCTGTAACAGATAAATAAGCTAAGGGGACAAAGAATTCTCTACCACTCTCGGTACAATTAGCAAATAGCACTTTGAGCAAGGGACAAGCCACTTAATTCTGGGGAAAATGGAAGGTCAATGACTCCTTTGCTGGTGGAATGCTTCCAGTGAAAAACTCTCCTATTTGGCCTCTGAAAGTAAGGACTTTGCACAAAGAACTAATTACTAACGGAGTGCCTATTAATCATTAGCTCCTATGGAATAACCAGGAAGTAACTCTTGTGGACCCATATCTTATTTGTACTCTAGGTAAAGTGCACAGAACTCAGCCGAACAAACGAAGTCAGGGGCAGTTCTGCAGAACTTGCTGGGACATGTGCCAGAAGGAGCCACTCCAGATCGTCTCTGTGGAGGGGGCAGTGCTCTCCCTCCTGAGAACTGTAAACAGCGTAGACAGTTACTCCTTGGGGAAGACTGGAGGATCAACATTCCATTCCAAAATCTGTAGTATAGAGTCATTTTGGCATGTCTTCCTAACATTTCTTTGGGTTCAATGTGGCCAATCTAGTCAGAGTGGGGATTTGATATCCAAATACAATCTAACTGGAAGATTTTTCTCCAGCTTGATCAAGGGCCCAAACTTAAAAAATTTGATCCCATCCACCTCCCACAATGCCAATAGAACCTTTCAGACAGTGACTGTCTCTGTCACAACATAGATGATGGTTTGGTTCCCCATGTGTCCACCTGGTCAATATCCTCCAATTTCCTGGTTACTTTTCTGTTTTACCCCTCTACTGCCTTTTCAGTGCCCCACACAGCATATCATTCACTTATGTGTGAGTCTGAGGAGTTTGTACCTTTGTGCATGATAACTGTCACCTGCATTGGATTGCCAGTTTACATGTGTCTGCCCTAGTGAACTAAACATGTATTCTATCCCTATTTCTTCAGAATAAATTAGATGGATCTATGTCCTGAGGTAGTACTTAAAAAGAGTGATTTCCAAACTTTTGACGTAGGAACATTATTTTTGCCAGGGATGGAGCAAGAAGCTGGTTGTTGGCAAGGATGATTTGGGGAGCCCTTGGAGGCCCCCAGCCTGCCTACCAATGTGCCTCATAGCCCTCCTCTCTTTAAAAGCCATTCTCTTTAAGGAGATCTGGGCTTCCAGGAGGGCTGTGCGGAAAGGCAAGTGTCTCCTATTTTGTAATAGACTCAACTGTATTCATCTATGAAATAAGAATTAATGTGTCAGATTACTAATCGTCATTATTGCTGGTCTTCCCTGCTAGAGTGTGATCCCTATGGACACACGGATTTTTGTCCACTTCATCCACTGCTGGATCTGACCTGCCTAGAAGAGTGCCCGACAGAGAGGAGGCAGTCAATAAACATTTGTTATATGAATTAAGGTTACAGTCATCCATGGGAAGATCCTGAGAAAATGGGACATAGAGCACACGATTTAATGGTTAACGTTCTTGGCTTTAGGGAAAACTAGACCTATGTTTGAATACCAATCCTTTCCTTTAGTATCTATGTGTCCTTAAACATTTATTTAACCTCTAAACTTTAGTTTCTACTCATAAAAGGCAGATAATAGTAGTAACTCTGTCACTTTTGGGAGGATTATAAGAGATAATGTCTATAAAACATCCAACCCGGTGCCTGACACATGGCAGGTGTTCAGTAGTGTATGTTGGTACTATTGCTACCAAGCCTGGGAAGAAGGGAGGGGCATCACTCTCCAGGGCTGAGAGTGGGAGAGGCTGGGACAAGCCATGATTAACGGGGAAGCCCTGTGCTAGAGAAGGGGCAGCAAGGGAGACCCCACCCTTCCCTACCATGTGCCAGGTGGCTCACTGAATTCGTTTTTATAAAGGACTGGGGTATATGCCTCCATAGATATATTTAAAAATATATATATGTAGATATCTATATATAAGGAATATTTACAGTGATACCAACATACACGTATATTTTCACATATATGTGAAAAGTGAATTAAAACCATCTGCATTTGAAGACATTTTAAGGATTTTAAGCAAGGCCTTGAGGTCCTAGGGGAGGGTTGGGAGTATTGTGTGTGTGTAGGAATCCCAGAATGTCACAAAACCAGAAATAAGAACTTCAGTGCTCTAAATACTTGGCATATCTTACAATTTCAGAACATCTAATTATCTTCATTTGCATGCCACAAAAGGAGTTGGGTATATCTCCTACTGCATTAATTGTTTATTGGCCTCAGTGTAGCTGCAACAGAGCGCTCACTACCCAGATACAAAGTGGAAAAATGCATGTAGTGTCAGCTGCAATGGCAGAGTTCTGTACAGAAGTTTGGCTATTCCAGGTGAATTGTGATCTGCGGGAAAGGAGTGCAGCCTGTCTTTTGAGACGTCAAAGGCTCAAGCTGTTGGATCATTCTTGTTTTCTAAACATGTTGAGACAAACTGCCTTAAGGAAGCGACCTGAGTGAGGTGACTTGTTACCTTGTTTCCTCCAGCATTTCCGTTTCCCTCCAGGATAAATGGAAATAATACCTTTGGTGCTTATACTACAGGATTTTTGTGAAGATTAAATAAAATGATAGAAACAGAAATGCGTGGACCAAAAAAAATTGGAAGTACTGTAGAATTGTTTGCTTTCTTCCTGTTACTTCTTGTTCTTCTTGACCCTCTTGTTCTTTCTTCTTGTCCTCTTTCTCCCCTCTCCCCTCCCCCTCTTGCCTTTTCGGTTGAGACCCTTCTCCCTTGGGAAGGAAAAGTTGGTGAAGGTCACTGTCAGAAGCAGTGACTTCCCAATGGGTTGACTTTGCTCTTTTCACTCTCAAAATGGACAGGTGGGAAGATAGCCCAGAGCTCATCTAGTCAAGTGGCTATTTATTTGGAGAAACTGTTTTTGATCCTAAACAAATTTTATGTAGAAGCTGGTATATGAAATAGATTTTAAGAAAGAGGCGATCTATTTTAAGTGGGAATAAAATGGGATGAAGTGGGTTTAGAGCTGTCCTGCACAGCACTTCCCCAGACATCAAGTTCCGCACAGAACAGGGTGAAAACAAGGGCTTCTTCTGCCATCTCCTCATTTGATACAAGAGGACGTTGAAGACCAGAGAGGTAAAATGACTTGAGGCCAAAGAAAGCAAGCCTTGTGAGCCAGCCTGCTTTGGCGGCTGAAATGATCACAAAAATTCACTGCCTAATGCTTTGGTTAAAGGAAAGGCATCCTGTACATGGTATAAGGGAGCACCTCATCCCGTCTGAAACACTGTAAGCTTGTGAAATTTTCATTCTTGAGTTGGCTTTGCCTAGAGCACGGCAACGTTTCTCTGGGCCTTGGCTGATTCCTTATTTGCAAAGGAAGTGGTTGATGAAATGAGCTCTAAGATCCTATAATTCAAGAATTCCAGCTTTCTTCTTCTTTTTCAAATAAGAAAGGCTTATACAGAGGCAAAATGCAGTGTGGAAAAAGACACTTCAGATAGTTACAAGCAGGCTTAGTCATCCAAAATATTTTTCAGATAGCTATTATGTGTCAACCCATTTGAGGTATTTAAGATAAATCAGTGAACAAAATAGAAAGAAAATACGCTGGTTTCATGGATTTGCCATTCTACCAAAGGGCAGGATTCTTTTTGGGGGTGTGTGTGTGCCAAGTTAGGCCAATGAGGGCCTTTGTGCACATTGACCACTTCTGGGCTACTGAGAGTGGTCATCCTCAGTAAAAATAATGGCGACCCTTTATGAAGTATCTACTTGCAGTGGGGACTTTCCACATTTTACTTTAATCCTTACAACAACCCAGTAAGATGGGTATTATTACTCTATTTTACAGATAAGAGCACTCAAGTTCAGGGCGTTTGCACTAGCTGCCTAAGGCCACTTTAGAAAAGTGTGGAGAAGCTGGGATTTACCCCAAATGCCCTGACACTTCTCCGTGTCCTCATTCTTTGTCCTTAGTGACAGTTACCCTTTGCCAAGGGCAAGGCCAGAGATATACTTCCACAGAATAAAAGCCCATTATAAAGAATTGCACTTAAGGAAAACACATTTAGTAGTTCATTTAAGCTAATGCAACAAATACTTCTTGAGGATGTCTAGAAAATATGCTGTGGTATAGCTACTCCTTTGCTTTCGCCTCTGGAGCTGGGATGAATAAACAATATTCCTGGAGGTGAAGGACCATGAAGGCGTGGCATCACTTGGTCTTCCCAATGTGACAGCCTCCACTGGAATCTAACACTGAGTTGATCAGCAGCAATGACCACGGTGACCTAACACTCGGTGTCCCAAGCCAGGCCTTCATTCTGATTACCCCACTCTCCGGCGTCATTGTCTCAGAGTGGAGCCTGTCAGTTTGCTTTTGGAGTCCTCTGTGCTTATTGATCAGACCCTGTCATCTCTGAGATGCTCCTCACGTGCAATTGAACCCTCCACCTTCCAGACCCTCCCACCCGCCTCTCCACAACCTCTGGACACCCTTTCACCTGGGCTGTCAGAATAATGAAGGCTTGATTTCAATACTCTCCCTCATTTCTCTGTTCACTGCTCTGCGGGTTAATGCAGATTCCAAACTTCAACAAGCAGCTGTTAAACATGTCATTAACACTGCTTGGGCTGCAAATGAGACTCTGCTACTGGGATTACTCTGTGAGCTATAGTTTTGTGATGAGCTTTGTCAATCACAGCTGACCTGCTGTGTACCGAATGGAACTCAGATTATCTTCTTTCTTCCTCTGACTCTTGTCATTTTTTTCACAAAGAATTACTATTCTACTCCCCGAAAGATTGATTACTTGCACAAATAAGAGAGTCTGAGACATTAATACAAAATTCGCAGGCTTTTCTTTATCTCAAACCTGCAACTCCCTCTACATTTCCTCCTGGTAATTATATTAGAATTGTGTACACTAGGAATTGCCATCTGATTATTATGAAACTAGTTTTGTCATGACAAAAATGAGCTTAAGTCTTGTTTTTTTGGAAAATGATCAGTACAGTGCACTGGATGAGAGAGAAAGAGATTAAATCCAACTTGCTTTCATCCATGAATGCTTTCATCTCTTTTTCAAACACAGGAAATGATTACCACTGCCATAAGCTGCAGTTCATACGAGTGAAAAAGGATAAGGAAATATTGAAAATTCTGTAACCAACAGTAGGACATATTATAGGTCTCTGGCACCCACTGAGCGACATGTACTTTATTTTTCCATACTGCCAATGTCAAGAGTTTCATATTTTAAAGGGAGTCTTACCTGAGGTGTGACATTAAAGACTGAGGAATAAACAAATTGACTTTTTTTTTCACTTGGAACATTTTGTTTTTCATAGAAAATTAGAGAGAAGATAATAGTTACAAAAGCTAATAACTATTAGCTAAAGTGCAACATTTGTTCATGTTTATAATTTACAAAAGAGAGAAGGCAAAGCACTCATTTCATTATACTATTTTTTCCAATATGTCATCAAGTAGACAGAAGGTTCTTCAAGAGGTGTGACCACAACCTATTTGCCTTTATGTCCCTCATGTCCAGTATGCTGTAGTTACTTGATAGATAATCATTAAGTTAATGAATGAATGAATGAATGAATAAGCAGGCAAGTTACTAGGTGTCATCTTGAGATCAAAGAAATAAACATGGTCTGTAGTCATTCATGTAAAGAAATGACTATGTCCTTTCTCTCTATTTCATGCACACACATCACATACACACACACACCCCAGCAGTGCTTATATGCCAGTTTACTTCCCAAATCAATGGGTTCTATTTTAGTGAGAGTAGATACTGAAACTGTGTGTATCGGTTATCTATTGCCATGATAATGCTGTATAACAAAACCATAAAATCTTCAGTGGTACAAAACAAAAAGCATTTATTGCCTGTATGTCTGGGGTCTGTTGGGGGTTGGCTGAGTGGCTTTGCTGATCTTGGCTGCACTTGATCATGTGTCTGGGAATTGACAGTTGCGTGATCTAGGATGGCATCCACTTGGACAGATAGGGCAATTCAGCTCTGCTTCACGTGTCTCTCATCCTCCACAGGCTCATCTGGTGTATCCCCTTTGGATGGCAGAGTAAGAGTGAGAAAGCGGAAACCTGTAGGATCCTGAGGCCTTGACTTGCAATTGACACTTCCACTCTATTTTATTGGCCCAATCAAAATAGAAGGGTTAGAAGAATATACTCTGCCTTTATCAGAAGAACTTCAAAGTCACATGACAAAGGGCACCGTTAGAGGGAGGGCTGAGGAATTTGGCCATTTTTGAAAATTGTACATTTGTTATTAAACGAATCCTTTAAAAATAAAGGAATATCGGTTACATTGAATTGAGGGTAATTGAAGTTCATCTTACTTCTGTATGACCTCTGATTACATAAAACTGCATAAAATGGAATTGTTGTGCCTAAATGCCGTAAAAGGAATAAATGTGCATTTTCCTCATCTTGGAATCAAGAGACATGTTCAGTTCCAGGCCACTCGAAAACGCAAGCTTTTTCTGTGGCTTGCTGGCGCTCCTTCTGCTATCTAGGTAGGAATAAAAGAGCAACACGGACAGTGACAAAATTGCTGGTAGAGAGACAGAACAGAAGGTGAGAGGATAGTGGGGACAGGGTGGGCAAACAGAAGCAGTGCAGGAACTCCCACTCCAAAACCAGAGGCTTTACGAACTCCCAGCTCTATCCGAGACAGCAGAAGAGAGAAAAGAAGAAAGATGGCTTCAACGGATCGATAAGGTGATCACTAAATGAGCCCCGTGACCCAAGGTTATTTGAGTATTTCATATTTGGACTCATTTACATTTCGTGAGCCCCAAATAGCGCTTCTCAGTATTCAATTTTTTTCTCCATTGATTTTAATTAAGCTCACCATAGGCTAGCAACCCTGATGAACAGGGAGAGTATTTTCTATCAAAAAGCTATCTAGCTTCTGAAGCAGGAATTCTGGGGCTTGTCCACATCTCATTCAAAATGTTTTTGCTTCCATCCTGTGGCATGATTCTTAGAATGTGAAATAAAGACACATTCAGCTGCTACACTATAAATATTTTCCACTCTGTAACTGTGAAAATTACCATATTATTTCTGATTCAGACATGTCATATGGAATCTGGGATCAGTGATAGGTGCTGTATATACAGTAGCTTCTGTGCAGGAAGTGGCGCTAGTACCGTTCCTGATGGGATGTGCTTGCTCTCCTCCATTTAGAAGTCTAAGCACAGGGCTCCTCGCTTGCTTTCCATCATTTCCTCTTCACCCTTAAGATTCCAATTTTTGTGTCTCTGACTAGAGCAAGGAACAGACATATTTATTTAGTATTTTGGGGTGAACCTAATCCATTAATTATGTTACTTATTAAGGAATTGCTGCATTAGCTTGATGATAAGGAATCTCAATGCAAAAATCAAAGTGCAAGATTCTTCTACTTATTCACTCCAAAGATGGCTTCAAGAGGCAGTCTGGGCCTTTGTTAGAGCAATGCCAGTTCATAGTACAGAGTTTCCAGGGTCACTTCTTTACATAGTCTGTCTATTTAAAAAGTATAAATTATGCAGATTTTAATAAGTTTACAGTGGGAAATGACAAGTGTGGGTCCAATCAAAATCAGAACAAGAAGATGGGGAGTTCGAGTGTAGTGCTAGCAAGGGCCACTGAGATTAGGTTCCCAGTATTTTGAGTAACCCTACTTAGGCATATTATTGTGGAAAAGAGAAAAGGAGAAAAAAGGAAGAAAACAAGGGAAGACAAAACCAACTGACAAAAATTCTTTTTCTGATTATAAAGTTAATATGTCTATTTTTTTAAATGAGATAGAAAACCATATTTCATTAGTTATCTATTGCTACATAATAAATTACTCCAACATTTAGTGGCTTAAAAAATAACATTTATTATCCGACTTGTTTCTGTGGGTCAGGAATCTGGGTCTGGCTGAGCTGAATGTGTGTGACTCAAGGTCTCTCGTGAGGTTGCAGTCCAGCTGACTGCCAGACTATGGTCTTATCTGAAGGCTCCACTGTGGAATGGGAGGGGAGTCAGAGTGCAGATTTGTTTCTAAGCTCATTCAAGGGAGCTTGGTCCCTCACCACATGGACCTCTCGCATGGCTGCCTCACAAATTGGTGGCCAACTTCCCCAGGACAAGAATTCCAAGAAAGAGCAAGAGAGAGCTCAAGACGGAAGCAATGGTATTTTTAAAGCCTAGTCTTGCAAGTGACATTCCATCACATCTGCTGTATTCTATTTGTGAGAAGCAAGTCAATAAGTCTCAGTTACCCTTAAGGGGAGCAGATTCCACAGAGGCCTAACTGCTGGCTGGTGGGAATTATTGGCAGCCATGTTAGTAGGTGCCTGACACATACATAAAAGCACAGAGGAAAAAACTTAGAAAATCATCTGTAATCTCGTCACTGAGAGACAGTTATTACACAATTTTAGGTATATACACATACAGACATTTTTCAGCGCATTGGAATGCATTTATATCATTATTTCCTTATAGAATCTGCTCGTACTGCGCGTAACTTTCTGAAACCCTTCACTAATGATGGGGTATTTAGCAAAAGGGAGAGCTTTTTATTATTCAATTAATGCACACTTATTTTGGAAACAAAAACAACTCCCAAAATGATCTACAATGTCACTACTCTGACATAACAATTATTGGGCCTTTATCATACTTCCATGTTTTTTTAAATGTTTATTTATCTGAAAATACACACATATAAACATGCAACCTGCTATCATTTGTCAATCCAAGTCCTTACGTTGCACTCAAATAAACCTGCCGTTAGCACCATATCTACAGTGTGTGGGGATCCAGTCTCTGCAGGTAACTTAAATTTATTGTCGATATCGTAATTGTTACACATTGACGAGCTTGATTAAACTGCATTTTACATTTTTTCAGTATTATATTTTGAGGTGCACTATTAAATATATGCACTCGTTAAAGTTAAGTATTACATTTAAAGTACAAATTTATTGTTCAAAAAGAAAGTAACAGTATTTCAGCAAGGGTGACTCAGAAGATGTTCCATCATGCTCAAAATAAAAAGAACCAAATGGACAAGTTAGAGGTAAAAACACAAATACAACTCTTTTCTATTAAATGCTGATTTGGCATTTTTGCTTTTGCAAGATAACATCATGTGTCACATTAAATTAATTTTGATAAGTGAAATTTTATTGGTTTGTGGTTTTGTTTGTGTTTGATTTGAGTTTTATAGAGGTATAAGAGGTTGTGAGCACAGAGTTTAGATCTATTTAAATATTTGTATTATTTAAATGACTTTGTGATACAAAAATCTAACAATGATTGGCTATGAGAATGTTTCCCTTTATAGAGGGGGGAACTCATTACCAATATGCCCATATTAGTAGTAGTGGGCCCATATTTTGGCCAGTTTGTTTTGCTGCATGCAAAATCTCTCTCTCTCCATTACCGCTGCCAAAAAGATCTCAGTCCTCAGTTATTTTCTTCTTTTTTTCATCTTGAAAAATTGGCCTGCTTTGTTAAGATTGCATTGGCTAATGCAATTGGCTAGGCACTACTATTCCAGACGAAGTTCCCAATCTAACAAAGCTTATACTCTAGAAGGGGGGATAGGTTCTGTGTGTGTGTTTGAAATACTACTGAAGTATACTAACAAGTTAATGATAAGTTCTTTGAAGAAAAATAAAGCAAGTGATACTCACAAGTAATCCTATGCGCTTTGGCTTTTAATTATTAGAACCTAAAGCCTGTCCAAGAGAGAGGGGGTCACCTTGCTTTAGTGAGGGGCCAGGGAGAACAACTCTCAGTATTCTATCGTTTCAAACCTGGCTGCACATTGGAATCACCTGGGGAGCTTCTGAAATGCTCTGCTGGGTCCTCCCCCGGAGCTTCTGTTGTAATGATTTGGGGGGCGGGGGGGCGGATTCTGGCCTGGGTATTGGGGTTTTTAACTGTGCCCTAGGCGATTCCAAGAAGCCCATCTCTGACTCAAAGTATAAAACTCACCAGATGTGGGCATTTGTAAATTGGTTTTAGCATAGATTGGAGGTGCCGAGCTCCTGCTTAAAGCTCTTTAGTGGCTCACTAAGGCCACAGGCGTTTCTCTCAAGACTGCCTGATGGCAAGAATCACCTGTGGTGTTTGTTAACTATCCAGACCCTTGAGATCCTCTCCCAATCTGTTGAATCAGAATCTCCAGGAATGGGACTAGAGGACCATCTCAGCTCTTTCTAACGAGCAGTGTACTCTTATAATCTCTTGCATAGGAACCTCTGCCAAACATATTTGGACAGTCCAGTGTTAACATTTTACGATAAGCGGCAAAGGGGTTTTTTGTAAAAGGTAAGAGATCATTTTGGAATACATATTGGGTCCTTTAGAGGTAACTCCTGAGGAGAAGGGTTTGCAAGCTGAAGGTGGGTTTGTTCATAGCACTATGCAATTTTCTGCGCATGTCTCTTTTTATCCTTACAATGCTTTCCCTCATCTTTGTTCTCATGTAGCCTGATGGAGCTTTTGTTACCATCTTTTAATGACCTAAGAAACCTCATTTGTAACGATAGTATATGAAACTTAGATGTATTTAGTTAGATGATTTTTAAAAAGCCTTTTTTGAAACCATAGCAGTTCATTTGATTTTCTCATTGCCCGAGTATTTTGGAAGACTAGGGGCCATCTACATTTGATTGAGAATCTGAGGCCAAAAAAATATGGAATTTATGAGGATTTTACCTGGCAGCACAGCTGGTCACCAGCTGAGCGGTGTCTCGATTTCTGTGTATTCTTTTTTTTTTTTTTTTTTTTTAAGATTTTATTTTTTCCTTTTTCTCCCCAAAGACCCCCGGTACATAGTTGTGTATTCTTCGTTGTGGGTTCTTCTAGTTGTGGCATGTGGGACGCTGCCTCAGCGTGGTCTGACGAGCAGTGCCATGTCCGCACCCAGGATTCGAACCAACGAAACACTGGGCCGCCTGCAGCAGAGCGCGCGAACTTAACCACTCGGCCACGGGGCCAGCCCCGATTTCTGTGTATTCTTACTCTTGAGTGTTTCCATCTTGACAAACATGGACTTTCCCCCTTGTTTTCATTTATGAATTATCCTCACCATTTTCCTGATAGTCCTTGGCTTATAGCTCATGAATGCTATTTTCCGTTTGCAGCTTAAAATATGCTTCTGAGATTGGAGTAATGAGGTTCATTTTAGTAATGAATTAATTTGGGTATTTTTACTTTATCTGACAATTAGAAATCATGAGATTATTTGAAAGCTGTGGATTGTGGAACTACATAATTTTCTTTTAATACAAGTACTTCACGTGGCCTTGAATGGTCGGATGGGATTCCACTTGCTGTGGGAGATGGGAAAGCTTTTCACTTTGAGGCAGTAGGAAAGATCATTTCTGTCACAGGACTATAGGAGAGAGAAAGGAGAAGCTCAGTAATGTCAAGAGAAAACCATAGACTTCAGGGCATAAACTTTTTCACTGATTTTCTTTTATTACTTTATAATCAGCTCGTTCTTTTCTCACTCATGTGTCTAGAAGTGGATGAACGGAAGAGAAGAGGTTCACACCTGGTCATATGTAGCACAGTAGCAGTGAGAGGAAGGTAAAACCAGAATTCAACCAAGTGGGTTATTTACATGGTTTCATCCATTCTGGCCACAGGTCTGGACTCTTCACCAATAGTCAGGATTTAACTGGTCTAGCATCAATGTCACAGCTCTTGGAAGGGGGTCTTTCTCTCTGCCTACCATGTTCGTCCCTCGTTGTGAACATGGCTCTCTCAGTTTCATCCCTTAGGTCTGCGCTTACAGGCACTGCTCTGAACTGCTGTCCCCATTTTTTTCATGCCATTCAGCACAATTTGCAATCATTGATTAATTTTATGTCTCCTCCAGTAGACTTCCAGTTCACAAGAGCACGAATCATACCATTTATCCCAATATTCTATTTTTAGTGCCTAGAGCAATAAGAATGATTATTGAGGGAGTTGATTATTATTATTGAGTTGATGAGTGAATGAACGCTATTTCCTCTACTTGGAATGCCATTTCCCCATCCTTTCTCTCTGAGAAACTGAAACAAAACTCAGTGACATTTTAAGGCACTGTGCAAATATCTTTCCTTGTGAAAAGTTTTTACATTCTCCTCTATCAATAAAAAAAATGTCTTTTCCATTTCTGCTCCTTAAGCCCTTCTCAATGTCTCTATCATTGTAGTGGATGCTATAAGACTTAGTAGTTTTATTTCTCTATACTGCTACAGCACCCGCACTGTGGTGTTCTTCAAGGCAGAATTGTGTCTTGTTAACTTAAGGTCCCTTTCACACAGTGGGTGGTGGATAAATGTACATCAACATTGTGGACGGACTGGTGGAGAAGAGATTCTGGGGACAAGACTGAAGCTGGAGTAGATGCAAAAACAACAGAATATTGAACTCTCGACAAAGGCAAGGGACTTCTGCACGTGTATTATTTTGGAAGAGATTGATTTTAGATTTTCTAAGTGATTTTCAGTTACTAGAAGTACTTGAAAAGGTACTTCTGATTCCTCATATGTAAACTGCCTCGTATGTAAGTGCCTGCTTATTATGAGAAATACCCTGTCACTCACTGTAATCATGCACTGTATTGTGGTCTCTTGGAGACGAAGCCAGAGACTGCTGCTTCCGGCCAATGAGTAGCAGCCGTGAGCTACTTGTGATCAGTGTGTAGTAACTTCATGTGAACTGGACAATGAAGGTTGATCATATTTTGTCTCACAGCCGTCGAAGCAGTTACGTGGTGGGTGTCTACCCAAGGACCACGTGTGCTTCACTTGTCTGCTGAAAAAGAGTGTGTGAATTTGCCTGCTCTGGAGCCTTGCAGAACTGCTGTTTGTGCCACTAGCCATTTTATTATAAGGCAGGTTAATTTTGGAGCGCAATTGAAAAGACCTTTAGTTTGTCAAGTATCAAAAGACTTTCCTGTGCAATGCCACCTCTTTTTTAAAAACTTAATGTTCAAGAGCAGTATGCCAATGAATCTTCAGACTTGTGCTAATTTTTAATCTTTGCTGCTTTCCTCTCTCTCTCTATTTTATTTTTTTGATTCTTTACTGCTTATTATTATTATTGCTTCTGCTCTGAGTATTTTTATCTCATTTTGCGCATTGCTGCATTTTCACTGGGGAAGGGCTAGTAGTGGTATTAGTGGCAGTTGGAATGGTGAGAGGAGAGGCAAACAAGGAGAGGACAGGTCAATTTGGGACAAACGCAGAAGCTCTACCCACAGCTGGCAGACTGCAGGACTTCCGAAATTTCTCTAAACAGCAGGCCTTTGGGCTCTGATGTTGGAAGCCCAGCACCAGACCTAGCAGTGACACCAAATAATTTAGCTAAGTTAAAGCGTTCTGCTTATTACCTTTAGCCCTGTGGCCCTTGCTAATGAGAGGGATAAAGCACGAATAAAAATAAGAGGACATTTGGGGTGGAACACACACCAAGAGGGAAACCAGGAATTTGGTGGGCTATCCTGGTCTGCCTTCGCGTGCTAATGAAAATCCATCATTATTCTGATAAATGAAGGCCGTTTCTCCCACAGCCCTCCAGGAGGAACACTGCACCTAACCCTTTCTTTGAAGCATTTGGAAGTCTGAACACTCAATTTCTTGCCACTGCCCGCTTTTGAAAATTGGCCTCTCCCCTCCTTGGGATTTCGCGGCAGAGTCAGCAGCGACTCTACAAAGCCCTTGCTCACTGGGGGTTAAGGCCGTGGGAGGGGCTGGATTTTTCAGGAGTAAGCGGAATCTTAATGCCCTCCCTGCGGACGGTCGGCGGGAGGAAATGAAAACAGATACCTGAGCGCATTAGCGCGCCATTGGGGCTACCGTGTGGGCGCGATTTCAGCCACGGAGGGCTTGACCACGCTAACAACTGTAATCATACCCAAATTATTCAGTGCCAATTTATTTACTTATTTTCCCCGTCAAAAAGACAATGCTTCACAAAGAAGTCACAGACGATTCTTTTCCTTTAAAGGCTGGGGTGCTCGATGCACATTCAGAGCCACGCGCACACGAGTGCGAAGAAGTCTGCTACCACAGCTATTTAATCAGGAGTGTTTGTTGATTTGAGCAGAGGCCCTATGCTGTGAAATGAAAACAGAAAACCAAATTTTCTTGAGCAATCTTGCTGTTCCTGCTTCAGGTGCCAGGCCATTTCACTAAAGCAGCTCAGACGAGAATGTCATTAGTTCTTAAGCCCCAGGTGAATTTGCCACTGTTCCACATGATTAAGCCAGATAATTGTGTGTTGATAGCGAATGTGGTTGGTGAAATACAATTTCTAGGACCTTCCTAAACAAACACAATGCAGGAGTGAGTCAGAGTGCTGTCATTTCAGTCCTTTGTCAGAGGTTTTGCACGGGCAGACATCTCTGGCAAGGGCTGGTAAGTAATTCAGTGGCAATGGCCATCCCTGGTCTCTTAAAGGTGACCCGGCTTGAAAAGTGAATCACACATCATTCCACATTTGCTTAGGGAAGGGGGAAAAAAAGCACATCTCATTAAAGTGCCGGCTCCTACTGGTACCTTGTTTTGGACCCTGAATGTAATGATTACTTTAAGTTTGTTTTAAAAAGCATTCATGATACCAGCGATCCTCTCTGAAGTGTGTAAAAATACCGACGTCTCCAGTGATAAAAACAGCAACAACATCTGCCGACGGCAAAATAGAGTCAACTTCCAGGGCCAAGTTTTTGGAAGCAGCCAACGTGTTTGTATGTGTGATTTTCTTTTTCACATATAAGTTTCTGTGGATACAAAAATACATATTTGTATTTACAAATCAGGTGTCTGTGTCTTAAATTTATATAGCTATAGTTTTTCCTACACCTAAATATTGAGGCTTTTAAAATTTGTGGTGTGAAAGTGCAAGGTTTTTAATTTGTTGGTAGTGTTTGGCGTGGGACCTTGGATGGTTTTATCATTTGTATTTCAAAAGGAAATTTGCTTACTTTTCAGAGGGATCAGTTTTCCTGTCAGTGTGTGCATTATTCTATTTGCCCACTTCCCCCCAAAATAGAAAAAAACAATTATAATACCATAGAATCTGATAGCTTTTTGTTTACAAAGTGCTCATTTGATCCTTACAAAGGAAGACTGCCATCAACTTCTGAAGAAAAAAGAAAGTTAACAAGATGGTCAGAGAAAGAATAGCCCCTTCACTGGTGTGAGAAAGCACACACATCTGCCGTGGGTACACGTTGTGGCACGGGGCTGGCTGCTAATGTGATGGCTTTCAATGTTAATGGCAATGCTCAAAATCGCGACTGTGAAAAACCTGTACCAAAACCACAGAGCCTGAGCAGTCATGGAGCACAGCCTTCTTTCCAAGGCAGGATCTCTTCTTTCACATCCCTGCTTAAACACTTCCGGTGACAGGGAGGTCATTGCCTTTGGGCACAGAAGTGTGTGGTAATACTCCACCAGGATAACCACCTGTTGATGGGCAGAAGTTTTGAGTGTGACCCAGGGCAGTCACTCAAATGCATTCTAGTGCTGCAGCCACCACCCCTGCAGTCTCTGCTGCAGTGGCTTGTGGCTTCACTAAAGTGGACAATTTCCCCCTAGCGAAGCTTGCTTCTAGACTTCCTCAGATGTCTTGGTCTTTCAGCTCTCCCTAACTCCTCATAAGATACTTGTTTTGGTTGTTGTTCCCTTTTCCAGGAGAGCTGAAGAAGAACTTTGGCGGTTAAACTGGAGGGTAGAAAGACAAATAACCCACGACAGCACTGTCCCTAAAGGAGAAGCCTCCTGTGACAACACAACTGGTGGTGGCATTTTTCTTTTCTTTGCAGTCAGTAGTAGTGCCAAGGTAGACCACAGATGAAGGACCCTTCCTGGCATGGTGTCTGTAACTTCTCCATTCGTCTCTCCTTCAGTTAGAGCACAAAGGAGCGGTTTAAATATGCATTTGCTTATTTTGGAAAGCAGACACTCTTCATCTTTAAATACCTAGATTATAATATAAACACGGTAACTGGTCACTAGGCAAGACCCAGCCTTGACACAGGGAAAGCGACACCTTGGTTAGAATTCCCAAGAGCAGCTGTGTCAGTGACTAGCTCAACGACCTTGACAACTCACATCATCAATATGCTCTTCACTTTCTTCAGCTATAAAATGGGAAATTTGGGTCAGATTACCTCTCATTTATTTATCTGCCCTGGAAGTCCATGACTCTTTAGACGTAATAGCAGACCATTAAACTTTAGCAGAGATAACATGAGGGTTGGGAAGGCGGTGGAACTTGGGAGTATAGAGGCTTGGAGAAAGAATAAAGGCATAAGATTCCAAAATGAGATTGAGGGAAACTGCTTCATGGGGCATGATGTACGCTGTTCGATGACAGAAAAGATGCTGGAAACAAGGGCAGTTGAATATCTTTTGGCTGACTCTGCCAGCAAGATGATGTTTGACCCAATCCAGATGGCAGAAACATTTTCCATCTTTCAAAGATCGAGAAATTCAAGCAGATAAGGCTGAGTATGAGAAAACATTGGTAACAGCCTGAAGCACTATAGGGATGTCAAGGGAATTACTAGAAGGCAGCCTGGTTGCCTGAACAACAAGCATCTCACTAAAGACATTTACTCTATAGATGAAGTTGGATCAGAATGCAGTCTAAGGGATAAATGAGGACCTTTTTACACTTTAAAAATTAGGATGATGGAGAGAGAAAAGAATCTGTTAGATGTGGAACTCTGCCTAGCATTTTGGCATCGTGAAAAGTTCCTCAGTCTTTTTATGGGGCCATGCAGTGCTAAGCGTAAAGGCATTTGTTAAAAGCAAATTTAAAATATTCTTGAAAATAGGACGATAGATTCAGAAAAGTAGAAAGCACCAAAGGGTCAGCTCTGTAACTGGAGATGAGCATGTTTGTGCAATTTGTTCATATTTATGTACATTTTAGAGCGCACATCTGAAAAAAAAAATTCCTGGGCCCCTTCATTTTAACATCGCAGGAAACCTTTCTGCTAGTGGCTCTGGCGTGTGGGTCTCTGTGAGCAGATGGAAAAGGCAATTGGCAGAGCTCATTCCAGCCGGAATCCTGAGCCTGGCCCTCTGAAAGAGCAGTGGCCCGCGTGTCCAGACCTGCCGCCCACCGCCTGCACATGTCCGCCTCAGGATGGAGTAGCCACGGCTGTGTCAAGTGGGAAACAAAGTCGAAGCTGGAGCCAAGGCGCCGGTCCAATACCTTGGGTCTTTTTTTTCACAAAATGTAGCCTATGTTTAATGTCGAAAAGGCAGGGATGCAGTTGTTCTCTAATGAAAAGCTGTAATAGGAGAAGCTGGGTACTGTACTTGTCCACTGGGTGAGCAGGGCCATAACTGCATGATTTCTATTAACAGAAATGGCAGGCATGCTGTTAAACTCGCCTGTTCTATACAGAATGTGTCTCTTGCCTCTCTCGCCCATCCACTTTGCCACCTCCTAGTCTCACCCGTATGTGTCTATTAATGCCACTAAAGTGGGACATTTGAAATTTGGGGAAATGGTTGCATTTTTCCCCCCAAAGAGTCCTGAGGGACCTATAAAACAGAGGCTCTGTGAGTGAGACTAAAACCCAATCCCATCGGAATGATTAGATTCCATCCTGCAAAGTACTTCATCGAGCATCACTCCTGTGAGTTCTTAGATGCAATTTTTGTGGCTCAGAAATGCTTTTCTTTGTTAAGTGATTGCAGTGAAAGGAAAGGAAATGTTAGTGGCAGCGCGCATTTTAAAATGAACCATTGTGGCCCTTAGCATTTTATAAGTAATCATAAATTTCAGCTGACAGCTTATTTCTTGATTCCTTTCTAATTAGAGCCTTAATAATATATATTTCTTGAAGGAGAAAGTGGTCTGGGCTCTTATGATGCCAGAATCTTTGCTAAAATAGAACAACTGAGGCCGATGTCAGGCATGTGGTGGATTCACTGCCTAAGAGAGGTCCTCGGCATCATGCTACTAAATTAAGGCGAAACCAGAAGTGTGTTTTAATACTTTTAAATAATTGTGTCCAAATAGCCTTGCTCACTCCTTAAACAGCTAAATCTTTTTAATGCCTCTCAAAAAGGGTTCCAAATGGATTTAAATGGGTTTGATGAATGTGAAATTTCCCTCTCTACTTGTAATATTTCCAGAAATAGTGCAATTAATTTGATTTGCGTGTAGGTACAAATCATTAGTAAATTGGGTGCTTGTGTTTTAAAAGGTTTCAGTCTTATTTAACCCTTTGAAATCAATGGGTTTTGGTAAAAAAATAATCATTCTGTGAAGTTTGACTCCTCAGTCCCCAGTACTGAATTTTTCTATTGTTTTAACAGTATACATCAGAAGTTTTGTTTAACACTCTAATACACAGTCATCTCTTTTGCAATAAGGACTTTTCATGTGCAATCATCATAAGAGCTGCTCACGCTATTAACTCTTCTTTGGGTTGGAAGGTCTCAGGTTCTCTCTTGAAGCTTTTCGTTTATTTACTAGAGCCAGTGCCAAGTGAGTCTGCTTCAATTGTTTAATTACTCATCTTTCCGCAGGACTCCCATGTCAGGATTCAAATAGTCCCCAAAGAACCTCTTTACTATTTTGTTCAAATGGACCCCGCTGTTCTCTAGATGTTTAGTCCTTAAGCCTTGCTAAAGATTAGAATGTGCTCCCCTGGGAGGCTTTGGAACCTTTTGGGGAGAGGACTTTGCCATTGGGAAATCCAATTGTTTCCTGCTTAATGTCAGTAATCCTATCCAGAAAAACAGACAGCTGCCTGAAAACACTCACTGGATGACCATTTTCTATTACCTTAAGTGGGAAAAAATATGGCTTTAACGTATGAACACAAAATTCCTCACTTATATCCTAAAAGATAACAAAAACACATTAAACCCCTCATATATACGTAATAAACTACTATATTAAGATGCATAAGATTAGCTACTTCCAGATCTCCAAAACATTAACTAGGTTGTTAGCCAACAGTTGTTTTTTGTGCTGTTCCATGGCCTCTCTTACCTCCAGCATTTGGAGTATATGCCCTTTTTGATAACGTTTGGTGTAAATTTCAGCACAACTGCCTATGATTCTATGAATTGTATACGGAATGTAACTCAAGACTTTTCTTCATTTTTTTAAATTAAATATGTTGTATTGTGTTTGGGGGATAGAAATATATTACTTCTATGTAAACATTTGCCAAGAAAGGATTATGTTGATAGACACAGGTAAGTTACATAGTTTAAATATTAAAAACTAAGAGGAAGATTGCTTCTGGCCATGTTGAAGTAATCAACCTTCACTCATGCTACAAACACCTAGAAAGCTAGACAAAAATCTATAAAACAATTCTTTTTAGGCACTGAACACCACGTACAACAAGTCTGAGATATTGAAGAGAAGGAAAACAAAGAGAGGCCTATGGTCACCCCAACTTACTGTCTGAAGGCATCTTCCAAACTGTAGTGTAAGGAGGGAGAACCTAGGAGGAGAAGAGTGATCTCATTGAGCTGACAAAACAGAGATTGGAGTATAGGTAGTTTCACGTGGCTGGAATTTGCAAAGCAGAGTACCACAGAGGAGAGAGGAGGAAAGAGAGAGAAATCTTTTTATAGGACTTTCCTTGAGACTTTGACTATCTACTAAGCTGCATATGAATAGAGTGAAACTCCATGATCTGGGCAAAAAATAACTACCAGTGAGTTGCAAGTTGAACATTTCCCAGAGCTCACACAGAGCTGGGAGGAAATCTCACTCCAAGCAGCCTGAGTAAAGAAATTTTGTTCATATGCAAGGCATTTAGTAGAGATCCCAGCAGAGTAAGGCCTTATTAGTATGGCTAAACTAGCCCCCAATAAAGACTACTCTGGGCCAACCCTAATATAACTTAAAAAGAAGTTCCAAAAGGGTAAAAATAACCTGCAGCTAACTTAAATGTCTGTCAGAACAAAGCTCAATACTCTATATACAGGGCACAAAATCCAACCACTCAACAATTTAACAAGCACAATGTGCAGCATCCAATCAAAATTACTAGACATTCAAAGAAGCAGGAAAATGTGACCCATAACCTGAAGAAAAATCAGTCAGTAGAAACAGACACAGAAATGACAGAGCTATAATTAGCATATAAGGAATTTAAAATGCTATTATAAATATATTCAAGAATTAAAAGGAAAATCATGAACATAACAGAGATAGAAATGGAAACAATAAAAAGGAAGAAATTGAAACCATATAACTGAAAAACACAATATCTGAAATGAGAGATTCACTGGATGGAATTAACAGCAGATTAGACACTGCAGAAGAAAAAATCAGCAAATTTGAAGGCAGGACAATAGAAGTTATCCAAACAAAAACACAGAGAAAAAAAAAAAGGCTAAAAGAAATGGACAGACCAGAGGGACAACACTAAGTAGCCTATTATATGAATATTTCGACTTCTAGGAAGAAAGGAGAGAGAAGAGAGTGCAAAATAATTCCAGAAATAATGGTATAAAAATTTCCAAATATAATAAAATTTATAAAGACATTAATCCAAGAAACTCAAAAATTTCAAGTAGGATAAACACTAAGGTACATGGTAATCAAGTTGCTGAAAACCAATGACAAAGTCAAACATCTTGAAATATGGCAGGAAAAAATTCATATTATGTATAGGGGAGCAAAGATAAGAATTAGTGCCAATTCTTTTTAGAAACTATGCAAGCCAAAAGTCAACAAAATCTCTTTTGAATGCTGAAAGAAAAAAAAGTCAGTGTAGAATTCTATACCCTTTTCAAAAAGAAACTTGAAAATAAAGACATTTTAAGACAAACAAAATTTGTTCTGAGAGAATTTGTCATCAGCAGACCTGTGCTACAAGAAATATTAAGGGAAGTTCTTTCAGCTAAATATAAATAATACCAGATGGAAACTTGGATCAACACAAAAGAATGAAGAATGCCGAAGATGGTAAATATATGGGTAAACATTAAATAGTTTTTTCATTTTTATAGTTATTTTAAAAATAATTGACTGTCTAAAGCAAAACTAATAACGACATACGGTGGGGTTTCTAACATGTATGAAAATACGTGACAGCAATAGCACAGAAGTTGGGAAGTGGGAAATGGTAGTGTACTCTTGTAAGGTTCTTATAATATATGAGTAGTGGTATGACATTATTTTAAGGTAAATAAATTGTGATGAATTAAAGATGAATATTTTAGGGGCTGGCCCCGTGCCCAGTGGTTAAGTTTGCACGCTCTGCTTCAGTGGCCCAGGGTTTCGCCAGTTTGGATCCTGGCCATGGACATGGCACCACTCATCAGGCCATGTTGAGGCGGTGTCCCACATGCCACAACTAGAAGGACCCACAACTAAAAATATACAACTATGTACCTGGGGGCTTTGGGTAGAAAAAGGAAAAATAAAATCTTTAAAGATGAATATTTTAGATGATAGAGTGACCACTAAGGGGAAAAATAAAGAGATATAGCTGAAAACAAATAACAAGCAAACAAACAAATTTAAAAAACCACAAACACAAAACAAAAAAACTACCATTAAGAGTTACCCTATCAGAAAAATATCTGTCAGGGAGATGTTTTGCTGGATACAACTGTATGCGGATTTATTTGAAATATTTGTTTATAGACTAAAGTCATCTCTTAATTCTTAAACTCATTCCACAAAAACATATGAGTATTACTACAGGTCCACTCATTGCAGTAGCAGGCAAAGGACCAAAGAAAGCGGTACCACTGCTGGGTTTGGGCAGCGCATATTGGTTTTCCCAAAAAAGAGTCAAAGTTTCATGTGACTTTGTTTAAACTAAGTCTGGGGAAAGAAGGAGAATTCTGAAAAAAACAAAACAAAGCAAAACGAATAACCCCATTGTACTTCAGGTTGCAGCAGTGACTAGAGAGTTCTTCTCTGAGCATTAATTCTTGCAAAGGACAAGAGAAAGAGACTGGAAGCTCTGTGAGGACACGGACCATGCTTTCCTCATCTTTGACATTTTGCACACAGCAAGTGCTAGCAAACGTTGAAGTAAGCAGCTGCGATTCTTCAATTTCTTAATGCAGTTAAACTTACTCACCAGGCCCATTTCCATTCTCTGCATCTCTATTTTGTGATGATATCTAAGGTAAATAGGACATTCATTGTGTGGCGATCTTACTTAAGCCATTGGTTTTGGTAAGATTCCCTTGTTATAGAATGAACGGTTATGTCCCCACAAAATTCATCTGTTGAAGTGCTAAGCCTCAGCGTGGCTGTATTTGGAAATGGGGCCTCTAAGTAAGTAATTACATAATTAAGTAAATGAGAGCGTGAGGGTGGGCCCATGATCCAATAGGATTAGCGTCCTTATGAGAAGAGACACGGGAGATCTGTGAGTGTGAATGTGCGTGTGCATACACATACGCTGAGGAAAGGCCATGTGAAGACACAGGAAGAAGACAGTCTCCTGCAACCCAAGGGGAGAGCTTTCATAGGACGCTAACCTGGCTCTCACCTTGATCATGGACTTCTAGCCTCCAGAACTGTGAGAAGTACATTTCTGCTGTTCAAGCCACCTGCTCTGTGGTATTAGTTACAGCAGCCTGAGCTGCCTGATACATCCCTAAAGAACGGAAGCAGCATGTTGTGAAACCATTAGCCTCATGTAGTTTGTGACCTCACCAGTTGAAATTAGGGGAAGGTTTGGTGATTTTCCCATCTCTCCTAATGTCAGAACTGTGTACCCCTTAATCCTGAAGAACGCTGTGGCGCCACCAGCTGGACTGGGGTTTCTGTCACCTTCTCTCCGCAGTCAAACTGGGCCTACAGGAAGACATTGTACAAGCCCACTAAACCTAGAGAAAGCGCAGTTCCCAATGGCCTTGTCCTCTTCTTTTCTTTCAATTACTTTTTACTTTTTCAGCTTAAGTGAATATTGTTTCAATACTATCATGCTGCTTTTGTTACACGTCAACAGTGCTTCAGTCTGAAGAGGGTTGTGTCAGCGTTTCTTGCCTGTAAACTAGACTGGCTCCCACTGCCTTTCCAGCCAGCTCTCCTTTGCTTGGTCACTTCTGACACATGGCACCAGATGAGTGCAATATGCTCAGTTCCTACCACACAGCGCTGGGCAGTGAATGGGGTCACAGGGTTAGTCACCTCTGCTAATTTGGCTGGGTCTTTTTTACTGGATACTACCACTCAAAAATAAGATTAAACATTTCTGACTTTTCTTATTTAAATTAATAACTTGAATCAGCATACTTTCATTTTCAGTTACTTTTATTATTAAAAAATGCAAATTTTAAGTGTGCTAGGTTGTCTGAGTTTCCACACCCTTATCCCCCCAAAGGAATACTTCCTGGTAACGTGAAGCTTCTAAAAGGATTTCATAGTTTTCAGTCTTTGCATCTCTTCCTCAAGTTAGATATCTTTGCAACAGTGACTAAGTGCCAAAAAACAAAAGAAGGAGAAGGTTTTTGAATATTCTTTTCATTTACTGTGTTAAAAAATTTCCTCCCTCTAACAGTCAGCTTTAGAATAGCATTTAACATATAGTAAGTGTTCAATAAAAATCATTGCCTAAGGAGTGAGTGAATTGTGAAATGAATTGTCATAACTCTTTGAAGCTCTGCTGTATTTGAAAGTGATGATTCTAAACCAAACTGTCTTTTACGAGCTTTTAAAATTCACAAGTTAAGAAATATTTAAATCTTTTTCTCAAGGTAATTTTCCTCCATTGTGAAAGAAAAATCCTTACATTGATTAATTCTGTAATTCAATCTCCATAAAAGCAAATAATAATTGAGCTTTTCCTAAGTGAGCCACCTAACAGGACAGTATGGGTGGTCGTACCTGGGGTGCCGCATGTTTCCTTGGTCGTCTCTGACCCTTGCTCAGCATCCTCACTGGTGTGAACACATGTCTCCACTCACCACCATTTGTGTGCCTGCTGGCTTTTCCCTATACCTTGGAACTTCAGAGAAAATAGCAGATCTAACTTCCTCCAGGAGACTGCTTTTATTACTAATACCTGATGAGAGGTAGTCAAAGTCTAAATTTTCTTTCTGATCCATCCACTTATATAATGTGAAGTTATGATTCCCCCACATACACACATACTTTCTTTGTCTCTGACATGTTGGCCCTAAATTACTTCACCTGCAGTAGTCTATTAACATTTGTAATGTTGGGAGATATTGTTAATAAGTTAAAGTAGGCCTTTGGATATCATGAACCAAGGTTTCCCTGGTCAGGGTTAGGATTTTATGCTAGACCCTATAACGTGCTCATTGATGTTTTCAAACGAATGCCGCATAATGGCGACCCTACAGCAGTGTCTGGGAGGGTGCTGGATTTCTTCTGAAACGCACAAGCTTGAGTCTTCTTCATAATTGCAAACGTTCTAAAAGGTCTTCTCTCATGATGGAAGTATGAAAATATACAAGGCAAGAACATGTCTTAAGCTCTTTCCTCTTTACTGCGCAGACAGGGAGGAGAAGAAAGCGAAGGAGGCTAATTAGTTTTCAGGGTCCCAGTTTTGTTTGACTGCTCCCATCCTGGAAGGCCTGTCCTCTGAGGTAGCGAGACATCACAGGTTGCCCCAGATCTCGGTTGCTGCTCCACAGCATCGCCTACATCAGCAGTCAGGGGTCAGAACACTGTTTAAGAAAACTAGCAATATGAGAAATGGATATTCGAGCCTTTCTTATTGGGCATTCTTTCACACAGAAATGCATGTCTCCATTGTGTCCTCTCTTGCGTTGGAAGACCAAAAAAAGAACAAATGGTTTTACTTTCTTTTCTTTCCCCTTTCCATTTCTAACCTCAAAGTTTTGGTCTCCGTTACATTATTTTGCAGAAAAAAAAACCTGTGCAAACCTGCCAGGAGACAGAGCGGCATGAAGAATGTTAAGCAAGGGAGAACACTTTTGAGTTGAGCTGGCAAAAGCCACTGTGTTTGCTGCAGGGGAGCAGATTAAAGCCATCTAAACACTTCATTTCCCCATGGGGCCTGACTATCTGAGAACAATTCAAGGTCCACTGCAGACAGAGCGATGGAACTTTCCTTCCTCCCCGGCCTACCCCCTGTGGTCTTTATCAAATTTAAATGACCTATGCCCACCAGGACAGATAGATACAGTTGTGCGTGTTGTCTAGGTACACCGGATCTTAGATGCTGGTAGACTTTTTATGCATGAAACTATGGATTGGTGGCTCAGGATACAAATTATATTTTAATATTATCAGTAAGGTTTCAAGTAGACTCACCAGGGGCCCCAGATTTGGGGTTTTGACATGCCTTTGAGCTCAGAATCCCGAGCACTTCTAAAATCCGCCTTCCATTTATGACTCTGATGGGATGACCCACGTAATAAATCGTCTTGGCAGGGAGGCAGCAGTGTAGTGTTCAGCATGCCACAGATGGCCGCCTGCCACCACAGCAGAACAACAGTGCACCCCAGGCCTGATACAGGCGACCGCGATAACACGCTTGGACTGATGGGAAGTTCCAGCTCCCTGTACACAGTGGATTGAAATCTTCCCTGTGATCACTCACTCTTAGTGGAAGGGCTCAGTCCTTTGGATGGCCATATTTGGAGATCTCTGGATGCCCAAAGAATCCACAACCAGCCAGTATAGTCTTTTCTTTTTTCCTTCACTTTTTTCCCCCCTCCTTTTATGTTCCTCTCTGAATGGGTCCACAAGGAAGGACACCAGTGACAAGAGCCCGTGTCCTGGCTGGAAAGGGTGTTTAAAACCCATTTGGAGTTTGGGTGAAGGTGAAAGTTGTCAGGCTGTGAAAAATGGCATCAGTGTTGGCTGACCTGAAATAGGGCCGTAAAGTTCTATTCCTCACAAAGGCAAGATATATTATTGCTGTAACGCCATTATTCCGCTCCATCACCTTTAAACCTTGTTCCCATTATCTGCAAGTTAAATATAACCCTATGTAAAAACAGGAAGGACAGCACTGAGTTGTCCAGCTTAACAGCACACACTTAAAACATAATAGAGCACTTGTTACTGTATTTTATGGAACGGAAACTCCAAATGTAAAGATGTATTAAGGAAATATCTCAAAGTTATTAGGGAAGGATATTTACAATTACAGATTGCTTTATATTACGCTTTTATGAACATCTCAGGAAATGAAATAGCCCTCAGCTGTAGAGAGTGAAGAGGGAGGTAATTTTCCTTAATACGGGTGATAAAATTAATCTGATTGAAATCGCAGGCGATTATTTCTCAGAATACTGAGTGGCAGTACAATCACTTACACTCTTTTATATTTTTTTAGTCAAAGCTCGTGTAGATGAAAGCTAATTACAAAGTAGTGACGTGAAGCGCTAAGGAAATAGTTTGTATAGCACCGAACAGGCGCGGCTAATTGGGGTTTGTGATTACACAGATTGTTGTTAAGGAGAATTAACTACCAGCAGTCTCTCCTGCAAAGCTTCTCATCAAGGCAAAGTAAAAATAGACACTGGATCTGTTATTTATCTAATTATGCCTCGAATATTTTCACAAGCACGTTACACACTCTCAAATGGTTTGTTGTTCAAAGACTTTCCGTCTCACGCTGCTTGTGATCAAAGTGTCGATATGAGTTTTTTGACGCTGGGCTCTCCTCAGATCACGTTCCCTAATCCCGGCTCACAGGTGGTGTGCGTTGAAGACTTCGGCGCTGGGAGGCTGGTCGGGGATTACTAAGAGTGCTGGTGAAGAGGATGTTCCGATAGGGAACGGTCCTGTTTGACAGAGCTTTATGGAGACCTGTAAGCCACCGGTTCCACGTGTTTACAGGGAGTTAATTAACCCCATAGTAGGCAACACAGAAACTTCAGAAAAGCTTTGAGGGCTTCAGTTAGCAAAAAATGAATTCCTTAGAAAGGTGCTGAGTCCCTTTGACCCATGGCAATAATTTGTTGCCTTCTTCCCGTGATCATGCTCCTAATCCTTATATGTTCTTGAAAGCCCTCAGTTATAGGATACATTGACGTTTATATTAGAGTCCGTGGAAGAACCAACTAGTTCTAATGACCACCTGTTTAATCAGTATTTCTTGAATGGAGGGTCAGGACCCTGGGCACTGCTGGCAGGACCTCATGCTCAAGTCCCATCCCTTCCTCATGATCTTGCCTTTACCCGCCTTCTTGCCACTCTGTGAATCCCTTAGTCTTCTTTTTCATCACCAATTTGGTTTTTCACTGCCCTTCCATTTCAGCTCTCTTTCAGCCATGAATTCTTTCATTTGACATTTACCGGGTGTCTCCTGTGGGGGCAGGCCCCAAGCTCCTCTCCAAAAGGGAGAAGAGTATGGTACTCGCCTCTCTGAGATCCCAGGATCTCATCTGCCTCCTCCCGGCCTCAGCGGTGGTGGTGCGTAGAGGATAATGTGAGCTACTGGGAAATGTATAGAGGGAGCTTGAGAAGAAGCCTTTAAGGCAAAGCCGTATGAATCTTAAACAGTTGGAAAGGCAGCCTTAAGAACGCCGTCCTACAAGGCACTTCCTAGAATAATTCTGCAACATATGAAATGCAAATTTATTGACAAGGTGATATTTTCTGAAGACAAGGTGTCTTCTGGAAGCCTCATCTGAATGGTGACAAACAGCATCTCTCAGGATATGAGCAGTGTAAGTGCTTAGTGCGAGTGTTCGCTGCCGGCTCTGGTGACACTCCTCAGCCGCACAAACCAAATGTAATAGCTTCACAAATTGCTTTAATAGACCTACGATCAACCAGTAGCATACATTAGGAAACGACTTATAGATTCCAACTCTTGCTTATTCGCTTACAGTTTTTTTTCTTACTCATCTGTCTGCTTTTTGTTTAATCTTCATTATTAAAACGACCAAGTTGCTGTGGGAAATTAGTCACTGGGTTTAATTTTGAATGTGTTGAATGGTAAAAAAACAGAAGAGCAGGAGGAAATACACATTCTCTCCTTCATTTGCTCTAGTTAACATCGGAGAAAGTTCTCCTTGTGTGGATAAATATAGCTAGTTCCTAAAATTGAATTTCCTGCCTTACTATTATTATTAACAGTTTGCTCCGACCAATATGCTCTGCAGCAGCCTGTGGATGATATCTGCAATTTCACTGCCTTCCTATGTGAAAAGAAGATAAAAATTATATTATATGGGTGTATGCAAATTACAGAGGGCCTGGCCTCGTGCTCCAGTAATTCTTATATGTGCCTCTTCGTTGTCCACTTAGAATGACAGGTACTGAAAATTAAATGGTTTCCAATAAAAATCCTGTAACCTGAAATGAATCCCCGCTGAATAATTAGAATATCTCACCCATAAAAGGTAATCATGTGTCTTCCATTTTTGAAGAAGCCCCTCTCTCTGATCAGCATCGATGGAGCTCTGGTCAGATTAGATCTTTAATTCTTATGAAAGAGACATAATACTCATCCTTTACGAGGGAGCCTTTTGTTGGGGCTGACAGCCTTAAGCTGTCACAGTTCCCAAGGATCAGAGCTACACTCAATGCTAATGCGAGAGAGAAGAAATGAAAGGAGGTGAGATGTTCTCTACATTATTTTAGACACACGAGAAAGACATATCGTCTTCCCCAGGCACACAAAACATCTAACCCACTAAGATGGATCCGCTTGAGTCTGTAATATCTTGGCACTTCAACTGTAGGGTATCATGGGTCTTGAACTTCATGTTGTTACTGTCTTTCTGGCTGATCAAACCAAGATGGTAACTGCAGGGGAGGAACTCCTAACCTCACTCTACCCTCTACTGATATACGATCTCTCCCAACATGGTAGAGGCCAGATGTAAGGACTGGGGGATGAGAAACCTGGATCCAGATCTTGGCTGGCCCCCGTAGAAGGTCCCCTAGTTGCGACCCCTGGTGCAGGTTATTATTGTCTCTGGCCCAAATTTTCCCACTTGAAAAAGGCTGATAACAAAAGAACTTTATATGGATCCAGTAAGTTAGTCTGCAAAACAATGTAGATCTTCTTTGTTCTGGTTTGCTCAGGCTTCAGGCGATGGTTTTAAACTAAAAGATGGAGCCCCTCAAAGCTTTACTATTCTTTAAATGCAGGCGGGGCAGCTCGGTGGTAAAGGATACACAAGGCAAGCCATTTGGAAGAGAAATCCCTGTTAACAACGATGGAGAAACAGAAATTTTTAAGAGAGAGAGGAGGTATTGAAAATTTAAATTAGCAAAGCTCATGAGCTGTGACTCCCCTAAATTGTCAGCATAATGAATAGTAGTAGTTTGGTTCCAATTTTCTGTAATTTATTTATAATATGAAGAACCTCCTGTCCCTTCTCAAAAAATCTACAAATCACTCCTAAAACACAAATAATAGTCACATTAAGAGGAACAAATTATAACACTGAACTATGTCCTTGGGCTGGAAACAAGGAAACAATGTAACAGTGGAACTGCACACTACCGAAAAATATGGTCTAATGATACATATTAAAATAATTACACGTAGTTAGTAATTCTCCTCAGATAATTTATTGAACTTGGTCCCATGACTGTCTAGTTGGCCAGCTCTCTGGATATTTCTATTTCAAAGGATTGTGACATTGATGTCATTTTTTTCTCCCCACCAAGTGGGAAAAAAAAATAGAAAAGTCAGGATTTGCTCATAGAATTAGATCAAATAGAAACTCAGCCCATACATCCAAACAAGCACAGATTTTTGTAAATGTAAACCAAAACCAAATATTTAATATCTAGATTGAATGTTACTTGTCGAATCTCTGGCTGAACATTATGCAATATATTGTAATCTAGAAATATTTTAAATTCAGTGATGCCAGATTGACTGTGATAATTATTGTAGAGAGATGTCTCAATATATTATTCCTAAAACGTTCGTGTACTATCTCAAGGTTAATACTTTGTTACAATACTTTGCAGTTTTATATACATTCCATTTTAATATCCCCTTCCTGACTACTCAGCAATTATAAAATTTGGAATTTAAGTATAAGAGTGAATAGGTTACAAATAGCTAGTTACATTGCCCTTTATATAAATATAAGATATTCAAACAAAGAGAAGAAAAGTAACTACAGAATTCTTCTTTTTATGACTACATATTTCCTGGCCATACATGTGCATTAGAATCTACTACCATGACTAGATGAAATCATATAATAAATATTTCTAATTTATAGATTTCTTGCTCTGATTATTTCCAAAGACCTATTTTGAGAGGAAACATGCTAAATATAAAGTTCTCTATTATATCTTAGATTTTTAAGAAGTATATTAGAAAGGCTATATCCATTAAATGTATTTCTATCCACCAATTTATTTAGAAATAAGTATTTTAAAATAAGTGATATCATATACATGCATCTCATATAACCGATGACGTTGACTACAGTATAGTGTGCAGACAATATTTACATTTCTCATAAAATCTGGATTTATATAATAGTGCAGAATTATCTTAAAAACCTTTGTGGGTAACATGACTGAGAATTATGATAAAATAGCCTGTCTAAATATTTTACACAAAGATTAACAAAATCTATGTTTGTGTCACATAACTCCTACGTTTGAGGGTGATATACACATGAGTAAGTTATAGATGACCTAGTAATAAAAAAATCATACAGTAGTGGGTAATATAGAGTTTAATTTAAAATTCTTAACAAGAATTTCCTTTAAATTTTCTGACTTCAAAATTTTTGGTTGTACTTAATATTTGAAAAATGTGTTTTCCATAATTGCCATCATGTGGTAATATTCTCATTGAGAGACATTTAACACTGAGATAAATGTGATGGGTTAGAGTTGTTTTTAGTAAGCCCATTAGAATACTTCCATTTTAAAATTAAATTACATTAAGAAATTTAAACTTTCAGTTTACCATGTCCTGTAAAGTATCTTTAAAAGCATGCTGATGTCTATGTTGTAATGACACGATCCTGAAAATAGCAATAAAATTTTGGCATGGCTTTTGTTCAGTTTTTGTTAATGGCATGATGGTGGGAAGACAAGGACTTCAAAGTGTTTAGATAATTTTAAGACGTTTAAATGGACACCAATGTAACCTTATTTTATATGATGTACATCCCTCCCCCAGATCAAAAGCAAGCAAGAACACTTATTCTGCAGGCCCCAGGTTAGCAAGACTTCCCAGGTTCAACATGAGGGTCCAGACCTCAGGTTGAGATAAAGCTCTCAGTGGACTCTGATTCACTGAGTCCTCCAGAGGGATCGAGTATTAAGTGTCCTAATCTCGAGAAAGCAGATGCACAAGAACCTCAAAAGTTAAAACCTGAAAAGGAAAAGAATAAAGTCTCCCCACTTAAGCCTGATTCACTAATGAACATATGGTGAAATGTCTGCTCAGTGTCAGGCACTGTGGTAGCGGATGGGAAAGAATCTCGAGTATGAGACAATTAAATGTGATTCCAGGGCCAACAGGGAGCTGCCCTCAATGGGGTCTAGTCTGGAAGACAGATGTGCAGACAAGAACAATACCCACAGACATGGTCAACACTGTAACAGAGGCACTGATAAGACCTATGAAAGCAGAGGGATCGAAAAATGGTTATTTCCTAGAAATCCTTGTAGAGGAGATGATATTTATTCAACATCCTGAAAAATGAACTGGCGTTGGTTAAGAGCATAAGGAGAGAAATGGCATTTCAGGCAGAGGGTACAGCCTGAACATTAGCTCAGAAGAGTGACAGAGGACACACTGATTGTTTAAGGAATCATACCTGGTTTTGTATAACTATATATTGCAAACCACATGTGCGCAAGTGATAGGATATGACTCTAGGAAGAAGAGGTATGTCGCACCGTTAAATGCCTTGAAGGTCAAGCTAAAAACTATGGTTTTCCTAAGAGCAACAGCAACCAACAGAGATTTCTCTAAAGCACCAAGCATGGCTGGATATTTTGGCTGCTCTTATTTTGGATAGCTTATCCACCTATTCAGATAGTCAGTGGGCTATATATCTAACAATAAACACTGATCATCTACAACCTGCCAGGCAGTGACCTAGTAGCTGCAGTTATAAGAGTAAATCCTGGACACATTCTTGAACACCTGCAGTAGGGTCATTTCCTTCTTGCTAGCAGACAGTCAAGAAAGAGTGGAGAAGAGTGACAGAGACAAAACTTTGCTCACCAGACTCCATTTGTTATTCCTTAGTCCTGGAAGACTACTCTTCTCTGCCCCTTACCATTATGGTGTTAATTTAATCAGTTCTGGCCCTGGACACCTGAGTGGAAGTCCTGAGTGTCACTTCCAGGTGGAGACAGGGAAAAGCCCATGCACAACTCAGTTCTCTGTTCCCTCTTTTGCACAGTGACTATGGATGCCCCATGTTGAGAAAACAGAGCCACACGATTGAAGCAGACTGGATCCCTGAGTCACCACATGGAGAACAGCAGCCCTGGCAAAATGTCTGGATGCACAGTGGACATTGCATTAACAAGAAATAAACTTTTATTGTGTTAAATCCCTGGGATTTTGGAGTCGTTTGTTGTGATGTGATGTCGTAGGTTGTGATCACCTAGCCTCTCCTGACCAATGGAGGAAGGTACGCATACTTCTTACCTGCCTTGCCAAAAAATGGCACACCACTTCCACACACTTTTATTAATGAGAATAGCTCCTTGTTCCTTCTAGGGGTTGTTTTTGTCGGGGCAGCCTCTTTCAGCAACTTCTCCACATGGTCGTATAGGATTTAGTGATACTCCTACTCAGGCCACTGGGAGTATTAGCTGCTGAAGGCTCACAGCTGGCTCTTTGCTTGGGCATCGCCTGTGGCTAATGACCGGCTGATGCAGAGATTCACACACCCACGACCTTGAATTAATTTGGGAAAATTCTGAAGGGCTATCCCAGCTCCATAGCTCTCTGTAGGATCGGCTGAGAACTCAGTTGCAACTGTGTGGTGAGCCAACTTCTCTCTCTCCTGAATCCCGTCTCTTATTTCTGTATAGATGCCCCAAGAGCATGCCCAGTACTGCTTCTGCATCTAACGCTCTCTCTCTCTGAGTCTGTTTCCAGGGAGCCCAATCTAAGATAACTATGACAGGAGAGAATAAATCTTGGTTGGATAGCTATCTCTATCACAGAAGAAGTTAAAGTTTTATGAGGTTGACATACATATGTTCTAGTCATTATATATGTACACATATGCATATATACATGTATACATGTATTTATTTATACATACATAAATATTTATTAGGAATATTTATTCATTTAGTTTATTTATTTATAAAGAAAAATTTTATTTGCAAGCCTCTGCTGCCTTCCAATGAGGGTGGGCCTCATCATTCAAGAGCTGGTGGTTTGCTGGACATGATATGGATTCGAGTAGGCAAATTTGGAGGGAGAAGCTGGGGCAGAGAGGAACTGTTCTCTCCATATAAGGGAAGAGGGATATAAAGGGTCAGTTTGAAAATTTGGGAGGCAGGCCTCAGGAGCCAGCAAGGGGGGTCCTGTGAAAGAGTAGAGGAAGAAAAGGGACCTTGGTGGCAATGTGATGAAGGTGGGGGTGGGAGAAGATCAGTGCTTCATGGGGCTTCCAAGTTGTTTTCTATATAATACGAGATATAAACCATCTCAGCTACCTCCCCTACAGGACCTGTGGTGGATTCTGCATTGCAGATTGTTTGGGGGCAACTTGAAGGGGATGACAGTAGGAGATGGCATTCTCTTGTGTCCACAGACATCCATATAAGAAACAGGCAATCGCACTGAACACTCCGCAACCACTGATTTAGCATAACCAGCCGGATTGATTCAATTTTCAAAAATGATTCTAAACAATGCTGCTACGAAAGTCCCAGTGGATAAAATTTGGACATATATATGATGAATTTCTTCTAGAAGAGTAATTAATGATAAAATATTATGAAGATTTTTAAGGCTTTTGATGCTTTCGCATAATTATGCTCCCCAAAGTTTATGCCAGTTTATTATGGAAATTATCAATCATTTGAAATCTAATATTGCAAATATTTTCCTTGATTTTTCTTTTATCATTTGCCTTGTTAGTGACACATATGCATACCTATTTTTGCACAAACATTTAAAATTTCATGTAGTAGCATGACAATCATTTACTTTGTAAATTCACCTTGGCTGTTTGCTTGAAAAGGCATTCCCTATTCTGATGCATTAAATTTTGGACTATATTGGATTCATTTTTTATTTTATGAATCCACTTACAGTTTTCTTAAAGTAGGTCTTGTGCTTTGTAATATTGAGTCCTTGATATTTTTTGGTATTACTTTGTGAATGGAAACATTTCCATGAAAGAAACTTATCTGGTTAGCCAATTGTCATAACATCATTTTTCAAATTTTCTACTCTTCCTCTATTTGTCTGAAATGCCATCATTGTCATGTGCTAAAAGATTTTATATACCAGGGCTTATTTCAAGTCTATGTTGGTTTATCAGCCTGTGAATTATATTCACGCTTGTAATTTTATATTACAAATTTTGAGTTATAATGATAAATTATGTATTACATTATATTATTGGAAAAATTATAATTATAAATATTTATAAATTATAAATATAATAACCTGGGGATAATTGACAGCTTTACAAATTGTGCTTTTTCAACAAGAAAAATGACACATCGACCTTTTAGTGAAGTCTTGTATCATTCCTCATTATAAATACTAGAGTTTTCTTGATATAGATCTTTCACTTTTTAAAATTCGGGCTGGAATACTTTTTGTATTACCTTTGTGAATGGAAATATTTTCAGTTATGCTCTCTAGTCAGTTATTTCCGGTATACGAAAAAGCTCTTGCATGAGTGTGTGTGTGTGTCACACTTTGGAATTGGCCACTTTACTGGATTTTCTTTCATTTTTAAAGATTTTTTATTTTTCCTTTTTCCCACAAAGTCCCCCAGTACATAGTTGTGTATTTTTAGTTGTGGGTCCTTCTAGTTGTGGCATGTGGGATGCCACCTCAGCATGGCTTGATGAGTCGTGCCGTGTCCGTGCCCAGGATTCGAACTAGGGAAACCCTGGGCCACCGAAGTGGAGCACGTGAACTTAACCACTGGGCCACGGGGCCGGCCCCTGCTGGATTTTCTTATTCATTTTGTTTTTCAGTTGTGTCTAAAATTTTCTAGGTACAAAATCTCATCATCACCAAAAAATCATAATTTTATCTCATTTCTACTATTTATACCTCATTTCTTTCCACAGTTCTATTAAAGTGGCTAGAACAATCAGAAAATAGTTTGTGATTCTCTCTATATTAAATAAATATATATATATATATATATTTGTATTTCTGACTACAGCACGAAATCCTTCTAGCCTTTTGCCATTAGATATAATGTTAAGGAAGAGTTTTCCTATTAGTAAGTCAGGAAGATTATTATTGTTTTAAAAATCAAGAACGGATAATGAGTTCTGTCCATTTTCATGGGCCTTGAAAGAAAGCCTTGACATTGTGTATCCCATTCTGTGTGCATGTGTGTGTGAATGTTTCTGGGGAGAAGGGGTGCAGTTGCCATTCTCAACGATACCTCTTCCTCCCACATGGTTACACAGCTTAGACTGGGCGGTTTTTCTTACTATTAAGGCAATAGGTCACATATTTTGATTTTCTAATGCGAAAGCCTTTTGCATTCCTGAGCAAAGTCGGTCACTGAACGTCGTCCTTGTATTAGGCTGATGAATTTGATTTGCTGGTATTTTATTTAGGAGTTCTGCGTTTTTACTTCAGTCACTGCCTTTGTCAGATATTGGTATCTAGATTACTTGGGAAAATAACCATTTTCTATTTGTCATACACATTTATAAAAAACAAAGTTTTTCTTTACTTTGAAGTTCTAAAAGAAGTGAACCATATAAACCATCTGGGCCGCTCATTGTTTGTGGACATAGACTTTTAAATTGCTTTATTTTATGTATTAATACATTCATATATTATATATATATATTTTGATATGTATTTTTGATATATCAGTATATGTGTCAGTTTTGATACATATACGTGTCAATTTTAGTTATTATTATTTCTTGGATACTGTGCTTTTAAGCCATATTTTGAAATTTATTAGCATAAAGTTGTCTGATGTGTATCCTAACATTTGAAAAAAGTCGTCAGAATCTGTGATTATATTTCTACTTTTGTTTCTGGTAATATATATACTTTCCTTTCTTTACTATTATTTTTGCCAGATGCATTATAACTGTATTAAGTTCATTCTCGAAATCAAATAACTAGATTTTGGATTTATTTATCTATTCAATTCTTTTCTAATTTACTTTTTCATATTTCTTAATTTTTTCATCATGCTTTCCTAGAGTTTTTGTTATAATTTTTATTCATCCTGTAGTTCAATGTTTACTACATTTATTCGTTTTAGCTCTTTTCCCAGTAAAAGCACATAGAGTTTTGATTTTTCTCCTCAATACTGCTTTGATTTCATAAATTTTGATATGTAATTTTCTTAAAGTTGCTATTTTATCAGTAAAAAATTATATTTTAAGGTATCTTAAAGGACACGAATGACCTTTGTTGGAAATTTTTAAAAATGCAAAATGACAAAAAGAAGAAAATTACCTGAATGCCCTTGTATTATTGTTGTAATTTTACACATATTAAATAATTCCAGTTTATATTTCTTCTTTGACATAAGAATTGTTTTATATTTTTAAAATTTCTATTTAAAAATTTGTTTCTTTGGTTTATTACTAGCTTTATACCCTGACATCAGAGAATGTGACGGTATGCTTTGTGTTCTTAGGAACTTGCTGAATTTTGCTTTGTGGACTGTAAGTGACCAAATTTTACAAATGTTCAAAGATATCACAAAATAAGGTGAATTCTCTCTGTTGCATGCAAAATGTAATATATATTATTAACTCAGTGTTGTTCATTATATCTTCCAGATTGTTTCTCATTTGCTAGATCATTCATAGTATATTAATGTCATCTAATACATTTGTTTACTTGTTTATTTCTTGTAGCATCGTATAAATGGTAGTTTATAATTAATATGTTTTAAGAGAAGTGTATGTGATGCCCCCAAGCTTACAGGAATTATGTCTCCTTTGAGAAATGTGCCTTTTATAAAAAATTATCCTTTTCCTCTGTTAAATTTTTTAATTTTCAATTCACTTTTTTTTCATGTTAATATTGCAATTCCTGATTTCTTTTGATTGTATGTGTTAGACCTATCTTTTCTTATGCTGTTGCTATGCCCATCTCTTTTTTGGGGGGGCTAAGGAAGACTGGCCCTGAGCCAACATCTTTTGCCAATCCTCCTCTTTTTGCTTGAAGAAGATTGTCACTGAGCTAACATCTATGTCAATCTTCCTCCGTTTTGTATGTGGGATGCTGCCACAGCATGGCTTGATGAGTGGTGTGTAGGTCCACGCCTGGGATCTGAACCCATGAATCCCCGGCTGCCAAAGTGGAGTGCACAAACCCAACCACTGCGCCACCGGGCTGGCCCCTTCCCCTGCTTTTTCCCATCTGTCTGTATTTGGAGTATTTTTCCTAAGGAATAGATTGTTAGAATTAGGTTTTTGCCTAATAAAGACTTTTTACCCTTAATAGACAAGTTAATTGATTTAAGTTTATTATTATAATGTTACATTCAATTTTACTTACGTCATCTTTGTGCTTACTGTTGTGTGTGTGTGTGTCCATGTGCTTGCCTGTTATGTACTTCTGTTTCTTTCAGAATACACATATCATTTTTGTTGTGTTTTTCGCCTTCACTATTCTGAAGGCATATATTCTGTCTTATACTCTACTAGATTTTCCTTTTTTAATTTTTAAAAATATTCTTCAAGATATAAAGCTATAGTTGGCCTTATATTTTACTTCTGATGTTGCTAGTTGTGTGATCTTTGTCAAGTTACTTGCCCTTTCTGTGACTCAGTTTCCTTATCTGTAAAACAGAAATAATTGATGATTAGATGAATGAACACACATACAGTGCCTAGAAAAACTACTAACACAATGTATAATATCAATAAATTTAATACTTTTCAATTATTATTATCCTTATTGTTTTATTGCTCTAATTTTCAGAGAGCAAGCAATATGGTACATTTTTAATTCTCTGTGTTCAGGAATACCACCTGTGGAAATATTTTTAATTAATTTTGCGTGCAATCAGGTGAGCGACTGTAAATCTGCCTAGCAAGGTCTCTTTCATCTCTTTGATTATTGCTTCTGATCTATTTGCTTTCATCTTTTCTTCAAGAATAGGCATGATCTCTGTACTAATCTGACTTTCTTTCTTTAAACTTTCCTTCTGCTTTGGAAGAGCTTCTCAGATTTGTCCTGTCATTGACTAGATTCCTCCTTTATCAGTTCTGTTCTTTATTGTATTCAATGTGGATGTTATGTTACCTTGTATTTTTAGTTTCCTTGTTAATTCTTTATATAATCCCCTTCCCTTTTCATTTTGCTCTATTTTATCAATTCTTGTTGCTTATTTACCTTAACCTGCTCCCTGCTCACTGTCCTGAGCTCCTGATTAGTAGAGGCTGTCTTCTTGCCTTCTCTTGAGGATTTGTCTTGAAATCTTCTAGTTGCTGCCACGTGTCATTTCTAGTGAACGTTCTTCCTCTAGATATTACTCCATTGAAAGGTGGGGTAGTTCGCCTAGACATGTTTGTTCACAGGGTCGATTTTTCTTCGCTGCTCTCTCCACCCCTTATGTGATGATCAACTCTCCTTCTCAAGCTGCAGTGGAAGGCTGGTTGATATATGACACTCCTGCTCCAGTTTCCGTTTCAGCTGGTGTTCTTCTGATGCAGCTCTGACTGCTGTTGGGGTGCTCCTCCTACCTGCTGTTTGATTTTCTAATAAATTTGTGTTGTCAGAAACCAAAATAGCACGAAGCACTTCTAGAGAGTGTGCTTTCTGCATGTGCCTACCTTGCTTGACTTTGAGGAGCTGTATTTGCTAAACTAAAACACGCACTACATGTCTACCCCAGCAGTCGGGCCTGTTTGCTTTGCAGTTATTTCCTGGGAATTGCTGTCTCTGAATGGATTTAGACAAATGGTCAAGGTGAGACCAAAAATCGGTATTCTGTCCTCAGAAAGGACCAGAAGGCAAAGACTGACTATATTAGGATTTCCTGAACCTTGATAACTAGCGTCACCATAAATTCTTGGTCTCCAGCCACAACTGGACCCCCATCACTGAAGGGAGAGACTGATGCAGAAAGCATAGTAAAGTGAAATCCAGGAGGATAAGGGAGGTCCTTCTTTTGGTACCCACAAGTTGCTCAAGATTGGAAGTTCTCTTAGACTTGTTTTCATACACTCGCCATATTCAGATCTTGTTGATTCTAGCTCATTTAGCTCTGTCTATTTTTTATCTTTTGACCTATTGTTTGATGTTGATCTTGTCCCCACCTTTTTGCAATTCAGTGCTGAAGAAATCATTCCAAAATGCACATCAGATAACCTAAAGCACTCACTTACAAAATTCTACAGTAACCACCCCATAGCAAATGGCTCAGGATGGTGTACAAGCTCTGTCGTCATGGAGCTTCTGCCTCATTTTCTATTCTTCTCTCTCTTGACTCTTACATGATCACTCAGAGATTGGAAGCAGATGGCTTAAAGAAAACGTACTGATGCATAAATGAAAAAGGCATATTTTGTGATCAATTTTTTGTTTTTCATTTGCGCTATTTTCAAGGATCACAGAAAAGTTTTCCAAAATTTGAGCATTTTTAAGCGTTTACCTGTCAGACTTTTCATCATCTTTTTTTAGTTTTTTCCTATAAAGGTACCCTGGGTCAGGTTTTCATTTATGTATAATTTTATTTGTTTTCATGCTTTCCCACATATTTCTTTAGCTCATATTCAAACAATCATGCCAACTCTGATTCTTTTTCAGGGATTTAACTACATTTTAAGTGTTTTCTCTAACTTTATGTGAAATATCTGAAAATAAATAAGCCTAAAATAAATATTTTAAACTAATTTACATTTTGATAACTACTATGCTATACTAGTAAACTTTTTACAACTTTCTTTGTAGGATTTAAGCAATTTTATTTGCTTCCTTAATTATGTTGCCTTGATATTTTAGTTTTTTCATAGCAAATGATACCTAATTTTTCTATTTGTTCATATTTTCACCTTATAAAAATAATTCAGTAGCACTGAGAGAGCACTTTACATGAAGAATATATAAACATACAAACCAAATATAAGAGTAGCTACTATTGTCTGCTTGCCATTATCTAAAAAATATTTTGGAAATATTTTAAAATATTGAAAGTATCTTAAAATATTGGAAAACTAAACAAAGGAGAGAGAAAAATTTATCAGGATGGCTTCACATTAAGTTATCACTCTGAATTTTTACTTTTTTCCATAAAAACACAATTGAGTGACAGTCTCTAAGTTTGGCTAGTGATTGTTTATAAACAGAAAATAGTTATAACTGGATAAAATATGAAGTGTAAACTATGTAAAAATAGTTAAATAACTTAGGAAGTTTACTCTCCTCTCCAAAAATAAGATTAGTAAAAGCATCCATAGGTGCTTTTGATAACATAAGCTACTAACACATGAGACTGCAAAAAGTAAAAGAAAACAAAGAAAACTGCCCACATATGCAATTCTAAACAGACATGGATAAATAAAGGTGTACATACTTTCTCATGTTAATGTTTGTCACATTAAACAATCAAGAGGTGATAAGGTAGTGCTTAGAATTATGTAGTTTTGATTCATATGTTGGATTTATTTTCCATCAAGTAATTTGAGCTCTCCTCACTGCTTTACAACTGTGTACAGGCCCTGTTCACTACCCGCCGTCCACACCGCCTTCACTCTCCGACTTTTCCCTCCAGAGACGACCACTCAACACACCTTTCAGAAGCACCTACATGATTTTGCATATATAAATAAACCCAGGTATGTGTGATTTTTTAATAAATGGGAATAATACTACAGATGTTCCTCAACTTATGATGGGATTACGTCTTGATAAACCCATTGTTAAGTTGAAAATACCGTAAGCTGAAAAAGCATTCGATGCACCTAGCCTCCTGAACATCATGGCTTAGCCTGGCCTGCCTAACGCGTGCTCAGAACACTTACAATAGCCTACAGTTGGGCAAAATCATCTAACACAAAGCCTATTTGATAATAAAGTGTTGAACATCTCATGTAACGCATTTAATTCTGTACGGAAAGTGACAAATGGAATGGTTGTCTGGGTACGGAATGGTTGGAAGTGCATCGGCTGTTTACACTCGCGATGCGTGGCGGACTAGGAGCTGCATGGACAGGGGACGGGGTTTAGAGGATTAAAACGGGTAGCACACTATCCCGACATGAGGCCTGAAGGGACCAGGAAGGAGGGCAGAGAGTGGACTTGGAGAGCACAGGTCTATGGAGTAGGCCACCTGAGGGACACAGGCATCCCCTGGGACTCTGCAGGAGGGAGAAGGGGAGGCTGACACCTGATTTCCACCCCTCTGCTCTGAAAGCTCCCGCGTGACCTCCCCCGGCCTAAACCTCCACGGAAGCCAGGGGAGATCGGGGGCAGCTCAAGACTCGTCCCTAAAGATTAGCCTCCTGGAGCACAGCGCAGGCGCAGATGGGGAGAGAGTGGATCTGGAGGAACAAACGGGAAAAAACATCAGCACAGATGCATGCTGAGCGCACGCACGTGTGTATGGGTACAGTGAGTGCATGTGCATGTGTGTAGTAAGCGTGTGTGTGAGCATGTGTATTTACAATATATTGGGTTTCTTTTTGTTCTCTGGCTTTAATAAAAGAACCATTTTTATAATAATATCTTACAAGGAACGTCAATAAATGCAACATAAAAACCAAGCTGTTTGGCTTAAAGAAAAGCAGAGAAACTTGGAGACCCAAGTGAAGTGTGTGCCCCCGTCCCCTGGAAGTCTGGATAATATAGTGTGGAAGCTACTGCGTTAGTGCGATGTATCGTTATAGGAGCGGAGGGTAGATTGAACACGTCCTCCCTTTACATCATCACCACGAAGAGAGTAGACACAAATCTAACAGACATTTCTGTTTTTGAAACTGCAAACTGAAAAACAATCTAATAAGCAATGTGTGGCATGCTCCTTCACCGAAGATTATAGGCTCATAGAATACTAAAGTTGGAAAGGGACTTATACCGTAATATCATGTCATGATAAAGACTTAATCATGTATAGTATGAAAGCTCATACCTCTGGGCTGCACTTGGTTAACTGCTTCATTCTTGTGGTTACATAGAACAGCATGCTGCTAAGGTATGCCAGTGTTTGAAAGTTGTTTGCTGATCAGAAGCAATAAATACAGAAGTAATCAACTTGTGTATAAACATACCCATAGTATAAATAAATTGCTACCACGCACACAGATCTAATATTTTGTACCTTTATAAAATCCATTGAGATTAAAAAAACCCTGAAAATTTCACATTATGCACAGTAATTTTTATCATGCACATAGTTTTTGCCATTTTAAGTACAACAGGACCACATTTTATGTATTCCTTGGAAAGTAGGTAAAGTTAAAAAAAAAAAAGCAAACTTCCGGTAGATAGTAAAGTGTTTAATTATATATACCTTGGGAAATCTGGAAGCAGGGGAAGAGAAGAGGCAAGATATACTCCTATTCTGTTAAATTAGCAGCTGTAACCTAAAACATTTCTTGCACTAAATAAGGCTGTCCCTTTATGAGTTATTATTGCAACTGTGCAAAGCTTTTATTACTGCTATCTGAATTTTGTTCCATATGTCAACTCTGACTGTATTTTGGACTACTCAGGGCTCGTATATTGAAATCACGTGCTTTTAGTAAATGTCGATATGATGGCCTAAAGAGAGTGGGACAGACCCACTTCAAGAAATTCTACCCCTGATGTTTTAGTATCTGCTTGCTTTTACAAGGTCTAAATTTCTTCTTCCCTCACATGACCTCCTGGGTAGTGTGTTTGGCCGTCAATGCATGATGTGAATGTAATATGTACCAGAGGAATGGCACATACAAAGAAAAAGACACTGCAAACTGTGAATCCTGAAGGGCACTAAAAATAAGGAGGACTTCACATAAATTATTTTCTTTTTCTTTCCTACCTTTTTTTTTTTTTTGCTGAGGAAGATTCACCCTGAGCTAACATCTGTTGCCAATCTTCCTCTACTTTGTACATGGGTCATTGTCACAACATGGCTGCTGACAAGTGCTGTAGGTCTGAACCCAGCAACTGAACCCAGGCCGCTGAAGTGGGGTGCATATAACTTAACCAATAGGCCATGAGGCTGGCCCCCACATAAGTTTTTAAAAAATGATTCTTTCTAGCTCTTATCCTACTTTTCCATCATGTGATTTCATGACATATTTTTTTCTTGTGTGATATACTCATGCACCATCTGTGCCCACTACCAGTTCCCAAGCAAACTCTTGACCTGGCTTCCCCTTTCCTACTAATGGCATTTCTGAGTCTACTAATTGTTCTTGATTTGCACTTGCTAATATGGTAGCCATTAGCCACATGGGGCTTTTACATTTTAAACTTAAATTAATTGAAATGAAATATAGTTAAAAGTTCAGCCCTCTCAAGCCACATTTCAAGGGTTCCATAGTCACACGTGTCTAGTGGCTGCCATATTGGACTGTGCAGATATAGAACACTTCCATCATCAGAAGTTCTTCTGGATGGCACTTATGATGCTTAGTTTTATGTGTCAGATTGACTGGGTAACGAAGGCCCGGAGAGCTGGTAAAACATTATTTCTAGATATGTATTTGAGGGTATCTTCTGAAGAGATTAACGTTTGAATTGGTGAGCTGAGTAAAGCAGATGGCCCTCCCCAGTGTGGGTGGGCATCGTCCAACCCATTGAGGGCCTGAATAGGACAAAAGGTGGAGGAAGGGATAATTCATTCTCTCTCTGCTGGAGTGGCTACATCCGTCTTCTCCTGCCTCAGACATCAGTGCTCCTGGTTTGTAGGCTTTTAGACTCAGATCCCAACTTACACCATCAGCCTCCCAATTCTCAGGGCTTTGGACTCGGAATGAATTAAACTGATGGCTTTCTTGATTCTTTAGCTTGCAGACGGCAGATCCTGGGACTTCTCAGCCTCTGTAACCACATGAGCCAATTCCTATAATAAATCTCCACTTATATGTATCTCTCTCTATATATATCCTATTGGTTCTGCTTCTCTCGAGAACCATGACTAACATAGAAAATTAGTATCAAGAAGTATAGGTGCTACTGTCACACCTACTTAAAAATATAAAAGTAGCTTTGGGATTGGGTAATGGGTAGAAGCTGGAAGAGTTTGGAGGTGGATGCTAGAAAAAGCTGCAGTCTTCTTAGAGAATACCTAAGTCGTTGGGAACAGAATGTTGGTAGAAATATGCATGGTAAAGGCCATTCTGATGAGGTCTTAGACAGAAATGAGGAACATGTTATTGGAAACTGGAGGAAAGGCTATCCTTATAGCAAAATGACAAGGAACTTGGCTGAATTGTATTAATGTCCTAGTGTTTTGTGGAAAGTAGAACTTGTGAACCATAAAATTGGATATTTGACTGAGGAAATATTTAAGTAAATTGTTGAAAGTGCAGCTTGGCAACTGATGGAGCTCAGGATAGGCCAACCCAAAATATGCCATTTTGGCATATTGATTATTTTGGATTAAAGTTATTTAAGAAACGGTCAGTGAAAGGAGGACACTCTGAGCCTTCTTTGTCTCCCTGAAGGCAGGAAAGAGATCTCTTATGTGAAGGTGTCCTCCCTGTACCAGACGGAAGAGAGTCATCCTCATCTCTAGAGACAGGAAATTCAGGGCCAGAAAGGCTGTATAAACAAACCTTGCTACTTCTTTACTAATTTACTACCCCAAGCCAAGCCCTTTGCCTTGTCAATTCTTCAAAAATTTCTTTTCTTTGTCTAAAAGGTATAAAAGCTACCTGCTTTGGTTGCTTCTTTGAGTCTTATATTTTATGAGCTCCCATACATACAAAACTAAATTTGTTGTTTCTCCTAGCAATCTGTCTCATGCCAATTTAATTGTTAGACCAGCCAAAGAAGCTAGAAGGAAAGAAAGGAAAAGTTTTCCTCCCCTACACTTCTCTTGAATGCTTGTAGTGAAATGTGAGAAGAGAGAAGTGATTTAAAAATGGAATTTTTAATCAAAAAGGAAGCGGAATCTGAGATTCAAAAATTCTCAGCCTATCCGTATTGAAAGGAATGAAAATACTTGTTTGGGAGAGAATAGAAAGGGTACGGCCAAATTTGACAAGGATATTAGTATGGATTGGCCATCTCAGCAGAATCTAGAAGCTATTCATCAAGACAATGAATGGGGAGATTGGTCAGCCACCTAAACAGAAGCCAGGACGTATTATCCAAGACAATGGAAAAATAACTCCGAAGGCAGTTCAGAGGTCATGGGGCTGCCCCTCCCATCACAGGCCCAGAGGGCAAGGGTCTGGGGCTTAGAACAATCTCAAAGGAGAAGCTGCCACTGCAGGTCACCTCCTAACATTGTGGGTTCCACTCCCTGAATTCTGGTGCCATGCTCCTGGGCTCCTCCAGGTGTGGCTCCAGTGGGCCCCCTGCATTGCATGCACTGAATCACGCAAAGCACAGGGCCATGGCTACCTCTACCAAGATTTTGAAGGCTGGAGCAGCCTGGAGCCACACAGGGTTTCCCCAACTGGAAGAGTTGCTGCCTGGTATGCAACCTAGGCAGAGGGTTGCTGTGGGAGTGGGGAAATTGCGGAGAGCTCCGCTAGGGCAATGCCCAGTAGATATGTGGGAACAGGGCCAACCCCTACCCAGATCTGTAGAGTCACTATCACGCGATTCTAGCCTGGGAGAGATGCAGGTATACAACTGCATGAGTGCTGCTGTGTGGGCTGCACCTTGTGGACCCAAATCCCATCTTAATGAGTGTGGAAGGCAGGGCATTGAACCAGGGAGGATTATTCTTGAGCCTGGGGTTTAGTGTTTGCCCTGTTAGGTTTTGGACCTACCTGTTCATTTTTCTTCTCTAGTTCTCCCTTTTGGAGTGGGAATGTCTCTCCTACACCTGTACCACCAATATATTTTGGAAGAACATTTCATGATTTCATAGGTTCACAGCTAGAGTCTCGTCCATATCTTCTTAGGATGATATTTAGATGAGACTTTGGACTTAGACTTTTGAGTTGATGACATGTGAGCAGACATGAACTTCAAGGGGCCAGAGACGGAATGCTATGGTCTGAATGTTTTTGCCTCTAATGACCAATGTGATAGTATTAGGAGATGGGACATTGGGGAGGTGATTAGCTCATAAGGGCCCAGCCCAAATGAATGGTATTAGTGCCATTATAAAAAAGGTCCTACAGAACTCCCTAGTCCCTTCCACCATGTGAGGACACAGCAAGAAGGCCCCATTTAGGAATCAAGAAGCCCTCACTAAATATCAGATCTGCCAGTGCCGTGATCCTGGACTTCTCAAGTCTCCAGAACCGTAAGAAATGTTTGTCATTTGTAAGCCTCCAGTCCACGGTATCTTGTGATAGCAGCCTGAACGGACTGAGAGAGCACTGTCCCATATCTTCTGGCAGTTTCTTGATAGCAAAAGGACCACTTCTTCTTTTGTAGCTATCAGTTACAAGACCTGACTATTCTTTAATAATATTTCTTTTTCTCCTCTATTCATTCCCTTTCCACCACCACCACCAAATTCTAGGCCCCTATTCCTTGTTCTGTGGACCTTTGCATCAGTCTTATCTGATCTATGTGCCTCCAGCTCCTCTCCACTCTAATCCAGCCTGTCCATGGCATCTAGATTAAAAGTTCAAAACCATACTTGGAGCAAGTTCTGTCCCACATTTGACACTATTGTCTGCAGAAGCCTGTCCTTACCTTGTAATTCACACAGAAATAGAGCAGTACAGGATTCTTGAAAGTTTTTTCATCTAGTTTTGAGTCGAAGAAAATCAAGTAGCTCACCTGCATTGTTCTTATTTCATCATCTTTATTATCAGTTAAATTCTAAAATATCTCTCTTAGTATACATAACATATGTTGTGCAATGAATTAATTCATGATTAAATCCTCAAATTTTACATTTATTGCCTTGTATATAAAATGACCTTTGAAGCATTAATGTAGCACTAATTATGTTTTTCATTTGATGTAAAGTGCTTATAAACTAGCTCACATAACTACAAATTAAACTACATAGTAATATGTTGTATGCTGTATTCTTCTTTCCAAAAGCTCAGGGACCTTTACAGAAATCATTTTATTAATCTTCACACATCTCTGAGATGAGATGGTTGGTTTTAATTATCCTTCCTTCTGCGTTTGGGAAAGCTGTACGGATGCCATTTATGACTGAAGTATACAGGCACGGTACCAAGCGTGCTATGTTAATACAGAGTAGCATAAAGGCCCCCAAACCATCTCTTTCATTAAATATACATTATTGTTGAAAATTTCAGAAGTTCCACGCCGGTAGGAAATGAGCTGCCTTCTGTTCTCTTCAGGAGTACGAAACACCTTTCCTTGACTGTTCAATATTATGATACAGTGATCAGATCTCCAGAGACATAAGTCAGGGAATTTAGTATAGGATTTAAAAAAAATCCTCCCTCCGCATCTCTTCTCCTGAGTCCTTAGATCTGTCTTATTTTTACTTATGTTCAAATTAATATCACAGCCATCTCTTTGCCCTAATTATAAATTTAGGACAAAAGTGCTACCGACACAAATTCCATGACTATGCTTTCCTTTGTTTTTCCATGAGCTTTGGCGCAGGGGTGGGAAAGAGCAGAAATGCATATAAAGCTCAAAAAGCCAAATCAATAAAGGGATAACCCCACAGAGCAGACACTGCAGAGGTATTTTTATATGTTTTTCCAGGGGGTACGCTAAACAAGCACAGATTTCCGCCATATTTGCATTCTTTCTGTTATTTTCCTATGGCTAATATCAAAATGAAGGTGTAGTCACAGGGACAAAATCACCAGGTGGAGAAAGGGAGCTGATTGGGAACAGGTTGCACAGAGGCAGAAACTGCAGGAAATTTGAAATTCCTCATACAATCCACTAGTGCTATGCAGATAGTTGAGAATTCATGGCATTTCCAAAGACACAAGGCACAAATGTGTGTGAAATAAAGACTAATCCATGGGTCGACTTTAGCAACTGCGGAACAGAGACAAAAGCACATACTGGCATAAATTGGCTCCTCAGTATTCTTAGTAGCGTCCTCATAAAGGCACGCAGAAGTTGTGCCTCATACATGTGGATATGCTTAATGAAGACAAAGAGAAGTCAAGTATATTGAAATACAGTTTACAGAAATGAAGGTGCTTAGCTAAATATATTGAGAAACAATGTTGTTGCCACACATAGGAAAAAAGAGAGAATACACAAAAGGTATTCATCTCTTCTACATGTAATTTCCCTAAAATAGTAGTATTCACTGAATTACATAGGAATTCACTTTTAAGGAGATTCTTTAATATTTGAATATGAGAGTTTAGCTAATGCTTCACTTTTTTTTTCCTCCCTTTATTTTGCTGAGGAAGATTCGCCCTGAGCTAACATCTATGCCAATCTTCCTGTATTTTGTATGAGGGTCGCCGCCACAGCATGGCCACTGATGAGTGGTGTAGGGTCATGCCTGGGAACCAAACCTGGGTTGCTGAAGCAGAGTGTGCCAAACTTAACCACTAAGTCATGGGGCCGGCCCCCATTTCTCCCTTTTTGACCTTTTATAAATCGTAACAGAGAGAGCTAAGATAGTGACAAACAATACAAATTCTGAATTAATGTCTGAAATTTCAAGTGCTCAGCAATCTTGCTGAGGGAGGCATGTCTTCCCCCAAGGTTTCTTGCCTTCACAGAGTTGGGGACCATGCTTTCCTCCAATGACTCTCCAGGATGAAGTGAGCAGACTGCGAGCTGGAGGAAGAAGTTCACCTGAAGAGCTGAAAACAGGAGGCAACCAAGCCCCAAGTGGAGAAAATCAGTCAAAACCATGAGAAGTCATCAGTATGCTGAAAAAGGGTGATAAGACCTTGAGCTGGCATTTGAGCAAAACATATTGTCTAGAAACAATAAATATTTATTACCTCTTAGTGGATTAGGAATCCAGGAGCAGATTAGCTGGGCAGGGGTTCTGGCTTAGGGTCTCTTTTCAGTTTGCCATCAAAGGCTTTACCTAGAGCTGCAGTGGTCTCAAGGCTCAAATGGTGAGGCTCTGTTTCCGAGCTGGCACACACCTGCTGAAAGGCCTCGGTTCACTCATGTGGATGTCTCCACATTGCTACTTCACATAATAACTGTTTTTACCCAGAGCATGTGACCCAAGAGAGAGCACCCAAGACAGAAGCCATTGTCTTTTTATAAGCAAGTCTTAAAAGTGATATCGCATCTCTTCTGCCATATCTAATCATTAGATGTGAATTAATTTGTCCAGCCCACACTCAAGGGGAGAGGATTACATAAGAACATGAGTACTGGGAGATGCAGACCATTGGGATCATCTGAGATGCTGCCTATTGCAAGCATACTGTTTTCACTTTTGAATATTTTATGTCTAGTAGCTCAAAATTTTCAAATAACTCAAGGCGTATTTTCTTTGTTCTTTTGTTTCTAAACTTTGTTTCTAAGGTTATTTTCATTTGAACTTTATAGCAACTCTTTGAGGTCATCAGGGTAGTCCTTGGAGCTAGGTCATTTCAGATCCAAGTAAATGCGACTGAGATTAAATAACATATTTAATGACAACCAGTAAGTAATAAAGCTGTATTCAGGTCTTCTAATTCTTAGTCTTTCCATATTTTGAAATAAAGGTTAATGCCCTCCCATCAAATATTTCCAATCTAATGGGAAAAAGAAAGGGACAATGAAGTGCCCAAGTGGTTACGGCTCAGAACTGGGGTGTGGGGGAGATGGATAAAAGGATCCAAGAGATGGAAGTAGAGGTGGTTGTTTGTTTAGTTTGAAGGAATTGGAAGGGAAAGTCATTTCAATTCTACTGTAGAAATGTCGCATAATAGGATGAAAAAGTCAGGATAAATATCTTTAATGCAGTCAGATAATTTGGGGATATATAAGGGAGAATAACATACCAAGTAGCTAATCAGATATGTGGCATCGTGGATAATGGCTTTGGTATTTTGTTTTCCAGTCACACTTGTATGATCTTGTGGATTTGGAGTTGAACAATGGAGTTCAAATTGCGGTCAGGGACTCACAAGTATCCGCTTCACTCAGTTTTGTAAACGTTTTTCTAAATATTACAAATCCCATGGTGTTCTTATGCAGCACCAAATAATAGTGGCTACTTCAGGTGGGGAATGCTGCCTCGATGCTTTGTGAAATGAGGTTAGGTCAAGGTTTCTTAACCTGGGCACTGTCGACATTTTGGGATGGATAATTCTTCATTGTGAGAGGCTGTCCTGTTTGTGGTAGGGTGCTTAGCAGTGACCTTGAATGTATTCATTAAATGCTAATAACGACCCCCTGTCCTATACACACAAGACAAAGAAAATACTTTTAGACATTGCCAAATGTCATTGAGGGGAAGGAGAGGTTAAAATCCATTTCAGTGGAGAACCACTGGGTTTGGTAAACATAAAGCCAGATGACAACTCTATACAATATCCTATACTCATAAAACAATCTGATAAAATGATACTGCCATGTTAAGAGTATATTTCTGAATAGCGGAATTATGAGTGATTTTAATTTTTTCTCTTATGCTATTCCTTATTTTCTAAATTTCTTACTATAAGTATGACCTTGTATATTTGGAAAAATTTAAAAATTATCAAATTATTTTTGTTAGAATTTAAATAAGAATGAACTAAATAAAATTTTATTAATTTGAAGTGTCAATTCTTAGTGTCAATACTAGTAGTATTATAAATAGTATACTATTAGAATAGTAAGAAATCCTTTCACCTTTCATCTTTATTAGCTCCTCTGATCTTTACAATAGGCTAGATGTTTTCTCCATTTTAATATTAATTAAATGTCTTAACGAAGGGAGTAGCCTCTATGAGATCCCTCAAGTGAAAAGGATGAACCAAGATCTGAATTCTGGCTTCCTGCTGTTGGGTTTTCTATTAACTTCCAGGATATTTAGCCCTCTGAATCAGCTCGTCCATTGCCAGTCCCAGGTAACTCAAGTGTTAATGTACATTATCATTATTGTTTCTTTATTGTGGATTTGTCAAATGTTATTCTATGCTGGGAACACTGTGCTTTTTACTTACCTTAACTTCATTCACTACTTTAGCAATAAAAGGAGGGATATAGGTCAGATGTTGAGAAAAGCTGGGACCATTTATAACCTCAATGACTGTAGATAAGTCCTTTGGGTCCAGACCTGGGGTTTGCCGGTTGGCTGGGCAGTAAGGAACTGAGAGGAGAAAGGCGCCAGCAGATCACTAATTACATGTGCATGTTTTGGATTTGGGCAGCATTATATGAGAGCAAGGTCTCCCATGGGGTCTATAATTAGATTCCCTTTCTTGTTGCTAAAGCTGATTTTGGAGAACACAGCTTGGATGTGCGTCAAAGTGGGCTTCCCACTACTGAGCCCCAGCGGTCACAGGCAGTGTGAATCCCTGCTAGGGGTCTGCTTCTATAAAGCAAATGTCAGGGGAGAGCCAAAGAGGGTGATTGCTTCCTGTGGGGACTTGGCTCCAGGAAAGAAAGGGAGAAGGCCAGCCACCCCCGGATGCACATCTTCAGTCTTGAGACAGATAACTCACTTCAACTCCAGGAGGACGGGCCATGGGTGGGGCAAAGGCCAGGAGTGTTTAGGGGCAACACTCCCTCATGGAAACTAGAGAGATGAGGAAGAAGCATTTCCTTTCATGCTTATCAACATTCTTATTCTCCTTCATGGAAATTTAGCCAATAAATGCAATTTCCAAAATAAACTATATTTTCTTTTTGAGACTCTCATGGGATTCTTCTAAATAGCATAAGGGCAGCAGTTACCTTCGATGGTGTTTCTGCGAGATAAATCAAGGTCCTGGAGTCCTTTGGTGAGAAATAAGGTAAGTCGATAATTAAACATGCTTTTAACCTAACTAAGATTAGTAGCCAATGCAATTGGCTATTGATAATTTTAAGTGAAACATGCACTTCAAGAAATGTTCCTAAGGACGTCAGATCCACTAATGTTAAAACATTGGGAAAATGTAATTTTTAAGTTAAAGTAATTTTCCTTTATTCCTATCCAGGAAAAAATGGCGAGGAAATCTTTATAAATAAAAATATGACATCCCTCTTGTGGAGCTGGAAGGACACAGTTAAAGGAAGAACCTGTGATTTGGGTCACAGGAAATCCCTTTGAACAAAAGAGAACCTTGATGAACACACATGCCCCAAACTCAGAACGAACTGAATTATTAAAACCACCGGCAGATGTAGACCAGATAAAACACACCAGGCTCCCACATCGAAGCAACGTGAACTCTGCTCGACAGCAGATGATACATCAAACTCAGAGCCACTTTTTCAACCCAGTGTGTCTCAAATGTTTAAGGAGAGAATGATTAGGAATGAAATTTGCACTTTAACGTATGTGGTCCTCATTAATCTTGGTCAATTTAGGGGAGCAAAGCTTTTTCCAAATCCAGTGAGTTAAAATCTAGGTAGCAAAATTTCCCCCTTTTTCTTTTTTCACAAGTTCGTCCTTTTTCCCTCCTACAATTTTATGTGAGATATGTGAGATACAGTGAAATGACAGAATGTGGATAAAGCAAACAGAAACAAATGTTCCATCTAGAAAATGAAATTTCCTGAATGTGATTAAATTGTACAATGTCCTAAACATCATAATGAGCATTCAAGAGTCTCCTGAAGTGGATCAGAGCATGCAACATCACTGCTGCTGTACATTTATGGTGGACCACAGAGAAGAATACAGAGAAATGCAAGTCTCCTCTAAATATTTTGAAAACTGAATGAAAAGAACCTAAATGGTGAGGAAAAAAGAGGTAAGTACAAGGCCAGCAACAGCATAAAGAATTGCAAAGGGCTGAAATTCTAAGATGAATCCAGGGAGCTTCTATTACACACTAAAATCCAGTGGTAATCAAGATGCGGAGAGGGATACAGGAGGGCAGGAATGTAGTTGGAAGCTCATCAGGTTGGATTTCTGACCAACATCAATCACCAGTACTTTAGTCGATGTGAAATTCTGTCTACACAGTGGGGAACCGGAGGATGAAGGATGGAGAGACAAGGATGAGACTTCTCTGTTAGCTTGGACTCCTGAAGACGGAAGTTTCTGTAGAATGTTTATAACTCCATTTTTAGCTTAAAGATGCTATATTGCTATATCCACCGAGTTTACTGCAGAATTCTATGGAAAAGGAAATGACTCCTTTTAATTTCTACAGCAAGTAACTCACAGTTTGGTAGATATCAAATTTGCTCTCTGGCAAACAAAAGTAGGCCATTATTTTGAAATAAGGTAAAGATTTGTACCCCTGGGCTGTGACAGGCCACCTTGCCTTCTTGATTGACTTTTTCACATGAATTGGAACTGGATTCGTCTACTCTTTCCCTCAAGTTCTTTCTTCTTTGGGAAGTTGGCTGTACTATTACATGTGCCAAGTTTGCAGGGATTACTGGGCTTCCCTTAATGATATGCACCAATTTCTGAACACCAGCTATGTGCTAACCACTGGGCTAGGGGTGCTCCTTGGACATTATCCCATGAAGTCTTCATAACAACCTTATGAAGTATGAGTTTTATCCCAGTTTAAAAAGGAAAGAATTGAGGATCAGAGAGGTTGGTGACTTGGCTGGCCATTCACGATTAATTCGTGTTCAAGCCAGTCCTATTTGGCCACAAAGCTTAGGTCTTTTGCCATTCCACATGGTTGCTACCTTGAGAAAGCAATTACTCTTATCTCTGGTCTTGGGGGGTGTTAGCAATTCATAATCACTCACAGAGGTTGGAGTGCAAGATTTCAATCTGTGTGAGTGTGTGAGAATGTGAGTGTGCGTGTATGTGTGCACATATGTGTATGTATGCATGTGTGTGTGGATACAATAGATTTTATTCAAATAGAATCTTACTGTGGAGAGAGTCATAGCATCATTTCCTCTATTACACTTCTCTTTACATGTCCAGTATACTCATTTTGGAATTAGCACTTGAAAATATTTTATATGCCAGAGATATACTTTTTTTTGTAACCAGATCAACCAAATTCTGTTCCCAAATTAGTCCCCTATAAGAAAAGCTTTAGAATTCATGGAGAAATGAGACAAAGACTGAGCTGTGCTGATTCCCAGGCCTTTGTGGACTCTCTGAAATCAGACCAGCTTAATTATCAGCCAATTTGTTATTCTAGCCTTGCGATGGAACATTCCTTTCTTATTCACCAAGCTAATATGACTTTGCTGCTATATGCAGTCCAGCCACAAATAACTAGATGGCAATACCACCCAAATTAACTTATAGGAAGAATGATTTCTGCCAAAGAAGAAAGTATTGCAAAAATTTCTGGTTTTGCTCCAAAATCTACTCTAATGATTTACAAATGAGATCTAATTTTGGGGAAGCTAAAGTTGTTAGTAATCTGAGTTTGCTAAAGTCTTCAGATTAAATCCAAGTTACTCGAAAAAAATAAAAAACAGACTTTTTATTCCCATACTTCTGATTTTTGTTAATGCCAACATGAATTGCTGAGGTGCTATATAAATTGACCACATCTGGGATAATGTGCGGTTACCGGGGCAAAAACACCCAAGTTTAATAATATGTGTATATACTTTGTATGTGTTCTCAGGCACCAAAGCTCATTTCACTTAATGATTTAGGGCAGGACCTTCAAAATATGGATGAGGATAGAGAGGGCAATAGAAACCTCTCTCAGTATTGAAATCTACCAGAAAGCATGGCTTGGGCTGACATTGTCTGAATGGGATTTTTTAAGAACCAAAACAGAAGACACCAGTGCACCTCATTTTACTACTTTAACCAGGAGTGATGTAGATGAGGAGGAGGAGGACGAGAGTGACGGTGATGACGATAACCTGTGACCCCAATGTGCACTGCGCTGTTAATCCATGACTTGTCATCTGCATTATGATTAACTGCCTACCGTGGATTAACAGTAGGCTGTCTTAAAATGACTCCTCATGAATTTCAGGATCCTTTCTTACGAACAGTTACAAAATACTGATAGCTGAATTTCCTTCTTTTTCCTTCAGAAAATGCATGAAATCATAGACTGCAGCTTACGCACACACAATAAAACTGGGTACAGAATTTGTTAATCAAAATCACACTAGAAACCTGGATCGTATTACTCCAGAAAGCCCATGACCCCATTACTCGCTTTCTCACTTGGAAAGAATTCCTGTGAAAGATGATCGTGAGGTATTTTCACATATGCTGCATCTGACACACAAAGATGGGATGATCTCCTTTTAGCAATAGGCAGGGGACGAAAGAAAACTGGGAATTCATACTTAGAGTTTTCTTCCTTGTCCAACAACAAAAGCAGTATCTATTAGTTTGTGTGTTGCGTTTCTAAAGCATACTGGATTTTCAACATCATGGGCAAGTCTGATAACCTTGTTACGTTTATAAATTGCTTTACTTTTTAAAGGCTCTTCACATACGCTTCCTTGTTTATTTAGCAACATAAAAATCCCGAGAGGTTTGTTTTCATGTTATTTCCACCTTGGAGGTGAGGACACTGGCTCAGAGAGCTTGTCTGCGGCGTAGCTGGTAAGGGCGATGTCAAGCTGAGAGGCAGATCTTCCGATGCTTAGCGCTTTTTCTACCCACAAAATCTAACTCATTGTCTTCTATACCTCAGGTATCTCATTAATGCCTGGAATTGTGTCAATCCTTCCTTAGACATGGGAGAAATTCCTAGAACAAAACATAATATTGAAAAACACAAGACAGGAGTCTGAAATTCATGAGCTAGGACAGTGCTTAGCTTTTGAATCACTCTGCCTCCCTTCTAGGTTTTATGTTTCTTTAAAAGAGTTCTCAGGAAGCATTTTTTTTAATGATTATTCAGTTAATGTTGACCTCTCAACGAAAAGGTAAATGGTACCCACTACAAGCTCACACTTACAATAACTATATAGAGAAAATGTGTGAGAAAACATCGAGTCTGAACTTACTCTCAGCCTAAAATACCTTGAATGTGTCAAGTCTGAATTTAAAGATACACAGGGTGGACTACAAAATGCAAGCCATTGGACATGACCTCTAATGAATCTTGATGATTTTGGAAGCATTCAAAGGAACATGAGGGCCTCTGGGGTCTACTTTTATTAAAGCATTAGGTTGTTTGTATGTTTCCATTTCTATATTTTGTTTTCTGGATAATGCAGTGTGAGTTATTGCATTTCCCATGGGGAAAAAGTCACTGTATTAATCATTTTTTTATGAAGCCCAAGAATAGTAACCAAAGAAGTACTCAAAGCCAGAAAAAATTGGATTATTTTTGTCCTACGACCAATAAGAATTGACAAATAGGGTGATATTGGATGAAGACTTGCATTGAAAAGAACTATTAATTTTCATAGCTCCTCTAAGTTCAGTTCCCTGGGAAAATTTGGATTTAGAAAAAGAAAAACAATAGAATTTAATATAACCAAGTCCTGCATGTACAAAATCGTTTACAGAAATGCTATTCACACAAATTGAGTATTACTAACAAATTAATAGTTACAGAATATGTAGGGAAAATATGTGAACTGGTTTCAAGAGGCACCTGAACTGGTAGATGATGAGATTAATAGACCCGATTTCTAGATTACATTCTTAGAAGGATCTTTAAAGGGTTTAAAAGTTTTTGTGTTCAATTCACTAAACGCTTGAGACCTGGGGTTAGGGTGTGTCTCTGGCAGGGTGCAGTGAAACACCTCATGCCACCAAAGCTGCACCAAGTTACCACTTCCTGTAGTAGTTCAGGAAATTTCTCCACTTGCTCAATTACAAGCTGAGGCAAGTGTGTGCCATAATTCACAGATTCCTTATTAAGATTTATGAATAAGAGCCTGGGTTCTGTGATGCTCCCAAGAGCTGAAAAATGCCTGGTGGATCCTCATGACACACCTGGGGAAGTCATGCCAAGTCTTCATCCTAAAGTAGCAAGCCTGCTAGGAATTTCCATCTTCACTCTCAGGTCAGAGAATGAAGCCTGGGGCATCCGGCTCTTGCTAGAATAAAGGACGTTGAGAGAAAAGTAGGGACCTTCCTCCTTTCCCTACCTTGGCAATAAGTAAGTGCACTCTATCCTCTACAGCCTGACTTTCTCTTCATCACTTCTATGCCTTAGGCCAGAGCCTCTCCAAGTGTCGTCCCTGGACCAGCGGCATCAGCATCACCCAGAAACTTGTTAGAAATGCAAATTATTGGGCCCTCTCCAGACCAATTGAATGGGAAACTGTAGAGCCAGCTGCAATCTGTGTATTAACGAGCCCTCCAGGTGATTCTGATGCACTGAAGTCTGAGAACCTCTGGCTAGTACTGTCACACACCCCACCCCCACCCACAGTTCTGTGTCTTCATTGCCTTGGTCAGAATGCCCACCCTTCCTTGTCGTAATCTTCTAGATCGCTCACATGCACCTGTCAAAGTCTCAGCTCATAAGCCATCCTTGTAAAACCAGGTGGGGCTGAGGGGCTGAGAAATTCCCACCAAATTTCTACATGACCTTGGGCAAATCATTTAACCTGTAGGTGCCTCAGCTACAAGAACAGCATGATTCTTGGTCCAAGATGCAATTTCAAAACAGAAACTCCATCTTAATTTTTCTTCCTTTTCTACTACTTGATCTCATCATTGCAATACTTAGTAGTCACCCTGTAATACTTAGTAGTCAATATAGCACATAGGAGTCATCTGGGCCTGTTATTGGTCTTCCACTGACTCCAGCCCCAGTGACCAGGCTTCATTCAGACAGGCCCAGGTTCAAATCCCCGCAGTGCTCTTCCCTAGCTGTGAGATCCTAGGTCGGCCGTTTGCACTCTCCACACCATTTCTCATCTCTTACCTCCCTGTCTGGCACAGGTGCTATTCTGATCCCAGCAGAGGTTTGTCCAATTGAACTCAAATGAAGCAAACTAAATAGAAAAGCCTTTCAACTAGTAGACGTTATTGCAAGAATAAAATGGTCCCTGAGCTCCCAAGTAGCCCTGTGACCATGGGGGGTGGGTAGAAGATGGGAGAGTGCACTAAATGGCGCATGCCAGCCTGAAGCCGGGGGTGGGGAGGGGGCAGCAGCACTGAGTGTCAGGGGAAAGAGCACTAAGTGGAGATGCCTGAGACCAGGTGCATGCTCCCTCTCCAGCATCACGGCTGCGTTACCTATAGAGCGGAGGATGCAGAACTCTTGTCTCAATGATCCTACAGGGTGGAAATCTGAACACAAAGGACTGGGGAAACCGGAAGGATTGAAAAATGTAAAAATGCGACAGCCAGAGGTAATTGAGTATCAGGGATGTGCCAAACACTTCACGTATGTTGTGTCATTTAATTCTCAGGACTGGTGAGGTTGCAGCTATTCCTCTCGCCATACTGTAGGGGAGACAATGGGGGTTTTCAAAGGGTACTTGAAGGTCCCATACTTGGGAAAGGGCACATCAGGATTTGAACCCGGAGCTGTTCCCATCAAAGTTAAGCTTGTGGCCAGCACTCTTTATTGCTCCCTTGCACTCCGGATGTATGAGCATATTGGTTTCTGTGTGTGCCAACAGTGCATGAAGGGCTGAGGCACAGAGTAGAGTAAGATGAGGAGATGACACTAGGACCTTCAGTTCAGTTGCTTGGTGATGGGGTGAGTGGAGCATGGCCTAGGCCATAGAGAGCCCACACCTGCACACTTGCACATTGCACAGTGAGCCAGATATGTCCCAGCATAAGGAGAGCCCCTTTCAAGCTAGGTGTACATTGTGTCAGCACAGTGGGAGAAACAAAGGCTTCTAATACCACGGGCAGGCAGGTCAATGAAAAAGCGCCATGAAAGCAGCGTGCCGCATTGCAATGACGAGATCAATCAGCGGAAAAGGAAGAAAAATTAAGATGGAGTTTCTGTTTTGAAATTGCATCTCAGACCAAGACTCATGCTGCTCTTGTAGCTGAGGCACCTACAGGTTAAATGATTTGCCCAAGGTCATATAGAAAGTCGGTGGCAACAATAGGTTCAACTCAGAATCCTGAAAGTCACACTTTTTAAACATAGCCCGTGGTGGCTCAATTTCCTGAACAATTCCTGCATGTGAATTCAGCGGCTCGTGCTCCTGGGAAGGCCAGTCCTCATCGCACGTACACCCAGGAACTCCGTGTATGAGAAGCTACCTGTTCAGTGGAGGATGTCTTTGAACTGCCACAGTTACAATTTTTCTCCAAACTTCATATCGGTAAGATGATCAAATCTTTGAAAGGTGCTTTTTCTTCATCTCTCAGGATTTGCTCTTACTTTGGCCATAAGTTAAGGAAGCAACGGTTTAAAAAGAGACCCCCCCGCCCCGCCCCCGGCCACACACACACACATTCTTCACACATTCTTCCCCATCTCGACTCGGCTAGTAAAGAACAGAGGAGTCACTTATCATGGCCTCCTCAGTCTGTAAGAAAGTCCCTCATGCAAGCCGTATGAGCTGAGCTGATTAGGAAAGTGAAAGGTGTTCCAGCACACGCCCAGGAATTTTGTCATGGTCTTCCAGAAACTGGAAGGAGCAGTGAGTGAGTGAGCCCTGCTGAGAAGCAGCTGTGTTGAGCCCCATATGTCCAGCAGGCAGGTCCCCTTAGGGATGGCAGGCTTTTGATAAAATGATTACTTAAACTGTCCTGATTTCTTGGCTCCAAAAGTCTATGTCATTGCAAAGTGTCCTGGATTGATTTAAAAAGGAAAGTGACACTTGCTACTTGATTCAGGATGGCTCTGTCAGCGTGGGTGTCTTGGCTGCTTCCGCCTGCTGCCGCCCTTCCATAAGTTATGATTACAATGACATTCTGCCTGACCCGGACCCCTCGGGTTTGACTCTGTGCACATGTATAAATCTAACAAATGTCTGTGCAGCTTAATCGTCCTTTCCGATTACTTGCGGAGGATAGCATTTCTAAGTGGCTTTATTTTACATTATCCTTAATGTTTTGTCAAAAAGGAGCAAGGGAGTCAAGCAGCCTCTGTGCATGGGGACCTCTGAGCTCTCTGTGGTCCTGCTGCTGTTTCTGAATCGACAGGGTCATGGTGGTTAGGTGGACTTAATCTTTGAATATAACTGTGTATTTGTTTGTTTGTTTTGTATCTGTAATAAGTATATAATCGTAGAAAGTGTATTACTCAGGCAATTATTTAAATAGATTTACATCAGAACACGTTGGGGCGTTTCTAGCCTGCTTAGCATTCAGAGTGATACGGACTATAAAATTATTTAAATCTAATGATTAGTTGTTTCAAAAAGTCAATGTTATTTGCTGGATAATGTCTCCTGAAACAAACAACAGTACCAGATGTGGCATATCTGTTTCTCTTCCCTTCCCCCCGTTGTTTCAGGCTAAGTTTTGTTGTGAGCTTGTGAAGATTTTCTAGATAGATTTCAAATTCTGTTGCTTCTTGCCCACCACCGACATGAATTACAAATCTGCCATCCTCGCCATCATAATCAAAATCAACAGTGGCTATACTTATTAATTGACTGTTTTCCATTTTCTAAACCCTCCCAAAACCCTGCCTTGGCAATCTTTATTACCTAAAACATATACACCGATGTAGTTAGGATTTATAGACTAACAAATAGTAACACGCTATGAGAGAAATCAATATGGAAAGTTTGCTTTCTGAATAAGAAAAGAGAAAAACACTTTAAAGTGCCTATGGGGGCCTAAAGATCCTCTCCCATCAAAAGGGTAAATGCTGTTCAGACTCTTCCGCAACAACCATTTTATTGTCGTGTTTTTAAAATACAGGAGAAGACCCACGCCGCTGCATAATGATAGATGCTGAATTCAACCTCAGAGGAAAGTCAAGCTCTTCCTGGGAGGGTTGAATTAGGCTCCCTCGCTCTCTCTTTTCGTTTGCATTATTCAGTGGAAAAATACAAAGTGGCATAATGATGGGAATAAGTTATCTTTTATCAAATCTTACTTTAAAATTCAGGTTATGTAAAACATAGAAACGCATAGGAAATTCAATCAGAACCTCCAGTCACATTATGTACTCTCTGTTCTTGAGCAACTGAACACTCCTTCGAGCCGTTCCTGGGAGCAAGTCCCAGATTCGCCCTGCTTGGCTAGAACACCTTGTGCCAGCAACTTCCACCAGGGGAAGCTCTGAGCACGTCAGTGCTTCACAGGCAAGCTGTGAGATTCAGGCAAGACAGGGCAAAGAAGGCGGCAGGGAAGCGAACTAACAAAATATCCTGGAATCGCTTTCACAGAGATCGAGACTGTGCCTCTTTAGGATCATTACACCGTCATTTAACTGCAAGGACAGAATGTAGAGCCCAGTAAACATGTAAACAACGTTTGGTACTAAAACCTTCCAGAACCTAACTTCTTTAAGGGAGAAAACCCACTTGCTGTTTGAGAACTCAGTCCTTCACAGAGCTGAAATCCTGGTTTTGCCTCTTCATCCCTCCTCTGTAGGTTATTGAAAACTACTTCCATTCATTTTCTAGTTCACCTTGGTTTTAAAAACACACACGCACACACACACACACAACCACAATCCCATGAATGATAAATTCGACGTCTGTAGAAAGACAGTCACCTAATTGCACAGTGAAGCAGAAGAAAGCCTTGCAAATGGTATACAATTTTCAAAGTGTTCCAAGCCTTAGGCAAAAGCCTTTCAACTGTGTCTAAAACTGAATGATAAAATATGTTGTACAAATTATCTGTGAACAGGAAACATGTGGTGGTGGCAGGGGACTGAAATGTAACGCTTGTAAAGAAATGGGAACTGCCAGTCATTTAGACCTTTTTCTTTCTTTCTTTCTTTCCTTTTTTTTTCAGTCGCAAGTTTCACCATTTTTTTTCCTATCATCCGTTGATGTTCAAGTTTATAATAAGACCCTTATCGGATTGCACCAGGCCAATTGCAGCTTTATTTTAAAAAAAACAAGAAAAAAGAAACAGATGAGGCTAAAGGTTTGATTTTGCCCATCCCCTCCCCCTTGGTAGGACAACTTAAACTCTCTTGGCTCCATTGTTTGGAGCCCTGGTGGTTTGCGTGTGGAATTTTGAAAAGAACAGAAAGTCTTCTGAAACGGGAAAGATGCAAAGCTCAGGTAATCACAAGTTGAACAAATGTTGCTCTATCCTTTATTTTCGCAGAGGCGAGAGCTCTACTCCATCATTGCTAAACAAGACGCAGAAAGGCTTCCACTGGGAAGTGATTTTTCTCTTTCCTCACTCTCCCTGTCGCTCTTGGAATGGCTTGTTGAAATCTTTCTCCTTCAAAGAAGCATCCATTACTCCTCATGGAAACCAATCACAATCGCCTGGGATCCGTACTGCCGGGTCTGTGATTAACCCCTACCAGTTATCACCCAGGCTCTTCAACTCTTGATGAGCTCGCGGCAACTATACATATATTTCAAGCCTTATGCAACTATCTGAGGGAAGTTGAAGTGTTAGTAAATTTCATATTTACAGAAAAAGGAAAAGAGACAGAAATCTGTTCTGCTACATTTGTTTTCTATCATGAAGTTACTCAGCTTTCATCTCATTGCTCAGTTGCACTCTTATTTTAGCTTGTCTTTTAGCACATAAATGTTTGATGACATTAAAAATAGCATACTTAATATTCTGCCTGGTGCACAGACCTGCCTCCTTAGAACTGAGGCTGATCTTGAATGGAATGCCTTGGAATAGTCATCAAAGATGAAACGGGAGCAAACAGTTTAATTCGCAACCCAGACTCAATTAGCAGCAAAAACAGTGAGTTGAAGGCATCAACTCCTAGTGAAAACTCACGGATGTCCTTAGAAGAGGGTGGGCAGTCCAGTCAGATATGCACTCTCCATTCCTGGAGCTAGACATTACATTGACCTGCTCTGACAACGAAAATTGTCTTTCTCCTTCCTCCTTCCTTCCCTTTCTGCCTTTCTTCCTCTCGCTTTCCCTCCATTTCTTTTAATTCAACAAATTATTGAACACGTCCTTTGTGTCAGTCACAGTGAAGAGCTGTAGTTTTGATGAAGAATAAGGCATGGTGTGTCTCAGGAGTTCACGGAGTGGTGAGCAAACCAGAGTAAGTTCATAGAAGGAATCACAGCGCCACACTTGCCTTCCCAATATGGTGTGTCTTGCACTCACCAAGACATAGTTATCACGTTTTGGTGTTCCTGGAGTATCGCTTTGGAAGGCCAATCTTTCCATCCAATTCCCCTGAATTTCAGCGTGTTGCTTGGAGGGCATATGCTTCTCCTTCTTTCCCTCTGCCTTGTACAATCACTCCTATCTTTACGCCTTCTTGGTCTACTTTTCAAAAATCCTTTTCTGCAATGTCTCCTTTTCTCCTGTTTACTTAATTAAGGCCTTCCGCTTCTTGCAAGTTCGTATCATATAGCCATTTTATATGAAACCTTTAACACTGAGTGTTTCTCATTCAGATTCTTTACAGATTTCAGTATACATATACGTATTTTATTCTCTTACCTCTCTTACCAAGACTGAGAGTAAGAATTATATCATACACTGCACTTTTAGAAAACTTAATAGCATTAATGATAACAGCAAGCATTGGCTGAGCAGCATTTATTGTCTGCCAGGAAGTGTGCTAAGCTCTTTCCACGTATTGTGTCATCTCATACTCACAGCAATCTTATGATGTAGAGTGTTACTGTTCTCCACATTTTTCTCGTGAGCAAACTGAAGAAGGGATTTTTAAAGTTAACTTGTCAAACTGGCAGAGTCTAAATTTGAACTCACATATCTTGGCTCCAGAGTCCATGATCTTTTATGCTGAGCACCTAGGAAGTTTTCAATAAACATCTGCTCAAACGAATTGAATGGGAGACAATTTGCAAATCTGAGAACCACAGAGAAACCTGTTACAGGAATGCCTTGGGTGAGTGAAGGGGAGGGTGGTGGAGACACTTTTTTTTCTCCATATGAATGGGTTTGGAGGTTTGAATGTGTCTGACCTTCGCATGTCACAGGCATATTCTGCCTGTGGGTGTGTGGAGGGGTCTGGGAGAGGTGGGGGGTGATGAGGTAGGCAGATGGGCTTGGCTGTGTTTCTATGGCTTGAAAAAGAGCAAAGAAATATAGTGAAATAGCCCCTTTTTGTTGTAATGCATTTTGAAATTTATTTAAGACATTTCAGGTGCTTCATAAATTCTGTTAACTTGTTGCTTAGATGTTTCTCTCTGATGTCCCTCCCTCCCTCCTTCTTTCTCTTTCCCCATCCTTCCTCATTGTAGCCACAGGACTGAAGGGAAATTGGGCCATCCTAAGGTTTGTACCAAAATCAAAAACAGGACACAGCCCCATTGTAATAACAGGCCCACACAGAATCTTCTGTTGGTGCAAACATGAGAGTACCACCATGGGCGTCAAGCCAGATGCAGAGAAAGCTGTTATCCACAAACGCGGACTTCAGGGGCTGGCGATAGGGCAGGCTTATATAGTCTTGCACATACTTTCCTGCAGCCGCAGGCTGGTCTCTATGCGAGAGACTAACAATCACAACTGTGCCCTTTGTGAGCTGATAGTCTCAGAGAAGAGATTGGTTCTTGAATTTGCTCAGTGATCGTTCCACAGCCGGTCGAGTGAAATTTCCATACAGGCAGCATTTTCATCTCACAAACAGCTGTTGATATCCTGAAGAGCAAGGCAGTGGATGTGGTATGATTCATTCCTAAATTATAGAACATGATCACATTGCAAACAGCTATCCTGGAAGGCCCAGCTACTTGCACCAGGCATAATACATAAAACCCTCTGGTGCACACACAGGAGGTGGTGACTCTGTCTCTTACTGACCAGAAGCCATTATCCTTTCCACGCCAGCTCTGGCCACGACTGTCTGTGCGATCAACCCATCTTCCACTCCACTCTCAACAATCATTTTTTGCCACTTTTGGGAGAGTTCTCTTCTCATCTATGTGAGCCCCCCTCACCCGAACCTTGCATTGCCTGTAATCACTCCCCTCTCTTGCCTTTACCTCCTCCACCTGTGCTCTGTTTCTCTCAGGTACCTTCCATCTTAGGCTATTTTCTTTTGATTGCAGTCTACAAGACTTCTCCTGCTTTTCTCCTTCTGCATCCATCCTACTCCCCCTGGCCTTAACATCCCTGCCATTCTCCCTTTCCAATAGAATGCTCCCTCCACCCCAGACCAAATCATCCAAGGGCAGATAAACACATCTAAACAAAAACACACACCATTCACAGCTCAACGTGTTCCTGGTCAGCTTTCTTTCCATTCTAAGCCTTGTGTTTCCTCTCAGGCTTCTTTCCGCCATGTCCCCTCTCATGGTCAGCAGATGCTGACCTTGTACCTGATTGCGCAGAGAACACTCAGCCTTGGGTTTTCTCAACTTCATGTCCCCCTACCTACAGACATATTTACATAGACTGTCCTTGACCCTTCTCTCCTTCACCTTACCCCCTCCCTCCTTCCGTCCTCCCTACCCTCTCTCCTTTCTTTGCATACATCTTTTTTCTCCAAAGAGACAGAGGAAAAGTGCTTCCTATACTTTTATGAGTCAAACTCCATCTCTTCTCTAGAGCCCACTTTTTTGAGTCTCTTTCCACACCTTTCTCCATCAATTAGTTCTTCTCTTCCAAAGATTTTTAATTTCCTCTTTCTGCTATCTAATTTCCATCAGTATAGAAACATGCTCAAGTATCTCCCATCATTAAAAATATTATTCATCTTGTATCTCTGGTAACCATTAATTCCCTTCTCCCTTTGTAGCCAGACCTGCTCAGTGAGCAGCCTACACTAGCCATTGCTGCTTTCTCACTTCTTCAATCCACTGAAACTTGCCTTCTGTCCCTGTGCTCCTCCAGGACTGCCCTTTCTAATGCTAAGAATAATTTCCAGATGCAGAACCCAGAGGACACTTTCCAATCTTCAGGCTCACCTGATTGCTTCACAACATTTGGCATAGTTAGTTAATCCCTTCTCGAATTTCACTGCTCTTTTTGCTTCTACGACACAGGTCCCATGTTTTTCCTCTTTCCTCTTGAGTACTCCTTCTCATTTCCTTTATTGGCTACATTTCCTTATGCTACCACCAAATATAGGGGTCACAAATGGTCCCCTTAAATGTCTTTTCATCCTGCTCACTCTCTGCAGGCCATTTCATCTACTATCTACCAATTAAACACCAAGGTCTCCCATGTTTGTATTTCTAGGCCAGAATCCTCTTTTGACATCAAGACCATGACTTTGACTGCTTACTCCAGACATTCACCTAGGTAAACAAAGTTACTTCAAACACAGTATGTCCAAACGTAATTCATTTTCTTCCCACACAAGCATGACATCCCTGTTCTATTCCTTCCCTTGCTGAGAGGTCCTGCTGCCAAACCAGTTGTCTGATCCGGAAACACAGGAGATATCCTAGATTCCAACTCTTCACCCCCCAGAACCACTTCATTGCCAAGTCTTTTGACTTCTAGTTCCTCAGTGTCCTTGCATACGTCTTCTCCACTCCTCTGCCGCTGCTTTCACTTAAGCGATTGTTTCTCATCTAGTGAGAGTGAGTGAGGACATGCCTCCGCTCTAGGCACATCAAGACAACCATACCACGAACTGGCCACATCCATCTTTGCCCATCTTTCCCCTGCTGCAACCACCTTCCTCCTCTTTGCTTCCTACTGCATTCCTGCTCAAGCATTACCTTCAGTGTAGTGCTTGTCCTGACTTACTCAAGTTGTCATTCCCTTCTCAGTGTTTCTGTGATATTTCTCCCTCTTCTAGTGGAGCACTTTAACCATGTTGTATTAGAAATACCCGCTTACTTCCTCCCAAACTAGACTGTGAGTTCCTAAAGGCAAGATTCTTGTGGTTTGTTGTTGTTATGATTTGTCCAGTATTCTTTGCACCTGGCACACCACTGGGCATGTTTTTGGAATGAATGAAAGAAAGAATGAATAACTTGACATTTCCAAAGAGATTAAACTCTTCCTTATAGCTATCTGCCATCGCTGTATTACACTTAGTTAGTTGGTAAACAGAAAGATGGTTAGTGAGTGATTGTATCGTATAGTGAACAGAGCACCCATCGAGGAGGAGGACTAGACTAGTCCTGGTAATTAGTCTGTGACCGTCCACAAAAAATAGCCTCTCTGGGCTTCTGTTTTCTTATCTTTAAAAGTAGAGAATAGAATTAGATGAATTAAAAAGATACTTCCAACTCTAAAACATTATAATCTAAAGTTCTGTCTTCTAAAACTCTAAACAAGGTGGTTCTTAGCCTTGGGTCCTTGGTGGAGGTCCCGGGATGGGTGCTTACAGTTTCCATGAACCATGTGAAAGTGGATTCAAATTTTGTTGTTGTTCTTACTTGCTGTGGGAAGAGTTTACTAATTGACAGCTGATACGCATTCTCTTCTACTCTTTATTAATAGAACATACAAAGTTTTATTTGGTCATATGGCCAAATAAAATGAGATGAGAATATTTCCCAGTCTCCTTTGCAACTGGATGTGACAAAGTGACTAGCTTCTGTGTGACCAAAGGGCACAAAGAGTGTGAGCAAAAGAGATTTGGGCAAATTCTTTGCCTGTCCTCCGCTGTTTCCTGAGGATGGAGCGTAAATATCATTATATTTACTGAACCAATTATGGCCAAGAAAGGCAATATCCCAGGAATTGACAGAGCATTAAATTGGGCGGAACCTGGGCCCTGAATGACCACATATGGCTGAAGCTGTAGCTCTGTCATCCCAGACTTTTCTGAAAGAGAGATGTAAAACTTCTACCTTGTTTAGACACTGTTATTTTTAGAGTTTAAGAAAGCATTTAGCCATTATCTTGCCCATCTATTTGCATATGTTTATTTCCAGAAAGAGGGCCCATAGATTTCACCAAATTTGTGAAGGATTCTATGACTCCATATGATGGAGAATGAAGATGGCCACAAATTCTTTGACAGACCTCCCATTGAGAAGTGAGTTGATGTTCCTTTTCATTGAATCTGAGTGGATTCTGTGACTGCTTTGGCAAACTGAATACAGCGTGAGTAAAGTCATGTCAGTTTCCAGTCCAAGGCCTTAAGAGGTTGGCATCTTCCTCTTCTTCCTCCTGTTTCTTTGAAGAATGATTTCTGGAGTCTCACTCCACGCTGTTGGGAAGCCCAAACAGCCCAAAGAGAGCTGTGTGGAGAGGCTCCCAGACCCCTTCTTTATCTGCTTTAAATCTCACAAAAATCCTGTGAAGAATATATTATCAACCTGTATTAACGATGAGAAAAATGAAGAACAAGGAGTTTGAGTAACTTGCCTAAGGCTACTACGAGGAAGTGGTAGATTGAAATTTTGAGCCCTGGCACTCTAACTCTCAAGTGTGTGTGCTTTATTACTGGGCTATACTGCTCAAGAAGACACTGATATATGTTAGAAAGAGTTGTAAAAATTCAACTAGATTTCTTATTTAACAGTCTCTTCGCTAATGGACCTTTTAAGTATTACTATGGTAAGCTAGTCTTCATATATTTCATTTCTATTTCGTGGATATCTATTGAAGCCTACATTAAAATTTAAAAGTATTTTATTGTGATCTAGTTAGCTATTCATCCTACCAAGGAAAGCACTGAGAAATGCAATTTTGCAATCAATTACCAAGTCCTGGTCATTTCTCCCCCTTTCTTTTCCTAGGTATACATACTATAAAGTATCTTGGTATTTGAACTGTATTCTACAGCATGCATTTCATGTTCTATATTTCCTAGAGGTGCATGCCTGACATTCACATCCCTAAGTTACCACTGCCTTTCCTGCACAAGAATCCAACTGTTCAATCTCTGCTCGTGTGCCTCCTCCAGATTCTGTTGGAACATGCCCAATTAATGCCTGAACATGACCCCTTTGTGCGGATGCATGCACAGTTGTATGCACAGCCAATCTGCCAGTCCGGACCGCCAGCCTCACACCAAAGCCTCCATTTCTCAGCAGGAATCCAGCGAACCAGATGTCAAGTGCATATTTCCTGAGTATTTTATGGGATCTGCAGAGGCTCTCACAGTATGGTTCAGGCCTCAGTTTAGTGAAACTTGTCAAAATGAATTGTTTCATTTCTGTACCACAAATGCCAGGTTGAGACAAACTTTTTTTAAAGAAATTCTGCCTGAGAGTTCAGGCTTTCATGTTCGTAATGAAAATCCTGTGGACTTGTGGTGGGCATAAGGTTCTGGGGCTGGGGGCAGGCAGTGCAGGAGTCTGCTTCTTAAACAAGGTGGAAGGGAGGACAATGTCCTCTCTCTCAGCTTTTTCAACTATCAGGGAGGTGAGATAAGAACTCCCCCCACGAGTCCCACGACATCCTAGAAGGTGGCTGGGCAGACTCGTGACATTAGGGTACAAGGCAGAGTTTCAAGGAGGAGTTCTCTCTCCTTCACCTAGAGAAATACAAACATTAGCAATTGGTCATCAGATGAACTCTCATTTATTCTCTGGAGTTTTCCAAACTGGTGGCCCTCATGAGACCACAAATGGTGGTTTACTTCTTTCACAAATGCACGGTGGGATTCTTCTTTTTGACTCCTTTCGCATTTATAGTTAATCTTTCACGGACAGGATGCCTTTATTGCATAATGGTTAAGAACTTGGTCTCTGTATCAGACAGAGTGTGGTGAGAATGCTGGTTCTGGCACTCATTAGTAAGGAGTCGTTGGGTAAGCCAGACTCGATTTTCACATGTGTCAGATGGAGATGGATACTGTACATTCAGTTGGTCTGCCACTTGACTGAGAGCTTGTGTGTACCGTGCTCAGCCCAGTGCTTGCATAGAGTCAACACTCCATAAATATGATCTATTATGCATTGCAAATCCTACTATTGATAGTGAAATAATAATAATATTAATTATTGATTCCTATCCATTATAGCTCCTTCATCAACTCTGTTACAAGATAGAGATCTGGTGACATAGAAATTGTCCACAAATTCTCTTTTCTGAGTTGATGGTCCCCAGGTCCCTCTAAGCTGAGTTACATGCAAATGCTGTATTTTCCACAATCACTGGCTTTATTTGTTGTCTCTGATTTTCTCAGTTATACATCAGTCAGTCACAGTCTGCCTTTCCCACCCTGCTCAGCTGTCAGCACTGAATGACATCCTAGCTAACTTGTATTTTTGAGCCAATCTTGGGCAAGCATACTAGTTCAGTAGGTTCAGAGCCAGCAGCCAGCGGAGGGGTATGGATCAAATGTGGTTGCTGTAGATTGGGCATTTGTGCTTGGATTATTCTGTGTGTCTACAGGACCACTGCAGGTCACTTACTTGGCTTTTCCTGTTTGGGCCCAGGAGAATTTTGCTGTTACTATAGCCTTGTCTCAAATCCCAGATCGTGTATCCCTGGCACTTGCTTGCCAGTCTCCATCCAAGACAAAATCCCCACTATCCTATGGGCTGATCTCCTGGAACTGTATAAAATTCTGAGCCCACTTGACTTCAGGTATCATCTACTTCCTTCTCGACATATTCTTTCTGTCCTTTCTTTGAAGCTTTTTAGCAAGTTCCTTACCAGGTCTGACCTATTTCTTCAGCCTTCCCCAGCTATTATAATCATCACTGATGTTTTGCTTCTCAGTATTTCACTTAATTATGGGTTATATTTCCCTTGGTGTGTAACTCGTCTCCTTTGCAGGTAGAGACCATCTCTGGGCTTTCTTTGAATTCTCCGCTTGTCAATCCTATGTACAAAATCTGTTAATGGATAGAGCGATGGAATTACATAACAAGAAAGAACTTTCTATATTCCCATAATTAAAAGTCTTGAATATTGTCAAAGAACTAATACTGGAGAGAACATAGATGTTTTAGCTGAAGGAATGCTGATGTCAGAGTCCTAATACCGTGGTTCAAATCTTAGGGCTTCTAGCTACTCGTCTGTTAAAGAAATTTAAACTTTCTGACTCTTAGTTTGTACATATTTAAAAATAGAGAGAATATATCTACCTAACACATTTTTCTTGAGGATTACATTCAATAATGTATGTGAAAATGCTTTGGAAAGCACAATGTTATTACTCCCGGGAATCTTGTATTTTTAAGAAATGGTGTCAAGATGAATTTCTGGTTTACCTTTATCATGATTCTATTGCCAACATTCTTATATGATAAACATGTACTATTTAGTTTTGAACAAAGGTTTTTGCTTCCAACATCTGTGTATCTTTGTGGCCCTCATATGCAGATGTATTATTGACTCGACGCTGGTAACTACTGGTGGCCTGTCAATCGAGAAGATGATTATGGCTGTCTTACTCACAAGACCAGATTCAGATTCCACATAAGAAGAGAAAATAACTTATAATAATTTCTGACCTCAAATGCTGGAACAGGAAAAAGGAAAATTAAAAAAAAAAAGACAACTAAGTACAACTCATTGGTTTCACTCAGATCAAACCTCCACTCTCTTCTGTGCTTAAGCTGCGCTCACATGCCTCCTCCCCGTGGGTGGGCTCTGGGGGGCAGGGGAGAACACTGGTGATTTAGACGCCCCTCCATGGTGTTGTAAACAAAAATGAAAGAGGCTGGATTTGACTTTGATTTCTCTCTTGAATCAGTTACTTTTTAAAAGGCAATTACTTCGAGTGAATATTTGTCTTTTCTGTTGAGCAAATTATTTATTTAAATAGTTCTTAAGAAACAGCTCTTTGGAATTCTGTTGAGCAGGATGCTTTGAACATCTGAGGTACAAAATTCCTTTATTAGTCATATGCTGCACATCCCTAATCAGATCCCTTTACATGGACTCCTGCAGGCTCTGCTCAGGCAGTTCTAGTAGGAAACGACGAGCTGCTCTCCTGGCAGCTGCGGCAAGGCCAGAAGCACCCTATGCCACTTAACCGGCTTCTTTTAAGCACTTTGGGCAAAGCCTTTGGTTAAGATTGCTGCTCAAGTGAAAATGTTGTTCCACTCTGCAGACCTCACGAAGAAGAGGCTTCGGGCTGGCAAACGGGGCTGGGGGATTTACCTATTGACATAGGCAGTGGGCTCTCTGAAGACACGGTGATGTCATGTGCATGATATCACAGCGTCTGGTAGAAGCTACACAGTAAATCCTTGCTAAATCAATGTGGACATGGATAAAGTCCAGACTGCGTGTAATGTTGAAATCCTATCCGTGGCATTCTTGCCAGTCAAGTGCTTGTTCAGCCTGTTCTAGAACACTTCAACTGACGGGGAACTCCCCAATTCTGGACATAGCAAACAGGGCTGAGCCAACTCAGAATTAAAGTGCTAGTTTTTATCTTCATATTCTGCCTCTTGTCTCCATGAGAAAAGCACCTTTTCTCATCTTCTTAAATCAACATGGTCTAAATACTTTCTCTCAGTACCTCCCCCACGCTATCAACCCTTACTTGCAAAAAAGATTTTGACAAATACTTCACTCTGAGGTAGAAACAAGCTATAGTAGGTCAGAATATTACTTCCTCTTGGAGTCATTTGCACTTTATCAGAGCATAGATTTTTAAACTAAAAAAAATCTCTAAGAGCAAAACTTCAGGCTTCCCTCAACGACTGGAAGAGAATTCCTTCATCCTCCCTTGCTGGCTGCAAGGCTTTGCAAGACCCTGAAATCCTATTTGTGGGCAGTGGCCTTTCATCCCCGTGCAGACTCTCATAGGAAGGAGCAAGCAGCATGCAGGACTGTGGCCTCCCGGTTAGCACGCCCCCTCATTTCTTCTCCTGTATTTTGCATCATCCTCTCTATTTTACCAATAACAAAATAGTCTCCAATTTCAGCACAGTGAAGTGTTTTATTATTTTCTATGATTTTGGAAATAAAAGAGACTTTGGACTGTCCCATTGCTAAAATATTCCATCTGATTTTTGATGCTTTCATTATCCTAAGAAAATAGAAACATTTCGCATTACAGAAACTATTTCGTGGATACTCTAATGGACCCTAAAGAATGTGCCTCAATTTGAGGGGCAGCCAGCACCTTTAACTGAAAGCAGGTCTTAGAGCCAACCCGGGACTCAGGGCTGGCAATTAGCAGAAACCCTGAGCCTATGCCTGGGTAATGAAGATTTGTACACCAGGTCCTGCTGATTCCCCGGTCCTCGTGAGACCCGCTGCAGCCTGGGAAGGGTTTGAATTGATTTTTGTGCCTGCTCAAAGATCTGTAGAATATGCCAACAGAGCAAGAGAATGATGGAATTAAAGGAAAAACGTGCCCATCGCTCTTGTTGCCAGATTGGTCCTGGCCGGCGTGCCTTTCCCTTGGGAACCCAGTGGAGGCCTTTTTAAATGGAGGTCTTGCTTGAGACTGGAGGGGGCCCTGCTATTGTTTCCATGGGGGAATGTGCTGAACGAATGCGTTCTATTTACTGCTAGTTGCTCCCCATCATGGATACAAATACACAGATAGCAAAGTAGCAGTGGGAACAGCAAAATGAAAGCACGAAGTTGGCAGCATGGGTATAAAGAACAGAGATTGTTCCAAAGGAGAAAAGACAGGCTGCAGATTATCAGGGCACTTATGTAGATGCGGGAAATAGCAAGAACAGAGTCACAAATAGGAACAGAGGACAAGGACGGTGGCGATCCATCTGAGCAGAGCACACTGAGCCTGAAAGCCCTTTCCTGCTTGCCACGGGGCATATTTCAAGGGAGGGAGGTGGGGACATATTTCCCTGCCTGCATAGTGAGTGTCTAGGATCATTAGGACCCGAAGTAGAAAAATGGAAATAATTTGACAAAATGCCCGGAGGCACCACATGATATAAAGCATGACATTTTTCACATATGTGTAGGCTTGTTTCAAAATGGGCATTGCTTCTAAAAAGGAGAGCTTTAAAAAATGTAGATACAGAGTCAACTTTTATTTATCTGAGCTAATGCAGTTGTGGAGCATAAGCAAGGAAACGTACTTTTTTTTAAAGGCAGATGATCAAAGCTTGTATATATGGTTCTAGAGAGCTGTGTGTGTGTGTACAGAGTTGGCATTCTGTGCATTGTTTCAAATTCCAATGTATTTGTCTTCTATGAATACACTAAGGAGGACTGGAGAAACATAATATGAGACCTCATCTCTGTCTGCATACTGCCTCTGCCTTGCTGGATAACCCTGGAGGAGTCAGCTAAGCTCTCTGGCTGTCACTGACAAAATGAAGGATTTGGTCTTGCTATCCCCTTGAGGTACCTCCCAGCTGTAAAATGTAAACGTTTTATTGATTGGAGTGTCCATGTACGTTCCAGGTACACTCCATGATAACCAAGCCTTGTATGTATCAGAGCTGGTGGACAGAAAGAAAAGGTAAAGAAGAGGGAGACAATGAAAATAACCCAGTAAGGGGAAGGAGTGTTTGGAGGAAAAAAAAGTACATCATTTGAACTCAGAAGCAGACACTGAGGGTGGGTTTAAAGATACGTGCTGAAGGCATGCATTCCATGCGCCCAGAGCTGAGGAGCTGACATGAGCTGGACCTCTGCATCTGTCCTCAGGAACCAGGTCATCCATTGTCCCCCATGGAGCGAGTGGTTGTGGCACTGCAGCCCTCAGTCCCAGCTTTGGCCAGTCCCCTCCTTGTGGCCTGAATTACAGAGTGAGGCCAGCTCCTAGCCCTGCTGGGCAAATCAGTCCCCTTGGTCACCAGCTGCACCAGAGCCCCCTAAGTCAGGGCAGCCCAAGTGATGGGAGATAGAAAAGGAGGAGGTTTCTAGCAGTGTGAGAAAGTGACCAGGTGGGCAGATGGTAAAGTGACCATTAATTTTTATTTTAATAGATCCAATATTTTGCAAATAGAACGATAGTCTTTTAATTCTCTTCACATCGTATTTCCTTACGGCTGTCTAGAGCCAAGGCTGAGTCCTTAAGCTCGTGACACAGGACAGCAGCCAAGAGGAAAAGGCCATTACTCGTTAAAGTCTCAAAGCTCACTTTCTTGACTTTCTCAGGAAAGCAGTGATTTTAAAAGTCAGGTTTTGTGGAGAGAGGAATGGATTTCTACACGATGAAAATCCACACAAAGAGGGAGAGCTAGTGGATTTCATCTTTGAATTTTACCATGTGTCAAGGAGAGAGGGAAGTCAGAACAGGGTGGTGGAAGAAAGCCCTTCCGTGGCCATTTGGGAACCGGGAGGATAAAGGGGAGAGACAGAGGAGAAAGAGGGCCCAGATGGACCTGTCCTCATCGATCCTCTCTCTGAGTCATCTATAGGTCTCTCTGACTGTGAGAAGGTACAGAGTTGTCCACATGCACTAAGGGAGGATGGGTGTTTCTCCGTCTCTTTGGCTAGGCAAGTGGAAACTGACCTGATGTTGAGGGCTGCGAGGGGCCACTTAGCAGGGATGACTGAGTCTCCAAATTCCTTCCTTAACACGAGTTTTAATGAGCCACATGGTAATGAGTTGTGAGGATGTGCCATATTTTATTCAAGACATTCTCTTTTCTTATGCATTAGAGTATTTCCAATTTCTTTACAAAATTACACTTTAAATTGAGAACACCAAGTCAGTACTTGGAAACATTTAATTTTCTGTATTTGTTATCAGTGAAGTAGAGTCACTCCATTGGGGAGCAACAGTTCTGTGGCCTAGGCTAGTGGAACATCAGAACAAAACCAAACCAACAGACCTGCCGATTGGAATCGCCAGAGTGGGCGTGAGCTCGAGGGTCCATGCATTTAAAAGGCTCCACAGGGAATTCTGCTTGGCACCCAGGTTTAAGAATCTTTTTACTAACAAGGCCACTGAGATACCATTTTCTATTTATAGATTTGAGAACCCATTTGTTTCCTAGTCTATTGGCCTTGAGGTATAATTTTAAGGAAGGTTCTGAATTCCTCTAAGAAATGAACAGGCAAAGAAGAAGACAAATCTGATGGTGTTTTCTGGGAGGCATGAGGTTTCCTTAGCCTTGTCAGGAAGTGCACAGTTGAATTCGTGCTCCAACAAGGAGGATGCTAGCTAGGTCTATGGAGCTTTCTTCTACAGGATTTATGGGGAGATGTTGCCCTTTCTGTAATTTTCTATGTATGGGGAATAGCCAGAGAATCACGTGGGTGGAAGTTTAAGAGCGTTTCCCAAACTGTGCTCCATGGAACACTCAGTACTTAGAGAAGAGTAGAAGGTTTGAGGGGAAAATAAATTTGTAAAATGAATCATATTTTCTCCCTTGGAAGGTCGCAATTGGTATCAAAATATTAACTGTGGTGAGAAGTCCTACAGGGGAAGAATTATTTAGTTAATATTTGTGGGCCACTGGGATATTGTGGAACACAGTTTAGGAAATGTTAATCCCAGATTTCCTATGGAGAAGACTTCATAAATACCTCTCCAGTTATGATGGAAAGAGAATATGCTTCACGTTAACTCCTGGCTGTGTAAACTGGTTCTAGTATTTCGTTTTGTTAATATCACAGACTTAACCTTTCTCAATTTCTTCACTTCTAAAATAGGGGCAATATGAGGACCAAGTGAATTAATACAACTATAGTCCAGCAAAGTGTCTACGACAGAGTAGACGTTTCATTGATGCTTATACCTGGTTCTACCCCCTCTATGGTTTTCATAACAGTGGCTGAATTTATGCCATGTAATCAAGTACAAGGGCAACCCACCTACACGCCTTGGTAGGGGCTCAACCGCGCTCATGTTTACTTACCTGGGCTTGCTCTCCTCTTACAGGAGCCCGCGGTGCCTCCACTGCTTCATTTACCATTAAATCCCTCTAGAGGACCATCACGGTCTTCTTGGAGCTGTGTGATGGGACCGTCCTGTTCCAAACACTGTGATACATAGTAGAGATTTGGTGTTTTCTGTTCTTTCCTGTTACATCTTTACCTTACCCATTCTAGTTAAATATCTGGAGTTCTCCCCTCTTGGTAAAGATGAAGTTTTGGTTTTGGTGCCCTTCTCCAGTCTCAGAAGTAAAAGTGGATGACGGCCGGCTGGTAGGAGCTTCCAGTTAGAGCAGCCATTGATGAAGCAGACAGGGTCCTCCCTCTCCACAACACTGCAGCATCATGCTTCCACTTGTGCATTCTGATGCCTGCAGAACACATTGTTCTGAAGTCAAAGGTAGAACATAAGTTTTCCAGCCAGTATGGGAGGGCGACATTTACAGCGGACAGGCCTAAAACCATAGGATGGGGAAGCAAGTAGGGAGCAGACACTTGCTGGTCATCTCACATGCATGGGTCACTCTGCAGGGACCTTCCCTCTCATCTCCTTCAACCCTCGCAACAGCTTTGTGGAATAAGTATTATTGTCTCCCGGTTAGATGATACCCAGGATTTAAGTAAAGTGCCAAGCACATAGCGTAGTTACATCTTTAATAAAATGGAGCCAATATTTTTCTTTCTGTTGTTTTGACCTTTTACAATTTGGAAATGTAACACAAATATAGAAAAATGAAATGAACATGGGTACATATGAATGCATTATCATACAGCTAATACTGTGAAACCACGTCCTGGTCCTGAACGAGAGTATTTCCAAACTCCGGAAAACTCCCTCACACCCCAGGCCCAGGCAAGGGTAGGGTAACCACTCTTTTCAAGGTAATGTTGCTTGCTTTTCTTTATAGTTGGTATGCATCTCTAACCACAGTAATTTCCTTTTCCTTGCTTTAAGAATTTCTATTAATGCAACATACAGAATGTACTATTTGTCTCTCACTTCTTTCAGTCAACAAAGCGCTTATGAGAGTCTGTCACACTGCAGCATTCCTTCTTCCCTTTTCATTACCAGAGGATGACAAATCATTCCAGGTTTCCAAGAAATGTCCTTTTGTTTTTTAATTTAAATTAATAAACATTATTTTTAGAGCAGTTTTAGGTTCACATGAAAATTAAGTAGGAAGTACAGAGTTTCCATAAACTTCCATTCGCACACACAACCTCCCCCTCTATCAATGTCCTGCACCGCAGTGATGCATTTGTTATCATCAGTGAAGCTACACTGACTAATCATTATCACTCAAATCCGTAATTTACATTAGAGTTCACTCTTGGTGTTATACGTTCCATGAGTTTGGACAAATATATAATGACATGTATCCACCACTATAGTTTCATAGAGTAGTTTCACTGGCCCAAACATCCTCTCTGCCCTACCTGCTCATCTCTCCCTCCCCGAACCCTTGGCAAGCACAGATACTTTACTGTCTCCACAGTTTTGCCTTTTCCCAAATATCATATAGTTGAAATCATACAGTATGTAGCTTTTTCAAATTAGATTCTTTCATTTAGTAGCATGCATTTAAGTTCCCTCCATATCTTTATATGGCTTGATAGCTCATTTTCTTTTAGTGCTGAATAATATTCCATTGTCTCTATGTACCACAGATTATTTATCTGTTCACCTGCTGAAGGACAGCTTAGTCGCTTCCAGCTTTTGGCAATTATGCATAAAGTTGCTATAAACATCATGTGCAGCTTTTCGCATGGACATAAGTTCTCAACTCTTTTGGGTAAATACCAGGGAGCATGTTTGCTGGATCATATGGTAAGAGTATATTTAGTTTTGTGAAAAACTGCCAAACTGTCTTCCAAAGTGGTTGTATCGTTTTTCTTGAGAGTTCCTGTTTCTCCACATCTTCTCTAGCATTTGGTGTTGTCAAAGTTTTGGATTTTGGCCACACTAATAAGTGTGTAGTGGTATCTTATTATTGTTTTAATCAGCAGTTTAGTAGTGACACATGATGTTGAATGTCTTTTCATCTGCTTACTTGACATCTGTATCTCCTCTTTGGCGAAGTGTCTATACAGGTCTTTTGGCTATTTTTAATTGAGCAGTTCATTTTCTTATTGTTGAGTTTTAAGAGTTCTCAGCATAATTTCAATGAGTCCATTATCAGATGTGTCTTTCACAAATATTTCTTCCCAGTCTGTGGTTTGTCTTCTTACTCTCTTAACATTGATTTTGCAACGAGGGAGTTTTTAATTTTGATGAAGTCCAGATTATCAACTCTTTCTTTCATGGACAGTATCTTTTGTGTTATATTTAAAAAGTCATCATCATACCCAAGGTGACCTAGATTTTCTCCTATGCTACCTTCTAGGGATTTTATAGTTTTGCATTGTACATTAAGGCTTATGATCAATTTTTAGTTAATATTTGTGAAAGATGTAAAGTCAGTGTCTAAGTTCAGTTTTTGTGTGGGGATGTCAGTTGTTCCAGCATCATTTGTTGAAAATACTATCTTTGCTCCATTGTTTTGACTTTGCTTCTTTGTCAAAGATCAATTAATTATATTTATATGGATCAATTTCTGGGCTACATTCTGTTCAATTGACCTATTTGTCTATTATTTGTCTAATACACACTGTCTTGATCACTGTGGCTTTATAGCAAGTCTTGAAGTGGCATAGTGTCAGTCCTCCAATTTCATTCTTTTCCTTCAATATTGTGTTGGCTATTCTGGATCTTTTGCCTCTCCATATGAACTTTAGAATCATTTCATCAATATCCGCAAGATAACCTGCTGGGAATTTTGTTGGAATGACATTGAATCTATAGATCAAGTTAGGAAGAATGACATCTTGACAATATTGACTCTTGCTATCCACGAACATAGAATATCTCTCTATTTATTTAGTTCTTCATTGATATCTTTCATTGGTTTCGTAGTTTTCCTTGTATACATCTTGTACATATTTTGTTAGGTTTATACCTAAGTGTTTCATTTTTTGGATGCTAATGGTAATATGTTTTATGTTTTTTATTTCAAATTCTACTTTTTCATTGCTCGTATATAGGAGAGCGATTGGCTTTTGAATACTAACCTTGTACCCTTAAATGCTGCTATAATCAGCTATTAGCTTGAAGAATTTTTTCTCAATTCTTTTGTATTTTCCACATAGGTGATCATGTCGTTTCTGTCAAAGACAGTTTTATTCCTTCCTTCTCAATCTATACCCCTTATATTTCCTTTTCATGGTTTATTGTGTTTGCTGGTACTTTCAGTTGAATGTTGAAAGTAGTGGTAAGAGGAGAGATCCTTGAGTTGCTTCTGATCTTAATAGAAAGGATTCTAGTTTCCTGCCATTAAGTATGATGTTAGCTGTAGATTTTTTGTAGATGTTTTATCAAGTGAAGGAAGTTCCTCTCTACTCCTAGTTTGCTGCAGTTTTTATCATGAATGAGTGTTGGATTTTGTCAAATGCTTTTTAAATATCTATTGATATGATCATGAGATTTTTATTCTTTAGACTCTTTATGTGATGGATTACATTAATTCATTTTTGGATGTTGAATCAGCCTTGCATCCCTGGGTAAATTCCACTTGGTTGTGGTGCATAGTTCTTTTAATACATTGTTGGATTCGATTTGCTAATAATTTGTGGAGAAGTTTTACATCTGTGTTCATGAGAGCTATTGGTCTGTAGTTTTGTTTTCTTGTAATATCTTCTTCTGGTTTTGATATTAGGGTAGTTCTGGTCTCATAGAATGAGTTAAAAAATATTCTCTCTGCTTCTATCATCTAGAAGAAATTATGGAGAATTGAATTGTTATAATTTCTCCCTTAAATGTTTGTCAGAATCCACCAGTGAATTCATCTGGGACTGGCACTTTTTGTTTTGGGAAGTTATTAATTCTTGATTAAATTTCTTCAACATGTATATAGCACTTTTCAGATTGTATATTTCTTCTTGTGTGAGTTTTAACAGATTGTGTATTTCATGAAATTGGTCCATTTCGTTAGGTTATGAAATTTATAGGCACTGAGTTGTTCGCAATATTCCCTGAGTATCCTTTTAATGTGCATAGGACATGAAGTGATGCTCCCTCTTTCATTTCTAATATTAATAATCTGTATCTTCTTTTTTTTCTAATTAGCCTGGCTAGAGGTTTATCAATTTTATCAATCTTTTCAGGGAAACTGCTTTTGATTTTGTGTTTCTCTATTAATTTCCTGTTGTCAGTTCCACTAATTTCTGCCATGATTTTTATTATTTATTTTCTTCTGCTACTTTGAATCAAATTTTTCTTTTTCTGGTTTCCTAAGGTAGAAGCTTATATTATTGATTTTAGATGTCTTTTTTGCTAATATATGCACTCAATGCTATAAATTTTCCTCAAAGCACTGCATTCGTTGCATCTCACACATTTTGGTAAGTTGAATTTTTATTTTCATACAGTTCAAAACATTTTTAATTTCCTCTTGAGATTTGTTATTTGATCTATGTGTTATTTAGAAGTGCACTGTTTAATTTCCAAGCATTTTAGGATTTTCTAGCTGTCTTTCTGTTATTGATTTCTGGTTTAATTCCACTGTGGTCTGAGAGCAGACATTGTATATTTCTAGTCTTTTAAGATGTGTTTTATTGCCTAGAATCTGGTCTATCTTGGTGAATGTTCCATGTGAGCATAAGAAGAATGTGTCTTCTGCTGTTGGCGGGTGAAGTAGTCTATAGATGTCAGTTACATCCAGTTGATTAATGATGCTGTTGAGTTCAGCTATGTTCTTACTGATTTTCTGCCTGCTGGATCTGTCAATTTCTGATAGAGGGATGTTAAAGTCTCCAAGTTTTGAGTGGATTTATCGATTTCTCCTTGAAATTCTATCATTCTTCAGTTTTAGTCTCATGTATTTTGATATTCTATTGTTTGGTGAATACACATTAAGGATTGTTATATCTTCTTAGAATATTGACTCTTTTATCATTATGTAATGCTCTTATTTATTCCTGATAATTTTTCTTGCTCCGAAATCTGCTCTGTCTGAAATTAATATTGCTTCTCCTGATTTGTGTTAGCATGGTAGATCTTTCTCCATGCCTTTACTTTTAATCTGTATGTTTCTTTATATTTAAAGTGAATTTCTTGCACTTTTATACTGTTAGGTCTTATTTTTTGCTCCACTCCAACAATCTTGTCTTCCAGTTGGTGTATTTACACCATTGATGTTTAAGGCGATTATTGATATAGTAGAATTAAGTTTGCAATATACATTTATGACTAATCCAAGTCTGCTTTCAAATAATGCTTTACTGCTCCATAGCAGGGAAGTACCTTATAACAAAAAAATTCCTAATTCTTCTATCCTTTCCTTGTATTATTGCTATCATTTGTTTCACTTATACATAATCATACCTAAGCATGTGTATATATACATAAGTGTATATATATAAGGATATTGAAAACTTTGCTATTATTCTTTTGAATAAGCTGTTATCTTTACATCAATTAAGAATAAGAAAAATGCAAGTTTTATTTTCCCTCCACTTATGTATTATCCATTGCTCTTTTTTTCTTCATGTAGATTCAAGTTTCTTTCCTTAATCATTTTCCTTCTCTCTAAAGAATTTCTTTTAACATTTTTTGCAAACGGATCTACTGGCAACAAATTTCCTCAACTTCTGTTTATCTAAGAAAGTCTTTATTTCTCTTCTACTTTGAAGATAAATTGTCAAGGTATAGAATTCTAGGTTGGTGGTTTTTCTCTTCTCAACACTTTAAATATTTCTCTCTACTCTCCTTTTACTTTAATGGTTTCTGAGGAGAAGTCAGATGTAATTCTTATGTTTGTTCCTCTATAGGTAAAGTGTTTTCTTCTGCTGACTTCTTTCCATACTTTTTTCTTTATCTTTAATTTCCTGAAGTTTGAATATGCTATACCTAGGTGTCTTTTTTTTTTTTTTTGGTATTTATCCTGGTTAGTGTTCTCTGAACTTCCTGAATCTGTGGTTTGGAGTCTGACATTAATTTGGGGAAATTCTCAGTCATTATTTCTTCAAATATTGTTTCTATCCCTTTCTCTCTTTCTTTTCCTTCTGATATTCCCACTACGCATATGTTATACTCTTTGTAGTCATTCCACAGTTCTGGGACATTCTGCTCTTTTTTAATTTCAGTCTTTTTTATCTTTTCTTTTCAGTTTTGGAATTGCCTATTGTCACATCCTCAAGTTCAGAAATTCTTTCCTCATCTCTGTCCAGTCTACTTATGAGCCCATCAAAGATATTCTTTATTTGTTACAGTTCTTTTTTATCTCTAGCATTTACTTTTCTTTCTTAGAATTTCCATCTCTCTGCTTAGACTGTGTGTTCTTGTATGTTTTCTGTTTTTTATTAAAGTCTCTGTGTATGAAAATTGAGCTATTTTTAAAAGTTTATAATATAAATGTAAAAAATTCCTCATCTGATAGTCCCAACATTTCCTACTGTATCTGAGTCTTGTTTTAATGCTTGTTCAGTCTCTTCAAACTGTACTTTTTGCTTTTTTGTATTCTTATAAATTTTTTGTTAAAAGGTGGACATGCTCTATTGGATAAAGGAACTGTAGTGAATAGGCCTTATTAATGTAGTGTTAGGGTATCGGGTGTGGGGAAGTGTTTTGTAGTCTTATGGTTAGGTCAATCTTTCAGTGAGTCTGTACTTCTGGACTATGATCTTCATAGGAGATTCTTACCCCCACTCTCCTTTCAGTGGGAGGGGATGGCTAGAGGAAGCTGGAGTTGGGTATTTCTCTTCCCTTAGGTTAGTTAGGCTCTGATAGAACCCCAGCAGGTAAAGTTTCTCCTGCGGGCAGGACTTGTTAGGAAGAACAGAAGCTCTTACATATTTCAAAGTGTTTCCTTTCCCCACCCCCTGCCAGAAGCATGAGGGAATTTTTCTCCAATATTCATCATGAGATTCTTTTAGAGTTCCTAGAGATAAAACTCACAAAAGTGTGGGGCCCTTGCTATGACTGGGTCCCCCTAGAATAGTTAACTGTCAGACTTCTCCATACCAGGCCTCCAGCAATTCATCAATTACAGTTCATATTTCCCTGTCTTGGCTCTGGTTCCTTTGGAGGTTTCAACTCACTGGTTTCTGCTCTAAGTTGTGATTCCCTGTATTTGCCTGTCTGTCTCTCCAATTTTAAGGCAGTGGTTTGCCCTGTGACCTCACTTATCTGACTGATCTTAGAAGATATGTTGATTTTTCAGGTTCTGCTTTTTACTTGTTGTTAGGATGGAGTGGCAACTTCTAAGTTTCTTACATGCTGTACCCCAAAACCTGAGCCATCTTGTTTTAGTACTGAAAGTGCCATGTTCCTGGAAAGTCCTCAGTCTTGGGCAAACTGGGATAGTTGGTCACCCTATGAGTATTCCATAACTTATTTATCCATTTTGATAACCATGGACATTTGTTTGTTTGTTTATTTGTTTTTCCATGTTTTAGGCTATTATGAATAATACTGCTGCCAGCATTTATATACCTGTCTCTTAAGGGTATGCTCAGGCATTTCTGTTGCTTATATACACAAGAACGGAACTGCTCGGTCATAGGATATGGATACCTTCAACTTCAGGAGAACTTCACACAGTTTTCCAAAGTCGTAGTATCAATTTACACTTCCATTGTTGGTGTATGAGAGTGTCAGTTGCTCCTCATCCTCACTATCACTTGGTATTTTCTGACTTTAGTTTTAACGATGCTGGTTGGTGTGTAGTAAGAACTCATTGTCATTTTAATTTATGATGGGCCCACTTTTAACACTGTACACCAGGATACTGTGGGAACCCAGTGTGTGGTTCTTTTTTAAGCAGCCTGAACTGTAACATACATTGCTTTGTGGGTGTTAGAGTTGTTATTGTGCATGAAGGAGCCATACAAGGGCTACGCTTGACTGTGTATGAACAAGCAGGGTGAGCTCTTAGCAACAAGTGATGTCCCCGAGTTCAGAAGCATCGTTAACTTGAGTCACCTGATCCCTGTCCTCCATCCTGGCTTTCACCACCATATTCCTCAGGGGTTTTGTATTGTTGTGGACATCGTCAACTTCTGCTATTTCACTCTATAAACTTGGCGAAAGCATGAAGCAAATCCAGCTAGTGTTCCCTTCTTCTGTGTCAGCCCAACAGTGAGGTTCTCATGGACACCCACTGGGCCCTGTCCTAGTCTCCAATGACAGTAAAGAATTCATTGGTTACATCAGTAGAGGTCAAAGATCTATCCAAACTGGTCAAGTTCATGATTAAACCAGAAACTATTGCTTGGACAGTCTTTCTCCTGACTATTGTACACTGTTCGAAGGGCTGCCTAACCAGATGCCTTGGAGACAAGTGTGCTGCTGTCTCCGTGGAACCCTCCTCCTGGGATGCCAGCAAGAGACCTCCTGGACGCCAACAACTGTGGAGATCGGGCCCCTGCCACAGCATTCAGCAGTGACCTCTTGCAGCACTCCATCTACTGCAGTAGCCCTGATAAGAATAGAGACTTTAAGGTTTAGGTAGAGGTTGTACAGGCAGTGGCTGTCAAAGCTGCCCATTCAAGCTCTCTGAGTGTTCTTCTCCCCTTGGGGTACGGGGACAACTTTCCCTGGAGTGTGGAGTGGAACTGTTCCTCCTCTTTGACTCGTACTTACCTTACCTGAGCAGACGGACTTGTTTTTCTGTTTGTTTGTTTTTGCCCTTTCTGACTGACTTGACCAACTAACAATGTCCCTGGCTTCCGCTTAGCCACACCTGCTTTCCCGGGCCCCTCACCTCCGATTCCAGTTTCGCAAGGAGGTGTTGAGCCTCAGTGACTCCCAGCTTGATAATTTGGTCTGTTCTTTGTGACTCCTTCCCAAATACTGAGCCCTGCCCTATGGTTCAGGAGAGAATCATGCCTCTCACTCTTCCCAGAAGACAAAGTACAGACAAAGGCAGATGTCCAGAGAGCTTTCCTGAGGGCTGAATCGTATTTAGGGCCACGTGGCTTATTAATGCTCTGTATAGACTGGTACTGAAGCACATTCACAAACTGTGTTCTTAGAAGAACTAAAGACTGGACAGAATCCCAGGACCTCCAGGGAAAGAAATGACTTCCTCCACTCTTCCCGCAGATCCAAATTCAAATGCTGTTTATGATTTTAGGATGGTATATACAATCACACAAGAGAAAGTGCCAGAAAGGGCTTCTGGCTAAGATCAACACTCCAAAAAGTGAGGCATTTGTTCGAACAACTTCAGGCTCTTTCCCCCAAAATCCTTTCTTATGCTTAGTATCCAGAAAGTTGAAAGAAAAAGAAATCTTTACCAATTGTTCAAGTGCTTTGGATAGCCTGCTGTAGTCGCCTTCGACAGTCTCCACCCGAGTCCGTGACACTGGCACAGGAACTGCCTTCTCCTATCATGAGTGCTTACTTGCTGCTCTCAAGGTGGCTGCAGGGTCATCCCAGGTCACTTTTTAGTTTGGAGCGGAGGTCTACACACAGAGGATTTGGCTGTCTCCCTGTAGCACCAGCTGGTTGTCTCTGGTAGGAAAGAATTGAAAGAGTATTTTACACCATGGAAATTGTCTTCCAGGCCCAGATGGACCGTCGCTGTTCTAGCTTTGACAGGCCAGGATAGATATATTCAGAAAGCCTTCCAGCTATTTAGTAACTCTTCCAAAACACTGTCAGCACCCATGCTAGGATGCAGGGAGTGGGAAGGAAGTCTAAGTAGGGAACTAAGCCTAGTTAGTATATATTTGCATAATTATCTTGCAGTGAATGGATGTGTGACTGGCGGCAGGGCGGAGGTCGCCCTTGGACACTGAAAGCCAGGAAGGAGTTGAGCCCCACTGGGTCAACACCTCTGATGGACCCCTTCATGCAAACTCTTGTGCATTTTGAGTGTCGGGTTGAAAAAAAGCAGAATTCTTCCAAATCAGCTCACCTGGGAGCTAAAGAGATCAGTCTGGCCCCCAGTCCCTGACTTTGGGTCTACTTCCTGTTCTCTCAAGGGCAGGGGTCAGCTTGCGGCCACGTCCACCTGCAGCCTCTCCTGGAGGGTGGGGAAGAAGGACAGGGGATGGCAGCAAGATCTTTCAGGTCACTGGGGATCAAAGATGCTGTGCAAAAGCAAGTATTTTAAGAACAAGATTATAAAGATACTATAGAATTCATGGCAGCAGCCCCCTGAATTTAAATATAGCTCTGTGACTGTTAGCAAAATGATGTGGTTATGAGCTATTAATATAGCTGTTTGCCTGAGACAGACAGAAGCGGGGTGGGGAGAGAGAGAGAGACATTCACCTGAGTTATGAAAGCTCATTTATTTTTAGGTTAAATATGTCCCTTTTAGGACCAACCTTTGCTTTTTTGCTTTGGAACTTCTTAAACTAGAGCTTCCAAGAATTTTAAAATTTATCAATCAGGGAAAGCAGAGGGAGTAAAGTCAGAGAACGGCGGCCCTGGGCTGCCTTGTTTACTGACAACACTTGTTCCTCACAAAGTAGTTGCTTCCTTGGCAGAAATTCCTAAAATGTCGAATATTTCCCCCATTCATGGCATCATCATTTTTAAATAAAATTTCTTCAGGTTCCCTAGACCCACACATCTGAAAGAAAGAAAGAGTGATTCTTGATATCGAATTTAGTCTTAATGCTTCTCACAAGAAAACCTTGAGTGTTTTGTGTCCCTTTTTTTTTTTTTTGTTTTGTTTTGTTTTATACCGTATATATATATAGTATATATAGTTTTTACATACTATGATATGTAAAGCATAGAATTAAACTCTGGTTTCATGATAATCTCAACTTTAAAAATCCCCAGTAAAGTATTTTTCCTACGTTAACATTTTTCATTCAGCACATTAAACAAGCCATTGCTCTTTGTAGTTGGGAATTACTGATTGTGTTTTGACGGACTGGTGATTAATCATGGGCTGTTCCTAGCCTTACGTAACTCTGCTAATGACCCTGTGATGGCTGATGGTGAATTCCTGAAAAGAGCAGCTCCGGAAGGAAGCAGGTTCTCTCAGGTAAGGCAGCTGACTTATGCTCTGCGCAGTAAATGGCTCTGTGTTTTAAGTGAAACACCAGACTGTTTGGCTATTAGCCAGTTTCATGTAAATAGGAAAAAAATACTCTTCTCCTGTGGCAGTATTTCCATCACTTCCCTCATTTAATGGTCCAACATGGTCTAGATTTTGCCCAAGATATTCATTAGAGGGAAAAGGAAAATACGAATATTATATTTTCCATTGGAACCAAAATTAGGCAACTTAATTGGGCTGGCTTTGAAGAACCACAACTGCCTAAAATCTTGTTTTTTGTTTTAAGTCAACATTGCTTTGACTAAAACAGATGAAATCAGAGTGTTCATAAAGAAAAATAGACGTTTCCTCTAAATAATCAATCCAAAATGAAGTCTTCCCTCATCATTACAGGGGTAAGTTTTCAACCAGCTGTTTGAGTCAAGTGGAGTCATTTCCTCTCATCCTGATCAGTGTCCGTGTATTGAGCACTCGCTGTGTGTGGGGGACAGTGGGCGGAGAAAGATGTCTGCAAAGGAGCACTGCCTCCGAGGAGTGTGTGAACGTTCAGGTGTTGAACGGGCCCCATGGGAGAGACACTCCCTGCAGGATTTTATGTTTCTGAAGACTTTTGCCTGGTTAAAGTTTTTTTCCCTCAAATCATTCTCTTGAAATTAAATGTATCACTGGGAATAAAATTTCTAAATGTATGAATTTCTGAAAGATACAAATTCCCTGAAATAACTGAATGTATAAGTTTCCGCTAGACTATTTGCCTATTCTGGTACTAAAACTCCTTGGGCTAAATGTCTTATTGATTTTCACTATCCATTACACTAAATGCTACGGTGAGAAAGGTCCAAACCGACTCTGAGCATTCTTAACAATTTCCTATAAAACACACATGCAAAATGTATATATTTGTGTGAGATGTATAGAGTTACGTTGCTGTTAGCCCTCATTGGCCTTTTGGAATTCTCTCACAATAATGTGTGTTTTAAAAAATACTGCCCTTTGGAAAAACTGCTCAATATTGGAAGATGCCTCTCTCTTTTCAAACACAGGAGGGTGTGGTTTTATTTTTTCTTTTTATGCCCCTTTTCTTCACATGTTCATCACTATTTTGACTTTAAGTTCATCAAAATTATTGGACACATTCTTCCTGATGGCCATGTTTCCTAAAGTATTTTGCAGATAAAAATGTCAGAATTATATGGTTGAGCAAAGCCCTGCCTGTATTTGGTTTTGACTTTAGTTTTTTCAGTTACACTAATTACCAAAGCAGAACTGGGATTTCCTTTTCTCATTATTAAAGCACACAACTCCGGTCATAACGGGCTACATTATCCTGCTACAAAGACACTGACTCTCAAGTGCTTAAGCCTTGGTCAGAGCTTGCTAGCCTCCTGCAAGTGGCTCCTGGGGGAGGCTGCAGAGAGGGAGACGTTGTGGAAATGCTTGCCAGAGGGCTTGACCTGCATCCCCAAAGGAGGGAATGACTCATGTTATTCCAAGTGTGTAAAAAAAAAAAAAGAGAGAGAGAAAGAAAGAAAAAGAAAAAAAAAAAGAATCGCGTTATTATCACAATGTTCCCAAACACCAGAGTCTCATTATGATAATGAAGTTTTTCTCAATCTGCATTTAAAATTTTACCTGAAAAACCCTTTATCCTTTCTTCCATTTAAAGTTTAAGTTAAAACAGAATCTGGCCAATGCCCACCAACTAGAAAGAGGTGAGCTGGGAAAATGAACATCCTCCTCAAGAAAGAGGGGCTACTGCCTTCCGTGTCAGGGGGAAGACAGAGGCAGCAGAACTCCAGCTGTTTTCAGAAAACTGGTCTCCATCACTCCTGTAAGGCAGTTCCACGGATATTCATTGAGCAACCAGTATATGTCAGACTCTGTTTTAGGCACTGGGAATGCAGCCGGTTTGTAAGACATGTGGAGTCCCTGGTCTCAGGAGCGTGCTGGGGCTGACTTGCGCCAGGTAACCCAAGCCGACTGGGCACATGTCATCCCAGCTCTGAGTCCAGTCACGTGGAGAGCTGGAAGTCAGCCACGGTGGGTGGGCTTACACCACGGAAATCAGCAAACGCTACAAGTCAGGTGTTTTTCTTTCCATTCAGAGAGCTGGTTGTTAAGCGTTTAGCAGCACATCACTATGTACATTCTCAGGGAGCAAAGAAGGGAGACAAATAATAAACAATAAGTATGTGATAGGTTGGGTGATGATTATACTATGAAGAGGAATAAAACGTGGTAGGGGGATGGACGGAGTCATGGGTTAAAATGCCTGAAACATTGTACTTTTTGTTCAGTTTTTGTTTTAGTAGATAAAGTTCAAGGCAACGTGGTTTGACTTAAAAAGCCCTGGAGGGGGGACAGGAGGCCTGGGGGCTGCCCCCGGAGGTCTGAGGTTCTTTACAAGTCACTTAGCCCTTCTGATCTGCAGTCTTGTCGTTGATGACATAACAGGATTGAACCAGATGCTCCCTAAGACTGCTCTCTGCTCTGTGACTCTCTCCTGATTTTTTAAACCAGAGGATTAAGTGGAATTTCTCTAGCTAGGCCAAAAAAGTTACATAAGGGCAGAAACAAATGTTTAGAAAAAAATAATAATCATTACCAGATTCACTAGAGGCCTCCATACATCTAAAGGTACTTAGCAAAGAACAGGGTCTTGGGATCAAGAGGAATCATGTGGATGCTAGCTCACCCAGAAGGTTCTAGAGAAAAAGGGGGTGTAGGCTTTGTGGAAGTGTTATCTAGAATGCTTTTACAGAAGAAGGGCCTGTATGTGTGTTTACAGCTTGAAAATTAATTCACTTGAAAAATGCTTTTTGGCATGATCAGGGCCCTAGGGATGAATAAAGCAAGACCCCAGGATGCTCTGAAGTTTTTGTGTGTCCCAAATGCCTGCTGCCTCTGCTCGCCTTCCTGCCCTCCCACAGCCGCGCCCCCACCCTCACCAGCCGGGGGAGGGAGACAACAGTGGCAAGGGAACGTTTCCTCCATGCTGATGCCCAGCTTCCACAGGGCCTGAAGTGCATCTCCCTCGTGCTCCAGGTGAGTGCCACACAGAAAGGAAGGGGGCTGCTCCCACCCTGGAGAGAGCAGCCTTCAAATGCCCCTCTGCCACTGACTGGCTGTGACCTATTAGGCAAATCATTGAAGTCTTTGGAGCCTCAGGCTGTTTGCTTTTTTTTTTAATCCATGAAATGGAAAGGAGACCCACTGTCTCCCAGAGCTGCTCCATAGATTTAATGGTGATAGTGTACACAATAGTGCTTTGCAAAAAGTGTGATTAACATAAAGTATTATTACAATGACATCTCCCCCTAATTAGTAGAATATTCTTTCTTTGCAGAGGTTTCCCATTCTGGCTACAAATACAGTTGATGTCCCTTAAACGGAGTTCTAAAAGGAAACTGTATTGCCCGTTCGCTATGAGAGAGACATATTACAATGCTCTTCATTCAGGGAGGTGCAGACAGAGACGGTGGAATCAGATCAGCCGAGCTCGGCTTAACACTGATGGATGTTTCAAAGCTTAGAATAATTATAGTTTAGATGCCGAACCACAAACAAACACATTTCCAATGAGGAAAATAAGCCCTGTGGACGTCTGGATGTAGTAATGCTTTCCTTTACAACTTTGGAGAGCTCTGCTCCCTGGAAAAATGAAAGGGCAATAAAAGGAAACATGAATATGAAAACTGCCTTCATGCCCATCTTGATTTTTTTTCATCCAGCAGCTTATTGTAGCTGCATGCTGTCTTCTCCAGCGTCACTAACGCTTTTATATGACTTTAAATTTCAAAGCTACAGGTGGCCCACAAGTGCCACACTTCAAAGACAGTTTTGATTAAATGAAACAATATTTGTGTAATACAGACCCTGGATCTTTGAACTTTTCCTGTTCAATTCATCCTACAAAGGTTCAATTAGGAGAGATCAGAAGACACTGCGCCCTGAGCCATTTCCATCTGTCACTCAAGTTTGTCTTTTCAAATATCTTTTATATCAACCCAGGAACAACAATTTATTTTGAGGATGTAATAATCATAATTCAAAAGCCACTTTCAAAGAAGCAATGTCCTCTGCTAGTGAGCGTGGTATAGGCCCACGGAAGCACTATTTGAAGTGAAATTTTAACCCTGGCAGCCATGTGATTCCTCGTCGTGTTACAACTTGTCTTACTATTGATAACTTGCACTTACTGCCAACAAAAAAATCCAGCCCAAGAGGCCCAGCGTTTGGTGAGCCTTTGTATCAGTGACTGGAGCATATTTCACTCCTGAATCTTGTGGTTTTGCCTTCAGTGAAAGAAAAACTGATCCTAACAGTTTTAAACTTGTTAATTCAAGCCATATGTCAGAAACCCAGTCTCCATATGGTGCCATACCACCTTATATTTACAGGGGGCTGCTTTTCAAAACATTATTCTAAAAGCTATATTTGCCCCCTAGTTAATATGTGGCATCCTGTGCTATTGAGGACTGTTTTTTAAATACTGTCGCAGGCTTTGAAACTGCATGCTGATATAGCAAAAATATTCTGATTATTAAAAACTAATTACTGCCTGTTTTATTGGCAAAAATGTGCTAATCAAGTCCCTGAGTAGGGAAATAGACTGAAAAGGAAAATGCCTTGCCAATCCTCTCTCCCAATGTGGCAAAAGAAAAGAGGAAACAGAAAGGAAAACCATGACCTTGCTGACTATAAGCAAGACTCGAATGCCTCCGTGCAAAGCATCCACAGAAGTATGGTTACAAGCAAGAGATAAGGTCCCTTTCTGATCTCAGCTTTGAGGAAAAAGTGGAAATAGAGTGAGGGCTCAAATGCCCTAAAAATCCAGAGACTCGTCACTCCACTGTCCAGTGCTTTTAAATTGCCGTCTCTAGCCGGCAAGCCTATTGACTTGAAATATTAGGGAAGATTCTCCAATTGAATATTGAGTTCACTTTCCCAAACACCTACAAGGAGACTACAGATGGATTAGAGCATAATTATCTTCAAACAGCTTTGTTTGATCTGCAGAGTCCAAGCAAGCATGGTTTTTATTTGAGAGATGAGCTTTTGAACACAGTTGGCACTATATAGACGGTCGGTGCTTGTTAAACATATCATTTCTTTCTTTTTCTGGACTTAAAAAAAAAGTGTTTTCCTTGTGTCTGGTTCCTGGTGGGCATATATATTTCTGTTCTTACGTTAGAGACTCTTGCAAAGTTCACTGGCAGGATTCTCATCCATGGAGGACCGCCTGCCCTGCTACACGGCTCTTGCTGCTTGCTTTAATTCAATTCATTCTTCACTGAATCAATTCTCGTCTTTTTTGTTTGTATTTCATACCTTTATTCCCTGTTCCTCCATATCCTATATAACTCCTTACATTCCGAGATTCTTTTTCTTCTCCTCTCCTTTTACTTATTTATTTTTCCTGGACAAATCAAAACGGCATGAGGTTTTTCTTCAAACTTATGAAATGATTTCAAGGGATTTTCTAAATCATAAACAAAATATTCGTTATAGATATTGCAACACATTTACAACTTTCTCCGTGATGATAAAAAGGTTGTTACACATGCAGATTTCAAATCATAAGCAATTAAATCAGGAGAGACAGAATTTGACAGTCTGTCTTTTTCTTTAAGCCTCAACAAATATGGAGACCAATATCTCTACTTCAAAAGCAGGGCAGGTCTGCGGTGGGAAGAGAAATGATGGATGCGTTCAAGAGAATGACAAGTTTCATGATTCAGTAACTATTCGTGGTTTCAGTGACACCCTCACTTCTAAGAACAAAACTCAGCAGTTTTCTGAAATTAAAAACACATACATAATCATCTGGCTCAAAGATTGAGGGAAAAAAAGTCCATTCAGGATGTTCTCAGTTTGAGTTCCCAATGGAGCCAGCTATCGGAGTACACAATCCCCTTTAGCCTGCAGTGGGGAAACTGGCTGCCTCTCACCCGGCGGGCGAGCCAGGGAGAAGGAGCTCAGGCCAGCCACTCAATTCTGACTGAAGGGAAAGATGAATGCTTTCTTCAGACTACTAGGTAAAACCCAATCCAAATAACCCACTGCACGATACAGTGCCCTGTTATTTGCAGGTAATGTTTAGTTAAAACTAAAAAATAATAACAAGCTATGATTTGTGATGGCAGATTAACCTGATCATTATCTTAGTCTAGGAAAGATGTCTTTTCTGATAACGGCTCACTCAAATATCTTCTTGTGTCCTGGACTGAAAGCAGCATGATTGCAAATTAGGATAGCATCCTTAGCAGTAACTTTGCTTAATGATTAACTCGTTAGCAAAGAAGAAAACTAATATCTTACAATTGGGTATTTTTTTCAAACTCTCTATTTTTTCCTTTGTTTTCTTTAGTACCCCCCCCCCGCCCCCCCGCTTAGGTCTCGCACTAATATCGATACTCCAGCATGCTTCAAAGGCTACTGGTGGTATTTGTAGACCATACCCCCCTTTTTATTCAGTATTATAAGAAAATTCTGGTTCTAATATTCGTACACTTTCTAAATCACAAGAGACACTTTCTGATTGATGCCTGGAATAAATTCCACATGAAATTTTGTGAAGCTGAGGGCTCTTGAGTTATAAAAACAAGTCAGCTTTGGTCTTAAAAGAATGCGATATTTTTGCATAGTTTAAGAATAAAAACATATTACGCTAATGGAGCCCTGTAATTGTGCGTTCTTGGTATGCTGCTATCAGGAAACATCTGGCACTGCCCCTGAGCATTCGTGGGAGAACTACCTGACCACAGTCTAGTGTTTCCTCTAAGCTTCACCGTCTCCAGCAGGACTCTCATGGAACTCTGTGCTGAGGACGCAGATGACGGAATTTCTAAGGGAGCCAACTGCTGGACAGTGACTCAATTATCTTCTAACAAGCTGAGTCACTCAGGACATGTTAGGTTAACTGACCATCAGCAGTGATTCCACAAGATAAATTACACATACTGGACTGTCCCCCAGCCTGCAGCTTCTGATAAATTATTAATGTCACAGAATTGAAATGATTAAGTTGTAAATAGCATTTTTTTTTAACCCAGGCTATTTGAAATATTCTTCTCTTTCCTTAACATTTATCCTCTGATGTTACTATTTTTGTTGTTTGTAATAAGGATAATACAGCATTAATCAAATCTTTAAAACATTAAATAAGTAATGGCGTCTTATTGAAGTATGTAGCAAATAAATGCAACCTAACAGGAGTGTTTCCCTCCTCCATTTAATTATAGTTGCTTTTAGGAATTTAACATTTCATTATATATAAATGAGTACGTTTACACATTGTCATTGCCATCTAAGATTCTGTTTCAAAAATATATTGTTAGAGTTCATGGCCTTTCGAAATAATGGTGCAACACGATGACATTGAAGAAAACGGATGTTTTACTAGAAATAGGAAGCAGTATGTATAGTAGTTATGTTAATCATTCCATTTTCTTAGTGAGAGAGGCACTTTGCATATTTCAAAACTGCAGATTAAAATGTGTTGGTCTGAAATATGCATAACTTAATTTTAAAGGAAAGAGAATCATAATTCTTAAATTACATTTTTATATCAATTGCCTTCTATATGTGTGATCCCAGTCTTGGTTTTATTTATAAAGGTAAATATAGATGCTTTAAAACGAATTTTTGCTGTTCTATTTTCTTGGGATAAAGAAACTTGCACTAGTTTCAATCCAATCACTACATCTTGTGAATGAAAATCCTGTGGTCATCTGCAGACCTTAGTGGTTACTCAGCAGCCATCTCCCTACCCCACCCCCAGGCGTCTCTGCAAGTGGAACTGGGCTTTGTCAGGCATCTGGTTGAGATGGCTGGAGGTCAGGGTGAGTGGATTTCTAGGCCAGCCCAGCGCAGAAGCCTGATGAATGTCAATCAGTTGGCCCTAACCTCCTTTACACTGGCCTGTGAGTGGCTAGAGAGTCAGCATGTGCCCTTATATATTCAGTGCAATCAATGAGACCTAAAGGGGAAATCTGCCGGGAGGTGGGGACAGGAGTGGGACAGGGGATGGGGGGGTGGGGAAGAGAAGAGATTCCTTTCCTAAATAAAAAGATAAAATCTCTTGAGACAAAACCTTCTTGTCTTCCTGACTATCTCCTGCTTTTGACCTTGAACATGGATGTGATGATGGCGATGCAGCCTCCCTTTGTTTTTGGTCTCTGATGGCATCATGAAGCCAACCGAACCTCTGCCAGCAGCTGCCTTCCACTGGGCTTCTTGTCATGGAGAGAAATAAGCTCCTGGCTGTTTAGCTCACTCTGCTTGGCTTTCTTGGTACTTGCAGGCAGATGTAGCCTAACTGATACAATTAGTAGGAGATCATGCTATGCAGAAAGGAGACCAGACGGTGCACCAGTGTCCAAAACTAACTCATGCCCTGATATTATAATTGCCTTTCCAGTAAAGTGACTACTTTAAAAGATACTATTTTTCTACATGTTCTCTTTTATACCAAAAAAATGTCTTCTTCTGAAATCTAGAGTGATACTTCCTGAGTTAATACCAATTAAACTTACTAGTAGAAAATGCTTGATATGTCAAAGAAAACAGAGCCACAATTATTAAAGTGCCTTTGAGGGGCAGAAGGGCCTGTGTCAAACTTTTGTCAATTTACATTAGCTCAGTGTCTTTTTTCTTTTAACTCAGATGTCTGGATGTTCCCAAATCTTCATGCCTGCTGGGGTAATCCTGTCCTTTAAGCATTAAATAAAAATGCTCTGATATTTATCCATCCATGGTAGAAACAGTGTCCTCCCGGGCTGCGGTGAGTTCCATTTATCCCAGTGGCCTCTGGGCTGACGTCTGGCTTCTGCCTTTGGTTGCTGTCTCCTCTCCTCGCAGTGTGGGCCCAGGCATGAAATGCAGTTGGTATTTTGTGACTACATTTATTCTTTCAATATACACTGTTTAAACTTTCAACCATATGGAGAAAGATGAATGTTGTGGAGATTAAATGAAGGACTCTATGTAAAGTGCCTAGCACAAGTGTGCACAATCTTGCTTTTTATAGTAATATCCTGATTACGTGCACAAACTGTGATTTGACAGACCATAGTCTCTATGAACCTTAACTTTTCCATTTCTGCTAAAGAGGGCTCATTGGAATTTGATAGAGATTGCATTGAATCTGTACATCTCTTTGCCTAGTATTGCCACCTTAACTGTTTTAAGTTTTCTAATCCGTGAACATAGGATGTCTTTCCATTTATTTAACTCTTTCGTAATTTCTTTCAGTAATTTTAGTTTTCAGTATACAAGTCCTTTACCTCCTTGGTTAAATTTATCCTTTAGTATTTTATTATTAATATCTAACGCTTAAGATAGTGGAAAGGACCAAGTGCGAGACTGAAAAAAATTATCTGGCAAATCCATTCTCTACTATTATTGGGATTTTGATATTTTTTGTATTTTCTCCTCCAGCCTCCCTTTAGCAGGGGGGTATGTGGTACCACCCCACCCTTTCTTCTTGTCCACTAACTTATGGATACCAAACTAGCAGTTAAAATACAAACTTACTCCAGAATTTGTGTAATCCACAGTGGTGTATATGATTTATTCCATTAAAACAGAACCTCACTAGTTATGGAGGATTTGATTTGATTTTTGTTTTGTTTTGATGTGTGGGCCACACATTGCTTTTGAAGTCCTTAGTGCTTTTAGGGGCTAGTTTGATGGGTTTGTGTTTGATCTGTGGCTTTCGCTTTTCTGAATCCCAAATGTGTTTGCACAGAGACAGCTGTCTATGCTGTTTACTAATCCTCTCAAAACAAGAGAATTCAGTGGGATACACCAAAATGGTCTCTGTTTTGAGTTCAAAATTATCTTATCCTCTTAGTCCTTTTAGAAACTAGAAGATTTGATGGCCTTCAACAAACTTCAGGTTTTGTCCCTTAGCTGAAAAGAGAAAGTTCTAAATATAATGAGTTCCTTCTGGGAGGGTTTTATTCATCCTGCTAGACTCAAGTCAAAAACAACCGCCCAACAGGCTTTGATGATTTGGGTAAGGCCACTGAACTCACTTGAAGATGAATTAGTTTCTCCCAGTGAGTAGCACACAGATTTGTAGGTGCCTTCATAGAGAATATTTTAATACAGATGCTTTATTTATTTATTTATTTTTTAAGAAAACAAAATGCCATTCTCTACATAGGAAAGGTGACATTTTTGAAAATCAGTGACATTTTTCTAGATCCTGGGCTATTTCAAGCAGTGACATTATTAAATTAATTCAATAGAAGTAGAAAAATTGCCCATAGAGTATGCAACCAAATAGAAAGTCCAAATGTGTAAATATGACCAACTGCTGACGAATTCACATATTCAGAATCACTCCTAATTACGTGACCTTGAGTCTCCTCTTATCAACTTGAGAAGACTAAGCAATGAAGATTGAATTTGAATTTATACATCATGTTTTATTCACTTATTTATGCCTATATGGAAAAAATTTTATATATAAAAGCATCAGTAAACATGTTTGGAATAGCTATATTTCTAAAAAAATTGTCTACAAAGTTGAATTTTATATATGAAACATTATACACGCAATTTTGAATTTGAAGACTTCCACTTGTGGAATTATAAGATTACAGGAAATTTCTTTTTTGTAATCTCAAAGAAAACTTAGTTGTCAAGTCCATAGGGCTTAAAGTAGGCTTTGGAGAGAGAATACGATAATTCATTCCTATCCTTTTATTTTTACTTCAATAAAAAATAATTTGAGTTTAACTAATATTAAATGTATAAACTCTCTCTCCCACCTCCACCCAGTTTGAGTGTTAGGGTGCAGGATATATCCCGAAATCACGCATTGACCAGTTCGACCACTTAGGATGAACTCCAGCCACAGAGCTGCAGGTGGTGACTCCCTAGTGCCGTACCTTGGGGCGATGTGAAGGTCTGGGAGGCAGTGAGATTGGGAGGTGTTTGGGGAGGCTCAGGACAGTGGCTGTTTACATCTGGAATTAAAGTGATTCAATTCTGTATTTTAACAACCACTATGGCAACACCGTTGCATTGCACTTGAGTATCAGTCCTGCACGAGTCATATGGTACTGGTGGTAAACTGAGAGAGCAAAAGGAGTTCTTCCACGTGGAGCCAGGGACAGGGCAGTTTCACTCACGCAATTGCCCAATATGGTGTTACACGTGCAGTTTCCGGGTACCCAGTTAAGCAGCTTTAGAAACTGGATTATGTAGTTTCAAGTAGACTAACCAGCTCAAAACAGACAAATGATTTAAACCATTCTTGTAAAGAAAACACTGATTTAAGATGCAACTGCTAAGAGAAGCCCGTGTTAATCAGTTACTGCAAGAGATGATTCACCCTACGCAGGGCCAGCTCTTCTTCAGTCACATTGTGACGTTTAAAATACGCAGCTAAATGACAAGAGGCTGCAAAAAAAGGAAATAAATAAATGATCAAGAATATTGTTTAAAATATAGATTTATCTCCCATATCAGTGATACTGAACTGCCCTGTAAGTGTGTACCGTATTTTAGATAATATAGAACGGCACAATTGTTTAATAACATCATTATCATCTCAAGCTTTTAAAAATCTAAGTTTTAGAAACTCTAGTGCATAGAACTGGATTAATTTCATTTTTAAATTCATTATTCGCCACCGACCTCGGTCCATGAAAGGTCTCCTTTCATTTAAGTTATACTTTTTTCTACATGCTATAAGAAACATACATGATTCATGAGGCAAGAACTGAAATGTTACAGATAATTTGCATATGCATGTATCCCAGGTTTTTAAGTTTTTCTATTTTGTATTTGGGTATATCGTTGGTAATGTACTTAATATAGCAATACAGGGGTAATTTGTTTTTTATTCCTCCAGGCCCTTTTTTTATTTGCAGTAATATCAAACCATGCATTTACAAATTTCCTGGTCTTTTGTCGGCTGGAATTAGCTAAGCATGTTTTGGGGATCACGTAGGTATGTGTGTCCACTTTGGTGGATACAAGAAAGGAACAAATCAACCACTGGGACAGAAGGATGTCACATCGCCCCAGCTGGGATCTGGCAGGAACATCTGAGCGTGCCACACCTCGGCACTCAGGGAGAAAGCAGAGCTGCTATTCAGCTGTTTTCAAAGCAAATTCATTGGAAAAACAGTGGGTGAACAGTCATCACAAGTCAAATGTATTAACTACTTAGACCTTCAGCCTAGGAAACGCAGTTTTTCTTTTTCTAATATCCTACCCTGAAATAAACTTACCATTGAATCTCAAAGATTTAGTACACATAGTACAATTCATATTTGCTTTCCTTTTTCCAAAAAATTTGCCAATTTCTTCAATCTTAATGGGAAACCCTAATAATTCCTATAGCAACTTGGGGGTTGAGCGCCTATGATAATTAGCCCTAGATCTATACATTTAAAGCAAATGCACATTTTTCAAATTTTAGGACACAGGCTGTGACAGAACTTTTGTCCAAAATTATGCAATCTAGATAGTTTTAGTCCACTTGTGCAGGGGGTGTGTGTGTATACACCATAAGACACAGTCCACACTTCATCAAAATAATGAAATGTATTGAAGAGGACAGGAACCATGTCTGTTTTCCTATTGTTTGATTCTCAATATTTAGCAGAGTAAATGGCACATATGAGGGGCTCAATATATGTTTATCAAGTGAATGAATAATACCAGACAATTTTGCTTTGTTGACCCAATTGGCTTGGGGCATGTGTGTATTTTGTATGCAGTTCTGAGCTGCCAAGAGCTTGGCCTCAAAGTCCCTTCTCTTACTTAACAACCCTCAGTCCCTGAGTGTTTCTGTCATCTGCAATGACATCTCTCAAGGGCCACGCAGCCCCAGCTGGGAGATGGATTCTGTAATGAAGACATATCACAGTCACTCTTGGAACCCACTGCAGGACCTTTTCCCTCTAGCCCACCTGTAGTATTGTTTTCTTTCTTTGCACAGAAGGACTTTCCAATTTGGCGCATTGTTAATATTTCACATCAGTGCATAAAGGTGTTTACCACGTATCCACCACAACGTCTTGTCTTTAAAAGAGAAAACTAGGGGCCAGGCCAGTGGCTTAGTGGTTAAGTTCCCACGTTCCAGCCCAGGGTTCCCGGGTTCTGATCCTGGGTGTGGACCTACACACAGCTCATCATTCATGCTGTGGTGGCGTCCCGCATACAAAATGGAGGAAGATTGGCACAGACGTTAGTTCAGGGACAGTCTTCCTCACTAAAAAAAGAATTTCAAAAAAGAGAAAACTAAAATTCTCCTTGAATCCAGACTTCCTGTCCCCAGCTACAACGTCATTTTTCTAATACCTTTCAAAGCCAAAAAAAGATACAAAAACAAAACACAAAAATGTCTATATCCATCATCTTCATTTTATTATCTCATATTGTCTCTTTAATCCGTTTGGATCACATTTCTGTTCCCTGTACTCCACCCAACCTCCTCTCATCCTGGGGATTGGTGAGCCCCTGTTGCCACACCATTGGTCGCTTCTCTATTTTGAATTCCTCCAGTTAGCTCAGCAGCACCTTGGCCCACCCCCTCCGTCTTCTCTTAGTGTGGATCATGATATGACACTCCTTGGTGTTCCTCCTCTTGCTCAGGTCAGTCTGTCTTATGCTCTTTCACTGCCTTCTTCCTCCCTGATGATCCTAATTTGCTGAGCAGCTACACTTTGTGTCCTGGTATTTTCAAGCAATTCCATGAGTGTATATTTCTTTTAAACCCTGATAACTTTCTTACTTAAAGTTCTACACCTGAATACTTTCCCAACTCTCCAGAGTCATCTATCCCAACTATCTACTTGAAATTTCTACTCTGATATCCAATTTGCATCTCAGACTTTGTGTATACAAAGGAGAGCTCCTGATACCTCACTCCCCAGCATGCTCCTCTCTCAGTCTCCCCCGTAGCAATTAACTGCACCACCTCACAAGCAAGTTCTCAAGCCAAAGCCCTCAAATCATGCCTGGTACTCCCCTCCTCCTTTTCTCCACATTCAACTCTTCAGCAATCCTTTTGAAAGTATCTTCAGCATGTATCTTGAATCTATGTCTTATCAATCCCATTTCTACCACCTACATGCAAGGGACCATTATGTCTAGCCTCAAGAAATAGGCCTTGTAACTGACCCTTTCTTTTTTTCCGCTCCTCTATAATTCATCTTCCCCAGTAAAGTCGGAAGATTTCTAAAGCTGTGACTCATTCTCCTACCTAACACTTCTTGCAGCTCGCTACCACACTTAGAATTATAGCCAAACCCTTGCAGAGCTTACAAGTACCAACTGACCTGGATTCTGACGCATTCTTTTTCTTTATCTCCTACAACACTTCCCCTCGAGCGCCATCTTCACTCCACACAGTTCTCTTGCTGCCTTTGAACACACTAACTTTTTTTTTTTTTTTTAGTCTTTGTACCAGCTCTTTCTTTTCCTTGGAAAAACCTTTGTCCAGATATTCCAATGGCTTATTCATTTTTGTCATTCAAGACTGAGCTTAAATGTCATCTCTTCTGTCACCTTGTCCAAATGTCAGCCACACAATTGGAGCTGACATACCCCCACCAGAAAAATAAACAAGCTCGTATACTTTATTAGCTATCACTCCACTTTCTTTTTAGCACTTCAATATCTGACATTGTATTCTTTGTTTTTGCTCATTTGTCTTCCCCAATAGGGATGTTAGTGCCTGGTACATGGTACCTGTTCAACGAATATTTGTTAAATGAATGGCTGGAATAAGGGAAGAGAGTTTAAGTTCCATTCAGGCATTTTTAGAAATAAACAATCTTCTAAAAAATTGAAAGCATTTTTGAAGCACGATCAATGTACAGTGCCGAGGCTGCTTCCTTAGCGTGGATATAATTGTTTGATGTTTTAACAGAGGAATCCACTTAACGTCCAGCGGATGCCTTTAGATTGCTCTCTGACAACTCCTCTCAGGCCCAATGCAGCAGCATAATTCCCGAGAACTGGTAAATCTACAAAATTCACTGAACTTTATATGTATGGAAACTCTTATTCAGGAAAATCAGCTGCAGCTTTTGGCATCCCCATGACCATTCTCAATTCTAATTTTTCTTCGCCATCCAGTTAAGGGATTTTGCAGAGTAAACAAGCATGAAATGAATTTTCCATAGTAATTTAGTCATTTAAGGAAGACTCAAGGTCTGGGAACACTTTGAGAAGTGGTGCCAAGTTCTCTATCTCTTCTTTTCCTTTCTTAATATTGATTTTAGCTGTACAAAAGCAAAGCCAGCAAATTTGTTACTAAAAATAATCATAATATAATTGTGAGTCTTCCTTGGTAAATCAAGACAGTTTAAGCTAGTTTGTAGGTGCTGAGTATTTGCTTTCTTTCTCAGGATTATTTTGGCTATTTGGGGTCTATCCTGATACTAAATGGTCGCAGATCATTGAAGGATGCTGGCTCATCCTCTGAGCCACATGTGGTGTCATTACCAGCCCTGGCCCAATTTTTTTCTAATATAGAAAATTAGAACTTGGAAATTGCTCCAGAATTATTACATTAAATCATCTGTGAAAAACTAGAGGCTGGGTCTCATCAACCAAAATGAGAATTCAAATGCTATTTAAAAGCCATAATCTTAGATTGTTTGGGTCTGGCACTAAGCTGCCCCCATGAATACCCGAGAACTGACCTCTGGATCACTCATCTTCTATGTTTCTATCATGACACTTTTACATTTAGTGCTACTCCTCTCCTCAAGTTCTTCTAACGTATTGTCATGCTCTTTTCTAGCAAAATTGAAAGATGTTCCAACTTTCACTGTCCTCAAGTGCTTCAACTCTACTAGAAAATGAAAAGAGGAGAGATTCTGATGACCAAAAGCATCATCTTTAAGTGTAGAAAGAAAAAATAGACAAGTCAAAACCTGAACAATATTAATAAATTATTTGAAAATGTATACATTAGAAGAGAGATATGTAATTAATTATATAAATTTAAAAAGGGACAAATGTAGCCAGCAGGTTAATAATGAATATTTCAGAAGCTAGTGCTCAAAAAATGTTTCTTAATTATGTTCATTTATGGATTTCTGAAAGAAAGGGTGTTAATGGGATAAAAGAATTTCAATATATAATATGAAGATGAATCAAAATGAATTGTGAACAAAAAATGAGAGCAGATGACATACAAACAGGTTGTAAACATTACAGTCTCTTTTTCTCATACATACACACTGATATAAAATGTTCTCTGTTGCTTTAGACTTTAGAGATTGAAGTTTAATAGAGTCTTAGACAAGGAAAGCTAAATTCTAGTGGTTTCCAATTTTTTTGTATATGAACCTCTAAAACTCAGACTTCTTACCAGATCATACTTTATAGCCAAAAATAAGGTTGGAGTTTGTATATAAAAAGCAAACAAACAGCTTTTTAACATTTGGGGAAATAAGGGTCTGAGAAATCCATTCTGGGTTGGAATCTATCAATTAATTGTGAAGTATAGTTTACTGAAACTTTGACCTCTATCCCCAGATTTCCAGAGAAGCTATAGCCAGAATATTAATATCAGTGATTATCTATGGCTTTGAGCTTTGGTTGAGCACCATGGTTTCCTTCCATTTGACCTTTCAGAAGATCCTATTTAATTTTTTATTTTTTGTTGAGGAAGATTTTCCCTGAGCTGACATCTGTGCCAATCTTCCTCTACTTTTGTATGTGGGTCGTGGTCACAGCATGGCTGGTGAGTGGTGTAAATCTACGCCTGGGATCCGAACCTGTGAACTCAGACTGCCAAAGCAGAGTTCGTCGAACTTAACCACTGTGCTATGGGGCCAGCCTCTGGAAGATCCTATTTATTTTAATCCAAATGGAAAGCACAGAAGCATAGAGGTGAATTCAAGTTTATAAATCACTAAGTACCACTCCCATCCACCCCTACTTTGTGAATAAGCGCTCTGAGTCCTGGATAGCGCAAGTTGTCGTAGTTCACACAGTGAGTCAGAAAATGAGCTTGTACAGATGTTGGGGACGCCAAATCCCAGGCCTTTCACTTGCCCCCAGTGAGATTGGTCAGTCCAAACTTTTTGTAAATGTTAAAAAAAAAGTTCAGAATTCTGTTCAAGGGGCCACCATGCTCACTCAGTAGTCAGGGTGGAATAGGAAGTTTGTGTCTTAAGCCACGTGGCAGGTCTTGTACCTGGTTTGCCAAAAGAAACCCCCATTCTGAGTGCCTCATGGATGCCCTTCACCTTCCTTTTCTATCTTTAATATTTCATATAAGATGTTCAAAAAGCATCACATGTAGAGATTAGTGGTTTGAAAATACTCATACACCCATTTAGCAATGAAGGAGAAAACCAATCTTACATACTTTTTTATTTTCAGTAAGATATTCTCCAAGAAATAGGCATTGTAGTCCTTTAAAGGTCAATTTCAACAAATACCCATGGTGGAACTGCCTCAGATGTCAATTAAATATTTTTCTGATGGTCTTTGGGGGTAATTACATTTATTTACTCCATGTAAAAGAATTTACCTGGCAGATTTTTGTGGAGGTGGTCAGGCCAAGTCAATTTTCTAAATATAAAGAAATAGAAGAGTGTAGCAAATCTTGTTGGTTGCAAGGCTCTCCATCTAGTTCCTACCTCTATCCTCCTTTCTAAGAGAGCAGCAATTTGATTCCTGGTCTCTGTCTTTCTCTTACAGTCACACGCTGCACGAAGGCAGTCACAGAAATCCCATTCCCATGCACACGCTTACTTTTGGAACAGGCATGTGACATAACGCAGAATGAGTTGTGGGGGAGTATCTCTAAATTATTTCTGAGAAAGGATTTCTTCTCATGAAAGAGATAGTCAGGAAGAGACGATCTGCTTCCATTGGACATTGTCATGTGTAGCTGTCACATCCAGGTTGATCTAGCCATTTTGCAACCATGAGGGCAGCCAGCTGGAGAATAGAGCTAAAATGCCAGGAAGGATAGGGGGCAAAGACAGCAAGAATGCTGTTTCTCAATGACATCACTGAGCCTCCGATTTCACCAGCCCTTTCACTATGATGCCTGAGACTTGTCTTTATACGAGATAATACATTTTCCTCATTGTTTAAGACAGCTAATTGAGGATTTTCTGTTGCTTTCTGCAGAGAGTCCTAATGGATACACAAAGAATATAGAAATAGCCTTTTCCATGATATTTTTTAAATGTGGTGACCCCTATCAAGGACTTCTACTTCAGCAATATACTTCCATCACTAAAGATGCTGCTAAGAATATATAGTTGGCTAGATTACTATCCCCAGTGATGGAATATTCAAAATCTAATCAGTTTTCAGTTCAAGGAAATAACCGCTAATAAAAAAAATGCTTTTGGATCATTTCATGAGGCAGAGTACTTTATTCCATATGGCATCCTGCACGTCCATATGGCTTCAGGAATTAGAGAGGTATATTTGTCAAAATATTCAATCAATTGCAGCCCTTAAAGTTGATAATGTTATGTGTTTGGAGCATACACCATCTCTTGAATATGGGGGAAAGTCAAAGGAACAAATGCCAGCCAAAGGAAAATCATAGTGAGTTTATATTCGAGAGAGAGAGAAAAGAAAGAAAAGCGACCCGCACCGCTGTAATTTAATCTAAATCATGTGAATGATATTGACTCTATGCTGCAATAACCTAGTCACGGGTAAAAGCGATGTGTAATAAGGTTTATTCAGAGAAGACTGGGGCAGGAAATTCTGATTATTTTACATTTCAATTGCCATAATTTCAGAATTTCAACCATATAGAAAGCAGTTACCTTGAAGAAAAAGACTTGTAATATGCAAACTTAAACACCTTCAAAATATTTCAGGTCTTTTCGTTTTTTTTTTCATTCTTTTCTCTACCACGTATCTCCCCAACCCTACTTCAATGGTTGTTCTTAACCCCTTCTGGCTTTGGCTGCCTGTAAACTGTTTAAGTTGTGACTGATTTGAGAATTCTAAAGAAAGGGTTTAAGCGGAAGAGCTGCTCACGTGGGATACACGAAGCCAGGGACATCTCCCATTTTTATGTCCAGGAGTCTGGGTCTGGTGGCTCTCACGGTGAGTGAGGAAGGCTGCTCAGGAGGGCAGGCAAACCTTCCTGGGCAACAAGTCTTTTGCAAGATTTAAAAAAAAAAAAAAGAAAAAAACAAGGATGAGCTGGAACTGTATTTCAGTGAAATTCTCCCAAGGGAATGAAGGCAGAAGATGTAAGATTCCAATGCTGCGTAGAAAAGGGAGTTAACTACCAGAGAAACCAGGTCGGTTCCCCGGAAAAAAACAGAATACATCAGTCAAGAGGTGGGCAGAAAAATCTGCAAAGGCACAAGACACGAAGAGACCAATTTTCTGAAATGTGTTTCATTTTAAATTAACGACTCTCAGATCAGAATGCAGAATATACCCAGTTTGAGCTGGGTGAGCAAAATGCAATGTGTGTGTGTCTGAATGCTGATACAAAGGAATTCATAAGTGAATAAATTTAAAATCTATTTCACTTCATCAAAGAATTTTCCTCCGGATATCGTAGTGAAACTGGAACAACACAAACGTTAGCCAATTCCTTCATTTCTGCCAAGATTCAGTACTTCTCAGTCATCAGAAGTCCAGGGGTGCCCATCTCTGGGGTTCACCTGACACACAAACTGGCAAGATATTGTCTTTCGAACAATGAAATTACCAAAGTTGGAACTACTGCAGGCATGAACCTGTTAAAAACAAACAACAAACTGGGGCGCAACATTGAGTCTAATGAACCTGTCCTACAGCATCAGGATGGACAGTACTCTCTTCCTCAATTTTTACGTTAACTCTTGATGGGCATATTTCACACCCCAATACAAAGTTGATCTGCCGCAAGCTCACACAATGGTTGTGAGCAGTTTGAGAGCAGGGCAATGACTGCACCCCTCTTTCCCTGCTCCCAGAACCCAGCAATGCCTCGTATCAGTGTGGCACTCAGAAACGAGTGCAGGCACGGGCTGAAAGCACCAAGGGCTTCAGCCCCACTGTGGAGTCCATCCGAGTCCTTCCCTTTCTGCACAGACTTTCCTGACATCCCCAGATCCCACCAGCTCTTCCTTCTAGGAACCCTAGCTCTGTGTAATTTAGCATTTAGTTATATTCTTCAAGTTTCTTCCTCTCTTTTCTCTCCAAATAGTTGCAAGCCTTGAAGAAAGAGGCCACGTCTTGTTTTCTCTTAGTTACTTGTCTTTAGTGCTTAGCGTGGTGCTGAGGATTGGTGAAGCTCATTGACTTGGGGATGGAGAGAGAGGGGGTTTCTAATGCACTAGGGAAGCCCTGCCCCCCAGTTTATGCTGAGCCCTGGCTTGGTGTGACCATACGCTGAGTATGAGGCCTAATCACAGCCCATTTAGCCACAATTCTGTCACTCTGACTTTCTTCAGAGGGCAGCTCGAATAGAGGAGAATCACCAAGAATGTGGAAGCGTAAAAACCTGGGTTTGAAGCTTATGTCTATTATTTACTAGCTGGTAACATTGGGCGAGTAATCTTTCTCTGTTTCTTCATTGGCAAAATTGGAATAACGTGGCTTTCTTGCATGTTGTGGGGGGTACTAAACCAGGTGACGAGTTGGATAGGAGCCGCATGTAGGGGCAGGATGAGGTTTCTATCGATTCCCTTTCTGGGCTAGTCACCACTGCCTTTTTTTTGAACTTCCTGTTTCTCCCTGGAACTCATTTCTGTTTCCCTTGATGTTACCTTTTTGTGAGTATCCATAAAGGGAGTTCCTATGGCTAAAGTCAGGGCATTCAAATGCCCAGAGGAAACTGGATTGTTGTAGGTAACTATTCTAAGGCTCCCTATTGATGTATTAGTGGCCAGATGATTAGCACACCTAGTCATACCTAAACACACACACACACACACAGTCACCCAAATTAAATTTGTATCTACATAAGTAACTAAAAACCGTTATATTAATTTTTTATTGCTGCCACAACAAAGTACCACAAACTTAAAACAACATGGCAATACAAATCTATTATCCTACAGTCCTGTTCACATGGGTCTCACAGGGCTAGAATCAAGGTGTTGGCAGGGCTGTGTTCCTTTCGGGAGGATCTAGGGCAGAATCCATTCCTTGCCTTTTCCATCTTCTGGAGACTGCCTACGTTCCTTGGCACACGGACTCCTCCTCCGTCTTCAAAGCCAGCAATGGCCGCTTGAGTTCTTCTTATGCTAGTATCTCCCAGAGTCTCTGACAACAGCCAGGAAAGTCCTTCTTCTTTTAAGGATCCGTCTGATTAGATTAGGCCCACCTGAATATCCAGGATGATCTCCACATCTTAAAGGCTTTCACCTTAATCACGTCTACAAAGTCCCTTTTGCCATATAAAGTAACATATTCACAGGTTCCCACAGTTAGGGCATGGACATTTTTTGGGTTGGGGGAGCATTATTCTGCCTATCTCAGCTGTAAAGCATACATTTCAAACCTCAGGTTTGCAGAATGCACGTACACACTGAAAATTCCTATGCCACCTCAGTCTGTACAACCAACCCATCCTTTGAACTTCCGATACTTTAAACCTTCCTCAGACTAGCCTCCAGCCTTCTTTAGCCTCCACTGCACAGGTAGCTTTTTAAAGGTAGCTAAACAGCAACAACAGAACTCTCTCTGTCTCCTATTTCTGGACCACCATCTTCTCCGCCAGATCCAGCCTTGCCTCAGGTTGTTCAAACTGAGATCCCATCAATTCTCACTTTTTGAAAGTTTCAGGCTGTATAGAATTGTTGGGGCCTAACCTACTCCCTGTACTTCCTACCCAAGGCACTCCCATCCCTGAATCCTCTCTGATGTCTCCAGGGCACCAGGAGCCCATGAAGAATGTAATTCTTTGTTCAGGAAGTTGCCATCCTCTTTCTTATTATAGGATTATTCTTGTACTCTCCTCTCTTCTGTCCCAAGCATATCTTCATTCTTCTTCTGGTCACTGTACCTTAGTGCTCTGCCAGAGGACCATCTGCTCCCCAACTCTCAATCTATCTATGCCCCCAGCAACAGCATGTACCCTGTGCTTTGCTAAATTCTCTTAGTTTTCATATTGGGACAGGGATAGGCCATTGACTTAATTTGTTCCAATTGCAAGGAATCCTGTCTTGCATGGGAATGACAGGCAAGAGATGCTTTCATTCCTGGTTTGTCTTCTAATAATGAGGATAGTGTGAGGCTAGTGCTATCAGTAGCCACTGCGTGCAATCCGGGATGCAGCCAGCATAGCAGTGTCAGAGCAGGTACAAAGAGAAGCTAGGTCCTATTGACTTTGATTGACATTCCACTTCCAGCCATCTCTGAACTTGAATATCCACGAACTTGTCAGTTATATGATACAACATTTAAAAAAAAATTATGCTAGCTTTAACTGGATTACTCTGTACTTACTTTTTTTGTCTTGAAAAAGTAGGTAATGTCTTCTCTTGCTGGGCTTTACGTTTCTCTCAATAAGATGACTCTGGATTATTGTCTTATATAATAGTTTGGGCTGACATAGCCACTCTAACATTTATTTAAAAAACAGTAATAACCCTTCTGAAACTGAAGAAGGGTGGGTGATTAGACTACTTTCCCCTAAATAGAAACATAGTGATGAAATTTACAAGTAACTTTTCCTACTTTGGAACAACTATCTCTTTTTCGGAGTCTACATATCTAAATAATATAGATATTCACATTTCACATTATAATGAGTTTGTTCTAAAAAAATAAGAGAAATATTTTCTTAATATTTTCCAAGAAGATGTATTTGATTTTATGCCAAGTGTTTGATAATTAAGTTGAAGAATATAATTCGCTGAGATATAATTATATCTTGTTTCTTCCTAAAATAGCTTTTTTCAATATCAAGTGAATATTTTTCCTCAAGTTTGGCCAAGATAAGTGCTGATTTCTTGAAACAATTAGTATTTCATTTTTTCGTTCTGACTTTTTTTTCAGAAATAAAGTAGCTATTAAGGTCATATTGTTTTAAAAAAAATCTATCCAAAGATTCATGTGCCCAACTGAGACTATTTTTTTTATTTCAAATTGCCTAGCTTGTTATCCAACCATCAGCTCCAACTTCTTTTTATTGAGGTAAAATTCAAGTAACATAAAACTAATCATTTTAAAATGTACACCCTAAAAGAAAACCCTGTACCCTTTAAGTAGTCACCCCCAAATCCCCCCTAATCCCGGGCCCTGGAAAACACAAACTTGCTTTGTGTTTCTATAGTTTACCTATTTTGGATATTTCATATAAATGGAATTGAACAACATACAACTTTATGTTTGGCTTCTTTTACTCAGCATAATATTTTTGAAGTTCATTCATGTTACAGCGTGCATCAGTGCTTTAACCTTATTATGGCTGAATAATATTTCATTGTATGTGTTTACCATAATTTCTTTATCCATTCAACCACTGATGGACATTAGGGTTGTTCCAACCTTTTGGCTACTGTGAATAGTGGTGTTCAATGTGTCGTTTGGACATCTGTTTTCAAATCTTTTCGGTGTATATCTAGGAATGGAATTACTGAGTAATCTAGTAATTCTATGTTTTACATTTTGAGGAATCATGAAACCATTTTCCGCAGTATCCGCACCGTTTTATATTCCCACCAGTAATGTATGAGTGTTCTAATTTCTCTGTCTCTTAGCCTACACTTATTATGTTCTACTTAAAAAACTATTATTGTAAGCCATCTCAGTGGGTGTAAAGAGGTATCTCATTGTGGTTTGGATTTGCATTTCCCTAATCATTCATTATGTTTAGCATCTTTTAATGTGCTTGTTGGCCATTTGTATGTCTTTGAAGAAATGTCTATTCAAAGCCTTTGCCCATTTTTGAATCGGGTTGTCTTTTTGTTACTGAATTACAAGAGTTTTTAAAATACATTCTGGATTATAGACCCTCACCAGATATATGATCTGCAATTATATTTTCCCATCCTGTATGTCGTCATTTCATTTTCTTGAAAATGTGCTGTGATGCACATTTTTTTTGGAGGGGAGTTCAAATGATTTGTTTTTTTCTTTTGTTGCTAATGGTTTTGGTGTCATATCTAAGACTACATGGCCAAATCCACCTCATGAAGACTTACTCGTGTATTTTCATTTAAGAGTTGTATAGTTTAGCTCTTACATTTAGGCTGTTGATCTATTTTGATTTACTTTTTGTATATAGTGTGATGTAATGGTTCAACTTTGTTTTTCTGCATGTGCATATCCAGTTGTCCCTAAACCATTTGCTCAAGAGACGGTTCCATCCCCATTGAATGATCTTGTTAGCCTTGCTACAAATCAATTGGCTGTAGATATATGAATTTATTACTGGATTCTGAATTCTACTCCATTAGTCTGTGTATCTGTCCTTATGCTACTATCACGTTGTTTTGATACCTGTATCTCTGAATTAAATTTTGAAATTGGGAAGTGTCAGTTCTCTAGCTTTGTTTTTTTCACAAGATTGTTTGGCTATTTGGGGCCACTTGCAATTCCATATGAACTTGAGGATTAACTTTTTCATTTCTGCTAAAGAGGGCTCATTGGAATTTGATAGAGTTTGCATTGAATCTGTAGATCTCTTTGCCTAGTATTGCCACCTTAACTGTTTTAAGTTTTCTAATCCGTGAACATAGGATGTCTTTCCATTTATTTAACTCTTTCGTAATTTCTTTCAGTAATTTTAGTTTTCAGTATACAAGTCCTTTACCTCCTTGGTTAAATTTATCCTTTAGTATTTTATTTTTTTGGATACTAATGTAAATTGAATTGTTTTCCTAAAATTTCCTTTTTGGATTGTTCATTGCAGGTGTATACAAACAAAATGGAGTTTTCTGTGTTAATCTTGTAGACTGCAACTTTGCTGAGTTTGTTTATTAGCTCTAGTAGGTTTTAAAAAATTCTTTGGGGTTTTCTGTATATAGGCTCATGTCATCTGCAAAGAGAAATAGTTAAATTCATTCTTCCAAATTTGCATGCCTTGTGTTTCTTTTCCTTGTCTAATTTCTCTGGATAGATCTTCCAGTACAATGTCGAATAGCAGTGGTGAAAGTGGGCATCCTTGCCTTGTTCCTGGTGTTAAGGGGGAAACTTTTAGTCTTTCAACATTAAGTATGATGTTAGTTGGAAGCTTTTTATAAATACCCTTTATCATGTTGAGTAAGTTTTCCTCTATTCCTAGTTTTCGGAGTGTTTTTCACAGGAAAAGGTATTGAATTTTGTCAACTGCTTTTTCCACATCAATTTAGATGATCATCAGTTTTTTGTTAGTTTGTCTTGTTCTTGTCTCGTATTCACCTCCCTTTTTCTTTTTCTTTTCTTTGTATTAGATATTGAAAGTCTTAAAGTGTTTAAGGTTTATCAAGAAAGTAAACTGAGAATGAAGGAATCCTTAAGTGTATATGCAAATGACTGAAGATTATTTCACAAATAAGATTGATCATGGAACATCAATGGGAGTGCATTATTTGACTGACTTTGGATTTTAGCATAATCTTTCATTTTTCATAGGAGCCAACAATATCTTAGAGAAAGATAATACATGATAGAAGATTCCAATTAGCTGTTGACTTTCAATCATCCATGTATTATTCTGTTTACATATTTCAATGGCTTTAATAAATTTTATTCCATTGTATCATATGCTTTAAATCAGAAATACCAGTTTTGCTTAACAAGCTTTCTTTTCCTGAAATGGACTTCTTTCTTGAATTATTTTTTATTTCCTTGTACTTCAGTCAGAGTATATCAATGTGTTTAAAGAAGTATAGTTAAAGATTTCTAATATAACTATATAAATTAAAGCAATCAATTATTTAAACACTTTGAAGGGATCTATATTTGCATAAACACAGTTATAGAATAATACCTTATAAACCATCCTCAGTAGTGTCTACTTCAATGTAAGTGCAAGAAAAAAGCTACCGAAAATTTAGGAATAAGAAGTTATCGTCTTGTTTGTCTAGACACCTTCACTAAGGCTTTTTCAGAAAATTCTGGTTACTTCTTTTTGAAAAATATGAATCAAACTGTTTCTATTTTAGATATTTTAAGAAATTAAAGTATGCCTCATATACCCTAATGCTCCTCTGCTTTTTTTGGTATTTATTAGTAATTTTTTCTAAATTATTTAAAAAAACAAAACTGTTCACCATTTCTCCCACATCCTATTTCTCTGTATTTATGAGCTTGGTTTCCTTCTTTCTTTTTTTTTAGATTCCACATATAAGAGATCACACAGTATTCTTTTCCTTTGTTATATTACTGTGGTGTATTACATTGATTTTCTTAAGTTAAACAACCTTTGCATTACTGGGATAAACCCCACCTTGTCATATCGTGCAATCATTTTTATATGTTGTATTCAGTTTACTAGTGTTTTGTTGAGGAAATCTGCATTTATATTAATAAAAGATGCTGGTTTTTGTGTGTATATGTGGTATCTTTGTCTGGCTTTCGTATCATAGTAATGCTGGCCTCCTAGAAAGAATTAGGAAATTTTACCCACTTCTTATATTGTTTGGAAGATTTTGAGAAGGATTGATGATAATCCTTCTTTAAATGTTTGATAGAAGTCATCAGTGAAGACATCTGGTCCTGGAGCTTTTGTTCACAAGTTTTTGTTTACTAATTCAATCTCTTTAATTATCATGTTTGTTCAGATTTTGTACCTCTTCTTGAGTCAGTTTTGGTAGTTTCTAGGAATTTTTCTATTTTGGTGTACAACTGTTCTTCATATTCCCTTACAATCCTTTTTATTTCTGTAAGATCAGTAGTAATGTCACCTCTTTCATTTCTGATTTTAGTTATTTGCATCTTCTATTTTTTTTCCCTTAGTCTAGCTAGAGCCTTGCAAATTTTTGTAAATCTTTTCAGAGAAGCAACTTTTGATTTCATTGGTTCTCTGTATTTTTTATACTGTATTTCATTTATTTCCACTGTAATCTTTATTATTTTTTTCCTTCCGCTAGCTTTGGGTTTAGTTTGCTTTTATTTTTCTAGAACTTTAAAGTGTAATGTTAGGGTACTTATTTGAGATCTTTCTTCTTTTGGTCATATAGGCATTTACAGCTATTAATTTCCCCTGAACTCTGCCGTTGCTGTGTCCCATAAATTTTCATTCATCTCAAAGTATTTTCTAATTTCCTTTATGATTACTTTTTTGACCTATTGGTTGATTAAGAATGTGCCAATTTTCACTTTTGTGAATTTTCCAGTTTTCCTTATGTTATTGATTTCTAACTTATTCCACTGAGGTCAGAGAAGATACTTCATATGATTTCAATTTCTTAAATTTATGAAGACTTGTTTTGTGACCTAATAAATGGTCTATCCTGGAGAAGGTTCTGTGCGCACTTAAGAAGAATGTGTATTCTGCTATTGCCGAGTGGAATGTCTGTTAGGTCTAGTAGGTTTACTTTGTTGTTCGAGTCCTCCATTTCCTTACTGATATTCTGTCTGGATCTTCTATCCATTATTTGAAAATGGAGTATTGAGGTCCCCCATTGTTATTGTAGAACTATTTCTCCCTTCCATTCTGTCAATGTTTGCTTCACATATTTTGTGGCTCTGTTATTCAGTGCATGTATGCATATAATTGTTATACCTTCTTGACGAATTGAACCTTTTATCAGTATATTGTGTCCTTCTTGGTCACTTTTAACAATATTTGATTTTAATGTCCATTTTGTCTATTAGTATAGCCAGTTTGACTCTCTTTTTATTGCTATTCGCATGGAATATCTTTTTTCATTCTTTCACTTCCAAGTTATTTGTATCTTTGGATCTAAGATGAGTTTCTTTTAGACAGAATATAGTTAGACGGTGGTATTTTAATTGGCATGCTTAATCCATTTCTATTTAAAGTGATTCCTGATAAGGAAGGACTTACTGCTACCATTTTGTATGATTCTGGTTTTTATTTTTGTTTTGAGGGGGGGAGGTGGGGTTTCCCCTTCTCATTTTCTTTTCTGTATATTTTTACATTATTTTCTAAGTGGTTAACCTGAGGATTACAATTAACACCCTAAATTTATAAAAGTCTAGTTTAAGTGGATACGAACCTAGTTTCGACAGCATGCAGAAACTCCGCTGCTACGCAGTTCTTCCCTTTTCTTTGTCTCTTCTCCTTCTAAAACTCCCATAATGTGTAGGTTTGGTACACTTCACGATGTCTCACAGGTCCTTTAGATTTTTATTTTTCCTCATTTATTTCCTTTCTGCTCCTGAGACTTGGTAATTTCAACTGCCTTATCTTTCACTTTACTGACTTTTCCTCTGCCTGCTCAAGTCTGCTGTTGAAACTTTTTAGTGAATTTTTCATTTCAGTTATTGTATTTTTAGCTCCAGTACTTTCCGCTTTTTCTATTTGTTTTCTTTTCCTAATTTCTTTCTTTGTACTGATATTCTCTACTTGTTCATATATTGCTATCTTTGTCTTCCTTAGCTCTTTGTCCATGGTTTTCTATAGCTCTTTGAGCACATCTAAACAGCAGATAGAAACTCTTTTTCTAGTAAGTCTAGAGCCTGTGCTTCCTCAAGGACAGTATCTGTCAATTTCTTTTTTTCCAGTGAGTAGGCCATACAGTTTTGTTTCTTTATACATCTTGTGATTTTTTTTTGTTGACAACGGGGCATTTTGAACATTACAATGTAAGTCTAAAAATCAGATTCTCCCCACTCCCTAGGGTTTTATATTGTTCCTTTTAATGGCTGCAGTCATCGTTTATTTACTAAATTTTCCAAATTATTTTTGCAAAGGAAATATTCTTTGTCTTGTGAGTCTCTGAAACCTCTGTTCCATCATCTCAGTGACCTAAAGAGATTTCCTTCAATGACCGTAGCCAATAAAACAACAAATACTCTCAAAGTTTTTGTAGATTAACTCTGAGCTAGGGTAGTTTTTCAACACTTAGCCAGGCCACTTACAATTCTGCCTTATCCTTTACCTCTTTCTTGCACAAACCCCAAGGATCAGCCAGAGGTGCAAGCCTAGGATCCTCTCCGGTCTTTTCTGAGCATGCGTCTAGCCTAGGCTCATGCATTGGACTCAAGTTTCCCGAGTGTTTGCAGTAGCCCGTCGAAGCCTTCATTCTCCTGGGAATTTTCCTCCTCAGCTTCCTCCTTCCTAGGCTTTGGTCTACCTGCTGCTAGTCCTGTCTGCCATCTCCTGCCCTGAATGGCTATGGGAAATATGTGTCTTTAAGTGCGGTGGTATCTGGGAAACAAGAGGTGGGAGAATTAAAGGCAAGCCTCTGGGTTGGTCCCTCAGGGAACACACCACCACAATTTTTAGAGATCAAGGTTCATAACCCCTCCACCTACACCCCAGAAAGCTGCATTAGGAATGCAGGCTGATTTCCCTATGGTCACTGCCAAGCTAGGGAATGGAAGATGGTACTCCAGGAAGCAAAAATGTCAAAATGCTTCCTTATTGAAATTTAGCAGTCTCTTTCATCATGAAATACCCTCCTGGTTGCTGCAAATTTTTTTAATAAAGAAAAATAAAGTTCTGAAAAAGTTAATTTTGTCTTTTTTTTTAAATTTTTCGCCAGTTTAAAGGTTGCTTGAATGGAAGGACCAATTCCTGAAGCTCTATTCCATATTTGCCATGACCTCACTCCTGAGTCTATTCTTTTCCTATTTCACTCTATGAGATCTACATTGTAGGAACTACAAAAGTTATTTATTCTCATGGAGGGATCACCTACCAGTGGCAGTAGTGTGTGATAAGTGCCACGACAGAGGCATGCCAGGTGCTGTGGGTTTATATTGAGAATACACAAGGAACTCATGTAAATCAGTGATAAGAAGAAAAACAGGACACACAGGTGGACAATGGGCTTAGAGAGTTCCAGGCATAAGAAACAGATGGGGCAGACATAAAATAATGTGAAATACTGAATGTGACACATGGTTTGGTATGGGTAGAGGACTCGTGAAGCAGGGTGTGATAATCATTTGGAGCCATAGTGTGATGAGCTGGTATGCCCCCTTAAGGAGATAGGATCAGATCCTAAAGACACTGGATAGCAAAGAAAGATGTTAAGAAGTTGAATGACTTGACTAGATTTGTTCTGCCAAAAGAGTTACCTGGTAGCACTGTGAACACAAATAGGTTCGTCAGGTTAGAGCCAAGCAGAAGAGTCAGGAGGCCATTAAACACACGAAAAATGATGAAAGTTTCAGCTAAGGAAATGGCACAACGGTGGAGAGGAGGTATGAATTTTATGCTTAATTTAGGAGGTTGAATCCACATGAGTTGGTGCAGCAACCTGAATAGATCTCAAAAATAATGTGCAAAGTGAAAAATGTCAAACTGGGACTACAAACTTGTCTTAGTCTGTGTGGGCTGCTATAATAAAATAGAACAGACGGGGTGCCTTATAAACACCAGAAATTTCTTCCTACAGTCCTGGAGGCTGGAAATCCAAGATCAGGTGCCAGCAGGGTTGCGTTCTAGTCAAGGTCCTCTTTGGAGTTTCAGACTTCCAACTCCTTGTAGTGTCCTCACATGGTAGAAGGGGCTAGGGAGCTCTGTGGGATTTCTTTTATGAGAACTCTAATCCCACTCATGAACGCTCCACCCTCGTGACCTATGCACATTCCAAAGGCCCCACCTCCTAATACCATCATCTTTGGGAGTTAAGATTTCCCCTTATGAATTTTGCAGGGACACAAGCATTCAGACCACAGCATTCTGCCCCTGGCTCCCCTGAATTCATGTCCTCTCGTATGCAGAATACATTCATTCTATCTGAACAACCCCTAAAGTCTTAACTCATTCCAGCATCAATTCAAAAGTCTAAGTCCAAAGTCTCATTTAATCATATATGAGTGACACTGAAGGTTTCATTTATTCTGAGGCAAATTCCTTTCCAGCTGTGAACGTGTAAAATCAAACAAGTTTTATACCTCCAAAATGTCATGGTTAGATAAGCATAGGCTAAATATCCCCACTCCCAAAGTGAGAAAAAGAAAAGAAAAAAGGAGTAACAGGTCCTGAGCAAGTCCAAAATCTTAAGGCCCACTGGGGCGGGGGAGCCCACATTCCAGACACACTGGAGAGTCTCTGTCCCCCTTGCTTTACTGGATGTAGCCCACTTGGCAGCTCTCTTGTTGGAGGTGCATGCCTGTGACTCTCCTGGGCTAGAATCCACACTGGGTCTACCAGTCTGGGGTTTGGGGGCTGCCCTCCTCACAGGTCTCTGCTCTGCAGTGACTTTGACTCCATGACTTTGGGTGAAGGTTGTCTGGTCTGCGGAAAGCCAGGCAATGGCCCTGCATTTTTTGAAACATATGAGGCAGCCTGATAACCTCCGGATTGCCTTTGGGGCCCTTTTTTCTTGTCTTGAAAAATACTGTACATGCAAAGTAGAATAGCTCTAGGATCCTGTCCTGTAAAATCTAAGAAATCCAACAACCTTTTTCCTTCTGGTCTCCATCTTCATTTCACATTGGCTGCTTTCCTGTTGGGGTGGCTGACTAAGTCCCCTGTTCACACCCAGGGATTTATCAAAGGGTCTTTATCAAAGGTTCACTTGGCCATACCCTTAGTGCTTTCTTCAGAATATGCCTGCTCAATCTTTGCAATATGGATAGGCTGAGAATTTTCCAAATTTTTAATTTCTTCTTCCCTTTTGATGAACATTTCCATCTTAAGTCATTTCTTCCTTCTCACGCTTTTTTGTAAGTACTGAAAAGAAGCCGAGCTGTTCCTTTGACACTTTGCTTAGAAATTTCTTAAGTCCTATATCCAACTTCATCACTGACAAGTTCCACCTTGTGCAAAACACTAGAACGCAAACACAATTCAGCCATGCTCTTTGCCATGTTATAACATGGATCACCTTTCCTCCAATTTCCAATATGTTCCTCTTTCTGTCTGAGACCTCATCATAATGGCCTTTACCATGCATATTTCTACCAACATTCTGTTCACAACTATTTAGGTATTCTCTAAGACGATTGTGGCTTTCTCTACATTCCCCTGTTCTTCTGAGTCTTCGTGAGAATTACCCTTAGCAGTCCACTCACAACAATGTAGGCTGTTTCTACCCTGTTCCTCAACACTGTTCCAGCCTCTGCCCATCCCCAGTTCCAGAGCTGTTTCTACATTTGTAGGTATTTGTTATAGCAGCACCTCCATTTCTGGTACTGATTTTCTATTTCAGTCTGTTTGAACTGCTGTAACAAAATCCCACAGATTGGGTGGCTTATAAACAACAGAAATTTATTTCTTACAGTTTTAGAGGTTGGAAGTCCAAGATCAGGGTGCCAGCATGGTTGGGTTCTGGGGAAGGCCTTCTTCTGGGTTGCAAACTGCTGGCTTCTTGCTGTTTCTTTACATGGTGGAAGGGGCTAGGGAGCCCTGTGGGGTCTCTTTTATAAGATCACTGATCCCATTTATGAAAGTTCCACCCTTGTGATCTATGCACATCCCAACGGCCCCACCTCCTAATACCATCATCTTTGGGGGTTTGTATTGGTCAGATCATAATAATACTGTATAATTCCATTTATGTGAAATTCTAGAAATGGCAAAACCATAGTGACAGAAAGCAGATCAGTGGTGGCCCAGGGCTGGCGGTTGGGGGAGAGAATTGATCATAACGGGCCATGAGGAAACTCTTCAGAGGGGATGGAACAATTTAATGTCTGGATTCTAGTGGTAGTATGTGGCTGCAAGCAACTGCCAAAATTCATCCAATTGCACACTTAACGTGGATGAATTTTATTATGTGTAATTTATGCCTCAATAAAGAACTAATGCCAATAATAGAATGAAGTGAATATGGATGCATTTGATAAAGATCTTTATAAATAAGCACTCATTGAATACAATAATCTGTCGTAATATTGACATTATTTTTGCTCTGCAATATCACTTTGGTTTCATTTGGTCTTTTAGTAGAATGCATTTACCAATAAAAGTTGTCCTGTCTTAGACAATGTGAAGCAGCCCCACAGCAAACCTTAGCCTTCCTTAACCTTTGAGATACTATTACCAGGAGCCCTCGCTTTTCCTCGTTCAGTAATGGCTGGGGACATGAAGACGCTTAAGGGCGCACTGTGGTTTCACGCCACTTTAAAATAGCCGTATGGACAGCACTAATGTCTCTTTCCCGTCACCCACAAATGGTTAGTGCCACATCCTGAGAGGAACTGTCCCATTTTGGGTTTTAATTGTAATGTAGCCCTCTTCACTGTGGCTCATTTTACGTTTGAAATGTGGCAGAGCTATGAGTTTGTCCTACAGCCGCTTTACCTCTATGATACATTAAAAGCTGTCATCCAACTGAAATGTAAAGCACTGTTCTTGAAAACAAATTACAAACGGAGATAACAGGGCTGCAGAGTAGCTCTGTGCTTCCGAGGGCCCATCCAAGACCTATTTCTTTCAGGTCTAAATTGCAGCCACACTGTTATCAAGGGTAATAGGCGGTTGCTGAGGCACGCTGATTACAAGGTGATGGTAAACAATGCTTTTAAACGCAGTGCCTGAATAGAAGAACACACAATATTAATCACCTGAATTCACAAAGACTCCCAGGAGGAAAGAGTGGTTTCCTTGTGTGCAGGTAGCCCCAACCCCTGTAGGTGGCCCACACAAGGATTCCTTGTTAGAACACTGTTTCTTATTCCCTAGTAATCATCACCAACCTATGTCCGATTCTCATTGCTAGTCTGTTGGGAAAAAGAAAGGTAGTGATGAATTTTGTTTTGCTCATGACCATGAGGAGCTATTTTTATTATTACTATTATTATAAGTGAGGCTCAAGGTTTTTAGGAATTGAAGAGGAATGAGGAATTAAGCCAATATCTCTTTCTTTGACTTCTCTTTTCCCTTGGGAGAAGGTGACAAGGAGTGGTGCATGAGATCATAGGCCCATTCCTAGGATGGAAAGGTACCAGAAAGCTTTCCAAATCCTGGACTGCTATGCTTGGTTAACTAAATGAGTAGGCCTAGCTTCTGAAGTTCTGAACTCTGAAGGCCAGGTCTGAGCTTACTACAGCTACTGTGTAGGTTTGATGGGCACACAGGCAGCTGATTAAGACAAGAATCTTCTGGTTAGTTGGCTTGAATTCATCTTTCATGGAATTGCTTATATAATCTTTTCACCTCTAAAGAATACCATTATAGTTTTCTTCTGCCATATTTAAATAGACTTGGAGACAGAAATAATTATTCTCTACCCACTTGCGGCATCAACTACCTCAGAAATATGCAGATCAAATCTCTTCCCTCCCCTTATTAAGAAATTTAAACAGGTTTCTCTGTTACATTAAAAAAAAAAAAAACAATCCCTGTTCATTCGTTCCTCATTCAAAGTCCTCAGAAATACGGTTTCATCACTGTCCTTCTCAGCATCATCTCCTACTTCCCATACAAAAGCTCCTCCTAGCTTACACTAGTCTTTGGTAATTTTCTGAGTTTTCCCATCCTTCTTAAATCTAGTCTTCCTAAAATATTGTTTATCAAATTACCTGTCTTCTTAGTCCTATTGAATGTTCTGCCCATCCATCCATCCATCTGTCCATCTATTCATTAGACAATCAGTTATTAAAGAGTGCATGCTTGGTGCTATGGATGAGAATTGACATGAATGAAACATTGACCCAACTCTCAGGGTGTTCATGGTCTCGATGGAGAGGACAGGGCGGAGAACAAATGTAATGTTAGCCCATTGCAATAAGTATAGTGGTAAAAATTTGTATCCAGAACAGTGACAGCACATGAAATTATCCCAGCCTAGAACTCTTCTCGAGGGGCTCATGACCCCTGAAGTTAGAAATGTGGATGAATCAATGTGTGACAGCAAGGCCTCCATGTATAGCAAATACTTCCCAGCTAGGAAGGTATCTCAAAAACTTTTAAATTCACCAAACATGGAATGAACAACTTTGATGTGAACTAGATCAGGTCACACGAACAAATGGCAGTCCCTGCTCATAAACAGGGGGCATAACTGTGTACCTTGAACTCACTGAGCACAGCAGTGGAGGTTGTGGTGTCAAGCTGCCTAACAAAGTTACTAAAAAAATAAGGAAGAAAGGAAGGAAGGAAGCAAAGAAATAGCTAGAACTCTGACTCCAAAACCCTCTTCCTCCATGACTTGGGTAAATTAATCTGTGTTCCTGAATCTTAGTTTCCAAGATTGATTGAAAGTGATTGAGCTGTACTATTTCTCAGAGTCTATCTATTCCAACACACTAATGGCTAAGAGGTTTCTGGAAGCTTTCAGCAATTTCAGCAATATTTTTATGAGGAGAATTAAAAATATATCTATACGTTATATGTAAATATACATCTCTATTTTGTATATCTCTATGTTTATAGATAGAAATATCATAATATTTTAAGTACATAATATTGCCCCCAGATGAGCACCGTTTCCTACGTGATATGACTATCTTCGTGAACAACATCGGTGGCCTATGTTTTTAAAAATTTAAATGTGTGAGCATTTTCTTTCTTTGTGATATAAACTTGGTTGATTCCACTCTTCATGCGAGAAATGATTAGAGTAGCTTTGATTTTGTAGTCTGAATCCTACTGTCTGAAATCTGTAGGAGAGAAATGGTATAAGAGATAAGGTGTAATTAGATTTCCTCCCTATGTATTTTATTCTTTGTTGCAGAATAAGATATGGCGTGGTACTGTATGTGGGGGTTGGCGATAATTAAACAGCAATTCTGTGTAACTATTTTTAAAGGTCTAAACCAGTTGCACATTAACACATAAAAATCATATCATATCTAGCATCTCTGAAGCCACAGTCTTCACAGCTGAGGCTGCTCTGGCTGTCTTACAGAAAAAAGAAATAACTTGTATCTAGCTGTGGCTTATTTGGATGAGTGCCTTTAATTACATTTTTATAACTGAGATATTATTTTTTAAATAAGATGCAACTAACTTTTGCAGTGTTATTTTGTTAGATGTACAAGTTGGGTGTCTGTATGATTAGTTGTTAAACCCACTTGTGAGGGTGAAAGGACTCTATTTAATAATATGCATGCACGACAGGCATTAACCATGGACCAACCCAGGCAAACTGGCACGCGTTGCCTTCTTACTTATAGGAGGCGTAAGTATTTGAGGTAGAGAATTGCAAATGCTTTAGTAGGCAAAATTTCCCTGCTCATATGCTCACTGGTGTATGCTACTGTTAGGACTTATGTTACTTAGGAAGGGAGATGCTGGCTAACTTTTGAGAATTCCATTGAATTGTAGTTTCAAGTACACTAATAATATCAATTCATTTCATAAATACAATTTCTGACTTCAGACATATATCGTGGAACAGGAATTTTCACCCTGCATTATATGATCTAGCTCGTCTTGTCCCCAAATGAGAACATAAGTGAAAGCATGTTTACAAAGTTCAACTCAACATTTCTATTGTAATTAAACCTAACAATAGAAATATACTTCAGCCTTCATAATTTCTACATACTATTTAATATAATGCCTGGTGATCACAAGGTTTGCCCAAGTGTCTACTATTTATTTATTTTTTTTGCAAAGCTTTAGTAAAAGAAAGGTAAAAATGTTCTGGAGTGTTTTATCCAATTGTTACTTTTATCTCCAGAAGTAACCATTTTCCCCTTCTCCATGATCTTAGATCTTTGAAAAGTATCAAGTTTCTCTTGTAATGATCAAAGTATTCAATAATGTAGACAAATGAAAGGTAGCTTCTATTTCATTCCAATTCAATTCAATCACAAAGGCAGCTGACAGTACAAATTTGTAACAAATTGGGCAATTCAAGAAGCTATATTAATGAATGCTATGAAACACTGGGATTGTTTGTATAAATGGAGTTGAAAAATACGCCTGTTGTTTCCAGTCAGTGATAATAATCATAAATCTAAGCCATGGGATAAGGCCTGCTTTCTTGGGCCATGCCCATTAGAAACAACCCTTCATTGTTACTGTGCGTGTGGAGAGGGCTTGCAAATGGCAGGGGCTCCAGGAAACGAAGCTGTGGGAATCATTTAGTGCAACCCTATACTCAGACAGGTGCCGCTTCTAGACATTTTAATTGATCTCATTTGTTAGTTATACCTGTAAATCACACTGTTATCATCCCTGAACAAGGAATGGAAACCAGAAATTGTCACAGACTAAAGAGAGCAGACCAAGTCCCCAAATGGACCAGCCATATAGATTTACTGGCTTACTTTCACAACAGTACATTAGACTGAAAGTGGATACCTGGAAAAACCCAAATTACATGAGGCCTCTTGTTTCTTTATATCACATTGACAGAAAACATGGTTTAATATTCTACTGCAGGGAAGGCTGCATATCATACACTAAGATGTGTGACTGTGTGTTTGTCTGTGGTGGTGTGTGTAAGGGAAAGGGACTTTTGAAGCTGTAAAAGGGTCCTCTGTTTTGGTACAGTAAACAGTACTGTGGTACAATAAGTATAATGCTTATCCAAAGTCTTGTTAGAACGTGCCACTGTGCATCCAGTTACAGCATTCTCCAGTATCTGAACGATGGAAAGATATAGGCCAAGAATATCAATGGATTGAGAATAAAGACGCATTCAGAGGTTGTGGATTTCAAGGGTGTCCCAGCCTGGGTGGTGGTCGGGTAGGGAATGGTCTGCTTTTCTACGTTTCTTTAATGAATCCTCCAGGAATAGATAACCCGCAGAAGATCCCTGAATGAGGATACTGCTGAGAATGCTTAGAGATTAAGTGTAAATTCAGCAGAAAGTCCATTATCAAAAAAAGATCCAAACTTCACTCAGCATAAAAACAAACCTATTCTATCTTTTCAAGCCCAGTAACATTTCTAGGTTTACTGTGCTTATCAGCAACAGTGCTGACTGCAGTCAATGTAGATGAATTCCCATTAACATCATCCCAAGCGTTTAGCACCAGCATCTCTGCTGGCTGGGACTTCGGTTAACTGGAGGCCAAGCCAACTTCCATTTAGCTTCAATTTAGTGAATTGCTAAGTAAAACACAGTCAACTTTTCATCTGCCTTAGTAAGGATTGTAGTTAACAGAGTGAAATCTGTGTTAAGTTACTAAATGTTCTAACAATTTTGTTGTGATCACACTTAATAATGACTATTATCTACGAAAGATGTCACTGTAACTGGCATATTAGAAGCGGCTAAATTTGTGCCAAGAAAAAGACACAGAAGAGGTTGTTTTGATCAAATGTGAACTTTCAATTATCACTTTATCATGTTATCATTTGTCTCTTTAATCTCTAATTTAAGTAGTAAAATGTTCTATTTGACTTTTGAAGTTTTCCCGTATTTAAAACATTAACCATATTCATAAATAAGATAAGAACAACACATAAACATTCAGAAAATATGATTAAAAGATAATAAAAGACTGTGAGGTGAGAAGCTGTGGCAGACGCTGTCACTTAAACTGTGTGAAAAATCTACTAATAGATGTTCTTCAGATTAATGATCCTTAACCTTTTGGGGGAACAGGGCTCTTTAACAATCTTATGAAACGCTCTCCCCAAAAGTGAAATCAACACACTTTATTACACAAGATTTTAAGTCTGGAAATTGACTCCCTCCACATTTAGAATATTAAAACAATCATCACTCTTGTCTTCCACGAGCAATTTATTGGCCTTCTTCTGAAAGACTTTTGAAATTAGCCCACAGTATGCAAATACACAATACTAAATTTTTTTCTGCTCAAATGGAAATTTCAATGAGAAAGTTGCCATTGTCTAGTTGAAAATTGTATTTGAAAATTGGGGAATGGTCTTGTCAAGGTGATCTTTAGCACCAGATCAGTTTAGATGTTTTGGTCTGACAGCAACAAGAGCTGAACCACTCAGCTGTGAACGTTCTATAGCAGCAAGCTCATCAGATCTTCCCGAGCTTAGGTTTCCAGGTGAAAGCAGGTTGGCGGAAAGAATCACCTGAAAGCTCCAAGCCTATTCACCTTGAACTCATGCAGCATATTTCCTATCTGCACCTTTCTTAGGTTACAGGGCCTGTGGGTAGATCTGGATGCTGTGTGGAGACTTTGCCAAGTCCTGACAGGAGATTCACAGAGGACACCCCTAGGTGTGGAGTCACTAGCCTCATTTGAGAAATTGTGCTTTTTTTAAAATATATTTTAATGCATTTTAAACTATATTAAATAATAAAGACATATTATATATTCTATAATATAGTGATTATGTATTATATGTAAATTACATATATTTAATTTGTAGTATCTCTCACCTCCCCAACTTGGGTGGGTTGGAGGTCGTTAAATTATTTAATTTTGTCCAAGCATTACAGAATATAACAATTTTATTTTATTTTTTTCAGGAAGATTAGCCCTGAGCTAACATCTGCTGCCAATCCTCCTCTTTTTGCTGAGGAAGACTGGCCCTGAGCTAACATCCATGCCCATCTTCCTCTGCTTTATATGTGGGACGCCTACCACAGCATGGCTTGCCAAGCGGTGCCTTGTCCACACCCGGGATCCAAACCGGCGAACCCCGGGCCACCCAAGCGGAACGTGCACACTTAACCTCTGTGCCACCAGGCTGGACCCTCACGATTTGATTTTAACCCAATCAAATGAGGAATATACATCACCAGTAGTCCTGGATTTGGAGGTAAATGCAATAACTGACAGTATTTTGATTGTCTCCCTTTGAGGTTGGGATGAGTGTATTTTCACTTCTACAAGGGAGAGTTGCATTCTGTTGAGTGGGCACATTTTTATTTGGAAATGTTACTAAGCGAAGAAAGTATGAATATTAGGCTACAAAAAGAAATATTTTGTACATATTTTTCATCTTTGTAGCCACTTAGCATCCATTCCCCCATTATAGACAGTAATGATGGGATCCAGTGCCCACTTCACTATAGCATAAATAGGGGAGATGCTCACTTTCCCAGCTCCTGACAGCCCAGGCAGGGCAAAGGTATATGACCCAAGCTTAGCCCAGTCTCCATTCACAGAGGTGAAATTTGAAGTACTGACCCAATGCTATGGAGACTGTTTAAAATTCATTCATGGTACTGGTCTCAAGCGTCCTGCACCCATAAATGTCAGCCAGTGACAACATTCTAACCAAACTGCTCATATGGATGACCTTGGCTGTGGTTTCTGCTGTCTAGCCTAACTTTGTCTACCTGAGTTTTTTTAAATCTCATTCTGCAGTGTTTGCAGGGGGTCTTCAGATTCAGCCTATAGGGAAATGATACGACTTAGTCACCTTCGATTCAAGTAGGAAAAGGTACTTCCATGATGATCAGATTACTGTTTCTCTCTCTCCTTCCTTCCTTCCTTCCTTCCTTCTTTCCCTGCCCTATCCCTCGCTCCCCATCCTCTTTCCCTCCCTGTCTCTCTCTCTCTCTCTTTCTTCTTAGTGAATAACAGTGTCTGGTTCAGTGAAGTCTCAACTTACAACCATGAAATAGATTTGTTTATAGAATAATTCTCTTAAACATGAAATTTGAAAAATGTATCTTTTTACCCGGGTATCACACTTTCTTTGTTAATTGCTAAACCACCTCATTTCATCTATTAAGGCTCAGCCCAGGTTTTGAATTTGAGCAATTCTAGAAGTGTGCTGTTCCCTCTCATTCGATCCCTAAGTTTAATCTATCTGCTTCTTCTAAACCAAATGTGGCAGAGCTATGTAGGCTTCCTGAGAGTGAAAACAAGGATGGAGTTTGACTCTTGCAAACCTGGAGTCTCATAGGTGGGGCAAACACTTCAACGTCAGTGCTGGGCAATTAAAGGAAGGCATCAGACGCCGAGAAGGGATGCAAAGTGAAGAGTAGGGAAGCAGTGGACTCTGTATATTCCTGGTTCAAAAAATCTAAGTTCTGAAATTGTTGGGTGTGAGTCATTCCTGTCCTTGTCCCTGGTAAAGAGTGAGGAGACCAAAGAGTTGGGAGGCTTTCCACAGGGGCCTCTTTAGACAGCTGGCACCACCTCTCTAGGAGGCCCTCTGCCTTCTTTCTCCCGTGGATTGCTGGAGCTAAATATTCCAATAACCTGACTTGAGCCTCCATGAGAAAAACAAAACAAAAAGAAAAACATGACAAGTCAGGAAAGAGAACACAGCATTCCTAGAGAGGAAGGTTAGTCTGAAAGAGTTGATGAAGGACTATTTGAACTTTAAAAATATAATAAGAGTTTTAATTAAATTTAAGTTTGGCACAAAGGAGACTTTTTAGGAACTAAAAGATATGACTTTCTTACTACAAAAATCAGCAGTGAATGGAAGGAAATGATAGTTTACTCTTGACCTGAATTAATGGTATGGGTCACAAAATGTAAGAAATAAATCAAAACACCCAACAAAACTATGAAGAGATATTAGTCATGAGAGCCAAGTTCATTCTTGGACTTTCTATATGCAGTACTATAAGGTATAAGAGGACAACTGAGTGGAAAGGATGTTACCTAAGAATCTTTTTTACCCAGATGCTAGCTTTTAGGGGAAGGAAAATCAAGACAATATACTAGATTTCAGTGACTGTATCACCCATGTAACAAATTTGAGGAAGGTGGCTCAAGAAAGAATACTAATCAGACAACAAATATACCAGGATAGAGACTTGCTCAAAAATTATATCTCAGTAGACAAGAACAAGCTGCCAGGCAATATGAAAAATTAGTGTTCAGTAAGAGCTCCTAAATAGACTAGATATCCTTTAAGTAAAATTATAATAGCACAGGAGAAAAGTATACTGAACCAAGTAAAATCAAGGAGTTGAGGATTGGGCAGGAGAAATGGAAATAGGTAAATATCAAATTTCTGGGGAAGCAATTATTCTTCAGAATTCTCTTATTAGAAAGGAGTTGGGATGGTAGCAGATAGAGCATCTCCACCGGTGAATAGTTATCTTTGTAAGGAAAATACTTCACATCTAGTATTCAAATAGTAGAGATATTTGTGTCAATTACAAAATATGGGAAGGTAAGATAATAATTAGTGAGCAGAAAAGTATACAGAATTTTTAAATTAACAATGGAAAAATGGAATGGACAGCAATTTGATCAAATAAAAAAATAAGGAAAATGATATGAGAAAAGAGGAAGCAAAAATTTATTATATGAAATTAATTAAAATATATAAAATTATATGAAATTTAATGTATGATTACATTAATAGTTTAATTGAGTAGAAAAAATCATGAGTAAGAAACAATGGCAGAGATCTTCTTACTAAGACTGGATCATCAGAAACTATGTAACTATACAAAATCATAGTCATATTGACTGTGTTTACACTTACACACATATTATATATATATTTTATTGCAAAATTATCATAAGCAAAGTCAACAGGCAAAAGACAGATTTGAAACAAAATGTTTCTAAAACAGATGGGAGGAAAGGAGAGATCTTAGGAACAAAGAAGGAAGAAATCATATAATTTAAAATGGGCAAAGGATATGAATAAAAAATTCACAGATCAAATTTAATTGGCCAAAAATCATATAGTACTCAAATTCAAGAGTAGCCAGTAAATGCAAATTACAGTAACAATGTTTAATGTTTATCCCTATGAGAATGGCAAAATTAAAAGTAGCAAAAATATTGATGACAGAGATGTGGAAAAAGATCATTCACCTACAGTGCTGGTGGAAAAGGGAGTTCTGAATGCCTTTTTGAAAAACAACGTGACAATATCAGGGTTACACACCATAGAAATAAAGACACCATTCTGGACTTCTGGTTTCTAGTACAGCATGTAAGGTTAAGCTGACCAATTTTCACTCTATCTTAATAACAATTCAAAGGTGAACAAACTGGAGGGAAAAGAGAATCTTCTTAGATCCATCAGAGAAATGAGGTCACATGGCAAACTACCCCAAATTGGACAGACAGACAGGTGAATACATAGAATTACAAGTTACATAAGCAGAAACTCACAAGCAGAAATCTTTGTGGGAACCAGTACTGGGGATGGAAAACCTGAATAGTAACTGATAAATTACAGGAGGCTCAGTATGGATGGACTAGCCTGAGAGAGAAAAACTCTAGGGGGACCCAGTCCTAGGAGGACCATTGCAGTTTTGTGAGTTTTACCTCCAGAGACAATAGCAGGTCCTCAAAGTAAATATTGGAGAAAAATGTCTCTGGCTTCCAGCAGGAGAGAAGAAAAAAAACCACTGTGAAATAAACCAGAGCTTTCCATTCTGCTTAACAAGGCCTGACCTTAGGTGAAACTATTTCACCAGAGCTAACCTGCTGGGGTTATATCAAATCCTAACCTAACTAGAGGAAGGAAAATACCCAACTCTAGTCTGCCCCAGCCTTCCAAATGAGGGAAGGAGACGACAACTCCAGCCCCATCCAGTCATAGGACTATAAACACTTCCTCTTCCCCTACACGTTACACCTATGTTACTAAAGGTCTGTTTTCCTTTACTCAGTTCCTTTTACTCAGGAAAGGATGTCTACTTTTCAACAAAAAATAACAAGACAAGTTTGAAGAGACTGAATAAGCATCAAAACCAGAGTCAAATATGACAGGAATGTTGTAATTATCGTAACAGAAATTTAAAAAGCAAACAAACAATGATTAATATGCCAAGCTGTTTAATGGAAAAAAATAGACAATATGCAGGAAGAGATGGATAACATAAACAAAGAGATGAAAATTTTAAGAAAGAATAGAAAGAAGTGCTAGGGAAGAAAAACACTGTAACAGAAATGAAAAATGCTTTTTACGGGCTCATTAGTAGACTGGACACAGCTGAGGGAAAAATCCCTGAGCTTAAGAATATGACAATAGAAAATTCTCAAACTGAAAAGCAAAGAGAAAAAACCACTGAAAAAAAGAACAGAATTTCCAAAAGCTGTGGGACAATTGCAAAAGGTGTAACGTATGCATAATGGTAATACTAGAAGGATAAGAAAGAGAGAAAGAAATAGAAGCGATATTTGAAGAAATAATGACTGAGACTTTTCCCAGTTTAATGCCACACACCACACCACAGATTCAGGAAGCTCAGAGAATACCAAGCAAAATAAATGCCAAAAAATTACACCTAGGATATCATATTCACACTTCAGAAAATCAAAGATAAAGAAAAATCTTGAAAGAAACCAGAGGAGAGGGAAATTCACCTTACCTATAGAGGATCAGTGATAAGAATTACATGTGACTTCTCCTCATAAACCAGGTAACCAAGCAGGCAAGAAGAGAGTGGAGTAAAAGATTTAAAGTGTTGAAAGAAAAAAATCATCAATTGAGAATTCCATACCCTGACAAATTATCTTTCAAAAGTGAAGGAGACATGAGACTTTCTCAGATATATAAAAATTGAGGTATTTTGTTGCCAGTAGACTAGGCTTGCAGAAAATATGAAAAGAAGTTCTTCAAAAAGAGGGAAAATGATATAGGAAAGAAACTTGGATCTACATAAAGAAAGAAAAAGAATCAGATAATGAATAAAAGAAAGTGCAAAAACAACTTTTATTTTTCTTATTCTTAATTAAGATAAAGGTAACAGTTTATTCACAACAATAATAGAAATAATGTATTTGATTAGTATGCTTATGTATAAACTCTTATGTATGCTTATGCATAAATGAAATGAATGAGAGCAGTGATAAAAGGGGCACAAAGAAGGAATTAGGAATATTTTCTTATTATATGGTACTCATACTACCTGTGAAGTGGTATAATGTTATTTGAAAGCAGACTTGGATTAGTCATAAAAGTATATTGCAAACTCAAATACTTTTTAAAAAGTAAAAAAAAGAGAAGTATAATTGACATAAGAAAGAAGAAAAAATAGAATCATATAAAATGTTCAGTAAAACCCACATGAGGTAGAAAAAGTGTGGAATATAAAAATAGGAATAAAGAACAAGGGCAACAAATAGAAAACATTAACAAATATGGCAGATATTAATAAAACTTATTAATAATTACTTTAAAGATCAATGGTATAAATAAATCAATTAAAAGAGATATTTTCAGAGTGAATCAAAAGACAAGAATCAATTATATGTTGTTTACAAGAAACCAACTTTAAATATAAAGAAACATATAAGTTACAAAAGTGAAGGAACAGAAAAAGATATACTATGCTAACACTAATCAAAAGAAAGTAAGAATGACTTATATTAATTTCAGACAAAGGAAACTTTAGAGCAAGAAAATTTACCAGGGATAAAGAAGAGTATTACAAAATGAGAAAACTCAATACTCCAAGACAACAAAACAATCTTTAATGTGCATGCACCTAAGAACAGAGCTTCAAAATACATGAGGTGCAAACTAATAGAACTTCAAAGTGGAATAGACAAATCTACTACTATAGTTAGAGACTTTAATATTCCTCTATCAGAAATGGACAGATGGAGTAGGCAGAAAAGCAGTAAGGACATAGTTGAATGCAACAATATCATCAATCAAGTGGATGTAATTTACATCCATAGACTACTTCACCAAACAACAGCAGAAGACACATTCCTCTTAAGCTCACATGGAACATTCACCAAGATAGACCACATTCTGGGCCAGAAAACACATCTTAAAAGACTAGAAATCATACAATATCTGCTCTTGGACCACACTGGAATTAAACTAGAAATCAATAACAGAAATATAGCTGGAAAACCCCAAAATACTTGGAAATTAAACAACACACTTTTAAATAACACATGGGTCAAAGAAGAAATCTGAAGAAAAATCTAAAAAGATATTTTGAACTAAAGAAAAATAAAAATAGAACTTAATATGTGTGAGATGCCATGAATGTAATGCTTAGAGGAAAATTTATAATATTGAATGTATATATTAGAAAATAAAAAAGATCTAAAATCAATAATCTAAGCTTCCACCTTAAGAATTGAGAAAAAGTAAAACAAATTAAATACAAAGTAGCAGAACAAAAGAAATAATAAAAACTAGGGAAGAAATCAATGAAATTGACAACAGGAAATTAATGGTTCACAAAACCAAAAGCTGGTTCTTTGAAAAGAGCAATAAAACCAATGTCTCTAATTAAGCTAACCAAGATAAAAGAAAACACAAATTATTAATATTAATAAAATAATAAAATAAAACGTAAAATAAAATTAAAAATCATAAAAATCATAAAAATGAAAGAAGGAAGAAATTTTACCCACAAATTTCATAACCTAATACAATAGAGCAATTTCTTGAAAGACTCAGTCTTCCAAAACTCACATAAGAACACAAAGATAATCTGAATAGGCTTATACCTAGTAAAGAAATTGAATCAATAATTAATAACCTTCCAAAACAGAAAGCACCAGGCCCAGATGGATTCACTGGTGAATTCTGCCAAACATTTAAGGAAGAAGTTATACCAATTGTCTACATCTCTTCCAGAAGAAAGAAGCAGGGGGAATACTTCCTAACTCATTCTGTGGGACTAGCATTTCCCTAATATGTAAACTAGAAAAACACATTACAAAAGTAGAAAACTACACAGCAATATCTCTCTTGAACATAGATGCAAAAATCTTCAACAAAATATTAGCAAATTGAATTCACAATATATAAAAACATTATACATCACAACCAAATGGGATTTATCCCAGGTGTGCAAGGCTGTCTCAACATTCAAGATAAACTAATGTAATCATAACACTAAAAAGTTAAAGACAAAATATCACATGATCACATCCAAAAATGAAGAAAAAAGATTTGGCAAAATCCAACATTTGTTTAGGATAAATACTTTCAGCAAAATAGGAATAGTGGGGAACTTTCTCATCTTGATGACGAAAATCTACAAAAAGGCTACAGTTAACAACATACTTAATGGTGAGAATCTTGAAGCTTCCCCACTAAGATTGGGAACAAGGCAGGGCAGTCTCCGCTCACCACTGCTCTACTTTTACTATTGTACCAGAAGCCTTAGCTATGCAATAAGACAAGAAAAGGAAATAAGAGGTATTCAGCTTGGGATGGAAGGAATAAAACAGTCTTTGTTAATAGATGACATGATCACTTATGTAAAAAATTAAAAATAACTCCTGTAATTAATAAGCAATCACAGAAAGTTTACAGGATGCAAGGGTAATATACAGAAGTCAATCACTTTCCTATATATCAGCTATGAACAAGTGGAATTTGAAATTAAAAACATATTACCATTTATATTAGTATTCCCCAAAGTGAAATACTTAGGTATAATATAACAAAATATGTGGAAAATCTGTATGAGGAAAACTACAAAACTCTGATGAAAGATATCAAAGAAGAACTAAATAAATGGATAGATATTCCATGTTCCTGGATAGGAAGACTCTATATTGTCAAGCTGTCAGTTCTTCCCAAACTGATCTACAGATTCAATGCAATCCAATTCAAAATCCCAGCAAGTTACTTTGTGGATATTTAAGAACTGATTCCAAAGTTTACATGGAGAGGCAAAAAACTCAGAATAACCAACATAATATTGAAGGAGAAGAACAAAGTTGGAGGACTTAGGCAACCTGACTTCAAGACTTACTATAAAGCTACAGCAATCAAGACAGTTTGGTATTGAAAGAATAGACAAACGTATCAGTGGATCAGAATAGAGAGCCCAGAAATTGACCAACATAAGCATGATCAATTGATCTAAGACAAAGGAGCAACAGCAATAGAATGGAGCAAAGGTAGTCTTTTCGAAAAATGGTGCTGGAAGAACTGGATTTTCACATGCAAAAAGAAATGAATTTAGACACTGACCTTACATCTTTCGCAAAAATCAAATCAAAATGGATCATGGATCTAAATGTAAAATGCAAAACTATGAAACTCCTAGAAGATAAAATAGGAGAAAACCTAGATGACCTTTGGTGTGGTGATGACTTTTTAGATAAAATATCGAAGTTACAATCCAGGAAATAAAAAATTAATAAGGTGGTCTTAATTAAAATTAAAAACTCCTGCTCTTAAAAATAAATGTCAAGAGAATAAGAAGACAAATCACAGATTTGGAGAGAATACTTGCAAAAGACATATCTGATAAAGGAGTCATCTAAAATATACTTAGAACTCTTAAAACTCAACAAAAAGAAAATGAACAACTCAATTAAAAATGGGCAAAAGACCTGAATGGACACTTCACTAAAGAAGATATACACAAGGAAGTAAGCGCAATAAAAGACATTCAACTTCATATGTCATTACTGAATTGCAAATTAAAACAATGAGATACCACTTCATACTTATTAGTATGGCCAAAATCCAAAATCCGAATGCTAGAGAGTATGTGGAGCAGCAGAAACTCTCATTCGTTGCAAGTGGGAGTGAAAACCATGCAGCCACTTCAGAAGGCAGTTCGATAGTTTCTTACAAAACTAAACTGTGTCTTACCACACGATCCCACAACTGTATTCTTTGGTATTTACCCAGATGAACTGAAAACTGCACACCGCATACAAAAAGCTGCACACAGATGTTTATTTATAGTAGCTTTACTCGCAAACTCCAAAAGCTGGAAACAACCAAGATGTCCTTCAGAAGGTGACTAGATAAATAATAGGTGGCACATCTAGGCAATGAAATATTATTCAGTGCTAAAAAGAAATGAGCTATCAAGCCATGAAAAGACATGGAGGACCTTTAAATGCATATTACTAAGTGAAAGAAGCCCGTCTGAAAAGGCTACATACTGTCTAATTCCAACTATATGACATCCTGGAAAAGGTCAAACTATGGAGACGATAAAGAAGATCAGAGGTTTCCAGGAGTTAGAGCAGAGGGAGGAATGACTAGGCAGGGCACAGAGGAGATTTAGGGCAATGGAACTATTCTGCATGATTCTATAACTGTGGATACATGTCATTACACGTTTGTCTAAACTGACAGGATGTAAAAAACCAAGAATGAACTCTAATGTAAACCGTGAAAAAGACTTTGGGTGAAAATGATATGTCAATGTAGGCTTATCGGTTGCAACAAATGTACTTCTCTGCTGCAGGATCTGACAGTGGGGGAGATTTTTCATGTCTGGGGACAAGGGACATATGGGAACTCTGTGTACTTTTTGCTCAATTTTGCTCTGAACCTAAAACTGCTCTAAAAAGTGTTCTTTATTTTAAAAACACCATTATGTAAAGATACATAACAGAATGTACATTACACTATTGTTCATAGTACAAAATAATAAATACACTTAATAAAGGAAAGGTAAAGCAATTATGGTACCTCGACACCTTGGAATTCTACATGGCCATTCTATGCAAAGAACTGGAGCTATATGATTTATTCTGGAATGATCTCTACATGGCATTATGATGAGATTATCATGATTATCTCATCATGAGATAAATATATTTCATAAATGTTTCCATAATACAAACATATTTTTAGAATATACAATGAAAAAATACTTATATATGAAATTATATAAGCATGGAAAGTATATTGAAGAATGCATACTATATTGTTATCATGCATTATCTGGTAGTAGAGTGGGAGGAGCAGACTATTGAAACAGCCATTCTGAGCCTTATGCATGGAGTATGATTAGGGGTATGATGTTCTAAAAGTGACTTACTAAAATCGACACCTGTAAGTATTTTTTTTTCATAGTTTTTATGACACAGAAAGAGATAGAAATGATATAGATATAGATATTGATATTGGTTAAGATGTAGGTGGAGATGTATTTATAAATACACAAACACAGATAAACACAGACAAACACACACACACACACACACACACCTGTACTAGTTGAATGGCTCTTGGGCCAGCATACTGCTAAGGACGGCCTAGTTTGGGTCTTAATTCTGTGATAGGAGAGAACAGATGGAGCCAAGCAAAAAAAGATAAGAGAAAACCCTCTAGTGGTTAAAAAATAACATTAACCAAAAAATCCCTACCTCAATATGTATGATATGATTCCAATTATATACTTGTGATACATATGTGTGAGTAAAGAAAATTCAAAAGTAAGTTAATGAAGTGTATTTCTATATTAGTAAGATAAGTTTCGCAAATAATGCTTAAGATAGAACCAACATAAATGTTTAAGTTGAGGCTTTTGTCCATGCTAGTTGATAAGTGAAGCTATATCAACAAATATAGAGTAAATCAATAACTATGAGATAATACTCAGTCTTGTCCATTGCAAAGCTTCAATCTCCTGTTCAGTTCAAATTCCTCTTCCTTCTTTCTTCAGCTCAGTCCAGACTTGTGGTTATGAAGGCTTATAATTTGGGGTAGAGTAGGGAATAGAGATACGGTCTGCTGTTCAACTCCACTTTCCCTTCTTTCTTAGTTTTGGCTTTCCTGGAGATGGGGTGAGAAGGAAGAATCAGGAGGGAGAAATGGCTGTCTCCTTATGGACTGCTTGTGGAGAGGTTGTAATTATGTCAGTGAGTGGGCAGTACTGCTGCTCCAACTCATGGCCATCGGCATAGATCATTGCTCCAACAGAAAGCTCTTCCACTCACCTCTGCTGTGGTTTAACAGTTTCTAATAAGTTTCAGCCTCTTTTTTCTGACTGATGTCTGATTTAGCTGTCTGTCTGCCCCTTATAGAGCTGTAGATACCTAACTTCTATATGGGCTTGTGAGAATCCATCATGTACTGGAAATACTTCAGCAGAAAACAGATGGAACATTTAAAAGGGGGAGCTGAAGAGCATTAACGAAGGAAGTCCAATAAGGAAGGGTAAAGTGCCCTGGTGTTTACAAAAAAGGGATGCTGTACCATGCCTAGCACTAAAGGAGTAAGGGCAGGGACCAGTCAGCAGGGCTGGTGGAAACTGTATCTAAGGAGAAGACTGCCTGTCAGGAGCCGTGGCCTTGGGTGGAGGAACGCAGCTCCTGCCAAACTGCAGTCAAACAGGGACAGTAAATACCCTAACCTCACTGCCCTTCCTCTTCTCAGTATCCTGCTGGTGCCTTCTGTTCATTAACCACACCCAGAATCCAGAAGGCAAAGGAGCCTGGTTAATGCAGTTCATAAGGATTGGCCATCTAGGACCGGAAAAAATATAGGAAATAATGGCTTTTGGACAGTGACCATCAAGCATCATAGGGCAGCAATCCCTGAAAGAGAGGAGACAAACAAGATGATTGCTAGTTTTGCTCCAAATTACTCCCTAGAGAGAAATAGAAGGCCATAGCATAGGGAGGGTAGATTAACTTGTGAAGGCTGCCATAACAAAGTACTACGAACTGTGCAGCTTAAAACAACAAAAAGTTACTACCTCACAGTTCTGAAGCATAGAATTTCAAAATCAAGGTGCCAGCAGGGCAACGCTTCCTCTGAAGCCTGTGGACGACCCCTGTCTTCCTCCTCCTGGCTCCTGGTCGTTTGCTGGAAGTCTTTGGCGTTCCTTGGCTTGCAGCTGCATAAGTCCAGTCTCTGTGTTTGTCATCACATGGCATTCTCTGCTTGTGTGTCTCTTTGTACATAGCACTCTTCTTATCAAGACACCAGGCATATTGAATTAGGGGCCCAGTTTACTCCAGTATGACCTCATATTAACTAATAGTGCTGCAACAATTCTACTTTCAAATAAGGTCACATTCTAAGGTACTGGAGTTAGGACTTCAACATGCCATCAAACCTTCACTGAAAGAAATATTAAAGGAAGTTCTTCAAGCAGAAGGAAAATAGTCAGAGGCAGAAATCTGCGTTTACACAAAGGAATAAGGAGCACCAGAAATGCTAACTATATAGCTAAATATAAAATATATTATTTTTTATGAAATTTTAAAGTTTTGTAAAAATAATTGACTGTTTAAAACCAAAATAAAAATAAAATACAGTTTGAGTTAAATCAAAGTGTATGACAACAAGAGCACAAAGTCTAGAAGGGGAGACATGGAAGTTTGCTATTGGGAGGTTCCTATACTATATGTGAACTTGAAGATGGCCGGTATTAATATAAAGAGGGATACTACAAATCCTAAGGCAAACACTCAAAATAATCAAGTATACCAATTAGGCCAACAAAGTAGGTAAAATGGAATCATAAAAGTAATCAAAAAGAGGCATAAAAGACGTAAAGAGAACAAAAAAGAGATGGAATAGAAAATAATTAGCAAGTTGGTGTATTTAATCAGACCATATCAATAACCACAAAAAATGGTCTAAACCCCTGTGGAATTGGATTAAAAAAATACCTATCTCCCTGTTGCTTGTAAGAAACACATTTTTAATATAAAACACCAATAGATTATAAGTGAAAGGAGTAAAAATACAGACTATTCTAAAAGTAATTAACATAAAGCAGGAGTGATTATATTAACATTACAAAAAGTAGGTGTTAAGACAAAGAATGTTATCGGGGTAAAAATAATCATTTTATAACAATAACAAGATTGATGCATCTTAAATATTTACAATCTAACAAGAGAGCTTCACAGAATGTGAAGCAAAAATTGATATAATTATTAGGAAAAATAGACAAATCCACAGTTATAGTAGAAACTTTAAACATTTCTCTCTGCACAATTGATTAAACAAATTAGTCAGGATCTAGAGCCTTGAACGATACTATCAATTGGCTCAATCTAATTGACATAATAGAAGACTCCAACCAACGAAAGTAGAATACACATGTTCCACGTGCATTTGAAAAGAAAGACCATATTCTGGGACATAAAATGATCCAAATTGTAGAAAATAAGTTCTCTGACCAAAAGGAAGAAAATTAGAAATGAATAATAGAAATATATCTGAGATACCCTTGAATATTGGTAACAAAATAACACACCAAATAACTCATAGATCAAAGAAGAAATCAAAAGGGAAATTAGAAAGTAATTTAAATAGAATGCAAATGAAAACACCGCATATCAAACTTCATGGGATTAGCTAAAGCAGAATTTACAGGGAAATTTATATCACTAAACACTAAACACAGGGCAAAAAAAGAATGTTTTTGAATCAATAACATCAGCCATCACCTTAAAAAACTAGAGTAAGAAGGACAGATTAACCCCAATGAAAGTAGAAGAAAGGAAATGATAAAGGTCAGAGTGGAAATCAGTGACATAGATAACAGAAAAACCATAGATCGACTAAATAAAACCAAAACTTGTTTTTCGGAAATATCGATTAACTTGATAAAATTCTAGCAAGAACAGGAATACAAGAAAGAAGACACAAATTAACACTATTAGAAATGAGAGAACTGACATCACTATAGAGTCTAAAGATATTAAAAGGATAATAGGGGAATACTGTTGTATTAGTTTTCTGTGGCAGCATAATAAATTGGCACAAACTTAGTGGCTTGCACAATACAAATTTATAATCTCACACTTCCTGTAGATCAGAAGTCTGGGCACAAATTGGATGGATTCTCTGCTCAGAGTTTCAGTGGGCTGAAATCAAGGTGTTGGCTAGGACTGTGGTTCTCATCTGGGCCTGCATCCTAACTGGTTGTTGGCAGAATTGATTTCCCATATACGTGGTAGTGAGACCCTCATTTTCCTGTTAGCTGTTGGTCAGAGACCACTCTAGGCTCACCGAGGTTGATCACAGGTCCCTGTCACATGACATCCATAAGTATTCCACAACATGAATGTTGGATTTCTTCCAACCCAGTTGTAGCACATCTCTCTGACTTCCTCCTCTGTGACCAGCCATTGAATACGCTCTATTTTTAAAGGCCTCGTGTGATTAGGTCAAGTCCAACTAGATAACCTCCCTGTCTTAAGGTCCAGTGATTTCAGATCTTAATTACATCTGTGAAATCCCTTCACAGCAGTGTGTAGGTTAGTATTTGAACAAACCACTGGGAGAAAGTGTGTGTATATCAGGGGCCAGGATTCTTGGGGAGACATCTTTGAATTCTGACTATCACACTGTGAACATTTTTTTACCAATAAATTCAGCAAGTTGAATGAACTGAACAGATTTTTGAACGTCTCAAACTATCTAAGCTCGCTCCAAAATAAATAACTTACCAGCGTAACCCAACTATTAAAATTTTAACTTATAGTTAAAATTTTTTTCGACAAAGAATTCCCCCAACTTAGTTGGGCTTGCTGGTAAATCTAACAAATTTCTAATGAAGAAAAACGCAAATTCTATATAAACTCTACTAGACAATTTCAGAGGAGGATACTTCCTGATTTATTCTATGAGGCCAGCATTACCCTAATACCAAAACCTAACAATAGCATTTCTAGAAAAAAACTACTGACTAATATAACTCATGAAAGTAGATGCAAAGATTCTTAACAAAAGTTTACCAAACTAAGTCCAACATTATATAAAAATAATAATAGATCATGGCCAAGAAGAATTTATCTCGTAAATGCAAAGTCTTCTAATATTTGAAAATCAATCAGTATAATTCCCCATATTAACAGACTTGTAAAGAAAAATCATATGATCTATGATAATATCAATACGAAAAAACATTTCACAAAATCTAACACTTATTCCTGACATAAAAAAACGCTCAGCAAACTAGGAATAGAAAGGAAATTCCTCTACTTATAAATATTACCTAAGAAAAACTTCCTTACTTCATTGTACTGGACATTATATCCAATGTAACAAGGCAAGTTAAAGAAATAAAAGTCATCTAGTTTGGAAAGTAAAAGGTAACGTTCTCTTTATTTGCAGATAGCTTGATAATCTATGAAGAAAACCCCATGGATTCTACAAAATAAGATAGTATTAATAAATGCATTTTATAAAGTTGCAAGATATAAGGTCAATATACAAAAGTAAATTATGTTATATATGGAAAAGAATCATTTGACATTTAAATTTAAAAATCAAAACTGTTGCTTCCTGGTATGTGGAGTAGGCATACTCTTTCCTATTCTTCCTTCCAAGTACAAGTAAAACCCCTGCATACGATATACAAACCTAGCATGAGAAGATTGTTAAAAGTGGATAGAAGAAGGCAGACTGGCTAGGGAATTCAGGACCCAAGGAACCACATGGTGGTGAGATCCCTGGGCTTTCTTTTTCCCTCATATATTCCATATTTAGAGCTGAAGAAGCCATGAACCCAGAGATGCCAAATTGAACAGACAAAAATAAGCTTACTCCCCTAGTGAAAGGACAAGAGAGAAGAACTGTAGCAGAACAGAAAAGTTTCAGTATGTAACTGCTCTTCACAACAGTGTTGTTTACAATAGCCAAGACATGGAAACAACATAACTGTCCATCAACAGAAGAATGGATAAAGAAAATTGGTATATATACAATGGAATATTATTCAGCCATAAAAAGAAGGAAATTCTACCATTTTTAACAACATGGATGGACCGTGAGAGTATTCTGCTAAATGAAATGTCAGACAAACACAAATACTGTATGATCTCACTTATATGTGGAATAATAAAAATGAACAAACAAGCTCACAGAAAAAAACATCTGCTTTGTAGTTACCAGAGGCAAGGGGTGGGGGAATTGGATAAAGGCGGTCAAAAGTTACAAACTTCCAGTTATAAGATAAATAAGTACTGGGGGTGTAATCTACAACATGATGATTATAGTTAACATTGTTGTATGGTATATTTGAAAGTTGAGAGTAAACCCTAAGAGTTCATATCACAAAGAAAAAAAACATTCTTTTCTTGTATGTATATGAGATGATGGAGGTTAACTAAACTTATTATGGCAGTCATTTCACAATATCTGTAAGTCAAGTCATCATGCTGTACACTTGAAACTTATATAGTATGGTATATCAATTACATCTCAATAAAACTGGGGAAAAAAGAGAATATAACTGCTCCACATTAGCCAACAGAGCAGAAAAATATCTGTGACACCCCCCACACCCACACTTCTACCCTCACCACTCAGTGATGAAGCATCCCAAACCTTTCAATTCCCTATCCCTCTCCCACACCCACCCTGCTGAGGTGATATCAGAAAAGATCATGCAAAGGGCCAGAACTTTCACCCCTCCCAGGTGGTAACACTACTCCTCACTTCCAACTCCATCAGTGTCAGTGGAAACCACAAATAACACCACAGCTCATCCTCCCTTAGTGTTACTTGAGACTACATGGAGATGGGACTTCTGTCCACAATCAGCAGTAGCAAAGCATCCCTCTCACTTGCCACTGGGGTCATGCCAGAGGAGGCCAAGCAGAGAGTCGAGACTTTGACCAGTGGCCAGCAGTAACAAAGAACTCCCCAACTTGAGTGTCAATGGAGGCTGAATAGGAACCTGGGCTGCTACCAAGACCTTGCAGTAACAAAGTTGTACCTCCTCTTCCCTTGCCAGAACAGTGGCAAAGGAAGTCAACTAAAGCATAAGGTTCAAATAAGATCCAGAGTTTTAAAACATAATGACCAAAATGACAAGAACCAGGACTATTTCAACTTGAATAAAAAGGCAATCAATAGATGCCAACACTGAGATGAGATCTGTTAGAATTATCTGACAAAGACTTAAAGCAGCCATCATAAAAGGCTTCAACAAGAAATTATGATTACTCCTGGAGCAAACAAAAAAATAGAGTGTCTTAGCAAAGAAAGAGAAAGTCTCAATAAAAAATAGAAGATATAAATAACATCGACATAGTTATTTTTGAACTTAAAAATAAAAAAAAAATTAAAAGAAATTGCTGAATAGACTCACCATCAGAATAAAAGGAACAGAGGAAAGAATTAATGAATTGTAAGATAAAACAATAGAAATCATGCAATCTAAACAACAGAGAGAAATAGACTAGAAAAAATGAAAATAGTCTCAGGCATATGAGGGACTATAGCAAAAGATCTAAAATTTGTGCCATCAGAATCTCAAAAGGAGCAGAAAAGAGGGCAGGATTAGAAAAAAGTGCTTGAAGAAAAATGATTGAAATTTCACAAATTTGGAAAAAGACATGAACTTACAGATTCAAGAAGCTGAGTGAACACAAAACCTGATAAACCCAATAAAATCTATACTAGGACTTCATTGTCAAACTTCTAAAAATTTGAAGACAAAAACCTTGAAAACAACCAGAGAGAAACAACACCTTGTCTATAGGGGAAAACAATTTCAATGTCAGAAGACGTCTCATCATAAAACACAGAGGATGAAAGGAAGAGGCACAACTTTTTTTCAGGGGCTGAAAGAAAAGAATTATCAATTTGGAACTCAGAATTTCACTCTTATCTAGTGAAATTTCCTTTAGGAATGAAGAGGAAAGCCTGGCATTCTTAGATGAAGCAAAACTAAGAGATTTATCATCAGCAGAATTACCTTTAACAAAATGTATAAAGGAAGCTTTTTAAACAGAAAGGAAATGAGAAAAGAAGGAATCTTGGACCATCAACAAGGAAGGAAAAAAACAGAAATAGTAAAAATATGGAAAAATGCAATATTTTTCTTCTTTCTTTGAGTCTTCTTAATTATGTTTGACATTTGAAGCAAAGATTAGAACACTTTAGAATGCGATTCTAAATGTACACAGAGGAAATATTTTAGACAATTACATTATAAATAAGGGAGGGTAAAGGGATGTCATGGTAGGTAAGATATATACACTTCACTCAAACTGGCAAAATGTTGACACCAGTAGATCATTATATGTTATGTGAAAATAATGTAATACTTAGAGTAACTACTGAAAAGGGTATATAAAGAGACACACTCAAAAACACTATAAATAAATCAAAGTGAGATTCTAAAAAATAGTCAAGTAACCCAGATGAAGGCAGGAAAAGGAAAACAGAAACAAAAACCTGAGAGAACAAACAGAAAACAAAATGTTAAAACACGTAAGTCCTATATGTCAATGATTACGTTAAATGTAAATGGTCTAATTACACTAATTAAAAGAGAGTTTGGCAGAGTGAATTTTAAAAAATGAACCAATTATATGCTGTCTATACGACACTCACTTCAAATATAATGATACAGGTAGACTGAAAGTAGAAGGATGAAAACATTGATTTAAAAAAGGAGAGGATGTATTAATACCACAGAAAGTAGATTTCAGAGAAAAGGAAATATGAAAGGCAGAAAAAGGAATTACATGATGATAAAAGAGTCAATCCACCAAGAAGATGTAACAAACCTAAATGGATATAAACTAGACAGAGCTTCAAAAGATACGAAATAAAATTTGATGCACTAAAAGGAGATATAGATAAATTGACAGTTAAAATTGGGGACTTCAACAGCCCTTTCTCAATGACTTACAGAACAACTAGATAGAAAAATAGGATATAGAATAACTGAACAATGCCATCAACAGAAAGTTTCTAGTTAACATTTATAGAATATTGCACCCAACAATGGGAGAACACACATTCTTGTCAAGTGCCCATGAAACATATATCAAGATAGACCCTATTGTGGGCCATAAAAAAAACTTCAAACCATTTAAAAGAATGAAAATCATAAAGAGCATATTATCTGTCCAGAAAGGACTCAACATAGATATCAATAGCAGAAAATCTCCAGACACTTAGAGACCAAACACACTCTTCTAAATAAAAAATACATTGGTTAAAGAGGCAGTTCCAAGAAAAATCCATGTATACATTTAACTGAATGAAAATGAAAATATCACCTATCAAAACTGTGGGTCAGCATTGCTGAGAGGGAAATTTATAGCAATAAATACTTCACTAAAAAAGAGCGGAAAGTTTCAAAGCAGTAATGTAAGCTCCCACCCCGAAAGAGAATCTAAAATAAGCCCAAAGCAAGCAGAGGGGAGGGAATAATATAGATAACAATATAAATCAATGAAATTGAAAACAGAAAAACAGTAGAGAAAATCAATGAAACTAAAAGCTAATTCTTTGGAAAAATGAATAAAATTGACAATCTTCTAGCAAGATTTACAAAAACCAAAACAAAACAATAGAATATCCAAATTATTAATATCGAGAATGAAACAGGAAGTATCACTATGGACCCTTCATACAGTGAAAGATTAATTAGAAAATACTATGACAATTTTATACACATAAATTTGAGCACATAGATGAAATGGAACAATTTCTTGAGAAGCACAAACTACCACAATTCACCCAACATGAAGTAGATAGTTTGAGCAATCCTAGAACTATGGAAGAAATTGAATTCACAATTAGAAAACTCTCAAAAAAGAAATCTCCAGTGCTAGATTATTTCACTGGGGAATTCTACCACACATTTTCAGAACGAACACCAATTCTTGGAAATATCTTCCCAAAAATAGAAAAAAGGATATATTTCCCATTTCATTTTATGAAACTAATATTGTCCTGCTACAAAAAAAAAAAAAAAAAAAAAGGAAGTACAGATCTTGATCCCTTAGGAATATAGATGTAAAATTCTGAACAAATACTTGCAAACAGAATTCAGCAATATATAAAAAGAGTCATATACCATGATCAAGTTAAATTTATTGCAGGAATGAAAGTCTGGTTCAAGTCAGTCAATGTGATCCACAATATTAACATGCTAAAAAAGAAAAAATAAAAACACAGTTATATCAATTAATGCAAAAAAGCATTTGAGAAATTTTAATACCCACTCATAGTAAAACCCCTAGCAAACCAGAAAGATTCAGATTCTTCCTCAACTTAATAAAGATAGTCCACAAACTGTCCCCATTTGTAGATGACGTGATCGTTTATACAGCAATTCCCAAGGAATCTATAACAATAAAAAATACATCTATAACAAATAAATTGAGTTCAGCAAGTTTGAAGGATATAAAACAACACTAAAAATTTAGCTGTGTTTCTGTAATGAACTTGTGGACATTAAAACTAAAAAAAATTACCATTTAAAATTGTTCAAAAGAAAGTGAAATACTTCTGTGTAAATCTAGCAAAATATGTAGATTACTTGTATGCTGAAATCTATAAAACAGTTATGAAAGAAATCAAAGATCTAAATAAATAGAGGGCAATACTATCTTAATGGATTGAAAAATTCAGCATAGTAAGATATCAATTTTTTCCAAATTGATATACAAGTGCAATGCAATGCTTATCAAAATCCTAGCAAGATTTTTTTAGCTATAGATAAGATTATTCTAAAATTTATAGGAAAAAAATAAAATTTATATGGAAAGGCAAAGAAACACCACTAAACAACAATTTTGAAAAGGGAGGCCACAGAATGAAGAATCAGTTTACTTAATTTCAAGACATATAGCACAGTAATGAAGATTGTGTGGTAGTGGCAGAGAGACAGACATATAGATCAATGGAATGGAATAGATAACTCAGAAGTAGGTCCATAGAAATATGTCTGACTTTTTATAAAGGTGCAAAAACAATCCAGCAAACTTGGGATAGACCTTCAATAGTGTTGGAGAACTGGACATCCATAACCAAAAAATTAACCTCAATCTAAATCTCACACCTTATACACAAATTGACTCAAAATGGACCAAACATTTAAATGCAAATTATAAACTTATAAAAACTTTAGGGAAAGGTAGGAGAAAATTTTGGTATCTAGGGTTAAGCAAAGAGTTCTTAGACTGGACAGGAAGCATCATCCATAGAAGGAAATAGTCATAAATCAGGCCTCATCAAAATTTTTTAAAAATTGCTCTGTGAAGACCCTCTTAAGGAAATGAAAAGACTAGCTACCGGAAGGGAAAAAATAGCTACAAATCTGATACCTGGTAAATGACTAGTGTCTGGAACGAATAAAGAACTCTCAAAACTCAACTGTAAGAAAACTAAACAATCCAATTGGAACATGGGCAAAAGGCATGAAGAGACATCTTACCACAGAGGATAGAGAGATGGCAAATAAGTATAAGAAAAGATATTCAACATTAATAGCCATTAGGGAAATGCAAATTAAAAGCACAATGAGAAATCACTACACACCTATCTGAATGACTGGAAAAAAAATGCCACCAAATGACCTGAGGGATATGGAGAAACTGGATCATTTTTGAAGGGAAGTTAATATGATGCAGCCAGTGTGAAGCTAGTTTGGCAGTTTCCTATAAATGTAAACATGCTACTACCACATACCACCACAATGGCACTCCACCATTTATCCCAAAGAAATGAAAACTTATGTTCACACAAAAACGTGTACACGGATATTCATAGCAGCTGTATTTGTAGCAACAAAAGAATGGAAAGGGCACAGATGTCCTTCAATGGATGAACAATTAAACAACTGGTACGTCCATACCATAGAGTAATACTCAGCAAGAAAAAGGAACAAACTGTTGATTCATGCAAGAACCAGGTCAATCTCCAGAAAATTATGCTGAGAGAAAAAATTCAATCCCACAAGGTTACATAGTATATTACTCCATTTAGATAACATTATTGAAAGGACAAAATTATAGAAATGGACACAGTTGCTAGCGGGATGGGGAGGCGGTATGAGAAGGAAGCGGTTGTGGCTATACAGAGGCAATGAGGCTGATCCTCATGGTGCTGGAATTATTCTGCATCTTGAATGCATTAATGTCGATATCCTAGTTGTGAGACTGTATTATGGCTTTGCAAGATGTTACGAAATCATTTTATTATTTCTTACACTTGCATGCGAATTTTAAATTACTTTAAAATGAAAGTTTAAAGAAAATTTCAATGCCACTTACATTAGTATGAAAATATTTTAAATACTTAGAGATACATTTGAAAAAAACTGGGCAATACCTGCAACAGTGAAAATTTAAAAAATACTTCTTTAATTAAAGCCAAGATAAATGGAGAAAATCTTTCCAGGATTGAACAACTCACACCACACACAAAAATTAACTTAAAGTTTATAATAGACTTGAATGTAAGAGCTGAACCTATAAAACTTCCAGAAGGTAGCAAAGATGACAATCTTAATGATTTGAGGTTAAGCAAAGATTTGTTAAATGTGACACAAAAAGCACAGAGATGAAGAAAATAAATCAATACAGTGGACTCATCAAAAAATACATTAATTTTCAAAAGATGCTGTTCAGCAAATGAAAAGAAAAGCTACAGACTGGGAGAAAAATATTCGTAAAACATATATATGCGAAGGGAGTTTTATCTAAAATGTATAAAGGACTCTTATGACTCAATAACAGCCCAATCTTAAAAAGGGGATTAAATATTGAATAGACATCTCACTAAGGAAGATATGTGGATGGTATAAAAGCTCATGAAAAGATGTTCAACATCATTATTCCTTAGGGAAATATGAATTATAACCAGAAGAAAATGCCATTACACTTCTATTAGAACAGCTAAAAAGAGAAATATTAACCATAAAAAATGCTTGCGAGGATGTGGAGAAACTGGAACTCTCATATATGTTGCTGGTGGAACGTAAAAGGACACAACCGCCTTCAAAAATAGCCTCTCAGTTCCTAAAAATTTATATATGTACTGATACACTATACGAAAAATATTTTCACCATATGATTCAGCTATTCCGTTCCTGGGTATTCACCGAAGAGAAACGAAAGCCTGTGCCTGCTCAAAGGTTTATACACAAATGTTCTTTCTGAAGAATATTTGTAAATAATGTCTTTATATGAAATAGATAAAAAATGGAAACAACTCAACTGTGCATCAACAGACAAATGGATAAACAACTCATCATATATCTGTACCTAAACTGCTTGACTACCTTTCAGAAAAAACAAGTGAACTATTGAAATATGCAAAATGAATGGATCTCAAAATAATCATGCTGAATGAAAGAAACCTGACAAAAAAGAGTACATACTATATGAGTCCATTTACAAACAAACAATACAAACAAAACCTCTAGAAAATGCAAGCTAATTAATGGTGACAGAAAGCATATCAGTGGCTGCTTTGCGTGGGGATGGGTAGGCACAGGGGCACAAGGAAACTTTGGGGGGTGAGGGAGGTGATTTCTTTCTTAATTGTGGTCATGGTTTAATGGATATACACACACGTTAAAATTCATCAATTGTACATTTTAAATATGGGCAACACATTAATAAATCTGTAATAATTAAATAAATAAACAAAATGAGGAAGACAATTAGATGAACTCTCAGCGTTTGCCAATGAATGACAATATGCTTGAATTTCATAACCTTGCATTTTTCTCTTTGTCTCATACTAAAGACACAGAATTTTTATTCTGCTCATATAATATCTAACAGGACCATACTCCATTAGTTTAAATATCTTTCTTGGAGATTTTCCCTAGATGTTGGCAGGGTCAGCAGTCTCTCATTTTCAACACCAGTTTAAGCCCTGATGACTTTTTTGATTGTGGCAATTTCTTGAGTAAATACAAGATATGTTCTGAGGAAATCTAACTTTACATCAAGGAACCTCCATTTCTGGCTTTGTCATCTCTGGAAAATTCCTGAATTTGTCTAAATTTGTATTTCCTCACCAATAAAATGGAAATACAAAATCCATTTCAAAAAAATGGTAAATGAGATAATGCCTTGCAAACATTGTGTACATACCGTTGTACAGAACAACCTTAGCTCTCAGTATTGACTTTCACTATAAGGTACATATTCTAGGTATTTAATGAACACTCCTGTATTAAATTTATTTCATTAGCCCATTAGCTCTACTCCATTAGTCATTAACTAGGCAGAGAACCTTCAGGAAAAGGAATACAAGATAGATCACTTTTCTTGGAGAGAATTTGAAAAAGTAAGGAACCGTGCCTCTTCTCGCAGGTATAAAGAAGACAGATGCACTGGATCACAATGAATGTGGGCCCTGGACTGCTGTGGGAAGGTGAAACTGAAAAGGATTAGAAAAAAGTGAAAGAAGAGTGGGAGTCCAGGAGAAACACCGTCTACTCAAAATTTTCCTACCACGCTAGTTGTTCTTGGCTAAAGACTAAGTTCACTTCCTTGCTGAACAATCAACTTAGTTTCGCACTGCCTCCAGGATCAAGTGCAAAGCTTTAATGTTTAATACGTGATCGCTCTTCTTTTTGGGTTATTCCAACTCACCCTTCCTTTCCCCTCTAAAGCCTTATTATGCACAATGCACCTCAGCCAAACCGTACTGCTTTCGAGTTCCCAAACACATGGATTTCGTTCCTGCCTCTCAGTTTTTGTTAATCTTGTTTTTTCTCCTGTGATTTCTTGTAACAGTTACTGCTGGCTGAGGTCCTCCTGCTCAAGACTGGTCAAATGTCACTTCTCTTGTGAAAACCTCCTTTCTTTCACAGGCAAAACTAATTTTTTTCCCCAAGTACTTTGTACATTTGCCGCAATTAATGGACTAATATTAATACACTGTAATTAGGAAACTCTATACTATACTCAGATTTCATTAGTTTTGTACAATATCCTTCTTCTGTTTCCAGATCTCATCTAGGATACCACATTGCTTCTAGTCATCATGTCTCCACAGCCTGTGTCTGGGCTGTGACAGTTTCTCAGATTTTCTTTGTTTTTGATGATCTTGCCCATTTTAAGAAAAGCTAGTCATATGTTTTGTAGAATGTCCTTTAACTTGGGTTTGTCTGATATTTTTCTTCATGGTGAGACTGGGGTTACGGGCTTTTGGGAGAGATCACACTACATTTTATTAAGAGTGCGTATTATCAGCACGACTTATCAGTGATGCTGTTAGCCTTGATCAGCTGGCTGAGGTGGCGCTTGCCGCTTTCTCCAGGTTAGCTTTTTTCTCCTTTCCATACTGAACTGGTAGCAAGTCTGCATAACCTGCAATGAAGGGTGGGGAGAATCTGTATAAATTATTCTGAAATTCTTATGTATGGGAAATTTGTCTCCTCTCTCTCATTAATTGTTTTATTCAATTATTTATTTATATCAGTATGAAAGTGTGGACATTTATTTTATGGTTGGGCTATATTAAAATAATGGACTGCTGTGTTGCTCAGATTTTTCAAACTTTGGCCATCGAGAGCTCTTTCAGGTTTGCTCCTGTGTCACTTTGACATAGCCTCATTTCGAGGGGCACTTCTCATTTTCTGATGATACAAGATGCTCCAGGCTTATCTTTTATATTTCCCCTTCCAGTCCTAGAATCAGCCATTTCTCCAGGAAGCTCAGGTTCCTTTCATTGGAGAATGATGTTAATAACCATGATCTGGGTGCCTGGTGTGCTCCCTGCTATTGGAGTGTCATTGATTTTAGGCTATCTCAGTGGATAAAAATGGAAATATATGTATTTATACTAAACCTTGTATGTACACGTATCTATGATTATTTTATGTCTATCCATAAGTATTTATATTAAGCTAAATAGGAGTTCATGCTGATGTCTCTGCCTCTCATTCAGTACCACAGGGTTCATTCTCTCCTTTCTCTGCTTATCTGGAAACTCCCTCACCAAGAGTGAGAAACCACCGTTCATATATTTATTTGTTCAATCCTAGTATTTATGTACAGTAGTTTCAGAATTATGAAACCATATTCCTGTAAGACAGAACTTTATCAGCTAGAGTGTACTTATGTGTTTTTTTCCTTTAGTCTTAGAGTTTCTAGCCATTTCCCAAGTTATTTACGTCAGCACCTCGTTTTCCCTACCTCTGCAGTGATTTATGCCACACATTTGAAATACGTTTAGCTTCTTTGGTTACACTCTATATTCGTCCATGTGTCCCTCACCTTCATATGTACATATGTATGTGTGTATATATAGATATATTGATATATAAATATTTAATTCGAGAACACTAAGGTTCGCTCTTTGCGCTGTCAAGTTCTGTGGTTTTTGACAAATGGATAGTGTTACGTATTCTTCACTACAGTAACATATGGAATAGTTCACTACCCTAAAAAACTCCCCTGAGCTTCACCTGGTCAAACTCCTCTCTATTTTAATATGTGTGTGGTAATATCTGATTGATCCTTTAATTTGTAATTCTCTAGTGACAAATGATGTTGAGCATCTTTTCATGTGTTTATTTTCCATATGAATGTCTTCTTTGGTGAGGTATCTGAGGAGAAATTTTCCCCATTTCTTGAGTTGTTTTCTTACTGTTGAGTTTTAGGAGTTCTTTGTATATTATAAATATGAGTCCTTTATCAGATGTGTGATTTGCAAATATTTTCTCCCAGTCTCTGTCTTGTCTTTTCATTCTTTTAACAGTCTCTTTCATAGAATAAATTTAATCATTTTGATAAAGTCCAACTTAACCATTTTTTTCCTTTCAAGAATCATGATTTTGGCTTTGTATCTAAAACTTATCACCAAACCCAAGGTCACACAGAATTTCTCCTACGTTATCTTCCCGTAGTTTTACAGTTTTGTGTTTCATGTTTAGGTCTGTGATCCATTTTGGGTTAGATTTTGTGTATGGAGTGAAGTCAGTGTCCTTTCACATAAACATCTGATTATTCCAGCACCAAATTGTCAAAAAGACTATATTTTCCTATTGAATTTTCCCTGCTCCTTTGTTAAAAATCAGTTGACTATATTTGTGTTGGTCTATTTCCGGACTCTCCACTCTGTTCCATTTACTTATGTGCCTCTCTTTCACCAATACCGTGACTTGTTTCATTACTGCAGTTTATAACAAGTCCTGAAAGTGGGTCATGTGAGTCCTCAAACTTTCTGCTTCTCCTTCAGAGTGTGTTGGCTATTCTGGGACCTTCACCTTTGCATATAAATTTTAGATTCAGTTTGTCAATATCTACAAAAAATCTTTCTAGGATTTTGATTGAGATTGCATTGAATCTATAGATAATTTGGGAAAAAGTGATATCTTAACAATACTGAGTTTTTCAATCCATAAACACGAAATATCTCTCCCATTTATTTAGGTCTTTTAAAAAAATTATTTCTAAGTGATTTACAATTTTTGACATAAAGATCCTGTACATACTTTGTTAGATTAGATTTTCATCTAAGTATTTCAGTTTTGGGAGGCTACTTTAAATGGCTTTTTTATTATTTAAAATTCTGATTATTCAGTGCTAATATTTAGGGAACTTGTTGGCTTCTGTATATTGACCTTGTATACTGTGAGATGTTTTTTCTTTGTTTATTTGGGTGTGTTTGCTTTTTATATTTTGCTTTTATCTTGCTTGGTGTTCTTAAGCTTCCTGGAACTGCGGTTGGTTTTTTTTCATTAATTTTGGAAAGTTTTTAGTCATTACTACTTTAACTACTTTTCCCACCTGTTTCCTTTTTTTCTCTTTTGGTATTCCAATAAGGCATATGTTACATCTTTTTACTTCACCCCACAGTTCTTGGACGCTCTGTTCTTTGTTTTTTTTGAGGACGATTAGCTCTGAGCTAACATCTGCTGCCACTCCTCCTCTTTTTGCTGAGGAAGACTGGCCCTGAGCTAACATCCGTGCCCATCTTCCTCCACTTTATATGTGGGACGCCTACCACAGCATGGCTTGCCAAGCTATGCCATGTCCACACCGGGATCCGAACCGGCGAACCCCGGGCCACCGAAGCAGAACATGTGCACTTAACCACTGAGCCACTGGGCCGGCCCCTGATCTTTTTCTTTTTTCCCCCATTCTCTTTTTCCTCCCTTTGTGCTTCAGTTTGGGAAGTTTCTATTGATTATCTTCAAGTTCACCGATTCTTTTTTTGGCTGCTTTGTGTCTACTGATGAGCTCATTGAAGGCTTTTCTAATTTCTTTTGCTTTAAAAAATTTCTTTTATTTCCTTTCTCATTGAGAAAATGCACAGCTCAGCAATTTTTAGTATATTCACAAAGATGTTTAATAACTGTTATCTAGTTCCAGAAGATATTCATCACCCCCCTCAAAAAATCCATAGCCATTAGCAGTCTCTCTCCATTTTGACCTCTCAGCCCAGCCCCAGGAAACAACCAATGATTTATTTCTGCATCTATAGATTTACCTATTTTGAACACTTCAGATACAGGGATTCATGCAATATATGACCTTTTGTGTTTGGCTTCTTTCACTCAGCCTAATGTTTTCGAGTAGCATGAATAAGTTCTTCGTTTCTATTTGTTGGTGAATATGTTCCACTGTATGGATATACCACATTTTGTTTATCCATTCAGCAGCTGATGAACATGTGGATTGTTTCCACCTTTTAGTTATTACGAATAATGCTGCTATGAACATTTGTGTGCGAATTTTTGTGTGGAGATGTTTTAAATCATCTTGGGTTTATTCCCAGGAGTGGAATTGCTGAGTCATAGGATAACTCTATGTTTACACTTATGGACAACTTCCAAACTTTTTCAAAGCGGCTGTACTATTTTACCTTTCCACCAAGTATGAGGGATTCAATTTCTTCACATTCTCCCCAACAATTTTTATTGTCCATCTGTCCATCTTTTTTATTATGTCCATCCTAGTGGTTGTAAGTCGTATACCGTTGTAGTTTTGATTTTCATTTTTCTAATGACTAATGATGTTGGACCTCTTTTCATGTACTTATTGACCATTTCTCTATTTTCTTTGAAGAAGTGTCTATTCAGATTCTTTGACCATTTTTAATTAGGTTATTGTATTTTTATTATTGTTTTGTAAGATTTCTTGTTTTTCTACTCAAAATATAGAACTTTATTTTTATTACTGACATTTTTATAAGCACTTTGGTCACAGAAAAGATTTCTTTATATATATTCTGAATACTAGACTCTTATCAGATATATAATTTGCAAATATTTTCTCCTATTTAGGGAGTTGTTTTTTCACTTTTTTGATAGTGTCTTTTGAAGTACAAATATTTGTTATTTTGATGAAGTCCCATTTATCTACTTTTTCTTTGGTTGCATTTGTTTTCAATGTCATATCTGAGAAACCATAGCCTGATCAAAAGTTACAAAGATTTACACCTGTTTTATGTTTTCCTATAAGAATTTTATACTTTTAGCATTTATATTTAGACCTTCAACCATTTTGGATTAAATTTTGCATGTGATGTGAGATAGGGCCCATCTTCTTTCTTTTTCATGTTGATATCCTGTTGTATTGATCACCATTTCTTGAGAAGCCTATTTGTCGGCATTGAATTGTCTTGATCGCCTTATCAAAAATAAATTGGCTATAAATGTAAAGGTTTACTTCTGGACTCCCAATTCTATTCCATTAATCTGTATGGATATCCTTATGCCAGAACCACACAGTCTTGATTTGTAGTAAGTTTGAGAGTGTGACTCCTCCAATTTAATCCTTTTAATGATTGTTTTGGCTATTCTGGGTCTCATTTCACATAAATTTTAGGATGAGTTTATAAATATTTGGGAAAAAAAAGCCAGCCAAGGTTTTGATAGGGATTTCATTGTCTATATATCAATTTGGGGAGTACTGCCATCTTAAGAATATTGCGTCTTCCAATCAATGAACACAGACATCTTTTCATTTATTTAGATCTTTTAAAATCTTTTTCCACAATGCTTTGCAGTATCCACTGCATAAATCTTGTATTTTTTTTGTTAAATTTATTCCTAAATATATTACTTTTTGATGTTATCCTAAATGTTATAGTTTATTCTATGTGTCACCTGGCCTAGATCCTGGGATGCCCAGATATCTTGTTAAACATTATTTCTGAGTGTGTCTGTGAGGGTGTTTCTGGAAGAGATTAGCATTTGAATTGGTAGACTGAGTAAAGCCAATTTCCCTCTCCATGGTGGGTGGGTATCATGCCACCCCTTGAGGACCTGATTAGAACACAAAGATGGAAGTAGAGAGGATTTGTACTCGGCATGACTGTTTGAGGTAGGACATAGCTCTTCTGCCCTTGGTGCTCCTGGTTCTCAAGCCTTCAGATTTCACCTAGAATCTCCACCATGGGCTCTCTAGCTTGCGAAAGGCAGATCATGAGACTTCTCAGCTTTCATAATCATGTGAGCCAATTCTGTCTATCTATCTATCTATCTATCTATCTATCTATCTATCTATCTACCTATCTATCAATTTACCTATCTATCCACACATAAATACACTGTTGCTTCTGCCTCTCTGGAGAATACTAATACAATAAATGTAATTGTTTTATTTGCATTTTTCAGTTCATTTTTGTTTTATATAAATATACTGATTTTTGTATATCGAACTTGCATCTTGCAACCTTTGTTAAATTCAATTATTAGTGTTCATAGTTTGTGTGTGTGTGTGTATTCCCTAGTATTTTATATATACATGATCATGTCATCTGCAAATAGTTATTTTTCATTCTTCTTTTCCGTGTGGATGCCTTTTATTTCTTTTTCTTCTTCAGTTTCTCTATCTAGAATATCCAGTAAAATATTAAATAGAAGTGATAAAAACAGATATCCTTATTTTTCTGTATCGAGGGAAGTCTTTTAATCTCTATTCATTGGGCATGATGCTAGCTATGGGTTTTTCATACATGCCCTTTATCAGGTTGAAGAAGCTCTAGTCTATTCCTGGGTTGTTGAATATATTTATCATGAGAAAGTTTTGGATTTTGACAAAGGTTTTTTTCTAATTCTATCGATAAGGTCATGTGAGCTTTTTCCTTTATTTTGTTAATAAGGTATATTACATTGATTCATTTTTGTATTTTGAACCAGCCTGGAACCAATTTCACTTAGTCGTGTTTTATGATCCTCTTTATATGTTGTTGTATTCAGTTTGCTAGTATTTTGATATGGAATTTTAATGCTATGTTTAGAGGGATATTGGTCTTAGTTTCTTTTATCTTCTAATGTCATTGTTTGGTTTGAGTACCAGGGTCATACTCCCGTGGAATGAGTTGGGAGGTTTCTCTCCTCTTCAATTTTTGGGAAGAATTTGTGAGGAATTAGAATTAATTCTTCTCTAAATGTTTGCTAAAATTTACCACTGAATCAATTTGGTCCTGGGCTTTTCTTTGTTAGGAGATTTTTGATTACTAAGTCAATATGTTTACTTGTTATATGTCTATTCAGATTTTCTAATTCTTCTTGAGTAGGTTTCAGCAGTTTGTACCGTCATCTGGGCACAAACATTTAGTTTGTTCATTTGAGCTGGGCTATCTAATTTGTCAGCATGCAAGTGTTTATAGTATTCTTTTATATGATAACTTAAATTTCTATAGGGTAATTAATAATGCCCCTTTTTTTATTTTTCAGTTTTCCTCTCTGTCTTGTTCAGTCTAGCTAAAGGTTTGTTAATTTTGTTGCTCTTTCCAAAACGACTTTTGTTTTTGTTGATTGTATCTATTGCTTTTCGATTCTCTATTTCATTTATTTCCATTCTAATCTTTTTCATTTCCTTCTTTCTGCTTGACTTGGGTTTAGTTGCTCTTCTTTTTCCAGTGTCTTTATGTGAAAATTTAGGTTATCTCCTTCCTTTTTAATATGACATTTACAGCTAAAGATTTCTCTATTAGCTTCTACTTTAACTGTGGCCTGTTTTATATGTTATGTTTTTGTTTTTATTCACCCCCAAGCATTTTCTAATGTCTTTCATGTTTTTTTATTTGATACTTTGATTATTTAGATGTGTGTTGCTTAATTTCCACATATTTGTGAATTTCTCAAATTTCCTTCTGTTGTTGATTTCTAATTGTATTCTATGTGATCAGAGACGTATTGTGTGTAATTTCAATCTCTTAATTTTATTAAGGCTATTTTTATAGCCTAAACTATGCTATATCCTAAAGAATGTTTTATGTGCACTTGAGAAGAATGCGTATTCTCCTTTTGTTTGAGAGTGTCCTTTAGAAGCCTTTTAGGTCTAGTTGTTTCACAGTGTTGTTTGAGTTTTCCCTTGACTAGTTGGTCTTTTATCCAATTGTTTTTCCATTACTGAAAGTTAGCTATTGAAGTCTCTGACTATTATTATTGAATTGTGTATTTCTTTCAATTCTGTCAGTTTTTGCTTCATGCATTTGAGGGCTCGATATTTAGGTACATGCATTCTTATCATTGTTACATCTTCTTGACTGATTGAACTTGCTATCATTATCAAATGTCCTTCTTTGTATCTAGTAATAATTTTTTCACAAAGTTTCTCTGACATTAATATAGCTTTAAAGCTATCTTTTGATTACTGTTTGCATTGTGTATTTTCCCATCTTTTTCTTTTAATCTATTTGTATTTTTAAACCTAAAGCATGTCTCTTGTACTTAGCATATAATCAAATCATAGTTTGTTTCTTTTTATATATTCCTCCAATCTCTGCCTTTTAGTTGGAATGTTCAATCCATTTACAGCTAATGTAACTACCAGGAGGTTGGATTTATGTCTGCCATTTTGCTGTTTGTTTGTTTCTTATGGATTGCTGCAAGTCATGAAAAATTGAAATTGACAATTTTTGTCAGTGTTCTTGTTACCCAAGGAAGTGAGGATTTTGGAAGTCCTTCCTCTGTTATTTTTGCTGCTGTCAGTCTTTCATGTCTTTCTGCTCTTTTTCTTTTTTGTAGTTTTTGTATTTGCGGATGTTAACCATCTGGGCTTTCATGTTGTCTCCTATGTCCACAAACTTTTATGCTTACTATGCTTACTATGTCAAAAATTTGTGGAAAAAGGAGATACATAGTAAGCATAATTATTTTAAATTCCGTGCCTGATATTCCAATATCTTTATCACATTTGAGTCTGGTATGATGATTGCTTTGTCTCCTCAGATTATATGTTTGTTTTTTCTCCTTTTGACATGCCTTTTGTAATTTTTTGTTGAAAGATGGACATGTGTCAGGGACTGAGGTCATAGGCCTTTAATATTAGGGTTTATTTTAATCCAGCTATGAAATGAGTATGTTTAATGCTTGTTGTAGCTGTAGATACCAGAGTGTTTAAATTCCTCTGGTGGCTTTGTTTTGTCCTCTTTTCTTGGTTTGTGTCTTTGCTTTATATCACTTCTCAGAGAGAGCCTGAGTCTCACAGCTCTTTCAGCCGTAATTTACTGTCATTGCTGGAGACTGGTTGGTGTGGTTGGAGTGTGTAGGGAAGGGAGATATTCTCTAACATTCTAGTTAAGCGTCAGTCTCTTAATGTACCAGTGTTGTGGATGGGTGGCTTTCAAAATTATTTAGATCCCTACTCCAGTGTTTCTTCCTCCATACCTCATAGCTCCTTAGCAGTTACAGCATTAAGATAGGGTAGGGCAGAATTCCTCTTTTCAGAATTGCCTTCTGGGTAAGTCCTTCTCCCAGGGCACTAGGCCTTTGTTAAGGAGAAGGGTTGGAGGATTTCACAAAGGCTCTTATTCCCTTGCCCTGCCAGGGACACTTGGGAGCTTTCTTGTATCCCTGTGAGAACCTGATAGGGTTACTAAAGGAACAGCAGGTGAAAGTGCAGGGGGTCCCTATGACTCTCACACTAGTCTACACCCAGCCTCCAATATTCAGTCAAAATAACTATTTAAGTGTTCCTACTACTTACATGGCATTCTGCAGCCACTGCTTCAGGTAAGCAAATCTCAGGTACTTTATCTTCCTGGATGCACCTGACTGCAGATTTTATGGTGTCGGTTTCCCTGGCAGACTCAGTTCTCTGATGGCTCTAAGAAGAGTTGTTGTTTTTCTGTTTTTTCCCAGCTTTTTCTTGTCGTAAGGATGAGAGCAGTGAATTTTAAGCTCTTTATATATAGGAGGTAAAAGAGGAAGTTCCTCTATCTTATTTTAGTATTTCAGTGCTTTTCATTTTAGCAATGGTGATGTGTCTCTAGTGGTGCCTCATTATGGTTTAATTTGCATTTTCTGACTACTAATATTTATTGGCTGCTGGAATATTCTTATTTTGTGGACATTTTCTGCCTCTTCAAGTCTCTTACTCATTTCCTACTTGGCATTCAGTCTTTTCCTTTTCGTATTATAGAAGTTGTATATATATATCTCCTGGATATGAAACGTTTGCTGTCATTTGTGTTGCAGTATCTCCTCCATTCTGTGGTTTTCTTTTTTATTCTACTTGATGTCTTTGATGAAAAGAAGTTTCAATTTTAATGTAGTACAATTTATAAATCATGTCATTTGTGTTTATTGCTTTTTGCGTCTTGTTTAAGAACGTTTTTCCTACTCCAAAGTTTTAAAGATATTTTCCTACGTAACCATCCGGAAGATTTATTCTCATACTTTTTATGTTCAGATCTAGAGTCTAACTGGAATAAACTTTTGTATATGTTGTATGATAGGGATCAAGTTTCATCTTTTTCCATTAAATATCCTATTATTGACTATCTTTTTTTCAATTGTTTAGTAATCTCCACCACATTTATCAAATATTCTTAGAAAGTAAATACTAAAGTTATAACAGTATTTTGAATATATTCAAAGATAGCACATTCTTTGATTAGTGTATTTATTAGTTTGAAAGTGCACACTCATTTAGATGGGGTGAGAGATAAATTTGGATAATGCAATTTCTGTTGAAACCAGTAGCTTTAAAAATGCAATAGATATCTTTACATAGATTATGAAATGAATATGACATTACCAAAAAATATTTTCATAAATGACTTATGGTAGTAATATACAAGTATAAGTATACATTTCATAGGTGAAAACTTAGAAAGCAGCTTGAAATTTGGATTAGTAAATACTAGTATATTTGTTAATAATTGTTTATTAATAATAATTCAATTATATGTCTTTGGTTATAATAATAGTCATAATATGAATGTATTTAAACCAGATGTTTTTCATATTAATGTAACTTCATTAATACAACAGGATGATTGACATCTCAGTCTCTTTTGCTTGATTCTTTCTGCTCTCATCACCCAAAGTTTGGTGCTCCAGACTTTTCCTTTCCAAGTACATACCAACGTAAAAATGCTTTTCAAGGCTGTTTGCTTCACGTTCTTTAATGGCCTATTGGCCAAAGTAAGTCATATCGTCAACCCCGGATTTAAGAGGTGGAGAAATAGACTCCATCATTTTATGAGAAAGGCAAGATCCAATTGCAAAGGGGGTATACAGGGAAGTGGGAATTTGACGCCATTTTGGGAGCTGCTATATTCATTTTGTAAGCATAGTCCTTTTTACAGCATTTGATCCATAAAAAGTACTCAATAAATGTTTGCTGCCTAACTGAGTGAGTGATGAATGAATGAATGAATGTAGGCATCATATTTCAAATTGAAGAATACATTTATATGCTTCCTTGAAATGGTAACATGCCTAACTGTTACTTTAAGTTATGGCTGTTCATTCTCATTTGAGATTAAGAAATGCAATAAAATGCATCCACATTTCACCACGGCAATGTTAAAAATAGACTACTTAACAGATTTTTGCAGGTTAGAGGTTTTAAACATCCAAATGATGGGGAGGAAACAATTTTAGCATTTTGCTAGTAAGGGTAAAAATGGAATACATACTATCAACAGGAAGATATTTTTTCCCCTAGAAGAGGAACAGATAGGATGGCATATGCTTTTCTAAATGTGGAGCTGCTCAGTGCTGAGTACAACTAGCACAATAGTAGCAATTAGATGACTCAGCTTCAAAGACGCTCCCTCACTTCACTATGAAAAGCCAAGTGGTCTAGAATGAAATATAGTGAAAACTATAGTTAAGACTTTGGGTTTATCTGAGTTTTTTACCAGTTGGCTAGATTGGTTTGATTTATTAAAAAGATTTTTTGCTTGAAAAGTCATGATAGAGTTTTCTTTTCCTCCTGTCCTTGATGTGGCCTAAAGATTGAAAAGGACTATAGGTCAAATCATCACTGATTGATGCAACAGTTGGTTTAACAAATGTTTCTGAAAATTGCTCCTCAGGAAAGGTTATTTAAAGACAGGAACTCAGATTTTCTTTGTCGAACTAGTATTGTCAGATTTGTTCAGCTGTAATCCTTACACGTAAAGGATTAATGCCTTTAGACAGACTTATGAAAGCTGCCGTAAGCATCATATTTCTTGATTCTATGATTAGGTTTCACAGATTTGGGTACAATTAGCTAGGTTCCTACTTCATCCTACTGTTTTAATTGCTTCACTCTTTTCTGTCATTCTCCAACTCATCTGCCTGGAAGTCAAAATGGAACCAGTTACTAATCAAGGCCAATGGCAACCATGACTGCATCGGGGTGCTATGTTTCATCTGTCAAGGAGCATCTATCACTCCTTTCCTTGTCAAAAAGAAAATTAAATTAGACTAATACAAATCTCTGTTTTTGCCCTTATTAAAGGCCTCTGTCCTCCCTAGGCATTGCCTGACACAATTTTGACTTGTGAGAGACTCAGTGTTCTTGTAACATCATTCGGAGAGAGCATGCCTGTCTCCCTGGGTCATTATTCTTCAGATTCACTTGTTTTTTATGGACTATAGGCTAGATAATCTAGATCTCCTTTGGGGAGTTAATTAAGAAGAGTATCCAAAATTAATCAACGGGCTCACTAGGGCGAAGGGAAGTGTCTGAAGACCTTGGAATATAACATGCTTCTGGTGCAGAGAATTGAGCCTTCGGCTATTGACAAAAAGCAAACAAGTGTACAGACGGCAATGTGACATAAAAATTCATATATATATACAAGTATACACTCATTTTTCTTGTCAGCTTGTCAACTTTAATTATAAAGGTTGATTTGCTATTTGGCAGATCTCAACATTGTAGATGTTGGCCATTTGAAAAGCATTGTGTGGTCAAGGTCTTAGAACAATGGCGTAGGAAGGCAATGGATGAGTGATGTGTTTAAAGTCCACATCAAGCACAAAAATGCTTGCATTTTAACTGAACTGTAACGATTCTGGCATCCCTTCAAGAAAGAATATATTTTATGTACAGCGGAATATTGACAATGGATGAAACCTTTGATTTTGAAGGTGCACTTAAAAAAATATTTTGCATTATTCTTTTTTTGAGTTTCTTACTTTATTCTAATATACTTGTATCTGGTATTAAGGGCTTTCTTAGAATTTTAGCCTAAAAGCAACTTTTTTGGTCAATTCTGAACATGCTAAAAAATGAGTAGCTTCAACTCTTTAACTAGCATTATTTTACTTCTAACTTATAGAATCAAATATCACTTTTTTATAGTACTTATTTAGTTAATAAAATTTTATTAATCTCTCACTCTCTGTTGTTAACTTCCACGCGAACAGTAATCTTCATTGCTAAATCAAAGGGTGATGGGTTCTCATCCTGTAGCTCAGATTTTCGACATCTTTTCCCAAAGTTGGGAGATTAGAGATACCTGCTCTTACCCTTCAGCATTCTAAATGCTGTTTGTCAGGTGGTAGACTCAGCATGCTTATATTCTCTAAAGATGGGTGCACCTTCAAAGCCTTGCCTCACCTATAATGGGCAAGAAATGAAGAAGCTGCTCATTGGTCCCCATGAGTAATGTTTGGATCCTGAGCTATCCATATTACTCCTGAGGTTTCAACTGAATCTGGTATTGGTAGGACTTGCAATATTAGTACAACTTTCAAATTGGTGAGGTTGTTTTATTACAAAAGGTAAGTAGTTTCTTACCCCAAACCAACGCTCTGACTTAGATTTGCTAAAAAATGAAAGAAAAGCAGTCAAGGTAATTTATTCTTTGCACTTTCTAGGGGCAATCAGACATGTATTCGAAGAACTCTCATAACATTCTAACATATCTTAACTTTCTAATTTAATATTACCTATCCAATGGCATGATTATATAATTTATTGCTAATAGACAATATTTACTTAAAGACTATAAAGTTTTCCTACTTGATTGTGTGTATCGAGAACATTCTACCAAATTATATTTCTTAACTCATTTTTATTTAATCTTATTCATATTTGTAAAACAATTTTATGTTGTAATTTAGTGTCAATAAACTTGTTATGGACAAGATAGAAATTTATGTAAAAGACAAAAAGAAATTTCAAGGATCAATTTGAAGGACATAATACAATTTCATTTTGCTTTGACTTTTGACTAGAGACATACAAATAAAGTTTTAAAATAGAAAAAGAATTTTCAAACTTTCATAAAATATTCTTTTCTTAAATTCAGTATTCTGAAAATTGGCAACAAAAGTAATTTATTAATAATATTAATATTTGTTTCAACTCTTTCTTGGGATTATTTATATTTTAATGGTCTTTTAAATATTTTCCCCAAAGACCATGCTAAAATTTCTAGTTCTGTTTACCTTCACTTTGCAAAAGATTCTCAGTCTGACTAAGCACATCATCTGTTAGCTTAGTACTTCCCAGCTGTCCATTTCAAAGCATAATCTTACAACAAGATCAAATATACCGAGAATTCTTTCAACTCACATTTGCCGTCATTCAACAAATATTTACTGACTTCTAATGTATATGCTGTCATAGAAATTGCATTCTCTTGGACACATCATTTTTCTATAACAATACACACAATTGTTTTTAAATATCTCTTAGTAACAGATAGTCATAAGACAGATGGAGACATTTATCAATCATTTAGCAGATAAGTTTTTGGGATCCACTTAACCAAAACAAAGTCATTGTTCATTAGGTCAACCTTGTCATGACCACAGTTTCTAGTCTATTTAGTCTCCATCTGAGGCCACTCTTCAGGTAATGGAGAGGAGAAGAGAAAGACATCTATTTCCGAAGATAGGAGGGGTATATTCACCACCTTGAATATCCCTTTAATAACCTCTGAGTTGAGTAAGTTAACCCTTTTTGAAACTATAAATTATGACTATGATAAAGAAGTTACCATGACCAATTGTGTGCAACATATCAGAATTCATATATCCAATCAGAGGTGGATAAAGAGTATGTGAACTGTAGACCAATAAATAAGAGATACTGACATACCACAAAAAAATATAGCAGGATGCAGAAAATTGTGTTTTCCAGAAACCCTCATGTGTGTATTACCACAAGGGATTGACAGAATTGGAAAGAGTAAGTCTCTTGGGATGGTGGAGAATGGTGAGATGTCACAGAACCCATGATCTGTTCCAACAAATTGTCACCAACTAACGTCTGAGGAGAGCTAGTTCCGTTTATCATAGCATTTTGTTTTGCTAAGTAGACATGCTATGCTGAGACGAGGAGAGGACAAGCTTTTCTCCATGCAATATCTAGTACTTCCTCTAAATACATACTGAGGAATTACTTAAAATTACTCTTAGACTTTCCAGAACGCCCACATGGCTCAGTTTGGCCTAGCATCCAAGACTTTACACTTTTTCAAACCTTGTGCCATTGTTCCAACAAGTCTTAGAACTTTTCTTTGGAAATTTCTCTAAGAGTTAGTTGTACATTCTTTAAAATCTTATCACTGATAACAAACACATTTTTTAGTGGGAGTTAAATTCATTTTAAATAGTAAAATATCGCTTGATCTTGGTAAATTAATTAAATTATCAGGCTAACTAATTCTCTTCTAGGTCAAAAATATGTTGCATCTGTAGAATAAGAAGGCTCACAAAGGAAGTACAAAGTCACTCCCCAAAACTGGTAGTTTCAAAATGTTCTAAGCAAAAGCATTACTAGAGTGAGTATACGATCTACCAAGCAGTTTTCAGTTGGGACGGTATTTACTTTGATTTCAGGTTCTGCTTGATTGATTTCAAAGGTAGTAATATTTCATATTGACATTTCTATTTATAGTTGTAGTGAATATATGCCAAAAAAAACAGATTTAGTGGGTGATCTTTTACATTCCTTAAATTAGTCACTCCAGACTTTGCATGAATATTTTTGATCAATGATCTACTAAGATTTAAAAATATGATTTTGAAGAAGCAATTTTAGAACAATCATTTTATACAGAGTTAGTAAATTTAAGGAATACTGTACCTGAAGAAACAGAACAATCTGAAAATGCAAATGGGATTAAAAAAGATTAGATAACATTAATTGATGAAAGATGTTTATTAATGCCTTAATTATGCCATTTTTAGAGTATTTTTTTTAGTACAAAACCTACTGAAGATATATTATCTCCTTTGATTTTCATAGTTGTCTGTGAGGATATTATTAACATTTTTTATATGTGTAGCAATAAAAGCTTAGCAAATTCCTCTCATCCTCACCCTCAAAGAAAAGAGACCAGGCACCGAAGAACTTGCTGCCACCCCTCCCCTCGCAATCAGAACAGAGCATTTCCGAGGGTAATCTGAAGCACTGAGATGGCCTTAGCAGTATCTATGTACATGAATACTGAGGCCTAAAAGTCAGGACATCACATCTTGGTGCAAAAGATCACATATATTGGAACATAAGCACACACAGAGAAATGTAAGTAAAATATATCTTGTGTGCAGCATAAGCATAATAATTCTCATCTCAAGATCTCGAGGAATATTAATGTTTATTTCTTGCTGCCATTCAAGTGCCGACTTGTGTTTTGACACATTTAACTCATGCCAACCTAGAAATTCCTAATAGGTATTTTTTAAAGTATATTTAAAATTGGAGATTTAAATAAATCAGATATTTATTTACTTAATTGATATGGCTTAGGTCTTAGAAACTTTTGCCAAAATATTTCAAGTTATAGGTGGATAATCTAATGGTTTAGGAGGAATATTTAGGTCAAAAAATTCTCACCAACATATATTTATTTCTAAAGCACGACCATAGAATGATGAAATGTTTCAATGCTGCGTATGCCAAATCACCCATAAAATGGTGAACTAGCTCAGCACACAAGCTGTTGATAATTAATACGTCACATTAGTAGTAATATAAGCACATATGCCTTCACTATCATTTTGCTTTCTCAGACAAATGACTCATCTTTTTGTATCTTTATAGAACAAAATTCTGCAAGACATTTTTAAAGTTGTAATATTCTTTATGCACAAAGGCTGTGTTAACTTTATAAATTAGGGGGCAGATTCACTAGAATATGACAGAAATTAGTTAATTGGTGAAAACTTTTAAGAAATGTGTAATTCATTTTTACTTTAAAAGTAAATTTTGAACAGTTTTATTAACTAGTGAAAAAGCCCCAGCAATATTGTAGAATGGTTAGGACTTTAGATTTTATATATTTTTAAAGTTGATAAAATTAGAGGCCCTGGATACTTAAACCTGTCCTTTCAAACTATTGGCTGTAGTTTCCTCTGGCTGTTTTCTAGGCTATTCTTCAATGCTGCTATGGGACTTTTTACAATGTAACAATGTAACAAAATTTATACTACACCATTTTACCTAGTTAGCCTTGAAGATTCACCTTTTATTTTGGAGCACAAGTTATTATATATAATTGAATAGACATAAAATATATATTTATTATAGATAATACTTATATTAGCTATAATATATAACATATAGTACATAATGTTATAGTGAATATATATTATATAATGTTTAATATTTTGTTATTATATGGGATAAAAATAAAGGTAGCAAATGTTCCCCAATATAATCTCATAAACAAAAGGTATTGGTAAAACTTCATAAAAATGAGAAAATGGTAATAAAGTCATCAAAAATTCTGAAGAGAACCTCCAAACTTTCTTTTATTTATTTAGTCCTAGTAAACTAAATATATAAGGAAATGTTTCTAGCATAAATCAAATTATCAATCCAACATTAACCTAACTGGATTTAAACTCTCCAAATAAAAACTGTGAATGTGTGACTTGACACGGGCCTGACACAGGAACGGAACTGGGAAATCTGAATAGCCGTGAATATAGTCCAGGCTATTTGGGTCCATGTACAGAGTGTCTGGGTTGTCAAGTATGGAAGAGAAAGTTTTGAAGGAGTTAATGTCTCAATGATAGCAAATTCCTCTTAAAGCAGAGATAAATTATTTTTTAAAATGACTCAGTAGTTTCTTGACTTGCCTATCTTGTTAATTTGATTGATAAAAAGAACAGCATAAAATGGAGGGAGAAATGCCTATACATAATTACCAGAATGTTTAGAAAAAATATCAGGTGAGCATTAAGTCAGTGTAATCTGAGCTAGGCCATGGAGAGTTTCCCCACAAACGCACTAACGTGCATATATTTATAAGCTATGTTCTCAGATCAGCTTTCATTCTTAATCATAAATGGCTTAAATTATTTTCACTAAATGAGAAATGTGTCTTAAAGACCTACATACAGGCTTGAATTTGTCATTTCTCTTTAAAGTATACATTTATTTTTAAAACAACCTATTACTTAAAATAATTAATTTATGCATCCCATGATTTCGATTCATGAATTCATGTATCTTTGCATTAAATCATATGAGTGGTTGATAATGAAACTGCATTTTTTACAAATTTGGCAAAGTTCAATGCTTAAATGCATTCGTGGACATTTGCCATATATTTAGATTTTCACTGGGAGCAAAGACGTTGTGATTCTAAGGACTATTTTAAATACAAACACACCTGGGACCTTGCTGGATTCCACATAGACGAGGTAACAAACTGAAACTTAGAAATAACCTACCTAGGAAAACAAGGAATCGTCCCACGTAACAACGCTCTCTCTATTTGCCTTTCTTGGAGATCTCCCCTCTCAAGAGACAACACTCGACTTTGTCCTGTCTAACTAGAAACAGATAAACATAGCAAGCCATTTCTCCTTTTCACTTAATCCTGGCCCAATCATTTCAAACGAAGAATATCTTGTTCCTTCAAAATACATTTGTAAGGAAAGGATGAGAATATGTACACATAATTTGACTACATTTTTTGAATGAAAATTAGATTAGAGGTAACTATCAGGAAAAGCATGTTTCTGCCCCTGTTAACCTTTTAACATAAACTACTCGCTTGTGACAAACTTAAAAAAACAGCCCTGAGGTTTTTTGTACTGCATTTGACTTACCAATTTTTCTTCTGACTGGTGTTTCCTCCTGGAGAGAGGCAGCATTTTACTGTAGTCAGAGGAATTCTGGAGAAAAACAGCCCGAATGACACATAGTAACTAGACTAACACCTAGGCTTTGTGTCTGCAAAGACAGGTGAGAGAGGAAAGCAAATTTAAAATTACTGTGATTTTATATAAAGAATAAAATTAGCTTATCTAGTTTCTTTCTAAAGGATTGTTATAGGCATTAACTATTAAAATATCATCTTTCACCCAGAAAATATGTTTTTGAAATGAGGATTTTTAAAAATGTCTTTGAATCAACCTATTAAATGTAAGTTATATGAATTCAAAAGCCCATATTTGTAAATGTCATGCCTTATTTTAGTGGTAATCTTTCACCTATAATACGTGAGGATAACAAGTTTGTATTCATATAAAGGTGTTAATTAATGAAAGGCAAACCTTTACCAATTATTGACACATTCTTCTCTAATCCTGTTATGTGAAACATTCTAATGAAGTCATAGTTTATCACTAATGATATACTTTTGATTTTTTTTTCGCTGTGAGAGAGAGATTGAAATAATTTATTTGGTTTTGGCTACTTTTTAAACCACAGCAGGTAGTAAAGCTGAATTTTGTCCACCGCCCTGTAGGCTCCAGGAGAGGTCACACCTGCGCCGGCAAACTCAGGACCTGCCCTTCCCACCTCGGGAGCTCAGCTTGGAACCTGCAGTCAGCCTGGGCACTTCCCTGGCCACAAAGCTGAGGGTTAATTCTCTCTGAATAAGAATTTCATTGGACCTCCATTCTCAGTAATACCGTCTGATAGTTTGTTGAAAAGGACGAAAGAACAATCCTTTTATCTCTCACAGACCGTTTCTGTCTGGAGCCAAGAGATGGCATAACTCATTCAACATGTACCATCGATGGAAACTTTATCAAATTATTTATGGCCCATCCTCTGTAACAGTAATCTCCTCCAGCAGGAGGACCCGACTCGGACTGGACACTGTCCTCCATCCCTTAACTCTGCAAACCCAGGAGGGAAAAGTTTTCACAAAACTATGAGAATATTTGCAAGCAGCTCCACAATATCTGTAATAAATTCTCTTTTAGAAAGTAGATTTATAATTGTGGTTCTAGAAAACATAGTATGCTTATCTCATTTCAAATAAACCCGTAGACTTTTGTAGAGGTCATGATGAATGCAGGTCCAATGTATCCTTTGGCAACTAGTGTATTCATGCTCGTCCTAAAATTTAGCATCGCCCTGGGCAGTTTTCAGAATGGAGCCAGTTAAAGAAAAGCAAAACCACCTTAGACTTTAGCATTGCTCTACCCCTTGGTTCAGTATGATGGCTTTACAGTGTGTGGTGTCTGTTGCTTTAAGTTTTCAGATAATTGTTTTAAAAGTCCACTCAGTGGTAGTTTTGAGAAAGGACAACGTTGATAATAATTACGTCTGCATATTAAGTGATGAGAGTTCATATGTGGGTGAAAGGCTTTTTCTGTCACTCTTTGGAAGTGTTACACAGACATCTAGTCTCATTTCTCCAGGGCTCCTTTCCTCCTGTTCCCCTTCTCCCTACAGTTTGTCCTACAACAAGGTGACACTGCCAGCCCCTTTCACTTCTGAACCATCAGAGAAGAGCTCTGTAAGTTTGCAGGAATTTTTGGTGAAGATGCTGACAATCACCCCTCCCTGCCCTCTTGCTTACTCCCTGTTTTATTCACATTTTGAGGAAAAAGCAGTAGAAGTAAAAAGGTCCAGTCACAGCGGGTAGGCAGGAGGCTCAGTGCGGGAGGCACACTGTGGCCTCAAGGAAGCTTGCCACTGACAGTGAGCATGGGAATAGAGACTGGATCGGGTTTAGAGATGAAAGCTACTTCTTAAGGAGCTCTTGGTGAAGAGGAAGGGTCATTGGTCTTTGCAATGGAGGCTCTGCTCTGTGGGAAAAGGACACCTGCTAGGCATTCTGTATCTTTCGGGAGGGAGTAGGGGAGGAAGGACGCTGCTCTCCTTGGCCAGGCTGGCTGCTTATTTTAAGTATGTCCCAGTGATGGGAATGATCGAAGAGGGCAAGCAGGAGCCCCTTTACTCCTGTTACCTGCATCCAGACTGTTCCTCTATCATTTCATCTGGGAAGCACCTTCTCATGGTCTCCCATGCCTGGTGGTGCCCAGCTCCCTGAGGGAGCACCACGTCCAGGGCTCAGCGTCCAGCCCAGCGCCTGGTGCACGGGACACCCTCCACGTGGCAGTGCAGCACCGTTTGTCCAGCCAGCTGAGCAAGGGATAGACGCGATCGTTGCGTATTCACAACAGGCCCGGGAGCTGGGCCTACAATGTCACCTATTTATAGACGCGAAAGCTGAGGCTCGGCAACTTGCTCCAGGTCACCCAGACAGCAGGAGTAGAGCTGGGTGGCAGTTCAGGTCTTTGAGGCACTGCCCTAAACCCGGCTCCGCAGCTCGTAGTATATGTTGTCTGGAAGAATCCTTATGCTTGTACTGAATTTGACAATTTAATAAGTGATTCCACACATATTGCCTCACGCGACCCTCCAAACCCGCTTTGAGTGGGTATGAACTTTGCTCCATTGTGTGGCTGAGAAGACTAAGATTCGTAGATGTAGCTTGTTCGCAAGGGAGGAGCCCACAACAAATAGGTGCCTTGCTCACGCCTCTGCTTCTGCAGCGTTGGGCAGGGAGGCCGGCCGCCTCCAAAGGGCATCGTCTTGCGGAAGATGGCTCCTCTGCTTTCGGGATGGAGTCTGTGCAGGCAGCCAGGCTCCCTTCTCCTGTGCAGGCTTCTCCTCACTCCTCTTCTGCTCTTCCCCATACTCCTGTCCTGATTCTGCGGCAACTTCAACGCAGATCCTTAACTTTGCCCTTTTGGGGTAGTGGCGGGGGTGGGTGGGTGCATTTTCAGTGCTTTCTTGTTGGTGTGGATATGTAATTTACATAACCGAAGTCTTTGGTTCCAGAGAGGCACTTCATTCATTCATTTATTCATCAACAATTGTTTATGAACTCTTTACCCTGTACCAGAGACTTCCCCAGACAGTGGTCTGCGATGGTGAGGAAAACCAACCAGCCCTTCTCCTCGTGGTGACGATGGCTTGGAGACTCTATAGCTTCTCTCCTTTCCTCTGATATCAGAACGCAATAGCAAACAAAATCTTTTTAAAGACTTAAATTCCACCTTTACTACTACATTGCCAAGTAAATCTTTGAGGCTTTAATAACCCTTCTTAGCACCACCTCCTTCACGTGCAGGACAGACCCTACTGCGAAGTCCTGGGTAGCTGGGTGGACGGAACCCCAGTCAAGGGCAGTGATCTGACCATTTCCAGCCATGGCCGTGCAGCTTACCCCTCAGAGCTGGACTTGCTCTGTGTAGCTGCAGCCTGCTGGGCATAGCCTTGTGGATGCTTCCTCAGGTTTGACACAAGAGCTTCCCTGAAGACTTTACTTCAAGGTGACATGAGACAATCTGGTGGGAAGATTTAGCACACAGTTAGGCACTAGTAAGTGCTTAAGAAATGCTAGTATCATTCGTTCCTGTGGTTTGAAGATAAAATGCGATAACACATGTAAAGAAAAAATTTGATACAATATCAATGTTATTATCAAGTTGTAGACCTAATAAACCTTTAAGATAAAAGAAGGTTAAAATCTCTAAAAAGCATCAGGATGTCATAATCAAAATTCTTGTAGCACTCACTTTGCTAAAAATCTGATACCTGCGGTGGCTTCATGAAACATGTAATTATTTTTAAAGGATGCTTTTTGCATGCTGCTGCTGTTTTATTTACTTAAGAATAGATTAAGTAAGTGTTAATGCTAAGCAGCGAGCAGCTCGATTATTTTTGTAATATAGATTTAAAAAATCTCGTGTAGATTCTTTCCTCTGGGATCGAAGCAAAGAAAGTCTGCTAAAACTAGAAACCTAAAAATGGTGTATCACCGCAGAAGAGAACAGTAGCTTCTTTTAGAATTACACAGCTAGATGACAAGTAGAAAGAAAAAGTGCTAATTTTTCTTCCTTTCTCTATGCCTGGGCAAGTTCTTGATGTGAAAGTATCATCTAATCATTGAAAATGTAATTTAAAGTTTCATTCATTTTCTTTTCTCAATGACCTTTCTGATTTGAAAAATGTGAAAACAATCTGATCTTCAGAAGACACTTTAACGTGAAACGGACTCCACTTCCTCAGATTCTCTCAGGACTTTGTGGGACCCCAGTGATGAGGCCGAGAACCGGGAGAGCCTGTCCTGCAGTGAAGCCCATGGGCACTGAGTAGACAGGAGGGAGGACATCCTCCATCACAGTTGTTTGCGCGTTGCCGTGCTGGGACACACATTTGAGTGTTTTTTCCTAAGTGGGTGCATATTTTTATGCAGATCTTGTAGTTCTATTCATGAATGACATAAAAAGATGGAATTTTACAAGATGAAAGAGAATATTAAAAGCATCAAAAAAAGAAATCCCATAACATTGTAGATATCGTATTTTGAATTTTCTTTGCATCCAAGTCCAAGAATACATCTTTCTCGGGACGCTCTGTTTGACTTCGTGTGTCTGAAGTCAGGGGTATTCTTGTGAGACTTAAGAAGAAAATCTACTATAGCGACATCCTTTACTGTCCTCGTGCTGAGAAAAAGAGCAAAGCTCTAATAAGCTTTTGGAGATATTTTGTAATCAAGAAATAATATAATGCATTTCTACTTTTAATATCAGTTTTTGTCTTTTAGATTTTTCTGTACACTGATACCAGAAAATAATTTGTTAGTAAAGCAAGATCCTTAGTACCTTTTTCAAAATTACTTCAATAGCAGGTTTATTTGGCTTTTGGGTTTGATATTTCAAGTTGACTGCGACTCATTGAGCTAATTAAAGCAGTGTCTCAGAAACACAGCCATGGATTATGAGCTAGAGTTTTAATGTTCTGATTATTTTGTTACCTTGCCTCAAACTGACTGGAGTATGCAACTTTTTGAAAGTGTTTTTTCAAAAAAACCAAATGCTGGAGATGAATTCTCATCCTTAATTTTACAGATATCCAGAATACAGTTTAACTTTAGAGACCAACGGTGATGGTTTAAAGAAAAGTTTTCTCTTTGTTTTTTTCATTGTTTTATTATTTGTCTAAATTCTAATACTTAGTCACTTAAGTTATAACTCTTAAGTGACAATTGATGAAAATATTTAACAGTGTGTATCAGTTTCTGAATTCCTCCAGCAGATATCAATGACTAGCTTACACCGAAGATTTCTCTCTCCCTCTAAGAGAACGTGTGTTCAGTTGCTGTACCATGTGAAACAGTATAATTGGAAGCTATGCTACATTCAAATAGATAAATTATTAATACTCTCTGCTGCCGTTAAACAAGCATCACATTTGCAGCATTGAAATTCTGATTTGTCAAGTATTGGGGGCTGTAACTATATTAAACAATGCGTCTATGTGAGGGGGAAAGTATTCTTTAGAAGGGGGATCTTAATCAGTTTCATGCTGAGCAAAAGAAAATTGTAAACTATGCATTAAAAGATTTACTGAAAGTTATTTTTGTGAGATCCACTGCATTCTAATTCACTGCTTCCCTTTTGCTTTCAATGATAATATAGGTAATCTTCCAGGCACATTCATGAGCAAAGTTTGATGTGGATTTACACTTGTGGAGCTACATTACAATGGGTAGATTTAAGGTATTATAAAATGAGTTTTTGGATTTGTTACAGAGGTATGGCGCCCCTCAGATACAGGCAGATAGGTTTTCCAACATATGGCAGCCACCTTATTAGAAAGCAAAACAGTGTTAAGTCAAAGTACCTGATTACAATTCACGAGCGCCATGCAGCTCCGATAGCCAGGCTTATATTTAATACCTCAGAAACAATATCATTTATTTTTCTGTCTTCTCTTATCCCTAAGTTATTGGGTTTGTAGGCTTTGAAACCTTAAGCAAAAGGATAAAATACAAATTATAGAACACATTGGAGTATGGAGAAATCAAATTACATTCTCCACAATCCTGAAAAAGTTGGTTCACATTCGTCTTGTGCAGCCTGGGCGAATCCCCATTACCAGGGGCCTTTCGAAGGCATAATTAGTAGTCTCTGGGGTACAAGGAAGGCATTCAGATTGCGCTAGGAATAGCCAATTCTACTAAAGGGTTAAATTCCAGGTTTGAAGTAACAATAATCCAAGTTTTTAAAAATAAAACCTATTGTTGACAGGATTCAAATAATCCAAAACAGCGTCAGGCATGACCTGTATACAGCGAGGGTCAGCAGAACTCTAGAAGAAGGCCTGTTTTATTTAGGAATAGCAGGCGGGTTTTCCTTGTTTTCAGCTCTGTCTTTAAATTTCAAGTTTATTATGAAATTGTGGAACTTTGGAGGTTGTCGGGACCTGAACATAAAGAAAACTATAATCACCTTCAACAGTAGAAAGCAAATTCTTTTGCAACATCAGTTTCTAATAAATAAGATCTTTGTGGAAACTGTAGTGAATGACAAACAACTGTTAGATAAAAATACTCAGTTGGACGTAATAACTAGTTAATCTCGAACCAGTTGGAGTTAAAGTTCCATGGGCTCCTCTTGGGCTCATGTCCGCACACACTGCTCTCTTATTAACAAGGCTTTAATTCCAGTTCTGACAGACAAAAGCGTCGGACTCTAATGAACTGTCTGCTCTGTGTAGAAAGCTGGTGGTAATGTGGAATGTTAGTTACAATAATGATAATCTTTAGTATTTTTAGCTTGTCAGAACTTGCACAGCTAACAACAACCGGTCTTTTACTAAAAGTCTACCTCATCAAACTAACTTAATTAGAAATTCAACTCCTTATTTTTGTTTTGGATTCCCCTCTGGCTACTAATTAAAGCTTAATCGAAACCGCTGAACTGAGGTTGTAAAGAATTCATTAATATTAAAATTAGCCCCAACAATTTTTTGGGGGCTGGTGCAATTTGTATTTGTTACTGTCAGAGGTTTGAAACTCAGCTGAATTGTTAAAAAAGCCATGCTAGAAATTCTCAGTCTGCCACACATATGAGCTGAGTCCATACGAAGACGAATGCCGAGAGTTACACGAACATCTCATTCTGACCAGGCAATCGCAGTCCACTTGGGCCATCGTAAAATATATTTAGCCAAAATATAACTTAGGATATTTTTCTGAAGTCATTCACATTGCTTTATCCTCATAAGTGGTTTCATATTTTGGATAAAAGAGAGGAGAAAGGGCTCTGGAAAAAATTTGAAGGATTGATTTTTACGTATTATCTTGACAAGATTAATATGTTTGAAAAACGAACAGATTTAGCTCTTCACTTTGATTTTTCCACTTTTTGTAACATCAAAGATTGCTCTAACAGCGGTACCGGTCACTCTGAAAAGTGAAATCAAATGATCACCAAACCCAACTGCTCTGGATAGGACACACTTTTTTTTTTAACTGAAATCTGATCTTTTATGGAGAATGGTTGAAAAGGAAATGTAATACATTTTTTCTCTAATAAAATGATCATGTCAGTGTATGCCTTCAGTTCTTTTCCAGATTTCTTTTGATGATTTAAGTAGTAAATTTAAAACTATTAGATTTTTTTAGCTCACATTAAAAAATCATTTATTCAATATTTGTATATTTGTAAATATTCTCAATTTCAAGGAGACCACATTTTGTTTTCCAGTATGTGACATGTAAATGCAAATTGGAAATGTTTTCCTTGTTGCACGGGAAATAATTTTCATAAATCAAATCCCTTTTCATTTTAATTTTTGATATTTTAATAATTTTGTGAAAACATGTATATTTATTTTACCCTTTAGTAAAATTCCAAGTGTGTAGGAAACAAACTTGTTGGCACTAAAATATACAGCAACTAATACTATTTAGCATATCTTATTAAACCTGGAAATTAAAATACATTTATAAAATGCAAAACTTTATCAAAATATGTATGAAAATTACACTGGTACCTCGGTTTCATTTAGATAACATTTGTGACAAAATAATCATGTGCACATTTAAAAATAAATATATGTCCGTTTTGAAGCCCCCGGATAAAATCAACAATGGCTTAGAAGACACACAATTTTAAATCTTGGTGACAATTTCCATGAAGTTATTCAAATACATTTTGACTTCTGACAAGAGGATGTAATTTATAAAACAGAACACACCTATCAGTGGAACCTAAATTAGCATAATGAGGATACTTTCACTCTGCAGGCATAGTTTTTGACATCCTAATGTGGAGCCCTTAAAGGAACCAGTAAAAAAAGGTCAATATACATAAGTAGGAAATTATGAATAAAATACTTGGAACCTTTATCTGATTTGAGTACACAAAATAAACTTTATTAAAAAAATTCTTCCTCCAACTGATAAAAATGTTTCTTAAACACTGAAAAGTCGAATACGTCCTTCAGCTGCGATCATCCTTGTAAACTAAGAGAGGTGTTTGAAGTTATCACTGCACGACCAGAAACATTGTTTGACATTAATGTTATGTGATTTTGTACGAGTGTTTTGAGTTATTTTCCCACTGTGTTTCACATAACACACTGCAGTCATAAGTATAACCTTATAAAATTGTTTTACAAATTTCTATTTTGAGTGAAATAAGGCTGGTTGTTCACTGAGGGATTTGGGTTACTGGAGAAACATACACCAAAGTGTTAAGGGAAAATAGATGCTTTTTCAGCTTAAGCGGTATCACACGGTATTAACCAGAGAAAATGCTAGTTATACCATTCAATTCAAATATGACCTGGGAAATAACAAAAGAAGCCACAAGTTCTTTGTACAGTATTTGGAAAAACACAAAACCAAACGGAGCAGTTAAATAAGTAAAATCAGCAACTGTTTTTGATGCTTGTTATAAATTGTATTTGTTTAAAACATTGTACACAAGAAAATAGTGTTATTTTCCAAACATACCCCTAAAATATTACTGACGTTCTTCAGATGCCTTTGAATTTGATGTCCTTAAGTAAGCTACAAGACCATCAACATCTTTATAGTCACACGAAAGCTTCCATCATTCTACACCAAACCCACTGGTAAATGCTGCTTCACTCCGAAATAGCTACAAGGAGAAATTTCCTAAAACTTTCTCCTAAAAGAATATGGAGAAATGTGTATTTACCCAAGAAATTAACATAGCATATTTCAGAATATATGATGATGTCACTTTGTCAGGAACGTGACAGTTTGATGTGAATGTGGTATAAAAATGATATGATTTCTGTGTAGAACACAGAAAATGGCTAAGAGATTGTGGTCTTTCAACTTTGTTGTTTTAACTATACCTTCATCTGGAGCCCTTTCAATGAGTCTACATTTCTTTTATTTAGTTGTGATCTTAAATGAGGACATTGTCTCCTGCACAATTAAATACATCATTATTGAGATTATATAAAACCTATATGTTACACACAGATTCCAGGGGAATATTTTGCTATTTCTCAGCCTATCAACCGTGTGTTGTCAGTACTTCACATCGGGCAGAACCACTAACACATTTTCAGTTTCACAGAGATAACAATATATAAATATGTCATTTTAGTTTTAAATGTAGCATTGATCTTAGCTAGCATTGAGACTTGTTATAATGTTACAGGATACCATAGAATAATAACAGGCCAACGAACGTATACCCAGCATTGATATAAATATTCATTTTCTTTCTCTTCTACGATTCCTCCTTAAATTCCAAAAAGCTTAATCCAAAAAGTGTAATTATTCCTCAAATATTAGTAAAAAAAAAAGATGCCATATTTAATTTATATACATATATGCCAAGTAGAACTTGATATTTATTCCTATAAATGGAATTGATGATAAAGGGGATTACATAACTGTGTAAAATTTACTTCTATGAAATTGATAAAAATGTTATCTATGAAATAATGATTTTTAATAAGTAAAATATTAAATGGTTTTCTGAACATTTAACTCTGATTTGCAGTAAAGTAACACCACCAGAAGAAAAATTTGGCTTCTGCATGTAGTTACATACTACTCTTCTTTTGTGCCCTATTTTTCCTATGGAAGGACGGAAGGGACGAGTGGGGGTAATGGGCTGGGGGCGGGGAGGGGTACAGAAGGACTTCCAGGAGATGCAAAGGACCTGACTTCACCTCAGTGTCTGCCCTCACATGCTGCACGGTGACTCAGTGCTGGCCATGCGAATTAATTTGATGAAGCTTATCTTTATTGCTGTCCCCTGAATCAGACCTGTACCTGTGACTACTTTCTAGGAAATTTTTTGGAAAGACTCCCTTTGCTATGTCCTACAGATTACAGTGTTGGAAAGTTAGCAGTAGAAAAGCCTTAGGAAAGATGGAAAAGTAGAATGGTGGTTGCCAAGGCTGGAGGAGTGGGGCAATGGGGAGTGGGGAGTTAGTGTTTAATGGGTAGTCTCAATTTTGCAAAGTGAAAAGAGGTGTGTGGATGAATGATGGTGATCGCGGCTCAACAATGTGAATGTACTTAATGTCCCTGAACTGTACTCTTAGCAATGGTCATGGTGGTAAATTGCATGTCGTGTACATTTGGCCACAATTAAAAAAATCAACGCAGAAAAAGGAGGAACATCATTTTAGAGAAATGTAACTTACATATTGCCAGTAGGAAATGAATGAACAGTAAAATCCTGAACAGCTGCAGCCAAGGGAGGATGCTCTACGTGTGTTTCAGGAACAACAATGTGGTCTATGGCCTGGAGAGTGGGCAGTGGATATGAGGCTGGACCTGGAATCTGCAGTCTTCCTGCTGAGGGACAAGGCCCTGTTGCAGACCAGGACAAGGAGCAGAGTGGCGTGGGACAGCACACAGAGAGAGAGAGGCAATCCCCTGCCTAATTGACAGTAACCAGTTCACAGATACAGTTTTAAAGTAATATCCAGGATTGCTCAACTCTGAAAAACAATAAATAAAAATCAAGACCATGAGATGTAATAGGAATGAGCTATTGAAGAAACTGCAAGTTTTGAATCAAATTTCAGCAAATGCTGTCAGTGAGAATGAAAATTGTCTTAAAAACTTCTTCTTCTAAGGACAGATAATTATTTCAATTTGGAATGCAGAGAATATGCCAGAGGGGTGGACGACGGGATTCTGGGGAGGGAAGTAAACAGACATCAAATGAGAGGACAACAGGACAGAGTCGGCCACAAATTTAGCCAGTCTCTGTACAGGGCAGCTGTATCATAATTCTGCTAATAGCAGAATTCACTGGGTGAAACCTGTGGTTTGTAGGAAAAATGCTGCCTAAGTTAACTAGAGAGTAAATTGCATACCATTCTCATTTCTGCATTGTGTGTTCAGTCATTTAAAATTGGATTATGTAGTTTCTACAAAGCCTGAAGTAAAGATCTTTCTCAAGTTCACTAAAAATTAGTATCTAAACACTGTCAGACTGAAATGACATACCCCAGGTGGGTAAAATGCACCCCTTTCTGACGGGTTTAACAAGCCTTAGCCATGTCTTGTGTTATTACAGAAACATGCAAGAAAATTCAGTGATTTGTTGTCAAAGATTAGGAGTAAATGAATAATGGCCAGAATGCCTAACAATTAGAAGTTAACTTAATTGTATAATTAAGACGATCAATCCTACAATTTTTCAAATGATTTGGAAATGGATTTTTAAATGAACATTGTAACTTATATGTAGTTTTGTCCTTGTAATCGTAAAACATGCACAAAGGTGTTAAACCAAGCTTAGCTTAACACCCCCCCACGCGTGCGCAAACACACACACACACACTCTTTATTCATGGATCCATAATTGTGCTCAGAGCATTCATTGGTCCATTAGCTGAAGAATTACAAATAACACTCCTTGTAACTGGAATATCTAAACACATCATATTTCATTTTATGTTTAAAATTCATTCTTTGAGTGAACGTTTAAAGCCTTAAGTACAATCTACTATGACTTTACTATTCATTTATGCATTTAAATATACAGTCTTCACTTTTAAAGAAGCAAAAATTTTGGAGTGATTTTTGACACACATTGCATTTTGATGTGTATCAAAAATCTAGATTTATTTTATGGAAATTTGTGGAATATTCTAAATTAATTTTAATAATCCTTCCCCTAAAACACAAGAAATTAAAATAACCTTAAAAGGTAATATTTTTCTCCTTTGATTTCAAGAAGGTATGGATTTCAAGCCTAGTTTAATAGCAAATGTAGAGGCATACATAAATTGCATTAAATTAGAAATTATTTTGGTGATTTTGATATTTCTTTTTTATCTTTAAATTGATAAAGAATAAGCAACTTCTTCTTTTCTGGATGACATATAATTATGGATAAAGATTCTGAATAGTTTAAAGAATTTAACAAAAAGCTAAAAGTTTATTTCTAAACATATACAGAACTATACCTCTAGTCACATTATTTTTCCATTAAACTGAATTTGCAAGGTACAAAGCAGATCAACCACATTTTGTAAAGATTAGTGATTTGCAATATTGATCACAATTATGCCCATTGCAAAATGTCTTTGTTTCTGTCAGAATTCATAAATAAAGTTTATTGAAGAAGTCTCGTATTAATTCTACTTTATGATTGATTATTCAATGACAGCTAATTATTCTCAGAGTATTATTAGTTATGAATTATAAGCCAGCATCTCTTAGTCTTTTTACTTTTACTTCACTCAGAGGACAAATGCTGGCAACTTCTCGGATTATATCAGGTGACAAGGCTTTGTTTTAAACCTGATTTATTAAATTATTTTAGGTGTATTCATAATGTTCTATTACAATAAACATAGACACAAGAAAAACAACATTCACACAGCCCAAAGCAAAAGAAATTATTATTTAATTATTCTTTCCTCTAGAAAAGTCAAGAAGTATATACAGAGAACTCAAAAATTGTGGATCCATTTATTTGAGGAAACCAATTGAAAGCAGGTGAGCTCGCTCTCAGCCCAGCACCCCGTTTTAGCTGCACAATCATGACGTGCTTTGCTCTTACCTCTTACGCAACCTCATTTGGAAAGTTCTCCACAACTTTTAATGGGAACACTTGTGTAGACAATTTTAACCCAACTCCAACTTTATCTGAATCATACAGGAATTGAGTCATTTGAAGCATTTATGTGAGGGGGCATTTTCAGTGATAGCGTTCACTTTGTTAATGTGGGCTTTTAAATATCATAATAGCAACAAAAATAACGAAAGAAGAGAAAGGCAAAAGATAGATAAGATAGAGAGAGAGAGAAAGAGAGAAATTGAGAGCTCTCCCTGAGAAGGGCACCCACTGCTTTCTGTAAGTGCACGTCGTCTGTGAATCAGTGGCTGCAGGTGCAGTGGAAGGCGTGGTATGGGGCCACAGTGGGATACCACTTGCCCAGTCATACATCGTGGCAAGTACTCTGGAGTCTCACTGCCCTATTTCCAGGTTTTATTTCTTATCAGAGTGCGTTGTGGGGGAGAACCACTTATTTTCTTTAACTTTTTAAATGGAGAGTTACCCACGGTTGTAACATAGCTCAGGAGGTCAACATCCCCAAGAGAAAGAAGAAAAAGTGGAAAATGGACTTTAGTTTACAACCTTTTACAATACAATTAGTAATGTGTCAGTAACTTCAACACCAGGGTGATCCCCAAAATGTTTCTTGGCGGCTGAAGTTGTGTAATCAGAAAAGCGTGTGACAGAGAGTGTTGAACAAGAGCTAAAAAGTATGTATTGCAGAGAGGGTGAGAAAAGAAGGGAACAGTTAACTTTTTCAACATCCGTTAATATTCGTCTCACAGATGTGCACAGCATGTGCCGACCAGCACACCTGGGCTGCAGAGAAGGCTGCCTGGATTTCATGGGACCCTAATTATAAACAGGCAAGTGGAGAGATGCCACAGGTCAGGCAGCAGGGCAAAAGGGGCAAAGGAAGGTGCCGAATTCTCCAAGTTTCCCAGAGAATAATAAGATCCACAACTGTCCTGGCACTTTTCATCAGAGAAAGAACCAGAAACAGATCTGTCATCAAGGAAAGAAGCTGCTAGCCAGGATCCATACTCTTAGCTCTGATTTACATTTACCACTGGCATTTATCTTCTCTCAGGAAGATAAGAGAGGCCTCTCATCATTCGGTGGAAGTCTCTATCATTCGATGTTGAGTCATGCAGTGAGGCAGGTGGAAGAAATATCAAATCGTTGGATGTTGAATTTCCCCAAAAGCGGTATGTCTTTGGGACTCAATTTGCCCACAGGATAGGACTTCCTTGTTTTTATCCCTTGTTCACTCGCTCGTGGAGACTTCCCAATAGTCAAGCCATGCGGGACCCTCAGACTCCCAATGTGCATGTCAGGGTCCCAGCTCTGGGGTCCTGTCGTTTCGGGATCTCCTTACTCGAACTTTGCACAACCTTACCATGTTGCTGTTTTTCTGCCTAGATTATAATGATGCTGTCCTTGTGACTTTTCTCTAGGGAGGCTAATTTCTCAAGTGGTATTTTATATTTCTAGTATCTCAGTTTGTGTCCCTCCTTTCTGTTTCCGTGGGTTCTACTTTCTCTTCTGCACTTGCATTGCCTTAGCCTTTGATCCCTCCTCCGGGGTGTCCACCTTTTTTGTGACTATACATTTAATGTGGAACTTAGCTCCACCTGGGTGTTAAAGGGATGAGTCTTTTAAGACAGTCTTTGAAGACAGAGACAAAGGGATTGCGTTCACTCCAGTTTACCTAGAATTAAATGCAAATAATATTTTTCATATAGACCTAGGAATAGGCAATTATAAATATACAAATAAATAAAGATATATGTTGACGGATAGACAACATTATATTTTGTTTTCAAGCACATAAAAAGGCCAGAGTATCTATTAGCTTGCTTTCGGCTATGAGTTTTAGAAACACAACTAACAGTAGCTTAAAAAAAAGTTCATTTATTGTTTCCTTAGTAGGAAGGTGTGGACTGGGAGCCCCAGCGCTGTGCAGGTAGCTCGCCACCCTGCAGGCCCATGGTTCTTCCCATGCCTCTGCTGGAACTACTGCAGCAGGATGGGAATGGCCCTTTTTCTGGAAGCTCCCTTCTCCTTACAAGAAGATGGAGGTCACAACTACTGGCATCACACCCTTGTCCCAAGGAGAGGAGCAGCGGGTGCTGACTCTCAGGTGAGAGGTGCTTCCCAGCTTTCCTCTCTCCTTCTGTCAAAGATGGAACTTTTTCTCACAATTCCTCCAGCTGACAGTTCCCTCTTAGCTCCCCGGCTGGAGCTGGGTCACACAGCCCCTATCAAGCTGCTGTGAAAGTAATTTCCCGGCTTCCAGCCTCTCTGATGGGAGCCTTGACAGGAAGAGAGGCCTGAGATTGGCTTTCGAGAGACCAGCCTGGTGGATCTGCTCCAGCTTTGCTTCTAAGCAGGGGCAGGCTCAGATTCATCCACATATTTGGAAATATGGTAATGAGTTTTGTTAAGGGAATTTATTTTAATGGGGAGAAGGGTACTAATACCAAGACAGCAACAACAACAAAAAGCTTCAGTGAATTAGAAAGGGGGCTTGAACTCTTGAAGTAAGAAGGAATTGCCTGTAAGCACAAGGCCAAAGCTCTCTATATAATCTAGTTAATAAACAGGCTAATTTCTTAGTCAGATTTACTAACAGAACTTTATATGTCTTATTTGCTCACAATTTGCATTTATTCGCAATAAAATAACATATTGATTCATTATAGATAATCTGGATAAGCATTTATCTCACACTCCAAGAAAAAGTGGTATGCTGTTGGAAGCGAGAGAACGCAAAACTTAAGTTTTGACTAAATGAATTCCTTTTTCACTTAACCTACAGGACAAAGAGTAGGTAAGTGCTTTCTTAGAGAAGGAAACATCAAACAGTGGACAGGAAATCATATTGCAAGGGATTGCTTACAGCGACACACAGCTACAATCAATGGGTGACCCGTGACAACCGAGGACTGGGTGCACCACGGCTATTGACTCGACAAAACCATGTCACTCAGCGTGGGGGGAGCTGAGAATATCCAACACCAATAAAGACCCCAGATTGAGTTAGCTAATTCCGCTCACGTGATTTCTCCTGTAATTCAATCAGTATCTGAGTATAGTTTTGAAAACTTGATCTTAGGGGTTTGGAAGTCAAGTTCTGAACAAATAAGAGTCATTTCAAAGTGGCGCTCACTTTTCACAGGGCCTTCCGGAGAATATCCTGGAATAACAAATGCTTTGCAACCCTCAGACTTAAACTCGCCCCTGCCTTCTGTTCTGTATGTTCCCAGCTCCCTTAAGCCTTGGTATGCTGGTATTCATTTCTCTGCTTACACTGTTTAAGCACTCATGTTTTCCCCTTCACTGTGGAAGAGTGAAAGGACTGTTTTCACCCCTAGTAGCTGTTTTTAATTTTATTTCTTTCATGTCACTAGCTCAGAGTACACTGGCCCTTTTTGACAGGCTTAATTCTCTCTGCCTCAGAAATGACCCAGACCAAGAAATGACTCATTGCCTGGTTGTCCAAGTTTCAGATTCCACCATAATAAAACCCAACATGATCCTCGCAGAAATTCTAATTGGTTGTTATTAGTGTTATTGAACCTGTTTAATAGATGAGGAGACAGGCACTCAGGAGTGAAGTCACTTCCCTCAAGTGGCAGAGCCGGGGTTTGCACACAGGCGGTCCCAGACCAGAACCCTTGCTCTCAGGCTTTGTTCTCTCTGCCCCAAGTTAGGGCCAAATATAGAAGGAGCCCCCAGCACTGCAGGACAGTGTTACTCAACCAGCACACAACTCGTCCCTCTCTAGCTGTGCCTTTCCCTGGGCTTCTCTGTGTGGCGTCTCACCCACATTCCTCCTTCCTCCTGGCCATCTACGAGGTAAGCAAGCTGATGTCATTGGGAAAGTCCTGACCCTGGCCCTGTCACCACAGGCTCAGCTTTATCTGCTCCTAAGTCCCTTGGGAGAGGTCCTTCCAACCTCTGGGGTGTTTCCTCATCTCCACTTGAGAAGTTAACACACAAACAGCCAGAGCATCCCACACCTGCCTCCTCCCAGCACAGGCAGGTCGAAACTGCCCCTTCTTCTGGGAGGCAAGCAGGAACCAAATGGGGTTTCTTTCCTTCTCGATTTCCTTGGGTTTTAATTTGAAGAGAAAGAGAGAGAACTGCAGGGGACCAAGTCATCTTTCCAGGGCTCCATCAGCAGCCCTCGCCTCCCGCAGCTGTTCTGATTAATGGCTGCGCCTCCCGCCGAGTCCCTGTAATAGGTGTCAGGAAGGTGTTTACTCAAAGTTTTACACCCAATTGTCGTGAAGGTCAAAACAATAGGGCGTCTCCTATGCAGGTTAAACATCTTTTTATGAGTACATACTCTGTTAGAGAGACTCGGTGTTTTCAGTTCGCTAAACTGGGGGGATTCTTGCTACTTTCTTCCAGGCTGACTCAGCAGGTCCCAAGGGAGAACTGTAGGTGCACCAGCGGTATCCTGGCCCTGAGCTGGACCATGGGCCTTGGGGAGACAACCGGTGAGAAACAGATGCCCACAGCCTCTCCGGTTTTGGAACGCTTGTCAAGCCTGCCTTTAAAACCCTGAAACATTTTAAAATCAAAACAGCAATATCAAAATTCTTTTCCCAAGGAAGAGGCATTTGTAAAAACAGATATGGCATGATTCCTTAAAATTAAAGCGTCTCCTTTTGTCACATTAAACAATGACCTTGGCCCCCCAAAGTAGTTTTCCCCTCCCTTAATTATCTTCCCCCAATTTTCTCCCCTCAGCCTCTCCACCTCCTGCACAAACAAGCCCTAAGAAATTGAGAGCAAAATGCCACAAATTGGGAGTATCGTCTCCCATCTGCTGCCCACAGGTGTGTTTTGAGGGGATTTTTGACCCTATTTCTGAGGAAGAGGAAGCCAAAGGTCAAAGTGGACTTCCTAAATGTCAGATACTTTCAAAGTGCTGCCTTCTGTGAATTCACACCATTCCTCCAGCTGCCTCCAGTCCTTTCTTTTCCTGTTACACATGGGGCACCTTTTGCATCGTCCTCAGTGAAAGACCGGACTGCAGCAAAGAGTAGAAGCCCACTGAATTGCTCTAAGAACCCTCGAAAGAGCAGAGACTCCTATAGCTTCCATTGGGCTGATTTTAACCTTTTCAAAAACTCTCTGAACATAAAAGCATGCTTCTCTTTAAATAATGGTAAGTGTTTAATTATCTTCATGAGTAACCATGACACTCTCCACATATGTGAATGGCCACTTCCACTTCTCCAAATATGGAGATGAGTTTAATGCTCTGTCAAATCATTAAATCTATTGAATATGACTTGAAGTAAATGTAGTAACAAAGCACATGTCCAGGAGGAAATTAATTCTACAAGTATTTATTGAAATTTTATCATTTGGTGAAATATTTGGGATTAAGGAAGGTGGATGATATGTAACAAAAAAGAAGAGGGAGGTGGTACTGGAAAGAGAGCTGCAGGGCGTGGTCACACACTGACTGGTGCAGATGAGAGGAGAGAAGGACTCAGGCAGGGTGATAAGCCCTTTACATGTCTATGACCCATGACCATGACCTACGTGCTACTGCTTTCCTCATACATGGATATGAAACTGGTGCCTAAAGAGGGGTAGAGCTTGCTGGAAGTCATGCTAGCCAGGATTTGCTGTCCCCCTACAGAGCTAGAGCTGTTTCACTTTAAGCTGGATGACCTCTAGACTCAGGTTGTGAGAGATAACATGGTAGGGCATTCTATGCAATCAAGACGGTGACTTTAGGCAAGAAGTTAGGAGTTGTAAACAAAAGAGGGTGACATCCAGTACTTTGAGATAACTCTAATGGCACTGTGAGCTGAAAGCGCGTGTTGGGGGGCAGGCTGGCTACTGAGTGGGGAAATGGATGAAACCCCATGAAATAAGTTTTGTGGAGGAAGAATTCATGGAACTCTGTCCAGATACTAAATACACAAAAGGACAATTGCCAGACCATATATAAAAATAGAATTCTGACTCATAATCAGCAACAACCAACCCAGGAAGAAACCCATTATCTTCAGTAACCAGGAAGCCAGCCTGCTATCTGTAAGTCAGACCTGTAGGAAGTTAGAGCATGATCTCTAGCAACATCCCAAAAAGGCAAACCATAACCCAACGACAATCAGCCTAAAATGTCTAGGACTTGATTAATAATTGACAACCTTCCTAATTTTTGCCCCTACTTCCAACTTAGGACCTACCAGAGAAAGCCAAATATGCACCCCTAACCAATCACATAGGGTACCCCATTTCTAGCTAGCTTGCTTCAGGATGCCCCATACCAACAGCCTCCAATCAGGGCACATATGAAATACCTGAAACTTTCCCCTTTTTCCACTATAAATTTTTCCCACTCCTCTGCCTGCCTTTGAGCATCTTCCAAAACACAAGTCTTGGTGCTGACTGCCTTGCTATAGCCAGCTCTGAATAAACGGGCTTTGCTTGTTCTCATCTGGCTGGTCTTTGTTTATTTCCATGTTGTAAATGGTTATTGGTTGTTGGGAGAGAAGGAGGGCAGGAAGAGGGTGAAGGTGATGCTGAAGTTGCTGAGGCAAAGTGCCTGCTCAGGAAGGAAGTGTCATCACCTGACACAGGGAACTGGATGAAGAAGCAGGTTGTTGGGGGAAACTGGTTCCAGGTAAGAGTTCAGTTGTGAATTTCTTGTACTCTCTGGGCTTGTTTGTTTTGTTAGACATGACGTATAAAGAAAGGCTCTTTGTTCAGTCTACTATTTAAACAATTTTTACTATATATGGGGCCCTGTGCTAAGGACTTTACATACTTTATCTCATTGGGTACTCAAAATAAATTTGTTAAGTGGAGATTATGTTTCTAATGTTTAAAATGAGGAAATTAAAGTTCAGAGAAGCAAAAGATAATGAGTGCCAGGTCACAGAGCTAGCTCGTCTTAGTGAGGATTTGAATTCAAGTCAGAAGGAAACTCAAACCTATGCTTTTGTCATGCCAGTATCACTGTTGCTTGACCAGCTGCGTGGCCATGAACTTCTGGGAAACAGAATTGAGGAAAGAAGCTTCAGAGTTAGAATTTGACTTTGAGAATCACTTATGCATCCTTAACATCATCTACCCTTCTGTGTTCTAGCCCATGGTTGACATCTGATAAATATTTTTTAGAAGTAAAATGACATTTACAGTGTTAATAGCCTCTTTTTAGAATGACAGGAAAGGTAGGTTTGTGTTAGAAGACCTAGTCAGCATTTTCCCTCTGCCATTCCAAGTTCAGAATACTTGGTTGATCTGGTCACTCTCTCTGGTCACAGATTGTTTTCTTTATGCTAAAATTGGAATATAATGCCTGTCTTTTCTGTCTGATGGTGAAGTTGTGAGATTCAAATGGCATCATGTATATGGAAGTACTTTGTAAATTGTAAACTGTAACAAAAATGAAAGAGATACTCAAAATAATTACTATAGCTATGACTAATTCTTGATTTTAAATGATTGTAAAATAGGTATCAAATTTTAAGAGAGTGTTTTCAAATACATGCAGCTCATTCATCCTATCTGCGGTCACAGGTATCCACATGGAATGATATACCACGAGTCACTTGTTTCCCAGATAGAATGTGGAAACTGCCAAGAGACCCAAGTACTGGCCCGGCTTCTGGACATACAATAGTGTGACCAGAGGCATCTGATCTTTCTGACCAGCAAGCAGACAGGAGCATCTCTGTCCAGCCTACATCACAGGTCCTCTTATGAGTTTCCCATGAGGTAACACGTGGGGAAGAGCTCTGTTTACTGTAAATGACCACATAAATGCAAAGTGTTATGATGCTGCATTTGAAAATGCTATTTAAGTGCCACTTACTATTATTGTGGTTATTATTATAGTTGAAGAGTATAATGGATTTCAGCAACTAATGATACAGATACAGAATCTTTTACCACCACACAAACTCCCTGGGTGTTTCCCTTTAATAAGTACACTCCCTTTCCTTTGGAGCTGTATATTGATATAATTAACCTTCACCATTTTATGTGCTTTGCTTTTAATTCTGGATACATAACTCAGAATTATTTCATTGTGTTTACCCCTATAAAGAGGCCCTACTTTATTTCTAAATTAAATAGCATTAGGGAACATGCTACCAGGCTCACTATACTTACCATGTTCCACAAATATATTATGTCAGACTTAATATCTTCTATATGCCTAGATTTAGCTATGGCTTAGTGGATAAAAAGCTTTTATTTTGAAAACAAAAAAAGTGATTGTCAATAATTAAGATAAGGAAGGGAAATAGTTAATAAATTCTCCTTTGGTCACCTATAAAATCAACCAATTTAATTTTAGACAAGAAGAATTTAGTGATATTTTATCTATCATCTGGTGTTCATTTTTCACCTCAGTGTATTATCTCAACAACATTTCCTGATGTTTCTCAAAATAAGTGTTTTAATCTCTTGGAAGCTTCATTTGCTGATTTATACAGACGTTAAGTGACCAAGCTAACATGAACTGTACTTCGGGATACATACAACTTTATATCCTAAAAGCCTTATCGATAGTCTTAATTCATTTATTGTTCAACCGCAAATGATTCTCCAGGGGCCACAGTTTGCCAGAGACTTTTGGGGCCCCTGTGGCTGCAAGTGACAGGCACTCAAGTCAACTTGGACTGTCACAGCTTCTCTCTGCCCGGCAGCCTCACTACAAAAGCACCCCAGGTGGCTGCATCTTGGCCCTCTTTAGCTCCTGACTTTTACATTTTATTATTTCAGGCCCTGGGGGAAAGACTTCAATTATGCTCTCCCTGGTGCCACAGCCGCAGACTGGGGGAAGGCTCTCATTGGTTCAGTTTAACTCAACTGCCCACCCCTGAATGGATCCACTGGGACCAAGGAGTGAGGCCGATGTATAATAACATAACGATTTTAATTTAACTGTGAGAATAGGTGCTGGGGAAAGGGCTCATCCCTTCAAAGGCCTGATGGGAAAGGTCATGGCCGGTTGACCTTTGCAATCACCATCTTTCACACAGTATCTTGGATGGAACCTAAGTTCATGAATTGATTAGAATTTATTTTATCAGGAAAGTTCCCCACTTATCTAATATATAAAGTTACAGAAAATTCTGAGAAAAAACAATTCGGTCAGCTTAGTTATTTCCCGGATGTGAGTATGATCTCATTTAATTCTGACAATAGCCCTGTTATCCTCATTTTACAACGGAGGAAGCTGCAGCTCGGAGACATGAGGGAGCAGCTGATCTCGGGGCCAGGACCAAAACCACAAATTGCTCAGAAGTAAAGCCTTCGGCATATTCACCATTAAAACTTTTTACGTTTTAATTTCTTTCCAGAATAGTTCCATCTTTCTTAATCATTTCAGTATCTCCGGGTTTCATTGCAGGGTTAATCCGACGTATTTATCCAGCCCAATACCATCATGAGAAACAGAGGAAATCGCCTTGCTCTTCCCAGCACTGCTTTCTGAGACATTTCCGCGTTTTCATATCTTCTGTCGTGTCCATATCTTTGGACAAATGATAACCATCTGCCATATTTATCCTAAGAGATAAAGTGAGATTCTGAGTAAGTCTTCTTAAAGTAGCTACATTGTAGAATGTCATTCCATGATTATATGTATGCAGCAAAAGAAGCAACACAGTATTGGTTAGATTTTCCTTCAAGATATAAAATACACATTATTTTTTTCAGAATAGTCTGATAATTGAGAGGAATTATTCAAAAACAAGTGTTTTTGAAACTGAAAGTTTTTTGGTTTGCAAGTCTAATACACATTTTTAACTTTTTGATCTATCATTATATGCACATAAGAAGAGGTATGACATTTACGATGTCAGTAAAGAAATAAAAAATTATTGTATGTCTCTAACGTCTCTAATAGAGATTAAATAACTATCATCAACTGTTACCTTAACACGAGATTGAAATATTCACCGCACTCATGTAAGTAAAGAACTGAACACAGGCCCTCTCTCAGAACAGAAAACTCCCTAAAACTTTGAAAACTGGTTTTAGGGTTAAAAGGGCTGCTTACCACACAGATGTGCCCACGCTTACCATCAGGGCAATGGCAGACCTTGTGCAGAAGTCTGGGGAAGATATTTGGGGCATGGGACAGGGGCTCCAAGAAAAGAACATTTTCTCTTTTGCTGGAGGGCAAGGCTGCTCTGTGTCTCTGCCCGCCTGCGGCTATGCCTAACCCAGCCAGACAACGCCATTGGCCTTGGATGCAGGACAACCAGAATTTCTTTTTGTACACTCTGTTACCCGGTCTTTGAACACTTTAATTACAAGTAATTGTTCTATGCATTTCCCCCGAGAGTCTTGAACCAGCTCTTCACTCAATTTGAAAGTTAAATTCTGCCACGGTTTCATCTCGGATGGTATCTACACGACTGCATTTCCCTCTTGCACCCTTGCCTGGCATCAGCTCGGCGGCAGTGCCGGGGAGGGGAAGGCACATAGGCTTGTGATCCAGGCAGATCTTCGCCCCAGACCTACACTTTGCTTGCCCTGTGATGCTGCACAACTTACTTGACTTTTCTCAGACTTGGCTAATATATCTACAAAATAGTGATAGTAGCACCTACGTGACAGGGCTAAAGGGAGGCTTGTAAGAGATTTTTAAAAAAAATTGTTATTAAAGGGATTAAAAGAGTGTGAGTAAAGTACCTAGCCTTGAGTTTGGCTCATCGTCGGGGCTATTGAACATTCATTCAGTCTTTCGTCAATTTAATAAATTCACACAGAGTGATGACACTATGTGCCAAGCAGTGTGCTGGGCCTTGCAATCCAAGAGTGAGGAAAACAAGTACCACTCCTGACTTCACGGAACCCATATTCCATCAGGGGATTGTGTGATCATAATCACAGAAATTTGTACAATTAGCACCTTGCGTAGAATCTAAGAAGAATGCTGGGTGCTGATAGTCCAAGTAACACCATGACCAGGTGTGGGCAGCACAGGGCAACCTTTAGGCTCAGATCCAAAGAATGAGAGGATGCGAACTGGGAAAATGGAGGGGAAGGGCATTCTGGGCAGAGGGAACAGCGAGTGCAAAGGCCTGAGTCAGCAGAATTAGCTTAGGAATTGAGAGCAACATGGCTGGGGCATGGGGGTACCAGATGGGGGTCTGGGCTCACAGATGTAGTTGAGGGCTTGGTCCACCAGCCTGGGAATAATGGGACGTTGCTAAAGGATTTCTGGCAGTGTATGGCAGGATCTGATTTGCACTTTGAGAAGATCACGTGACTCCAGTGTGGAGAACAGTTTACGGGACACAGTGTCTCAGAGTGGTGATCCTCGATTTAGTCCATGACTAAACAGCTTGCTGACTGTTGTGGGTTGACCATGAGGAAAGTTGTTAACTTGGACTGGAGTGCTGGTACTGTAGATGGAAGACGACGGCGGAGCTAGGACCAGCTTGACTTGGTGAAGGATCAGATGACATAACAACGTCAAGAGAGGTGACTTAGCTGCGTTGGCTCTGTGTCTGCTACCTAAGATCGACTACTCTGTCACACAGTCGTGTGCTGAGCCTCCATCTTCCTCCCAGAAGGATGTGCCGTGACTCCCCAGTCCACAAAATTATAACATGAGTTTATTTGGCAGAAAAACCTGGGCTGAATGGACATGAGGCTAGGTAGAGGCCTTGTTTATTCCACTTACATTGAATATTTTGCTATAATATTATGTCTGTTTTATTACCCCAGACCTTGCCTTGGTGGTATGTAACAAGCAATATATATATTACCCAGGTAAATTCTGAATTATTCTGAATTCCAAAATACATCTGACTCCAAGGGTTTAGGGATCTGTAATAATTATCTTAAAACCCAGCAAACTGAAATTGGCAGCGTTTTCTGCCCAAGGATTCCCAGCTGCCCAAATCTAACCCCAGGTTAGTCTAATCCTGGTGTTCAGACTGCTCACCACTACATGCTCCCCTCTCTCTCCCTGGCCATTATTTGTTCCCTTTTTCTTTTATTTACAAGAAATAGATCTACTGGCCAAGTGCCCTCACTCTAATTATGAAATACGGATAATAGGGAAGCAGAGAAACTCACCCAGGCTTTGGAGGGGAATATACTTCCCCCCGGCGTCCGCATTTTCCTCTTCTCCGCAGAATTCCACAGCAGCCCCCTATTAATGTACTGCAAACCTGCTCACCTTCTTTTATCACAAAGCTCCTTAAAAACCATCTGTTCCAAAACGCATTTCAGTTACAATAACCACTCACTTCTAGACATTGCTTGCATTGCATCGTGTTTTATTGGTGTTCATTGTCTCGTGTGTCCTTGTGTGCATTTATATTGTAATCCCCCCAAGGAAAACTCTTGCTTTGTTCTGTCTGTCACATGGGCACACACCTACACCCATGCCCTGTATAAATAATGGATAAGGATAAAAACAATGCCATGGCCGCGTTTCATCTTTGAGGGTTAAGGAGCGGTACTTGTCATATTAAGAAGATGGCATATAATTTGATGGGGAAACTTTAAAAAAAGTGATTATTTATTTAGGTAGGATCTTTCATTAATTTTGAAGTAATTGACATTATTTGGAAAGCCACTTGGCGTAGGTAGATAAAAAAGCTTCAGTGACTGCCCATCTCAAATGACAGCTCCACGCGGTCTGCAATTGAATTGATTGCTGAAACAAAATCACCATCATCATATCATTAAACAAAAAATAACAGTCACCACCTTCCACATAAGAAAGGGGGAAATCAAGTTTAGGAGGAGAGAGTACAGAAAGGGGACAATTCATTTTTTGTGCTGTAAGTGTAGAGTTCAGGTTCTGTGCTAGACCCAAACACTGGCTGCCCAGGAAAATAAAGAAACTGTGGGAAGGTACCAAGATTCTCTCCTGTCAGAATGAATGGACTTGAAATGGGTATGTGTGTTTCAGTTTCAGAGAGAGAATGGCCTATTCGTGACGATTTACCATTTTCCCCCTCTGTAAGTATTTTGCCGTCTATGGTTGATGAAGGCCAAGTTTGAAGGCTGATGAGTTTGATGTGCCTAAGAGCAATCTTCTTACCTCACCATACCTTTGTCGAAAATTTGAAGGATACGGTGATCTGAAACCTTTTCTGTGATTTTAAATATGAGGAATTATCATTTACCTGTTGTAGTCAAGAAAACATAGAGGGGAATATAAGAGATTCTGGTATATACACTTTGCTATAAATTGAATGCTTGTGTCCCTGCAAATTTGTATGCTGAGATTCTAACGCTCATTAGGATGATACTTGGAAGTGGGCCCTTTGGGAGGTGATTAGGTCATAAGTGCAGAGCCCTCATGAATGGGATTAGCGCCCATATAAAAGAGACTCCAGAACAATCCCTATTCCCTTCCACCACGTGAAGACGCAGCAACAAGATGGCTGTCTATGAACCAGGAAGCAGGTTCTCACCAGACTCTGAATCTGCTGGTGCCTTGACCTTGGCCTTCCCAGCCTCTATAACTGTGAGAAATAAGTTTCAGTCATTTATAAGTCACCCAGTCGATGGTACTTTGTTATAGCAGCCCAGACAGATGAAGATACAACTGATATCACTAATTATTGCCAATACCAATTAATCCCTTTTCATACCTTGAAACTTTCCCCTCATGCCCAAAAAGGCAGACCTGTGGCTTTGGACAGGTATAATATAGCACCTACACTTGGAATTGACTCCCAAAGATTGCATCGGACTGTAAATGCATTTCATCTAGTTAAAAGACTTACTTGGCAGAATAAAGCCACTCCAAAATAAAAGCAGCAGCCAGCCAGAAAATGGTGAGGTCTAGATGAAAAGTAAGTCTTGTATTTTAAAAGTTACCAAACATAATTTCTTGAGCAAGTGCGACATTTCTCTATCGGGAAGAATATTTGAGAAAAATTGGACTTTCTGAAGTAGTGGTTGGTCCCACGGGACATGATGAATCACTGCCATGGATGCCTCCATCCTTGCCTAGGAGTTGTCATTACATGACCCAAGAGGGAGGTAAGACAAAACGCTTACTTTGGGGAGGGTACCACCTCTGTCCACCTGCACATCTCTACTCTCCAGGGAGAAGGGCCAGTCTGCGTTGCAATTCATCTCCAGCTGTGAAATTAAAAATAAAAATAACAGAGAAAACAAGGGCTTCCATGATTACCTCCATGTCAAAGAGTGAATACCAGTACCAAGATTGGCGTCTGAATATTTGTGATTAAAAACAAATGACAGAAATAGTTAATTGTTTATTGAATAGGTATTATACACCAGATATCATTTGCTTTGTGTAGATGATTTCATTTTATCCTCAGTCTACTTAAAGAAACTGTTGTCATTATCCACATCTTATAGATGAGGAAACTGAGTCATGGATGAGGCAGTAAACTGCTAGCTAATGGTGGAGCCAGTGTTCAAAATCTGGTGGTCAGATTCCAAGGACGCCTACTTCAGCAGTGTGCTTTATTTTCATCATTTTAACTGGCTGCCGTGGAATTTCACTTTCTCTAGTGAATATTTCTACATATTTTGCCTTTTCTTCACAGTCTGTTTCTCTGTCTTAGTGGCACGATAGTCAGAGGCACAATTACAAAGATTCACACTTGCAGACACAAAGTTATCGACTAGGAGTGCTACATGGGATTGCTAGTGGCTGCATGTGGATTAAATCTCAAGCCTCAGGGGTTACATAAACAGGCCTCCTTAGAGAACAGTGTCTCTACCTCTGGTATTTCCTTAATGTAAACGCATCTACATTTATAAGCGCAGCTCCGTAAGGCTCAAAAACGCGCCAGGGTATGTTGAAAAGGAATGCTGTTCAGCCAAATGCGGGGGAGGGGACACTCCCACTGCGGGTAGACTGAGGGCTTATGGGAGCAGGAAGACAATACAGTACAGGACTCATCACCCGACAGGCGCCGGAACCCTCGATGTCACAGCTGCTGCTTTGAGTACTCGGGGAGCCGGCATGACCAGCGAGGCCCGGCCAACATTAACTTTCCAGCTGTGCTCAGAAGCACCGTGACTGAGGATTTGAAGTCTTTCCTTTTCTTCTCCATTCTAATGAAGGTGACAGTTTTCAGGGAAAACCTTGTGAAACCTTTTCTGCCTCCCTCAGATTATCTCCACCTCCTCAGGCCATCCTCAGGTAAAACCTTATTTGTTCTTTTTGCCACATTGTCTTGCTGCTTTTTTTTTAACTACCTTCTTATCTTTCCTACTGGATCCATGAGCTTCTTAGAACTAATGAATGAAAATGTAATATATAGTCACTTAATACAAGTGCTTTGAAAAACCTAAAGTGGAGTAAGGGCATAGTGAGTGACGGGAGCTATGACTCTGGATGGGGGTATCATGGGTGTTTTCTCTGAGGAGGTGACGTTTGAGGATGCCTGTGTGAAGAGAGGGTTCCGGCTGTGCAAATACCTGGAGTGAGAACAGACAAGGTAGCGAGAACAGCAAATTCAAATCTCCTGAGTTGGAATGTTCTTGATGTGTTCCAAGAACACTGTGGTAGCTGCATGATGTCCCACAAAGATATCCAGGCCCTAATCTGTGGAACCCATGAATTTGTTAGGTTGTGCGGCCAGGGGACTGTGAAGATGTGACTAAGTTAATCTAGGAGATTTTCCTAGATTGTCCAGATGAGCCCAATGCAACCACAAGGGTCCTTATAAGAAGGAGGAGGAAGGACGGGCAGAATAAATCGTAGGGGAAGTGAAGAGAGAAGAAAAGGGTTGAATAACGCAAGAAAGGGGCCACAAGCCAAGGAATGCAGGTAGCCTCTAGTAGGTGAATGAGGCAAGGAAATGCAGCCTACAGAGGAACAGCCTGCTGACACATTGACTTTGGCCCAGTGAGACTGGTTTTGGACTTCTGACCTCCAAAACTGTAAGAGAATAAGTTTGTGTTGTTTAGAGCCACGGTTCATCATGGTTTGTTACAGCAGCAATAGAAAGATACTACAAACATGAACAAGTGTGGAAGGACGTGAGGTTAGAGAAGGGACAGAGGCCAGAGCTGGGACGAAGGCCGTATCGGTCAGAATAAGAACTGGAGATGCGGATGAGCGTGTGACATATTGAGTGAGTCAAATCCTTCTGGAGAGACAATCAATCAAACGAACAAACAAAAACAAGAACTAGTTGAGGTTCCATCCATTTCAAATAATCTCTAATATTTGAAATTTGAATATGCCAAAAAGTGTAAAGAATCATTCAAATGTATTATGACAGAATTTGTTCTATGACTTGTATAAAACAGTAATTTTAACTTTGTTTAGTCATAGACCCCTTGGAATATCTGCTTTTAGAGACACTATATAGAAAAATGCACATGCATAAAAGTTGGATAAAATTTCAGTTGCTTTGTGGAACCCTCTGAAGCCCAGGCATGGGTCTCAGCTCACATATCCTTGTAATACATACCAAATTGTTGAGCAACCTTTTAGAAAAACCAAGTTTTATGTCATTATTCCTTTTGGTTGAAGTTGGCTGTCTTAGCCAAGGCCCCCAAACAGAGCCTGAGACACAGTTTTGGAATCAGGTGACTTATTCTGGAAGTGATCCCAGGGGGCAGGAGGACAGGAGGGTGGGGATTCAGTGGGGAAGGAAAGAAAGCAAACTCGAGAATGTCTTACTGAGTTGGCACTTCTTCTCTCCAAGGGTCTTTTGAAATGTTTCAGGATTGTCTGCCTGGTGGATAGAAGGAGCAACAAGTTAAGTGCTGGCTCTTGTCTCCCAACAGGACAGTGGCTTCATGGCCCTGAATTCTCCTGTCTTCCCACTGTGCAACTCTGAATACTGAGCTGCTCTCCCAGACCCTCCGTGAGAAGTCCTGGAGCAGAAGACAGAGGTGGAGGTGTGGCCTTGGAGCGAGGGTGGGGTGCTAAGCTTCACTTCCTACCGAGCTGGTGGATGTGCCCAGAAGTGGTCTCTGCAACAGCGGCTGGACAAAAGGAGGGGCCCAGGGGACTTACAGTGACCCCCAGGAGGTGCCCATCACACTGGACACTCCCTCAATCATATCTTCATCTTTTTTGATGAGAACACATATTGATTTTCACATAGTTATTTTAATCATCAAGTTAAATCAAAGTTGTTTTGACTTTTGTGAATATGCGGTTTGAAAATGTTACTCTTTATTTTCCTTCATGTGTTTACAGTCTATTTATATCTAGATTATTGAATTAAACTGTATTAATTTAGTTACAATAATGAGAACAGACAGCATGTATACGTTTTTTGCCAGGTACGGTTACAAACAATTCATATGGATTTTCTCGATGAATCCTTACAACAACACTATGAGGTAAGTAATACTATCCTTTTTTCATAGATGAGGGATATGAAGCTTGAAGAAGTTCAGTCACGCACCAAGGAGCGCACAGGTATTATTGGAGGCAGCATTCAAACTCAGGTTTTTCTAATACCAGGGCCATAAACCACTATGTTTCTCAACATCCATCATGCATCAAAATCACCTGGAGAGCTTGTTAACACAGAACCACACCCCCATCCCCTGCTGTTATCTGACTCGCCTCTTCTGGGCTGGAGCCTGAGAAGGTGCATTCCTAACAAGTTCCCAGAAGTTGCTCATGCTGCTGCTTTGGGGACCGCACTTTGAGAACCTGTCACTGCACTGTGTTAACCGACCTTTCCAGTTTACACACTACTTCAAAAGCAGCAGCTTCAGATCCTTCCAAACCATATTCCCCAACATCTGTTCTTAGGTTTTCATCTTCCACCTTAGTGGAAAGAGGATGATAGTGGAGAAGTTCTTCTGAGATGATCTCTTCCTGGAACTCTTAGTGATTCTGTTTTATTCCCCCCAGCCCATGATGAAGGGCTTTGTGCCTATTAGCGGTGGAAACAGGTTCAGCTCGTGAGGCATTTTCTTGTTGGAAATCCAAAGAAACACATCCATCTTACAAATGATGTTTCAACTCTGCCTAAAATATAAATATTTATGAGAGTGAGGTTAGCTATTTGGCATGTGATACTTATTTTTTGTTAAAGTTTTCCCATTAGAAGACAGTTGCTTGGGAAAGCCTTAGAAACTAATATTGCATTTCACTTCATAAAGATTGTGGAAACCTAAACAGCAAGAGAATCCACATTCCAATTGCTGATGAGAGGTGAAGACATGTTCCCACAACCTCCCAGCGCTAATGAATTACAGTTGCAACATGCAGCACAACTCAGTGTTGTGTTTCCAAGCCATAATTAAGGAAGAAAAGAATTATAGTATTAGGACTGAGGAAAAATTTATAAAAGGAGAGCCATGGCAAGAGCGGGATGGTAGCAGAGACTGGCTGACCTGAGAGAAGAAGCAGTTCAAGGGAGGCACAGTGAAAATCAACCCTGGAAATGAGGTCCCAGTATTCTTGGCTAGGTGACACAGGTACCACAAAGACATAGAGTCCACCACGGTTAAGGACAATTTGTAGTCAGCCACGCTTGGCTTTTCCAGTTGGCGCTTCTCAGTATGGCGTAAAAAGATCGCCCCACCAGGTTAAAGTTGGGGTGTCAGATTCAAACCACATCACTGGGATGTTAGCAAAGAAGGGAAATCTATACTCGGGTGTTTAGAAAATTATGTAAAACATTTTTTTTTCCTGAGATGTTCATTTCTTTTTCAAGAGACACAATGGGGAAAGTATGAGTGTTGAGTCCAACAGACCCGCTTTCACTCTTGGCTCTGTCTCAGGTTACCTTGGTGAGTTTGCAGGAGACTTGACCTTGGTGATTCCCATTGTCCTCATCTTGGCATGACACTGAGTTTCCTGGGTCCATGTGAGGACTATCTGAGGCATGATGCCGGACACATAGTGTGCTCTCATGATTTGGTTTTGTACACGGAAATTATCCTGTCCTTGGAACAGTGCCTGGTACGCTGTAATGATAGGTATGCAATTTTAATATTGATAACAGTATTTGCTGCTTTCTACCAAGGCACTCCAGAAGGAGCATTTGTGTTCGGGCAACTGCTGGTGTGGATGCTTTTCCTCCATGTTTCTTGGGGCTCTATCTGCTCATATTTAGAAAGTTAGACAAAAATTTGGGGGTAGGTTTAAGGCATGTTACGAACGTGGCCATGTGCCTTTTGAATTGAAAAGGTAAACGTATAGTGCTTTTATACATGCCACTTCAACTGAGTCAGAAATTGAGATAGAGGGAAGCCACAAAGATGAGGAAGAAATGACATGAGGAGAAGTAGAGGGGAAAGGTGAGGGAAGGGCCGTAGAGGAGAGGGGAGAATGGGAATGAGCAGGAGTAGCAGGAGGTCTAATAGTAGTGGCACTCGAGGTGTCTTAAGCGATCCACAGCCCCAAGTGCTGACTGTCTTCTAGGTTAGCACCGCCAGCTCCATGAGGCTGGACTAGGCGCTTCATAGGCATCACTTTATTTAATCCTCACAGCGGTGGAGGAGCAAGTGCAATTTTCATTTCCTCTGTAGAGACAAGGACTCTAGGAGAGAGAACTGATGAGCCAGCCCTGCACTGCAGAGTGCTCTTCCCCACTGCACTCCTCTGCCTCCAGTTCTAACCTCCTTTCCCTAGACGCCCCATTTCTCTCCCATCCCCCACACCTTGCAATATTTATCATAATTGCAAAGTGAAGAAAGAAAGGTCTCCTATATAATATAGCAGCTTACTCTTCTTCATTTTGATTTGAAAAATTTTGAGTAAAAGACAGAGCGTATGAAGAAGGGGGTGGACAGAGAAGGGATACCAGGGTCCAGTGCTGTTCTCTAGAACTTTATCTTTGTGCGTGTGCTGAAGAAGAATAGATGGGATGGGAGAAATTCGGGGCCTTGGAGAGTGGAGAGGGAAATCTGGAGATAATATAAAAAAAGTAAACAGAAAATAATAAAAGGCAACTTCAAAGCCATTATAATTTCATTATGATTTTCGTCTTGGGAGAAGCCAGAAATAAAAGGATCTATTTGAACTCTGGGATAATTCATACTTGAATTATGAATTCTGAGATATTTTGAGATATCTGTTCCGAGATATTCTGAGACATTTTGAGATATTCTCTTCGCGTGAGGACCTATGGTTACGTTAAAACTTGGGAGTGCTTAAAATGATTCCTAAAGTTGATACTTTGAGTTATTGCTGTGAAGAACCTTTAGCATGACTCTTAACATTATGTCAAGCAATTAGATCTCAGTAATTCCAGTACTATGGATTCAAATAACTTTAGACTTGTTGAAATAACTGTATATGAGAAAGGATGGAATAATTCTCAGATTTTGAGAATTCATTAATTCTACTCTCTCTTCAGTCAATGCCAGCTTTACGTCACTCTATTCGATTCTTAGAAGACCAAGGAAAGAGTCTTAAAATGCTCAACTCACAAAAGCATACATGTAAGGAACGATGCAATATAGTAATGCATTTCAAGATTTAATAAGAGCCACTGCTATTTAGATCTTATTTTCGTTAAGGACAATTAATTCAACATATACTTACTGAACATCTACCCCAAGGCATACATTGCAGTAACTGTTGGGAGACACTAGGATAAGCAGCAATTGTTGCTCTGAACTAAATCAAAATGTAGACGAGGAGACAGATAGGGGAATAAGGTACGCTTTGATACTAGTTATAAACAATCACAATTCATTAACTTGAATGCATTGAATTCCTCACAATGTAGTTTGGTCTACAACTAGAAGCAGAGACTACAGAATTAGCTGAATGTACTGGAATATGCTGGGCTTCTTCTCACGCCCCACTTCTAGACTCTGCCATCCAACTTGGGACTGGCGACAGTATTTCCAGAGCTCTAATAATATCCATTATTTAAACACTGGGACGTCAAAATGATCACTAGAGAACTACTTATGAAGTACTCTTGGCACCCCTGAGAAGGGCACACTAGCATGTCTGTGAGGGCGCTGGAGAAAGTGGCCAGAAACTTAAGCCAAGTGTTTGCTTATGCAGTTTGCCTTAGTTAGGGATCACAAAATTTGGACTTCTCTCTCATTCTCTCCAGCCAGTAATTCCAAACACATTACAGTTTTAAATTCTGGAGGGGCTGAAGGACTATTTAGGGAAGAAAGAGAAGGAAGTGACTCTCTTATTTAATTTTTTATACACCACTCCACTGAGCTCTAGGAGCCTATGTGTAGTGAGTGGAAAATTCACTCCTATTAGGGCCCATCCAACAGAAAGACACTTGACTTGAGAAAGACTGGGCTTCCCTTCACCACTGACACACTCAAATCAATGTAGGGTTTTAGGAACAAATCCCTGCTTTTGTGAAGTGGATAGTTTTTATACACTTTTGACAATAAGTATTTTTTGGTGCAGTATCTTCCTTGCTTCCTAGAATGCCTTAGTACTGGAAAGAAATTCAGTCTCTTCTCTTTTATTTTCACAAAATCTCTCATTTGTCCTTCCGGCATTTTTGTGGAGCTTCTAGTTTGGGTTTGCTGCTGTCATGTGGGAACAGTGTAGCATGCCACAGAATTGTGTTTTTCTTTTAAAAGATGTGATTTCATTATTGAGATGATTCTTTTGATTTCCATTTGACGTTCCTTTATAGACGTTGTAAGTTTCCTTATACAAAAGAGGAATAAAATAAAAAACAAGTGAAATTGGAACAACCTGTAAGGAAGAACACCTGCCAAGTGTGTGTTGGGTTCTCCTATGTGTTACTGTGTGGAAAACGTGGGGCCTGCTTCTTGATGTGGAGTCCTATCAGGATCCCTGCTCTCCCAGTGCTGCACCTCGAAGGCCTGCAGTCCTGTCTGGACCAGAGCTAGCTAGTGCTGGAACAGGGAAGCCATGCATTTTGTGCTGAAGGCCAGCTTTCAGGTCAGGTGACAGACTGAGCCCTGCTCTTGGGATCTTATTTTCATGGCAGAATAAGTTTCACCCAGCTATTAAGAGGAGGTTCTGCAGAGGAGGGGCACCCTGGGGTGCAGGAGCCCAGAAAGGGGAATTTGTGTTTCCTGAAATATGAAGGGAAAGGCTCTGTGCTAGTGATAGGAACCCAAGGCCTCATGGATGGGGAGGTGGGACTCCCAGGTACTGTGCAGCTGAGGTTGGAAGACTGTTTGCTCATTACCCACTACTGCTTTGTGCTGGGGGTACTGAGCATGTCAGTAGTACTAAAAGAGCTTTATCCTTGGCGACTAGCGTTGGGCGTTGCCGCGACATGGGAGGGGTGTGGATTAGTAAAGGCATTTGCCCAATAATGAGCAGGAGCTCACCAGACTATACAGGGTCCATGGGTAACAATGATACCTTGTGGCAACAGAGGAGCTACTGTGACCATTGTCACAGGGGCCAAAGCAGTCAGCTAAATCAGAAAGACTTCTTTACCACGGAAATAATTAACTCTGGAATCTAAAAAATCATTAGCAATCCTCCCCATCTTCTTCCTGCTAATAGCGGTGTTGGTAAATAGGCTGTTTTGACTGCAGAACTTCCCCGCTTCCCCTACTCCTTAGATCCATGGGCATGGCAGGGGGTGGGGGATTCCAAAAGCAACTCTACACATCCAAGATTGCAAATTACCTATAAAGTGAAATTTGCAACTCTTACCTAAGTACCCAATTTTAAAATACAGGGTTCATGCTAATTTAGGGAATCATTGAACATGCGGCTGATGGACTGAAAGGGGTAACGTGTGGTGTGTGTTCCTTTGCAGGCACCACTGGAAACCCTCTTATGTCCTCACATCATTAGATCGTCCTGGCTCATCCTATGGAAGCCTCCACATTCACAGGTGGGCACAGAAGAGATGGAATTTTGTGCAGTCTGTACTGTAGTGTGGCCCCTGGAAGACCTCAAGAAGCCTACAATCGAGTGTGGCCACCACAGACCCAAAAGACTTTTTCTTACCCACTATATCTAAAATCAGTCTCCCTTTGTGTGACACGGTCTTTGAGAATCTGCCTGGCTCTTTGCTCCTTCACTCTGCACCAGTCCTTTTGTGGAAGTCTGAAGTGTCCTTAGTATGAATGCTTCATGTTCTGGTCACTTTCCACTTAAAATGTTTAAGTATGGGAAAATTCAAAGGACATTCAAGGAGTGAGGTTGTGTTGATTCTTTCCATGTAACTGCAGACAAATCTGGCAAAAAGATGGTAAACTACAGTTCTTTCTTATTGAAAGAGCATTATATTGAGAATGTATTAACAACTGAACCAAGCAAAATTTCCCCTGTCAGTGTAGCATTTTGGGAAACAATTTGGCGACTATGAGGAAAAAGTCACTGCATGATTGATCTGTAACGATGGGAACACAGGTGATGAGAACTGATGAATTTAAAAAGCTGAGCTAAAGAATTCTGTATATTTTGCTCTAAACGTGGAGAAAGTTAAAAATGTTCTAAGAATTCCATTGTTCTAAACTTCTCTCCATATATTTTTCTACATATGGCGCTTTCCTGCAATTTAAGGAATCACATGCCAAAACACCAGTTTTAAGGAAAAAATAGGCTGGAGCAGAGGCAAACCGACAATTAATACATTTCTTTCTTTTTGCCTTCTCTATAAGTTAATGGGTGTTAATTAACAGGCACCAGAAAATTCAACATTGCAGGGTAGGATTATTAAACATTTTTGGGTCCAATACAGTGGTAACAGCTTCAGTCAGTGTAACACACCCTCCTACAAGTAGTGCTTAATTACAGGGATTAGCAAGCAGCGACTCTCTTAGTTAGCTTTAATTTTTCTAGACATCTCCCAGCCGAAAAGCCCTGGCTCTTAGATTTCACTACAGTGCAGATGATACTGATGGTGAATCCAGAGCAGAGAAGGAACAACTATAGAAGAATCTATATAACTGGCTGAAATAACATCTCTGAGGAGCAGGTGCTCTGTAATCTTGCAAATCAAATTAAAAGCAAAACAAACTATTTCCTTTTAACTGTGACCAGAGTCAAATATCCTTTTGGTATTAAAGAAGCAAAACATTCTTAATTGTTTATTGATTATTCAAATCATGTAAACCTGTGACATATTAGTGTGGTTAAACTGTTTCTTTTTTAAGCGTGGGCGTCAGGGCTTAATGGGAAAGCGATATGCTACGTGAAAGTTAGTCTTGATATTGCTTCTCTGTTTGGGATGATCCAAGGTGGGGGTCGCGGGGCGGGGGAGGCCTTCACCAACCTGAAGGGTGAAGGAGCATCATAAGTGATTGTTCGAGCAGCCTGAGAATAAGCTTTGAGACATCTATATAGAAACTTCTGTTCGTCCTCTCTAGTGGTGGAGACTCCTGCCAAGTAGTGAGCTGGCAAAGAATAAGAAAGCAGAGAGAGGTGGGGAATCTTGAAAGATGATCCTTTACTACTTAAATGAGTTTTTGGTCAAAGTCTTTGAGCACAGTCTAAGAATGAAAAATAGAGTGGGAGGAATATTTTTCAGCTACTTTGCAATCTAATAATGTCAGCTTTTAGGGTTGAGGAGAAGAAAAATATGGGGAGACAGAAAGTAAAAATATTCTGAGATTAAAATGTTATCTTTAAAGATTGTGCTTCAACCACGCAGCGACCAAGGGCTTTCATGCTGGCTGCAAAGTGTGACTAAATCTCGGTTCCTTGTGGTAGAAAGTAATTAGCTGTTCCCTGGCACCACTAGGTGGAGATGTAGCTTTACCAAGCGCTGACTCCTTGGCTAAAAATGGCCTGTGATGGCTGTGAAATCCTTAACAGAAATCTAAAATGTTCAAGATTGATCAATTATGAATCATGTTGGTCATGAATTCACACTAATCTTTGGGGTCGGGGGGGCAGATTTTTAAAAATCCCACATCATACAACAATAGCAAATAACCCTCAACGTGCAGTTGTAAAGTTGTCCATGTGAATTATTATTTTTTAAGCCGTAAGTTCTGATGTTTAAGACTCCGAGAGAATAATCACGCCATGTTATAAATTGTCTGCTGCCAATACACACATATTTTCCTTTATTCTCACACCAGCTGCTAGCTCATGCTATCAGTGGTCAGGAACAAACAAACAAAAACTACCCCTAAAAAAAACCCCGCAGAGCTTCCTTTCCAACTTCACCGGTGGAAATGTGCCAGCAACTGGCGGGAGTTGGGAATTGTGTGTTCGAGTTTAAGGGGTTGTTTCTAAATGTAGTACTTTTTGAGAATCTCATTACCTCACATCCCGATGTGTGAAGTGTGATTCACAGCACAGTCTGCTAAAGGCTAGTTAGCTCTTGTCTCAACGGTCTTGGGTGTCTAATATCCCATTAATCAAACCTTAGTGAAATGATGCATTTCAGTTTGTTTTGGCTGAGCCTCTTCTCTCTACTTAGCTGACCCCTTTTCTTTTATGTAAACTTTTCTATGCCCATTGGTAGATGGCATGGGCTATCAGATGGCTTCCAGAATAGACAATGGATACCAATCGTTTTCTAGAAAGGCAAAGAGTCATTTATTATTCCTCCTTTCACACTTGTCTCTCAGACAAAACTGCTCCTGAAGTTCATTTAATCATTCACTCACATTTTCTCTCTCTCCCATTCTTTTGGTCTCTTTCATCGAAAGAATACCTCATAGATTTCATCTAAGTTGCCCATGAAACCCTACTCCTCAGAGAGTGTGGCTGTTCCACCTGCCAGTATTCCATTTAAAGACTCCATTTTCTCATGGAGTAAAGGAACTTTCCATTTATGGCTGGGAAAGTTCAAAGACCAATGTAATCCTTGCTGTATTACCATCATGCAAGTGGAAACTCTTCCAGGATGAATATCAAAGTTGAAAAATAATCAATTGTGGTGGAAAAGCAGTCATCATACCAAAAGATATTTAACATTTTATTAAATATTTTCTCCTTAAAATTTTACAATACGCAAAATCTTTTATTACTGTGCAAATTAGCCCATGAAGAAAAATAGGAAACCTTTTTAATAGCCAGTATTTAGTGGCCAGGGGGAAAAGGAGGTACAAACAATTAAAATACAAAAATTGGATTTACATCTGACATTGCCTTCCATCTCACTATTGATTTCCAACTGCTGCAAGGTAATATTAACATAAACTTTCATTTATTTCTTAAACGCAACCCCCAAATTATGACCATACAAATCAGATAACTCTTTCACAGTGGTTGGTTTGTAAGGGACATGTGCCATGTTCTAATCACAGTCACGTGTTTCTTCTTAAAAGCCAATCTCATCGCAGTTCCTATCAGCATCACATTTACTAGTTATTGTCTGATTCTAGGGGGAAGGAATCTAGCTCTAGAAGCCATACTCTATGGAATAGACTTTAAAGGAACATTATGAGCAAAGCATTGCACTGGGTTTATCAGGGATGCAGGGCTGACCGTCACCTGGTCTCATCAACTCCTCACAGAGATCACACGCCAACAAATGCCAACAGCAGCGCTGCATGAATATTATCTGGAAGATGGTTCTTCTTTCTTTAGCAAGTGAACACCTCAGAAGTCACCAGAACACCAGAGTTTTTGATAGAAACATAAAATCCTTTATGCATTGGAAAAAATAAAACTTATGTTTATTAATAAGGTGCAACTTTAAAAAATAGCTAATTGGTTTTTTTCGTGCTTACTAGGTGCAATTAAAGTACTTTGCATGATGAACTGATTTAATCCTACAAGAACCCAGTGAGGTAGTACTATTATTATCTTCATGTCATATACAGAGAGGTGATGGAACTTGCCCAGGAAGACACCGCTAGTGAGTGATGTGGCTAGGATTCACATCCCAGGCTACTGGACAGCAACACCCACTAGCTTACCCATTTCACTATAATATACAAATATATAGAGTTCTCCATAGGTTTGGGGATGGGGGATTTGTTCCAGGACCTTTCCCCAACAGATACCAAAATTCAAGGATGCTCAAGTCCCTTGTATAAAATGGCACAGTATTTGCACATAACCTATGCACATCCTCCCATATACTGTAAATCCTCTCTAGATTATTTACAATACCTAATACAATGTAAATATTATGTAAATAGTTGATGCATGCTATTACTTAGGGAATAATGACAAGAAAAATGTCTGCTCATGTTCAGTAAAGACGCAACCATTGCAGGCCTTTCCGTCCACAGTTTGTTGAATTCATGGATGTGGATCCTGTGAACACGGAGGGCTGACTGTCTTTGCTTTCAATATCTTGTAACTTTTTTGTGATAGGAAGAGTTTTCTTGGCTAACATGGACATACATATTATCCTAAAAAATACCCTATAGAAGTTCCACTTTTCCCAGAAGAGATGAATGTATCTTTCTCAATTCAAGTCATCTTGATATATGGTGCTATTTTTAAAATTTACAATTAACATTTTTAACATGTCACTAGTTCTCCCACAGTAATAGTACGATATATATTTTAATTTTACTGTGGTGACGGTACAATAAGTTGTAGAACCAGGCTTTTACATAAGGGATGAGATCGGGAAAAAGAGTAGTTTTTAAAAATCAACCTACATTATTCGTTGGTATAACATTAAAATAACAAAGAATTAAAAGAATAAAACATTTTTGGAATAAAACTGTATGTTGATTAGTGGAAAGAACTGTTTTAAGCAATGCTCATGTGAATATCACACACACACATTCAGCACATACATGAGATTGCTTCTGAGCAATATCATGCAATCAACACAAACTTTCTTTGCTCAAGGAAGACAGACGTAATTTGAACCATGAATACGAATAGGGTGGTCCCGTTTGAACACAAAAGTCAAGTTTTAGTTAGAGTGAAATTTAGAAAAATCCATATGCAGAAAAAAATTCAAATCAGAACTTTCTGGGCTCTGGGAAGAAACTAAATTTCTCCATCCACACTGGCTGCAGTGAGATCCCGCTGTCTTCCGTCCAATGTTAGTCTAAATACCTCATCATCAGTGACAGATTGTGAGGAAAAAACGCGTACTCGCCTCATCAGCCTTCTCCTCAAATATTGCATATTAAGAAGGTTTCAGGGAAGTCAGTCCTGGATGTGATACTGTGCTGGTGTGTGTGCGCTTCATACGTGTACAAACCTTCTGAAAAGCCAGTCACCGCAAAACTAAGGATCACAGAAAGAAACCGCACGTTAAAACAAAAGCAAAAAAGGATTCCGTTGATGAAGGGGGTGGAGAAGAAAATTGGTTACAAGCAAGCTTCTTACTAAGCAATTATTTTGGCTTATCTTGTTGTCTGTTATAACTCGACTTGAAACTCCCCCAAATGAAACGTTCTCAGAAAGGCACTCACTGCAGAGGTGATGGAGGGGAATTGACCAGAGAGGCGGAGCTTGCTGTTTGCCTGAAATGCCTCCTCTGCCACCACAAAGCTGAGGAGAGGAGGCCACAGTTGGCCACGTTTGATTCCAATCAAGCCGCATAAAACTTGTCAAGCTCGCACATGTGATTGCTGCTAACTTCTGAGGTGAAATGCATTTACTTCATGTTTTCACTTTTCATTCTTAGAATCCCTGGTCCTCTCCACAAAAATGTATTTCTACAAAAGTGTACTTTGTGGACATTTGAGTTGTTGGAAACATTGATCAGATCAGATGGGAAAAGAAAAAGAAAAGGAAGCTGGCCACCTCGAAGTCTTCTCCACTGACAGAACATATGTTTGATCAAAATGCAACGTCATTTGTCTTTTGTGGCTCTTTGTCGATCATGTTTGCTGGAAGGATAAGTGAACTCTGCGAAAAGACATTTATCTAAATTATCCTCATAAAGTGCCGTCAGTCTGGGCAAAAAGAAAAATGAGAGAAAGGCAGTCTGTACACAAATGCCTTATGTTTAAATTATCTGAGGAAAAATATAAAGACAGATCATGTAACCAGTGTTTACACATATGTAATGATAAATATCACATATACACACATATACGTATACACACATGTAAACAATATATGTATGTATATACGCAAATATATATGCATGTGTGTATATATATGTGGACTAGGATCTGGTATGCTAAAAGTTATCCTTGTGGTTAGCTATTCAGCTCTTAGACTTTCAAAATCCTTATCACGCACCAACCTAGATATAAACGAAGAATCCTCACCGGCTCACTGATAGAAAGCCAGTAAGCAAATTGTAAACAAATATGGGTAATGTCTGAGAGTCTGTGCCGACAAGTAGATAAGAAGATAAATGTAGAGTTTCTCTTAATTAGCCTTTCTTAATTAAAAACAGCAGCACTATTGTGATCAAAATGAACTCTGGTGGGAGTGTGGTCACTTGGTCTTCTGGGTATCACTCGAGGAAAATTAGATTTTTTTTCCCCTTCTAGGATAAATTGTGCACTAAAGAAGGAATAAATGGTGTCTGTGAGCACTGTCCCTTTGGTTTTTATCTGTGTGAGATGGATGTGCCTCTTGCCGTTTTCAGAATGGCGTGGGGGCAGACTTAGCCATCATTAGCACCCCAGGATGGATCCAATTCACTAATTACTTATGCTGTCCTGGTTCACTGAGATTTAAGTACCAAGTCAATCCCATTATCTGCAGTCTCCCAAGCTTGCCAGAGCCATCCGTCTTTCATGGAAAAGAAGCACAAGGGTTATCAATTGGGCCCTGCAAGACTTGGGATTTTCCGACTTTGGGAGAAGGCAAGATTAGTCCCGACTCAAGTCCAGTCCCCTCTAAGCCGCTACTTTGGATGCGATAAAAGTAAACGGTGACAATTATCCAGAACTACGTGAAGAAGCGGGAGGGGAAAAGCAGAGAGCAAGGGGAAGGGAGGGGAGAAAAGGAAAGAGGGAGGAGAGATTAAAAAGCAAAGAAAAGAACGTGTTCCCTGCTGTGACACACGGCCTGTGGTTTCAGGCAGCTTTTCACATCACCTCCGAGCTACAAATGACAATTCATCTGTTACAAACGCATGATAATATAGTCAGAAATCAGGAATTAAAATATTCCGAAGGCCTGAGGCCCCCTCTGAGAGGAGGGGTGGGGGGATGGGCTGCAAGAGGGAGAAGGGGCTCAGGGCGCCTGCCTTGTGCAAGGCCTCCTCTACCCGCATTGGACGTGTTCAGTGTCTGTGCGGCTCCCAGGCCCTGGCTGTCTGGAATGGGTGATTGGCACCTGCTCTGCTGAGGGGAAGGGCCTGGCAGCTATTGGCAGCACTGTCGCGTTCATTTGCACACTTTAGGAAGCAGCAGTGTGGCTACTAATACAAAAAAGAATCTTCTAAGCAGCATGACATCTCTTGGAATGGAATATTTGTCTTTACAAATGATTGCTCTGCTGCCAGCACTTGACACGGTGCTCGCAAACATGTGTAATTGTTGGAAGTGTAATGATGATTATTTGCATATTTAATGTTCAAACAGTACTGAAGAAGCAACCTAGACTAAACCTTTTAGGGGAAGATTTGAATATGTTCAGCACCAGCCGGAGGAGTCCCAGGAAGTAGGAGGGATCCGATGGAGAGCAAATGCAGGGATAATTGGCTTAAAGTTCAGCTGCACTCCCGCCTTGGTGTTTTTATTCACGGACACAATAGCACTCCCTGGACCCATGCGAGGTGGAAGTTCACCAACACCAGAAAGACGCTTTCTCTTGGCTCCGGTTCAAACATAAACCGCAAGACGCCCTGTATCAGCCTGGTTTTACATTAACCAACTGTGAGTCCAAGAACAGGGGCCAGGAAATTGGGATAAGAGTTCTGATGCTATGATGAGGGATGACGTACAGGGAATGCATTACACTTTTTACCCACTGGGAAATGGAAATTGTCCACCCGTCGCTGTACCCCAAAGAAATCGTTCTTGGGGAACAATTTAGCTGTACTAATAAAATGGCATTGTTTTCAGCTTTGTAGGGTGAACGTTTTGTTCTCTGAAACAGTACACGCTCTTCTAAGATTCTTTTCCAGTTTTCTCTTAAACGGATCATTGTTCTATTAAGTGTTCTTTTTTCTGGATATTGACTAAACCTATTGAGATAATCATTTTGCAATACATACATATATCAAATCATTATGTTTACAACTAAAACGAATACAACATTATATGTCAATTATATCTCAATAAAAAACGCTCTTTAGCTCATAATATTCCTTGAAAATAAAGAGAGCAGTGAATACTCTAAATGAAATCACAAGTAGCTCTTTTGCCCCGTCCCTACCTCCCTCAAATTTGGACTCAAATTCATCCCTATGGGGTCCATAAGGTGTGAAGTCAAACGCTTTGTCTTTCTGCTTTCCAGCTGTGACCAGATGAATTTGGGAGGCCCCAGTGATGCATGGGGACAGTTTCTCAAAGTAGGATCCATTGTAGGGAATGTCGTGGAAAATCCAGAACTCAGAGCATTACCTGTGCAGGTGACACTCGTTGCACCAAATTCCTCAATAGTGACAAAGACCCAGGCCCTGGCATCTGGCCCGCCTGCCTTTCGGAGGAGCTGGTGCTAACTAGGCTCTCACAGCAGGCCTACCCGCGCTTCCCCACACACGCGTACACATCTTGAACAACTTGAAACTCGGAGACTGTGCTGCGTGCTCCAAATCAGCAGGAAAGAAGATTTTAGATGGGGGTAATCATCTCAGGCAAAACACAACTCTCTGAAATCAATGGAATAATTTTTGATAATGCAGCCACTCGATCTGGTAATTTGGCCTTTCACCTGTAGTGAACAACTTCACTGGAGACTTTCTTGAGCTATTAGACGCCTCTTACCTGGAGGCTATCCTGTTCTTGTCTTTCAAAGGGTGCTGAATAATTAGCTTTTGAGTTTAGTGCTTTCCCTCCTTCCTCTCTCCTCTCACTCCTGTCTCCACGCCCCGCCCCGCTCCTCCCAGCTTCCTCTCTCTCAGATTCCTCCAAGCCCTGTGCCCGTGCCCCCTGCCATAAGCTGCTTGGTAACAAGCCACAGCGCATCTCCAAACTGGGCAGACATCGGAGGGGCAGCACAATCCACTCGACTCACTTATCATTTTCTAAATTGATTTTTAAAAAGCTGATGGGTGAATAGAGACTGAACACCTCCATTCCCGGCCCTGTTGTCCCGGCATCGCTCTTGGCACGGCCAGAGCATGGCTGACAATGCTCCTGATGAGCCCTGCCTGTGGGACATGGGAGACGGGCCTCTGGCAGATGGGGTGTGGCAGTGTTAGCTCTGCATGCCTGTCACTCAGAGGACTAATTCTTTAGAAACTAAAAAATACACGAATTTTACTTCTGAGCATCAAAGAGGTTAACCACTCTGTGGTGACGTGAAGGTGGAAATACCAAGACAAGGAAGTACTGATAGTTGCAGGCACTTTTCCAAATTCATCCATCTTAATTCTCATGACAACCTGAACAGAGAGGTACTGTATTCTCAAGTGCCTATTTTACAGATCAGGAAACTAAGGCAAGAAGAGAATAAACAATGAGCCCAGTGTCTCACAGCTCACAAAGGATGAGTCTGAGATTCAAACCCAGGCATAGCAGCACCAGGGTCTAACCACTATGCCATCGTGTCTCTTGGGGTTGTTAGCTACACTTCCTGTCCTGATGCTAACTTTGGGCATTACATATGGATGCTAAAGCAGTCTCATCTCCCTGGACTGTTGTACTGCAGTATCACAAGACTCTGCTTGCCATTTTATGTCACTTTAGAAAGAAATTCATCAGAAGCAGAGATGACCACCACTGACCCCTGGGATCAGCTCATCGCTCTCTTACAACCCGGAACACAGAAAGCTAAGGGACTTATTTTTTTTAATATAATATTAAAGCAACCCTTGGGATACAGAGTTGAATTTTATTCCTTGTTAAATTCTTTGAAGAGCAAAGTATTTAAAAAACATATGACAATAATTAGCAGTATTTCTTTAGGGGTTTGTTGGTTTGACCTTAGCCTTTTAATCTGTCAAAGTATGCTAATCGGCCTGACAGACAGAAAGATAAAATGCAGAGGCAGATGCAATAGTAGGGAAAAGAGGGAGAGAGCGGAGATGATGAGGACAAGGGCAAGCAAAGGGCACTACGGCCAATGGTCACTGCAGGGGCACTCTTCCAAGGTGGCCCCAAAAGCCTCCGAGCCAGACAGAGTCTCAGAAGCAAGTCACTGTTTTTATTCTAAGCCCAGCAAAGTGAGCAAGCTCATCTGCGTATGTTTCAGAAATCTCCTTTTATTGTGAGCCGGACATGAAATAAATTTATAGTTTAAAAAGTTGCGGATGGGATGGGAAATACATAAAGTGTCCTAATTTAAGGTTCGGATATATGGTGTCTGCACTTCCAGCTGAATGCCTTATGCCTTTCTGTAATTTTGGCGGAGATATTTACTGCTCACCGAATATCCATGGACTGCCCCATTTTTTCAAGTCTCCCTGTAGTGAGGTGGGGCTGTGTGACTGGGGAAACAACATGTGTCATTTTTGATTCAAAGTATTCAAGAACTGGTGTGTGCCTTCCAGCTTTCTCTCCTGCTGAGGCAAATGCAAGGCCTAGAATTCAGATGGTCTGCCTACCAGGTGAGGGACCCACCCCTCCCGCAATTTCCTGAGTTCTTCAGGAACTGGGCAGAGCTGACACAATTAGATATGTATTATAAGCAAGAAATACACTTTTGTTGTGTTAAGCCATTGATTTCAGGGTTTTTCGTTACTGCTGCAGAACCAGATCTTTTTCTGACCAAAAGTAATAAAACCACATAAGTATCTACTTTTAGTAACTGAACTACATAGATCTTTTGAATTCACACATCATCAAGCAGCGATTTAGTTTATTACTATACCTGGATCAGATAGGAAGAGAAAGGTGAAATTACTGAATACACCCTCCATTGTAAACGTGTGCAAGATGCTTTACGTAAGCCATTTCACTTTGGGCTCCCAGGAAAAAAGAGCTTAGAGGTTGACATTGCATCATTTGTTAAATAAAAAGAGAAATGAAACTCAAAGAGGATAAGCAACTTGCCTGATGATAAACAGTTGCTTTTCTGAAATTTCACCATTTGGCTCTAAAATCTATGTTTTCTGCTTTCGATCACCTAGCCTTCCTGCAAAGGCAAATTTGAGACTGTTCAGGTCTCTTAGAAGTCAAGGAATAGATGAGAATCTCTTCACGCTTTCCAAAGCCGTCGAATGTGTAATTCTGTGTTTAGTCTAGCAAGGTGGTCCTCCTAATGTCCTTCCATAGGAGAACCCCAAGATTCTAAATTTCTTAAAGTGGAGTTTCTATCACAGAGCAGGGAAAGTAGACGAATTCGAAAACAAAGCCCAAAGAACTTCTGAGTTCCAAGGAGAATGGCAGTAGCCAAGCCCCTACCTATTTCCATACATCTCCCCATACACCCCCTCGCACACAGTAGTATTATTATTTTTTTGATAAACCTTTGGACTTTCTTGAAGTTCGTTTCTTTTTACATATTCCAAATACAGCATCATTATTCCAAATACTTCTTTTTCTGTGTTGGGCTATGTTTACTATGTAAAGCAAATTAGTCATTAATCAACTAAATAGAGCATTGGCTCTTCCTCTCTCAAAAATATGGAGATGATTCCATTTCTATATATGTCACCCCCACTCACCAAAAACATATACACCCATACATGCCTGTTACTCTGCCACACACATGCACACATACCACATTGGTGCTGTGAAATATCCCATGAGTCCTAGGGGTGAAAGTATAATGTAAAGTTTTAAGAATCACTAAATTAAGAGTTCCATTTTCTGGATACGGATATACTGAGACCAGAGCACTGGAGATGTGTGGAGGCCATTGAGGTGGGACATAGCAAACGTGATATAGTGTGCAAGTTCGTTTACTCAATAAAGTTTTATTTAGCACCTACACTAATCCAGGCATGGTACTGTGATTGGCAATACAAAGACAATCATGACATAGTCTTTGCCTCATGGAGGGTACACTGCAGGTGGAAAACTGCTGTTCATCATCTTTCACTCAATAATTCGTTCTTCTTATACTGTTGCCACCGTTTCTCAAGGTGAAACTCTCTTCTTCTCTTCATCTTTTAAATATTGTCCTGCAGGGCTGCGTCTTCTCCAATTTTCTCTCCTAACTATGTATATGACCCATGGATGATTTAATTCTTTTCTATATTTCTGTCCCTCATGTGCTAAGTGTACTGTGACCTACATTAGCCAAAGCTCTTTCCTTTTGGAATGCTTACCTGGATGACTAGCTACCACCGGGCACCACCACCACCACCACCATCATCCTGTACCTTAACTATGTGGTGCTCTGTACGTTCCAGGCTTTACCTCATTGTTTCATATATGCCTGGAAAGTGCTGAAGCCGAGACTGAAATCCATGTCTTCTTGACCCCAAAGCCCCTTCCCTTCAAGGACATCCAAAACTTAATTCCACATTGCACTCAACCCATTCTCCCAATATCACTCAGGTCAGTAGAAGCACCATTATCCAGCCAGTTTTCTTAACTGCAAAGCTGGGAGTCATTCACTTCCATCACTCAGCAGGCCCTGCAGATTCAGACTTCTTAATGGCTCTTAACTTGGCCAATTTCCCTCCATTTCCACAGGCATGGCCTCGGTAGAAGTCTCCATCATCCCTCCCAACCACGGCCTTGCCTTTAGTATCTCTTTCAAATTCCTTGTTGACATTGTTGCCTGTGAGATCTTTCTAAAGTAAAGATCTGAAATTAACCTGAGCTTCCTCAGTTGAAACTTTCCAGAGACGCCTCACAGCTTGCAAGATAAAGGCCCAACCCTTTGTCTTACAGACCTAGCCTTTCTGCCCTGAGCTCGCCCTCTGGCCAAGGGCCTGCTAACAGCTCTCTCCAGGCACCATCTCTGCTGTCTCACTCTAGGGATTTGCAGGGTGTTTCTGCTGTGGCAAGGACCCACCACCTCTCCTCCCCTGTTCATTTCTAATCACATTTCAGGCCCTCAGCTCAGGCATCACCCCAGCCTGTTCACCTCCCGCCACTTCCCCGGGCTGACTTGTAGGTTGTTCTTCACGGGATTACATCACAGCCTCACAACAACCCAGTAAATGTAGGTGGTACAGGTGTTATTTTTATTGCCATTTTGCAAAAGTGCAAACTGAGGCTTGGGCCATAAAGGGCCACACATGGGAAACTGGCTGATATAAGAGCTAAATCAATGTCCCTGGTTTCTAAAGCCTGTGTTTTTCTAGGTAATCTCTTTCAGTTTAGGGTTTAAAGGTGCCATGGACATTCCCCCTTCCCTTTCCTTCAAGATGCTCTTCCTGCAGAGGAGGGCATGTATTTCTTACCCTCATCGCCGTAAGTGCTCTGGTAGACAGTATGGCTCTTTCTGCACTTGACGTCCTCCATTCTCCCTTGTCTCTTCCTATGCAGGCAAGGTGGTGCAGCATAACCAGGGAACTTGGCTAGAATCTGCCAAATACTTGCTTTGTGACTGTGGGAAAGTCACTTCATGTCTCTGGATTCAGTTGCCAAATCTACAGTTTGATGGAGCAGAAGATACCATATGAGCTTGGAGGTCTTGTCTTGCCCTATCATTCTAGACTGCCACTGAAAATCAATTAAACCCTAGAACAAATATTCTGGCCAATCCATTGTTTCACCACAGTAGAATGTTGCCCACCTGACAAAGATTTTATTTTATTTTGTTTTATTTTATTTTATTTTATTTTTGAGGAAGATTAGCCCTGAGCTAACATCTACTGCCAATGCTCCTCTTTTCGCTGAGGAAGACTGGCTCTGAGCTAACATCTGTGCCCTTCTTCCTCTATTTTATACATGGGACGCCTGCCACAGCATGGCTTGACAAGCGGTGCCATGTCCGCACCTGGGATCTGAACTGGCAAACCCCAGGCTGCCGAAGCAGAACATGTAAACTTAACTGCTGTGCCTCTAGGCCAGCCCGCTGACAAGCATTTCATTTATTTTTAACTTTTTATTGAGATTATGATAGTTTACAGCCTTGTGAAATTTCAGTTGTACATTATTGTTTGTCAGTCGTGTTGTAGGTGCACCACTTCATCCTTTGTGACCACCTCGCACCCCGCTTCTCCTGGTAACCACTAATCTGTTCTCTTTGTCTACATGTTTAACTTCTACCTATGAGTGGAGTCATACAGAGTTTGTCTTTCTCTATCTGGTTTATTTCACTTAACATAATACCCTCAAGGTCCATCCATGTTGTTGTGAAAGGGATGATTTTTATCCTTTTTATTGCTGAGTAGTATTTCATTGTATATATATATACCATATCTTCTTTATCCAATCATCAGTTGATGGGCACTTAGGTTGCTTCCACGTCTTGGCTATTGTGAATAATGCTGCAATGAACATAGGGGTGCATGGGACTTTTAGAATTGCTGATTTCAAGTTCTTTGCATAGATATCCAGTAGTGGGATGGCTGGGTCATATGGTATTTCTATTTTTAACTTTTTGAGAAATCTCCATACTGTCTTCCTTAGTGGCCGCACCAGTTTGCCTTCCCACCAGCAGTGTATGAGGGTTCCTTTTTCTCCACAACCTCTCCAACATTTGTTACTTTTTGTTTGGGTTATTTTTACCATGCTAACTGGTGTAAGGTGATATCTTAGTGTAGTTTTGATTTGCATTTCCCTGATGATCAGTGATGATGAGCATCTTTTCATGTGCCTATTGGTCATCATATATCTTCTTTGGAGAAATGTCTGTTCGTGTCTCCTGCCCATCTTTTGATCGGGTTGTTTGATTTTTTGTTGTTGAGTTGTATGAATCCTTTATATAGCATGGAGATTAACCCTTTGTCAGATATATACCTTGCAAATATTTCTTCCCAATTGGTGGGTTGTTTTCTTGTTTCAATCCTGTCTTCCCTTGTCTTTAGTCTGATGAAGCTCTTTAGTCTGATGAAGTCCCGGTTTGTGTATTCCTTCCGTTGTTTTCCTTGTCTGAGAAGCATTTTAAATGCTCGATTTTAGAAGTAAACTAACGCTGTAATAGGGATGCTGTGAATAGCGGACTTGAATAGGACTCATTTTTCAGTTACTGAATGGGATGCAGATATATTGACTAAGGGAGATGTGGTGACTGGGGCAAGATCTGAGTTCAAATTCTCTCTGCCCTTGATTAGCAGTGAGTATTGAGACATCGTCTGCATGTTGAGGAAATGGCAGCTCCACTCTTTACTTCACATTCTTTATGTCTGAGCCAATGGATATCAAAGGCTTTTGAAATGTTTTATGCTAATAAAAGGTATCACTCCCTTTAACTGTTGATGTTTGGTAAGTCACTTCCTCTCTCTGGACCACAATTCCCTCCTTTAAAAGAAAGGAATTTAACTAGTTTCCTTTTCAACTTTTCTTATTATTGTGAATAAGTGATGATGATGATGATGATGATGATGGTGATGATGATGATAATCACATGAACAGTGAGTGCTCACTTTGTGTCACAATCTGTGCCACACACTCTAAAAGGATCATTTTCTTCTGGCTGGCTCTTCGATGGGATGACACCCAAATGGATTTTCAGTTCTTAGAACACAGAATCTAGAGTAGGAAACATGGTCAGTGATCAGAATAGAAGGCACACTTGCTTTTACATCTTTCCCCCACTCCATTTGCTCATCACAAGGCTCAGAGGTAGACCTTAATACCATGTCTATTCACTTCTTTGAATTCTTGATTATGGCCTTACAAACCCCCTCTACCCACACCAGACTAGTCAGCATTCCCCTAGCAAACACATTGATTTCTTTGACCTCCTGATGCCTCTACCTTTCCTCTTTTTTGGAAGTCCTGGCTTTCTTCTCCTGGAGATCTCTTAGTCTCTAGGATTGTGACATTCAGGTCACCTCTTCTCTTGATCTCTCCCTCAGGAAGTTCTCTCAGCCAGCAGAAGTCTTGCCTCCTCAGTACTCCCAGGGCCTTTGTAGGTTCATATGATGCCCTAGCACTGTGTTACATGTTTTCCTTCCCTTCTAGGATTGTGATCTCTCCCAGGGCAGAGACGATGCATCCCCTCAGCTAGGAGGGGCTCGGTATTTGCTGGTATATATCAAGAGTTTCATGAAATGATGATTCAGATGTTTAATGAATGCTTTCCACCAGCTTTGCTTTTTCCATTTTTCTCCAAATTACGCTTTATAATTCTACTCTGCTGTTCCCCACCCCCAACTCATTGCCTATAGCAGGAATAATGCATATTAAGGCTAACAAATAAAAGTAAATATGAATGCTCAGGTTTGCCTTTTTTCTTATACCCCGAGTCCTAACTATTTAAATATACATTTATAAAATGCAAAAATATTGATTTCTTCTGCTAAAGGTCTTAAAATTCAGTCCATTTCAACAAGTGGAGAATTTACTCTGTGCAGGCCAGTTTTAGATGGTGTGCAGATGCAAAGAAGAGTGACCCTGCCCCTGGAGTTGAAGAGATTGGTACAGAAATCGTCATGATTCTAGAGAATAGGATTCGTGCTTCAGGATACTTGGAAGCAAATTGCCATGAGAGCCCCGAGGGAAGGGGGTGGATTATTTAGGCTAGGGAAGCAGTCTTTCTTGCAAACTATTAAGCATTGGTAAACTTAAAAGAAATAGCAGTCAGCAAAGGGCACATCAAGGGCACACAGGGCTCACAAAAGCCACGGGGGAGGCCAGGCTCAATGAGAACAGTAAGCCTTTGCATTAGGCAGAAGCAGAGAGTACGTGGGCAGAGGTCTAGACCGTGAGACTGGGAGGAGAGAACGGGCCAGAGCATGATGAAACTTGAAGCCAGGGACACAGAGTTTAGATTTCATTATGAAGGTGACTGACAGCCGATGGAGATTTTTGAGCTGGGAGCAGGGGGTGGGGAGACCACAGATGCTGTGTTTTAGTGATTCACTCTGGCACTGCATGCAGGAGTGTCTGGAGAAAGACGAGTCACTTGTGGACAAGGAAGCTATTGTAATAGTTCAGTTGTATATATTGATTATTCTAGACATTCTTTTTTTTTTTTTTTTACGATTGGCCCCTGAGCTAACAACTGTGGCCAATCTTCTTTTTTTACCTCCAGCTTTTTCTTTCCAAATCCCTCCAGTACATAGTTGTATATTTTAGTTGTGGGTCCTTCTAGTTGTGGCATGTGGGATGCTGCCTCAGCGTGGCCTGATGAGTGGTGCCATGTCCATGCCCAGGATCCAAACCAGCGAAACACAGGGCTACCCAAGCGGATCGCGTGAACTTAACCACTCAGCCATGGGCCGGCCTCATTCTAGAAATATTATTCAAGTAACTGTATTATTAGTTTCTCATGGAGAACACGGGTCCAATGTAGAACAGCATTCCTAATCCATCACATGAACTATGCTATATTATTAGCACTTGCAAGAGTTTGAACTTCTGAAGGAAGGGTGTGTGAATGAGAGCATCCAGAATAACAGCAAAGTCATAACTGCACTGGAGTTTCCTGAAACACGGAGCCTAGGACTTGAAAAGACTGTCTGCCCAATTTGGCTGGACCGACCATTTTGCAACTGATTCTTCCTTTCTGGACTCTTGGTCAGGACCCTACCCCCTGCCCCCCCCCCCCATAATGAGGATTCTCGATGCCTCCCCCAGCTTTCTTTCTGCACACACCCTTTTTCATTTTGGCCCCAATCCCAAGCTCCCTTGTCATTCCTTTTCTTCTCTCCTCCAGCTAAGGTGCTCTGTAAAGTGCTATGGGAGAGTGCTAGAGGGGCAGATGCAAACGGAGATGAAGCGGAAGTCCTTTCTTCGAGAAGCAAGATCTTAGAGGTGGGCTGTCAGGGACCCTGAAAGATCTGAAGTTTCAGAGACCAAATGAAAGAAACACTCAGCTAACAAAACGGAGCACAGCAGAGGACGCTTCATCTGCTCTGGCCAAATCCCTTCTTTCTTTCCATCCTTTCTTTCCTAATAACAGCTGCCCTCTCCTTCCCTGTTACTCTGCTGTGAAGAACAAAACCTCCCTCCGACTATCTGTTTTTCTTTTCTTCCCCAGAGTAGGTCTCATTACTGGTGATTAGCAGATGATTAAAACCAATTCAGCTTCCCCCAGTAGATATTTTCTCCCTGTTTGTGCCTAACGCGTCAGCCTTCAATGAACGTGCTCCTAAGCTTATTAACAGGCTCAGAGGATTAGCTGCCGCCAAGCTCGGTGGCTCCCATATTGTGATGCAGAGAGTGACATGGAACCATTTGCTGAGCGCAGACAGGACCGCTGGGACCAAACTATCTAAATCACAATTTTATTTTCTATGTAGAGCAAGATAAAAAAAAAAATCCCAACAATAATTGCAAAAATCAAACGTTTGGATAAGTCTGAAAATATCCTTAAACTCAGTGGCAGAAAACAGGCTAAACCAATGACGAGGCACACAGTGTGTGTGTGTGTGTGTGTGTGTGTGTGTGTGTGTGTGTGTGAGTTTCCATGAATGTAGAATCATGCAGTTTTATCTACGTTCACACTGTGTATGAAGATTATCATTTAGCCTCTGCGTGCACTTTGGTGTATGCACAGTATGTTTGTGAGGGTCACACATGTGGATACACTTCTCTTTTAATGGAGACTTAGTAATTGTCAACTTAGAATATAACAGACTATAATTTCGGTAATACTTTAAAGAGCACCCAATTCTCCAAACCTGTGAAACTTGGATGTTGGCAGATACACGCAAAGGAATTCTAACTGGTTTCACTTCTGTTTCAAGACCACAAAAATGCTGTATGGTTTTTAAAGTTTAGAAGGAATGTTTTCCTATCTGCAAAGATTTTCTTTTTTGTATAACTAACTATATGTTAATTACAAAATGGTCACAATAATAACAGTGATAATTTTGCTAGTTGGGATCATGATCAGTAGGTTAGGAAGCAAAAGGGGCTAGTTTTATAAAGTTCTGAAAGGAGAAAAACCTTGTGGTCTAACTGTGGTAGATGATGCGTGTAAACGGTTGTGTTTTGGGGGATGGAATTGTTTTATTGTTACAAATGGTCTCTAACTTTAAATCTTTTAAGTTTTTCCCATTTATTCCTTTTCCATCTTTTCAATGCAGCTTAACTCTGAGTGTGCTGGAGCTTGAAATCTAGTTTCTGACTCATAATAGCAACAGGGTTTGCAGAAAATGTCAACAAATCCCCCATCACCAGGGAAAGTAGAAAATGTGAAAGGTAAGTCATGTCAGTCTCTCCTGGCTGCATGATGAAGTACATCTGGGTGTGAGGAGAAGGAAGGAAAAATCCTAGCAGAACAGATACTACAACCATGCAGGAAAACCAAGCACTGCCAATAAAACAAAGGGAAACCTGACAAAACAATAGGGAAGTAATGAGGAATTAGAGGAAGATATTGTCAATCATCCAAAATGGCGCAATCATATTTTATTTAATTTCAATCATTTAATATCTAAGGGAAAATGACAGACAAATGAGTTCTTATTGGTTCGACTTTACCAGCATTAAAATTTTTCCAGCAATATCTCTGACCTTGGTCAGCCCCAATAAATAGGTAATTGCTAAAGGATCAATTTCCTCGTCATTAAACAATAGGCCCCAAACAAAGGCAATGTGTGCAATCAGGTGACAGTGAAACACAGCTGAAGTTACCATAATACAAAGAAAGCTTTGAGAATGATATTCACAAAAGCGTTGTGATAAATACCAGGAAAATGTTTATAACCAAGGACTTAGAATAATACAACTGGAATGTGCAGGAAAAAATTATGGTTTAATAAGCTTCTAAACATTTTATGACATGCCTATGAGGCATAACATATAGGAAGACAGTATTGCTGTGATTAGACAGAGATGAATATTGTTTAGTGAAGTATTTTTGCTTGGAAATATTTTACTGGGTCTTGAGAGAATTTCCGTGTCCATGTAGAGACGAGTTCAGAAGCAGGGCTGTGCCAGCCTCAATAGAGGAATAAAAGAAAGCCATGGGAAGGGAAAGATATTCCTGTTGCTCCTCAGCCAGCTCTGTGTGGTACAGGGCCAGCACAACATTTTGAACCGAGATCCTTTCACCTACTGAATTAAATATCATAAAAACAGGATCTGTTGTTTTTCTTCCACAAATCTTCAAACAACCTCCACAGTCATGGTGGGCCTTAAAGCAATGGTTGTCCTGATACTTAAAGAATCGGAGAATTATTTTTGACTCCTTCATATACAGAGTCACTTTTTCCTTCGTAATTTTCTTTGTTTGCTTTTCAGTGTTACAGGAGAGAATTATGTGACGAGTGTGATAGCTCCTGTCAGGAAAGAGTGTGCCCCACAGACTTCTTCCATCATTATCATCAGAATAACATGGTGTTTCAGAACTCTGGACCTAGATTCAGACCAGCTCTGAAAATTACTAGGGGTATGACCTGGAGGAATTTGCTTAACCTCTTTGAACTTTAGTTACAACATCTGTAATATGGGGGAAATATTACCCATCTCATAGAATTAACAAGGTTTAATGACACAATGAAGGTTAATGAAATAATCTTCTCTAAGGACTTGGCATATCATGCAGCATAGAGTTAGAGCACAGTAAATGTTGGTCATATTATCAGTAGTGTCAGCAAGAGCGACAAGCTGTATCAAATTCTTTGGAATGTATGGAGCTCACCTTGATGGGAGGATTCAAAGGGAACGATCTGAGTTAATTAAGACACTTGTAAGAAGTTTGAGAGACAGTAGCTACCCCTGATAAATGTGAATCTTGTAGGAGTAGAAGACAGGAACTGGGGTGAGGCAGAAAGATAAAAGTATAAGAGACAGGAAACACATTAAAAGATCAATAACAATCCAAGGCAGCATTGTAAGTGATAAATGAGTGCTGGAGATAACAAATACCTAATAAATACCATCAGGGAGGGAGGGATCATGGAGGGCTTGGGCTGCCAGGGAAACGTGGGAATAGAACCAGGCCTTGAGGAAAGACTGGAGGGGTGAGGAAAGTGCATAGGAGCCTTCCGTGGTGTCTCTGTCCAGGCATTCCCTTTCTCGGTATCTAGAGGATTCTGTCCAGACAGCAATCCCCTGGATGCTTCCAGAGTAGGGGGCTTGTATGCTTTTATGTGTGAATGAATATTCGACTGATGGGAGGGTTATTACTATTATTATTAATGATAATACTACTTGAAACCACAGCCAATTTAACCCAACCATTTGGAAGAGCTGCATTGCTCTATTATCCAATTGATAATTTCAGGGTTTTATTCACAGGCACAATCATAAGAAAAACAAGGAGAAGATAGTCTCTCAGTTGTGTACATATGCATAGACTTTGCCTTTTGAGAACATAATTGGGGATGGGAGTTACAAAGAAAAGATCATTAAGAGTTACAAAGCAAGAAAGGGAAAACTCCCTTGCCTCCTTGCGCCATGTGCCAAGGCCTGGGAGGCCTGCTCGACTTCATCTGAGCTGGAGGCAGAGCCCAAGCAGCCAGGGCGGAGACAGGGCAGGAGGGCCTCCCAGGCAGCAGACATCAGGGCAAGAAAATAAAAGGGACATAAGGGCAAAGGAAAGCACTGTGTTGGGAGAAAGCTTCAAGGGAATTTTCTCCCATTTAAATGTTAGGCAAACATAGCAAATATAGCTGCTGGCAAGGCCCCCTTCCCTCTGCCAGTCACCAGATAAACAAAATGTCTTCAGCTGGCCAGGATCTCTAACAATCTACAAATCCGTAACTGAGGCCTATAGTGATGTGTGGGTTAAGAACCCAGTCAATTCCTTCTGGCACACTGAAACTGAGCAGGGGTGAAACTGGGAGGGGGTGTGATATGGGCCGACAACGTGAGCCCCCCACCCCTAATCCCAGTATTGGGGAGGAAGAAATTTTCCTCTATCCTTCTAGGTTCTTCTGGCAGGTCTAAGAATTTACTTGACAGGAGACAGAGTACCAGGAGGAAATCAAGCAAAACCTCAATAACGTGTGTGCATGAAAGAGACCCAAGAAAACTAAGTAACTCACCAAGATGGATAAAGCCATCGCTGTATATACCATCTTCAGCTAAAGACAAAGAAGGATGTTGGGGGTAGTGGTTTGGAAATTCATGGGGAGGAAGGCAATCCATAGGGAGAGGGAAAGCAAAAGTTGGGTAAACAAATGTTTGCCATGCCTTGGAGAGACAATGGGGCGTGGAGAAGACTTTGGTTAAAAGGGTCTTGCTAGGGAGCCAGCCTGGTGGCACAGTGGTTAAATTTGCACATTCTGCTTCGGCGGCCCCAGGCTTGCCAGTTCAGATCCTGGGTGCAGACCTACGCACCACTTGTCAAGCCATGCTGTGGTAGGCATCCCACATATAAAGTAGAGGAAGACGGGCACAGATGTTAGAGCAGGACCAGTCTTCCTCAGCAAAAAGAGGAGGATTGGCAGCAGATGTTAGCTTAGGGCTAATCTTCCTCAAAAAAAAAAAAAAAAAGGGCCTTGCTAGTTTCCTCCTTGTGTACCACACCTAGCTCATATTATGCTAGAGTTATCTATAGTGATAGCTCCTTCCTGGAACAGGCCTCCTATCTTAAATTCTTTTAGGCAGTTAGAGGGAAGTTCAAAGTTTCTTCCTGAGTCTTTTGTCCTCAAAAATAAGCATCCCCAAATAATCAAGCCAAAGAGACACATTTTGGGGTGGCAAATTCTGCCCCCCCCCCAGAAACAATCAAGCTGTTAGTGGGGGGAGGGTACTAGAGTGTTTGCAAAAGCAAAGACATGCCCATTCCACATTGCTGGTCAGAAATAGAGGATTAATTTAGCAAGATATTTCCATGAGAAGCAAATAGTTTGGTGGGTTTAGCTAAACATAAAATGACAACTAGAAATATCAAAGGTTAAAACTGACCAATCATTTGAAAAATATAAGTGGATATTGCTAAGAACTTCCTACAAAGTAGGGTCAGAAGCTATAAAATCATTCAGTCTTAGGTCGTGTTGACAGATAAGTGACGGACAAAGATTTGATCTATGTGTTTTTACATCTGATCTTTATCTACCTATTATCTATCTATCACCCATCCATCTATCCACCTATCTTTCTAATTTTCTACTTTTTCCTACAATACCAGTAACAGGACTTTAAAGGTAGAATATAACACATCTTGGATATTCTTACAGAACCTACCTTAAAGCAGTGGAATAAATGTGTTTTGAATGAATATGTAAGTAAAAACATTTGTGATAAGACTCTAGAAAGAAATGAAGACAGATTCAGGGTTAGTGCAGTTACTTAAAAATGATACAGCAATGATACCACACTCTTCCTTAGCCATTTTCAGTAGCTTTTGATTCTAATTCTGTTGTGCCATCAGGAGGTATGGTTGTAAGGTGATATAACTGTCTCTTGGCCCATGGATACTGTAGGATTGTAGTGTCAACCTCTGCTCAGAAATCATAGCTAACACTTATATGCCAGGTACTCTTCCAAGTGCTTTTTGAAGATTAACACATTTAAACCTCACACCAATCCCAGGAAGTAGGTGCTGTTATGATTTGCATTTTATACATAAGGAAACTTTGCAGAGATGAGGAGCTTGTCTCAGGTCCCAATGTAGTAGGTAAGGGTGCTGGGAGGGGAGCACAGGCTTCTAGCCTTACAGTCTGTGCATTTAGGCTTTCCTGCCTTAGAGCATTGCTCTTTTCCTGTGTTTTGCACAATTTCTTGGAAGTCTCTGTTGCTTAGCAGTGTTAAGAAGTAGTCCTAATGCTAGCAATAATTTTTCAAATCCCATGTATCCATAATGGCGGGGGATTAATGCCTGTTCAAATACTTGTCCTACACCTCTTTTCCAGGAAGATGCAGAAAACTAAGAGAATATCCCAGACATTCTGGATGGAACAAGCAAACCAAGCAATCACTATATTTGAGTATATATTGCAAGCATGAATAGGCTTTCTAAAATCAAGGGGTTAGGCTTATCAGAGGGTTTTATCTCTTGGTGTCCCTACTACTAATGTAAGATACAAGAGAGGTCATTCAATTCCTAAAATCTACAAGGTCCAGCTAGGTTTCTGCAAAGACATCAGATTGTTCGGTAGAGCTAAGTTTTAATTATATTTATAACATTTACTACAAGATATTGTAAGCATATATATATTTAAAATGATGAATTAGAGGAGTTTAAGATGTTTAAGAGTTTAAGAAAGATTTAAGATGTTTAAGGAGTTTAAGAGTTGGAAAGAAAGAAAGAAGAAAGGAAGGAAGGAAGAAAGGGAGGTTGGAGGGAGAGAGGGAGAGAGGGAGGAAGGGTGGGACAGAGGGAGAAAGAGAGAGAGAGGAAGTCCTAGAAAAGTATAAAAGTATAAAGTCCATTTAAAAAGGTAAAGAAGATATGATTCTGGCAGACACACAAAATGAATTCATTGCTATACTTTTAAATTAAATTTGGCTCTGAGTCTCCAAAATCTAAGACCAAAAGGAGAACTACATCATGAAATAATTGTATTATTATATTTAATAAATATTACACATTTTATTTTCATATATTATGTTTAGAAGTACTTATTTTTGTCTTCAATTCATAGCTTATTAACAGTGCTAAATATAACTGAACACAGATATTCACATTCCACTTGAGTAAATCTCTGCTTTCGTATGACGAATATAATGTAAGTCAGTCTCTGGAGGCTTCTGAATTGAATTAACACATCACTGATACCTTGTTATTAAAGACATCTTAGATTAAGATAAAATACCACTTGATGCTAAAAGGTAAGCTGATCAACTAATTACTTGACAAGTTTCAAAAGAGATTCCCTGAAAACAAATAGAATGAACACTTTTGAAATTGAAATATAATTATAAAGTAATGAAGCTTATGTAGCACTTAGATCCTTGAGTATTGACATTGAACAATCAAACATGTGCCTGAGAAATAGTGTGACTTTCCCTAGGCAAAAGGCTTTCTCATGTCTTTCTAAGATGGCTTCTGTAGAAGGAAGTCTAGACAGACTTTTGCTGTCTGGGTAAGCCATGGACACTGGGCACCCCATACTTGCACACCCTACACAGCTGTCAGAGCAGCATTTTAAACATACTCGGCTTGTGATTGTCCAGTCAATTGACTGATAACCACAAAGCAAGAATACAGAAAGAATCCCATTCTCTACGCATGCAGGGCAATGTTTTTCCTCCAAGAAGCTAATCTTATGCAGGTCAATTAATCTCTCTACACTTTAGTTTCTACTTCAGTTTTTAATTTGAAAATGGGAAAGATAGTTTCTATATCACTTATTCATTGGACTAAAATTATTGAGGGAATAAAATAGAGACAAAGTCCTCTTCCTTATGGGAGACAGATAGTAAACAAGTAAGGATGTAATATGTCCAATGGTGATGATTGCTATGGATCCAAATAAAGCAGGGTAATGGGGACCGCAAATGCTGGGGCGAGGGTTGCTGTTACATGAGGGGTCCTTCAGGAGGACCTTCCATAGAAGGGATTATTGGAACAGAGATTAGAAGGACATATGGATGCCTAGAAGGAGATCCAGTCAGAGGAAACAGTAACTACAAAGGCCCTGTGGTGGGTGCTTCCTTAACATGTTGCAGGAATAGTGAGGAAGCCACTATGCCTGGGAGGAAAAGAGTGAGAAGGAGCACAGTGGGGGATGAAATTGGAGAGGTAGAGGGTGACCAGATCCTGTTGTTAAAAGGACCCTGGTAAAGATTTCCCACTGTAGCAACACAGAGCAGCCCATAATTCCCACATCCTCCTTATACTTCAAAATAAGCATAGAAGATTCTGAAAGGTAGACAGGAGAATATGGACTATCTAGGACCCTTAGGACACGAGGAAGACACTGGTATGTGGGGATTCTCTGGGTTTCCCTTTTGCTCGCATATATCCTGGGTGGGATCTGCAGGAGCCTCCATCCAGGATGGCCAACAGGCACTGACCAGAAAAAAGCTCCAAGAAAAGAGCCTGTTTCTCCTAACCAAAGGACCGAGAGAGGGTGACCTATCAACAAAAACCTTTTTGGCAATACCCCCCGACTCATCCAAATATAAATACAAACTATATCCCCTCATTACACCTCTCTAGGAATAGGCGATGAACTCCTATCCCCTCACCTGGCAGTGTTAGTGGGGCCAAGCAGGGAGTGGATCTTTCACTTCTCATCCTACAGAACCAAATGTGCTCAGAATCCCCTGCCAGGATAATGTTAGCAGGATCAAGCATCAAGCTGAACCTCCATCCCCACCCAGCACCAAGGAGATTTAACGAGGCTGTTAGAGGCAGGGCTAGTCAGTACTCCTTTTCCCCAATCTAGTATCAGCAGAGCCCAGGGGGAGGTGATCCTCCACCCCTGACCATCAGTAATGGGGCAGAATGAGGGGGTAAGCAGTAGGACTAGTGTTGCTCCACTTCCCCTCTCCTCAACCATAATGTCAGTGAGGTCCAGTGAAGGGCTGAGCTTATGCTCGCACCATGCAATAACAAAGAAATGCGAGTCAGCCCTTTGCCTCTCCTCTCCCTCATGGTGTTGGTGCTCAGTGGGGAGCTGATTGCACCCCTCACTCAAAGAAGTAATGTGAGACGGTGCCCTAAATTGGAGGGAAAAGTGTCCGCAGGGCCAGGTGGAGCTAAACTTCCACCTCACCCATCTGTACTGAGGCAAGTGCAAGTCAATGCCTCATGTTTTCCCGGGCGGTGTTGCCAAACCCATCAAGAAGATGATCATGTCCACCTGGTCCTCACGTGACAACCAAACAGTGGGAATGCCTGCTAAACTAAGACTAGATGGGAGCCAGAGTCTCCTATCTTCTTCAGCAAACAAACAAGAGTTATACAAAAAGAACAAAATGGAAAGTGTAGAACTGAAAAATACAAGAACAGCAAAAAAAACTCTTGCAGGTTGAGCTCAATAGCAGACTGGGGATGACAGAGGACAGAATCAGTGAAATTAAGGGCAAGTAAACAGAACTGGTCCAATTTGAGCAGAGACAAAACAGATTAAAGAAATAAACAGAGGCTTAGAAATTTATGGTATATTAACAAAAGAGCTAAAATTTATGTCATCAGAATTGGAAAAACAGGAGAGTGAGACTGAAAAAGTATTCAAAGAAATAATGTCTGGAAACGTTTCAAATTTGGCAAGAGATGAAAACCTACAGACTGAAAAAGCTGAGTGAACCCAAAGAGAATAAATCCAAAGAAATCCATATCAAAACATATCATAATTAAACTTCTGAAAACTCAAAACAAAGAAAAAATATTGAAAGCAGCTTGAGAGAAACTTAGAAGAAAACATCAATTTGAACGAGAGTAGATTTCTCACGTGAAACCACAGAGATGAGAAGAAGGTGGCAAAATATTTTTCAAACTCTAAAAAAAGAGAACTGTCAACGGTGAATTCTACACCCCACAAAAATATCCTTCAGAAATAAAAGGAAAATAAAGATATCCTCCAACAAACGTAAACTAAGAGAACTTGCTAGTAAATGAACTCTTAAAGAATATCTAAAAGAAGTTCTCTACTCAGAAACAAAATGAAAACAGAAGGCTTGGAATTTCAGAAAGGAAAGAAGAACATTGGAATGAGTAAAAATAGGGGTAAATATACTTCTCATGAGTTTCTTAAATTATATTTGGTGGTTGAAGCAAAAAGTATAACACCATCTGATGTGGCGCTCAGTGTACATGGAAGGAATACAGGCACACCTCTGAGATACTGCAGGTTCAGTTCCAGACCACCACCATAAAATACATATCGCAATAAAGCAAGGCACACAAATTTTTTGGTTTCCCAGTGCGCATAAAAGTTATGTTTACACTACCATCGTCTATTAAGTGTGCGATAGCATTATGTCTAAAAAGAATAATGTACATACTTTAATTAAAAAATACTTTATTGCTAAAAAATGCATAATCTGAACCTTTAGTGGGTGGTAATCTTTTTGCTGGTGGAAGGTCTTGTAAAAAATGTCTGCAAAGTGCAATAAAGCGAAGTGCAATCAAATGAGGTGTGCCTGTGCTGATAAACTTATATTTAAAAAGTGGGGAGGATAAAGATACCTAAATGTTTGTAAGTCTCTGTACTTCACTCAAAGTGGTAAAATGCCTATCCCGGTAGCCAGTGATAAGTTATGCATGTATCGTGTAATACGTAGAACAACCACTAAGAAAATTGCACATGCAAAATACTAAAATGCATTATAAAATAAACGAAGTCAGAATTCCCCAAAACATTCAAATAATCCAAAGTAAACAGAAAAAGAGAAAGAGAAGAGTCAGAGGCAACAAACAGCAAACAAATAATAAAATGCCAGAGCTAAACCTTAATATACCAGTTATCACTTTAAATGTAAGTGATTTAACTACACCAATCAAAAGACAGACAATAGCAAAATGGTTAAAAAGGATAGACCTAAATATATACTGTCTATAAGAAATTCACCTGAAACTCAGTGTCGTAGGTATGTTGAAGGTAAAAGGATGGAAAAAGATGTACCAGGTAAACATTAATCCAAAAAATAATCAGAAGAGGCTATATTAATATCAAATAAAGTAGATATTACAGTAAAGAAAATTATTATAGACAAAGTAGTCATTACACAGTGATAAAAGGATCAATCATAAATTCGAAATACATGGAAGGAAAGGACTAGTTCTTTGAAAACAACAAGCCGTCAAAACCCAATCATGATAAAATAGATAAACTGTTTAATTCTATAATCATTAAAGAAAATAAATTTTAATTTAAAATCTCTTGAAAAAGAAACCTCCAGGCCTAGATGATTTCATTGGAGAATTTTACTAAATATTTAAAAAATTAACACCAGTATTACACAATTTCTTCCAGAAAATAGAAGAACAGGTGTCATTCTCAACTCATCTTTTGAGACTATTGTTGTCCTCCTATCAAAATTAGACAATGACAGTGCAAAAAAATAAAAAAAGAAGAAAAACTACAGACAGATCTCTCTCATGAGTTTAGATACAAAACTCTTCAACAAGATTTCAGCATACCAAATATAGCAATGTATATAATAAGAATTATAAAATATGACCAAGTCGGATTGATTGCAGGTATGCAAGGCTGGCTCAACATTTGAAAATCGATGTAGCCCATAATACGAACAGGCAAAAGAAGAGAAATCACATGATTCTATCAATAGATATGGGAAAAGCATTTGACAAAATCCAGCACCCATTCCTTAAAAAGAAAGAAATAACCCTCTCAGTAAAGAGAAACAGAAGGAACTTCCTCAATTTGATAAAGCTCATCTACCAAAAAACTCTACACCTAACATCATACTTAATGGTGAAAGCCTTTGCCTCTAAGATTGGAAACCAGGTGAAGGGGGCGCATTCTAACTGCTCTCACTAAACTAAACATGGCAGTTCTAGCAACTGCAACAAGATGAGAAAAAGAAACAAAAGGCATACAGATTAGAAAGGAAGATAGAAAACACTCCCTATTTGAAGATGACATGATTGTCCACATAAATAATCCTAAGGAATCTGAAAAAGAAACTAACTACAAACAAACAAACAAACAAAAAAAGCAAAAACCCTTTTAGAGCTAGTCAGTGACTTCAGGGACATTCCAAGATCCAAGATCAGCACTCAAAATTCAATCACATTTCTACATACTAACAATGAACATGTAGAAAGCAAAATTTAAAAATAATGCCATTTACAAACATTCCAAAGAAAGTTAAATGCTAGGTATAAACTTAAAACATGAACAGGACCTGTACACTTAAAATTACAAAACGTTGAGAAGGGAATCAAAGAACACCCAAATAAATGAAGAGATGGTAACTGTTTTCATGGGTTGGGAGATCCAAGCAGTAAAGATGTCAATTCTTCCCAAACTGATCTATAGATTTAACGGAATTGCTATCAAAATCCCAGCAAGGATTTTGTAGACATAAACAAGCTTATTCTAAAATTCATATGGCAAGGAATAGACCCTAAGATAGTTAAAACAATCTTGAAAAAGAAGAATAAAGTGGAAGAATCACTCTATAGATTTTGTCTTATTATATAGCTATAGCAACCAAAGTAGTGTGATATTATCAGAAGGATAGCTACATAGATAAATGAAACAGAGTAGCCCAGAAATAGTCTCATAAAAAATATGAGCAAAATATATTTACAAAAGTACACAAATAATTCAACAGGGTTAGGATAGTGCTATAGACTGAATTGTGTCCACCTCAAAGTTTATATGTCGAAGCTCTAACCCTCAATGTGACTATGTTTGGAGATGGGGCCTTTGGGAAGTATTTAGGGTTAGATGAGGTTATGAGGGTAGGGGCCCCAGGATTGGATTAGTGGCTTTATCAAAAGAGAGAAGGAGAGAGCATGTTCTCTCCACTTTGTGAGGTCACAGTGAGAAGGCAGCCATCTTCAGGCCAGGAAGAGGCCTGTCACCTAGAACTGAGTTGGCCTGCACCTTTGTCTTGGACTTCTCAGACTCAAGAACTGTGAGAACTGAATTAAATTAATTGTTTAAGCCATCCAGTCTAGGATACCTTGTTACAGCAGCCCAAGCAGACCAATACAGAGAGCCTTATCAACGAATGGTGCTGCAGATCCGGGCAGCCATACTCAAAAAATAAGCTGCACCCTAAACCCCACACTTTGTACAAAAATCGAGTCAAAATGGATCATGGACTTAAATATAAAATGCAAATTTATAAAATCTTTCCTATCTAGGGCTAAGAAAAGACTGTTTCGGCTTGACACTAAAAGCATAACTTATAATAGGAAAAATTGACCTCATCAAAATTAAATTTTCTTGGTTCCAAATTAAAAACTTTTGCTCCGTGAAAGCCCATGTGAAGCAGATCAAAAGACAAACTACAGAATGGGAGACAAGTGTTTGCAAACCACATATTTGACAAGGGACTGCTATCTAGAATATATAAAGAACTCCTAAAACTCAACACTAAAATAAGTAAACAAACCAATTATATGACAGGCAAAATACATACACAGATATTTTACAAAAGAGGATATACAGAGGACAAATATACACATGAAAAGATGTTCCACCTGATTAGCCATTAGGGAAATGAAAACTGAAACTACAATGAGATACCACTACACACCTAACAGAATGGCTAAAATTTAAAAAAATAGTCGCAACACCAAATACTGGGGAGGATGAAGAGAAATTAAATTACTCATATGTTCCTGATAGCAATGCAAAATGGCCCAGCCATCCAGCCACTCTGGAATACAGTGTGGAAATTTTCTTATAAAAACAAGTATGCAAGGGGTTGGCCCCGCAGCATAGTGGTTAAGTTCCTGTGCTCCACTTTGGCAGCCCAGGGTTCATGGGTTTGGATCCCAGGCATGGACCTACACACTGCTCATCAAGACATGCTGTGGAGGCATTCCACATACAAAATAGAGGAAGATTGGCACAGATGTTAGCTCAGGGACAATCTTCCTCAAGCCAAAAAGAGGAAGATTGGCAACAGATGTTAGCTCAGGGCCACTCTTCCTCACCAAAACAAACAAACAAAAAAGATAAGTGTGCAACTACCATATGACCCAGCAATCCCACCCTTGTGTATTTTAAGCAATTGTACTCTGCGTGTTTATCTCAAAGAAATGAAAGCTTATGTTCACGCAGAAATCTGTATATGGATATGCATAGCTTTATTCATAATAGCCAAAAATGGGAAAAACTCAGATTCAATGGGTGCATTATTGGTAAACTGTGGTACATCCATACCAATAAAAACATGAATTAGCTACTGATACATTTAATAACTTGAATGAACCACCAGGGAATTTCACTAAGTGGGAAAAAAATCCCAAATGGCTACATACTGCATGATTTCATTTCTTTACCATTCTTTAAATGACAAAATTATAAAAATGGAAAAGAGATTAGTGACTGACAAGGGTTAGAGATTCTTGTGGTGCTGGAAATGCACTGCATCAAGGTCAGTATCCCGATGCTGTTACTGTGTTGCAGTTTTGTGATATGCTACCAATTGCCGGGAACTGGGTAAAAGGTACAGGTGATCTCTCCGTGTAATTTCTTACAATTGCATGTGAGTATACGATGATTTCAAGATGAAATGCTTAACTAAAAGAAGAAAAGGGACATTGTCTTTCTTCTCTGTAGAACAGAAAGTTGGTCAATGCCCACTCCTTTGAGGAGAGGATTGGGACCATCTAACAGATTTTAAAACAATCCCATTGGCATTTGCTCAGGGCAATGGTGGAAATCAGAAGTCCAGGTAGAAGACAACAAAATCTAAAACAGGGGAGGCTGCCTTGAAGCAGGGAGGTAGTAGTAGATGTGGAAGATTGTTAGCTTCTACATCTCCTTTGAAGGGAGGGCTGCTAGCAATGGCTGAGGGATTGCATTTGGGATCCTAGATCCCCATGCTTTTGGCTCCAGGCTCAAATCTAATCACCTCGACACATGCATTCTATTGTACAGCTCTCTTTTAAGTTCAACTAGTGTATCTTACGCTCCTTGACTTTGGACATTAGAGTTGCCTCTATCCGCTTTTCTCCTGACCAATTTCTACTCATCCTTTAGGTGCCAGCTACACGTCATTTTTTGTTTTTCTGATGGGGGGAGTCTTTTTGAAAGTTTGGTTTTTGGGCCAGCCCCTGGCCTAGTGGTTAAGTTTGGCACACTTTGCTTCGGCGCCCCAGGTTCGGTTCCCAGGCACGGATCTACACCACTCATTTGTCAGTGACCATGCTGTGATGGTGGCTCACCTACAAAGAAAAAGAGGAAGGTTGGCAGCAGATGTTAGCTCAGGGCAAATCTTCCTCAGGAAAAAAATATGTGACTCAAACAAATTGCCTCACTTAAAAAAACAACAACAAAAGTTTGGTTTTTAATGAAGATATCTTAGAATTATTTTGCTCAGGCACTAACATGAAAAATGAGTCTAAGGTCTTGACTTAGATGAGGAAGGGTGATCATATTAGTTAATAATAGTATAGTGCTTGGTTTTCATTCAGTCCTTCCAATGTTCCAAATACTGTGATAATTATACTTTATGTATGATATCTCATTAAATTCTCAGAATAGAGGGAAAACTTGAGGAATTTTGAGAGTTAGGAAATTAAGATAGGTAACAGTGATGTTTCAAATGTTAATGTCCTTTTCTAATTAGAACATGAACTTCACGGGGCGGGGGGCACTCCCATGTTGCAGGATCTCAGCAAAGTGCTTCATATATATTATCACATTTATTATTTAAGACAAATTTATGAAATAAATACTACTATTTTGAGTTTACAGATAGGTAAACTGAGTCCTAGAGAGGCTAACTAACTCTCCTACCGTGACAATGCTAACAAGTGGTAGAATGAGTACTCATTAACTCCAAAGCCCATGGGCTTGAACACCAGCTTATCTCAACCTGGGGCTTCAGACTCACTCCAACGCCTGGTTTCCACGCCTTAGGATGGGGTTTCTTCTTCTTAGGCATGTCTTTTCATTTCCCATTTCTATTGCATTGTTCATGTTGGAGTACACATGCAGCAAGCTTCCTTCCAGCCCTTTATTATATAATTCTTCCTCATGAGTGATCTGGTGTGGGTTCCTCCTTATACATATTTTCATGTATGCAGCAGGCATCAGTAAATGGCCAACACTTATTAATCTCTACCTGAATGAGGAGTGATTTTTGGAAACTGGTTGGAAGTAAATGTTTTATGTGCTTTTGATTACAGAGCACATTAGTATTCACTTCAACACCAGCCCTCAAAATCATCTGTGATCTTCAAGAACACGTTGGTAAACCAATCTTTGCTTGTTTGCACTGATCCAGAAAACTCTCTGGAACTTTCCAAGTGAGTAAGCAAGGCACTTGTCTCTACTTGATGACAACCCATCCTTTCAAACTCCTTTGCTTTTTTGGCACATTTGGCAGTCAAATCTGGTATGATTCCACTGAAGCTTATGAAGATTATTCTAGTCTCTGTACTCAAATGACCTAACAGGCAAAGGACGATTCTGACTTTGTTGGTGTTGACAAGTGTGTCTTTTAGATCTCAACTCTGCAAGGAAAATAAGCAGGGAAAATGGTTCTACTTCTTTGGAAAGTTAAGTTTAGTGGGCTCAGAATCTCTCTCTCTGCCTCTCTCCCTCTCTCTCTATATATATCTGTGTACACATATGAAAGTGCTTATTTATTGGGCCAAGCTCTAGAATATGCATTCGGTTAGGTACCTTCCAACCAGTGCAACACCTGCCTGAAAGCTGCAGACTTCTCAGAGGATCAGCATCTTTGCATGCACCTTTTCAGAAAGTCCTTTATCATGGGGTGTGGGAGACCGGATATCCAGTAATTTGGTTGATTCTGTCAAATACGTTTCCTTGTCAAAAAGAGTTCCTGAAAAAAATATGCAGCAAAGTTTATTCAAGGGGAGCTATCAAGATAGATGGAGAGACCGCTGCAATGGGCTTTTTCGGTAGAGGAGAGAGATTGGGCTCAAGTCTGAATACAACAAAAAGTGGGAATTTATAGCCAAGAAACAGGGGGTGTATGTTGGGGGGGGGGAGTCAGTGGACGGAAAATTACTAAGAGGAAATATCAGGGGTAAAGGGGGATTCTGGCTAAACCAGAGGGTGGAGGATGAGGAACCTGATCAAATATCAAGACTGATCAGATAGGAAAGACAGGAGATTCCGGTACACTGACTACGCAGGATTCTTGCTAAAATTGGACAATGCATGGATGACCAAGGAAGCCCAAAAGTCAGGGCCTACATGAGAAGATAATTAAGAGCCTGAGTAGCATTTGGTCAATGAGAAAATCTTTGACACAGTTAATCAAAGAGAATTGCAGAGCAAAACAGTTTGAGGCTTTCCCAGACCACTACATTCTGGCCAGTGTATCTGCAGACTATTTCTTTAGCCACATCTGCATCTTCCTCTGGGGGCTCCACGAATCAAAACCACAGCCCATTCACATCGGGAGGCTGAACATTCCACTGCATTTGTACGTTTCCCCATGTCTGTGAAATCCATCTGGGTATCATTGAGTACCTTTCAGGGGGAAACATGTCTATGGAAAAGATATGAACTAAATCCTGTTTTCCTTCTCTTCCCCACAGTTTGTGGTAATTTCCTCAGCTGGTGCGCCTCTGAGCATGAACGATGAGGGAGACAAATGGTTCTCTTCAATGGCTGTTTCATGTGAGAACAATTCCATTCTGGAACTTCCTGCCAATATTGTGTGCTATTGTCACATCAGCTGCCATAGCCATTCACCTCTTTCACAAAGTGACTAACTTTGAAGAGCCTTTAGGAATGACTGAATTCCAGGATTGGCAGCCTTACAGGACTAAAGCACAGGTAACTGATATCTCAGATTTGCTAACTCATCCACACACTAGTCATATGTTTTAAATAAAATGAGAAGACAAATATAGCATGTTTTCACACTCAGGTGTAATGAACATTGTAATGGAAGTATTGTGTAAGGAAAGCTGTGGACTTCGTTTGCCCATAGACAGCAGGAGGTAGGAAAGAATCTTCTAGTCCAGAGACTAATATGTAATAATTATTCCTGGTATTATAGTAATACTCACCAAAGTTTCCTTCTTCGTTTCACTTAAAACAGCAACATTGAATTATGGCAGCTAAACCACTTGCTGAGAATAGATAAATCCATACTAATGAGAGAGAACTAGGTATAATTAACATACAGTTAATTTAACAATAAATATATACAAAAACTCATGAATGCTATATGTGAGATTTCTGTATATAAACTTTTGTTTCCTCTCTGTGGATTATGTGACTGACAGCATCAGGTCATTCCCAGTTAGCTACTTTTTATTCATATGGATATAAATCTTTTTTCTGGGTATACTACGATATTACGTTGTGTAATTATAGACAATGTGGGCCCAGTTTACTTCCCTCAACAGAAGAGTTACACCCATAACTTATTAATGGCTTCAGGTGAAAGTGGAGTGAACCATGAACCATGATCTCAGAATGAAAATTCTTCGTTTGGATTATTGAGGGAACGATGGTGATTTTTCTACAATTCAAACCTCTGTATTCATTAAAGTGTCTATTTCCCCTCCTATGCAGAAAGAGGTCATTTAATGTGAGGAACAGTTTTTGAGACCTTTGCTTTAGAGCATGGGACAGTCCAGGTTGCTTTAACTCTCGACCGTCTTTTCTTTTTCTTGTGCTTGTTCAGTTCTTGTCGAGGACAAGGACTGTGCGTACTTCTGTGTGTAACATTGCACATGCGGGAGTTTGCAATCTGCGTACCAGACTGCTCTGATTTCTGGAGCTATTTTTTCGTGGTTAGTGGTAATGCAAACAATGCATTCAGTGGTCTGGGAGACAAGAGTTAAGAATTTATATTAAGGGAGCAGGGAGTAGCTCACAAAAAAAGCACTAATATGACCAACATATAGCACTGTTACATTTTTTATTTTTAACTACAGCTACCTGGTGAAAAATATTGGTGATAACATATCCCATAATAAGTGTTATCTTTAAGTGCTCTGTGGTATTTCTCTGGGGTTTAAAATAGATTGGTTTTCTTAGAGAATGTCTGAAAAGGTTAAAGTCTCTCTCACGAAAAATACTTAAAGATGCAGATTGTATTTAAAAAAAAAAACTACCTCATCTGGATTGAAGTTGGTTATGACAGTCATTATTAAAAATGGGAACAACACTTTTCCTAACTGAATTCAACAAATATATTTTAAAAATTTGGTCTAAATAGCTTAGTTTTAAATAACTATGTTTGAAGATAGAATTTCAGATAAAGAATCGAGTGTAAAAATGAAAGCACCATCAATATCGCCAGCACTGAAACTGACAGAGAAAAATATCATTATTTAATTAATTTTAAATGAGTAGGGAGTTCCTAAGTATAAAGTGCTAACAGAAATCATATAAAGAATTATTAATCTATTTGATTAAAAGTTAAGCATTTCTTTATATCAAAATTTTTATTGGCAAATTTAAATGTCAAATTAAAAATTGGGCCATATTCATGACAAATATAAAAAAAGGTTAACTTTCTGGTAAATCAATAAAAAAAATCACTAATACCTTGAGAGGAAAGGATATGAACCCCTAATTCTGTTCACTCTTTACTTGACCTAAATATCATTCGATCTAAGGCACGCTCAATATCTTACTGGTTTTAAACACACATCCCTCGATCTGAGCCTCACTTGCTGGAGCTGCCATCCTGCTTCCTCCTAAACAGCTAAGCCTCAGGGTGCTAGGGTTTGGTTTTCCTCAAAGAGATGAGAAAAAAATCAGAAACATAGTACAGGAAAGTGAACACCTATTAATTTGCTCCATGTCACATCATTAAAAGTGATTTTCTAAATGTTTCAGCTTCATGAATAATCTCATTTCATTTTTAAAAAGTCTTTTTAAATACATGCTTTTCAGGGTTATTCATACAGGAGCAATGGAAATAATGGAAAAAAATGGAAAGCCATTCTTTCCCTTGTAAACATACACAATTGCAAAACGGTCTGCCTTTGGCCAAAGAAGCCACATCTTAACATCTGGAACTGTGCAGTGTCCCTTCCTAGCGCTATTCAGCTTGTAACTTCCCTATTCTCCCAAACCCTTCAACCCTACATAACTTAGTAGGCACTGGAGAAAAGAAACTAATGCATTTTCCTCATCAGATAACATTACATATATTCTCTGTAGAAAGTAGACTTTATCCATCTTAAGGTTTTTGCTTCCATTTTCTGGCAACTTCATCGAGATGGAGCTGTTATTATTTACTCCATTTTCAACATTATTTTTCTTCTCGTGTCACTCAAGGATATGTTTCCAGCCTTTTCCTTCTCTACTTCCAGGAAGCCAACTTGCTTGCAGTTCTCTCTGTGAAGTCAATGGGAATTGCCTGCTGATAGCAGCAGGTGGGGGCACAGAGCAACACAAGAATCAGCCGAGAATATATGAGCATATGATCAATAATATCAGTTTGTTAGTACCTCCCCTCAGCTAAGTGGTTTGCAAGAGCCTACTTAAAAAAAATAAAATATAGATTTAGCTTCTGCATGCTCAGCTTTCGAAAATGATGATGATGATTTTGTATATATAGAGGAATAGAGAAAGACTATTCTCTTCCAGAGAACAGCAGTAGCAGGATAAGATTTTCCTGTTAAGGCTCAAGCTTAAACTACTATAACATTTATTTGCATGCTTGCACCATGAAGCTGAATACCTAATTCTTAACAAGTGGCCTCACAAACACAGGTTGGTGTTTATTTACTCAATATAAGCAGTTTCTACCATTTAGGTTTAACTGCTCTTTCCCAAGATAGATCTGGCAGTGGAGTGGTGGGGTCAGGCACAGGCTCCGTGACTTCTGCCTCACTGGCTTCTTGGATTTTAGACCGGCAGCTGGGATTAAAGCACGGAAACCTGGAGCCAGTCCATCTAAGCGTATGGGCCAGTTCCACCGTTTACTATGTCACCCTGAGCAAGTTACTTTTCCTCAGCCTCCCTCCATTACCCCATCTCTAAAATGAGGATAATAAGATTGTTGTGAGGATTAAATGAGGGAATACCTAGTCAAAGACTGAGAACGGTGCCTGGCACCTAGTAAGGTCTATTATTAATTATTATTATTATTATTATCATCATCAGCTCCATTTTCTTATCAGCTGACTTTAGACTCTTCCTTAAGGAGTTGTGTACAGTGGTGAATGAGAAGCTCACTAACCCTCTCCCTTCCCTGTGAGTATCCAATGGGCTAAAGTCCAAACACAACAGCAATTGCCAGCTTTATAGACAATGCAGGAATTTTCTAGTCTTCAGCTAAGTGTGCTGTCTCTCTACGTGATTGAAGATGCTGTCTGCTGTTACTACTGCTGCCCTCAGCAGCCATGCCTTGCTCCTGAGTGTAGTCCAAATGCTGGTGAACGGTTTTGCCTTCTAGAAACAATAGTTTATGCTATTGAACAAAATGAGTGGGCAACAGGCTGAAGTAGCTTGTCTGAGGAAGCCTGTATGGTCACAGGCAGAATTGCTATATCTCTATAACTCCATTTACTGAGTATTTACTCTGTTCTAGACACTTTACTAAATGCTTTACATACATTTTCTTAAATAATCATTTTAACAAGTGTATGGGGTGGATATTACTGTTGCTGACATTTGACAGATGAGGAGACTAAGACAGAAAAATTAGATAATTTACCCAAGGACAAACAGCTATTAATTAAATGTCAGAACCAGGAAAAGACTTTAGATGGACCTCTTAAATGGAGACCGTAACTATAAGGCCGTGCCCCATCTAATCTGGCATAACGGCAGGCGAAACCACACAGAGAGCGTGCTTCCCCTGCAAGTTTCCGTGAACACTGGTTAGAGAGACCTGGACACCTGATAGGGTTTGATTATTGACATTATTTCCTCTTTCTCAGAATGCTCCTCTTAGAATTCTTAAATTTCTGGACACTCACCGTTTCGGTTATATCTGATTCTGCCAAAATGCCCTCCGAAGTGGCTGTGCTAAATTATAATTCTCTGAGCCCTGTTTGAGCGTCAGGTATCTTAACAACTTCGCCAACGATTGATGTTATCAGACTGTTTTTTTTTTTGGCTAATACCTCAGTATCTCTTTCTTTCTCCTAAAACTTCTGTTTCTTTAACCAGCGTGTGTCCTTGTCTGCTGCCTAGTTAGTCCTTTCATCCTCAAGCTTTCCTCCTACTCTTTATAAGGGCACACATAAATAGAACTAATATTTCTTGAAAAACAGGAAAACAAGCTAAGCTCCAAATTTGTTTACTGTCCCACAGAAATAATCAGAGTTTTACCACCTGCATGAGAGGTTCTTCTCATTGGATAACAAACTCTGAATGTGTGGATAAAAAAAAAAAAAAGACTCCAAGAGGAAATTTGTTATAATCTGCAACCCTGTCCCAGAGATGGCTAATGAAGCCTTTTGATGCCTTGGAGGCAGCAAGAATAGAATCATACTTGAGTCACCTATTCTCCTTTCTCTTTATTTATATGGGCCTCTGGATGACTATTTATCTTCTGGTCAGTGGGCTTTGCTTGATAATTTTGGCGCAACTTTTTCACCTCTGACTTTATCTTAAAGATGGGATTTAAGATCCAGACAGTAACTAAGTGATAGGAAAGAAAGTGTATGTATTTTCATGGGGGATCTCCCACATTCTTTATTACTTACTATTTATTTAATCTTTCTACTTTGGCCTTTTCTAATTTCCCAGCTTCTTGCCAAAATTGGTTTGGAGGTGACTCTTGCTGAATTCTGGAGTTTAAACCTCTGCCATTACTCTCCTCCACCAAAAATCTATCAAGAAAGTAGTTCAGGAAGTACACCTCATACTCAGTAAGTGGTACAATTAAAATACTTTCTGATTCTTCACCCTAAAATATTGTCTGATTCGTTGTATCCTTGTGGTGAGTTGGAGGTGTGCCAGGAGGAGATGCACACACTAATTACCGCTAAAGACCCTTTCAACTCTCCTGCCCGAAGATTGCAGCTCAGAAGGAAGGCTGCAGATCTCTGCTAGATCCTGGCTCTAACCAGGCAGGTCTGCAGGTGAGTGACATGCTCCTCCTCCTGTTCTGTTGCTCAGGGGCCTCGCTTCCAGCCCAGCCTCACCCTCCACATCATTCTTCATTTCTTCCCTCTTCTTTTTCTTTTCCTGCCCAGGAACCTCGTACCAGCAATCACCCTGTTCCTGTTGTGGTGATCACATAACTTTCGAGAAAGGAAATATAACAATTCATTACTACAAGAGTTATGGCTTCTGCTATCAAAATAACATAAAGTTCTGTGACCAGTTCAGAAAATAAAAATACTAATACCTGGACATTGACTAAGTGTTATCTGTTCCAAGACCTTTACTTTGGAAGATCAAGGATGTTTTCAAAATTTGATGCCAGATACTCACTGACAGAACCTAACGCACATTTCTTTAATTATTCTCACATAGGACAACTGGCACTCTTTGAAAACAGAAGCAGTTTTTGGAAATAGCTAAAATTCCTTTAGAGGCATACATAGTGATTAAGGTGGGTGATTCTGTGAGGAATCAAATATGAGGGATTAATTCCAAGAAGCAAGATGGAGTATAAAATTGAACACGAAAGAAAATAGTTGTTTTTTTCTTTATGTGATACAAACCAACCATTTGGATTCCCTGTGTTGTGTGTGTGTGTGTGTGTGTGTGTGTGTGTGTGTGTGTGAATAAGTTAATGATTGGAAATACGTAGATGGCTCACTGTTGCCATTCAATATGTTTTCCAGAGAGACACCTTGATCTCCTTCCTCTCACGTTTTAGTGACACGGTTCATGGCTTTCACCTCTCCAATGGTGCAGTTTCCTTGAGATAAGATGCTGTCTATTAACCTTCACTTTACTCTTCTCATGGCCCAGCCCAGTGCCTTGCACACCATGGGTACCTAATGATTTCATCTAAATGAGCAAATGAATGAGTGTGTGCTGTGCCTCTTTTTTTCCTGACTCTGGCTCCAGGTCGTGGTCTGCGTTCCTGAGTGAACTTCTCACTCACAGTCTGATCACCTTGAATGCTGATTTTCATGTTTCCTACCCTATGTGGGCCCCATTTTTTCTTTACTGAATTATCTAACCTCTATGCTCTTAGTCTGCTTTCCAAGAAACATAGTGGCAATCTCTCAATATGCTTTTCCAGTTATATATTGCAACCACGCTGAAGGAAAACAGAATTTGGTGATTGATTGGGTCAGGGAATGACCTCTCACACCTCAAGTCTTTCAGAACAGTTGATGTCTTCACCATTTATTGTGCAATTAATCACGTACCGCCTTAGGGGCCTATGAAACTAACAGAATCATATGCTCTAACACTGTGGTCTCCAATTGTTGCTCACAGCCTTGCTAACTTCCCCTGCTTGGCTCTTCCTGACATTCTATTCTAGCAGACCTGATAGAATAACGGATAAAAGTACTACCTTTGAAATAAAAAATCCTTAAGTGTTAGATTCCTCTCTTCTTAACGGGCAGGTTTCTTGATCTAGTGAAGATTCAGTCTCCTTCTCTCCAAATCCAATGGAAGAATATCCACTTCACAGGCATGCTCTAAATCTGGAATGAAACAGTGCTGGTAAAAGGCTTTATTAGGTATCTGGCACCTCAGACACACAAAAGCTCAGCACATTACTTCATTATAACAACTATTTTCCTGCAAATCGAATAATTCAAATCTTCTCTATGATTTTTAAACATGTCTTTCTGAGTAGATGGCCTTCCTATTTCACAGAGAAAAGTAGAAGGTTTTGTTTAGAAATTTTCAAAATTTCCACTCACATAACTTACAAAATTAACAGAACTCACAAAAATCTTTCTTCTGTCCCTGCTGGGGCCAGAGGAAGGTGTATCCACTGCTTTCTAAGTGCCCCATCCCTGTGTTCCTTCCTTGCTGTGTCACCAGAAACCTCTTCATGTTATCCTTTCTTTCTTCTTCTTCCGTTTATCGTTTGAACAAGTACACGTGTCTTTCCTATATTAAAAAAGTCTTGTTTTGATCCTTTTTCCCCTTTGGCCAATCCTTTCTTTTTCACAGATGAACATTCTGGAAGAGCTGCCTGCCCTTGATTCTCCCTCTTCTCACCTACAGCCTGCATTTCACCAGTTGCCACTAAGTGTCTCCCTTCATCCCTGCCTTGAAACTGCTCTCGCCCAGGTCACTAAAGACCCTGTGGCTAAAGGAAATAGCCACAACTTCAGAGCACAAGCTGTGGAGCCAGATACTTCGGACTGAGCTCTGTGTCCAATATTTGCTAGCTCTCTGATCTTGGGAGGGTTACTTAAACTCTATGCCTCAGTGTCCCGATCTATAAAATGAACATAAAATTACCTCATAGGTTTGTTCTGAAGATTAGTGAGTTAATTCCTTTAAAGTACTTGGAACAGGGGTCAGCATCCTTAGCTGGCCCACTGCCTGTCTTTGTAGATAAAGTTTTATTGGAACACGGTCACACTCCCTCCTTCATGCATTGTCAGTGGCTGCTTAAGGGCAGAGTTGAGTATTTGTGACAAAGACCTTATTGCCCACAGAACCTAAAGTATTTGCTATATGGCCCTTTATGGAAGAGTCTGCTGAACCCTCACTTAGAATAATACCTGGCACATAATAAGCACTCAGAAATATTAGATAGTGTTATAACTCAAACTTGGGCACTATTTGTCCCTCCTGGCCAGGCCTCTCGCCTCCATGATACCATGCTCTTCTGACTTGTCCATTACCTCCCTAACCTGTTTTTAGTTTCCTCAAGGACTTTTCTTCCTCTTCTCTTCTAGAGATCTTAGATTTGCTAGGACCCTTCACCACTCCGATCAGCTTCTTCATTCCACTCATCTTATGGAATTTATTCACCCTTTTCCTACTCAGTTTCATCTATGCTCATGACTTTGGTTATTTCTATGCTGATTTTGCCAAATGTCTGTTTACAGTTGAAATTTTTCTCCTGGCTTTTAGACCTACTTATCCAAACTGGTTTTTGGACACCTCCACTTGGATAACCTAAAAAGTCCTTCACATTGCATACGCCCAAAACTTAACCCACAGCCTTCCCTAACGGGTTCCTCCAGTCACTCTAGTGGATGCACTGCCACAGTGTCCACTGTCTACCCCAGTCCAATTTTTCACATTGTGGGAAGAGTAACACTTCCAACGCACAAATCTAACTACATCATTCCTGTTGTTCCCCACAACACTTAGGAAAAAAGTATCAATTGCTTTAGAACCACTGATTTCCAATATCCCTCTCTTTCTCTCTTTTTTTTGAAGTTCCATTCATAATGACACTCAAAAATGTCATTTCTCCTCTTGCTTCTGGGACACACACTGCAGTTGCCTCTCTCCTCCCTTTGACTGACAGCCTTCCATCCACGACTTACCCACTGGACTTAGGCCAGCTTGCTAATTATCACTCAGATAACCAATCTCATTTCCTTACTAACAGAGCCCTGATTTTGTTTGTAGTTGCAAATGTACAACTTAAAACAAAATGAAGCAAAACAAACACAAATTAGGAGTGGTCACAGGATACATAAGTGGAAATAAGCTTTTGATTTCTGTGACAGTTTTATTTTGCTGATATAGTTGCTGTGCTGCTGCTTCTTGCCTGGGATATGGACACACTGCCCGGAGCTGCAGCAGCCACCTTGACTCTTAGGTAACTACAGTGATGGGAAAGATTTTGTTGTCATTGCCTGTCCCACTGCAAATCTTTCTTTACCAGCAGATAGAAATATTCATTAGTAAATGTTTCTAAGAGGTGAATAGTGGATAAAAGTGTTAAAACCTTCACTCGTTACTTTCTAAAGGATTCTAGGTTTCACGTGGGAATCCTCCCTCCATACACCAACCCAAGTAAAATAAGATGCATCTTATTTTACAAAACTGTTGGTAGCCTGCCACCCACCGTTCATGGGCGTACCTTGTTTTATTGTGCTTCATTTTATTGCACTTCACAGGTATTGTGCTTTTTACAAGACCCTCCACTGGCAAAAAGATTATGACTCGCTGAAGGCTCAGATGATGGTTAGCATTTTTTAGCAATAAAGTTTTCTTTTGTTTTATTTTCTTTTTGGTGAGGAAGACTGGCCCTGCGCTAACAGCCATTGCCGGTCTTCCTCTTTTTGCCCAGGGAAGATTGTACCTGAGCAACATGTGTGCCAATCTTCCTCCATTTTGTGTTTGGGATGTCACCGCAGCATGGCCTGATGAACCATGTGTAGGTCAGTACTCAGGATCCAAACCTACAAACCCCAGGCTGCTGAAGTGGAGTGTGCAAACTTAACCACTACACCACCACGCTGGCCCCAGCAATAAAGTATTTTTTAATTAAGGTATGTACATTGTTTTCTTTAGACATAATGCTATTGCACACTTAATAAACTACAATATAGTGTAAACATAACTTTTATATGCACTAGGAAACCAAAAAATTCTTGTGACTTTCTTTATTGTGACATCTGCTTTATTGCAGTGGTCTGGAACCAAACCCACAATATGCCAGAGGTATGCTTGCACTTTTAATACCAAGGATTAGCAATTTTCGGTTTCATGAGCAGATACAATAGTGACAAACACTGCTTTTTATTAAGCACTGTTCGATGTATATTATCACATTTATTATTGTCCTAATCTCTTATAGTAAGCACAATTATCTCCATTCTACAGATAAGGAAACTGAGACTAAGGGAAATAAAATGATTCGTCCAAGTGTATTTAATTTGTAATTAAACAGAGAGACGTAATATTTCTAACCCCAAGCCTATGGTGTTAACTATAATCTTACAGTGACTTCCAGGCTTGTCACAGAGCACACTGGCAAGCCTGGGCATTATCTTATTTAACATTTGCCTTGCCTTACATCCTCATGTTTTAAACAATGTTTTTGTAAATGCCACATTTTCTACTTCTGAGTCTAGCACACGTGTTAAATAAAAATTTATTGCTTCATTTATTCTAGACCAAGAATGTATCTCCACCAGTCTTTATACCTACCCCAATGTGAGTGGAACGTGGCCCGGTATTATAAAAACACTGTATTCATAGGTTTTTGGCAACATCTCTAAATCACTCCCTCTCTCTTGCATTCTGTTCAGTTCGTAGATACTGCTTTTTTTTTTTTTTTTTTTTTTTTTGGCTGAATCAACATGTGAACCTCATTTTTGCAGGATTTGTTAAAAATATAATTAAAATGTTGTAGAAAGGTTTCGGCCAAATTGGCCTGGATCCTAGAACACACTCTCAGCAAAACCTCAAGGAATATACTTTCATAGAAAAGGTTTGCTCTCTGGGAATCCCTCCCACTTGCTTTAACCTGATATTTTGCTTATTCTGCTATGAAATTCCTCAGAGGAGTGAAACAGTAGCTTGCCTCATTAAGACTCATCATTTACAAGATGTTGACAAATGTTGGCATTTATCCTGTTAACATAATAAATGTGAGAAAAATGACCATTTGGCATAGATAGTTCCATGCAAAATGCAAGCATGGTTGAGAATGAGGATGATGTGGTGGGCTGTCTTAGCAGCCTCGTTCAGTGCTACGGATTGGAATAAATATCTTTTGGAAATAATAATTATTTCTTCTTTGCCCCACAAATATAATTTTTCTTTTTTTGGCAATGGGCAGGCAGAGTAGTTCAAGACATAGTCAACCCTAGAACTCAGAAAAACATCCATGTACGTTTTGTGGGATTTTTTTCACCTTAATAAAGTTTTGAATTTTCTCCCTTTCAGAAGAAAGTTATTTTTGCTTAATTTTTTAAACACTTATTTATATTTTTCACACTCTACGTGGCTACTGGGACAATTATACATGTTTTTATTCAACATTATAGAGCTTTAATCATAAAGCTAGATAAATGAAAGAAAGGAAGTACATAAAAATACAAAGAGCTGGTTTGATTTTTTTTAATGGAAAGGAGTTCGTCTCTATTAATAACAATATGCTGAGAATTTAATTTAATCAGTTTTGTGAAATCTGAATTTGACATTGAGCTTCTAGATATGTGTGTACACCCTGCACATACACACGTTTACATCAGGACGGAGAAAAGCAGCGCCTGACGTCCTGGAGCTGGCCAGGCTCTCACAGCAGGCCTGGTGCTCTCCTGCTGAACATAAACAACTTCACAGAACATCTCCATCAGACAAGGCTGCTCTGTGATGGATCAAGACGAAAGCAAGACCACCACACAATCATGGCTGAACACAGACAGAGTCATAAACATTGTCTAAGCCAGAAAAATGACCAAACGCCCCCTATTCTGCCTCCAATAAGTCACTACTGCTTCTTGAGCAATTACATACAGCTCCTGGTGGTCTTGGGCTGGAGGGCAGTGACGATATATAAACAGTAATACAATAATATCACTTAGAAATATAGACTCACCAGCATATAAGAATCACTTTGCAGTTAAATGTTAATATTTGAAAGCGTTACTTCACATATATTTCTTCAGCCAGCTTTTATAATGTCTCTATAAGGCAAGTATTGGTATAATACTTTAGCATACAGAAACTAAGATGAAAATAGTTAAGGGACTGGGTTTACATTAAAAGTGACAAAATCATAATTTGAATCCAGATTTTCTGACTCCTCACTCTAAGATTCATCTTTTTGTTTGTTTTTTAAATTTTTTATTGAGATATAATTTACATACAAGATTATGTAAGTTTAAGGGGTGCGATGTATTGATTTGATACATTTATAGATTGCAATATGATTATCATCTTAGCTTTCGCTAATACCCCCATCACGTGACATAATTAAAATTTCTTTTTTGTGTGGTGATAACATTTAAAATCTAGCGTCTTAGCAATTTTGAAGCGTGTACTACAACTCTGTTGACTATAATCACTGTGCTATGCATTAGCTCTCCAGAACTTCTTCACCTTCTAGTTGTAAGTTGGTACCCTTTATCATCTCCCATCCCCCAGCTTCTGGTAACCACCATTCTACTCTCTGTTTCTACAAGTTTGGCGTTTTTAGATTCCAAATATAAGTGATATCATATAATATTTGTTTTTCTCTGTCTGACTTATCTCACTCAGCATAACGTCCTCAAGTTCATCCACGTTGTCACAAATGGCAGGATTTTCCTAGTTTTAATGGCTGGATAATATTCCATTGTATATATATACACAGCACCACACACACACACGTATCTCACATCTTCTTTATCCATTCGTCTGTTGACGGACACTTAGGATGTTTCCATATCTTGACTATTGTTAATAATGCTTCAATAAACACAGGCTGTGCAGATACATTTTCAATATCCTGTTTTCATTTCCTTTGAATTCATCCAGAAGTGGGATTGCTGGGTCATCTGGTAGCCCTATTTTTAGTTTTTTAGGAACCTCCCTACTGCTTTCCATAGTGGCTGAACCAATGTACATTCCTACCAAGAGCGCACAAGGGTTCCTTCTTCTCCACATCTTCGCCAACATTTCTCTCTTGACTTCTTGAGGATAGCCTTTCTAGCAGGCGTGAGGTGATATCTCATTGTGGTTTTGATTTGCATTTCCCTGATGATTAGTGATGTTGGGCATTTTTTCATATACCTGTTGGCCATTTGAATGTCTTCTTTGGAAAATTGTCTATGCAGTTACTTTGCCCATTTTTTAATTGAATTGTTTGGCTTTTTTGTTATTGAATTGTCTGAGTTCCATATATATTTTGGATATTAACTTCTTATCTTATATATGGTTTGCAAATATTTTCATTTTATTGATGATTTCTTTTGCTGTGCAAAAGGTTTTTAGTTTGATGTGCTCCCATTTGTTGATTTTTGCTTTTGTGGCTTGTGCTTTTGATGTCATATCCAAAAAGTGCTTGCTAAGAGCAACATCAAGGGGTTTCTTCCTGTTTTCTTCTTGGAGTTTTATGGTATAAGGTCTAATGTTTGAATATTTAATCCACTTCGATTTAATTTTTGGAGTAGTGTAAGATAGGGGTCCAATTTCATTTTTCTGCATGGGTGTCCAGTTATCCCAACACCATTTGTAGAAGAGACTATCCTTTGCCCATTGAGTGTTCTTGGCTCCCTTGTCAAACATCAGTTGACTGTGTATGTGGGGGTTTATTTCTGAGATCCCTATTCTGTTCCATTGGCCTATGTGTCTATTTTTATCCAGTACAACACTGTTTTAATTACTATAGCTTAGTAGTATAGTTTGAAATCAGGAAGTGGGATGCCTCCAGCTTTGTTCTTTCTCAGGATTGCTTTGGTTATTTGGGGTCTTTTGTGGTTCCATACAAATTTTAGAATTGTTCTTTCTCTTTCTGTGAAAAATGCTATTGGAATTTTGAATTTTATTTCCTTTTCAGATATTTCGTTGTTAGTATATAGAAACACAACTGATTTCTGTAAGGTGATTTTATATCCTGCAACTTTAACGAATTAATTGATTAGTTCCAACAGTTGTTTTGTTGAGTCTTTAGGATTTTCTATATACAAGATGATATCATGTGTAGACAGAGACAATTTTACTTCTTCTTTTTCAATTTGGATGCCCTCTATTTCTTTGCCTTGCTTGATTGCTTGCCTAGGACTGCCAGCACTATGTTGAATAAGAGTGGGGAGAGGGGCCACCCTGTCTTCTTCCTGATCTTAGAGGAAAAGCTTTCACTCTTTCTCCATTGAGTATTATGTTAGCTGTGGGTTTGTCATATATGGTCTTTATTATGTTGAGGTATTTTCCTTCTATACCCAATTTGTTGAGGGGTTTTTTTAATCATGAAAGTGTATTGTATTTTGTCAAATGCTTTTTCTGCATATGTTGAGATGACTTTGTAATTTTTATCTTTCATTCTCTTCATGTGGAATATCACATTTATTGATTTGTGTACCTTCAACTATTCTTTCATGGTAGGGATAAATCCCACTTGGTCACTCTGTCAGATGCTTTCAATGTGTTCTTAAATTTGGTTTGCTAGCATTTTGTTGAGAATTTTTGCATCTCTGTTCATCAGGGATATTGGCCTAAAGTTTTCTTTTCTTGTGGTGTCCTTATCTGGCTTTGGTATCGTGGTAATGCTGGCATTGTAAAATGAGTCAGGAGTGTTCCCTAGTCTTCAATTTTTTAGAAGAGTTTGAGAAGGATTGACACTAATTTTTCTTTAAATGTTTGGTCAAATTCACCAGTGAAGCCATCTGGGCCTGGACTTTTCCATGTTGGGAGGTGTTTGATTACCGATTCAATCTCCTCACTCATTATTGGTCTGATCAGATTTTCTATTTATTCCTGATTAAGTTGTGTGTTTCTAGAAATTTATCCATTTTTTCTAGTTTATTGAATTTGTTAACATACAATAGTTCATAGTAGTCTCTTATGATCTTATGTATTTTTATGGTATCAGTTGTAATGTCTCCTCTTTCATTTCTGATTTTATTTGAGTTTTCTCAGTTGGCCTAGTTAAATGTTTATCAATTTTGTTTATCTTATTCAAATATAAGTTTACCTTATCAAAAATAACCTTTCTAAGCTTCATCTTAATATATGGAATTTGACCAAGTACTGTTCAGTTCCTTAAAGCTTGCTGAGCATTCTCTCTTTATTTGTGTGTGACTCCAGTAGATTCTAGGCTCCAAGAAGACACGGGCTATGTTCTATTAATTTTCATGGGACTATTCCTTAATGGCACAGACTAGGTGCTCAAAAAATAGGTGAACCCAAGTCAACTAGTGTATGAGTCAGAGAGGAAATTTATTCCCACTGGCAGAAAGAATACACATCAAATAGATCTAAAGAAATGAATTCTTCTCAAGTTCTAATTAAAAAGTAATTATACTAGCAAGTTTCTGTGTCCCAATAAGAAGTCAGGTGCAATTAAGAGACAAATTAGTTGTTCCTTTACAGGGAGCTTGAAAGAGATAGAAAGGGTCCAAGTTGTAAAGAGTACCAGCCACACGGGCTACCAAAATAGGAGGTTGAAATAGGGGCATAAAAATGACTTGCACAAAATCTTCAACACTTGCCTTCTCAGACATGAAAAAATGATGAAGAAAATGCAAAAATGGAGGAAAACACCTGAAACAGTGCTGGAAATTAGGAAATAAATGTAATCCAAATGAGAAAAACATTGAAAATGTCAGTTAGATAAAAGACTGAGGGGATGAGATTAAAGAAAGACTTGGGACCAACTTATCTCCGTCCTATAGCGTCAAGCCTGAGTGAGAAATACACAAAGGATATTCAGGACTCCAGGCACCTAGCCCAGTTTGGAGAGCCAAGCATGGCAAAGAGGGCACATGAGAAGATGAACAAGGAAATCTCTACACTCACAGATATCCGTGATGCCTCTGGCACTGTGATCAGTAGGTTAAGGCCAGTGATACCACCAAGATTATACGTTAACCTAGTACCATTTAAAATATATTAGGTAAAAATATATTTATGATATGATTACAAATATTTAAATGTACAAAGTAAATAAACAGACATAATAGTGGCTACATTTAACTGACGGTAATGTAGGAATATATGCAATAATAGTAATATAAATTAAATGATCACAGAAATCCTATGAATAATTCCATTCCAAACATTAATGTCTTTTTCTTATACAATGTGACCTCCACCCCAGCCCTTGCCTCACAGAGGCAACCTGAGCCCCAGATGTACGCTGAATGCAGGAGCAGCAGCTGGGTTTGCCCGGATTTTCCTGGTCTGACTCCAAGCCTCACCTCACCTCTATCTCATGGGCTGCAGCCCCACTCCCACTTAGCCTGCTTACCTTTTTGCTTTGTTTGGTCCTCTGTAGGCTTTAGAGACATCTCTGTTAACTGTATCTTTTCTCCCACTCCACCTCTGTCTTCCTGCTCAGGATTTCTCATCTTTTTTGTGGAGCTGGGATCACTGTTCCCTGACTTGATTTTGGAAACCTGCCCTGAGAAGGGCTCTGCTGGCTGTCTAAGGCTTCCTCTCAGCACCCATTCCCGCAGTGTGGACAGCACTTTAGAGAAGGAAAGAGACACCTGCAGGTCTCAAATACCGAGTAATTACATGGCATTTCTAAAAGATGTGCAGATCCCACTGACATGGAGATACCACTTCAATGCAGAACTATATTACAGATCATTTTATGGCTCTGTTTTAAGAAGTTCTTAAGTTTATAATAACCTTTCAAATTGGATACCGTCAAGGTACTTGAAGTATTATTATCATTCTTCAATTTGAAAAAATGGATATACATACACTTTTGGCTGTGATATGGAATGTCTGGAAAGTCACTATATGGAAAAGATATAAAGCTCTTTTTTTTTTTTCTGAGGAAGATTCACCCTGAGGTAGCATCCATGCCAATCTTTCCTCTATTTTGTATGTATGGCCACCGACGAGTGGTGTAAGTCCATGCCCGGGAACCAAACCTGGGCTGCCAAAGGAGAGCATGCTAAACTCAGCCGATAGGCCATAAAGTTTTTTAAATTATTAATTTCTCTTATAATATATAATAATTATATGTAAATGTGATTTTTAATTTAAATATTATTCGGTTTAAAAACTTGAGACAACTTAGTAGCAGGCCCCTCCAATGTTTATGTTACTGTATTTTAGCATGCATAGGGTCAGATTTTAAAAGTATTCTAACACCATCCTCATTTGAATCATATTACTATTGTTCAGGATAGATACAAATTTTGTTAATGATGCTTTATTTGGCAGCAATGCTTGTGCTTTGTTGTCGAATGTGATTGGAGGATGAAATAAATTAGAAACAATTGAATCATACTTACTGGTAAAATCGCATTGCACACAACAGAAACTTAGGGTAAATAGAGGGGTTCCCTGAGTCTAGGCTTTTCGTAATATACCAACGTGCTATATTTATGATGCTTTCAGCCACTCCAGAGAGTTGATATGAGAGCAACTGTGGTGAATTTCACTGTTTCAGTGACGGACTTATTCACTGTGCAATGTACCTGACAAGCATTGAGGGAACACTTGCTCAGTTGCAAGGCGCTTTGAGGGGTATGGTCAGCAGATGAGGGAAATGGACAGGTCCTGTCCTGAAAGATGATGTCATCTACAGAAAGTAGACCATGGACGCACTTGTATTAAGCATTTGTGTTTACTCCTTAAAGATCTATGGTGTGTGGAAAATTTTACTTTTTTCCACAAAAAAAGGATGAAAGAGTAATGGGCTAGAAGACAGTCTCTTCTCCAAGGCATCATTCTACTGCCCATTAGTCGCCGTTTTACTCCTTGAAACCACATTCACTCTCATTAAAGTCACCCGATATTACTATTAAATAAACTTTATGAGTGAAATGACAAAAACTGTGGCATTCTCAACATAGGGTACTTGGGCTTTATGATAGTCATCCCTAATGAGTGTCAAGGGCTTTCAGGTGTTCCAAGGCAAATTCTGTAGGATCACATTTCCTAAGACCTGGAGACACTGACAGCTGCAACGTGAGAGAATCTGACCCTTTCGCAAACCATCTACAGTCTCAAAAACTGCCTCGTGCACTTTGGGTCATTGCCCTTCTGGTGAATGTTCTAAGAGTTTAGTAAGTTTTGTGGCTGTCCTGGAAAGACTTTTAGGGTTTAGGGTTTACATTGAAAGCTGTGGAGTTGTTCAAACCTACAGCCACCTGGTAATCAATCCAGCCTCCCTGGTGTCTCACCCTTGCACCATTCTAGGCTTGTTTATGCTTCCTGGCCTGCCACCCGAGGGCCTCTGTGCTCTGGGCATTCAGGTCTGGATTTTCTGGAAGGAACAGCCACTTATAGGAGAGGCATTTGATTTAAGACAGTCTGTAGTCAGTACGTTCTTACCTCAGCAGGTGTTCTCGGCTACATTTCTAGGGGAAACTATGAAAATAAACCCCAAACCACCTCTTATATTATTTTGGATATCTTTAAATGCAGTTTCATTAGAAATTAATGTTTTTGGAAATTTGGCTTTGAACGCTGTCATCAAACTTGAACCCAAAGGATTTCAGAGAGCTGTTGGCTAGAATAATCCATTCATATCCATGAGGATAAATCTCTGAAAATGATTCAGCTGTTGATTGAAACTTTCTGCTGTGAACTTACCTCAGGATGTATTTGTTTTATTTTGGAAAACAATCTTGAAATAAATCTGAGCAAATAATACAAAATAATGGAAAGTGCATTTCTGATGGCAAGAGGGAGCTTGGAGTTTCTCATCGTCCAAAAGTAGAGGCCTTCAGTTTGCTCCGGAGAAGTGATCTAGTTTGAGGTAAGCTGTTTATAGCAATGGATATGTGAATATTTGCAGATGTGAAGCTTTTCAGGACAAGGTCGCTTTATTTGTATACATTGATATAAATCTCTGTTTTCTTTCATGCTTTTGTTTGATATTGGGAACTTGCCAGCTTCAAATAAAAGGCTAGGTGCATATTAGAGCAGACAAGTCCAACACAGAAAAAATTGACAGCCATGGTTTTAGGAAGTTCATTTTCTGCCTTTAGCCATAGATAAAAAGGTGCCATCCAGTAATCAAATATACGCAAACATTTAGCATCAGCCCTTCACACCATTTCCAGAATTAATAATGCTGCATGTTTTAAAGGTGAAGTTCATTTTATGTGCAAGATGAAGGCATCTTGGTAGCAAGGACCTGCATGCTGGCAGGAATTGTGAAATCGTTCTAGTGCACACCCCTCCCTGCCCTGCTTTATCGTGATACTTTTTTAATCCTGATTACTAATACAGTAGTCCCCCACTTATCCATGGTTTCACTTTCCATGGTTTCAGTCACCCACCGTCACCCATGGTCCAGAAGCACATGCTCCTTCTTCTGATGTGTTGTCAGAAGGTGACTAGTAGCCTAATGCAACATCACAATGCCCGCCTCATTCCCCTCCCTTCATCTCATCACATAGGCATTGCATCATCTCACATCATCGCACAAAGAAGGGTAGAGTACAGCACAACAGGATATTTTGAGAGAGAGAGACCACATTCACGTAACACTTATTAAAGTAGATTGTTATAATTGTTCTATTTTATTACTAGTTATTGTTGTTAATCTCTTACTATGTCTATTTTATAAATTAAACTTTATCATAGGTATGTATGTATGGGAAAAAACATGGCATATATACGGTTCAGTACTAGCCACGGATTCAGGCATCCACTGGGGACCTCGGAAGTATCTCCCAAGGATAAGGGGGGGTCTACTGTAAAGTAAAATCCAGGAAAACGATAGTTAGGATTTCTGTTGACAAGCATACTTGTAGAACTCTTTGGTGACCTAAATATGAATGAGGCTGGATTCTAATGGCTTAGAATGTTCTCCATTAAATATAAGGAAATTTAGTTAATTAATCGCCCTTGGTGTTAAATGAAGTTTTTAAGCCTGAGAAATGAGGGAATGTGGGATTTGTGGTGACTTGACAGTGAACATGAATGATGTTGAACCCAGAGTGACTGTTAATGTGAACTCCCTTGCATGTGGGAGCCCAGGGATAGAGGATGGGCAGGCATAGCAGAAGGCCTAAGAGAAGAAGGGGACTGTTCGTTTATTATCAGTCCCTGCAAGACTTGTTTTCTCTTATCTTCAACAAGTATATATTCTACTCCATCATTTTATTGTTCCTCAGGATATATTTTCAAAGTAGCAGCACAATAATTTAATGTGAGTATGTAACATTTTCATGACAGTTTGCTTTTCGTCAAAACTTGGACCAGTTACGGCACATTATAGGAAAAGAAATGTGGTAAATTTTTGGTATGGTCCTTGGTCATGGTTAATTCTTTAGTAGAACTATACGAAGCATAAGAGGATCGACTTGGGGCATGATTTACTTAAACTTCTTGTCCAGTTAGCACAAAGGAAATAAAATTTCTCTATTGGGGAACTACTTGATTTTGCCTTATAAGAGCTAATTTTCTAGAATAAGATAATGTATTTTACTTTTAATTACTGTTCTCACCTTTTACATATAACGATATTATGACTTTTACATTATCCTTTTCTAATAAAATAGTCGAAAAGTCAAAATTCATTTGTTCACCAAGCATATTAGATGCTTATTCAAGTTTTTGATGTTAATCTTTATTGTGCAATTATTTTCCTGCATTTATTTAAAAACGTGGAGTATTGAGGGCAACATTTCAGATCTATCTAAGTCAGGTTGCTGTTCTACTCGCCAGGGCACCTAGCGCCGAACTGAAGTGGACTCAACCTGCCCCGGAGCTGAATTGTCATCTTCTCCAGGACAGGGCTCCTTCTTTGTGTTGTTTCCTGCTGCGCCCCTGTACCTGCAACAGCACCCACCGTGGAGGAGACAGTCGATAAGATTATTTTTTAATGTAGAATAGACTTTAGTCTCTAAGTTTACCGCAACTCTGAACTCTACAAGCATCATACTTTCCTGAGAATAATCAGCAAACCAGCCTCCTTCAATGACAGCATATGAAAGGAGCGGGAAAGGGCATTTTCTCCGATCCGCTCCTTTTGAAAACACCAAACCCTCCCATTCTTACAAGGGTCAATTAAAGATATTTAATATATTCGTACCCAGAAATGAATTGTTTGGAACTCAACAGCCTATTACTGACAATTGGACAAGTGTCTTTTTGAACTCGGTGCAAATAACGTGTATCACAAAGGAGATGAATTGTAAGTCATAAGAAAGGAAGTCAACACGACATTCAAAGCAGCCAAATTATTGCAAAGAGCTCTTAAGCTAATTATCCTCAGAAAAGGAGCTGTTTCTTGGCTCCTAAAAGATAGCTCCTCCTTCAAACAGGTATCCCTGGACTAGGATACTCAGCAAGACACTTTCAGTTCTCTGTGTGGCCACAGAGGAGGCATTTTAGAGATCAAGTGCAAGCCTAGATGTCTCTGAGGTGTTACCCCATTTTTGAGAGATTGCCTGAAACATTGCTGAAGGCACTTAAGCTTAAAGCCTAATCCTTTGTTAAAATACGGATATCCATGGGAGGGATGACGTTTTAAGCTGTTACCCGTCATGTTTTACTTGATTGAAGGAAATGGCTAAAATCAGGTTCTAAGAGAGAGGATGAAAGCAGAGACTACAAAATCCTTATTTACTCAGGGGAGAAAAGTGTCACGTGTTCCAGTTCTCCTCGTGTCAGGCCTTTGGTTGGGTTAGCGTGAGCTCTGGCCGGGGTCATACAATCCAGATTTCTGTTTTCTCATTTCTTACCATGACTACCTGATTAGATAGGATTGAAACTCATTGCAAAACTACGTTGGTTAGCGCTGCTCATCCTTATCTTAAGATGGTGTTCCCTGAAACGAAAATGTTAGGGAAAGGGTGAAATACTTGTAAACTTTATTTCTTCACTCCAGATGACTATTTAAACACCCCTTGATCTTCTTCCTTTCTCTCCTTTTCTTCCACTCTCCATCCATTCATCAGCCACTTCACTGCTTTATGGACAACCCAGCCCCGCAGGACCTCATTCCAGAATTGACCTCCCCCACTCAAGTGCTGCCTTAACATCCTTAGTCCTCATATTCAATAAGGACAGGAGTGTTCAAAGAAATATGCACCTCCTCACTTTCTTCGTCTTGCCTAGCAATAACTTTCGGTTAACAGCTACTGATACCAGACCACCTACTCCCTTTTAAATTCCCAATCCCAGGGATTCTATTTCCAATTACTCAAAAACAATGTTTTAGGGGAAGGCCATGCTCCTGGGTCTAATCCTGGAGTCTGCAGTGGCATTAACTGATACCTCCTCTTCAACAAAACCCCAGCACAACGGCTTATTGTATTGTGAGGTGGTCAGGCATTGACTGAACACAATTTTAATCCAGGGATATTCTTGAGCATGTTGATTTTCATTTTGGTAAAAGTGTACTCTTTTCTTCACGCCACAAGCTTTTCTCCCAAAAATGTATACCTACCCCCTCCCAAAAGAAACTTATCTTTCATGTAATTGCCAACATTTAATAGAAGCATCCATAACTTTTTTTTTTTAAGGCAATGCTCTTTCAGTTCTCCAAAATTGGGTCAAAGATCAGAAATAAACATATGATGACAGAAAACTGTTTGTTTGGGTAGATTTAGACCTCTTTGAGAATAGTAACAATAAAGATTCTGGAAAATATTTGTAATTAACCATGTATTAGATCATAATATACATCTTAAAAAAATATAGTGATAGTTTGTTTTGAGTCAGAGAGCCTAAAAGACATAAACTTCAATTGCAAGAAATTTACAGTTAACATATAAATAACTAAATAAATGGTATAAATGATGTTTCATAAATGAGGCTCCAGTAAATAGTGACATGGGAGTTTAGAAAAAATGCGAACTTTTTTTCTGGCTAAGAGATTCAAATAAGTAGTGGGGAGAAGGCCCTTTGTTGGGCTTTGAAGTGCACGTAATTATGACATGCACGTATGGAGAAAGAGCACTTCCAGGTAGAGGTGAAGCTTGAAATAGGGTGAGGGTGAGGGAAGGGAGCCATGGGACAGTGTCCATTTTGATGTAAGTATGAAGAGACATCCAGTTATGAAGACAATTTTATCCAAGGTTAGGACTACAGTGATATCATCCAGCTGATGAGTGTGCATTTGATGGCATAAGCAATAGGGGGAGGCCCAGAATATCTTAAGCAAGAGAGAACCACGATAAGAAGTGTGCATTAGGACATTTAACCGGACAAAGATCTGTTGAAAAGTTAGAAAGAGGAAGAACTGAAGGTGAGCAGTCCAGTTAGGGACCTTTTCAACAGCCCAGATAAGAACATTGAAGATGCAGAATGTTGAATGCTAACCCTACAGGTATTTCCAAGATAGAATGGACAGTAAGCACAAAGTGATTTTATATGTGGGTGGAAGCAGGTTGAAGACGGAGTCACAAATAAGCCTGAGGCTAATAAAAGGGAGCATGGAGCACTGATGACAGTATCTTGATGAATACTATATTGAGAAGCCAGTGGAGAGAAACGAATCAAGGAACGTCTCCCCTCCAGATAACATAGTGTAAAACTGTGCACCAGTCACAAAAGTGTATGAACCCTTAGTACTTAGTGTCTTTATTCCAATCAAACATTGTTACAGCAGGTCAGTATCCCCACTCAATATAACACCAATAAATAGAGCAGCGACCACTTCAGTAAATTCAATCTATTGGGACCTGGGAACTGAGAAAAAGAACAAATCTTAACCAGAATCAATCAATATAATCTGAATGGTAACCGAAGATAATCATGCAAATATAAATATGGTGGTCTGTAAGCATGGGTAGCTGCCACTTAGAATGCCACATAAATGTTGTCATCTGGTATTAAAAACACTCAATATTTTCATAACATTAACTTAGCTACTCGGCATGTAGATTTAACCTTGGACTCAATAAATTACGTCTTAAGAACTGGTCAAAGATATCTAGCAACTTAGAGCAAAACTCAGACCAATGTAAATTCCCACCCAATCCAACATTGTATATCTCAAATGTCAATGTCAAAATGTATGTCAATTTACGGCACTCCAACAGTTTTATTGGACTTTCCCACTTCTCTGTATCTCCCATCAAAAAAATCTATTTTTTCTCAACTTTTCGTGCAATGTGTCTGGGTTCCTATATCAAAATCTTAACTCTAAATGATATCATCATGATCACAAAACTTAGATTTATCTTAAAGCTGTAATTGTCAACTCAACACTAACTATATCATAATTTTTTTTCCAACAGAGATGAATAAAAATGTCAATATACTGAGGACAGAAAATACCTACCTGAGTGACTGAAAATCGCAGAGGGTAGAAGTAGGTAGAGACAGAAATTCAGATGCCCTAGCTGAAAATTTCACGTTCCACTACTAGGTTGCTTTCTTCTTTATGCAAATTCTTTGCAACAGAGTTAGGAGTCATTTCCTGTGGTTGTGAATGGAGGGAATGACAAGAGATGAACCTCTTGAGATGGTAGCCTGACAGACTTCAAATCAAGGAGCATCTCTTTCTTAGCAAGCATGAAGATTAAACGGACTAATGAATCAATGCTTTAGACCATCCACTCCTGGGAGAACATATCACAGTCCCATCAACAGTGGTCAGGTCAGGGGACATTCGTTCTTGTCAACTGGAAAGTCTTCTATCGTTGTGTTGAAAGCCTTGTTTCTCTCTGGGAAATTACTTTATTTAATGGAGATGGATACCACTCTACATAATGAAAGATCTTCACAAGGATCGGAGAGGTAAGATCTCTTTAACAATATAGTACTGAAACAAGTGTAGTTGTGCGTATTTTATATTCTGGAGTCAGTTTCTTTCCTCCAATGGTCTATTTTATTTTTAATAGAGATTTAAAAAAAAATTTTACTCATCTAAATGTTCCCATAAAAAGGCAGAATCCAAGGTGCAGCTGCCTTCAGAGGTGCCTAGAAATGCCTTGATCTGTCACCATTCAGTGGATATGAATATAAATTTTAAGAGAGAAATGTTAAAGCTTTCAAAAGTCTCTGAGTCATATTCTTTCTCACTTCCCATTTATATCTCTAGATTAATCCTAATTTCTGATGCATTTCTTTTGAAGTTGTTGATTTTACTTGAGACAGTGGTATATGCTCAGTACATAAGGAAGTATAAATGTAGACATTTTGCCTTCCTCCTCCACCAGCCAGTATCACTCTGAAAACTAAAAGTTTGTGAAAAATATCACTGAAGTTGCAAAGCAGATATTAGACTTTTGTTCTAAAATGAATCTAGATGATGCATATCTTAATGAACAGGAGATAATGAATTTCTTTTAATTAAACAATTCATTGTTTCCATTAAACAAACTTCATTTTGTTTCATTGCTATCCTTTAGGTTTGGGTAACTTTTGTCTTCCACATTCTGCTATTTCCTGTTGCTTCTCCGCTGACATTTTGCAAGCAAAGAGAATAGCAGACTATGAGTGCACATCATTTAGTCTCAATATAATATTAGTATCTGACCTTTGACTCATTAAATGACAAGACTTGTCATCTTTGACTTACTAGTATTTAACATTGCAGACCTGTCCTTAATAGCTCTAATACATAATATCCCTGAAACATTTGTGAGCAGTAAGCATGGCAGAATGAGAATTAGTTTAGCAGAGAAAAGCAAAATGGTTTCATTTCTAGTGTGGAGATATATCATATTTCTTGATCACATTGTTGATTCAGGGGTCACTGTAAACCAATGTACAAAAATTTTATTAGTCATCGATCTATCTATATTAACTTTTCAATACACATTTTAATTTCAAAATATAGATACATAATCTATAATTTAAAAAATTAAACATTTAAAAAATTTGCTTTTCATTTTGAAACTATAAATGCTTTGAATGAATTAGTGCTTGGATACTGAACCAGTTTAAATCCATCAGAGGACATATCTCATACTTTCTTGTTTAAACGATGCCAAGAACATTGAAAGAGTGGCTGAAAACAAACAAACAAACAAACAAACTCACCTTTTTCTCAAGTCCCCATGGGGATTTATGTAAACTCAATGCATGCTTATTACGTGGTAAGTTCTGTCAGAAATGCCAAAGGAGCCATGGCCTCTCCCCTCAAGGACCTTGCAGTGTTTCAGGGTGATGTAAAAAACACACAGGAAATAACTAAATGACATATCCAAGGCAACATATTAATAATGCAGGATATTTACATAAATACTGAAAAATTTAAAGCAAGGGAAACTTTGCTTTGTGCTGTAGTTAGCCAAGGAAGGAAGCTTAGGTCAGTGCTAATGTCTGCTTTGAAGGAAATATTCATTCAGGATGGGTTAAGTGAAGTGAGGCGGTGACTGCAAGTTGGGGGTCTGGTGGAGGTTCTTGAGGAAAGGCCTAGTGGAGGGAAAAAGCTGGATCTTGGAGTGAGCTTTCTTCACCTCAGCCTGCAGGCTCTTTGACTCTGGACATCCTGAAGGTGTTTACATGCTTCCTCCCTCTTCCTTAGGTTGTTTCTTATTTTTCTGGAAATCTTCCACACATGCATTCCAGAAGGGTTCTTCCTGCAGCTCTCATTTACTTCACAGGGTGACAAAAGGATGCGCCCTGTGTAAAACAACACCGACATCGGGCTCATAGGGCAGAACTGCCACACTTGGCACTTGAGCTTTCTGCTTCTCTGGATTCATAGGAGATGCTAGATCGTGGCCGACTGTCCTGTCATTCAGCTGAGTCATATTTGCTGCAAAATTTCCTCATTTTGGCAAAGTGGCATCATGATTAGTGGTATAAGCAGTCATGACTGTCAACAGTAGTCAAGCCTGATATGCAGTAGTGGTGGATACTGGTGAGAGCATTGGGAAGGAAGCATAGAGTTCTAGTGCCTTCTGAGATAAGCACATCCTCGTCCTTTGTGGGCATCAGTTTCCTCATAGAAAGTAAGGAGGGTGAACTAAAGTGTCTCCAAGGTACCTTCTGGAAATTATTTCCTATTATTCTGTATTTGTTCCAAGCTAGAAACATTCACATAGCAAAAGATATTTTCCCAACACAATACTTAATTCATGCCTGATACAAAAAAAAAGAAAGTCAAAGTCTTTACCAATAAATTTAATATAGTCTCTGCTGGATCTACCCCCATTTGAGCAGTGAAACCTATAAAGCCCCGGGCAGCCACAGGACTCAGCATCCTTAGCCAGGGTTTTGCAGGAGTCACTCAGGGGTATCTAGCCATCTATGGCTGACTTTTCAGATGGACCTAGTGAGGTTCCAAACTCTCCTCCAAGAAGAGGTGATTGGGAATTTGAATTGGAAGCTCAAGAGATCACAGGAGATAGAGATAAGAGTTGAGGGTTCTTAGAAAAATGGGGACCTTGTAGACCTGACCTTAAATACTTCTCTTCTACTCCCTTCATAGGAAAATCAGAAGTTAAATAACCTCTTGCATTCGCCTGGTGAATTAGTGGTAATGCTCAGAAACCCAGATTTCTAGTCTCCCGATCTAGCCCACAGACAGTGCTTCCATTTAATTAGTCAAATTGATTGAAAACTTAATTACACATAATCCCACAAAAAGGGAGTTATGATAATCACATATGCAAAGCTTTAGGGATGTAAGGAAGAGGAGGGCCAAGTTTATGATAGCCAAATGACTGGGAGAAAAGAATTCTCATTGCAGCCGCGTTCTCTTCATGGGGGAAGCACTTAATAAAGGGAATGCTTTCACTGGAATGTGGATTTCCTGGTTGTAACATCTTACAAGACAGAAATAAAAGCATGAAAACAGGGTTTGAGGTGGAAGTGGAGAGTGTCATAAAAAATCGTCTAGAGGAACATCTTTCTCTTACCTTAGACTGAATCTGCTAGAGAACTGGATACAGTAATCTAGTTTGGAAATTCTCAGGCAGGATGCAGAGCTGTCCCAGATGCCATTAGGAGATACCCAGATATTCATGCTCTCACTTTGACATCTATTGGAAAGATTTGGGAGACAGTTTGAAACATCTTGTAAATCAGAAATATAACTCTCTTAGGAAATGAAGTGAGATCACAAATCTGAGGCTTGGCATTCCCTGCAACAAATACAAAGTGAAACATAAGAGGATAAGATAAAATACAATAAAACATTGCCTTGTCCCTTCCTTTCTTTCACACAAACACAAGCACCTAGCAACAAGAACTAAAAACTCAGTCTAAAGGAAGAAGTGGAATGGGTCCTTGCCTCATGATGCTCTTGTCCTGTATTAATGACTTCACTTTTAAAAGGTTTTCTAATAGTGCTTTCATTCCAAAATAATCATTGGCTATTTTTCTTGCAACATTCCTGAAAGTCTAAAATTATATCATACCGACTACATACTTCGTAGCTCTGTCCAGAGAATGCCAAAATAACTAAGTCAACATAATGAACTGATGCTCTACTATGAAACATATCTCTAATCAAACCAAATACACACACACACACACACACACACACACACACACAGAAGAACAGAACACTTGGTCGGCCCCACTCATGTGTTTCTTTTTGTTTCTATCCACTGATTTAATAAAATAAGTTTGCTCAAGCTTAAGATGATAACCAAGAAAAAACTAACCTAAAAAAAAGCAGATTTGGGGTAGGATTATTCTTTTATTACTAGCTTTTTTCATTCTAAAGATAAGGAAAAATAATTAGAAGTTATAATTTCCCTGAAGTTAAATACAAAAATGATTAATAAAGATTTAAGTGAAAAGTAAATATAACTTTCAGTTCTCCACAATCTACAGCTCATCAAATTCACAGCAGAGATAACTGAACATATCAAAGATTTTTAATTGGATTAGCCATTGATATAATCTCTTGAGTACATTCATTTGTCAGATGAAGGCTTTGTCTGTCAACTCAAAAGAAAATGCTACCCTTGAAAACACTAAGTTGGGGAGCATTTCAAAACTGTCCCTTATTCAAATTGTAGCAGACTCCTTTGACAAGGAAGTGCAGAGAGCATTTGCAGACAACAAAGGGCCATGGCTTTCTCCTTCTTTGGATGAAGGCAAAGAGAAGGGAGAAAGATTGTAATTTATCTCCATGAATATTTGTCTAGCCAACAGGCCATTAATTCTCTTTGAAACCGGCAGTGTGTATATCATGTGTGTGATGGGTTTGAAGATGGTGATTCTTTAGCCGTGATGTTAAATTCTCCTCTAAGGCTAAAGATACCTAAATATATCTAAAGCTCTTATCCAGGGGTGATGTCTAATCTGGCAAGCTGTAATGGCCATCAAAATAAATATATTTTTTCCTTTCTCTTGAGAGAAACAGTGCTGTGGCCCTTGGGACCAGTGAATAGGCCACAGGATCCCAAGTTTAAATCTCCAAATAAAAAAAAGAACATACATTGCTTCCAGAATATACCAAGCCCTGAGTGCCTTGACTACGTGCATGTTGACTGTCTCTGAGGAGGGAGTCTTTTCAATGTGGCACTAGTATTGTCATCAAAAAATTCCTCCCACTTCTCAGGCCATTGCATTAGTTTTCTGTGCTGTGTAATACATTACCACAAACTCAGTGGCTTTAAACAGTGCCCATTATCATCCTACAGTTTCTGTAGATCAGAAGTTCAAGCACAGCATAACTTGGTTCTCTGCTCAGGGTCACATAAGTCTGAAATTAAGATATCTGCAGAACTGCATTTTCATCTGGAGCCCATGGTTCTTTTCTAAGCTCACTCAGGTTATTAGAAGTAATTCTTGTGGTTGGAAAACTGAGGTTCCTGTTTTCCCTGTCTGTTACCTGGAGGTCTCTCTCAGCTACTAGGGCTACCCTTATGTCGTATCCGTGTGGCCTTCTTATAACACAGCATCTTCTTTAAAGCCAGCAGAAGTACCGTTCTTCAGTTGACTAAGGTGGAGTCATAAAGTGTAACTCAATCATGGGAGTGACTATCCCACAACCTTTATCACATAACATAACCTGCTCAAAAACTAAAATGCTCAGTCAGAATTTGGGAGTCCAAAATTAATTATAACACCAGTTTCAGTTAAGTTCAGCATGGAGATAGATGAACAACACTGACAATTATGAAGTTTACAGAAGAAGCCATGAGGTCATTGATGCTGAGATAAAATGATGGCTGAGATTTGCTAAGTGCTTATTACATTTCAGGTACTCTTTCCATGCATTGACTCACCTATTGCTTACAGCAACCCAAGGGCATTGACCTCTGTTGACATCCCTATTTTTTGGATAAGGAGCTTGCCCACTACCGCACAGCTAATAAGTGGCCGAGTCAGAAGACAACTCTAGGCAGTTTGAGTTCAGAGCATGTGCTCCTAACCTCCATGCTTACTGCCTCTCAGAAGAAGGAAGTGGAACAAATCCAACAAATCTCATGATATACATTCAAAAGTTTACCTTACCTCCAGCCTTAAGACTGGGAAATATCTAAACAATTCTTAGTTGATGAGAAATTATTTAATTTAAAAAGGACTTCTCATGCAAGAATGAATTTTAAATTTTAGGATCTTGGCTGGAAATAGAACACAATCATGGGTCTCTTTGTACAGAAGGGTAGGGCTGGGCTGGGGCAGGCATGATATTAGGAAAGAGACATGAATCAGAACCAAGAGGCTCAGAGTTTTGATAGGGATGTGCTGAAGTCTGGCTGCTTCGTGGTACTGGGTTACCTCCTCTAATGTAACTTTGGCCTTTGCCTAGGCCTTTAGAAGGCCATTATTTCTGGCTTCCCTGAATTTTATACTGTCAATCATCTTGTGGTCTTGTATTTATCATAGGTTACCAAATCTACTTAGCATAATGTCTGAAAAATGAGCAAAACATGTCCTTCAGGTGTATTGTACCTTTCACTTGGAAAATTAGAAAAAATTTGAAAATGTTCTGTATATGCTTTAGATGGTAAAATTCTGCTGAAGTATTAAAGGTATAGTTATTATTGCAAATGAGAAGGCTGCAACAATTTATGACAACTGTTGAAGCTATTAATTTTACCCATGAACCTATTACTAAGAACTCCCAGATTGACAACTAAATAGGAAAATAGATTGGCAGTTAAAACTAAAAAATAATGAATTAACTAAATTCAGGAATAACGTTATATTTTTTGAGCAGCACATGCTAATAATAAATGTAAACAATATTTCACTCCTGATTGATATTTCTTTTCTTTTAGCATGTTTTTTGCTATTAGTAGTCATAACATCAAATAAAATATTATTTAACACCACAGTCAATCCTCATTTTTTGTGAATTTTATATTTGCAAATGTATTTAACTTACTAAAATTTATTTGTAACTTCAAACTCAATACTCAAAGCCTGCACTTTCAAGGTCACATGCAAACATGCACACAACAATGAAAAATGGGAGCCGCCCTACACATGTTCTCAGCCGAGGATAAAAGGGATGTCCTGCCCTTTTGTTTCCACTCTCATACAGTAAACTTTTCATGGTCTGTTTAGTGCCACACATTTTTGCGTTTCTGTAATTTTTGCTGGTGATTTCACTGTCTAAAACAGCTCCTAAGTGTAGGGTTGAAGGGCTCTCTAGTGTTCATAAGCACAAGAAGACCGTGATACGTCTTATGGAAAAAATATCTGTATTACATAAGCTTCCTTTCAGGCATGAGTTAGAGTGCTATTGGCTGTGAGTTCACTGTTAACGAATCAACTACATAATAAGTAAAGTGTCTTTAAACAGAAACATATAAAACAAACAAAGTCATGTATTGATTGGTTGATGAAAATGTGACCAGAAGCTCCCAGGAACCTAACGCCATATTTCCCCTAGGAGCCATGGTTCAGTGCTTACAGAAACTTAATAGAACATAACTACTGTGAACTATAAGAATTGATCATAAATCTAAATTTCAGTTATTTAATTCTGTTAGTCAATGGGTCTTTCAATTTGTGGGAATTCTTTACAATTTGTGAAAGTTAGTTAAAAATAGAATATTCAATTTATCACTTAAAAGTTAAGAGAAGAAGCGCTCCAAAATCATGCACAGCATTATCCATGAGATATCATCTTTAATCTAGATATAATAAAGAATGTATAGTATATATTCAGTGTGAGGAAAAGTTAAATTATTTGGGGAACATGTGCCACCCCCAAAATATCTCATTCTTCCCCTATCCCTAATAGAAAATGAATCTGAATCTAGTTTAAAATACAGTGATTATAAGAGCAATGGAAAAGCTGACAGTGTGTGAACATTTTCTTCCTGCACTATAATGCCAATTTAACTCAATGACTATTTTCACAGTCAAATTGTAATAATAATTAAATACTTTTTGGAAAAAGCTTCGTATTTAGTCTTACATCTCAAAGTATCATCCTATGACGGTGTTAGCCTTTGATTGAATGTTGGTTTTTGAACCCCCAGCTATGTAGTATTTCACAGTTGGCCACAATGTTTATTCAAGTGAACCTATGATTTGACCCAGTTTGTGCTGAAGCATAAAATTTTAAAATAAGAGATACTATATGGATACATGCAGATGATAAATGTAAGTCTTAGAATAATTTGAAAGTTCATTGTAACTATGTAATATTTGTGTCAATTCCTATTATTTTTTAAAAATGCACATCTACCCTCCAAGTTCATTCATTCAACAGAGATTTTTGACACCTATCACATGCTAAGAATTGTGCCAGGAACTGAGGTATAAACTATATTACAAGTTACAATTCCTGCCCTTCAGTATCTTATTGTCTGGGGAACATCTTAAGGGCAAGAAAAGGTCTTACTCAATTTTGCCATTGTGGTACCTTCCTGAGTGTCTGCTGATAGTGTAGAAATAGGAGTAAGAAAAACATCATTAGAAGCTAATACTGTAGGGCCGATGTGAACAGGTTATAATGTGGCTGCATGAGGAATTTGAGCAAAACTATTGTACACATTCTGCCTTATACAAACCGTGGTATAAGGTATTTAATTATCACCCTCATACGTACTTGAAATAAACATTTACAAATATTCATTGGCCCTGAACATGTATTTTTCATGCTTTTATTATCATTTAGAAGAGTAAGCAGTTTATTGAGATGATTACGCAGCTAATGGGTTCATTCTAGAAAACTTATCCTCAATTGACCAGGAGTAAGCCTTTGAAACAATACTTGGGATGGGGAGAGAAGATACTCATTCATTTTTAGGAAAAAAATGAGTATTCAAACACATTGGGACACTCTCATAAATGCTGATTTTTCTTTCCTCCCAAATATCTGCAGCTCTGGCACAAATCTGCGTAATGAATGATTGTCGTCTCATATCTACGTCTCAACTGTCACCAAAACATGCACTAATGAGACCACGTGTGAACTGCAACTTACAACTGCGTTGTAGTTTATAAAGTGGTCCCATGCATATTTTATTCTTTATAATTATTTTAACTCTTTTCAGGCTGCTATAACAAAAATATCACAGAATAGGTAGCTTATAAACAACAAATTTATCTTTCACAGTTTGGGAGGCTGGGAAGTCCAAAATCAAGGTGCCAGCCAAGTCAGTGTCTGGTCCACACATGGTGAAAGGGGTGACGGAGCTCTCTGGGATTGTCTCCGTAAAGGTACTAACTCATTTGGGAAGGTTCCCCCCTTACGACATAATCACCTCCCAAAGGCCCCACCTCCAAATACCATCACATTGGGAGTTAAGATTTCAACATATGGATTTGCAGGGGACCCAGCATTCAGCCTATAGTGATAGCTATCTTATGAATTTGAGATTTCTACCCCTTTTGTAAAGATCAGGATAATGACACTCAGAGTTTTAAGTAATCTACTCCAGTGGTTCAAATAGCAAAAATTAGAATTGTTGCTCAATCCTAGATTTTTTCATTTGACATTTGTGGCTTTTTTGATGATGACAATTCTCAGCTCTCTTGTGTAAATTGTTAATCATTTGTTGGGCCCAAACCTTTATCCAATTAGTGATCAGCCAACCAGAGGTAAAGCCTCGCCCAGGTAGCGATCGGTATCTCTGTTATCTGTGAAGACCTACTGTCTTTCCTCCAGGGCTCCTGGATCCTCATGTCCCCACACTCCCTTCTCAGCCTTTCCCCCTCATCTGAGAGACTCCTAGCCATTTCTGGTGGACAATTTTCTATCAATCTCTAGAGTCATTTTCCTGAGCTGCAGGTAGGAGATGCTCGAGTCTCATATTCCAGTGCGTAAGAGAGCACACCCACCCTCATGTACACTTCAGGGGAGGAGGTCAGACAAGACCAAGAAATGTAGAATTTATGATGGCACCTCACATGATGATGCTTCACAGAATCAGGTGTTCATTCCGGACTTCAGAGTTTCTGACATGTCTTCATATTCACTTCACTTAGTACTCACTCAAGTCAGAGTTAGGGTTTAATAAAGGAAGACTTTTCCCTGTGCCAGTTCCCGTTTTAAGTAGCAACACACACACACACACACACACACACACACACACACATACGCCCACATACACATACACTAAAAGGAGAACACTTTCTGCCACTTGAAAGAGTAAGGTGATCATTAGAGTAGGGACATGTGTTAAAACATAAATTCCATGAGCGCAGGACATTTTCTTTACTTTGTTTATTTGCTATATCTCAAGAGCCAAAAATGTTGCCTGACTTATAGCAAGTGCTCAATACACATTTATTGAAAAAAATTATTAAAACCAATTCCAGTATCCTATGTATAACCAGTGCCAATTTCCACCATAGCTATGCCATGACAAACTGGCAAAGTTAATTTAACAACAATGATGGATATTTTACAAAGGTCTTCCCCACACACTATTTTTGGCGTTCTTTTAGCCTTCATGAGGAGTTTGATGTTAGGAGAGTATCATCCCAATTTTATAGACAAGGCAACTGAGATGCAGAGTTCACATGCCTGGGAGGTAAAGGAAAACATCAAAATAGATGTGGGAAAAATATACGTTAAAAATACAGATAGATATATCTACATGAATTCAATGTCATTCACATTATACTAGGGAATTTCATTTCTATCTCATCTTATTGTCCTAGAATGCAAAAGGATGCAAAAGACTATTTACTTTATCCAGAGTCAATATGAATTCATGGGCTGCCCTGAAAAGCTGAGCTCCATGACCAACCATAGCCTCCTGAACTTTTGGTCCCATGTTGAAAGAAATTTGCTCTTTCACAGCCTGATTCCCTATCTTTACTCCCTGACTCACATCTCCCTCAAGAGATGTGATCCTTCTGAAGTCAGTTGCATACTGTTTCTCCCATGCAGCTCTCGTTACCATTAAGGAGGGTTTTAAAAATGACTAGGCAGAAGTGCGGGGCCACTGGCCCTGAGTCACGCAGCAAGTCAGCCGTGGAATCAGGAAAGACATCTTGGCGTGCTCCTCCCTTGTAAGCCTTTTAACAATCTCATTCAGTTAGAAAACCCAAACCTTAATGCCCAAACCCAAGCAGGAATAAATGCTTGACAAAAATTAATATTATAGCAAAATAGCATCTGTGAGAATATCTATGACGGTGCAGATCCATACTGCAATGGACACTGTAGGTAAAGCAGAATGTTGCTATAAGACATCTATTACATATATCTAAATATAAAAAAAATGGCACAAAGAATACTACTGCTATAAAAATTAACATTTACTGAAAGAAATGTGCATAAATATAGGTCGCATGCTTACAGTTTGAAATGAAGCTACTGCAGGCTAAAATTATGTAGCAGAGCTAGCTATTTCCTCTGCACTATAATTCTATTAATCCAAGTATTTGTGTCCCTCAGAGTTTATGATATTCTTTAATGGATGTTGATTGTCATTCACAGAACTGGATGATATTACCTCAAACTTATATGAAGGAAAATCATGTTCCTGAGGAACAAGTCAATCCTACAACATAGCAGATAAAGATAATCACAGGGACAGCTATGGCTAAGTCTCAAAAATATGTTGATATTTCTCCTTCTCAATTCAAAATTATCAGAAAAAAAAGAAAATCTAATTCAATTGGAAATTTTGTTGAAAATCAACTGGGAAAATATCACAGTAAGACCAATACACTGAAGGACTCAGATTAAAGTAAGAACTAGAAGTAAATGAGCAGATCCCAATTTCATCCTTAACAGTTTCTACTAAAACTAATAATGACAGTAGTGAATAATTAGTCTTGGTGTCTCCCCACAGTTCTGCAGTAGAATTTATAGTGATAACATAGAGACTTTTCAAAGCAAGGAATGTTTATTTGACCTACCTGTATGTCTTGAAATATGTATTTAGCACAGCTGTTCTTTTGTGTTAAACTCATTGCAAAATGCAGCTTGAATGTAACCCACCATTGATCTGCAGTAAGTGGAAACAAAATCTCTCCTTAATTAGTATCATCCAATCACTTTTTCACATTTCTACAGAACACACACTGTGAACTGTTTAATGGACTATTATTTAGAAAAGTGGCAAAGAACACACCAAAAAAAAAAAAAAAAAAAAGACAGTGAAAATAAAGACTAGCAATGTCAATGAAAAATATGTTGTGAAAGAATAGGAAAAAAAGATGTTTCGTTGCGATGAGCTTTCTTGGCATTTTGCTGTTGAGTTGAGCAGTGCCCCAATTACTGCCAACAATGGAGACTAAGATAGAGAGAGAGATTCATTACCTTCAACACCCTTAACTGTCTGCCAGTGAATTCGCTTATCTGCTCCTTTTTCTACAGAACCTGCAAGGAGAGGGGAGGAATAAACAAAGAACTGAATGGAGTAAATGTGTCACAAATTACCACAAACACACTGTGACTCGATGCACTTTTCATTTCTCTCCTCATTAACTGTGTCTTGCTCAAAATGAGCGACTGGGTCCAAACATAATCAAGTCCCCCAGATAACAATTGACTTGACTGCTGGGGCAGTCACCACCTCCTAGCTACTGGGAAATAAATTCAGAAATAAAATGAGTTAAAATAAAATTCACTCTGCTCTCTTTTCTGCGCTCAGATAATTTGAAAACCATCAAGGCCCGCAGAAACAATCCATCTTGCTATGAAAAAGAAGGCCTCTGTGCCACCGTCAATAAGGCATGCCTTTGGTGTTATCAAGAGTGAGTATAATTACACAGTGAAAAGGCCATCAAGGTGTCTTGGGCACTGGTGTTTTTTCCTGAGGTCTTTATCCATAGTGCTACCTGAACAATAATGAAATAAAAGTCGTGCTAGGGAGAGCCAGGGAGCAGGGAGGGGAGGATGGGAAGAAAAAAAACAAAACCCTCAAATGCATATAACTGACCTGTAATTTCAAGAGCACGTTATGACTTGAAAGCAGAATGAAACCCCTTTTGGTTGTTACTGTTGTTATATCTTATTTTAAAGCAAGGAGGATTGGTTTCAAGAATTTTTGTATTTTTGCGTGTACACTCTTGTGGGCAGCAATTTCTCAGCAAAGCTCTTGGAAGGCTTCCTATTGAAGAGGCTTTTATGCTAACCAGGATGCTTTCCTTCCTTCTAAACCAGAATGAAGCACTTGTAAGGGATTCAGTCACTCTAGGAAGTCGGGGCCTGCCTCTTAGAGAAACACAGATGTGAAAGCTTTCTCCTCCTTGGGCAGTGGGCATGTAAGGAAGTCAAGAACGTGTTTCAGATTAAGACTAAACTAAACTAAACTAGATTTACAGGACAGTGACAACAGATGAATCTGATTCTCCCTTTATTCCATCAAAATTTCAGTTTATCTGCTTTTACTTCACGCTAGTGTGAGTGAAATGGGTTGTTAAGCCCCACCCCCCACGGCCCTGCTCAGGCACCAGAGATGCTGAATGTTTTCCTCTTTCTCCCACCACGTCATGGAGCTAGCACAGCCTGGTCTTCTTAGGTTGCTTCCCTTCTCTTCCGCCCTGGAATCTATCCTGGAATCTAGCCTGGAGCCTGCCTTCCTTACCTCCACTTCTGTTATCGTTTCTCTGAACTGCACTTTAGATTCAGTACAGACGAGGTGAGCACCTGATTATTCTGAAAGTGACTGAAACAAAACAACAAATCATCTGTAAATTGTGTCATTTATCAAAGAGGTAGCGGGGCAGTTTTACAAGTGAAACCAAGTTCCTGTTATGTCAGTAACTCCAGAGCAAAACCCATGCCCTCTAGAGTGTATACTGAGAGTTTCATCTCTACAATGTTATCATCCTGCCAACTGTCCACAAAATGAGAATAACTCCTATTTCAGTAATAGGGTGCTTCTCAAACATGGTGAATCACCTGCAGAGCTAATGAAGAGCATGAAGGCCAGGACCATGGAAATAGGAGAGTCCCCAGATGATGTTGGCACCTCCACGGTATGCTGATCAACCACTGCAGAGCTAACTGCGTGCTTCTAAGTGTGATGAGAGCAATAATGAATTAGCCCAGGAACCGTGTGAGATTTGTTTGGGGGACTAAAACATACAAATTACTAAAAGAACTCTAAAGACTAGAAATTTGATTCATTTGAGCAATCATACGTTCTGGGATTATATCTCAATTTGACATGATCTATGATGTGCGGTACTGGATGTCATCATATTTCCACAGGTGTCTTGCCATTAAAATTCTGTTTTTACTAACCTAGGTTAAGTGGACTTATTCAACCACAATATCACCAAATACTACTTATTATGGGCCTCTGGGCCTCTGATAGGGATCTTAAAAGATTAGTCCAATTCCTGTTTTGGGAAACATAAAGTTTGAATCATATCTAAAAAGCTAAATAGACATTAAATTAAAAATTTGTGTATAGATAAATATGTTTACACAAATTTAAACCAGTTTCCTTCTTGTAAGAATTTTCAGGGACTTACATTTCTCACGTGCTAAGTAAATTGAGGAGAAAGTAGAATTTCCCAAATTTATTTCATCATTGACAACTTCATTTGAGGAGCATCTTATCAAATGCAGCTCCCCTGAGGACTCCTTGGGAGATGCTAATCTAAATACCAAAAGTTTTAATAATACGTCATGGGAAATAATTTTATTCTATTTAAAAGGACACAGGTTTTAGTTTTTATTTATAATCTCAGTCCTTAAATAAGGAAGTCTTAGTAATTGAAGAAAGATAAAAGGACAATCTTTATAAATGACATTAAAAATGTGACAGGATGAATTTTTCTTTAAATTGCATAATATTAATCATCTCAAAACTTAAGCACATTTCTCATGGTGACCATTGTTGATATTGTACCAGATGTGCTTTTTTAAAAAAACAAAAAACCACTGCCAAACTATTCCCTTGCAAAAATTAGAAAAAGGAAAGGTAGGTATGAAAATGGGTGAAATTTCCTGCCGTCTCACTAATCACAGGATTCTAAAACATAACACATTCCAAAATCAAATATCTATTGCATCTTGCTGGGTCTGGTGATTGCCTAGCTGATATCAGGCTGATGAGTTTGGTTGCTCTCCTGATTATCCCGATGTACATTCTCTCACATGGCATCTAGAGGTACAAGCAATAGAGAGAGAGAGAGCAGCATAAACAACCTCAGAGAAGCTGGATTTGGAAAGTGAGCAGAGGTAAGGTTTGAACAAGACCTGTAGTACTGATCATGAGAGATGTAAAATACGTCTAAAGTCTAATGAAAGACAATTGCATTTACTTGGACTTGTATGCACTTAAAAAATAATTTTTAATTATTGAATACCCTTAAATGTCAGCCATATTGAGGTATAGAAAGATGTCCACTGATGGGATTGTGTCATTTGATAACTGGCTAATTTCTATTTCATTTCAATTACCTGATGGCTCAATATGGACATGTGGAAAATATTTAAAATTTACCCATGTTATAGAAGACAAGACTCAGGGTCAAAGAAGGCGAAAACATTTGTCATAACTTCTATGCAGCAGTTTGAAGTTAGGCTGAGCTGGTTCTTCCTGCATTCCCACTGGCTTTTATTGCCTTTATTTTTCCCCACACCTCCTCTGGTTGATGGAAGATGTCATGCATTGATCAAAAATGTTCAGCTAGGGGCCAGCCCTGTGGCTGAGTAGTGAAGTTTGTGCATTCCGCTTCAGTAGCCCAGGGTCCACCAGTTCAGATCCTAGGCACGGACCTACTCACTGCTCATCAAGCCATGCTGTGGTGGCGTCCCACATACAAGGAGTAGAATGACTTACAACTAGATTACACAACTATGTAGTCGGGATTTGGGGGCAAAAAATGTTTCAGCTAGAAAAATGCCCTTGAAATCCAGAGGGACCATCTAGTAGGGAGGCCAATAAAATAATCTGTGGCAGCCTTCCAAACTTCCACCAAAAATTTGAAGTATTTTAATTATACCACATAAGGTAATTTGAGGAATGTTATTTCAAAAGAGGGCTGTCAGATGACTCTACGCACTGTGAAATTCCTGGTAACTGCTTGGAAATAGGTGCTAGAGTTGAAAAAAAATTGATTACAGCCAATCTCACTACATTTTTATTCAAATAATACATAGAAATTTAGAACAATTCTGAAATTTAGTGGCACACAGTTGTAAATCCAGTCAGCTAAACCATGATGGTTTTCATTATACTTCCATTTAATTTTCTAATTAATCTCAGAAAAGATTAATTAATTTTGTCTTTTCCACAGTCGGCCTGGCACCCCTGGGCCTGAAACACTGCAAATATTGCTGGCCTCGAGCAGTAGTAATCAAAATTTCTAATTCATTTGAGTAATCCAGTGTCTTTTTCCTTACTTCTTTCTCTGACAGGTACTTCAGCAATCTTTTAACCCCTTGGTTTTAGATTTTCTATGAATGCACAGATGAAAGAATCGATAGATATCTCAGGCCAAAGAGAAATGACAGACGGAAATGATGTGAGTAGAAGTTTTGATGGGGAGACAGAGTTGAACTCTGCTGGACAAGTACTTGCCTGTGTCCCAGAGGTATCATAATCTGACGCCATGTTGAGTGTGGCATTTCCCTGCCATCTGCCCAGATACTCACCAGGATCACCTGCCAGGTTCATCACAAAGCTTTTATATGGCTAACTCACAATAAAATATTGATACAGAGAAATGGACACCCTTAAAAGCCAAGAGCACTAGAGTTGGTAGTTCTCTTTTACGTTTTGCCAGCAAATGAATACGTATCTCATAGTTTCACTATTTTGCCAAAAAATAACAGATCAAAGGCAATTTCAATGTGCCATGGAGGGCAATTTTGGAAGCAAGGAGAGAAAAAGGCTGCAGTGCAGTGGGAAGTCACTTAAGGAAGAGATATTTGAGCTTTGCAAAGAATAATTGATCTCTGCTGACTCCAAAGACATATTAGACTTGCCATACATTATATTGCGTATGTTGAAGGAACTGTCACACTGTTGTATTTAGATTTAAAATGCCTTTAAATATTTACTGGAAAATATATTATACCTATAAATTGTTTACATTATTTATATTTTAAAAGAATAATAATAAAATTAATACCTTTGTGGCCACAACCAAGATTAGGAAACAAAGCATTATCTGTCCTTATATGTTCCCTCTGTGACCTCATCAAGAGTAGCTTCCTCTTCCTCATAGAGATAATCACGATATTATACTGATTTTGTGTTAATCCTTTGTTTGCTTTTTCATTCTAGCTAATTCATATATGTGTATCCTCAAACGCTACCTTATTTATTTTCAACTGTTTAGAACTTTCTATCAATGAAACCATACTGTATTGTATTCCCTTTTTTCAACCTGATAGTTTTGAGATCCATTCATGTTAATGCATGGAGAGAAGTTTATTGATTTTTACTGCTGTATTTCATTGTGTGAATATGATACTGTTTACTTGTCCATTGTTATTTGGTTGTTAGTGCCACTGAGTCAATTGTGACTCCTAGTGACCCCGAGTACAGCAGAGCAGAGCCCTGCCAGGTCTTTGTGCACCATGCTTTCACCTTCCAGCGCTTATCAGGCAATGCTCTGCTGCTATTCACAGGGTTTTCATGTCCAATTTTTTCATAAGCAGGTGTCCAGTTCCTTCTTCCTCGTCTGTCTAGTCTGGAAGCTCCACTGAAATCTGTCCACCATGGGTGAGCCTGCGTAACCCTGCTGGTATTTGAAATACCGGTGACATGGCTTTTAGCACCACAGCAACATGCAACCACTACAGTGTGACAACCAACAGATGGGTGGTGTGCTTCCCTGACTGGGAAACGAGCCTGGGCCATGGTGGTAAAAGCTCTGAATCTTAACCACTAGACCACCAGGCCCATTGTTATTACTTAAAGTTATTTGGATTGGTTCTAGTGTTTTCTAATATGAACATTATTGCTATATGTATTCTTTTAAATGCTTCCTGGTTCCATCGTACATAGTTTCTCTAGCCTATATACCTAGGATCAGGTTTGCTGGATTGAAAGTTATGCACATACTCAAGTTTTAAATGGTAGCAAATGTTTTCAAAAAAATGTACCAATTTATCCTTCTACTATTAGAGAGAAGTAGAGAAAAGTTTCTGACGTTCCACATCCTAATCAAGGTTTGATATAAACTGATTCTAAAGCAAATATCTGACAATTCAATGGGTGGAAAAAGGTATCTCAAGGTAGATATAATTTGCATTTCCATGATTCCAAATAAGATTGAATATCTTCATATGTTTGAGATTTTCATATATCTTTTATGAAATCTTCTTTAAGTAGTATTAGTCCCTTTTTTTAATTGACTTGTTTCTTTTTATCTTATTGGTAATTTTAGGAATTCTTTACTTCTTTTGATACGAATCCTTTGTCGGTTATCCGTATTAGCAATATCTGCTCCTAGTTTATGGATTATCTTTTCAGTCTCATTAAGGCCTTTCTACAAAAAAAGTTCTCAATATTAAAGGATTTAAATTTACCAATTTTATTACTGTTCACACTTTTTATGAGAAAAACTTTTTTACCTTGAGGTCATAAAGATGCTCCTATATTGTCTGCTTAAAGTTTTACTTATTTGGCTTTTGCATTTAAGGCTTTAATCAACCTGGAATCGATTTTGATGAGTTTCAAGGTAGGAATGCAATTTCATTTTCTCCCATATGGATAACTTACTTGCAAGACAACAAATTAGATTGTCATAGTTACAGACGTTCAAAATAGACATTAGACTACTGAGTCAGAGACAAAGGGTATCTTATTTGTTGCAGCAATAGAACTGGCTAGAATGTTGCCATTTTTCTGCAGGTTCTCCAAGCGCCAATTCCCACAGAATGATAGGAAGGGGACCACAAGCTGTGTGATGTCTGCACATATGCGAGCTGTGTTACAGGAGAGGAACCCCAAGCTTCAGGAGCTCAATTCTTTTATAATAGACAAAGATCCTATCTGAACTTTGCCCCAAAGGGAGCTGATAGCTGTTTTGTTTTTTTTTTTGTATTAAACCTATTGATTTCTTTGAATACAACTGATACATTTAAATATTAAATCCTAAACATAAGACATACCTGAATTTATTCCAGTCTTTCCTTATGCCTATAATAAAGTTTTCAAATATTATCCATAAAGACCATGGACATTTTTGTTTGGCTAGTGCCTAGACAATGTACAGATTTTTTAATTTGCTCTTATAAATCACATATTCATTTCTGTAATATTTTCTCATCAGTATTTCTTTCATAGAGGAGCACTATTGGTTTCATAAGTCGATCTTGAATCCAACAACTATGCTCCTCTCTTGAGTTTTCCAATATTTTCTGTTGATTTTGTTAGATTTTCTATGTTAATTATATCATCTTCAAACAATGGCAGTTTTCTCTCATTCTTTTTTATCTTTATTCATCTCTTTTTCTCCTTTAAGTTGTATTAGAGTACTCCTCAGCTCAAAGTCTTACAATGACTCCTCTTCTTACTCAGATGAAAGCCAGCCTCCTCACAATGCCTAGGAGGGCTTGCAGTGGCCGGCTACACCTCTGACCTCCGCTGGCTGCTCTCCACACCCGTCCCACTGCTCCAGGCACACCAAGGACCTTACTCTTCCTGAAACTTGCCTGGTGCAGTTTGCTTCAGGGCCTTTCCTGGATCAACTGTATTTGCAGGAACTGAGAGTGTGGGCTTCCTTAAATTTTGCAACCCGGGCACCTCATTTGCCTCTCTCCAGTCCAGGCTCTTCTTTACACTTAATTTTAAGTCTGTTTGGAAAGTTCTTACCTCATATAGCTACATGGTTTACTTCCTCACTTCTTTCAGGTCTGCTTAGCTATGTCTTTGTCAGGATATTGAAAATGAACAGTGCATACCTGTACAATCACTTTCTACATATCTTTCTTTTTTTTCTCCCAGTTTTACTTGAGATATAATTCACATATAACATTGTGTAAGTTTAAGTTACAATGTGATGATTGGATATGCATATATCTGCCTGAAATATTTATCATAATAAGGTTACATTCTTCATCTCACATAATTAGCATTTTGTTGTTGTAATGGTAAGAACATTAAAACTCTACTCTTATAACAACTTTCAAGTATAAATTATAATATTGTTATTTATAGTAACCATGCTGTACATTAGATCCTCAGCACTTATTTATCTTATACCTGGATGATTGTACCCTTTCACTGATATCTTCCTGTTTCCCCTTGCCCTCAGCTCCTGGAAATCACCATTCAACTCCTTATGAGCTTGATGTTTTTAGATTCCACTTGTAAGTGACATTGTACAATATTTGTCTTTCTCTGACTGGCTTGTCTCACTAAGCAGAATGCCCTCAAGGTCCGTCCATGTTGAATCAAATGTCAGAATTGTCTTCTTTTTTATAGCTGAATCATATTCCATTGTAGATTTATATACCACATCTTTATCCATTCATCTCTTGATGGACGCTTAGGTTGTTTCCATGTCGTGGCTATTGTGAATAATGCTGCAATGAACATGAGAGAGCAGATATCTCTTCAAGATAGTTTTGTAGATCTTTTCTATTTTTTCTATTCTCTATTGCATCTGTTTCAGGTGTCATCTTTGTTATCTCCTCCCTTCTGCTAATGTTGGGCTTAGTTTGTTCTTGTTTTTCTATTTTCTTGAGCTGTAAAGTCAGGTTGTGTATGTGAGATTTTCTTCTTTTTTTAAATGTAGGCATATATCACTATGTAATTCCCTCTTAGCACCTCTTCTGCTGCATCCCATCATTTTGGTATAGTGTGTTTACATTTTCATTTGTTTCAATATTTTTTTAATTTCTCTTTTGATCTTTGACCCTTTGATTTTTCAGAAGTGTGTTGTTTAGTTTCTGCATATTTGTAAATTTTCTACTTTCCCTCCTGTTATTGATTTCTAGTTTCATACCATTGTGGTCAGAAAAAATCTTGGTATTATTTCAATATTTTCAAATTTGCTAAGCCTTGTTTTGTGACTAAAATATGATATACCTTGGAGAATCTTCAATGTGCGCTTGAGAAGGATGGTGATTGTGCTGTTGTTGGATGGAATGTTCTCTCTATCTGTTAGGGGCATTTTGTCTAAAGTATAGTTTAAATCCAATGTTTCATTATTGATTTTCTGTCTGGATCACCTGTCCATTATTGAAAGTGGGATATTGAATTCCCCTACTAATATCGTATTTTCTATTATTCCCTTCATATCTGTTACAATTTGCTTAATATACTTAAGTGCTCTGATGTTGGGTGAATATATATTTACTATTGTTATATCTTCTTGATGAGTTAACTCCTTTATAACTATATAATGATATTCTTTGTCTCTTATTACAGTTTTTGACTTAAAATCTACTTTGTCTGATGTAAGTATGGCTACTCCTGTTCTCTTTCCATTTCCGTTTGCATGGGATGTCTTTTTCCATCATCTCATTTTGAACATATGGGTGTCCTGAAGTGAATCTCTTGTTGGCAGCATATAGTTGGTCTTGGTTTTTATCCACTCAGCCTTTTTATGCCTTTTTCTTGGAGAATTTAATCCATTTACATTTAAAATAATTATTGATAGGTAAGAACTACTACTATTGCCATCTTATTCATTATTTTCTGGCTTTTTAATAATTCCTTTTTTCCTTTCTTCCTCTCTTGCTGTCTTTCTTTGTGACTTGATGATTTTCTTTATGGATATACTGTCATTTCCTTCTCTTTATCTTGTGTGCATCTACTATAGATTTTTATTTTGTGATTATCCAGAGGCTTCCTTGAAACATCTTGTAGATATAACAACTATTTTAAGAAGATAACAACTTCGGGGGCAGGTCCCATGGCTGAATGGTTATAGTCCCACGCACTCTGCTTTGGTGGCCTGAGTTTGTGGGTTTGGATCCTGGGTGCAGACCTACTCCACTCATCAGTCATCCGGTGGAGGCATCCCACATACAAAGTGGAAGAAGATTGGCACAGATGTTAGCACAGGGCTAATCTTCCTCAAGCAAAAACAAAAAGAAAAGAGGAAGATTGACAATGGATATTAGCTAGCTCAGGACAAATCTTCCTCACCAAAAAAAAAAACCCACAAAGATGATAACTTCAACTGCATACAAAAACTCTACTCTTTTACTCCCCCGTCCCCTGACATTTAATGTTTTGGATGTCACAATTTATATCTTTTTATAGTGTGTACCCATTAACAAGTTATTTTAGCTATAGCTATTTTTAATACTTTTGTCCTTTAAGCTTTTTACTAGAGTCAGGTGATTAACACACTACCACCTTGAAGTATTAGAATATTCTGAATTTGGCCATATACTTACCTTTACTGGTGTGTTTTATATTTTTATATGTTTTCATGTTACTAATTAGTGTCCTTTCATTTCAGCCTAAAGAACTCCTTTAAGCATTCCTTGTAAGGCAAGTCTACTGTTAATGAACCCCATCAGCTTTTGTTAGTTCCAAAATCTTTATCTCTGAAGGACATTTCTGAAGGACAGCTTGGCTGGTAAAATTTTATGCATTGGCAGTTTCTTTTCTTCAGTACTTTGAATATATTATCCCATTTTTTCCTGGTCTATAGGGTTTCTACTAAGAAACCCACTGATAGGTTTGTGAGATTCCTTGCATGAGAAAATGGTTTTTTCTCGTACTGCTTTTAAAATTCTCTCCATGTCTTTGATTTTAGAGAATTTTATTATAATGTGTCTCACAGAAAATTGTTTTGGATAGAGATTTGGGGGTGACCTATTAGCTTTGTGAACATGAATATCCCCAGGTTTGGGAAGTTCTCAGACATCATTCCTTTAAATAAGTTCTCTACCCTTTTTTCTCTCCCTTCTACTTTTGGGACTCCAATGATGCATACATTGTTTCTCTTGATGCCCCATGGGCTTTCTTCATTCCTTTACATTCTTTTCCTTTTTGCTTCTCTGATTGGATGGTTTCAATTGATCTATTTTCAAGCTGATGGATCTTTTCTCCTGCTTGGTCACGTCTGCTGTGGAAGCTCTGTATTGAACTCTACAGTTCAGTCATTGTATTCTTCAACTCCAAAAATTCTGTTCAGCTCTATTTCATGTTTTCTATCTCTGCGTTGAATTTATTAGCTTTTTCTTATATTATTTGCCTGATTTCATTAAATTATTTATCTCTGTTCTCTTATAGCTCTCTGAGAATATTTAGAACAATTACTTTGAACTCTTTGTCAGACAATTCATGCATTTCCATTTCTTTGAGGTCAGTTACTGGAAATTTACTGTATTCCTTTTGCAGTGTCATGTTTCCCTGATTTTTTGTGACCCCTGTAGCCTTACATAGCTGTCTGCACATTTGAAGAAGCAGTCATATCTTGTGAACTTTGGATTGGCTCCAACAAAGAAAATCCTATACCTGCAAGTAGGGACATGCTGGAAAGCGCTGTGATTTTGGATCTACTGGTGCAGGGTGCCAAGTGCAGGGGCATGCGGTGAGTCTAAGTCTGGGGGGGCATGATGTCTCTTCAGCTTAGGCTGCTGGGATCTACAACATGGATAATTGTGCATCCTTGGTTAGTTCGGTGGAGGATCTGCAGTGGCTGCAAGGGCTATTTGGGTCCTCAGTGGTTAGTGACTAGGGTAGGCAGTGGTGGTGGCTGAGCCAGTGGTGTGCACGCACTCAGATGTGGGGGCCAGCTGCAGGTGCCTATGTAGTGTCAGAGCCTGATTGCAGATACATGTGTAGTGGTGTGGCCCATGCTCAACAGCAACGCTGGGGCCAGCTGTGGGCACTCTGGCAGTTGGGGGACCCTGGCTGTCGGCATGCACTACTGTGGACGCTGGGTTTCACCATGGATGTGCAGCAATGGAGGCTGGTGTCGGGAGTCAGGCCAACGGCATGAAGGTCCACAGCTGGCAGGGCTAGCTGCCGGTGAGCCCTGTGGTGCCAACCAGTGACAGGGGGCAGGCCCAGATCCATGGCTGTGAGCATGAGCTTCTATGGCTGCACATTCTCCCCACAGGTGCATGGCAGTGTAGGCTTGTAATGGGTGTCAGGCTGTCAGTGTGCAAATGCACAGTTGGAGGAGCTTGCCCCAAATGTGCTCACAATGGTGGGGGACAGCTGTAGGCTGGTGTCATTCACTTGCAGAGCCACAGAAGCCTGGGTTGGCTGATGGTTGAGTACTGGCTCCTGCAGGGGCCGCTGGGAAGGAGGGACCCAGGAGGTACTTAGGAGATTGGTGTCTGAGAGTGCAAATACCTGTGGAGTGAAAACCTGTAAAGTCTGTGGAGGGTCCCTGGCAGCTAGGCTAGATCTTGGTTTCTTCTGTGGCAAAAACTGCAGGGAGTTATATGCAGAGCAAGTCCCTGGGAACTGTGGCTGCTCCAGCTGCATAGATACATCTCAGCTTTGCTGGTGGCTAGGTGGGGTGAAACTAAAGCAGTCCTTCGTGTGTTGCCCAGAAAGGCTGGGGGAACTGGTCACTCAGTCCAGTCTCACTTTCCCGGTGTGAGGAACTCTTTGTAGGTGGGGATTTCCCTCTTGGTGCTGAGCAATGCCAGCCTGGGAGATTGATGGTGCAGACAAACCAAGCTGGGTCTGTTCCCCTTTTTGTGTTGTTATTCTCAGGTTTTTTGTTCCACTGTGTTACTAAAGTTTTTAAAACGTACTCCAGATCTGCCCCAAAGCTCTTTTTGGTTGTAGATAGCTGTCTAATTGCAGATCTTTGCAGGTGAACGAAGGCTGGAGTCCCTTACACCATCATTTTGGTCTAGACATTATCTTTATTACACTAAGTGGTAAACAAATCTGCCCTTTGGAAGGAGTCACGATATTTCAAGCTTGTTTGCAATACAAGCATCCTTGAAAAGATAGTCCAAAACAAAGGCAGCTAATGCCTCTGGCACAAGATGCGCAGAAATATGAGAGACCCATGAGAAGTTGTTTTTTAAATTATGTTAAGGAAATTCCTCAAAGTCATAATTTGCTGCTGTTTGTTCTATTTTAAAACATAATTGGAAATTGAATGTAATCTAATGTTTTTCTCTGAATTTATTGAGAAAAGGATATGATTTTTACTATTTAATCTCGAATGCACTGAGTTACGTGTATCAATTTTCTAATATTAAATCCACTTTGCTTTTGTGGAAAATTGCTTTCTTCATTTTTCTTGAAGAATTTTCTTATTTTTTAAAACATATAATATTGAATTCCATTTGCTAATTTTTAATGATTTTTACATCAATATGCACATATGAAATTGATCTGTATTTTTTTGTATTGCCCTTTTTCAATTTTGATATCAAGCTTATACCGAATGTTTCTCCTTTTTCCTGTATTCTAGAGGTATTACATGAATGTTTGATAGATTTCACTGTAATGATATCAAGTCCTGAATTTTGTATTTTATGGAGGAAGATAGGAGAAGAATTTTATTCACTGAGTACATTTTCATAATTGTTTTGTAAGTATGCAGGCTTTCTGCTTCTCCTTGATGTAGTTTTCTGACGCTTTATTTTTCTAGAAAAAGAACTCCTCTTTATTTTTTCCTTCTTTCTACTTTTATTGATTTTATCCTGTTTCTCCTTAGCTAATTTCTAGGTTGGATAATTCATTCATTAAATTTGAGGCTTTCTGTCATAAGTATTCAAGTTTAACACTTTCTCTTGAGAATTTAGCTTTAGGTACAGCCCGTAGATTTATTAACTATTGTTCTGCTATTATTCTTTTTTAATTTTCTAATTTATCTTATGATTTATTCTTTGACCCATGAGGTTGTTTAGAATTTGGTTTGTAATTTCCAATATGTGGGGTATTTCTAATTATCTTCTTTGATTTCTAACTTCAGCATACTGAGGTCAGATCAGGCCATGTGCTCTGTGTGATGCAGTCCTGCTACATTTTTGAGGCTAGCTTTCTAGGCGAGCATTTCAGCAATTTTCATAATTGTTCTATACATGCTTCTTAAGAATGAGTTGTCTTCAATTGATGAAAGTGATTTCTATATACTCCAGTAGATGAAATTTCTTTTTATAAGGTTTTATTTTTTTCTTTTTTCTCCCCAAAGCCCCCCGGTACATAGTTGTATATTCTTCGTTGTGGGTCCTTCTAGTTGTGGCATGTGGGATGCTGCCTCAGCGTGGTTTGATGAGCAGTGCCATGTCCGCGCCCAGGATTCGAACCAACGAAATACTGGGCCGCCTGCTGCGAAGCGCGCAAACTTAACCACTCAGCCACGGGGCCAGCCCCCAGTAGTAGATGAAATTTTTAACTTACAATATTCAAATATTTTCTATCCTTATGTTTTGTTCATTTGTCCTATTTTGCCACTGTGTTCTATAATCTGCTGAAAGATGTGTGTTAAATTTTCCCACAAGGATGGCAGATGAATCTGCTTTTCTTTGAAGTCTGTCAACTTATACTTTATATATTTTTGAGGCTGTTTTACAAAATGTGTTAGTTTAGAATTGTCATATCTTCCTGGTGAATTAAATCTTTGATTGTTACTTTATTAATGTAGTTTTTTGTATTAGAGAATATTTGATCTAAAATTACTATAACTACACTAGCTTTCTGTTGGTTAGTATGTACCTAGCATGTCTTTTTCCTTTTCTTGAGATTTAATTTTTCTCTACCCTATTGCTCAAAGTATCTGTCTTATAAACAGCAAAGATGTTTGTTTTATTTGTTTTGTTATATTGCTTTGAATCCAGACTCAAATCTTTCTCTTTTACCTGGACATTTAGTCCACTTATATTTAATGTGGTCACTGTTTAATTTAGATTCTTTTAGACTTTTTGTTGTTTTTTTTCCTGTTTTTTTTGTGTTTCTTTTTTTCTTCTCCTCCCTTCTTGTCATCTTTTGATTTTTTTGAGTTTTTTTCCTCATTATTTTTCATTTTTCCTCCTCCACTTGTTTGGAGGGAAATCTTTTCTCTATATTCCTTGAGTGAACAGTATGAGAGGGTAGGGTTACTTTTATACAATGGAGGCAAGCCGTACTATGTGGGGCACCCATGTGATCCACCTGGGGACCTTTTGGTGCTCTCTTGCCCAGTAGTAACTATGAGTGGAAAAGTGCAGCCAAGGGGGCCTGAGAAGGTGTGGCTACCAAGGGCTCACTCTCTCATCAATCCTTCCACTGGAGTTACTAGGCCTGCGTCAGAATCTCAAAGCTTGCCCTGCCTACGCCTGTTCCTCTCCTTTTTATCTTTTGCAGGCATTACCCCCAAGATACTTCTTATACTTCCAACTCTGCAAGGGCATTTACTTTCCAAAGGACCCAAATTCACATCTGTGATTAATTTACAGGGTTCCTAGACCAAAAGAAATACTTACCAGTAGGTAGGTTCAAACAACTTAATGAGCATTTGTGTTCTAACAACCTATGAACTGTTAGAAAAATACTACATGTCAATTAAAAGAAAAGGTAATAATTTTGTTCCATAATTGATGATCACAACAGTTTACTAATGAGATGTGTGTGTCATTGGGTTGTATACACATTCTCAAGCCTTGGAAAAAGATTGGGCACTGACCTCTCTTTTCTGGTGTCACATTCATGTTCACATGCACTTGCTTTTGTATCATAGCAGCTTCTCAAGAATATAGTAAAATTACTGGAAGGAAAGTAGGATGATCTAATATTGAAACTGTGACCAGGTTAGCAATTCCCTTGAAGTCTGACAGATGTTGAGTATTGTTCTGCTTCTTTGAAAATTTGAGTCATCCTATGGCATTGCTATGACTTCTCTGTGGCCCCATGAGGCACCTCAGGGTGTATCTTGTGATGTTTTACTGCATCTATTTCTCTGGAGGTTCTTGCTCATGGTGGCTTGTTTCCTTGTATGTTTATTATTTTAGATATGAGCCACTCCTGTTCTAGGAATGTTCCATGTGTGAATTCTGTGAGGCCTCAGAGAGGATTTGCTTTTGCTTCTGCTCGTTGCCTGAGTATGCTACTAATTTGGTTTTACTCTAAATTTTGGACTTCATACATATTATGAATTCATAATGAAAACTCATGTGAGGGCCCACTTGTAGTTCCAGATTCTCAGGAGAAAAATTGTTCCCCTTCCAATCAGCAAGAAGTTTGAAAGAGTAAGTTTCCTTGCTCTTTACCTTTGTTCACCTTTCTCTTTTACCTTTGTCTTTCCCTGAGGGTAAATCCTGTGAGTTCTCAGCTTTATGTGGGAATCTCCTATTAGAATACTTTATGCATGAACTGGTCCTAGGCTTACTATCTGCTTCTACCACCCATATGCCTCTCAGCATTGGGGCTCGAGATTTCAGAGTCTGGTAGACCCCGTCAGGATGAAAACTAGACTGTCTATCTTCTAGGGTTCCTAGTTTAATTTCATTTTTGTGACATGAAAATTATTTAATACCAGGTCAGCTCAACAATGCATTTAAAGAGTTGTGGGCTTTTTCCACTTTAGTTTTGTTTTTATTAAGTATATAATTTTTTAACTAGGGAGGGTCCTTGAAGGCATCTAATTTGCCCTAGCCCTTGAGATGAAAGACCGTTCATTTCCTCTTCAGGTCATCATGATCTGGCTTCTACCTCCCTTACTCTACACAGTACCTTCAGTGAACCCACCCAAACTGTTTTTTTTACTAAGTCCAATGAACAACTGTGTCCCCTTCTTCACCTCAACTTCTCTACAACATCCTGGCAAAGCTCTTATTCTTCCAAGCCTCTCCTGTAGATCTTGATCTTTTCAATATTCTCTCTGAAGAGCACTTTTATTCTCATTCTACATCCAGGTTGAGGAAGAAGGTAGCCTTACCTTCTTCTCTGACTTTAGTTATCATTTAGATAATAACTCCCAAATCTGAATCTTCAACAATCCACAAATATAATTGCCCCAGACAAAACTGGCTCCTTCAGAACAGAAGTTCAGGGGGGAAATTTAGAGATTATGAAAAAGATACTAAGAAGAACACCCATTCCGTACTAAATTTCTGAAAGAAAGCTTTCTAATTTGAGATGGAGTAGGTTGCAGTTGTATCACATTGCCCTAATAAGGGTTATTTGTGGGAAACTATCCTTCTGGATTCAGTATAAAAATGCTATTCTCATTCTCATAGGGTAAAGGCAATTGTGACATACAGTGGATGACTGCCCCCTCCCCCACCACTTCTACTCCTCGTTACACAACCGCCATCTTGCCTTTCTCAAAGTCTTTACTCAGGCACTTAACTTGGATATTTGAGTTTCAAACACACATCTCCTGAATTTGAGAAGTTTACAAGATGAATTCTGGATTAGAGAGTAAAGAATTTTGGAGGGAATATTGGCTACTCTGGAAGACTGGGGAGGGGAGAATTAAGAAAGAAGGCAAGACTGGAAGAAAAGCAGAAAGCATTTACCTGGGAGGTATGGGACAGCCTATGTGAGAGCAAGCTGCTGTTGTGGAGAGGAGTATGATTGTTGGAGGGGAGGTCCCTTGGTCTTGTATCGAGCATGGACTCCCAGGACCAGACTTGGGCAGAACGTCCAATTTTCCATCCTTCTTTTCACTCTGTGGAAACTTCAGGCTTCAAACCTAGAGCCTGGAGGGAAAAAGCTTCCTCTCACTTTCCATATGTGGGGATTAGAGAAAATCTCCCCTATCAGCACTCCTTGCTCTGCAATGTGATTACTCATTTCCTTATTTCTCTCCCTTACTATATACAGTCTAATTTAAAAGTAGGGACTGGGGGCTGGCTGGGGGGCGCAGCAGTTAAGTGTGCAGATTTCGCTTCCTGGCCGGGGTTCGCCGGTTCAAACCCCGGGCGTGGACATGGCACCACTTAGCAAAAGTCATGCTGTGGTGGGCATCCCACATATAATACAGGTGAAGATGGACATGGATATTAGCTCAGGGTCAGTCTTCCTTAGCAAAAAGAGGAGGATTGGCAGACGTTAGCTCAGGGCTAGTCTTCCTCAAAAAAAAAAAGTAGGGACTGGCTTTTGTTCACAATCATCATTCACGAGATTCTAGTACATGGAATGTTTTATTGGAAACCGAGAAGAAGTTTTGAATACACTTCTTTCCAAGAAAAACTGGACATCAGAGTATTAGAAGAATGCATACTTATTTTACTGAGGGATTTCTGAAAGTTCAGCTGAATTAGCTAAGAACAATTTCTTTCAGGTTCTATGGCTTCCTCCATTCCTGAATTTTTGAGGTTGTACTTTTTAAAAATAAAAATTTAATTTTCCTTGGTTATTTTGATTTTATTTTCATAGAATCAAAGACTTAAATATTCATCAACTACACACCAAGCATGGAATTTTGCATTGAAGTGTTTTTTATATCGTATTCAACAAAATCAGTATGTTTAGAGTGAGTATCAGGCTAGTTCCTGGGGTGAGGTGGTGGAGGAGGAGGGGGAGGAGGGAGAGGTTGCAAAGGGAAACAAGTATGGCTCTCCACATACAAAGAACATCCTAATGAGGTTTTGACAGATTTATACAGTTTTATAAGGCGATTTGCTTTTATAAAATCATCTTTGTAGTTACAGCCTAAACCACAACCTCTTTTCTTACCTGAGTCAATTTGTCCAGGAGACAGCCCATGTTACCTGCTTTGTTTAATATTTTCCCCACACGGAGGAAGAGAGCAAGAATAACTCTTTTTACTATGCAGCAACTCTGTTGAGACATGCCCCAGGCATCAAGCCATAAAGAAGTTCCAGCGGACTTTGTGAGGCGCTTAGAAAGAAAAGAGACACAAGATGAGGGAGAATCCCAGCAAAGAACATGAGAGGGAGCCGCCTCTTGGCCTGCTTTCTCTTCTCTCTTCTACATCCTTCCTCATATGTCTATTTGGTTAATCCACGAAAAGGGCACTTCACCTATCAGATGGTTTTTAAGGATATGACATTACTGAAATGATGTCAGTAGAGATTTATTTGAAATTATAATACTATTCAGAACATATAGAGGGTGTCAAATACTAGCTTGTCCAAAATGTATAAAACGGACTTAGAATCTTTTTTTTCTCACGGAAGCTTAGCGCTTTCATGAAGTCATGAATATTTAGTTTCAGTGAGGGAAATTCACACCATTACATGGAAAATAGATTCCTCTTAGGAGCTCCTAGCCCAAGTATTCAAAGGGCTTTCAGGCTCTGGAGGTGAAAGAGATACAGTTTTCCTTGCCGTTGACATACTGTACAGTCGCCCGGTTATCTTTTCCTTTCAATCCTGCGCAGCGAGAGGCATTTCAGCTGTCAGGCGGTGATGCTCCGTCAGGGCAGCCTTCACAAAACAGTGTGCGAGAGGCGGCGTGACAGCTTCGGCCGATGACGTCTTCTCAGGGCTCCTTTCTCTCGCCCTATTCATTTATTTATTTTTAAGAAAGAGAGCAAAATTCTTTTGTGCAGTCAAGGTGACCTCATCTTATATTTGTTGAATATGTATCTTCCAAGAATGATGGCTAGAGATGTTAAAGTCTACTGTTGAGCTCTGGGCTGGGAACTGGGGGGTTTTGATCTGTTTCTTGTCTCCACAATCCTCTGCTAAAGAATTTAAGCCAATCACCTGGTGTCTCTGTGTCTGAGCTTCCACAGCAATAACATGAGGGAAGCCGTATTCAGTCTAGTTTCACCTCTGGAAAATTGGGCAGAATATTGACATAGTATGTGAGTGTGCATGTATGTGAGTGCATGTATGTGTATAAATGAGTGTGCGATTATGTGGTTTTGAGGGAAGTAAGGAGGTTAGAGTGATACCTCAACTTTATGTCAGTATGCAAGGATTTATGGGGTTATTATCTTTACTGTGCTATAGGGCGGTTGATAAAATGTAAATGCCATTTGATATAGACTGTATGTTTTCTGAATTTAGGCTAAGTTAGAAAGCCTTTGCTTATCTTAGAATGTTCACATTTGAAAGTTTCAAAGCAACTAGACAATAAAGCTTTGTTCAGTGACATTACATTTTGTCAGTACTTGAGAGCCCTTTATGTGTTTGTAAACTCATTTTTATATTTTAATTGTAGAATTTTATAGTAAGATCTTACATTAATGTCCGTAGCTGTTATTTTATAAGTAAGGAAACGGAGGCCCCTTGAAATTCTGTGGGTTGACAAAGTAAGCAGCGTCAGAGCTGGGACTGGAAACAACACACTTGGTGACAATGTTTGAGGAAAACCTATTTCCAGCTTGTTTCTCTACTTGGGAATTATTTGTTCCATTCTCAGTAGTATGGTGGATAGCTAATACCTCAGTCCCTAGGAAGCGCATCCAGTTTTCTCTCCAGCTTTCTCGTCTCCAGACTGTGCTCTCCTGCTTCCTTAGACTTAGCGTTTATAGATGTCTGATTCTTTTTTTGTCTCTCAGATTCCTCAGTAGAGTCTGTAAGTGCCTGCAGTGGACTATTGAGAGCTGCCATTTTTAACGTCACAAATAAAATGTTGTGTTTAGATGTAATTTCCACCTAAAATAAGACAGGTCACTGAAATAGGCGAGAGTGATGATCACCCTGAGAGTCCAGAGGACTTTCAAATAACAGAATGCATCAGAAGATTAGGGCTAAGATCCTGGAAGAAAACCCACGACCCGAGTTTTGAGAGTAACCATGGAAATCATCATCAAGTCCTGGTGTCTTAGGAGCATCATAAGTTTAAAGTCTAAGCAGATATAATTTCTTTAATTATTAGCTTTAAGAATAATATAAAAATTCTAAACATGTAGACATTTGTTTGCTAGGGCTGCCATATCAAAGACCACAACCTAGTGGCTTAAATAACAGAAATTTATTGTCTCATGGTTCTGGAGGCTAGAAGTCTGGGCTCAAGGTGTTGGCAGGGTTGGTTCCTTCTGAAGGCCGTGAGGGGAGGATCTGTTCCAGGCCTCTTGTAGATAGCTGTTTTCTCCATGTATTTCCTCATGTCATCTTCTCTTTGTGCATGTCTGTCTCTGTCAAAATTTCCCCTTTTTATAAGGACTCCAGTCATTTTGGATTAGAGCTAATTCTAGTGACCTCATTTTAACTTTATTACAGTCATGTGTCACTTAACGCTAGAGATACATTCTGAGAAATGCATCATTAGGCAATTTTGTCATCATGCAAACATCAGAGTGCACTTACACAAGCCTAGATGGTATAGCCTAATACACACCTAGGCTACATGGTACTAATCTTATGGGACCATCACCGTATATGTGGTCTGCCATTGACCAAAACATTGTTATGTGGCACATGGCTGTACCTCCGTAAATATCTTATCTTCAAATAAGTTCATATTCTGAGATACTGGGGGTCAGAACTCCAAAATATCTCTTGTAGGGGAACACAATTCAACCAATAACAATGAGTTTTTTGTTACTTCTTGTCTTCAACGTGTTCAATATGACACGTCTTCTCTACTGTGAGAGGCTAATGATAAAAAGTGATATTCTGGAGGGAGTCTGGAGTTGCTCTGAGGTAGGAAAGAGGAGAGAAGGAGAGTTACTTGGAATTACTGTGTTGGTTGAGATTTTCATAGAAAGAGGCCATTCCTCCTTAGTGTCAGAGAATCAGACAGGGGTTTGGAGAGCCTGACACTTTTGGAATGTTTAATATCTAACCTCTAGAAGGAGACCTATGGATTGGGTGCTGTGTCCAACACTCCTACCTCCATCTGAGAAGATGGCTCAGTTTTAACCCAGTGGTCAGAGAACAGGGATGGAGAAATGTGCCTGTGCAGTGTGTTGGTGCCCAGTGCATCTAAATGGAGTCTCCCCTTGTTTAAGGAAGAGCACACTAAAGTGGGGCTAACACAAAGAAAGCTCTCCCCTTGTTCAAGGAAGTGTAAATATTAATGTAAAATGAGGATAGCAAAGTAAACAAGAATGGTTAAATTATTGTGAATGTTTAGGTAGAAGGAGAAAAGATAAGTCTCAATGAGAGAACAGGAAGTCTTGGGGAAGACTAGACTCAGAGGCAAGAAGCGACACAATTAAAGAAGCAGACATGTTAAATAAACATACATAAAATGTCCAATATCCATTCTAATGTAAACTTTTAGTAATGTAAGATAAGAGGCTCCCATTAATGAGTAATATGTTAGCATTATTACTCATTAAAAGTTTTATTATTATGATTTCCCTCTACAGTACTGAGTTCTTACTGACAAGTTAGAACTGATAAGTTAGACTAGGTTATTCTGTGCTGGTAGACAACCTGCACATCTCCTGCTTTAAAGCAATGAAATTTTATTTCTTGCTCGTGGGACAAGTACAGCACAATACGGTTGGGAACTCTACGCCAGGCATCCTCACTCTAGGACCTGGGTAATGAAGCAGCCACCATCTCACTTGGCAGAAAGTTTGGCAGGGTATTTCAACTGAACTTAAATGTCTGTGTTCCAAAAATGCCTCACACTATCACTTCTGCTCACAACTCATCAATCATAACTAGACACATGGCCCCACCCAACAGCAGCGGGACCAAGAAGTGCATAAAACACTCCCCCCACCCATGATGGGAGCCAACCCAATAACTCCATTTAGTTAAGGACATGGAGCTCAAACTCTGCCCTCTGGGAGGTCCTTCTTTCTCAGTTTTATTCCTTGGCCACATCTGAAATGAGTGTTGGAGAACACACTCTCCTTGGATCTAAACTGCTTTCTCAGAGTGCTTCCTGCCCATGGAATGGCAGGAGATCATGGGCCTTTTTATGTATTGACTACTCATAGATTTTTTTTTAGGTCAGGCTATGATTTCTTTGGGTTTACACTTCTTTAAAGCCATAATAGACTTGTTATATAGTACTTTGATTCCAATTGGCTCCATGTGCCAAGAGCTGCACTCATAGTTCTTCTCTAGATATATTTAGTGACTTGCTATTCTCTTCTTTCCTTTTTATGACCCTGATGTTCTCAACCCAATTGTGAAAACCTTGAACCTATCCTTCAGAACCACACTTTAATCTTTTTGTTTTCCTCTGAGATATTTTGTTCAGTGACCAGATTTACTGAGTTATCAAAAACCTAATAATATCTATACTCTGAAACACCTAAATACATTCAGGTATTTTAACAAAAGGATGTGGAAGTCATGTCCTTGATTTTATTCTTGGTGCAATCCAAGTTCTAATACACCTTCTTCCTCAGGATCATCTCAGTTTTATCTTTTACTCTCTGGGCACAAAGAGGAAATATCTCTTTTATCCCTCCAAGACCTTCCTTTTCTGCTCTCTTCATTCCCTTTTACTCCTGGTTCCAAATTGACCAGTTCTTTGGTGAATTTGTCTCTTTCTTGGGGTGACTTGCTAAATGCGATGAATGGTAACCAAAACATGCTACTAGCATCCCATTTCCAGTCTCTTCCCTGAGAGCTAGAAACCATTAGATCACATATCTCCCTTCAAAGACAGTGGAAGCAACAGTTTTACCAACTCTTTTCCATTGCATGACATACATTGCCTCTCCCAGCCTCCACCAGGTCACTTTGTCAAAAAGTACTAATAATTACCCCACTTAATCTGTGACAGATACTGTACTAAACATTTCCCTTACATTATTCTATTTAATATTTATCAAATTCTTTGTTATATAACCATTGCTTAACCGTTAAGGAAATCAACCCTTAGAAAGTTTATGTAAATTATCTAAGGTTATGCACTAGGAAGCTCAGCCACTGTCACTGCTGCATAACATTCTCTTATATAAATAAACCACAATTTTCCTTTTCTTTTGTTGGTGGCCACTTGAATTTTTCTAAAATTTTCTTTATAAACAATAGACATTCATATGTACCTGTGTGAGAGATTTTCCTAAGACATTAAATGAAGAGCAAAATTGCTAAGTTGTATAGTATATATTCTACATGATGAAGTATTGTGTAACTGTAGGAATCAGGAATATGTTTATACAGTGTTATATTGGTAGGTGAAAAAAGAAAGACAGAGAAAAGTGTATAGTATGCTATGCTTCATCGCAGAAGGGGAAGGGATATGAATACATGCACACATGAAAGGAGTATGAATATATATACACACACACAAAACACACTGCAGTGTATATACATTATAGATTTCATTTGTGTTGCATATATAAAGATATATGTTTGCTGATATTACATATGTATGTGAATATATTAAAATATCAGGATAAACCAATTTTTTAAAAATTTTGCTTTCCTAAAATGGAAGGAGGAGATGACAGAGGGGAGGGAACAGGAAGAGAATTTGAAATTGATCTCAGTATAACATGTAAGATAGGGATCTACTTCATTTTTTTCTCCATGTTTGTAACCAATTTTCCTAGAACTATACATCCTTACTCAACTGCTTTACCACATCGTATATCAGGTTTGCATATATTGTGTGAATCTGTGTCTGAGCATTATTTTTTTTTTCTCATTACACTATCTGTAACATCATTCTATTCTAACTACTATTGCTTTATAAGATAGATCTTGTTATCTGGTAAGGTAAGTGCCTTAACGTGATCTTCTTTCAAATGGTTTTTGATTTACTCAGATCATTTTGCCTCCATAAAAATATATCCATTGGTATACCAGTTTTCTCTTCATCTGTGTCTAATGAACTATTTAACACATCCATGAAGTATTTAAATTTAATGAAATATTTTTTATTAATAAATGTTTTATTTGGTTCCTTTTCAAATATGTTTAATTTTTAACATCAAGTTCCTTTCACAAGTTTTGAATATATCTTAATTTTCCTTCCTTTATTATTTTAAACGTAGCTATTTACCATTTATGTCTGATATTCCATTATCTGAACTTCTTGGGAGAGGGCCTTCTGTATTTCTTGGTTTTGTTACAATCCGGGATGGATTTTTATGTTAATTTCTCAATTTACGGTTTCCTGGACCTTGCACAGCATATAAATTCAAACTTCAAACTCAAGCGGAGGTAGTACTATGGTCAAGAACTCTCAGAGGATAATTTTTTTTTCCAGGCAAAGTCTGGACCATGACAAGCTCCATTCATTCCATTATCTTATTGAATCAAAGGATTGTTCTTTCTAATCTACCTTTATGCTAAAGGTAAGCTCGACCCAGTTTTAGGACCCATCTCAGTTCCAACTCCTCACCTTGTCTTCTTCACTTTATAACCATTGCAATACACACTGCTGGTTACACAGACAAGCATGCGCTATCATGACTGTTAAAGCACCAGTACCTTTTTATTGCTTAGGTGGTCGGTTTCTCTATTCTTGGATTCAATGGATTTTCCTTTCTTTCTTGTAATGTCAGCTATATATTTAAGATGATACGTCATATTTTATTTAATATAATTAGATTCATTTAGTTATACGGTGAATAGTTATCCTTTAAAAACTCTTATAACTAAATAAATCAAAGTATGAGTACTTCTTTAAGGAATAAACCTCCAATATATCTAAAAGCTGGATCTGATATCCCTGGAAAACATCTCACATGAAATAGTCAGGAGTGCATTGATGTTGTTCAGACAAGATTTTTGTGCTTGGAGAACAGACATAATTAAAATAGCAAGAATATCCAAGTAGTAGGGAAAATTCAGGATAGCATGAAGGTCCAGCCCAGTAAGATCAACAAAGGGAGCTTCGTATGCCTGGTGGATCCCCATTCAACAGCAGAGGTGTTATCCACATCCATATGTGCCTTTAGGGAATGTCTGCAAACTTGGGAAGCTGTGTTTTCCTGGAAATAGACTGTTCCCTTCTTTATAAAACTGCCTTGGTATTTATTTTTGACATTGAAGAAAATTTACTGTTAATATCTTCCCATTTCTCACATCAGAAACAACTCCGCACTCTTGGTCTGAGCAATTTTACTTTCAGGCATTAATGATCATCAAAGGCATTATTCACAAAAGAAATCATCATCATCATCATCATCATTTAATTAATTGACTAATTAAATGAAAAGGCTAAATCAGATTTTGTTAAATACATCAAGATACATGAAAAAGATGAAGTGGTAGTTGCGTCTGGGCATACTAAGCCTGATGATACATTAAGAACTAAAACAATAAATAATAACATTGTTATTATCATCCCAATAAATGTTTTACCCAAATAAGGAATTCACTGGTGTACTTTTGTCATCACTAAAAACTACCTACTTGTTCTGTCTTCTCCCTTCCTTTTTCTTCCCATATTAAATGTTTAATGATTCTTCCTAGGTTAAAAATTCCATTTAAAAACCAACAAATATACACGAGATGTGAGCTCCTCAAGAAAGGAGCTGGCTGTGCTGCCCACAGTATGATTCAGCTGTTATTCTCTAACGTGCAGACTGTATGAACTCCAGCACCCGCTCTCCTGTTGGCTTCACCAACAACAGCACACCGGCTCGGAGCACTCTGAGTTCCAGAACTCCAACTTATGATGCGATGATCTGGTTGCAGACAATATCATCCCTTGTACAATCTCTCTTTTGCTTGAAATAGCAGTAAGTATTTTTTCTCTTCCCAACCAAAAATCTCATTAAGCATGACTTTTAATACCAATTTAAAAAGCAAAGCAAAAACTAAAAGCAAACTTCTTTCCTTGTTCCATGTTGTCTTTCCTTCTCTGGTGTTTGCATCTCAAATCTTACTTATCATGCTTAAGTATTTTATGCATTTTCTTTTTCTCTTTCTCTCCTTTCTTAATTACATTTTTTCCTAAGCTGAACTTCTCGCTCCTCCACAATTTTGATCTTCTGTTGCCCTTTGATGTTTGTGTCTTATTCCTCCTGTTCTCAGCATTTTGGAAGGAAGAAGTCATTATGAAGCTCTTTTCAAAATATAAAGTGGAAATAAGTAGGTTTAGAATAATTAAAAAATCGTTCTCAATTTCCTGCCGCCTCACATCCTATCTTTTCAGTTTTGAGGATTTCCTCATGCTCCTCCAATTCCTTATATTTATCCAGCTTAAAAAGGGTGTGAAAGCATTCTTGAGTTCTCAACCTCCTTTCCTCTGGCATTAGGCTCCTGTCTGTCTCTTCATGCATTTTTCATCTTCCATTAATATTTATCGAGCATCACAATACAGTCAGTGTTGTATAGCAGGCAAGACCATACGAAGCCACTTCAGCCACTGATAATGCAGAAAATATCTTCTCAGCAGCTCTTGACTTCTGCAATACCTTCTCTCTATGAGTACTTAGAATCCACTTCCATCAGTCATCAAATCTCAAGAGAAGCTTCATCATCTTTTCTGTAGCTTTATGCTCTCCCTTGGACTATTATTCACCACTACAGACCTTTTATCTATCTATCTATCTATCTATCTATCTATCTATCTATCTATCTATCTATCTATCTATGACATTAGAAGCATTTATGGGTTAAAACTTGAAGTATGAAGCCAGAAAATAATTGAGTCCATGGCTGCTACAAATAATAACCCTGTTTCACAACCTTGGCCCATGACTGAAATGTATCAGTGGAAAGCATATTGATTTGTGCTGGATTCCTTCTTGTTCTGGTCTCCAAATTAGTATCATATTGTTCTTTTATCAAAATCTTCTTTTGGCACAGCCCTGTCCTCTTAATATGCCATAGCTGAAAGATGATACACAGTCTAAGTAGGGAAAAGCGCACTGAAATCATGGTCCTCTAACCAAAGAAGCAGGAGGGAGGGCATTGCCTTGGCCTCTGGATATGAGAGGAACATCTTCAAATCCTCAAGCATCCTTTGTGGACTCCCTACAGGGCAGGTTCTGTTTTGATTGTGTCCCTAAGACATTCAGAGTGCAGCTACGGGATGGAGGCAAATTCCTAGAGGTCTTCCTAGCTAGCTTTACTAGAGATTCATGGGGAAAAAGAAAGAAAGGAGGAATTTGGCCCTCTCTACCTCCAAAATGTATTGTTCTTGCTCTCTTATGTGGTCGGTGTAAATCTCTACAACAGATGCTCTTTTTTACAACAGGAGGCCTCATTGAACTGTCAGGAAAACTCCCAAGAGGAATAACCAGCATCTCAGTCAACAGTATCTCATAGGAGTTTTGTTTTTTCCTTCTTATTAATAAATGCAGATGAATCTATATCTGGAAATTTCTCTCATGTCTACACTCCCAGCTAAATGGTAATTATGTTATATTTACTGGCAGTGTAAGGGATAATATTTTGAGTTCAACATAGGCGCTATCTTTCATAAATGTTATCTGTGATCTTATTTGAACATTTTGATATTTCAACATCAAGTGAGGAGGTAAATAAACTAAAACTTCATTACTTGGTTTTATTAAAGGTACAAGGAGTAGATATTCTGGACTTGAAGTTTTTTTTTTTATTTTTCATTTTATTTTGGTGTAAGAAGGAAAAGAGCTAGAATGAAAAACAAATTTAGGGAAAATTATGGTGAAGGAACATGAAGAGGAATTTGTTTAGATAATGGCAAAGCAACATGTAGATACAAAATGTAGAATGAATCAGTAATATGAACACACTTTAAACTGCATTGAGGTTTTTCATGGGAAGACTCTGGGAAGTGCTGGAAAGAATTTCTTCCAAATGGCTCTGCAAGGCTAGAGGTTCTAGAAAATGATTTTTTTTTTTAAGATTTAGGTTTTGTTACAGCTAATTATAAAACGGACCATTTCAGTCACAAGTTGAATTCATTTAAATGATTATCTGGGTAGGAGAAGCAGATATCAAGGTAGGAAATGATAGCAGATGACTGGCTTAATTTTTTTCCAACTTTTTGACAAGTTGAAGTTTTTATATATGTGACTGATTTCTCTAGAGAATAAATTAGAAACATATGGGAAAATTAATCTAAAGAAGCAACACACACCAATACTGTGAGAAGAAATGGTGATGTTAGTGAACACAGAAAAGAACAGAGAGTCCGGGACTCATAGCACATCTCAAACTGAACATCAGTTGAGACCCTGTTTTAATGATATCAGCTAACTTATGACATTGACAAAGTCTATGCTGTATCTGTGAAACATTTCGGTTCATCACATAATTTCTTATTTATGGCCTAACTATAGGACTTTGGATAAAATAATTAAATCTGGGCTTTAGATAAAATAACGAAATGACTCCATATTCTACTAGAAATTCTATGGGACAGTGAAATTACAGAAGCAATAGTGGTGGAAAAAACTCAGTAAAATGTCGAGGTCAAAGAGGAATTCATGGGGAATACAGTTAACTAACTTTCTACGGTGCGCATGTATCTCTTCAACAGGTTGACTATATATTTTTTGAAGTTAATACTGTATATGTGATTCTTTTCACTTTTTCACAAAAGGCTTAATTGGCCTTTACACCATGGGATCCATTCTTGTGAACCTCTCAAATGATAATCAGGAAGTAGAAAGCTGGGAAATAAGCCAGATACTGTTCCACTGGTTTTGAATTTGTAGGGATCAGATTTTCCAAACTCATCACCTTGGGTTTCAAAGTTGCTACTGAGTTGCGATCACTACATGGAATTTATATGATCCACGCAACATAACTTCTTAGTACCCCTGTAACAAAGTTATGAATATTACCACCACATGCACCTTGTCCCAGCCTTCCCCAGCAGCGATCCTTGGTTAGTAAGAGCTTAGGCACTGTGTCACATGTATTCTCGTTTAGTTTCCACAACAGTTTGATGAGAGAAATACAAGTACGATTCCAATCTTACAGATGAGGAGACGGAGGCTTAGGGGGATCGAATAACTTCTGGGAAATCACTTATCTAGGAAATGGAAAGCTGGGCTTTAAACCCATGGAGTGTATTCCAGAGCTCGCTTTCTAACCTCAAGCCTGTTGTGGTGCATTCATCTCGTGACTGATGTGGGGTTGGAAGTGCAGCCTGGTGCTTTGGAGCAGAGCAAACGTAAATGGCCCGTAGGGACCAAAGGCATGACCTTGGCATGATTAGCACAGGGCTAACGGACTAACTCAATAGCAGAAGCATATTATCCAATTCCTCTCATGTGATTTGATTTGTCTTGGGACAGTCTATAAAAATCAAGAAGGGAAATCTGTTAACATACACACATTTGATCAATCCGTTTTCTAGATCATTCTAAAGACTTTCATTTATGTAAATATACATGTTGGCATGTGCATTTACTTGTGTTTGTACCCATGTGGATATGTAAGAGAATACATGCGAAGACAAACAGCTGTGGATACAGAATGTGGACCTCATCATAATTGTGCATTGAGGCATGCATATCTATTTACGTTCTCATATAATTAACGTGTGTGAGTGTGTGCTGTGTGTGTAATGACCGAAGCATCATCAATCTCACATTCCAGCGAACCTCCTGGACTTTCCAATTACTGCTATTACCACTGAAATTCTAGGCACAGAAAGATTGGATACTTTTGAGTGAGAAATCTACTTACATATTTAAAATAAAAACAGTGTACCTTTCATTTCACAAGCAAAAGTGGGAAAATCTGCACTTCTAGTCTCCTTTCCTTTTTAGAAACTTTAAACATTTCTGCATAAAGTTTAAAAGATATCCCTTGTGGAATGAAAATATAAAGAAGGTATTATTTAGTGCTAATTAGGCACAATGGTTTCAGTCAAATTGAAACACGAACACAAGAGGGGGTTAGAAACAGCTAAGAGTGGGGTGAGCGTGTGTGTGTGTCGGGGGACCGGGGGCGGCGGGCAGCTAAGACCAGATCCTTCCCACATCTGTAATTTGCATTATTGATGCTAACTGAAATGGAGACTATCAGATGTCAAGGAGAGAAGTGTGAGTCATTGTGACTATTCCTCTGTGATCTCCCCTGAAAAGGAATTGCTTTATCATCGCCAAGAATTTCTGAATCCAAGTTAGAAAGGAAAAAAAAATAAAAAACGCTTGCCATGTTCTTAGTACCATTTGCCTTGACAGGAGAAACAACAGCATCTTGCCTCCTCAGCTTATTCCTCATCAGTGAACTCTTCCCCAAACAAGACACTCCACATCAGCCATTTGGGATCTCTTCCATCAGTGTTGTAATGAGCTCTTCTATGCAGTTTGTACTCACTGCAGAGTGTACGGAAGCCAAGAGCAAGGAGTTGGTAATCTGGGCACCCACAGTTGTGATGAGGCATCTTCAGTGTAATCGTCCAAATCAAATATTTGGCTGTGCTTCTTCAGATGCGTTATCTCATATTGTCACTGTTGTACTGGCAGGGGAGCGGAGCTCACACTGGAGGGGAGGCACCCGAGGAGGGAGATGGGGGCGGGGAGGGGGAGTCCTCGCTGAGAGCACCATCTTCCTGCACTGTTGCCTGCCCTTTGTTAATCTCAGTCTCAGTGGAAAGCTGCTGCGCCACTTGGACATGGGCCAAACCTGCATCGAGCTAACGAAGAATGGTGGAAAAGCACATCTCTTTGAGGTCGAATTTTCTTTTAAGCAGCAAAGATTTTTAAATAATAGCCCTCATACTACTAGTATTTGACTATTTTATTATCCACTTCTGTGCTATTATCCGGGATGGTGACACAGTAACATGCTTTTGAAAAGCATGTTCTAGTCAACACAGCAATTTTCACATATGTTATTTCATTTGGTTCTCAAGACAATTCTATGAGGAGCTGTCACCTTTGTTACAGAAAAGACCCTAAGACCTTCGGGGGTTAGGCGCCCATGCAAGGAACTGGGAAGACAGGCTTAAAATCGGTGTCCACTCCCCTTAGTCGGCTCCCCTGCTTCATCTGCAACGATTGCTCCGTGAGGAAAAATTACTAGTATTTTAGGAAACATTCGACCTTATCTCACAAATATGACATCCTGTGTTACAAATGTTTAAGACCAAAAGCCCCATTGGCTCTCTTTAAAATTTGCCTCAAAAATAATATTTTTATCGATATATCTTTTCTTTTCTGGTTGGGACGGAAGATTGACTATGGACACGTTTTCATTAGCAGTCCTGTGCCATGCCTTTATTCTTGAATGGACTGGGCGCATTTGGTTCGGATGTCCCCCTTGCTCTTACCTCGGTTCCTTGGTGCTCAATCCTTCTGGTACTAGGATCTGTTTTGTTTGTTTTCATGGGCCCAATGGCCCATCCAGAAAACCTGGAGCCTCCTCCTGAACTTGAGCTCAGTAGCTGTGTTTTTCAATCCTCTGGTGCACTTTCCTGTGTGGCCTGCCTAGCTGCAGTTCAGAATATCACCCGCCCTCAGATATCCTACTGCTGAGTTCCACCTACCTGTTGGGACACACTGCTACTATCTCTAGACGTTCTGATGCTGAGTTTGCATTTGCCTGTTTATTCATTACCAAATTTTTCTGACATGTTGCTATGCCTGCTGGTCCCCAGAAACGCCTCAGGACTACCTAAATTTTGTATTTTGTCTGCCTAAAAATATGAGGTCACTTTTTAGATCCTGGTTTCTCTCAAGACTCCTCCATTCTAGTTTAGTTATTCATACAGGCCAAGGCCATACATTGCTAAAATATAATGAATAAAATAGGTTCAGATTATAGTGGTTCTGAAAGTAGGTAAGGTAGTTTTAGACTTGATAAGGTAGGAGAAGGCAAGCCCGGTAGACCGTTAAGCAGATAAATGAGTTGATGTACAGAGCATTAAAAAAATAATATAGCAGCAATATGAAAAACAGGTTGGAGAACAGAGTAATATAGCAGAGATCAATAAAAAGTTAGTCGAGTAAGAATGAAGAAAATAACAGGTGGGATTGGGAAAGAAAGGAAACTATCAGTTAGATTTCAAAGGACAGAGTGGTAACGCTTCATTCATCATGCATGCATTCAGTAATTCAACACACGTTTATTCAGCACATACATTGTGGATTAAAATGTGCCCCCCAAAATTCACACATGATTAGCGTCCTTACAAAACGTGTAAATTTGGACACAAACAGACACATGGAGAGGGAAGATGAAGTGAAGAGGCACAGGGAGAAGATAGCCATCCACAAGCCAAGGAGAGAGGCCTGGAACAGTTGTGACTTTCAGAAGAACCCAACCTTCTGACACCTTCGTTTCCGACTTCCAGCCTCCAGAACTCTGAGACAATAAATTTCCATGGTTTAAGCCATCCAGTTTGTGATACTTTGTTATGGCAGCCCTAGTAAATTAATACAAAACTGAACATGACCCTCTTCTAGATACTGGGAACACAGTCGGGGCGTGGGGCAGGAGCTTGTCTCTCTGCTCTGAGGAAGGACCGAGTGATTGCACAGGCAAGGAAGAGTGCACTATGATGAGGGATGTTGCAGAGATAGGAAGTAATGGTACCTGGGGACATGAGAGAAGTTCCATTAAAGAGGTGACATTTGATCTGGACTTTAAAGGATGGGTAGGAATTTGTGAGAACAAGAAGGTAGAAAGGACATTCCCCAAAGAGGCAAAGACAAGGGACCTGAGAGGATTAAGGAACAGGAGTGTGGTGGAGGGTATGCGTGGTGGGAGCAAGTTGAGAAATAAAGTTGGATTAGTGTAAGCCAAAATAAGGAGGGTTCACCTACGGAATTCAGATTTTTACCCTAAAACTAATCAGGAATAATCAATACTTTTTAATCAGGTCAGTGATGTGAAAGATTTTAATTTTTCTTGGAGAAAAACTTTAATGTGAATGAGAGAGACGGACGGCGTGGGGAGAGACTGGCAGCAGGGGGCTCAAATGGGAGGCTTGTTGCATGTCCAGGTGAGAGATCTTCAGGTGAAAGACAGGGCAGTATCTGGAGAGGATGGAGAGGAAAGGTGGAAATCCAGGGGCATCTGTGAGGAGAATTAGCTTGAATTGGAGCTATGGATGTAGATGGTGAGTGACAGGTGAGTTAGGGACAGTATTAAATTGCCCTGAGGTTATAGGACTTAGTGCAGAGCCCACAGGGAGGCTCGATTAATGCTGTTTCTGTGGCTCCTAGTCTCCCCAGCTAGAACCTGAGCTATAAGCGCAAGAGATGGACTGGGCTCGGAGGAGGATTTGGAAGGAATGAGGTTGCTTTACTCTCTTACTTATTTAAAACATACAATGAGTGTGTGCTCTCTGCCAGAGATTGATGATGGGTAGAGCTTTTCTTTTAAAACAAAGTAGATTATCAGGAATATTTTGAGAATTAGTAAAAAGTACATACTGCAATGCTAAGAACATCCTGACGTAGAGTCAACTCACAAAGACAGAGAAACAAACAAAAACCAGAAACAGATAATTTCCATCTTGCGTAATTTATTCCAAAGCATTGAAAAACTTTTTTTTTTTGAACTGCTGAATTCAGTTTTTAAAAACTGTCCATCTCATATCTGGGATACTGACACTTAACATAAATACCACAGATAGTATAACAAAAACCCCACTAAACCAAATGAGGAAGAAGAAAAACTTCAAAATAGTTGTAGACTAATCTGATTGAAGAGACATGTGAAAAAGCTTGCCACCAAATTTTCAAATGCCAGGGGGTCTAGCCCACCTTTCTCCTCTCTTGTCACAACAGCTAGGCTGTTGCCCTTACTCCTTGAAACCAATTTCTCTGCATCAACTCTGGATCCTACCCTTCATCACTCTTAGTTCCAAATCACTTAGCTCCTTTCTCTCAATTTCTTTCCCTTAACACCCAAGCCTCTCCCATCTTGTGAAAGGCTCCCTCTTTGCTCTTCACCTCTGTATCTCTGGTTTATGTGGCACAGCCATGCTTCTTGACAGTGTCTACATGTCTTCTTCCTCTTTTTCCTCTAACCACCTCTGCCCTCCAACTCCATCCCCAACCCCTTTGCTCAGGGTGGTCTGCCTCCTGATTTCCTGAGACCACTGAAATGACATTTCTCAAAGATATCAACAAAATGTTTGAGTTTGGCATAAAAGCAACTCCCAGCTCTTTCTTACTCAAACTTTTAATCACATTTGTCACTATTGACTACTATCTCTTTTTGAAACAGTTTCATCCTCTGTTGTTTTTCCTTAAATTTCTCCAATTGCTTTCTTCAAAGCCTCCTTCCTGATCTTTTTCCTTTGGCAGAGCCTCCCAAGCTTCAGTCTGAATAAAAATTCTGTGAGCCTCACCATAAGAGATTTTCCTTTTATGGACATAACAAGCATCAATTTAATTCTAAGTTGGGCAAGCCACTCGAGAATCCTTGTCTTAAAGTCAATATTCATCAGCTATGCATCCTGCCCCTGGTCTATCGTCATTTCATAAGCCCCTGAGAGATTTCATGTACTCCTGTGGCTTTCATTCCTATCTAGACCCTGATAAACTGCCAAAACTCTACCTCCATTCTCTAACTACTCACAGTGTTCAAAGTTGATATCCAGCTGTCTACTGATTTCCCAACTTGTATGGATCTATACAGGTAACAGACCCCCCAAACTTCTCATGTCCCAGACTAAACTCATGATGGTCCCCTCTTAGCACGTGCGTGCTCATGCTCTATAACTAGGTGAACAGCCAGTTGGTCAGGACAGATAGCGCCTCATTCCAGAGTCATCACTACTACTCTTGAGTTACTTCCTAAGCATCCCCCAAACCTGTCTACTTCCCTCTAATCCCTCTGTTGCAACACCCATCTAGGAAACTATCCTGTTTTTCTGAATTATCCCAGTGACCTCCTCCAAGTGTCTGCAATTCTGGTGCTGTCAGCCTTCAATTCATTGTCTATACTGTGGCCAAACTCTTTTCTCACTTTCTTTCTAAAGCAATCTTCTGATCAAATCACTCCTATGCTGTAGGGGTCTCCCAGTGCCCTTCAGGTAAAGGATGACTCCTTAAGGAGGCTTGTCCTATCCACACGTAGCCTCTGATGACCTCTCACATCTCATCTGCACAGGTCTCCCACCCCATGCCCACTTTAAACTCTGGTAATAATAGAGTTCTTGGATTTTTTCAGATATGCTGTACACACCTCACCTCAGAGACATAGCAAATGTTTTTTCTTAATTTAGTACATGTTTGTTCTTATTCATCCTTTAAAGCTTATCTTGGACTTCAATTTCTCTGGGAACCATTTCTTAATTTTGTTAGGCCCCTGATATTTCCCCACTATACTCCATACATCAATATCATAAAACCTGTTACATTTTATTATAAACCTTTTTGTGACCACCTATCTTCATCTGTAGGTTGCAATCTCATTAATGGGAGAGCTGGTTTATGTTTGCCCTCTACTATCCCATCTGTATCTTGCATCATGCTTAGTTTGGTGGACAGTCAATAAGTGATTGTTAATTGATAAATTAACAGTTTTAAAATTGTATAAATTTGAAACAATTTGAAAATTGAAAGTTGATAAACTAAACAAATAAATCGTCCAGCAAGACAAATGAGATATAGGCAAAAGTCCTTGTGGACGTCTTCGTCTCCCAGATAAAAAGGCAAAAACCTACCAGAAGAAAGTCTGTTGGTCTTTGTCCTATCTGGAATGTGGATGTGATTCTAGGAGATATAACAACCATCTTGTGACAAAGAGGATGAAAGTAAAAAAAAAAAGAAGTCAAAGAAAAACATTAGAAGGAGCTTGGCCCTTGGCTCACATCTTTAAGCAGCTTCCCAGCCCTGGATTACTACAACTAGGCCTGATTTTACATGAAAAGGATAATTTCTTGTATAATTAATTAAGCCATTGGTCAGTTGGGTTTTTATTGTATACAGTCAAAAATATTCCCAACTGACATTCTCTTAGTCCAAATCATGGATGTAAATGTTGGATAATGAAGAGTGTCGCTGTTCAATAAAATATTAACTGCACTCAGAGTGTCATATCATCCAGGTGTCAGCAAACCTTTTCCATAAAGGACTAGAAGTAAATATTTTAGACTTTGCAAGCCAGATGGTCAGTCACAACAACTTAACACTTCTGCTGTAGGAAAAGAAGCTCATAAACCAAAGGCATGGCTGTGTTTCAATAAAACTTTATTTACAAAAACAGGCAGCAAACCAGATTTAGCCGATGAGCTTCTGTTTCCTGACCTCTGATATAACTCAGTGGTGTTCAATTTTTCATAATCCTTTGAAATCTTTCTTCAAATAAATATTAGGCAGTAGCATCAAAAATACTGTATAAAGAATTACTGTAGTTGAAATAGCATGAACAAATCTCCTCTGCACTACTTCTACCACCTTTTTCTGAACTGTGTGTATAGTGTATCGTGATAGATTTTTGTCAAATGTGTTAGAGAATTCAAGGTCTGCTATTGTAGAGACAGCATTCATTATTTGATCATATAATTAAGAAAAACTGACTTGTCCTTAGCAAACCTGTGTTGCTTATTTGTTTTCATTGTTTTTTCAAAATATTCACAAATTATCTATTTAAGATTTTGGAAAAATCTATGAAACATTCTAAAATTCCTACAATATGCTTTCTTTTCCTCTTTGAGAGTCTGGAGATCTAGCCTCCTACAAGGTTCAAGGACTTTTCTCTGAAAGGCTTTTGTCAGTGATTCTGGGAAGGAGTTAATATGTCTCCTTTCTTCTCATAGGATACAAATGACAATTATTCTAACGTTTCTAGTTTGAAGAAAACTATGTTAATCTTAAAAGGGAGAAGTAAAGTTCAAATCAAATACTTCTTTTTCTTTGTCATCTGCTGAAATCATCTGAACAATTCCCAATGGAGACCGTTCAATTTTTTATACTAATCCAAGAGAGAATTCATTAACCTTTGGTGCTTTTACATTTTCCCCATTTTCACTTTTTTCTGTTTAAAATAATTTTAGCTGTCTCTGCAGTTAATAATTTTTTTAAATATGTGAAAGTGTATGTATTATGCAATATTTCCCCTTTTTATAGATTACATTACCATTATTTTAGTGAATATCCACAGCTATATGTTAAACATACTTCTTTGATTTATTGTTGCTCAATATAAATTAGTATTTCTATCACTTTTCAGACAGACAAAGTGTTTTGAGCTCTTTAAAATCCGTTATCCTCCTCTCATTGTGTTATTTTTATGAATTTTAAATATATGTTTATTTAAACACCACAAAGCTTTGCTATTGTTATTGTTGTTTTGTACAGTAAATATTTCAATATATTTACCAAAACGCTTACCATTTTGTTTGCTTTTTATTCTTCCTTTCATTTCTGTTTCTACTTGAGTTCGTTTTCTTTCTGCCTGAAAAAAAAAACATTGTAGTATCACTTTTTGTATGGGTTTGTCAAAATTGTATTCTGTTTTCTCCTGTCTGAAAATGCCTTTTTTTAAACTTTCATTTCCTTAAGGACCATTTTGCTGGGTGTAGAATTCTAATTCACCAGTTTTTTGACTTACGTTAAGTACATTGTATCCTAGCTTCCCATTTCTTTTGAACAGTCAGGCCAATGCTATTATTGATTCTTTGAGTATAATGTGACTTTTTAAAAAATTCATTCTTGTCCTGGATGCTTTTTATGTCTTGTCATTGGTTTTCTGCAGTTTGATTCATATGTTCCTATATGTGCTTTCTTTTTCTTTTAAAGTTTTTATTAGTTTGTTTCTGGTATTTGTTTTGTTTAGAGTTTAGAATGCTTTTGGAATATGTGTCTTGATGTCTCTTACTAGTTTTAAAAATTCTGTCAGTATCTCCAAGCATTGCTTCTACCTCATTCTCTTCTCTTTTTTTATGATTCCAATAACACATGTGTTAGACCATTCAACATAACTTAGATATAACTTTATGCCTTTTTCAGTATTTTCCTTTTTTCTTTTTTGTTTTTCTCTGTGCTTTACTCTGGGTATTTCCTGCTGAAATGTCTTCTAGTTCACTAATCCTTTCTTTATCTTCAAATATCCTGTTATTAAACTCGTTTGTTAATATCTTAATTTTAGTAATTATACATAGTTTTTAGTTCTAGATTTTCTCTGTTATTTCATTTAAAAATATTTTTTAACTTTGGTAAAAATTATCTATTTTTTTGAGCATATAAATCAGAATTACTTTAACATCTATTAACTGTAATAGATGTGTCTATTTCCTCTGTTTTTTAAGTTGCTCTCTCTTTGTCTTCTTTATTGGTAGATTTTGGACTGGTCTGAGAAATCCTCTTTCAGTCAAAGGGTTAACAGGATTTTATATTCCACACACTTGTAAACCACTATGGGGAATCTCTGATCTAAAGATACAGAAAAGGTCACTGCTACTATACCAAGTTGGTGTACAAATTTTGATAAGGTTACCTTCCTGGAAGGACTCAGACTTGGGTTCTCATCACATAATCAGCCTACAGCTTTCTGTGCAGAATAAAGCACTCCTTCCTCTTATCTAATACAGTTTAACTGGGATTTATGGTTTGGTGAGCAAAGAGTGGACTGAATTTCAGACCCAGTTCATTCTCTCAGTGAGGTGTGTTTGTGTAGGATACTACCTAGAGAGCCTTTCATCATGGTCTCACATGCAGATTGTCATAGGTACAATCTGATTCACAAAGTCCATGGGGACTCCAGGAGTTTTTCAAGCCTTTCCTGGGACTATGAGGTCTGGATCCATGTAGTCTATAAGGTTATTAGTTATTTAATACATTTATAAGTCATTTTATATATTAATATTATAAATATATATTATAAAATATGATGTTAAATTTTGTGATAAAACTAAAAATATAAAAAACTACTATTTAAATATTTTAAGATATTATCAAAAATACACACAAAACATTTTCAGAAATGTTAGCTGGGGAAATTTTGTGCTGATACAGGGAGTTAATACCAAAACCTCTGCCAATTTCTTTCATTCACAGGATAGCCTCTATTTTTGAGGAAGTAAACAATGCCTCTAACAGGACAATTATGACAAATATGACAATTATATGGAAAAGAGAAAATTACTGAAGCAGTTCTGTGGACTGAATCCAGTTACAAGAGCCCATTTATTGAAGCTGAACATAAAGTCTCCATGCTGAACTTTTCAGATAATTTCTAAAAGGAAATAATAAATGACTGATAAGAACAGAAATACTTTTTGTAAAAAGATTATCTCAATTTCCTGCTGAGTGGCTCATATATATTTATTTCCTATATAAATATAGTTATTCATTTTTTTCCTTGATACTTCAGTGATGGAGTTGAGATGTACTGTCAGAATATCTGACTCTAAGAGGTCCTGAGAACAATCATATGAAGTCAAGAGGATGACAGTTTTTTACACTCTCTAAGGTATTTCTCCAAATACCTATTTGCCCTCATTTCTTGACATCTTTAAGAATTGTGAAGGGTCAATTCTGATGTCTCTTTAGTCAAAACTATTTAAATGAATAGATTCTTACCATAATAAAAAAATAAAGGCTATTTGAGAGGCAATCTGTAAGGAGACCCAAGGGTTGGCCTTTATGTTGCCATTAACTGAATGACTGTGAGCAGTGAACAGCTTTTTTTCTTGGTCCACCAAGAATCGGAAGCTCTAAAGCAATCTCTCCCTCTGTTGTCCCATGGTGTTTTCCCTGTATGTCACTATCTTCACATAGAATTTTTCTCTTCTTATAAGGACACTAGTCATATTGGATTAGAGCCCACCCTAATGAACTCACTTTAACTTGATTACATCTTCAAAGGCCCTATTTTCAAAGAATATAGCATTAACAAGCACTGGGGTGTCAGGACTTCAACATAGCTCTTAGGGGGACACAATTCAACTTGTAACAGTTTATATGAGATGTATATGTATATATGTGTGTGTATGTGTGCATGTATGAGAAATAAATGTACCAAGAGCAGTAAGGTTAATAATGGTGAAAAACAAATATACAAACTAGTAAAAACTTGAATGCCTATCAAGAAGAGACTGGTTAAATAAATTATGGTTTTATACATGCTCAGAATATTATGCAGCCATTTAAATAAATTAAGTTAAATCTCTATATATTTCACTGGAATTGCATACATGATATTTTAAATATAAAAAAAGCAAGTTAAAAATAATATGTAAAATATAGGACTTCCAGTTTCATCTTGGAGATGCAGGAGAGTTAAAAATATTCCACAATTACAACAACAAAAAAAGATGGACAAAATGTAAATTAAAAATTTTTCTCAAAGCCATCAGAGAAATGAGGTTTCAGGACAAACAAGCAACATGAAATCTGGGTAGAGACAGTTACTTGCAGGAATAAACAAGACGCATGCAATTGCTTACCTAGGGAAGACTGCTGGATACATTAAGTCAGCAAGAAGATTCAATTAAACTGTCTTCATGAAGTCCTTGAAGGCTGAGTGTAGCTGCTGTGAGTGGGTGAGCTACTGCAGGGTTGCAGATATAAGTTGTATTGTACTCTCTTGCAGGTTTTTCTTCCCTGAATCTATTGGGCATTCACAGATTAGGAAAGAGTAATAGAAATGGCTGCCTTACAGAACTGGTAGAAATTCATTGAGTCTTGGGGAAGGAAACAAAGGGGAAAATGTTACTCCTAGGGAGGAGCAGGAATACATGCTTATCCCAGCATCACAGCCAGAAGAGGGACAGGGATACTTGCAAAGGCCACACCCTCGAGAAGCAGGTTCAGCATGCCTGTCTAATAATGAAACTTAATCAGAATATAAGAAAACATACTTTCTCATCCTTCAGTTCCTTGCTAACAGCATATGACAAAAATAACAGCAGAATACAGTAGAGAGAGCTACAGAAGACAAACTGTGTCTGGTGAGCATCACAGCGAGAAGGTCCAAGGGCAAATGGGCAGCACACATTGAGAAACCATCCTTGGCAAACCAGCCCATAAAAACGACCACAACCTTAAGAGATAAAACAATCCTCAGAACCAGACTCAGCTGCGACACAGATGTTACAAATATCACACAGGAAATTTAAAATAACTGTAAATCATATATTAAAGGCTCAAATGAAAAAGGGAGACAGCATGTAAACTCAGATAGGTAATTTCAGCAGAGAGATTGAAATTGTAAGAAAGAGTCATAGAAAACTAATTAAAATAAGAATTACCATAATAGAGATGAAGAACGTCTTTGAAAGGCACATCAGTATACTCAACACGGCTGAAAGAAGAAGCAGAGAACTTGTAAATATAATAATAGATGCTCCACAATCTGAAACCAAAACAGAAAAAAGATTGGGAAGTAAAAGAAAGCATGGGGCATCCAAGAGCTGTGAGACAATGCCGAATGCACTAGAATATTCCATGGGACTCCAGAGAAAATGTTTTTATGTTTCTGTACAGTAAGAGCTTACTAAGCAAGTTTTACTGAAACTTGGGATCTGGTCTAAAAGAGGAGCCTTAGAACTTAATTTGTGACTGAATAAGTTTACCTTCCTGGAATATTTAAATGTAAATATTGGTGGGAAGAGGAGGAGGGTAAGACCTAAGAACATGGTGACATCCCTGAAAAGCAGAGCTGGAGATTCTGATCTTATCTTTTTTTTCTGACAGATTTATTTACATTCTAAAGAGTTAGAGTAAGAACTTAGGATCCTTTCCATTGTTTCCAAAAAGATTCTCTTAGAAGAAGAGTGACAGCTGCCTCTATCTCATAGGCACAAGTGTTATACTCAACAATTTCCCAAACTAGTGACAGACACCGAACCACGTAGACAAGAAACTCAGAGAATGCCAAGCAATATATGTATATATTGCTTATTATTATAATGATAATATATTCCTTATTTCCCCCATTCTCTAGCTGTATCATATTCAAATGGATGAAATTTAAAGAAAACATCTTCAAGGAAGGCAGATTAAAATGACACATTATCTTGAGAGGAACAGCTGCAACAATTCCAGTGGATTTCTTTTCAGAATCCATGCGAGCAAAGTGACAATGGAGTGATAACTCCAATGTGCTGGAGAAAAAACAAAAAACAAAAATCAACTATCAACCCAGAATTCAATACCCAGCAAAAATGTATCTCAAAAATAATGAAGAATGAAAGGTTTCCTCAGACAAACACTGAATCAATTCATTGTAGAACTATTCAACAAAAAAATATTAAAAGGAAATCTTCAGGCTGGAGGAATATGCTATAGGTCAGAAAATTGGATTCACACAAAGGAATGAAAGACATTGGAAAAAGAATAAAAGCAAACAAATTTATTTTTCCTTATTTTTAATTATAAGGTCAATAACTATTTAAAACAAAAGTAGTAGCAGTGTATTTATTGTTTGTGAGAGAGGTAAAAGTAAAGTAAATGACAAAAATGACACAAAGGATGGAAGGGAGGAATTGGAAATATACTGTTATAAAATCCTTACACTACACATGAAACAATATAATATTACTTGAAGACAGACTCAGATTATGTAGCAATGAACACAGCAAACCCTAGGGCAACCACTAGAATATTCTATAAGAGATATAAACAATAAGTCAATAAAATAGATCATCAAAGAAATGCTCAGTTAAACCCAGAGAAGGAAGGGGAGAAAAGAGGAGAAAAGAAACCAAGAGCAAACGGAACAAATGTAAAACAGGAGGCAAGCTTGTAGATTTTATTTCAAACTGAATAATAACTGATCACTTTATTTTTACTCCTGGACATATATTTTAAGGAAATAATTTTTTAAAATGCAAAAAAGAATCACATGCAGAAGGTATTTTTTTCCTGTAATTATCAATAATGGTAGAAATTTATAAAATTACACACAATTATAAGAGTAATATGGACATAGGGTAATTACAGCAAGTTAGTTTTATGGAATGTTATGAAACATAAAGTTGTACTTATAAACACCAAATAGCAGTTTTAACAGACTAAGGTGGAATACACACTATATTTATAACTATGTAAAGTGTGTAAGCATTTGGACTAAAATGGTGATTGAAAGAAGTACTCTATATCCCATCACAATAATCCAACTAATTTCAACACTTTCTTTTTATTATTATTAATATTTTTATTGAGCTATAATTCACATACAACATTATATTAGTTTCAGGTGTACAGAATAATGATTCAAGGTTTGTATGTGTTGTGAAATGGTTGCCACAATAAGTCTAACATCCATTCCCATACATATTTACAAATTTTTTTTTTCTTATGATGTGGACTTTTAAGCTTTACTCTCTTAGCAACTTTCAAATATGCAATACAGTATTCATGGCCATGGTCACCACACTGTACATAGCATCCCCATAATTATTTATTTTATAACTGGAAGTTTGTACCTTTTTACCCCCTTCACCTGTTTCACCCACCCATTGCCCCTGCCTCTGGCAACCACCAACCTGTTCTCTGGATCTATGAATTTGTTTTTGTTTTTGGATTCCACATATAAGTGACATCACATGACATTTGCCTTTCTCTGTCTAAGTTATTTCAATTAACATAATGCCTTCAAGGTCTATCCAGGTTGGCATGGGCAAGATTTTATTCTTTTTTATGGCTGAATAGTATTCCATTATATATATAGTATGTATAACACATCTTCTTTATCCATTCATCTATCAATAAACAATTAGGTTGTTTCTGTATCCTGGCTATCATGAATAATGCTGCAATGTGTATGAAGGTGTGTATATCTTTTCAAATTAGTGTTTTTGTTTTCTTTGGATAAATATCCAGAAATGGAATTGCCATATCATATAGTAGTTTTATTTTTAATTTTTTTGAGGAATCTCCATATTGTTTTCCATAGTTGCTGCACCAATTTACATTCCCACCATCAGTGCACGAGTGTTGCCTTTTCTCCATAGCCTCGCTAACACTTGTTATTTCTTGTATTTTTTGGTAGTAGTTACTGTCCTGGTGTGAGATGATATCTCATTGTAGTTTTGATTAGCATTTCCCTGAATATTAGTGATGTTGAGCATCTCTTCATGTACCTGTGGGCCATCTGCATGTCTTCTTTGGGAAAATCTCTATTCAGATCATTTGGCCAGTTGTTAATCGGATTGTTTGGTTTTTTGCTATTGAGTTGTACATGTTTTATATATTTTGGATATCAGTTATATGATTTGCAAATATTTTCTGCCATTTAGTAGGTTGCCTTCTCATTTTGTTGGTGATGTCCTTTGTTGCGCAGAAATTTTTTAGTTTGACGTAGTCCCACTTGCTTATTTTCCTTTTGTTGTCTCTGCTTTTGGAGTCAGATCCAAAAAATCATTGCCAAGACTGATGTCAAGGAGCTTAACCCCTATAGTTTCTCCTAGGAGTTTTACAGTTTCAGGTTTACATTCAAGTCTTTAATTCATTCTGAGTTAATTTTTGCATATGGTGTAATGTAGTAATCCAGTTTCATTCTTTTGAATGTGGCTATCCAGTTTTCTCTACACCGTTTATTGAAAAGGCTTTTCTTTCCCCATTGTATATTCTTTGCACTTTTGTTATAAAGAAATTGACCACATACGTGTAGGTTTATTTCTAGGTCCTCTATTCTGCTTCATTGATCTATATGTCTGTTTTTGTGCCATTACCATACTGTTTTGATTGTTATAGCTTTACAACACAGTTTGAAATCAGGGAGTATGATGCCTCCAGCTTTGTTTTTCTTTCTCAAGATTGTTTTGGTTATTTGGAGTCTTTTGTGGTTCCATATATATTTTAGGATTTTTTGTTCTATTTCTGTGAAAAATGCCATTGGAATTTTGCTAAGGATTGTATTGAATTTGTAGATTGTTTTGGGTAGCATGGACATTTTAACAATATTAATTTTTCCAATCCATGAACACAAAATTTCTTTCCATTTTTTGTGTCTTCTTCAACAGTCACTTTAAAAGTAAATATTCTAAACGAAGAATTTAAAAGATAGATATTGGCAGATTGAATAGCAAAGAACAAGAAGCAACTCTACAAAAACACACTTTCGTATCTTGCTACAAAAAAAGAACTCACTTTACAAATGACACAGATTGAAAATAAAAGGATAGGAAGAATATATATCAAACACTAACACAAACAGAGCCAATGTAGCCATTACATTCATAAAATATAGACAAGTAATATTATCGGAGTTTAAAAATATATTTTATAATGATGAACAGACTGTTTCATCAAGAGGATATAACAATCCCATAGGTATACACTGAACAACAGAACTTACAAATAGATGAGGCAAACGCTGATAGATTTGAAAGGAGAAATAGACAAAACCAGAATTACAGTTGGAGTACTTAACACTTCTCTCAGTAATTGATAGAATGAGTAGGCAGAAAATTAGCAAGGATGTAAATCATCATGTCAGCACTATCAATCAACTTGACCAAATTAATACTTACTGAATACTTCTTATAACAACAGAAGAATACTCATTTTTCTCAGGTGCACATGAAAAATTCACCAAGAATAGGACATAATATGAGTAATAAAATATACCTTAAAGAATTAAAAAGAATAAAAATCATATGAAGGATGTCCTTAGATCATAATGGAATTAAACTAAAAATCTATATGTAGTTGACAGAATAATGTACCTCCTGCCAAAGATGTGTATGTCCTATATCCTAATCCCCAGAACCTGTGAAGAGTTTACCTTGCTTTTCAAAAGGGACTTTACTGATGTGATCAAGTTAAGAATCTCAAGATGGGTGGTTATCCAAATGAGCCTACTGTGATCACAAGGGTAGTGATAAAGGCAGGAGGGTCAGAGTTATAGAGGAGATTTGATGACAGAAGCAGAGTAGAGAGAGAAAGAGATACATTTAAAGATGCTACCTTAACAGCTTTGAAGATAGAGGAAGAGGTCACAAGTCAAGGAATGCAGAAAGCCTTTAGAAATTGAAAATGGCAAGAAAAAGAAAAAATTGTCCATAGGAGACTTTAAAAAGCTACAACATATTTCAGGGACTCTAGAAGACCATGTGCATGCACATGACTGTGTGTGTTCCCAGGAAAGCCTGAGAAGGTGCCAATCTCTTAGCTCTGGCTAACTTGGAGGCTCTGTGCAAGCATGACGGAAAGGCTAACACAGAGCTGTAAACTGCCTGCAGGAGCACTGAAGGTGCGCCCCAACACACAGACCACTCAGCCAAGTTTGAGGGAGTCTACAGATCTTAAAAGGATAAAAAAGTGAATCTGTAAATACCTCTATGCGCATAAATTCAACAACTTAGATGAAGTAAACCAATTCCCTGAAAGACGTAAAGTCCAAAACTCATTCAAGAAGAAACAGAAAGTCTGAAGTCCTGTACTTTGGAGGGAATTGAATTGGCAGTTAAAAACCTAACAAAAATGAAAACCAGATGGTTTCATTGCTAGATTATGTTAAACATTTAAGGAAAAAATGATATCAATTCTCCACAGTCTTGTTCGGAAAATAGAATGAGAGAGAATACTTCCCAACATTCAAGAACCAGACAAAGACATCACAAGAAAACCAAATTGCAGACCAAATCTCTCATAATATAGATGCAAAAATCTCCTAAAAAGCATTGGCAAATTAAACTTACAATATGTAATCACAGCCATGTTGGATACATCCCAGGGATAGATGACTCCTTCAACATTTGAAAATCAATCAGTGCTACACCTCACCATATTAACAGTGAAAACATACGATAAGAGAAAACACATGATCATATTAATAGATGAGGAAAACATTTAATAAAATTAAACATGCATTCATAATAAAAAAAAAACTTTCAGCAAACTAAGAATAAAAAGGAAGTTTATTAACTTCATAAAGGGCATCTACCACAACCTACAGCTAACATTATGTTCAGTGATAAGACATTGAATGAAAGTTTCTGCTAAGGAAGGATGTATGTTCTCATCACTCCTATTCAACATCATACTGGAACCTACCTAGTACAATCAGAAATGAAAAAAAAAATGACACAGATTAGAAAGGAAGAAATAAATGTTTCTATTCACAAACAGCATATTCGTCTGTGTAAAACAGTTCCCCAAATCCACAAAAAGATCCTAGAACTAATAAGTTTAGCAAGTTGTCAGGATAAAATTTCCATATTTGAAATTTAATTGTATTCCTACATAGCATAATGAACGATTAGAATTTGAAATACAAAAAAAAAAAAAAAACATTTACAAACTAAAATAATAGTGAAATACTTAAATAAAAACTAACAAAATACATGCAGGATCCGTATGCTAAACACTACAAAATACTGACGAAAAAATTAAAAGATCTAAAAAAATGGTGATATATACAATGTTCCTAGATTGGAAGACTCAGTATAATTAAATTGTCAATTTACTGCAATTTAATTCATTGATTCCATGTAATCCCACTGAAAAACTCAAAAAGATTTCTTTACAGCTATTGACAAACTTATTTTGACATTATATGGAGACTCAGAGGGCTTACAATATCAAGCATTCTGAAAAAGAACAAAGTTGAGGACTCACATGTCTAATGTGTAGACCTACTATAAATACATAGTAACTATTACAGTATGATGATATTGGCGAAAAGATAGACAGAGAGATCAGTGTTACAGAGCAGAGAACTCAGAAACAGACTCACAACAATACAATCAGATGCTTTTGACAAGGTTCAAAGACAATTCAATGGAGAAATGGTAATCTTTTCAACAAATGGTACTGAAATAAGTGTACACACATATGCAAAAAAGTGAATCTCAACATATACCTCACACTTTATGCAAAAATTAACTCAGGATGGATTAAAGACTTAAACACAAAGCTATAAAGTTTCTAGAAGATAACATAGGAGAAAATCTGTGGAACTTGGGATTTGAAAATTATTTGTCGAATATGACACCAAAAGCACAAACTATAAAAGAAAAAAAAACAATAAATTAGGATTCATTGAAATTAAAGCTCTTATTCTGTGAAAGATACTGTTAAGAGAATGAAAAGATAATTCAAAGGCTGTGAGAAAATATTTGCAAATCACATATCTGATAGTGGACTGTCTTCAGAATATTTAAAGAATTCTTTCAGCTCAACACTTAGAGATCAACAGAAAATGAGACAAAATTCTGAACAGACATTTCACCAAAGAAGATATATGGATAGCAAATAAGCATACAGAAAGATGTTCAACATCGTTAGTCGTTGGGAAATGGAAATTAAAACTGCAATCCAATACAGTTTCCCATCTATAGACTGGAAAAACAAAACAAAAGATCTACAGCAGCAATAACAACCGGAGAATACCGACGATGCAGGGCAAAAGCAAATCTCCTCCATCGTCAAAAGCAATGCAAAATGGTGCAACCACTTTGAAAAACAGTTTGGCATTTTCCTCATAAAATTAAACACACACTCACTATAGAACCCAACACTCTTACTCCTAGTTATTTATTCAAATGAACTAAAAAATTATATTCACACAAAAAATTTATACAAGGATATTTATAGTAACTTTGTTAATGATAACCCAAAACTGGAAATAACCCAGATGTTCTTTAACAGGTGAGTGGATAAACAAATCAAGGCCTATCTGTATAATGGAATACTACTCAGGAAGAAACTATTGGTTTATGCAACTGCTTGGGTAAATAGTAAATGCATTTTGTTAGGTGATGGAAGCCAGAGCAAAAGCATACATATCCTACAATCCCATTTATAGGGCGTTCTTGAAAAGGCAAACTATAAAGATGATGAACATATCAGTGGTCGCCAGGGCTTAGGGGTGAGTGAAGGACTAACTACAAAGGGGCTACACAGGGGAGTTTTTACAGGGATGAAACTGCTATATTGTACTGGATGGTAGATACACAACTCTGCATTTTTTAGAACTCTGCACTATAAGGAATAATTTTTATTGTATGCAAATTAAAAATAAAATTCGTCAGGATGTTGAGGGAATCCAGAATGAGGAGAATAGAAAATTGCTATTAGAAGCCAACAGCAACAATGATTATAGGCATATCCACTGAAAAAAATTTAAGGAGAAACAGGGTATTTATATCGCCTTAAAATAGCTTCAGCAAATGTATATTAATTACTGTGGTGTGATTAACATGTATCCACAGATTCTTCGAAATTATTCCCTTCAGAAGGTAGAACTTAATTTTCCTTTTCTTGAGTGTGGGTTGGACTTAGTGCGTCACTTTTAAAGAACTGAGTATGAAAAGGTAAAACCAGTAGCTATACTGGAGAAATCTGGCAGACAACACCTTAACCAGGCTATCCAAGTTAACATACTAGGAGCATATCATGACTAAATCAAACATTTCCTGATAAGGTGCACTGAGTAGGGCGCTTCACTTCTGTAAGCTTCTTTCCCCAAATCCATAAACTTGTCTAAGCATCAGGAAACATCAAACAAATTCAAATTGCGAGTCATTCTACAAAATAACTGGCTGGTATTCTTCAAAAGTCTCCAGGTCATGTAAGACAATGAAAGACGGAGAAATGATTACAGCTCGGAGGAGACTAAAGAAAGTAAATGCAATGTGGTACCTTGGATTGGATCCCATAAGAGAAAAAGGACATTAGTGAAAAAAAAATTGTGGAAAATCAAATGCAGTATGTAATTGTTAATACTTAGTTTTGATAGATATGCCACAGTCATGTAAGGAGTCAGCATTAGGGGGCCTGCATAAAGGGCATACAAGACCTGTCTGTGATATCTTTGCAACTCATCTTTCAATAAAAAATAATTTCAAAATAAAAAGTTTTAAAAAATAATATGTATAGCACAATCCTCCCATTTTTTTAAAGCAAAACTAACAACATGAGTATATTTCTGTAAGCACAGAAAATGGTGTGAAAGTATCCATATGGAAGCATATGGGCAGCTCTATATTGCATAACTTAATGCGATGGACATAAATTACTTTTCTATGAATAATATCTAGAAATCTGCTTTATTTTTAATCCCAAGTGTATTAAGAATGAAAAGTAAAAATAATAGTTTACTGTATAGCATTGTGTCCAAAATCACTGCATTAGAATTCGATTTGAAAAAAAAAGAATTAGGTTTGTGACATTCTAATTCCACCACTTACTATAACTTTAAGAAAGTTTCCCAAAAACTCCAAGTTTTATTGGTTATATGATCATAAGGATAGCACATTTCTCATTTAATGTTTACATATTTGCTTTTAAGGTTACAATCATGTCACCAAGACCTCCCATAAATAATACTTCAATAAATAATGTTTATGTAACCATAGCCTTGAAATGCAGTTTATTGGGTTTACTGGGTTTCAGTTTTCAGGACCAACAACCAGACAGCACAGATGGCTTAACTATAATTATTAATAATAATAATAAGAAGAAGAAGAAGAATAGTACAAAACAGATTGTAATAGTAGAAACGGAAAAGCAGCATTGAGTCTGAGAAGAGCTGGGTATGCTAGTGAGGAGAGGGGAAGTAAACGGAAGTGTGGATGCACTGGGATTTCTCAGCTAGTGAGGAGTAGAAAATGCTGCCGAAAGATGATGGCCATAAATAAGGTTGAAGTGTATTGTTTAAAGTTTTATAGGTCACTACAGTCATAACCGAGAAACACTGAGATGAGAAGAGGGTGATGAAATGGTCCACATCTCTCATTTTTCATAGTAAGGTGTTAGTAGATCATGCTGAAACGTGATACGTTAAGAGTTAGAAGTATTATCCTACTATTACAAATAACCACTAGAAGAACCCAGAGCCGCACCCTCAAAGGAGATGCTGCTGAGGAGGGGGCCTGTGGGTGATGTGCTTTACTTTTGTGGGCCAGTTATCAGTGTATTGCTCTCAACTCTAAATTTTCCCTCAATTGCCCAGTCTATGAAAACAGATCTGGGCCCTTTAAATATTTGTTTCTTTGTCAATTAGCACAATGTTAAGTTTTGTCAGTGGAGGGTGCTGGAAAGACATTGCAGGAGGAAAGGATTCTGCTTCCTGTTCCAGGGTCCTCATCAGCAGCCTCCAGCAGTGTCCACAGCTTCCCAGCGGCCTGGCTCTGCAGGACACAGAGCCTCTCCAGCACAGGGTCCCTGCAGCACACGGCCGCCAGGAACACCCCCTCCCCTCCCCTGGCCAGCAGCTTCCCAGCACCTTCTTCCGGTGGTTTTGTAGCAGATTGCCTCCAATGAGACGTCCGAGGGAACAGCTTTCCTAGGCACCCTGAAAGGTGGATTTCTAGCAAGTTTCAGATAGATACCTGTCAAGTAGGATCCAACCCCCAACTCTACACCACAAATTAAGCACATTTTCATTGGCTATCTGTGAAGTGTGATATATAGTTAGGGTGAAATTATGTACTGGTGTGTTGGGTGGCCCCAGCGTACACCTGTTGTCCCAGTATAATGATTAGTAGCAGCTCTTTGCTTCCAAATTTATCCCATTGGGCAATTTATCATAGACTTTCTTCAATTTTACACTTTGGTGAGGGGGTGTGGCTTTTTTTCTTTTCGTCTGTGAAACTTTCTGATGTGCCTGTATAATATGTGCTGGATTTCTGATTTTTTTCCTTCCTACTAAGAGCTTTACTCCACCAGACACATGGATGACGTTGTATTTGGTCCCCAATATTTCCCTGAAGCATTGAAGTTAAGTCTCCTCACCCTCTAGTCTGAAACCGCTGCAGGGCTGGGAACTCCTATCTATGTCTCCATAATCAGGGCCATTCGCTCTCCAACCGCCTCAAGCTCATAATACTATGAACACTGTATGCACCCAAAGATCATTGCCTTTCTCTTCTTCCAGACTTCTAATGCCTGCTAAAGAGCACTTTGGCAACTTGCCATGTCACTGGAAAGGGCCGACAGACTGGCTTAGTGTTCCTTACCTAACCAGATAATTCCAAAACCATGAAAAACAGGGCTTAGTGGTTAGCCATGTGTTTTGGGAGGCAGAGAGACACAGAAAGATGAAATGGAAATGTTGACCAGAAGGCAAAGGAAACAGAACAGGGAAGGAAGTATAGAGGAAATGAGTGCATAGAGTTGTGGGATTAAGGATGGAGCATGGTGTGGCATATGTGGTGGTTGTGTATCAGGTAGCAGGGTTGAAACAGGGATTATCAGGTAAAAGTCAAGATAAACAATAAAGAAAACTTATAATGAGATATTCAGATGATGGCCAGGGGGTTCCCTTTGGTCATATACAAGTCCTCTGCAGAGGTAGGATGTGATAGAAAGAGCTGAAGAAGCAAAGCTATGTTGTCTGTGTTAATGAGCACTTCCCACTACAGTTGCTGAAAATCTCTCTCAACATCTGACCATCAGAATAAAATAGTGCCCATAAAATAGTTATATCACCTGTTGCGTGAAGATAGTTGAATCTCCACATTGAACCCTCACAAATTGCTCCAATTTATTTTAGTCAGAATGGGTTGCCTCTTCTTTTATTTATAGGCTAACTTGAATCCTTGAAGACAAATCAAAGTGGTAAAGATTGCAGACATTGCCTTAGCTGTTTTGTCTTATAATTTTCGAAGTAAATTTGGTGAGGACCATAGCTTATTGCAGATCATGGGACAACCTTTTGAGACCATCTATACCCAAAGACTGAGTTGAATCAGTGTTGTTTGGAACGATGAACGAGGATATGGGTGAACTTAGGACTCTATCCTTTAGGTCCTTTGATGACGTCAGTTGCCAGTTTTCCTCTGTTGATGACGGATTGTATTTGACGACATCCTGAGGCAAGTCGTCCAATTTTGCGGAATTATGCGGAGCATAAATTCACCTATTAGCACTGTCATTCCCACCTTAAATGGTCAAAAGGAAAGAAAAGTTCTTTTTTCTCAGAAGACATAGAATTCAATTATGGAAAATGAGCGAGCTTCATTCTAGTAGCAGCATACTCAGTCCACGCTCAGGATTGCCTGGGGTACAGAGCGTCAGTTAGCCACATGACAAGCTTGGGAGGGACAAACTCAAGGCAGTGATGCAGATCCCCACTCTTTCGCATTGATTGCCCAGTAGGGGCCAATCTGAGTGTCAGATTCAGTTTAAAGACAAGGCATTGTGTGCCTAGCGTCCAGAGAATGTTGCATTCACACCTTCAAACCTGTAGCTGGCTCAAAATACTTAAGTGATACTTACAAATTATAGAGAAGTTGAAATTTAATAATGTACACCTGAAATTTACACAATGTTGTAAATCAATGTGACCTCAATAAAATAATTTAAATATATATATATATTTAAATTAAGTTTCCATCCAAATTTCGGCTTGGTGTTTTCATGGACTCAGACAGGTAGTAATCACTTCTGCCCAGTTAAGGGGGTAAGAGGGGGCATTTGTATACCCGAAAGAATAATGACAACAGGATCAGTAACTTTAAATATTTGAAAATATTTATCTTGATAACTTGAGACTACTTAGATGTATGTCGAAGAGTAAATAATATAAAAATGGATAACATGTATCAGATATACATATTGGGAGAAATCTCTACGGTTTTTACCTTAAAATATTCAAATATCTTACAAAACGGTTTAAGATGACAAGTCCAGAAGCCCTCTCCCACCCCGCTCCAAAAAAAAAACTTACTGAAGAGCAAAACTTTACTAACACAAATAAGAGCTCTGAACAGCATTTGAATTCCCATCACACCACACCTGGTAAGAATCAGTCTAGCACAGCATCATCCATCATGCCGGGGCTGTCAGTTTTGACATCCTTTAAGTCTACGTTGTGTGCTTAATGACTACATGACAGAAAATGTAAACAGACACCACACATACAGGTATGTGGCACATATATGTGTGTGTATTTTGCATTTGAATATCTGGCGTAAAGAAGTACCCCAAAAATTATAGCACTCAAAACTGCCCATTAAAATACACACGTGCACACATGCTTGCATGCCACTAACAACAACAATCAAAACAAAAAACAAAAAAAATAAGCAATTTCTTATGTAAAAACACAAAGCCCATTTTAAATAATTCACCCATTGCAAAAAGAAGTAGATCAAGAAACAGATATCAATGTGTGCTCACCTATGGCTAGATTATAGTCTTATTAGACATGCCTCCATTGTGGCACATCAAATTGTGACTTCCTAATAGGGATTCAGGAGTAGCTGGTGAGCCTAGCACAAGCCCTGTATTAATAATTCATCAGGCAAAAAAAAAAAAAATAATGGTGAAGTACTTGAATATTTGAAAGCCCATGTGCGTTTTTGGTTCAAACAACAATGCAACAAACTCAGTTTTCAATTTTATCATTAGCAGATTGCTTTCTTTTAATTGTTTATAGGAGAAATTGTATTCTTTCAATAGCTTATTTAATATCCTCGTAGCACAGCAGGATTATTCAGTTTAGCAATTTTTCTCATATTCCGGAAAACGGCATCATTTGATGTTTTGCAAAGTACCTGTTTCTGGGGATTAGCAGTGACATATTTCTAATTGTGAAAGTCTCTACTTGCCTGTGGCCCGGCTCGTGCAGCGTCCCTCCCTCCACTCCAGGGTGCAGATGCAAGGGAACATGGACTGTTAAATGAAGAATGACAAAAATAACAATGCAGACTTTCCAACCCCAAATTGTGTCATTCTCTTTTATTAAAAGGCACAGAATCTGCTTTGTTGCTAATACGTTGTTAGTAACTCCAAAACATAAGTTAAATGAGATGACTATTTCCTTCTATTTTTGTAGTAATTTTCTCATCTTTAACTTGGTAAATTTTCAAGTGCAACAGCTTTTGTAAAACTGAATCATAGCATGAAATATATTATTCAAACTTCTTAAAATATTCTCAGAATGTCAGATTCATTTAATAGTAAAATTCTGTCAATTTAAAAAACATTGGCAATGCAAAAGGAGATTTATATGTACACACACACACTCACACACACATTCACACATTTCTATATGTGTGGGGAAGTTTTCATTTCTATTTATTTTCTTAAGTTGCCACACCAGAATGATAATGACGGACTTTGTTACTAATTTTGCGTTGTCAAATTATTTGTCTCAGTCAGAACTTCTCAAGGTTCTGGGATGAGCAACATGCCTGGCCACTCCTTTGATTTAGTCTATTCTCTGTCAGGGCTCCACATGGACACAGCACACAACAACAACGTCACCCTTCCCCCTCAAATTCCAACTTCAAGGAACCTTTATAGGTAGACAGACACAATCATAAAAGATTCTGTCTACTTTCTCTTCATTCTTAAAATAATTAAGACGAGTAAGTAAAAGTGGTAAAAAACAAAATGGGGTCTGTGTGAAAGTGAATCTGTAACCAGACATCTTTAGAAGTTTGCATTTTATTTTTGTCTTACATATGAGCAAATATTTAATTTCTAGAAGGATGGTTATGTATGCTAGGGATCCAACTTTACAAAGAAAATGTAACAACAATAAAATTTTGTTCCCAAATGGTTACTATCTTTTGTTCCCCTGAAAGTATTATTTTATTTTGCTTTTTCAGAAAATACAGAAGTGGCATTTATTTAGGTAACTATTTGAAACTAAATAATTCCACATGAGGGCCAGCCTACTGCTAACGCCCACATTAATTCAAACTCTAGCTTCTTTACTTAGTTTGAATCTTTCTCATTACCTCATTACTTAATCTAATAACGGCAACTTGCCGGAGAGAACCCCTTCCCCAAAAAAGGACATCTTTCAATTTTCATTTAAAACAACAGAATGTATTACAAGTTAGATATTCACAAGGAAACCTCACTGAGGAAGGGGGAACAGCACGCATCTGGCCCCAGGAGCTGCTCTTTCAAAGGTTATCGGCAATTATTGCTTTCAAAGCTGAGTTTTCACTGCATTTTAGATGCCAAAATATACTTCATACAGTATTAATAAAGGGTTACACCAGAATTAATGAAAAGGTTCCATGTTCACATATAATAAATAAGCAGCTAATTAAAGGCAGGGTTAAGCCAGAAGCACAGATATTGTCTTTTATATTAATATCTATTATACTTCTTTAGCATTTACTGTGAGCCTCTTCAACTGACTGATGCCTGAAGGGAGCACTAACAAATCGCTCAGCTGGTGGCTGGCACTGGTCTTGAAGAAAGCTAGTAAGGAACACTTTGCAGTCTTTCAGAGTCTCTCCACCAGCTGTCACCAGCTATGGGTGCTGAAAAGATCCTGTCACTTCATCCAAAGGGATTTACTTGGTCAGAAGGAAAATTTAAATACAAAGCATGCAGTTAAGAAGCTAGTGAAAAGGATTATGAGCATACAAGAGCACATGTGTATACGACACTAATACATCTTTAGGAAATTTCGGATCCCTAAAGCCAGGATTACTGCCAGGGCCAGGGTGGCAGACGAATGCAGGGACCTTTACCACCAGAGTTATTATCTTCCAGCTATTCAATTCAACTTTATAGGTCTTTCATCAAGGCCATTAAAGAAAAAAAGAAAAGAAAAGAAAAACTCCCATCCCTTCAATGGAGAGCTGAGAAAACACATTCAGGTTCTAATATTGTTGGGAATCACCTGCATGCAAAATACCGTGTTGCCTTGTGTGCATGGTCTCCTTTTCTCGCCCTTGTCCAAACTCACCAATTTGATGCATCTGATTGTTTAAGGATGATGAAGGCAAATCGAAGCATGAGACATTTTAGATTCACTAACCTGCTCCACAAGAGATTCGGGGCAAATTTGAAAGGAGAGAGGAGGTCGCTGAAATGTCCCCGGCCAGGATGCCTGGGGAGATGGTGGTTGGGAGCCAGCCCCTTCTGCAGGATGGTAAAGATAAAGTCCTTGCCATTAGTGATGGAAAAAAGTCTACTAAATTGTATAAGGAAAAGGTCATTCTATTTAAAGTAAACAAAAAGAGCATACTTCAAATGTGAGCACCCAACTTTACAAACGCCTGTTTCCTTGTGCCATTGGCAAGGCAGGCAGATCCAACTCACAAGAGCAGCACGTGGCTTGGTCAGTGTCTACCCTTCAGGGAAGACTCATACAGCCTCTGGATTGGCTGTGAGATCCAGGACAGTAGAAAAGGGAGAATTATACAGAGGCAGGCATGTAAGGCTGGACCTCGGCATGACGATGGTGGGGGCTCTCACCCAAGGTGTGGTTTATGTCCTTAAGCCTGGTTTGGCCTCAAGACCTGTGGTCAAAGAATTTTTAAGTTGTGTCAGGTTCAGAAGAGAAGACAACCTTACAGTAGTGAAAGAAGTGATGGAATATGGGACACAAGAGAGACTTTCACAGATGGCAAGAAAATTCCCACTCCCAAAGATAGTAGACTGAGAAAAGAGAAGATCCGATGTAAGATTGCTTCGTGCAGATTTTAGGAGAAATTTGTCAGAAGCCATGATTAGAAGCATTTGTGAAAAGGAGCAAGCTGTTCAGAAGTGCAGCACCAGTTGAAGAGTCTGCCTTTAGATGTCACTACAACCTCACTGCTGCATTGCCCAAATTCCCGTGAAGGATTAGAAGAGTTTGACTCCGGCTCGTGTACACTGTAGACAGTTCCAGGAGGTGCTGTATATTATTATCTAAATTTCTTCACAGAGGCTATCAGGCAGTGGTCCCAGCAAAGCTGATTAGGGAAGCCGCTTGCCTCCGCCGCTGTCTTTATGCCAGCCCTGAGCTGCCTTCCACAGTCACCTTACTCACTGTAGAGACAGGCCCAGAGCAAGACTGTAACACAGATGCAAATGAGACGCGCCCTCCCCCACGTAAAGGGGATGGCGGTAATGGGGAACAGCTCCCTGCGCCCGCCCGGGGTGGTCGATATGCCCTCCCTGTCTCTGAGTGGCTTCCTTCTCATACACTCATTTAAAACTGATATTTCTTATTTCGGACTGTGCCTTTTGTTTTGCTTTATTTTTGCTTTTATCCCAGATAAGAGGAAACAGATACATGTATATACACGAAAAACACATTTAAGAAATAATGTAGTAGCATTTTAAGACTGCTACAAAGCCAAATGAGTAATATTTCTTCTTAAGTCCACAGCAGTTTCTTAGGAAAAACTAGGCCAACAGAAATTTGACCACCTCACCTCAGAGTTACTTTGCCTCCTTAAAGTAGGCATTTCTTTCTATGGCAATGCGACATTTGGGTTTGAATTACTTTTCCACAGGGAGGCATGGCAAATGCTCCCAATTTAAGAGCCATGTATCCAAGAAAGTCCAACTATTAGACCAAAAACTAACTCTGATAACTGGCATCCAATCTAAAATCTGGGAAAAACTTAGACAAATCAAATATCCAGTGAAAACATTACCAAATGCTGCACGATGCAACTGCCTATACATTTCTAATCAGTATTCATTTCCTGTCCTTAAAATAAACAGAAAACAGATTTCTCCGTTTTCCCTAAAATCAATCTTTTGCAGTATCTGTCAGTTGCTTTCTCCCAATTAGTATTCTACATTCATTTATTTTCGTCGTAAGTTAATTTTTTTAACATACCTTGGCATGAGTGTTTCATTCAATACTTGAAATGAAATGACAGACTAACACTGTGCTCCTTAAGGCCGCCAAACTTGTAACTTTGTTAATGAATCGAGATGAATCAAAGATACCTTATTAATTATTGCTTGCCTGGTAGGTAAAGCTGTGGCTTTTCACCTCACTGGCCCAGAGAACAAGATTGCCTTTGGCCATGTCCAAGGGGCTCATTAAGGCATCTCAGGGGAACAGAAGAAATTGTTAGCGAGAAGCAATGGTCAGTGCCTCTCCGGGAGAGCCAGCAGGGAAAGGAAGGTTGTATCACGCGGAACTAACAAGGCTGTGTGTACTACACCTGTAATCAAACTGACCTGGAAATGCCTGGAGACCACTGGGCTCTCTTTGTGATTTGGGAAGTTATCTGAAAATGCTGAATCCAATCCATAATTGATGTGTGCACGCAATTATAATCCTCTGGATAGCTAAAAAATGTTCTAGTTCTAAGCCTCGAGGAGTGGTAAACCTTAACATGCATGGCATAAACTAAGATATCTGATACAATAAAAGAGGAAACTATTTTGTTTCCTGCACTGGCAGCAGGAAAGTAATTGAATATATGCCTGTTTTTCTTAATGAGTGTAATTATACACAGCTCTTTGACAGCTAGTAGAGTGGGATATAGGCATTATTGTTAGAAATATATTTCAAGTCATTTATAGTGCACATATTTCTATATGTGCATAATTTCTATTGTGCTTGGAGTTGAAAGGTCTCTTCCGAGTGAAGGGAGCCATTAGACTTGGGCAGTCATTTGAAACAGAGACATGTGCTCCTGCAGGTTTGGAAGGACTGTGGATTGGGAATTCTGGCAATGGACTTACAATTACTAGATACTTCATTCACTCACTCATTGTATTAAAAATATTTGTTAAACTTTCAAAATGGCAGGTCCCCCAAGATGGTTCTGTAATGAGCCTGTAAAGTCCATGGGTTGATATGTTGGGTGCACCAATGTGGTCAGTCAACAACGTTTATTGATTGCTCGCTGAGGATTGAATGCTAGACTGGGCCAAGCTGCTTGTGCAGCATGAATTGGTATTGGATGTCAATGAAAAGGAAGCCCTGAAATGTCACCGGTAGATATTGCTGGGACTGCCACTCTACTGAATGTCTCTCTGAACCAACAGACCAATGACAGGGGAAAAGAGAAGACTTGGTCCCTATGCGTATTGCTATGTATATAAATTTTACTTAAGGCAAAGCCTTCAAAATTTCTTTGTCAAGGCCAATGAAGAATAAATACGCTGATCATCGGTGACGATGCTCAGCAACATAGCGGTTAGCTGCAGGGCAGGCCTAGAAAAGTTTCTGGTTTACTCAGCTCAGACTGCGATTGGTTCTTGATTTTCAAATATTCCTTGGCAATATAATGGGAGAAAAGTACAGCATTATTATAGATTAAAAGTATAGAAACCCAAGATTTTCTCACTATTAAAGCATATTTCTAAATATTTACATATTTGGTTAAATAAAATTTTATGTATTTATATTGACAGTTGAGTTTTGAGTTCCAAATGAAACAGAGCCCTTACATTTAAATTACTAGGAGTTCTAAAACAGTCCTTTCGGCCAATAAATGTCAAGATCATTTTAACTTTTTTTGCTCTTCTCCGTAAATATTGCTTATTACTTGAAATAAATTCCTAACCTAATTAGCTTACAAAAAAGCATACAAAGTTTGAATAGACAGGATGAGTTGTGTTTATAAAACCTGTAGATCTACCTGATCATTTTTAAAATCCTGAGTTTAGAATTTCTTGTACTATTTCATAAGGTAGCCAAAAAGAAGAAAAAAATGAGGAAAACTAATTTGATTACTTTTTTCAAAAATATCTGAGCTTGTGAACAAACTATAATGTTGAATCTTTTCGACTAAAATATGTAGCTCTCCTCATTCCATCAGTCTGCCAAGCTTAATGAAGTAATGAAAAATATTTAATAGGAGATTTAGAAGTATAAAACATATTTAAGATACGACCTATTCCACACAAAATCAAAATATAAAATGCACTTGAGTTAATTTCTGGTTAATACATAATTCATATCAAATGAGATGCATGCTACTTTTTAGAAATTTGCATACATCATTGATCCTCACTGGTTCTTTTTTTTTTTAATGTGCTCTAAGGAGCCTTTTTGTAGGTATTTTGGTTCCAATTCTCCTCTCCCCGTGATGTTTTATTAGCAAAGATATGCTGTGTATTTGCTGATGCACTGTGGCCCATAGAGAGCCTTAAACCATTATAGTATCTAAGATTTTCTTTCAACCCCCCAAGAATCGATTTCACCCCCTTGGGGGCGATATTGCCTCTGTTGAGAATAGACGGCCTATGCTAATTCTTATTTCCAGACAGGGTATGGATATGATTTCTGTAATTATCTCATCTCTTCTTCCTCTTATCAATACATCATCGCTAAGTGATAAGCAGGGAAACTTTAAAAAATGTCTTTGAAGATCTCAGAAGGGAGAGCGGCATGGAAGAACGAGAGAAATCAGTCTTGGGATCGTGTACCATATGTGTGTTCATTCTGGCTGCTGTGGAGTGCAGAGTCTTACAATAGCACCTCTAACTTGACTATGCCCACGTACACTGCCCATACATTATAGCAACAATGCATGTTAGCAGCCCAAATAAACACCCACCCCACGCCCTCCGAGCTGGTCAGTTGACCCTCAGAGCTGTTCCCCAGCCCCAGGTCCCTGTTCCTAAGCCAAGCAGGTGAGGAGCGGTGCGAGCGCTTTTGATGTTGCCAGCTCCCATTTGCCACCCAACTTTTTTCCCTTCCAAAACCTCTTAGCAAACTTCAAAGCCTCCTTGCTTCTTGCCTTAATCCAGTGCACTGAGACCTCTAGTTCAAAGGCCTTTCCTTAAACCCTTTTCTTAAACTGCAACCCAAACTTTTTTTCTTTCCTTTCCACAAAGTAGCAATTACAGCTCCGTTGCGTGGCGATTGGGCTCGGCCGATCCGCTCCTGCTATTAATTAATCTCACAAAGGGGGCTCATTTCCTGGCATTCAAATTGACAAGAGACCAGAGAACAGAAAACCCTTTCAAGCAGTTCCAGCTCACCGAGGGGAAGAGGTATCAGAGGAGAGAGCCCCACAGTATTTGAGGCAGAGGGCACATCTGATACTCCCTGTACATTCTGCTGATTGAATGATTTTTGTTCGGGTAGAGCTCTTTACTAATCTTTTACCTGCAAAGGCTTAAACAGAAGGCAGCGCAGCACAAATGTAGCTAAATTCTGACAGAGAAGATTTACAGGAGCCGCTTTCCGAGCTCAGCCTGGAGAATGCATCTTCTTGAGCATTGCACTTCACTTTAAACAGAAAGTGTTCACTTTCCTCACACAGAAAAGCCCTTGGAAGAGGAGGAGATGAAGAGAGGCAAGAAAGCAGCATAACAGACAAGAGATTAAAGCTTTTTATTCAGTATCTCTTTCGTATTCAAATTGTGCTAAGGGCTCTGTGAAAGTTAGAAGCGAGCTTGTTCAGGAGGGCTTCTAAAGTGTGTACATGGATTTCATGGGAATAGAAAAGAAGCCACAGCCTGGCTAATGAAAGAAAGATAAGATGTCCTATATAAAACAACTCAAGAGTGGTTCAATTACTTCAGCAAACCATCAAGGCAAGCTTTGAAGATTTGAGAAAACACTGTTAAAATTTAACAAAAAACTCATGCTGCAGGTTTTGTACCAATAAATGTTTGTATACTCTGTGAATCGCTTCAGCTATATTTTCCCTACATTAATATTGTTTACTTCTTTGGTTTGGGGGTGGAGGAAACCAGTGCATTTTGATGGCACCAGCTATAGAAAAGGAAGGTCCCCTATTGGGAAAAAAAAAAAAAAAGCGTAAAGAGAGAGAGAGAGAAAGAAAGAATTTGCTCAATCATTTGGAGTCAGTGCTTCAACTAACCAGGTGTCTTTGATTAAAAGAAAATACGCTTGAGAATCAGAGGTCTCTCACTGCAGTTTTAGTCAACATTGGGTGGTTGTGTTTTAACACAGATTTAATACATACAACGAAATCAAATGTTGTCAGTGAAAAGTCCTTACTAGAGAAAAGGATTTTTTTACATACCTGCGTTTGTATGGTTGAAAAAACTTTTATTAGGCTAAAGCAAAAGGCTTCCACCTAAGTATGGAAGAAGATAAGAAGCTGCCTTAAATATTTTCAGGGAGAAAGCTAGCCTGTTATGGCCTCCCAAATTCTCCAAACCCAAGTCACAGTGAGCAGGGCATTCTCTTCTAATTTAGAGAGTAGATGGGCTCTTTCAGCAGAAGGCATGCGAGTCTTCAAAAATACCCCCTTCTTTTTGTTAGAATGGACAGTTGCCTCCCTTGAGACTCAACCCCACTGGGATCTTACCTGTCTTGTGATACTGAATCAACTTTGGACCTTTTTAGGGTTTCGTTCATTCTTTCTTTTTTTCCCCGGTAGCTTCTTTCCCTGTGCACATATTGACTATTCTTCATATCTCCAATTAGAAATGAATAAAACTTCAGTTGAAGGAAAATTCTTTTAAAGATTTTTCAAAAAGCATTCTAAAGAACTTTAAAAGTGCACACTGTACCCCCTTCTTAAAGATCCATCTAAAAAAACAGTAAAAGTCAGCTCAAACACTGATGTCTGTGTGCAGTTCAAAGAGATTAATACAGAAGTTCCGATTTTTTATTAAAGGCTTTTTTTTTAAAAAAAGGTGAATTAAAATTTATCTCATAGCACCTATCAAATGTTTTCAGTGTGGTTAGAACAGGGATTGTGACTCTGGTCAAATGCAATAAATCTTGTGCAATTGAAGTCAATATGGTAGAACCGAATGCATTGCTCGAGTCCGGTCAGTGCAGTGGAGCTATGAACAAATTCAAGTTTTATGCTTTGCACAATTGGGGTCATTTTTTAAAAATCTTACCCTAGTGGATACAAATCTTACCCAGCATCTACAAAAGTGATCTACATTTAGTTTCATGACTTTGAAAAAAAAATGCCTTCCACAGAAACACAGCCAAATTGATTACCAACTGTTAACTTAAAAAATAAAGGTAGCAAATTTAATTTAAAAAGGAAAACAGTAGCTTTGTGATAAAGATACCCTTGAGTAATCAGAAACCTCGGAAACCAGGAAGTCCCTCTGGCCCATGACCCCAGCTGAGTCCCACATGGTATTGCCGTCATCGGAGTGGGAACAGGTGGTGGTCTGCAGGTGGCAGGGGGCACACAGGTCCTCCGCGCTGGTCACAGGGCTTGTTTCTCTGAGGTTAGACCATGGCTTCACTGCTGCCATTGTGTGTTTCCCCTGGCAGAAACCTTAGCCTTCCCAAGTTTTCAGAACCACCTTTTCAGCCTGATTCTGAAGACAGATGCAGCGGATGCTGGAGGCAGGGGCAGCAGACAGGAACACTTAGCACCTCGTGTTATTGAAACGATTTTCTGGACAGTGAATGGCACACACTTCACAGAGGCCTATCTCCAGGGCCCTGGAAATGTGTGTCTGAGTTTATATAAGGGGGTGTAGTAAGAGAAGAGATGGAGCTGGAAACAGAGCCAGAGAGGTAGAAAAGAGAGGCACTGAGATCAAAAAAGAGAGAGAAACAGAAAGAATTCCAAGACTTTTTCTCTGCATGTTTATCCCATTGCTTGCACTTGGTCTGCTCCCCGAGACAGGGGCCCCTGCACCGTTGGATTGGTAGCACCACCTCAGCGTTAGCCACTGTTCACACTGAAGCACAGATTTGTCAAAAAAAAATTCTAAGCAGCACTCAATAAAGAACGTACTTACAAGGTTGGAAAATATACTTTTTGGTGACAGTAATTATCTATGAAAAGTGTTTCAGAGAAAAATTGGATGCAGAGTGTTTTATATTTCTACAATCATCATAGGGTTGTAAACTCAATGAGTTTTAAATGTGAAACCTTCCTTGCAACTTTAACACACTGGCAACAAAGCTGCATTATTGTGAATACATATTGTGAACGCATTCACCACATCCGGACATAAGTATTACATTCCATTTGCCAGTCTCCATAATCAATATTAAATGCTGCGTGATCCAATGTACGCAGTCCTCAGGATGCTGTACAGGGAGGACGAAAGCGAAAGAAATGGCTGGGCTGTGATCCAGCACTGCGGTAGCCATGGAAGATAATAATCAAAAAGTAACTCGAGAAGATAGGGTAATATATTTTCCCTCTGAGAAATCAAGCTGTAATTAGATTGTACAATGAATTAAGGAATTCGCAGAATCTTGTGTGCAAGAATAAAATAAAATCAGCTTTAAATATTACTTATCATAGGCCCATCTTTTAGCTTATGCATTTAGGGAAAAAACCCAGGCTTACAGAACATGAATAATAGTGCTCCCAGGGCCAGTATCTCTGGACCTTGAGTTCCAAGAAGTTACTTTCCCTTGCTAAGAAACATAACCAACTATTTCTTTTTATACTGCTTAAGTTTCCACAAAATTCTCTCTCTCCTCTCTCTTGCTGTTTCTTCATCTCTATCCCTGTCTCTCTCTCTTTCTCTCACACACGCACACACACACACACACACACATGGTACTATTGAGGAAATAAACTATTCAATACAGGTATTTTTGCCCATTAAATTATTTTAATTTTCCTCCTGATTAGACTTGAATATACCCCAATCTGTTCACATATTATTAATAGAACCAAAAAGAGCAGTGATTTGTAATATTTAAATCTGTAGAGCATTTCCCACAAATAGGGAAGGATTTAGGTTTGAAAGGCCTTTATCGTATTACGGAATAAGTACGTAATATCCTACATTCGTTTTTAAGGAAACATGTAACTTCTTTGTTTATGAAGTCTATTTTAAGAACTAAATTGATACTGGACTCCGCCTGCCGAATCTTTAGAATATGCATTACTTATTTACTCAAAGTAAGTTTATCTGCTTAAATCAGCGTAAAATGTAGTAAAAATTCCCAATTTATTCTTAGATTAGCATGGATACATTATAAAGAAAAAGATAAACATTAAAAGGAGACTGCAGTAGAAATTTTTCTTCTAAAAACAAAAGTAATTAAATTTTATTCCTTTCTTAAATAAGCAGCTATTACAACCATGAGTTGCATAAAACTCTTCTGTTGTAGGTATTTAAGAAATCTCCATGCTTCTGAGTGAGAAGTAAAGAAAAATAACAATACTAAGACATTCTAATGGATACCTTTAGATCTTCAGATCACATGGGTACAATCTCGTTCATCATTAGGAAAGCTTTAGTTCTTAAAAAACAAAATCATAACATTCAAGTTCATTAAAACGAGAATCACTCTGAAGGTTTCCTAATTTCTAGGGGACTGAATGGGAACCTCAACTGTTTACAATTGTTAAAAGAGCATAATAGATTCTATGGCAACTGTCTTAAAGTTTTTGTGCTTAATTTATTGATGAATTCTGATTCAGCTTGATTGTATCCTTATAAGCTTGGAGTGCATTCAACTTTTATTGGGAAGTCTTGCTGAAAAGTTTCTAAAACACATGTCAACGCCTCCCATAATATGAAGGGACACTGGTCCTTTTTACTCTTAACCTGAGGATAAGGCTGGAGGTAAAAATTTCTCATTGAAATACAGTCATAATGCAAAGACCCCCAGGAAGTAAACTCAAACATTTGCCTTCAAAGGTCCTGGAGGCCCCGCCCCACCGCTCCCTCTAGAGCTGAAGCATTGTGTCCGCAGAGGGCTCATCTTCTCCCCGCAGATTTCACAGAGCATAGAAGAATGCCTGGACACAGCAGATATCAATAATTATTCGACATGTAAAATCTAAAGGCTGTGTCAACCCACGTAGATAGATTTCTCTGTTGCAGCTAATGTGACTCATTAGTCAAGTGAGACTAACATGCTACATTTTTATCTCCCTTTCAGGTGGTTCCACTGGCCAGATTGGTTTAAATAATTTCTTCAAGGAGATACTGATTCAGGAAATGATAACAGGAATAACTTAATTCCTTATCTTCTTGCTTGGCTATGGAAGACCACCAGGGCTAAAACATTCTTCTGGCCAAAGGTATAGAATTCTGAAAGAATGCACACCTTAGCTTTAATCTGGGAGACTCTGGAGTTCATTTCAAACCATAGTGCTTTCTACCTCACAGATAACTCCCCAAGATAATCCACGTCTGAAGTGAGGCACATGGAAGCACACTGCATGTCTTATACCTTTGGAACTGCAGACAGTAATGTTTTATCCCCTGTGCAATATGGCGTGTTGACGCCAGCTTCCTAAAGCAAAGACGGTCTTGTGCACAGACACCACAGAAAATATTGGTGAGTCTAGGCCTACCCCTGAGATCTGACATGGGTTGGTCACTTATATACCGAAACACATATGTTCAGAAATCTGATTTTCCAATAAATCAGGAACGGAACTGAGCTCAGAAATCTCCGTTAGATCTGTCTACATATCCTCATCTTACACTAGATTGAAGTTTAGTACTCAGATATCCCAACAAGGAGTTTAGCCTCATTTGGCCCTCATTTGTGATTTTACAGGGGTAACTAAATAAAATATTAAATAAAAATTTCTTTAACATTTTGACAAAGGTTTTATGTAGCCTAAGATTTAGTTGGATCAGTTAGAAAAATAAAAATTAATAATGTAAACTAGAAAATGATATACTTCAAAAGTATTTTTGCCATGATTTGTTAAAGGGAAGCAAGAAGGCTGCCTCACAGAATCTTTACCTTTTTATTGAGCATTATTGCGGTATAGACACAGCTTTTATAGACACAGCCTTTTGCATTTAAATACCAGAGGACTTAACAGGAATCAGAACGATTAAGGCCATATTAACAATACAAAAAAAAATCTATTTATTTATATACCAAATTTGGTTTCTCTGAATGTTATAAAGTTTCCATAATTTTTTTCATTACTAACCAAGTTTGTTAGATTTTTAAAATTTTGTGAACTGTTAAATGCATTTTAATTAACCTTTTAGGACAATATTCTTGTTAAGCATAGAAACCTCATATTACCATTTCCTATCTTATAAGAGATATAATCTAACTATGAAATGGGAATTTTCAAGTCAAATTTTTCATATATTTCTAACTATCATTTCTAAAATGGAGCTCTGCATGGACCGATACTCAGTTTCTACATTGTTATAGATAATTCTGGTTCAGTAAAAGTTGATTTGAAAGTTTAAAAGGGGAGATATTTCAAAGTGCTTGCAAAAGAAAACTGGGAGAAAAGCAAATGTTAAGTTATTCAATAAATTAGTAAAAAGTATCACTATGGACACCCTTATTCGTCTGTGTTCTTTCAAGTAATTCACAGAGGGAATTGTGTTCCCACGCGGTCACCTTTTGAGTACCTGGGCTGTGTGCTGCAAGTTTCACATTTGGGTGTGGTGGATCCAGGGGGCTGTGGGTTTTCACTTGTTACCCCATCACTTCTCTTCTCCTCTGCAATACTTCCCAACAGTGTGCAAAGTCCTTGACTCCTCTTTTAATGGTATTTAAAACACATATACGGATTGAGAAGTTACTCCAGTTCTAGAACGAGCATTGGTGCTTTGAGTTCAATTTAATGGTGGCTCTGTGACAGTGTTTGGTGGCTAAAGGATACCAAAGAGGCACTGTTTTACTACTGGCTCACTGCCTTTAAGGCTATTATTTATTACCTAGAAAACATGTTTTAGTCGTATGTATGTGTTTGGGGGAAAATGGCTGCTATTTCATGGCGTTGTTTACACAGATAGTATAATTCCAATATAAATTCATGTAAGTTCCTTAATCTGATAAACCATTGCATTTACTTTCTGGCAATTTAAGTTATTTATTTTTGGAGAAAAGATTTATTGTCTTAAACATTTGGAAGTGTTCATTAAGTAAAGAGAGCTCTGTCATGATGTGGGTATTTATCAAATGTGCTAGCTTGAGGAGGGAAGTATACATGGGGATGAGAGAAAAAGGGACAGAGTCAAGATAAAGTAAATTGGCAGGAGTGATTCAACCTCAGAGACAAGTATAGCCCGGGCTGACACCAGGGATGGGTCATATTTTCTTGGAGGATTGTCTTCTTTTCTTGGATGTAGCCTACATGTCTGTAATCCGGGGGCAGCAGAGGCCTCTGAACAGCCAGGCTGCCTGATTATGGGGTGAAGAAGCCTACAGGGGCACTTGCATGCCACTCGGCGCTCCCTAAAGCCCCTAAGTGTGGATGTTCCTTTCTTACTCCTATTGTCTAAAGGACCCAATTTTTAATGTTTATGTTTGGAAAATATGTAAACTATATGTTAACTATAAAGTTAGAATATTTATCTTGCAGTATTCGTAAGTCTTATAATTTATAGATTACTCAAAATTTCTAATTTGTGTGATGAGTCATATCCTGCTGACAGATGGGAGAAGATCAAATAGTCCCACAGCACGAAGATGAGCAGAGACGTGGGGAGTCTGTGAGTCAAGAAAGGTCCAAGAGAGAACAAGCGAAAGAGTTGGTGCTGAGGATGGAGACAGGGCTGGACACACACAAGAAGGAACTCAAACTTGCCCATTATCTCAAAATTAAAAGCAGACAGAGCACATCAAACTTTTTTTCCTCAAGTAATGTACGTCAAATAAATCTATTGGCTGATTGGACCGATAGCCAGCCCTGGTGGTCTAGTTAAGATTTGGTGCTCTCACCACCATGGCCAGGATTCATTTCCTGGTCAGGGAACCACACCATCCACCTGTTGGTTGTCATACAGTGGTGGCTGCATGTTGCTGCACTACTGAAAGCTATGCCACTAGTATTTCCAATATCAGTAGGGTCACGCAGGGTCATCCATGGTGGACAGGTTTCAGGGGAGCTTCCAGACTAAGACAGACTAGGAAGAAGGACCTGACTACCCACTTTCAGAAAAATTGGGCATGAAAACCCTATGAAGAGCATTAGAGGCATTGTTTGATGCAGCCCCGGAAGGTGAGAGCATGGCGCAAAAGACCAGGCAGGGTTCTGCTCTGATGTCCACAGTGTCACTAGGAGTGGGAATCCACTCGATGGCACCAACGACAACTATTGGACCAATTCCCCTCTGCCTCCTTTTGCAACCAATACTTAGGTGGTCTAATTCAGACAAAACGTTTTGTTTTCTAAACTTGGAGCTATGTTGTACTTTGTGGTAACTATGTGAGGTATGTTTTCTTTCTCAAATACCTTGGTTATTTTTTCTGATTTAACAATCATCTCATCTTCGATTTATGAAGAATTTGACTTTCTAAAGCAAGTATGGACACTCTTTAAAACCTAATAATCTTATACTCCAATAAAGCAAAAAACCAATTTCATCTTTTTCTGAAAAGTAGATGTAGCTTGGTGACATAGAATAAATGAATAACATTACATTACAAAGAAAGCTATAGAGGCAGTTATAGAAATGCATAAGTATAGCCTAAATAGGAAGAAGGGTTACTTCTTTACTCTAGATTAAAAAAAAAAGATTAATTGTAAGATTTAAAATTATCTCCCACGTTTTTTGGTTTTTAAAAGCATATGTGACGTTTAAATAATACATTTTATTTTGAAATTTGACATCATTGGTCTTCAAAATTGTATTAAAATATTTATGCATATGATTCAAAAGTGTACTTCCTAAGTATATCAGGGATCCAAAAAGATCTTTATGCAAGAAAACAAAGTATTTTCCAAAATAATTAATTTTGGAAATAACTTGTATTATTTTTACATTTCAATAAGTTTCATATTATTAAGAGATCAGCAAAGTACCCAGATGGAACTGTGTTTGAACATTGTTTAGCATGGAATGCTGTGCATTTTTCCAATGGACTCCAATTATGGAAACACCTGTGCTGTATAAATTTGTGCTGACCCACTGTGAAATTATGTTGTGTTCAATAGGCCTTAAAATTTCTCATTTCTCACCTGTGGGTGAGGTATTCTACTTGCTATCAGCTATAGTATGATTCAGTGGTATTGAAGAAGATAAACCATATGAAGCTATTTAAAATATTTTATATGATTCATCCTGCAATATACATCCTTACTTTTACATGTCCTGTCATTTAAACTTACTAATTGCATATTTTAGATCTAACACAAGACCATGCCAAAAATATCTCAAAAGATAAGTATTTCCATTTTCATAGGGTTAGAAATTAAAAGCCCTTATTTGGAAATAGTCAAAGGTTAAGTGTCAAAGAGTTCAAAATGCTTCAGTTATTTTTGATTCAAATTTCTGTTTGAGAGAAGAAAATATATGGTGTCAAAGTAACTAACCAAGGCTGAGTGAATACAACAGAAAGCTTGGCTAAGAACAATCCATCATTTTGATATTTTATTTTCAACATGAAAATACTGACCAATAGTACATTTGGGAGCATGATGCTGATAAACTGAATTTTTCAGTTTTTATCCTGATATTTGGGACTAAGCTGTTACATCCACAATTTTTGGATTGAGTAAGAATGGAACATTACAGTTTTCGTAATTAAAATTTAAAGAGATTTCCTTTGATTTTAATATGAAAACCTACACCAGTGATACGTAGAACAGAACTGTGATGAGAAGACAAGATGATGGATTGTATCGGGGGGCAAATGCACCAATTGTATGGGAAGCAAAAATCTCTGTCACACATCTCTCATCTTGAACCCTGAATCACTTCCAGGAACACATTCTACTGGCTCTAGTTGCCTATCTCAAGTAAAAGAGTATTCTGGAGAAATAAATTGTAGATTGGGAGGAGGTTTCCTACCCAGGTTTGGTTTAGAAAGGGAATAATTATTTCTGATATCATTTTGTACTTACTTTCTCCAGCTTGTGCTTATTCCTAGATCTTATGCACCCACAAATGGTAAACCATATGCTGCACCCTGCTAGGTTATACAGACCACGCACAGCTACTTGTTACGACAAGCGTAAATCAATGTGAAACTCATAGACTATAACTTATATTCAATTTATTACTATAGACACATTTATTGGGATAGAATTTTTACAGTCTCATAATATTCTGAGAAGCTCACCATAAACTATTAACGAGAGAGGAACACTATTAATAATGAACATCCCAGAGCAGTTATTTTCAGAAAGTTTTTGACCCCGAGAATGAAATTAGTTCAGATGGGTTTGAGATAATAAACATAGACCCTTAATCTGCTGAAATACCTGAAAAGAAGTGTGTCAACCTGGTGCCATCATTTCAGAAACATAAATGGCATCAAGAATTTTGTAAAGTATGGAGGCTTTTAAATATTGATACCTTTGTATTATATTATAAAATATTTATTCTCATTCCCATTTTGAACATGTTAAACCATTCCTGATTTTCTGCCATCACTCAAGGGCAGTTTGATGTTTTAGAAATGGTCATATACACCAAGTTTTATTAATTCATTTTACTTAATTTAGGAAACTTGGTTTAAATCATTTTTAAAGTGTTAACTTTTAATTGCTACTTTTTCAGTAGTATTTTTTTAAAATGTTGCCCACATTAGTTAAGTGCATTATCACTGAAGTATCACACGGTATTGCGACCTTAATAAAAGTGACTTAATTAACTTGTCAGGCTTTATCAACTGCCGAGTAAATAGATAAGCCCCATTTCAGTGGCTGTTTCGGGTTTTTCTCTTTTCATTTTGCTTATGCTGATTCTGGCTGCCTAAATTACATTCATCTTTATGGCCCTCTTCATTGATCTGTCACCGCAGAACCCAGCTGCCAGCACCTCTCCTCACATAGTAGGACTGCATGGATCTGGCTCCACCAGTGCACCCGCCGTCACAAAATAGCATGGGATAGACTTTCAAGGTTTCTCTTCTGCAACAACGTATCAGTTTGAACCATGTGAAATTGCCAGCGTTCGTTTTGGCTTATAAAGAATATATGATTTTGAGTTCTGTATAACTACTTATTTATTCTCATTTTCGTTTATGATTGAGCAAGAGAAAAAAATCTTAGTCCAACTTCCCACGGTCAGAGCAATCCCCACGAAGCCTGACATCTGGCCAAGCACAGGCCCAGCAGAAAAATGCCAACATGTCAGCTCGGGAGGTGGGGCTTCAAAATGTCTTTGACATGTAAGGAAATGTTAAAAAATAACAAAATTAGAATCTGCATTTAGTCCACCGTGTGTCTATTTCTTTCTCTCTTTTTGAATTTAAATACGTGTGTGTATGTAAGTCCTTCATAAATCTACTGCTTTTCATGAAAAACATTTAGGGTAGGAAATGAAAGTTTGCTTCCACACCTCCAACTCCAGCTCTTTCTCATGGGCAGCATATATCGTCCAGACTTTTTCCCCTTGAGTTTATATAGGCAGGCGCACACATAGCTGTGCCCCGACACGCACATAGATTTCGCAAAAATAACGTCATGAGAAGAATGTGTTTATATGACTTCACTGGTCAGTATAGTCACACATCGTTTAATAACGCAGACGTGTGCTGACAAAGGTGCCGTTAGGTGACTGCGTTGTTGTGCAAACATCACAGATTGTATTTACACAAACCTAGACGGTATAGCCTTCTACACACCTAGGCTAAATGAACTAATCTCATGGGACCTCTGTTGTATATGCAGTCTGTTGATGACATTGTTATGTGGCGCATGACTGTATTGAGACTTCTGAGGGTAACTAAAGCTACCAAATGCAACTAGTAATTAGAGAGAAGCGCAAAAAACTGTGGCAGAGACGTGGGGGCCCAAGAAACAGTCCATACTTTGTAATGACCCCTGGAACCCAAGGAGAGTTTGCAGGCCCATTAAGGATTTTTTCCCAGGCCATTTTCCATCTCTTGCTATAGCTTTCCTAAGCCAAGCTTGTTGAAATACTTCATACATTACTTTCCTATTACTGCTGCAACAAATTACCTCAAACTTAGTGGCTTAAAACAGCATGAACTGGGGCTGGCCCCGTGGCGGAGTGGTTAAGTTCGCGCGCTCCGCCGCAGGCGGCCCAGTGTTTCGTTAGTTTGAATCCTGGGCGCGGACATGGCACTGCTCATCAGACCACGCTGAGGCAGCGTCCCACAAGCCACAACTAGAAGAACCCACAACGAAGAATACACAACTATGTACCGGGGGGCTTTGGGGAGAAAAAGGAAAAAATAAAATCTTTAAAAAAAAAAACAAAAACAGCATGAACTTATTCTCTTATAGTTCTGGAGGTTAGAAGTCTGAAATGGATCTCTCTGGGCTAATAGTGAGGTACCAGCACAGCTGCGTTCCTTTGGGAGGACCTAGGGGACAATGCGTTTCCTTGGCTTTTCCAGCTTTCCCACATTCCTTGCCTCCTGGCTTCTCCCCCCACTTCTGAGCCTGCAGTGGAATCTCTTCAAATTTCTCTCTGATTGACTCTTCCATTTCCCCCTTGCGTTTATAAGGGTTATGATACGTTGGGCCCACCTGGATAATCCAGGATACCCTCCTTAAGGTCAGCTGATTAGCAGCCTTAATTCCCTCTGCAACCTGAATTTTCCATTACCATGCAATCGAACATATTCACAGGTTCTGGGTATTAGAATGTAGATCTCTTTGGGGGGCTATGATTCTGCCTATCATACCTCTATACAGATTTCAGTCAGACCACACGGTGAGTTGAAACTGTTCCGTGATTCTTTGTTTGCTCTGTGTAGGGTTCCCTTAAAACCTAAAGTTAGCTCATGTGATTCCTCTGCTCAAAATCCTCCAGTGGTTTCCAATTTCTCTCTGAGATAATAACGGATTCCATAAAATGGCCTCCAGAGCTCTTCAGGATTTGTCCGTCAGTTGATGCTATATCTTCTAGACCTCTTCCCTTTCCTTCCACTGCTCTAGCCACACTGGACTCCTACCTGTTTCTCAACACACCAGGCACACTCTTACCTCAGGACCTTTGCACTTGCTGTTTCAGCTGCCTGAACCACAGCTTCACCTGATACTCTGCAGTCATCTTGTTTAATCCTTTACTCAGACGTTGGCATCTCTGTGAGACCTTCCTAGCTAGCCACCCTAAGCAACATGGCACTGACCCTGCCCTCATTGTTTTCTGCTTTACTTTTTCTCGTAACACTCATCAGCATCCCAAATTTTACTCATTGACCTTCTCCAAATCTGTCTTCGCCCACGGGAATGTTAGCTCCATGAGGGCAGAGATTGTGGGCTCTTTTGTTCACAGTTATCTTATCTCCAACACCTTGAATAGTAGATGTTCATTAAACATTTGTTTAATTAATGTACTTAGATAGATGTATAACGTACTGTACTTAGGTAGGTAGATAGATACATAGATAGATAGATAGATAGATAAATAGATAGATGGATAGATAGGTAGGTAGATAGATGATAGATAGACAGACAGGGACAGAGGGATTGTGTTTGGGCTCTATGAATAGTTTCTTACAGTGTGGGTTGCCCAAACGTTGAAAGACCCTGTAATAGAAGCACGGCAAGTTTGGGGCAGTACGAAAGGGCAGATAGAAAATAATATGATGGCCTTACTGTGAATGGAGTTTCCATAGAGAAGATAGTGGTAACTGAAAGCAGAATATCAATCTTTAAATTGAGCAAAACTATTACAGTAAGAGCATGTTACAGTGTGTAAACATAATACCCTCCTCTAATTAGTAACTAATAACATCAGTGCTATAACTTCTATGAGAAAACTATCTGTGACCATATAACCATGGAAAACATCAGAACATCTGATCATATAAGAGCCATCAATTTTTTAAATAATTGTCAATAGAGCAACCTTTAAAGGTTTTATTATTCTGGTTTCTTTAACTATACTCATGGAATGATTTTTTTGAGATAAAACTTGGATCTTCACAGGACAGAAGATTGACAGTGTTTAAATTCATTCTGACTGTCAAGTCTACACAGATAGCTGTAAGATATTCCAGACTAGATCAAAGAGCTTTTTTTCTAGCCCAATAAACTGCAATAAAGGAGGTCTTGCTGTATGGATCTAGTCACATTATCACTGGAATATGCCCAGTAGCCCTATGAGTGTGAGAAGAGTATTCTCTATCACACGTATTTGACTAACGCACTGTCAAATTGTTGTAGAGAGTGGCTTTTATTTCACTGTATTGTTTGTAGAATTAGTGATATTTTTGATAAAACATGCAACTATTAATTTTTATTTTAGTCTCGATTATATCATTTTCAGTCTTACATTTAGGGCAGAAACTTACTTTTAGATACTTTTTGCTTGTTGAGATGAATTGCTAATGAGAGCAGCAATAAAATAAAAACGTGAGATTAAAGCCCAATGCCATCCATCTGCTAGTCAATCAACAATCTGCTGAGTCTACTCTTAGAGGCACAGTATCTTTCAGACTAAGAAACACACCTCAGCCGGACAGGAAGAGGAGGGTTCACTCAGGAACTTCAATTTATTTGGAGTAAAGGCAGACAAGAAAATAAAAAGATAATCAATAAAAACGATGATAGAAATTATAATAAATTAAATTGTGGAAGAAGATAAAATAGAGTAAAATGTTAGAGAATTCCTGGGGCTGCTTGGGCTGGGGTAACCAGGAAAGGCCTCTGGGAAACAGGGACATTAGCGATAAATTTCAGAAATAGATTTTGCCACTATGTCTTTAGAAGGAGAGGTAACATAATGTGAGTGGATATGCGGAAATCTATCACAGACAACGGGACAGGGTGGGACTCTCAAGGAACAGAGACTTCTAAGGCTGGCGAGGGTGTTTTAGTTGGCTATTTCCAGTTCAACATGAATATTATGTATATTTAACTGCTCCCTCTTTATACTCCCAAAGAACTCTGTGTCTCTGGTTCAGCCATTACAGTAGAGCAAATTACGGCACTGAGCAAATTTATGTAACTATACTTCCGTCTCTTCTTCTAGAATTGAGTTCCTTGAGGGCAGCGAGCCGCACGCCCTGGAGTGTTTCACATTTACAGCGTCTGTGCTCCTCACTCAAAGGTACCATTTGGTAACATTTTCCACTAACTGTTGACACTCATAGGTAGTGTTTTTATTTAAAAATTATTTCATTCTTTGAGACGGTCTTAAGTGACTGAATTCTGGACTTAGAATCTGTTTTATGTTAGCCAGGATTGATAAAATATGATGGAAGACTAACTTAGAAAAAATAAACGTTTTAGACAACTCAGAATAAATATCTTTTGCAGTGTAGAATAACGGATCTTGCATTTTAAATGATTTTATGTATGGTGACTGCAAAGGAGAGCACACATTTTCTTAGCATTCTGTGTTCAAAACCAGAAGCAGTTGGAAACTGCCACAGACTTTATTTTGTAGATTTCCATTTGAGCACACTACAATGGATAAAGGAGGAGCGAACAGCCTGACATGCTATTTATCCAGCTATAAAATTATCATAATTAGAGAAAGTGAGATATTTTGGTATTTAAAAGAGCTTATTAGTTCTTTGAATAATATTTATAAACAAATATTTGCATTTAAAATATATATAATTATATGAAGCATAATCGAAGAAACTAGTTTTAGGGTTGTAAATTAATGGTTGTTTATAGTTGTCATGAAATTGATAGGGATTTTAGATATTAAAAAAGTGTCTGTTTATAAATGAGTCATATTTACTCCCTTGGGGGCACGAGAGGTATTTAAGGCTTCTCACAGATGTTCCAGGATCAATTTATGTAGAGTGTGAAGACCTGGTGACATATATATGAAACTAGGTAGAAGGTGAATCCATTTATATGCCTTAAAAATGAATCAAGGCACAATACTACCAACGAGTATAGGAGATATATTTGCACATGACAACCCAGCTGTGAAGATACAGAACTGATGAATTATGTCATTGTTGAATTTAGTATGTTAATAAAGATGCCATCCCTCACAAATCTGCCAAACCTTGATTTAAAACAAACCACAAGTTCTGCAGGTAAAGAGTTTCAGAATTATACGTTATGGAATTTTCTTGTATTTTTACACTTAATTTTGTAATTAGTGGACTTTACTTTTTAAAACAGTTTTAGAGTTACAGAGAAAATGAGCAGAAAAAACAGAGTTCCCATATACCTCTCTCTCTGTCTCACACACACTTCCTCTATTATTAACATCTTGGATTAAGGTGGTACATTTGTTACAGTTGATGAACCGATATTGACATATTATTATTAACTGGAGTACATAGTTTACCTTAGGGTTTGCCCTTTGTACAGTACTATGGGTTGTCACCAATGGTACTGTCATGCGTCTATCATTAGTATCACGTAGAATAGTTTCACTGCCCTAAAAGTCCCCTCCACTGCACCTGTTCTTCTCTCCCTTCCTCTTGGAACTCCTAGCAACCACGAACCTTTTTACTGTGGCTATATTTTTACCTTTCCCAGAAAATCATATAGTTAAAATCATGCAGATTGGCTTAGCAATAAGCCTTTAAGGTTTTCCCGTGTCTTTTTGTGGCTTGATATTTTATTTTTATTACTGAATGACATTCCATTGTATGGATGTACCGTAGTTTGTTGACCCGTTCACCTATCCAAGGACAGCTTGGTCGGTCCTATTTTTGTCGTTTCTGAATAAAGCTGCTAGAAACATTTGTATCCAGGTTTGTGTGTGAACATAAATTTTCAACTCATTTGGATAAATATCAAGGTGTGTGATTGCTGTACTGTAAGGTAAGACTATATTCAGCTTTGTAAGAAACTGCTGAGCTATCTACCAAAAAGACTGCACCATTTTACATTCCCAAAAGCAATGAATAAACAAATGTTCCTATTGCTCCGCATGCTTGCCTTCATTTGGTCTTGCATCTGCTCTAGATTTCAGCATTATAATAGGTGTGATAGGTGTGCATCTCATTGTTATTTTTTTTGCAATTCTCTAATGGCACTTAATGTTGAGCATCTTTCCATATACTTATTTGTTATCTGTATATCTTTGATAAGGTGTCTGTTCAGATTTTTTCCTCACCTTTAAATTGAGTTATTTGTTTTCTTATAGTTCAGTGGTGAGAGCTCTTTGTATATTTAGGATACAAGTCCTTTATCAAGTATGGGCTTTGTAAATATCTTCCCAGTGTGTACTTTGTCTTATTATTCCCTATAAGTTGCTTTTGCCGTGAAGAAGTTTTTCATTTTAATGAAGTCCAAATTATCTATTTTTATCTTTCATGGATTGTGCTTCTTGTGTTTTGTCTAAAAAGACCATCACTAAATCTAAGGTTACCTAGATTTTCTTTTATGTTATATTCTAGAAATTGTATAATTTTACATTATACATTTAGGTCTCTGATCTATTTTTAATTAATTTTTGCAAAAAGGTATAAGGTCTGTGTCTGGATTGGGTTTTTGGCATGTGGATGTCCAATTATTTTGGCACTATTTTGTTGAAAAGAATATCTAGTCTTCATTGAAAATTGCCTTTGCTTCTTTGTCAAAGATCAGTTCACTATATTTGTGTGGATCTGTTTCTGAGCTTTCTATTCTGCTCCATTGATCTATTAGTCTATTCTTTCACCAATCATAGTTATTGTAGCTTTATAGTAATTCTTTAAGTTGGATTGTGTCAGTCCTTTGACTTTGTTTTTCTTCTTCAATATAGTGTTGACTATTTGAGTCTTTCGCCTTTTCATATGAACTTTAGAATTAGTTGGTTGATATGCACAAAATAACTTGCTGCAATTTTGATTGGGATTGTGTTGAACCTATAGATCAAGTTGGGAAAAACTGAACTACTTAACAATATTGAGTCTTTTTATCAAGGAATAGGGAATAGCTCTCCATTTATTTAGATCGTCTTTGATTTCTTTCACCAGAGTTTTATAGTTTTCCTACTATAGGTCTTCTACAGACTTTGATAGATTTATACCATTTCATTTTTTTTGTGCCATTGTAAATGATGTGTTTTTAATTTTAAATTCCAATTGTTCATTGCTGGTATACAAGAAAGCAATGGACTTTTGCGTATTTGACTTGTATCTTGCCACATTTGTATATTTTCTACATAGACAACCATGTCATCTGTGAACAAAGACAGTTTCATTTGTTCCTCCCAATCTGTATACCTGTTATTTCCTTTTCTTGTCTTATTGCATTAGCTAAGGATTCTAGTATGATGTTGAATAGGAGCAGTGAGAGAGGACATTCTTACCTTGTTTCCAGTCTTAGGAGAAAAGCATCTGCTTCTCACTATTACGTATGATGTTTGCTATAGGTTTATTTATCCATTCTTTACCAAACTGAAGGAGAACAGCTCTTGCTTTCATTGATTTTCTCTTTTGATTTCCCTTTTCCAATTTTATTGATTTCAGTGCTGACTTTTGTTATTTTGTTTCTTCTGCTTAGTTTAGATTTAATTTTCTCCTCTTCTTCTAATTTCCTAAGGTGGAAGCTTAGTTTACTGATATTAGATCTTTCTTTTTTTCTAATATATGCATTTGATGCTATAAATTTCCCTCTAAGCAATCTTTCACTGCATCCCACAAATTTTGATAAGTTGTATTTTTATTTTCTTTTAGTGCAAAGAGTGTTTTAATTTCTTTCGAAAATTCTGTAACCCACATGTTACTTAGAAGTATGCTGTGTAATCTCCAAATATTTTGGGATTTTCTAGCTATCTTTCTGTTATTCATTTCTGGTTCAATTCATTGTGGTGTAAGAACATATGTTACAACAGTTCTATTTTTTTTAAAATGTTTTGAAGTGTGTTTTATAGCCAGAATGTAGGATATCTTGGTCAATATTCTATGTGAGCTTGACAAGAATGTCTAGACTACTGTTGTTGGATGCAGTATCCTACAAATGTGAATTACGTATTGTTGATTACTGGTGCTGTTCAGTTCAACTACATCCTTACTGGTTTTCTGCCTGCTGGATCTGTCAATTACTGATAAAGGGGTATTGAAGTCTCCAGCTCTAACAGTGGATTTGTTCTTTCTCCTTACAGTCCTATCAGTTTTTGCCTTATTTATTTTGATGCTCTGTTGTTAGGCATATAGATATTAAGAACCATTATATCTTCTTGGATTTTTGATCACTTTTTTCATTATTTAATGTTCTTCCTTATTGCTAATAATCTTCCTTCCTCTGAAGTTGACTTTGTCTGAAATTAATATAGCTACTCCAGCTTTCTTCTAATTATTGTTAGCATGATATGTTTTCTCCATTCTTTACCTTTAATTTATCTCTAGAAAAGATTTTTCTATAAAGTCTCTATATAAAAATCTGTATATAAAGTCAGTTTCCTGTAGATAACATATCATTGGCTCTTTTATTTAAATTCACTCTGACAGTTTCTGTTTTTAATTGGTATATTTAGACCACTGACATTTAAAGTGATCATTGATATAGTTGGGTTAATTTATACCATATTTGTACTTGTTTTCTATTCATTGTCCTTGATCTTTGTTTCTTCTCTTTCTCTCACCCTTTTTTCTCTTCTACTCTTTTTCTGCCTTCTCCGGTTTTTATTGAGTATTTTACATGATTCCATTTTCTCTCATCTTAGCATATACATTATACTTCTTTTCAAACATTTTTAGTGCTTGCCCAAGAATTTGCAACATATATTTAGAGCTAACGTATCTCTACTTTCAAATAACACTATCTTGCTTCACTGGTAGTGCATGTACCTTATAACAGAGTGGTACTAATGCCTCCCACCCACTCCTTATAAAATTATTGTCATTTATTTCACTTATCCATAAGCTATAGTCACCCAATAATTGTTGCTATTTTTATTCTGAACATACTGGTATCTCTTAGGTAATTAAAAATAAGAAAAATAGGTTATATTTTACCTTCAATTATTCTTTTTCTTAACACTTTTCTTTTCTTTTCTTTTTGAGGAAGATTAGCCCTGAGCTAACTACTGCCAGTCCTCCTCTTTTTGCTGAGGAAGCCTGGCTCTGAGCTAACATCTGTGCCCGTCTTCCTCTACTTTTTATATGTGGGACGCCTACCACAGCATGGCATGCCAAGCGGTGTCTTGTACGCATCTGTGATCCAAACCAGCGAACACCAGGCCACCGAGAAGCAGAACATGCGAACTTAACTGATGTGCCACCGGGCCTGCCCCTTCTTTTCTCTATATAGATCTAAGTTTCTGACTTATGTCATTGTCCTTCATTCTGTAGACTGTCTTCTAATATTATTGCATGATAGGTCTACCACTGACAAATTCTCACAATTTTTGTGTATCTAGGGAATCTTTATTTCTCTTCACTTTTGAAGGATAGCTTTGTGGGATACAGAATTCTAGCCTGTTGGCTTTTTTCTTTCAGTATGCTTAGTATTTCACTCTACTCTCTTCTTGCTTGAATAGTATCTGAAGAGAAGTGGGTTGTTGTTCTTATCCTTGTTGCTTTATAGGTGAGATTCCCTCACCTCCGGCTTCTTTCAAGATTTTCTCTTTGCCTTTGGTGTTCTGCAGTTTGAACATGACGTACCTAAGGTGTAGATATTTTGATATTTATCCTGTTGCTGTTCTCGGAGCTTCCTGGATGTGTGATTTAGCATCCGTCATTAGGTTTGGAAAATTCGTAGCCTTTATTACTTCAAATATTTTCTCTGTTCTTTTCTTTTCTCTCATTCTTCTGTTTCTGGCATTACCATTACATATCTGTTATACCTTTTATATTGTCCCAAAATTCTTGGAGTTTTTAAAAACTTTTTCTTTGCTTTTCTGTTTGGAAGTTTATGTTGACATATCTTCAAGTGCACTGATTCTTTCCTCAACTGTATCCAATGTTCAAATGAGACCCTCAAAGACATTCTTTTTTTTGTTACAGTGTTTTTGATTTCTAGCATTTCCTTTGATTTTTTTCTTAGGAAAAAAATTTCATCTCCTATCTATATTACCCATCTATTCTTGCATGTTTTCCACTTTTTCTGTTAGAATCCTTAGCAGATTAATCAGAGTTGTTTTAAATTCCTGGTCTGATAATTCCAGCCTCCATATCTGAGTCTGGTTCTGATGTTGCTTTGTTTTTTTCAGACTGTGTTATTTTGCTTTTCAGCATGCCTTGTGATTTTTTGTTGAAAGCTGGACATGATATATTGGGTAAAAGGAATCAAGGTAAATAGGCCTCTAGTATGAGGTTTTATGTTTATCCAGCGGGAAGTTAAGCTGCATTTATTATTTACTGTAGTTGTAGGTATCAGAGCTTAAAATTTTCTCTAGTGTCCTTATTTTTGTGTTCCTTGTTGTCCTTGTGATTCCTTAGAGACTTCTTAAGCACAATGTGAGCTGTACAGTTCTTTCAGCTGTAATCCTGTGTTATTATACAGAAGTCCTATTGATGTGGTATTAGGTGTGGGCATTTTGTAGTCCTATGATTAGGTCTCAGTATTTTAGTGAGCCTTTGTCACCAGGCTGTGAACTTCACAAGTGCTTCTCCAGTTTCCTCTTCCTTAGGGAAGGAAGTGGGTATTTCCCATCCCACATATGGAAGGCCAGACAGGGCAGGAGTTGTTTATTTCCCTTTTCCCAGGCTGGTTAGGTTCTGATGTAACCTAAGTCAGTTAGGCTGGGGTGAAATAGGCCAGGCCTTTGTTAAGGAGAGCCTAAGAATCTGGACATATTTCAAAATGGTTAATTTCCTCCTCCTCCTGCCCAAAGTGTGAGGGAATTTTTCTCTGATTTCACTCTTAGAAGCTAGTGGGGCTCCTAGAGGTAAAACTCATGAGAGTGTGTGGTCCCTTGTAAGGCTGAACCCCCAGGCATTTTTATCTCTCAAGCTGTTCTACACTCAGCATTTGGCCAACTACCCTTTTATTGTTTCTACCCGTTGTTGGCTCCAGCACAGCCTTGGCTCCTGGTCCCCATACGTTGTAATTCTCTTTATTCTCCTCTCTCTCCAGTTTTTAGGGTGGTAGATTGCCCTGTGAGCTCTGTTTTCTAAGCTCTATTATCTAGGACCCAAGATCAATTTTTTCTGGTTGTGGTGACGTTCAAGCTTTTTACACGTCAGAATGGAAACTGAAAGTCCTTCTACATCTACCTTCTAATATTTCTATATTAATGGGACATCACATTATAAATACGCAAACACAATATCCATGAAACTTATAAGTCCATTCTATAACCACATGTATTCTAGCAAAGTGAAATGGAGATTTCAGGAAAAAGAATTTCAAAATTAAGCTACCCAAGCCTAAATACATAAGCATATATGTAGAACCACATATGTATTCCAAAGACCTTAGAAGAAGAATATATTACTTTCCATGTCTTTCTGTGATTTATTGATTTATATAAAAATAATTCAGAGACTCTAATTGGTTCACACTTTGGACAATGATGACCACACACATATGAAGGAATCAAGAAAAACACTGGCCTTGATTCTGAACCTGACTGGCTCACAAAAGGAAGGGGTAGAAGTAAAAACATCTTTCATCCAAGTTGCTTCGAGCATTGTCTGGAGCAAAAGAGAAAGGAAGAAGAAGATAGCCAAGAGTCCCGTACACTGACAACTTTCCTACAGTGATTTTTCTTTTTTCCGTCTAATCAGCAACAGAAGGGAAGATGCTTCTCAGGTACCATGGGCTTATATGAAAAATTCTTCTAGAGAGTCAATTCTGCTGAGTCAGAAAATCTGGGAGAGAAGGAAGCAAAACTCCTTACATAGCAGATCTAAGTAAATGTATTGGTGTTACCACCCAAAGATAAAAGGAGAAACTAACCAAATCTGAGATTAAACATCTTTTTGGATGAACTTTTTAAACCCCTGTTGACGTGAACTTTAAAACTGGAGAATACATCACCAGTCACGTGACCTGTAAGAAAAATATCCATGTTGTATATACTAATGCTCTTTAATACATGCCAAGAAGCTTACTTATTTTATTTTCTGTCCCTTTGTTCTCCTGTCTGAGGAAACACAAGAAGAACTGCTAACAGTAAATAAGAATGACATACTCTTTTCTCTACAATAGGGCGCATAACTTTCTAGATACACAATGACTATGTGACCCATAAATGTATGAAACTGAGTCCAAGGTTTACTTTTGCACAATTAGTAAAAATAATCTGGATAAAAATAAATCCCAATATGTAGAAAAACAAGGTTAACATGAAATCTAGACAGATGGCTGAATGAGTACAGCTGAAAAATTGCATAATTACATCCCTAATTGCGTATGTTTTTATAAAACATTAAGTCATAGGTCAAATGTAAGCATTTGTTTTTATTTTGCAAAATGATCATGTCCAGTACACTGTATAAAGTCAAACTAACTAAGATTAATGTACAAACCTAATTCACTGTGATTGGGACTTCCTGCTGGCATTTATGTATTGGTCTAAATGCATTAGAAAGCAACCATCTATTATTTTTATTAGATGACTGAATGAATCATATTTTTAAATGCTAATAATCAATGTGAGTTTAACAAAATTATATCATTAAGATGAAGGTATATTCTTACACCTAAAATTTACATTCTCTTAATCTGAATCAGAATGGTCATTGTGTCAAAACTTTACTCTTGTGACTAGATGAATAAAAACCAATAAAAGGTTTAATAAGGATTCTATATTTATCAAATTTGCTGTTAAACCACTTTTAGTAACAAGAATGTGGAAACAATATGAGAGAATAATTAATGGCAGTGTGGGTGATGTAAACTGGTGGACTTCTTTCTGTTCTCATTAACCCACTAGGTGACTTTGCACCAGCCATTTTCATTTTTCTCTCTGAATCTCTGTTTCCTTGTCTTTAAATAGAGTTAGTTGAACAAGACTTTAAGTTCTTGTCTGCGTGAAAGGCTTTCTAAGTCTGTAAGATTGGTGAGGAATCTAGCTTGACTCCCATTTCTCTGACCATATGTAGCCAGGTTACATATGAGTTACCCATGGTTAGCTTGAAATATAATTTCTATTGAAGTTTACCAGACACTCAGGTGTTAAGTTGCCATTGTTTCCTACCCTGGGTGCTGAATACATAAAAGTCTTGAAAATTTAGTTTAAAATGGGAAATTCATTTAAAACAGAGTTGGAAGTAAACTTTTTAAAGTTACAAATAGCTGAATTTTCACACATTTCTTCACATGCATTCAATGTAGTTTGATTTCACAAGACTCACTAAAAATGGAAACCTTCATTCCCGTTACTGGTACTATATACCCATCGTTATCAGCGTTTCACACACACCAGCAGGTCTATGCCTTATTGGGACACAATTCTTTAAGTATGTTCTCCAGTCATAATAAAAATGGTAATCAATACTCGGCATGTTGAACACTAGGCATGTTACAAGCACTGTTCAAAGTTTCCATGTAGTAACTCACTTAATGCTCCTAACAGCCTTGTGAAATGACTATTTATTTTCCCTTTTTCACTAAGGAGGGAACACAGAGATAGAGGGTCTAATTCCCGTGACCCAAATTACCTAGCTTGTGAGTGACAGGACTGGGCTTTGAACCCATATCATTTGGTTCTGGAGCCCGTAATTCTAAGCGTTATATCTCTCTCTATGTAATCTAAATACTCTAGGAACCAACATATTTCCTAAAATTTTAATGTGGTGTAAAGTTTATTCAGGTAGTTATAAGAATACTACAAAGAGATTCTTTAACTAGAGTCTAAATTATAATGACAAAAAATGTATTTGAAATGGATGGAGCTCACACTACAGAATAAGAACAATTTCCTAAATAATCATCTTAAGTACAGCTATATAGATGCTAAACTGCAAATTACATCTATTGCTTTCTTGAGGTTCAAGTCCAATCCTTTTTCTGTAAGTCACTATTGAAAGTCTTAGTTAAATTGAACCAAGTGAAATATCTGTCCTTGTCCTTTTAGAATCCATTGCAACTTTCATTAGTGCTTCTGCACCATTTGACAAATATCTCTGTGCCATGATAATTACTATTAAAGTAGTCATTTGCTTGTGTTGGGGCCTGTACTACAATTATGTAGAATCCTGCACCTAGCACACAGCATGGCACTAGCAGACATACTTGTTTACTCAACTTCAGAATCCTCAGGTTCGCTCTCCAAGATTGACTTGAGATGCCATCTCCATGTCCTATTTGCCTGGAACTCCACTTATTCCTTATTTGAATTTTCTCAAAACTGAAGGGGTTCCCTTTATTCTTATACACATTTGCAAATGTCAGCCATGGTTATTCACTTAATAGTCTCTCTGTTTTCTATGTGGCCTTTATCTCGCTCCGTCTTTCCCTAAGCTGCTTCATGGTAATAAGAGGCGTTTTAGATTTCCTGATAAGAAGACTTAGCTTCTTCCAATGAATATTTCCTGAGCACCTACAATAGGCTAAGCCCTCTCAGGCTGAGCATGACTTAGCAGAGATCACAGGACTCAGAAACGACTGACGAGGCTATATGTCCTCCCCAGTGTTAGTCAATCATTTTTTCCCCTGTGATATTTAGCCATTCCATCCCTGGCCTGTGTGGGTTGAGAGACCTGCTGGTGGACACAAAATAGATTTAATTAATTTATTCACTGTATGTTAGCAATGGGTTTTCTGAGAGAATACACGTTTTTAGCAGAAGTACCTTCTAACAACGTACCCAACTGATAGTGAATATTTAATGGCATATGCAGCATCTCACAGGAAATCTATAATAGTCTTAATATAAAATAAAAGATTATTTTTAGAAAATATTTTTTCTCCCTAAATTTATATTGCTTTAGTGGAAGAATTGATATTCAGGCATCTACAGAACTGAGGGTTTCTTTTTCCCAGATGTAGGCTCTATTTTGTTAAGCTGGGAATTGTGTCTTGATATATTTTACAGATAGTCTTCAATATCAATAAGATCACTTATGAGATGTGTGAGAAAGCACACATAAGCATTCGAATACATACCAAGATAAATTAAACCTTCTGGAGAAGGAATATGAGTATGACGAGAATTAAAGAATAAAAAAATACCAAGCATTCCAATCCTTGTTACTTTTCCAATAGCTGAGGCCACTTTGGTGTTGGACTTTCCTCATAGCACAAAAAAGACAAAGAATAGCCTGGCTTGCAGATTCTTGGGAGGTTTCATTGATGTGTTGGAAGCAGCCTGAAAACAAAAATATAAATGTCTGTTGCATGGCTCTCAAAATAAAAATTGCTTGCTAATTTTGCCACTGACAGTTTTGCTTGTGAGCCAGAGATGTTTGCCTGTGGAAGACCCTGTCTCAGGAGTCTCAGAACACCGTGGCATGCTGCTCCAATTCTGTTCCTTTTTTCATTGTCCAGCATTAATAGATGTTATGTATTATTACTTCTTTGCATAGCAAATAAAAGGTATTGAAGGAAAAATATTCTAAGATAAAAGGGACAGCACACCATCACTGAGTGGATCTGTTTACCAGGAAAGCCAATACAAGATGAAAGTGAAAGTGAAGGGATATGTATACATATGTATATATTATTTTTTCCTGGGTAAGAAATAGCAACTAAAAAAGCATTGTTTCCTGACCTCTATCATTTATGGGACAGTTTACAATCTCATTCCCAAACCCAGTGCTGACTGAAGACATCCACAGCAGTCTTCACCGTCCTCTCGCTCTATCCTTTATCTTCCTCCATCTGAAGCCGGAGCTTTGGGGGTAGGATGTAGGAATATTATTTACAAAAGGGAAAATGTAAATGAACGAGACAAAATGAATGGAGGAAAGCTGGAAGAAGACAGTGTTGTGAAAGCAGCATAATTTGGTTCAGAAATAAGGTATAGACTTTAAGAAACTGAAAGATTTTTCTTTAGATGTTCATGAACCATCCATTTGTATTTTTAAAAAGGAGTAAAAGAAAATTCCATCAGGCTGTAAGAGTAGCTAGGGAAGACTATAATGTAAAAGTTCTATATTAGATTCATTGATACATTCATTTAACTCTTTTAAATATAAACATAGGTCAAGGCAACGGATGATATAAATTATACCTGGTGACCCAATGTATTATTGACTCATTTTAAATAACATATCTTTGATCACTCAGTGATTGAAAACAAAAGATTAAAGCGAAAGCTATTTGTGGTCTCAGAATTTTCAAAGAATCACTGTGTCATTTGTTTGCATAAAATGTATTAATTTTGGAAAATTAAAATCATTTCTGAAAGGCCACTCAATCAAAATATGGAGAGTCATGTGCCACGGAAGACAAAAAGATCAACCTGAATACAACGCAGTCTGAAAGAGTCCAATGAGATTATTAATAATGAAAAGATGCAAAGTTGTTATATGAAATTTATTCTAACCTGAAATGCTGGAATTAATTTATGACAAGTTTCATTCTTAGAACTTTAAAGAATGCTTTAAAGTGAGGTCTTATTCTTTTCCTCTTACACTAGAATTATGAAGTCATGTTTGAATCTTGGCAACACAGCAATATGCTTATTAGCCTTCACTTGGAATTAGGTTTCTGACGGATTTAAATTTTTTCTAAAGTTTCTTTTAAGATGTTTCCTTTAATTGCCACACATTTTGTCACTGAATAGAATTGTATAATACATCAATTAATGTTCTCAATGAAAAATGTATTGTACCTAATGATAATCATAATAGCTGATACTTTTTGAGTGTTTATTCTGTGTCAGGCACTGTTATAAGAATATGGAATATATTATAATATATAATATCACAGCAACCCTATATTATAAGTCTCTGATGTTAAACCATTTTACAGATAAGGAAAGTGTGGCTCAGAAATGATCATTTAAGGGTGGGTAGAAAACTAAATGAAGATTATGTCCTGGACAGCAAGGTCTAAGGTGGCAGAAATCAAAGCGATCCACACAAAGTAATTGTTCAATGAAATATTTAACTCATGAAGATGTTATATGATATTCATTTGCTATAATGGACTTTTACACTTCTCAGTCCCCTCAAACTGTGTATATGAGGCATCTTAATCAAGATTTCAAATCAAGTTAAATAAATAGAATAGACATACACCTTATTCCTGTTAACAATTTGGTTATCTGTAACATAGACACTATTATGAGATTGTAAAAGCAATCAAGACCCACCAAGGCTGAAAACTGAGGGACGACAGCAGCATTCACAATTCGCTTTCCTTCCTCACTAGCCTGGGAACTGTTCCAAAATGCCCAGTGCAGTCTTGCCTTGCTTACAATGTTTTGACCCAAATTTTTCATCAGAGTGATTATAACTAAAACAAAAATCTTTATTTTACCCTGTGAACTTGCCCAAGCCCTGGATTAGAATTCTAGCTTATGATATTTAGACGAGTTCTTTTAAAATTCCTCCACGTTTCAGGTAAACCAAATGGTGCAGCACTATGATCCCACCAGAAGCTTCAAAAGAATAGGGATGTTGAAATGTATGAAGAAGCAGTATTTCCTTGAAAGGTGCCACGTGCATGGGAGAATCCTGGAAAAATTGAACGAATGTTTGTTTCAATAAAGTTGACAAATTTTCTATAACTTTCCATAGTTTCCCTTTATAGGAAGTGGAAAATATGTGGCTAGAATGTAACACAACGATCAAATTACCTAAAACATCTGAATTACATAAGTCTACAAAGACTCTCAGAAAAGTTGCTGATTTTCTTTCACTCTAGAATATCAGCAGATGTAGAGCTCTACTTTGTCTTAGTGCCACATTTAAGTGAAAAATGTCACTAATGTTTTCTTGTAAGTTCAGTACTTTCTTTTTAAAATGCATTAAAAGTGAAAAATGCTTTTGCTAGAGTTTTTATGTTTTACTCTTAATGCTTACAATAAAAAAGAAATATAACATACTAGAATTAACCTAAAAGTGATATATTCTTTTCAGGACAGGGTTCCATCCTGCTGGACTTTTCTTTTAATTACATTATAATCACTTCCACATGAAATAACTCTAAGACTAGGCGTGAGTGGATGAGTGAATTCAGTCCTTTCTCTTTATTTGTCTTTGGCCTTGGATAAATCACCTTTCCTAGTTGCAAAGAAAAAAAAAGAGAATAGCAATCCTCATTATAGATCATCTTAGGCCTGTTGGGATGCTTATTACAATAAAGAGGTGAGATTTCTCTGATAATCAGTAGCATTGGCGTAGGCAAAATCTGGTCCACAGCTTTTGAAAAGAAAAAGGCATTTGTTGGATACTAAACAAACAAACAACAAAAAAATTAGTTTAAAGAGATACCTTGAGGATAAAATACCTGTCTGAATTACCTTTTAACTCCTGTAGGGTCTACCAAAGTGCCTATTATAGTTATATTAAGTTTCCAACAAATACGCTTTGGATCATTAGATTAGTGAAAATAAACCCAGTTATTGACTGTGAATAGAGTACACAGATTCTAAATGGTCTTCAGAAATAAAATTGCAAGACATTATGGGATTTCACATTACCATTCAGTCATACTAGCATAGAGGACTTGTTTAATAATGCATATATCTCATACTATTCCATATCCGATTGAAGAAATGAGCATAAAGTTCCTGAAACAGTACTTGTCATTATCTTTTTTAAACTTTTTTGTATTGTTTATTTTAGAAGAGTTTATATTTGAAGAAAAATTTCAATGATAGTATACAGATTCTCACACCCAGGTTCCTCTATTATTGACACCTTACATTAGCATAATACATTTACTACAATTAATAAACCATTGTTGATACATCATTATTAACTGAAGTCCACACATTATTTAGCTTTCCTTGGTTTTTACCAATGTTATTTTTCTATTTCAGGATCTCATCCACAGTATAACATCATGTTTAGTTGCTATGTTTCCTTAGGCTCCTCTTGGCTGAGACAGGTTTTCAGCCTTTCCATGTTTTAAGGACCTTGAGAGTTTTGAGGAATATTGGTCAGATATTTTCTAGAAAGTCTCTCAACTGGAATTTGTCTGAGTTTTTCTCATGAGTAGACTATGGTTATAGGTTATTGAAAGGAAGACCACAGGTGTTAACTGTGATCCTCATTACATCTTTCAAGTTTACTTATCTCAACATAACATATCCCTGTTGATGTTAATGTTGGTCACCCAGTTGAGTTAGCGTTAGTCAGGTCTCTCCACTGTGAAGTTACTGTTTTCCCCCTTCCATGTTCTGCTCTGAAAAGAAGTCCCCACGTGCAACTCACTTAAAGAATGGGAGGTTATGTCTCACCTCCTCGAGGCCACAGTATCTACATGTCTACATAAATTACTTTGAATCCTTCTTCAAAGGAGATCTAGTTATTCAAACATTTATTTGTATCAGTATAGACTCATAGTTATTTATTTTACACATTAGATTATAATCCAATACTGTTTTATTTATTTACTTTCTCTAATTGTTTTTTGTCAATTCTTTGGGATTACCCAGGTAATAATGTCATCTATGAACAAAAGAGAGTTTGATTTCTTCCTTCTCAACTTGTATATTTATTTCCTTTTCTTGTCTTATTGAACTAGCTGGGGATTCTAGTATCATGTTGAATAGGATATCTAGTATCATTCAGGGAGGGAGGACATCTTTGCTTTGTTTATGATCTTAAGGAAAAAGCATCTAGTATCTCACCCTTAAGTATGATCTTAGCTGTAGGTTTTATGAAGATGTTCTTTACTAAGTTGAGGATGTTCCCATATATTATTAGTTTGTTAAGAGTTTTTATCATAAATAGGTGTCAGGTTTTGTCAAAGACTTTTTCTGCATCTGCTGATATGATCACATGATTTTTCTTCCTTAGCCTATTGATGTTATGAGCATTAACTGCCTTTCTAATGTTGAATCAGCCTTGCATATTTGGAATAAATCCCACTGGATCACGGCATATAATTTTTTAATACATTGCTAGATTTGATTTGCTAATTTGTTAAGGATTTTTAATCTTAGGAAAGAGAGATTTTTACATGTATATTCATGTACATTGGCCTGTAGTTTTCTTTTTTTTTGCATCTTCATCTAATTTGGTATTAATGTAATGTCAGCCTAATGGGATGAGTTAGAAAGTGTTCCCTATGCGTCCATTTTCTAGAAAATATTGTGGAGAATTTGTATCACTTCTCTCTTAAACATTTGATAGAATTTACCAGTTAAATCATTTGATCTTCTCCTTTCTTTTTTTGAAGGTTATTGCTTATTGATTTGACTGCTTTAATAGATGTCAGCCTATTTAGATTATCTCTTTCTCTTTATGTGAGTTTTGATAATTTGTATCGTTCAAGAAATTGATCAATTTCATCTAAATTATAGAATTTTTGGCATAGAATTATTTACAATATTCCTTTATTATCCTTTTAATATCCATGAAATCAATAGTGATGACCTCTCTTTCATTTCTGATATCGGTCATTTTTTTAATCTCTCATTTTTTCTTAGCCTGACTAGACATTTGTCGATTTTATTGACCTTTTCAAAGACTCAGATTTGGTTTTGATTATTTTTCTATTGTTTCCATGTGTTCAATTTAATTGATATCTACTCTGATTTTCTTGTTTATTGTCTTCTGCTTACTTCAGATTTAATTTGCTTTTCTTCTCTAGTTTCCTAAGGTAAGAGCTTAGAATAGTTATTTTAGATCTTCTTTTATTTCTAAAATACGCATTTAGTCCTTTAAATTTCCCTATAAACACTACTACAAATGTTTCATCCCACAAATCTATAAAAGTATTTTTATTGTAATTTAGTTAAGATTATTTTTAAATTTCTATCTTGAAACTTGTTAAGAGTGTGTTGTTTAATCTCCAAATATTTGGGCATGTTCCAACTATCTATCTATTATTGATCTGTAGTTTAATTCCATTGTGGTCCAAGAACATAATTTGTAGAATTTCTCATTTTGAATGATATAAATTGTGTTTTAAGGCCCAAAATATGGTCTATCTAGGTAAATGTTCCACATGAGATTGAGAACAATGGGAATTCTTCTGCTTTTGAATGGAGTATTCTATAAATGTCAATTAGATTAAGATGATTGATGGTACTGTTTAGGTCCACTCTACTCTTACTGACTATCCACCTGGTTGGTCTATCGACCATTGGAAGAGGAGTACTCAAGTCTCCAGCTATCGTGGTGGATTTATCTATTTCTCCTATCAATTCTATCAGGTTTTGCCTCGTATATTTTGATAGTCTGTTGCTAGGTGCACACATGATGAAGATTATTCTATTTTCTTGGAGAATGACTCCTTTATTGCTGTGCAATAGCCCTCATTCTACCTGATCATTTTCCTGGTTCTGAAGTCTGTTTTAGCTGAAGTTAATTTAGCTATAATCTTTTGATTAGTGTTAGCATAGATTATCTTTCTCTACCTCTTTCCTTTTAATCTGTCTGTCTTTATATTTAAAGTGGGTTTCTTGTAGACAACATATAGTGGGTCTTGTTTTTTTAATCCTCTCTGTCTCCCTCTCTTTTAACTGATTTATTTAGAACATTCACATTTACAGTGATTCTTGATATAGTTGGATTAATGGCTACCATATTTGTAACTGTTCTCTATTTGTTTCACTTATTCTTTCTATTGTTTTTAACTTCCCATCTTTTTCTATGTTCTCTTGTTTTAATTGAGCATTTTATATGATGCCATTGTATCTCTTCTTTTACCATATCAATTCTTCTTCTTTTTCAAAAAAAAAAAATTAGTAGTTACACTAGATTTGAAATATACTTTTTTTTTGGTGAGGAAGATTGTCCCTGAGCAAACATCTGTGCCAATCTTCCTCTGCCTTGTATGTGAGACATCACCACAGCATGGCCTGATGAGCAGTGTGTAGGTCCATGCCCAGGATCTGAACCTGCGAACCCTGGGCTGCCAAAGAGGAGCATGTGAACTTAACCACTACACCACTGGCCAGCCCCCTGAAATGTACATTTTTAACTAACCTAAGTTCACCTTTAGTAGTACCATTTCACTTCACGTGTAGTGCAGATAAGTTAAAATATTCCCAATTCCTCCCTCTCATCCCTGATAACATTGCTGGCATTCATACACTTATTCATGTGTTATGATTACTCAGTACATTGTTGCTATTATTACTTTAAACAATCATGCATCTATTATATCAGTTAATTTTAAGAAAAATAAGATATTTTATTTCATTCTCAATTATTCCTTCTTCAGTGGTCCTCTTTTCATTATGTAGATTCAAGTTTCTGAGCAAATCCTTTTCCTCCCCTATTAAGCACTTTTAAAAAATTTCTTGCAAGGCTGCCTGCTAGCAATAAATCCCTCTATTGTTGTTTGTCTGAGAATCTTTATTTCTCCTTTACTTTTGAAGGATAATCCCACTGGATACAGAGTTTTAGGATGGTGTCTTTTTCTTTCCACAATTTAAATATTTCACTCCACTCACTTCTTGCATGGATGGTTTCTGCTGAGAAGTCTGATAAAACTCTTATCTTTACTTCTGTATAGGTCAAATATCTCCCCCACCCCCTAGCAAATTTCAAGATTTTCTCTCTGTCTTTGGTTTTCTGCAGGTTGAATATGAATGTCTATGTGCACTTTTTGATATTTCTCCTGCTAAGCATTCTCAGGGATCCAGGATCTGTGGTTTGATGTATGTCATTAATTTTGGAAAGTTCTCAGTAATTTCTTGTGTCCATTTCTCTTTCTTCTCCTTTCGGCGTTATAATTATGCAAATATTACATCTTTTGAAATTGTCCCACTGTTCTTTGATGTTCTGTTTCATCTCAGCCATGGTTTTTATCTCAGCCGTGTCTAACTTACTGATGAGTCCATCAAAGTCATTCTTCACTTGTTACAATACTTTTTATTTTTAGCATTTCCTGTTCACTTTTCTTTAGAATGTCTGTTGCTCTGCTTACATTACCCATGTGTTATTTTTTGGTGTCTACTTTTTCCATTAGAACCCTTAACATATTAATCATCATTATTTTAAATCCCCATCTGACAATTTTAACATCTCTGTCATATCTGAGTCTGCTTCTGATGCTTAATTTGTTTCTTCAGACCTGTGTTTTTTTCTTGCCTTTTAGCATGCCTGGTAACTTTACTGTTGATACACAGACAGGATATGTCAGGTAGTAGGAACTGAGGCATCAGGAACTGAGTAGTGTAAGGTTTTGTTATTCAAGCTAGGCATTGGACTATATGTAATGTTTGCTGCAGCTATAGGTGCCAGAGGCTTCAGTTCCTCTAATGTCCTCATTTCCATCCCTCCTCTTGACTTTTGACTTCTCTGAGTCCTCTTTGTCAGAGTTTGTGTCTTGTAGCTTTTTCAGCTGTAATCCTCCCTATTGCAATAGAGCTCTGTTTGTTGTGGTACAAAGCCGTGGGCAAGGGCAGTGTTCTATAGGTTTATCAGTCAATCTCAGTCTTTCAATGGACCTATGTCCCTGACCTGTGACCTTCAAAAGTATTTCTTAGCTTTTTTCTCTCTGCTACGTGAGACAGGAAGATTATTGGGGGCTGAGTGATGGAAATGTCTTCCCCCTTGGTGGGATAAGGCTCTGTTAAAGCCTCCCCCCACCCCCACTTTGGAGAGTAAGCCTTTGTTATGGAGATGTTCTAGGTGTATTTCACAATGATTATTATTCTCCTCTCCCAGCCAGAGCAATGAAGGGATCTTTCTTAGCTCTTCACTGTGATAACCAGGTGGGCTTCCTGGAGATAAAACCCATGAAAGTTTGGGGATCTTCTAAGATTGTAGCCCTCAGAAGTTTCTCATTCTCCTGTCAGTCGAGACTCAGCCTTCAGTTATTTGTCAAAATGACCACTTAAGTGTTCCTACCAATTTTTGGCTCCAGTGGCTTCTGTTCTAGTTAAGCAAATCTCAGTAAGGACTCTCTGGGTTTGCCTATCTCTCCAGATTTTGGGGTGGTGGTTGTAGTTGTCCAATGGGCCAAGAAAAATTGCTGGTTTTCAATTTGCTCAGCTTTTTTGTTGTGAGTACAAGAGTGATGACTACTGAGGTCTTTACATGTTAGAGCTGAAATGGGATGTCTTGCCATTAACTTTTTTCATTCTTTCCTTCTTTTAATTAAAAGGTTAAGAACTTAACCTTTTTTTCTATTCTTAGAGGGCATATATACACAATCATTCTCTTTGATCTATTTAGATAAATTCTTGATTTGGGATAATTTTTTCAAATATTCTTCTTCTGAACTTTCCATTAACACTACATTACAGACTTTTGTTCAGACACATTTAAAATTTTTATTAAAAAATCATTTTTGTTATAAGTCCAGACTCAACTCCTTACCAGACACAATCATCTGATAAACCATCATTTAGGAAATATAAGATTATTCTATTGAGGTCACAATAGCCTATAACATTGTGAAATTTCAGTTGTACATTATTATTTGTCAGTCACCATATATGTGCCCCTTCACCCTTTGTACCCACCCCCAGCCACCTACCCCCTGGTAACCACTAAACTTTTCTCTTTGTCTGTGTGTTTATTTATCTCCACATATGAGTGAAATCATACAGTGTTTGTCTTTCTCTGGCTTCTTTTGCTTAACATAACACCCTCAAGGTCCATCCATGTTGTTGCCAATGGGACAATTTTGTCTTTTTTATGGCTGAATAGTACATAGATAGATAGATAGATAGATAGATAGATAGATACCACATCTTCTTTATCCAGTCATCAGTCGATAGGCACTTTGGTTGGTTCCACATCTTGGCTATTGTGAATAATGCTTCAATGAACATAGGGGTGTGTAAATCTCCTTGAATTGTTGATTTCAAATTCTTTGGATAAATACCCAGTAGTGGGATATCTGGGTTGTATGGTGTTTCTATTTTTAATTTTTTGATAAATCTCCATACTGTTTTCCATAGTGGCTGCACCAGTTTGCATTCCCACCAGCAGGGTATGAGGGTTCCCTTTTCTCCACATCCTCTCCAATATTTGTTATTTTTTTCTTGGTGATTATAGCCATTCTAACAGGTGTAGGGTGATATCTAAGTGTTTTGATTTGCATTTCTCTGTGGGTTAGTAAAGTTGAACATCTTTGCATGTGCCTGTTGGCCACCTGTATATCTTCTTTGGATAAGTGTCTGTTCCTATCCTCTGCCCATGTTGCTCGGTTGTGTGAGTTCTTTATATGTTATGGAGATTAACCTCTTGTCAGATATATGATTTGCAAATATTTACTCTCAGTTGGTGGATTGTCTTTTCATTTTGATCCTGGTTTCCTTTGTCTTGTAGAAGCTCCTCAGTCTAATCAAGTCCCAATTGTTTATTTTTTCTTTTGTTTCCCTTATCTGAGTAGCCACGGTATTTGAAAAGATTCTTTTAAAACCCACATCAAAGAGTGTACCGTCTATATTTTCTCCTAGAGTATAGAAATGCAACAGATTTTTGTAAGCTTATTTTGTACCCTGAAACTTTACCGTATTTGTTGATTACTTCTAGTACTTTTCCAATGGATTCTTTCGGGTTTTCTCTGTATAAAATCATGTCATCTGAAAACAGTGAGAGTTTCACTTCTTCATTGCCTATTTTAATTCCTTTTATTCTTTTTCTTGCCTAATCGCTCTGGCAAAACCCTCCAGTACTATGTTGAATAAGAGTGGTGAGAGTGGGCACCCTTGTCTTGTTCCTGTTCTCAGAAGGATGGCTTTCAGTTTTTCACCATTGAGTATGATGTTGGCTCTGGGTTTCTCATATACATGGCCTTTATTATGTTGAGGTACTTTCCTTCTATACCCATTTTATTGACAGTTTTTATCATAAATGGATGTTGAATCTAGGAAATATAAGATTTTTAAGGGGGAAAGGAATCAATCCAATCTATCACTTATACAAAAAAAAGTAACCAGAGTCTAAAAAAGCACTTAAATGTTTTGATTCTTTTGTGTGTTGTGTGGGTGAATTTCCTCTCTTCCAAGGGTAAAGTATCTCATTAAAGAGTGGTCTGTTGGATACAGTACAAGAGCTCTCCTTCTTCAAACAAAATCCTTAGTTTTGGCTATCTTGTCAGAAGTGATACTTAAGTTTATGTCTTTGGGAGTTTTATACTTAGTAAAGTTAACAATGCAAAATAATGTCTTTAAGAGTAGTCAAGTTATGGAGTTTATAACTTTTCTCCTGAGAGAGTGTGGAATAAAAAGGAAAAAGAATGGTAAGAAAGGCTTCAAATTTTGTTGTTGTTGTTGTCATGTAACATAATTTTTAAGCTCCCTCCTCCTTGCTCAGCAGCAAAAGAAAATTAGAAATATTTGGCACAGGTTAAGAAAAGTGATTTATAACATACACACAGTGTGTTTAAGGTTTGTCTTTTGTTTTGAGGAAATTCACGTAAAAATCTTCAATATTTTCCAAGATACCCAATTTTAGTAAAGTTTTTAAGCAAAAGCTAAGGTAATCCTATTTTCTGTATTCACCAAAATCAGAGAAATAACAAATATTCTTAAATGGTAACACGTCATTTACTTAATTCAGTTGTGCAACTAGACTGACTTTATTTAGGCATTTTTGAGGGGATCTCACTTTGGCTCTAGTTCACCCACATTGGCATATTTAATCAGTATTATTACAGCTTCAAATGGTTACAGGTTGAAAGGACTAGGGCAAAAGTTACAAGTACTTTACAGAAGACTTTTTACATAACTTTCATTTTGGATACAGTCATGGGCTGTCTAACAACATTTTGGTCAATGACAGACCATGTGGACAGTGGCCCCATTAGCTTAACATCATACAGCCTAAGTGTGTAGTAGGGTATACCATCTAGGTTTGTGTAAGTATACTCTATCATGTTCACACAACCAAATAATTGCCTAATGGAATATTTCTCAGAACGTAACCCCATCGTTAAGCAACACACGACTATAGTTTAAGACTCATAAGAAGTTGCAAACCTAGTGCAGAGAGTTTCCCCTAATGTAGTGTCATAATCAGCATATTGACATTGGTTCCAATAGGCTTTTATAAAAGCAGAACACATGCTGATCCCAGCCCAGAAAAGCAATTATTAAACATCCGTTATGAATGCTTACACTCTATATGGTGTGGTAGAAATCCTGAAGAAAATGTAAGATGATGAGACAGATAGTTCTCATGGTCTCAGAATTCTATTTGCCCGGGGGATTCCAGGATCCTTGGTACAGCTGAGGAGTTCTTTCTTCCCGCCTTCACTTTTCCCTTCCTCACTGAGCCCTACCATCTGAAATTCCCATGGAACGAGCATGGAAATGAGTTGGGTTAACGATCTCCCAAACTGTGTGCTGTTGCATGAGAACTACTGCAGTGCTGCCCCATAAATGTTTGGTGAGTATAAATAAAGTATTTCATGGGAACTGACAGTACCACTTGATCTATTACAAAATTCTAGAAATTTCTTTAACTTTAGCCCTTATCTTGTCATACCTTTCCATTAACTTTAAGCATGCTTTTTCACTTTTTGACTAATAACATATTTATTTTGAGAAGTAGGCAAATGGGATTTTGTCAAAGTGAGGGTAGTCAGGATCATAGGGTTATTTCTTCACTATTTTCTTGTAGGTCAAATGTCAGCAATTCCATATATTTAAAAGTATTAAAACTAAAAGCATGAATGAGAGAGCTGGATTTCCTACTGAAAACTTCTTCTGAAAATATTTTTGCCCTGTCTAATCTTGATAGCATTTTTGCCATTAAGAAAAAACCCATAAAATTGAGATATTATTGCATTATTTTTTTTAAAAAATCACGTTGGTCATGCTCACCCACTGCTTTTCTGGGTATTGCCAAATGCTGTTCAGTGTTACAAAAGCTATAATTTTAAAATTGGTTCTCTAGGTAATAGCATTTCTGACAAATTAATAATGTGATGCTTTGCTCGGCCCATGAGATTTTTCATTACATGTTCCCCAACTGTTATTTACAATCCAGTGACAACTTGTAATTTGTCAAGAAGTAAAGAACAGCAGGAGTAGCTCTAAGCGATGAACACAAATGAATAGCCAGCATAAGAGGGGTGTGCAATGGTCATTTTGAAAATTCACAAGTCATTGCCTCTTTTTCCCTTGCTTCTGCATGTTTTACTCCCATCTTGTGACTCATCTATGCATAGACTAGAGCGAAGGCCAGAGTGTAGGGAAAGATTCCAAATACTTTTCATGCTTTGGTATAATCATCAAAATCTCTTAGGAAAAATTATGAGGATTCTTTCAAAGTTAGCATTCTCTACTATAACATCGAGAAACGACCAACTCAAATACAGGCTTACGAGTGGTCAGCTGCCCTAAATAAATAGTGATTTACATCAAGTTAAGAGTCAATGATGCTGATTTTACTTTTCTTTCTACCTTCTTCTCCCAGCAAGAAGAGGAACGGCATTTTCTAAGCAATTTATTTGGAAGGCTGAAGATGTGGCTGGCTGGACCGAGCTGGAAGTACAACCTTCCGATCTGCCACTACCCGCTGTGGGATCCTCTTAAGCGCTCTTCAGTATTTCAGTATATATTATGTAATTAATTTGCCATGTGAAACTGGAAATATAAATGCCAGCAAAAGAGGGAAAATTTCAAATTTTTATTATGTAGGGAAAGACAAAAATTGCAACCAAGGTAGGAAAATCTTGGAGTTGATATGAAAGAAGATAGAAATAAAAGAAGGGTAAGTGCCAGAATTAGCAGAAAGTAAGGATATTTAGAAGAATAAATAAAATAAAACAAAGATGTAATGGAAGAAGAACTAGTCCTTTAAAAGCTATAAAGAAAAAAATAGAACCAGTGCAGTAAAAATTTATTGTTTAGGGCCAGTTCTTGTGGCCTAGTGGTTAAGTTCAGCGTGCTCTGCTTTGTCAGCCTGAGTTCAGTTCCCTGGCGTGGGACTACACCACTCATCTGTCAGTCGTCATGCTGTGGTGGCAGCTCACATACAAAAAGAGGAAGATTGGCAGTGGATATTAGCTCAGGGCAAATCTTCATCAGCAAAAAATAAAAAAGAGTTTACAACTTTTAGTATAAGTTTATATGATTAGAATCAAAGAAAGCAAGGTTCTTTTTTAAATGACTTTGGCTGGTACTCTCTAATAGCTTCTTTAAACCCAAAGCAGGTGTAAAAAGACAGTGTAAAAATCTGCTGCCAAAATCTGGGAGACACTTCTACTGAACGCAAAGCTTATGGAACAACTGCTTCTGAAAATTTAAGTTGCTGACCCACCCATGCTATGCTGCCTGCACCAGAGCTAGCCTGCCTATCTAAAGGACAGGAAGGTCTTTTAGTGATTCTGCATCCTCTTCCAGGTTTCTTGTTGACAAAGTCCAAGGCTGTACAGACAACATATCAAGCTATCCGCCCACAGCGTGAATGTGCTTTTCTATTCAGATTGCTGTGGCAATTTTTAATTTCAACAGTAACTCTCTGGTGGTAAAAGGGAGTGCACAAACTTTAAAAGGCAGCAATTGAGTGTTTGGGGAGTGAGGATATGAGTGGGCATGGGAAACCAGCACCCGTATGTTGAATCTAGGGATGCGTATTTCCCACAGGAAAAATGTCAAAGAAAAGGTGAAAAAAGTTAAGAGGTAGATATTTGAAAATAGTATGCTCTGAGTATTATAAAAGAGTTTCCTTATTCCATCTCTTAAAGTGTCAGAGACCTAGGCAGTGGGTTAGAAGATGACCCCTCTAACAATAGGGCAGTTACACAAGTGGAAGCCTGATGCTGTGCACTTGGCTAGAAACTTGGAAATAAACTTGCTACATATAGATTGATATGAGAGGGGGAATCCAGAAAAATCTGAGCTGATTGAGAATTGGAACATGAACAATCCACTCAAGAGGTCTGTAGGCCGTGTCTGGAGAGATCTTACTTTATTCCAGACTGAGCAGACAAAACTGGAACTCATAAAAGTATTGTAAAATAAGAAAAGCATCATTATGAGGATTCAGAGACAAAGAAGATCAGTGGAAATAATTTATTATGGAAGTCAGAGGAAAATAATATTAATTATAATATAAATAATAATAAAGGCTATTGATATACTTGATAGCGTACAATAAAAGGAGCCTTTACAAAACAAGAGCAGAAATGCATGAGTTAATTTAATCTGAGAGGAAAAGTTAATAATGTGTGATGGAAAAGGACCTGCACAAGTGAAAATGCAAGATGAAAATAGCAATCTGTGCTGGAGGCGTGATGAGCAGAATTGACACTGTGGAAAGTTGAATCAGTAATGTAGAGGACAAGGATGAGAAGTTTGCATAGAAAACAGAGATTGAAAACATTGGGACGAGAGAATGGAGTTTGCATGTGTTCCTGATTTTTAGGGGAAAATCATCCCATTTATTATTAAATATATTAGCAATAGGAAATTTTTTGTGAATGTTTATCAAGTTGAGAGAGTTCCCCACTATTCCTAGTTTGCTAAGAATTTTTAGCATGAATGCATGTCTGATTTTGTTAAATGGTGTTACTATATCTATTGATCTGATCATATGATTTTTCTTCTTTAGGCTGTTGGTGTGGTGGATTGCACTGATTGATTTTAGAATGTTGAACCAGCCTTGCATACCTGGAATAAAACCCACTTAGTCTTTGCATGTCAAACCAGCTTTACGTGGGATAAACCCCACTTGGTTGTGGTGTATAATTTTTTCTATACATTGTTGCACTCAATTTGCTATTATTTCATTGAGGATTTTTGCATCTATGTTCATAATAGATATTGGTCTATAGTTTTCTTTTCTTGTAAAGTCTTTTCAGTTTTGGTTTCGGCTAACGTTAGTCTCATAAAATGTTTTGAGACTTCTATTGTTTTTTGAAGAGATCGTGAAGAATTGGTATTGTTTTTCCTTAAATGTTTTGTAAGACTCTTTTGAGAAAACATCTGGGCCTGGTGGGTTTTATTTGTTTTGGTTTTATTTTTTAAATACCAATTTGATTTCATTAATAGATATAAGACTAATTAGTTTTTTTATTTCCATTTGAGTGAGTTTTGGTAGTTATTGTCTTCCAAGAAATTGATTTATTTCATGTAAGTTATCAGGTTTGTAACACAAAGTTGTCTGTAACATTCCTCTGATTATTGAACCAATGAATCAATAGCCTTTACCACTTCTTTCATTTCTGATATCAATATTTGTGACTTTTCTCTTTTTTTCTTCATTAGATTGTCAAAAAGTTTATTAATTTTATTGATCTCTTCGAGGAGCCAGCTTTTGGTTTTACTAATTTTCACGTTATTTTCCTGTTTTCAATTTTATTGGTTCCTGCTCTAATATTTATTATTTCGTTGTTTCTGGCTTACTTTACTTAATTTGTTCTCCTTTATCCAGTTAACTAAGAAGGAAATTTAGGTTATTGATGTTATATATTTTTTCTAACATGCTTTGAATACTATATTTCCCTCTAAATACTTATTTCATTGCCTCTTAAAAATAAAAGTTGTATTTTTATTTAGTTCAATATATTTTGTAATTTATCTTGACTTCTTCTTTAATCTAAAGTTATTTAGAAATATTTAGTTTTGTTTCCAAATATATTTTTTAAAGTTAGAGATATTTTTTGTTATTGATTTCTAGTTTAATTCTACTACAACCTCAGAATATACTTTGTATGATCATTATTCTTTTAAATTTGCTATGCTGTGTTTTATGTTCCAGAATTTGGTCAATCTTGGTGAATGTTCCGTTTGTATTCTGCTGTTATTGGACAGAATACTCTATAAACGTCAATTTGATCATTTGGTTGATATTGCTGTTCAGGTTATCTATCCTTACTTATTTTCTACCCACTTGCATTATCTATGAGAGAGAGGTTGAAGGCTCCAACATGGATTTATCTATTTCTCCTTTCAGTTCTTTTAATTTTTGACTCATGTATTGAGATTATCTTTTATTAGGTGCATACGTGTTTAGGATTGTTATGTCTTTTTGGAGTGATGGCCCCTCTATCCTTATGTAATGTCTTTTTTTCTCCCTGATAGCTTTCCTTGCTCTGAAGTCTTCTTTTTCTGAAATTAACATAGCAACTTCTGGTTTCTCGTGACTGTGGTTAGAATGGTATATCTTTCTCCATCCTTTTACTTTTAATCTGAGTACATGTAAAATGGATTTCTCATAGACAGCGTACAGTTGCATCTTTTTTGTTGTTTTAAATCAATACGATGATCTCTATTTTTTAACAGGTGTGTTGAAACCATTTACAAATCATAGTAGTTATCAGTGCAGCTGGATTAAAATCTACCATTTTTATAAATGTTTTCTATTCACTGCATTTGTTCTTTGCTTCTTTTTCTGCCTCTCTGCTTTTAATTGAGCTTTTTATATTATTATCTTATACCAGAGTATTTCCAATACTTCATTTCCATTCATTCCAATGTTGCTGTCTTTCATTTCCTTTATCAATGTTATAATCATCCAATACATTATTGCTATTGTTGTTTTAAAAATTATCTTATATATTAATTATGAATAAAGAAATAAAATTTTATATGCTTTAATGTATTATTTCTCAGTTGCTCTTCCTTTCATTATGTTGATCTATAGTTTTGACTTATATTACTTGCTTTCTGCCTGAAGAGCTGCTTTTAACATATCTTGCAGGACAAGTACACTGGCAATTAATTCCTTCAGTTTTTGTTTAGCTGAGAAAGTCTTTATTTCTACTTAAGTTTTGAAGATTTATTTCACTGGATATATAATTCTAGGGGTTTTTTTTTGTCTTCTTCAACAATTTAAATATTTCACTCTACTCTCTTCTTGCTTGTGTGATTTCTGAAGAGAAGACTGATGTAAATTTTATCCTTGCTCCTATATAGTTAAGGTGTATTTTTCCTCTGACTTTCTTTAAAATTTTATCTTTGTCTTTGATTTTCTGCAGTTTGATACAGTATGCTTCAGTGTTTCATATTTTTTTTTTTAACTTAACCTCCTTTATTCTCTGAGCTTCCTGGATCTGTGGTTTGATATCTGTCATTAATATTGGAAAGTTTTCAATCACTATTCCTTCAAATATTTCTTATGCTTGATCTTTTCTTTGGTATTTTTCTCTTCTCATTTTAGGTTGTCAAATTTTGATTAGTCTATCTTCAGATGCACTGATTATTTTCTCCTCTATGTTGAGTCACTAATGAATGCATTGAAGGCATTCTTCCTTTCAGTTACCATGTTTTTGATTTTTAGCATTTCCTTTTAGTTCTTTCCTATAGTTTCCATCTCTCTGATGATATTACCCTTCCTGTCTTGCATATTTTTCACTTTTTCCACTAGAGTCCTTAACATATCAATCATAGTTACTTTAAATTCTTTGTGTTCCAACATCAGTGTTTGATATGAGTCTGATTCTGACACTTGCTGTGTCACATCAGATAGTGTTTTTTCTCGTCTTTTGGTATGCCCTGTAAAATTTTTCAAAAATTGGACATGTTATAGGGTAACAGGTACTAAATTACATAGACGTTTAGTATAAGGATTTATGCTAATCTGCTTAGAAGTTGAGCTGTGTTTAAAGTTGATTGCAGCTATAGGTACCAAAGGGTTCAGGTTCCTCTATTATCTTGTTTCCATCTTTCTTCAGGGCTTTGTGACTTCCCTTTTTACTGCTCTTCAGAGAAAGGCTGTAGCTTTTAGAGATCCTTGAGCTCTCTATTGTTGTTCTGGAGGCTTGCTGGTGTGGTGGTAGACTGATTAAGTCTCAGTCTTTAGTGGGCCTGTGTCTCAGGAGTGAGGCCTTCACACGTGTTTCTATCTCTTTCTCAGGGTGTACCCTCTCCCCCACCTCCCCATTTCCTTCCATGGCTGTAATGCTTCCTTTCTATTTCCTTGAAGCTCTGCCCTGCTGTTGACTATAATTTTGGTTTTGTTTGATTTTCTTTTCCCTTAGGTGAGACAGGAAGTCTGGAACTGAGTGCAGTAGGCAGAATTACTTTCCTCCAGCTCAGATAAAGTTTCAGTAACCCTCTGAGGAATTCATCCCCCTTGGAGATTGGGCTTTTGTTAGGGAGAAGAGTCTGAGAGTATCTCGCAGTGAATGTTCTTCCTCTCCCTGCCAGAGCCATGGGGGGATCTTTCTCAGCTCCTCACTATTTGAATCTGTTGGGGTTCCTGGAGGGAAAGTCCACAAAAGTGTGGGGCCACCCCATGACTGCAGCCCCAAAGAGTTTGTCACCCTCATGCTGGCTCATACTCAGCCACTAGTAATTCTTCATAATTACCATTTAACTGCTCCTACCAGCTCATGGATTCCAGAAGCTTCTGCTCCATGAAAGCAAATCTTGAGTACCCTCAGGATGAACCTGTTGCTCTGGACATTAGAGTTATAGTAACCTCAGTTCTTTGAAGAGTCTAAACAGTCATTGATTTTCAGTTTTTAAGCTTTTATGTGTTGTAAGGAGGGGAAGCGATAACTTCTAAGCCTTTTATATAGTGGGACTGACACCAGAAGTCTCTCGTTGGTCTTTTACCCACACAATTCCACTGATAGCTCTTTCAATGTCACTGTAATCTTCAGTTGCCAAATCTTATGGTCATGGTTCAGTTTTTGCCTTGGTGCGTAAGTGGCATTTACCATAATTTCCCACTCTCTTGACCTCTGTAACATCTAATTTTCCTGATTTTCTTCCTATTTCTCTGGACTCTTTTTTTTTGTTCCTCTTTATCCAAACAAAACATTGGAGTTTTCCAGGACTTGGTAATGGACCTTTTCTTATTTATCTCATAATATCCTTTTTCATGACTTTGAAAACCATTAATATGAAGAAACCCTCCTAAACCTATATATCCAACCTAAACTTTTTCTGCTATAATCAACCCATTTTGTAAGACTTCCACTTGGGTGGGTCATTCATAGGCATAATGAAGTTACACATCCAAAATCAAACACTTGACTCTTTGACTCTATCCAAAACTTGTTCCTTAGCGAGTCTTTCCCATCTCCATAAATGACACCACTATCTAGCTGAGGCATAAATCTGGAGTCACCATTGATCCTTCCCTCTGCTTAAACCATTCATGAAATCTATCTGCAAATTTTTATTGTTTCTACATTCAAATTTTTCTTTATTGCCACCATCCTACTTCAAAATTCATCATCATCTCTTGACTAGAAAATTTCGAAATCTTTATTATTGGTCTTCTCTTTCACTATTGCCTTCTTCTAATCTGTTTGCCATATAGCAACCAACGTTGTTTCTTTCTTGCAGGACACCCATCTACATTAGTGAGACACTTAATGAGTTCCTTGCAATGATACAATTTGGGAAATGTCACTCTAAATAATAATAATTACAATATGTTACATCTATTGAATGCATTACATTTTTTAAGGCACTGAATGTTTAGCACATTTTCAATTTTCACAATATTCATAGGGAAGAGATGGTGTCATCACCCTAGTTTATAGATGAGACTTAAAAATATTCTGTAACGTGCCTATAGTTAAACAGCAAGCAAGTCACCAGCATTTGAACCCAGGCTTGTTTGACTTTCTATTATTCTAAATTCAGTATATCATTTATTTCACTTTCTTCAAGGTCTGGCGTTGATCTACCAGTTTTCTGAACTCCTGGCCTGCTCATTGGCTTTCAGTTTTTCACTTATTGGATAGGCATTAACATTTCTCATCAGAACAATTCTACAACTTTCACCTTGTGGGGTGAATAGGCTAGATAAACTTAAGGCATTTCTAATTCTGAAATTTTGACTTCTCTGAACTTTCACAATACATGTGCATCTTCATTTCCTAAATTATTTATTCTGTTATTTTTCATTTCTAAATTCTTATTTGTCTAAGCCAGTTTCTTCTATCTTTTTTACCTCTGTCTTTTGAGTCTCTAGCATTTTACTTTCTGTTTTCAACAGAAATTAACTAATTCCGTGTTTCATTTTGTGTCCCTACTTTCCTGTGGTAGGTGGAAGGAACTACTTTGAAGGAAAAGAAGCCAAAGTCATAATACTTGTAAAGAAAAAGGAAGTGCGATTATTATTAATTTTTTATTTTTAAATAATTATAAAGTCATAGGAACTTGCAAAGATAGGACAGGAAGATGCCCTGTACCATTCCCATGGTTTCCTCCAATGACTATAACTTAAATAACTACAGTACAATATCAAACTAGGAAATTTACATTGGTTCATTGTGTGTTTATGGCTCTGTTATTTTATCCAATGTATAGATTCAGGTAAACACTGGTACAATACAGATACAGAAGTGTTCCATCACACTTGATGTGAATGGAATAATTGTGTAACTAACTATGCTATGAATCCTAGCTGACATTTTTGAAGCTATCTTTTCAAGAACATGGAACACAGTAAGCAGTGACTTTTAAAGATCAGTAAAATCTGATCTTTCAGTAAAATGAAAGAAAACTACTTGAGTTCAGAAAATATGGAACAAAAGTCTACGCTGACAAAAGAGAACTAGAAAGAATCATCAGAGAACACAGACAGATAAAACATCTGAACACTGAGGTTCCTTAAATTCCATGCAGAGGGAAGTAAAGAAATGAGTGCATAGACACCCTAAACTCAGAAACCGACCAATTTAAGGTCATCTAGTTAGGCCCTTCTGCCCCCAGTGCCCACACTTGTATCATGTGAGGTTTGGAAATGTGCATATCTCTAGAGAAAGGCTGCACAGCCATCTTACCATGGTTCTCTGTGACACCCACAACTGGACATCTGCATGATAAACCCCCACCGGGACTGAGCCAAGATTTGCTACAGATCTAAGCTTGCACTTCACCTGTTCTTTGACTCCTGGCTCTAAATCTGGTGAAATAAATTGCTAGCTTTAGTTCTCCAGTACACTTAAACTTACTATAACACCTTTTTTGGTGTAACATGTACAATTATCAGTTCAATAGTGTATTTTGTCTCACGGAGATTATAATAATATATATTTTTACTTGCAAATGATGCTATGATTTTAAAATCTTTGCTTTGCTGCATTCATTTGTGGCTCTAGTGCTATTAGCTCTATTATATCGAAGACTGACAACATTTTTTAGAAAATAATTACTAGTTAATGTTCTTTACCCTGTAGGTACACTTGATCCCAGACTTTCTTATGCAACTAATGAGAAGGCATTTTTATTTGAGCTAAAATACGCAAAGTAAAATGATAGTATTTTCAGATTTCTTATTTCTTCATGACTCAAATAAATCATGATTGGTATTGAATGGTACATGGAATAGGCACAGAAAATACAAATTTCAAAGGACATTTACACTGAATTTTCACAGTACATTAGAAGATTAAAGTAACTTTGAAACATATTTTGGAAGCTACTGTTTTGTTTTAAAGTAACATTTCATACATGAAGGTATTTTCTGGAAATACTACCTGGGCCATGGAAAGATAATTCAAAAGATTAATTATAATTACAAAAATTATACTTTTTTGTATAATTGCAAAAAAATAAGGCAAAATATTGCTGGAGCTTTAAATATAAGAAATAAAGCATTTATATCAATTCTGTAACTCTAGCAAATATAACCCTTTTTTGCCCATAATCTCTTTCAGAACTTGTTTTATCATACACAATTTCACATTTAAAAGTTGAATGTAATTTTGCATTCTGAATTTTCTCAGGCTATACTTAACAAGCATCTTTTTCTTGGTTAAATTTTTTATTTTTTAAGGAGTCTATAATACTAACTTAAGTATTCTCCAACATTTGAACAGTTAGAAGTTGCCACATTTTCACTGTTATTAATACTTTAAAATAAAAATCTTCAGAGATGGAAACGTTTTCTAGTTTTCTATTATGGACTTCAGCACAATTCCCTTATATATAATTATGAATAGTTTTAAATGTATCTTTATGAATAGAAGCTAATGGTGGCTCCTAGAATTTATTTAATACTCTCCCTTGACTTATAGGGGGTATTTCTCTTAAATCACACTATAGATTTCAATACTGCATTCTAACTCATTTTGATAGAAAGGAGTTCTTTGAATTTCCAAGTATCACTCATGTTCTTCACATGCAACAATGCATGCAACATTGTCTTGAGACTTAGGAGAAATATTTTCTAGAATGGCACCTTGGTAGATATACCCCAAGCTCAGTCACAGAGGTGTTGGTGTGCCAACTCTGCCTAGTGCTGCCAGGAAATTACACTGGCCTGGGGAAGGGACAATTGCTTGGGTCTAGATTTCCAAGGGTTAGGCAAGGGTAAGAATGTTGAGTGGAGAGTCCATTCAGGCCTTGCATCCCTTTGTCTTGCTGTACTTGGACTTGCTCGGATGCAGCTTACCTGTTTTTATAGATTATTATTATTAAGTGGTGTCATAATAATTAAAAACATGGACAACGTTTTATTTTGACATAACATTGGTATTTTTAGTCATTCATCCCATATTGTTTTCTCATGGTATATGTTAAGTGTACAAAATTTTGAAGCATAAATAATAAAAAATGAAAAAAGCTACCTTATGAGTGAGAAATAATATTAAATAAATAAAAATCTGTTAAAAGAACAGATATATAGATATAACAACTAATCAGTAATCACACAAATCCAGCAAGCTGTGACCTAAAAGAAAGGGTAGACAGGGAGGGTTGCCACATTCTTCAAATAAATGTACAGGATGCTCAATTTTCAAATAAATATACAGATAAACAATCTATTTTTTAGTATAAGTGTGTCCGATTTAATATTTAAGATATACTTATCCTAAAAAAACGCCATTGTTGTTTATCAGAAATTGGAATTTAGCTGTGCCGTCTCTTTTATCTGTCAACTCTATTTCAGACTGGAGACTCCCTGGAACTCCAGTATTTGGCAACTGATACAATGAATATCTCAGTTAGGTTAAATTAACCCCTGACTTCATCTATCCATCTTCATGAGTACCATACCATCAAACAACCAAGGCAGCAAATTTGACTTTACTTCTTTTTAAATTAAATTCATCATTTCCCAGACTTTTTACACTGCCTAGCATTATTTTTTGTGAATTCACACACACACACACACACACACACACACACACACACACATGTACTCACATACATATATGTCTATGTAAGTTAACTGGTTATTTGCAATATTTTAAATCTAGTTGTAAGAAGAAATATATTTCTGTGATTGTTTTTGCCTAGTTATTTATATCATAAGGTTTATGAAAGGTTCTACTAAGTAATGAAATATTAGATGGCTTGTCTGATTCAAATAACCAAACTTTAAAAGGGCTTATTCATTATTGTATAGAAAGCATTGCCCCAGAGCACAGCTGTGCAATGTAATTCCATTGAAATCTCCTCCCACTTAGCAAAATATTTAGATATATAGACATATAGACAGAGAATCATAATAGGGCAGAGAGGAAATAGACAATGATTAAAGGGTAAATTCCGCTTGCCATAACATATTTCCATGACTTTTTCCCCTAAGAATCTACTGCCTTTGAGGTGTTGTGCAGCAGAAATAGCAGCGAGAGCATGTTGTAGCTGAGACATGTTGCTGCAAATGTTTTGTGCCCTGCCTTTCTCCCAATGAATCTCCTGATTTTGAATAAAAATATTTCAGTCAAATAATCCATCACACATCAGTATTAGTGAACAGTCACCTTTCTTTCCCAGTATTAGCATTTGCAGCCCATAGAGCTGTTCCACTCTAGCAGCTGCATTACAGGAAACAGAATTCTGATCAAAGGTCATTGATATGGATAGCACTTACTTAGTGAGTGCTTTGGCAATCTGTTTTAATGAGTCTGAGCCATATTCATTTCTTCTTTTGCTGCTGGTCTATTGAAGAAAAAAAGAAGGAGGCAGAGGTGTCAAAGACGCCATAGGCACAGACTTCCTTGATAAGCTTTGATTTAAAGAGCTAAGAGGCAAAACCCAAAATAACTCCTGATATGCCTGTTCCCGCTACAGTGGCAGTTAGAAGAGATTTAGAAAACTCATCCTCCTTGAGTGATAGTAATGACTCCATATGACTTTGACCTCATCGTTATTCCATTAGGCACACCTGCAAAGTGTATCCCCAAAGTGCAATTTGAAGTGATTATTTTAATCAAAAAGTGCCAAAAGGTAGCAATAGGGAGGATCACCACCCAAAATTTCAGATCTCTAATGCCATTTTCAGGCTGTCTAACTTTTTTGGTACAAATACAAATAAAAGTCAAAACTGCATGTCCTGCCTACCTTTGGGTTCTTTAGCTTATTCATCTATTTTTGTTAAAGCATCTGGGTTTTGTTAGGTGACCTTGATCAGTAGCAATAGATGTAAATAAGAGTTGTGAGTTGCTGCCAAATCTGGATGAGAGGGCCAACAAGCAGACAGATAAATAAAATAAAAATTATTCAAAGTCTTGGATAATGAAGGGGTAGTAGATATAACTATCATGGCTGATGAAAAAAGCAATAATAGGTAACAACTTCCGTGTTATATACTCTCTTTAAAGTATGCATTTATCCAATCAATGATTTGTTCAAAACTATTGCTTGAATGCTTTGTGTGTATATGTGTGTGTGTTGTGAGTGTGGTAGGCATGAAACTAGGTAATAGAGAGACAGTAGTGAACATGGAATTCACCACTTTGCCCTGATGGAGCCTCTGGTAATTGTGCGTTCACTTCTGTGAGTCTGTTATAACCAGTGTTAACGTAGGTTTGATTTTGGGGTGAACTGATTAACGCTTGATTTGATTTTTTAGGATTTTTATAATAAAACCTATTGAGTTTAATACTAATTTTATATGGATAATTGCTTATAGAAGGGAGAATACTTTTTTGACCTAATGGAGTACATTAGTTATCTATTGCTATGTAGTAAATTACCCCAAATTTAGTGACTAAAACCAGCAAGCATTTATCTTATCCACTCTCAGTAGGTCAAGAATTCAAGCATGGATTAGCTGGGTGGCTCTGGTTCAGGGTCTCTCACCAGGTTGCAGTCAAGATGTCAGCAAAGGTTGCAGTCGTCGGAAGGCTTCACTGGGCTGGCAGTCCACTTCCAAGTGCACTCATGTGACCAATGGCTGGAAGCTCCAATTCCTCACTGTATAGGCATCTCCGTAGGGCTGCTCGTGACATAGCTGTCTTCTCCCAAAACACACGAACAAAGAGAGGGTAATAACCCAAGAAAAAAACTGCAGTGCCTTTTATAATCTAAAAGTAGAAGTGACATACCATCAATTCTTCCATATTTTATTGATCACACAGACCAATCCAGGCACAGCGTGGGAGAAGGTTACTCAAGGGCTTAACATCAGGACACAGAGGTCATTGGCGGTCATACTAGAGGCTACTGCCATGTGGAGCCTTCATAATACTAAATGTGGAAACACTTTCACATTTTAATTTGCAGTAGCTAACAAGGTCAATGGTTGAAAAATGAGGTTTTATTTTTCTGTCGATAAAACAAAATGGCTTAACAGTTTTTACTGCCTTGCCTCATTATTTAATTAAATTGATTAAAATAGTTGTGGGTCACTTTTTGAATCTCATATTCATATGCCTTTCTACACAGTTCAGATGAGATTTGTCTTTTATGTTTCTGTTAAATACTATTTTTCTCCTTATAGAAACATGGGGCTGTATTAGTTTTCTATTGCTGAGGTAAAGGAATATATTACCATAAACTTGGTAGCTTAAAACAACAGAATTTTTATCTCAAAGTTTCTGTAATTCAGAGGTCAAGTGGACTTGATTGGTCTCTGCCTTCGAATTCATAAGGCTGAAATCAAGGTGCTGGCGGTTGAACTCCTTACTAGAGACTCTGAAGAAGAATCTCAAGTTGTTGGCTGAATTCAGTTCCTTTTGGTTGTAGGACTGAGGTCCCTGTTAACTTCCTGGCTGTCAGATGGAGACTGGGTTTTGGCCCTAGAAGCTGTCTATGTTCATTCTCATGCTTTCCAGGTGGTTTTTTCCTGTAATGGCAGATTGAGTTCATTTCCTGCCCCATCTCTCTGACTTCTAGCAGAGAACTTTCTCTTCTTCCAGGGGCTTATGTAATAGATTGGGTCCACTAAGATAGCCCCAGATAATCTGTCTTAAAGTCTATAACTAGTTTGATATTTACAGACGAGTACTTTTATTAGCCTGCTTCCTGAAGTAGAATTTTGTGGGTCTGACAGTCTTCTTTCATTCTGTCCTCTCTCTGTCCATTTAGGTCCAAGTTAGCAATGTTTGTGCTGGTATAAAATTCTCATGAACTTTGTGAGCTTCGTGTGAATTTCACTGGGGTTCACTGCATAAGAAGGGAGCCATGTCCATAAATCTTTTTGAGATAATGCTTTCTCTATCTTTGGCTTCTGCTGAGGTGGCTGGGGTTCCACACCCTAAAGCTTCCCACAGGCCCTCTGCTTTGATTAAGAGGATCTGGGAGGCACATCCTTAATCTCTTCAAAGAGCCTTTTGTGTGACTCAAGGAGCTGATCTTTTGATGTCCCTGAGGTTTTAGTTAAAAGTTGTCCAGCCACAAACTTAGCTTTTACTCTATACCATACTTTTGGAATTAATCTCTTAATTGTATTGTTTTTTGCCATCTGGATAGGCCAAGAATTCCCCAAATAATCATGTCTTGCATCCTTTTTGTTTAGAAGTCTTTCACTGGATTTATCCCTCTCCTTGTACATTTCACTACCAGCTCATGAAGAAACCAAAAAGCCTTCAATATTTTTTTTTTAAATATCCTCAGCTAATTATCCAAGTTCACCTTTTTACAAGTTGTGCTTTCCATGTAACTGCAGGACAAAATTCCGTTAATCTTCCTGCCACTACATGGCAAGGATCTCCCTTCCTTCAGTTTCCAATGACGTTTTCCTCACTTTCTTCTGAGCTCTCCACAGCAGCACCTTTAGCGTCCCTATTTCTATTAATAGTCTGTTCATAACAATTTACATATTATTTAAGGTGATGTAGGTTTTCTCTCTAATGTGTCTTCATTAACCTAAAATTGTTATGAATTATATTGACACTTGTATAGTATACCTCAGAAAATAACCTATCGTTTCCGAAACTCAGTGATTTTATAAATATGGCACTAATATATTCTTTTCTGAAATAAATTCACGTGTACTACCTCTTCTAGGCATGACAGGTATCTCAACTGATAAAGGCGTTCGATCTTTCTAAGCCCAAACACTCACCGTCATTCCAAGCAATGCATTAAGTCATCACTAATAACCGCTAAGTTTTGGCATGTGAAGGAAACTATTTGCCAAATATTAGTGCCTCATTCTGTTATCTGGTGTTATCATTGTAGTAATATTAACCAGAACCATGCCTAAAAATGTAAAACAAAAATAATAAAGATGTCTCACATGATCACTTGATGTAAACTCTCATTTTAACTCCATATTACAGACAGAAAAATGCTTCCTATAATTTTTACACATAACATCATTATTTTTGTAAAAATATTTTACACTCATTACCAAAAAACTTAAGCAATACAGAATAACACAAACAACAAACCAAGAAATACCCCCATTTCCTGCTACCCAGAAATGAATGCTCTCCATGTTTGTTCCATATCATTTTGGATATCTCTCTCTTCATATACATGAATTGGATGATGGATGAGCAGACAGATAGAATCATGAGCAGAAAGAAAAAAAATCACAAAACAGAGCATAATGTACATGTTTCATACAAAATACTAAATTTTATTGTATTTGAATAACAGAAAAAAAAGAATAAAAATAAAATGGAAATAGTTGTTGAATATCGAGTAGATGTTTATTTACCTAAGAAAATTTTAAAGAATACTTCTAAAGTAAAATAAAAAATTGGAGGGGGTTCAGGTCATTTGCTTTTGTTTGCTAATTAAGTATTTCAATTTTAGCAGTATTTATTGCCTCCCTACTAAGAAAGATGAAATAATAAATTCAATAACATTTTCTTATACAATCTAGTCTCATATTTTCTGATTTGTGCTAGTTGTAGACTTACTTTTAGATTGTTAGCATGTTTAATAGTAATAGTGTATCTACAGGTTTTAGTCTTTTTACACGACTTCATGCTCATTTTGAGCTTTTGTCACAGAATTTCCATTGTTTAGTTCTTTACTTGATTTCATCTCTTGGTAGGTTAAAGTTCACCTCCAAATATTGTTCTTTTATTATCTCCAGAAAGGGTTTTGGTGTTAGTCTGGTGGTTTTGAACTTAAAGGAAATCTCATCCTATTATAAAATTCTCAATACATTCTTTGGCTCAGATATTTGTGGACACTGATCTACTATCTACAGGAATGTAGAGTTGTTGTGGAGAAGCCTTAAATATTTGGTATAATTGACCAGTGATGCCATCTGGCTCTAGAGTTTTCTCCGATGGAAGGATTTTCACTATGAATTCCACTTATTTGATAGAAATGGGACAACTTAGGGCATCTAGTTTCCCCTGAGTGAGCTTTGTTTTGCTTTTGCTCTCAGGGAATTCCTTCATTTCAATTAAGTTGTTACAAAACTTTAAACTTGAAGTTTATTGTTTTCTTACTTCTGGCTTTGGAGTTAATTTCTTCTTATTTTCCTAGTTTCTTAAGATGAATCCTAAGCATATTGATTTGGGATGTTTCTCCTTTTCTAACACAAGTATTTAATTCCATAAATTTCTGTTCGTGTCCCACTTTCCTTGCATTCCACACATTTTTATATGTTGTGCTGCTCTTTTAATTTTTATCACTCTTTATCATGCTAGTGTCACTTTTTAAATATTTTAAATCTTTTCTTTAGGCTCACCTATCAGAAAAAAACCTGTCCTCATTAAATACACTTGAACTGTATAATATTAGTTACCTAAAATCGTCCTATGTTTTCTGGGGCAGTTTTTCTTCTAGTGTACATTCTTATCATGGCTTTTGTTTTAATTTCTTTTTATATTCTTGATGGATAGATAGATAGACAGATGGATAGAAAGATGATAGATAGGTATAGACAGATATAGATATAGATATGCATATAGATATAAATGTAGATGTAGAGCTGGATATAGAC